>NW_028276072.1:1200000-2400000 GCF_052056855.1 Sturnus vulgaris | reverse complement strand
GACTCCTGAAACCTGGCTGAGAACAATGGGAATGTGTCCCTGCAGCCAAGTGCTCTGTGCCAGAACAAGGGGATGTTATGGGATATTGTTTTAGAGATCCTGCCAGACCAAATCTCCCTGTTTGCCCCAACAGCTCTTTGGAAAATGCTCTGATCCACGGGGCTCCATGTGAAGGCTGATGTGACACTGAGGATGTGGAATTCCACACAAATTCCAGCCAGGAGCCTGGGTGCCCTCAGGGACTGGGACCTGGCACCTCTCCAGCCAGAGGGGAAAGGACCCCACCAAGCCTTGTCACCCACAGACAGCACAGTAGAGCTGAACAGCAAAGGACCTTGGGGACATTATTCTGGAATTAAAAAGGCATCAGCTCCATGGACAACAGAATTATTGTTCCTAACCCAAATGAGATTGAGGAAAAATAATGAAGAACCATGTCACTAAAGAACTACTGGTGTTTGTAAGTTGTATCTTGATAGCAGCCACAATCTTTGTTTGCCAGAAACACCTCTAGAGTTTTACCAAGGATTAGTCGTGAAAATTGTGATGAAAATGTAAATATCAAAATAGCTGAAATACTCAGTGTAACTAATTGCTGGATATGTTCTTGACCAGAGGGAAATCAAGGCAGAGCCATGGTTTGTCAGGACTTGCTTGATCCCAATGAGCCCCGTGGTGCATTTGGTGCTGAGCCCTTGAACCTCAGGGCCTGAGAGGAGATTGCACAAACCTTTCCAGGAGTCCAAGTCAGAAGAAAAACCCAAAGTGTCTCAAAGCATTAATGGGTCCCACTGAGGTCCATCCTCAGTACAGGCTCCTCATGGACTCCTTGGAGGAGAGAACTGGAGGCCAGAATTGCCCAAAAACCACTCAGAGAGTAAGGGAGGAAAGGAAAAAGGAAAGTACCTTAAAAAACTGAAGTAACTTGAAGCATTAATGAGCCCCAATGAGTGTCAGTACAAGGCTCTCAAGGGACTCCTTAAAGCAGATAATTGGAGCCATGATTGCATAAACTACTAAAAGAGTTGGTGTCAAAAGGGAAACTCCAAGTACCTTAGAAAAACTGAGTACCTTGAAGCATTAATGAGCCCCACTGAGTATCATTACTGACAAAGCCTCTCAAGGGACTAATTAAAGCAGATAATTGGAGGCCATCACTTCACAAACCTCTCAGAGACTCAGTGTCAAAAAGTAGAACTTAAAATTAACCCTGAGTGCCTTGAAGCATTAATGAGCCCCACTGAGTGTTGTTACTGACAAAGGCTCTCAAGGGACTCATTAAAGCAGATAATTGGAGGCCATGATTGCACAAAGGTCTCAGAGATTCCAAGGCAAAAGCAAAACCCAAACCTTGAGTATCTCAAAGTATTTATGAGCCCCACTGAATGTCAATACAAAACTCTCAAGGGACTAATTAAAGCAGATAACTGGGGGCATGATTCTATAAACTACTAAAAGAGTTGGTGTCAAAAGGGAAAGACTTGACATTTCTATGTCCTCACCTGTCATCTCTGCCTCGAATTTCCTGCTCTAACTGGAACCTGGGGACATTTTCTCAGTTGTGTCCCTCAGTGGGACCCATTAAAACTTCAAGAAACTTCAGCATTTTAATTTGAGTTCTTGAGAAGTTTTTGGAACACTCTCTCAGGGAATGATTATAATGTAAATATTTAATGAACCAAGAGATTCATTAAAGTCCTTGTGCTGTGTCTGTGCTGCTGAGCTGGGCCGGGCTCCTGGCACAGAGGCAGCTCCCAAGGTAAACCAAGAGAAGCTTCAAAAAGACATTTCTGCTGAGGAGCAGCTCCTCTGCCAGCCCAGCAGGGCTGAGGGCACTGCCTGCAGGCACTGAGGGCACAGGAGCCAGGCACAGACAGGCTCAAGGCACTCAGGACTGGGAAGACATTGAGCTGAGACTGCACTTGGGGAAAAATCTTCACATTCCTGGACATGGTGAGTGTGTGGGTGCAGGGCAATGTCCCCTGTGCTCCTGGAGGGATCTCCTGGAGCCAGCACAGCCCACGGCCTGGGGGATGTGTCAGGAGGACTCTCCCAGTTTCTCTGAGGCACAGGAGGAGGAGGAGGAGGAGGAGGAGGAGGATGTTCTGCAGAGCGGGGCTGCCCTGGGCACCGTCAGAGGGACAGGGCAGGACGGCTCCTGCTGCCAGGGACGGCTGCAGGGGCTGAAGCTGGGGCTGCAGCCAGGGCTGCCCAGGGCTGTCCTGCAGAGCAGCTCCTGCAGCCCTCAGGGCTCTTGGCCAGCCCAGGCCATGTGCCACCTGCCAGGGACAGCTCTCAGCCTGCCTGGCAGCTCCCCATGGACTGTGGGGAGAAGTTGGAGGTGGAAGGAGCCACCCCCATCAGGGCAGATTCCTCCTGCTGTGGAGATGGTGCTGCATGGCCAGGGCTGCTCTCAGCTTTCTCCTCAAGGCAAGGCAAAGGGGCTGTCAGGTGTGTCTGTGTCACTGACACTCCTGCACTGTCCCCCTGGGCATCAGCAGATGTGCCTCACATCTCCCTCACAAAGTGCCTCCTCATCCTCCTGTGCCTACAGACAGCAGCAGCAGCACCTTGGCTTGCAGCATCTCAGTTTGTGTGAGCTGCCCTTAAGGCCCTGCTGGCAGGGAGATGGCCCTGGGCAGTGCCCTGTGCTGGGAGGGGTGTGCAGGGCAGAGCTGAGCCCCCCGGGCTGGGCTGGGCTCTGGGAGCACTGGCAGGGACAAGGCTTGGATAGAGAGAAACAGCTCCCAGTAGGCACAACTGCAGGCACCAGAGAGCCAGACCAAACCTTGGTATCCCTCTCTGTTCAGCAATACACACAAAAAAACCCACAAAACAAACCAAACAAAAAAGACAAGAAAAGTTTAGGGAAATTTCTTGTAAAAATTGAGCTTTCAAAAAGTCTTTTTTTTTTTTTTTTTTTTTAAGCCCATTTTAAGTGTCATCACCCTGAATTACAGTCAGGTGCATTGAGCAAAGGGCACATCTGTGAGGAACAGCAGGTCTGACTGCACTGAAGCACAGGGAGCCCTGTTTCTCTCTGGGCTCCCCAGTGTTCCAGCTGAGATCAATGCTGAAAAAATATTATCTCCCTGAAAAAAGAAAAATCGCAAGTTCAGAGATAAAAAAAAAAAGAAGAGTGAAATTTCCCCAAAGAAAGAGAAGCAATTTTAAGTAAATTTGTAAAAAGTAGCGTAGGATTGACTCAAGGAAATTTGTCTCAGCTTTGCAATGTCTTCTTTCAACAGTCCATGATGCACAGAGACAGCAAATGTCCAACAGCAGCTCCATCAGCCACTTCCTCCTGCTGCCATTGGCAGACACGCGGCAGCTGCAGCTCCTGCACTTCTGCCTCTTCCTGGCCATCTCCCTGGCTGCCCTCCTGGCCAACGGCCTCATCATCAGCGCCGTAGCCTGCGGCCACCACCTGCACACCCCCATGTTCTTCTTCCTGCTCAACCTGGCCCTCACTGACCTGGGCTCCATCTGCACCACTGTCCCCAAAGCCATGCACAATTCCCTCTGGGACACCAGACACATCTCCTATGAAGGATGTGCTGCTCAGGTATTTTTGTTTCTCTTCTTCATTTCAGCAGAGTATTTCCTCTTGACCATCATGTGCTACGACCGCTACGTGTCCATCTGCAAACCCCTGCACTACGGGACCCTCCTGGGCAGCAGAGCTTGTGCCCACATGGCAGCAGCTGCCTGGGCCAGTGCCTTTCTCAATGCTCTGCTGCACACAGCCAATACATTTTCCTTGCCCCTGTGCCAGGGCAATGCCCTGGGGGGATTCTTCTGTGAAATCCCCCAGATCCTCAAGCTCTCCTGCTCACACTCCAACCTCAGGGAACTTGGGCTCCTTGCTGTTGGTGTCTGTTTAGCTTTTGGTAGTTTTGTGTTCATTGTTTTCTCCTATGTGCAGATCTTCAGGGCTGTGCTGAGGATCCCCTCAGAGCAGGGACGGCACAAAGCCTTTTCCACCTGCCTCCCTCACCTGGCTGTGGTCTCCCTGTTTGTAAGCACTGCAGTGTTTTCTCACATGAAGCCCCCCTCCATCTCATCCCCATCTCTGGATCTGGCTCTGTCATTTCTGTACTCAGTGGTGCCTCCAGCCCTGAACCCTCTCATCTACAGCCTGAGGAATCAGGAGCTCAAGGCGGCAGTGTGGAGACTGAACACTAGATGGTTTCAGAAACATTAAACTGCTTGCCAATTTCTGAAAATCATTTGTGATAAAAGTCACCTTTGATTCTTCTTGTTGGTTTGCTTGTTGGTTTGTTCTTTTCTTTCCTTTGTTTTAGCTTTTCAATATTGTCCACTGTGATAAATGTCATTTATGCCAATTAAATTGTAAATATATTGACGAAATAGTATTTAGATCAATAGAAGACAATTGTTACAGAGTGAGGGGGGAGATGGGTGAGACAGGGCAAAGGACATCTTCCAGATGTTGGGAGTCGAAGAAGGAGGTTGGAAGAAAGTCAAACAAGAATAGTAGAAGGACGTAGGTCTGACAAGCAGCATCTAGAAATAGAAAGTTTCAACCTTGAAATGGGCCAAAATGGGATGATTCCAAGCATGGGACTCAATTAAAGTCTTGTTATGGAAAACATCTGCTCAGTCACACAGTGCACCTGTGCTACCTGCAGGTCACACCTCGGTCACTGAGGAAGACGATGAGCCTTCATCGGAAATAAGACCCTCAAAAGGATGAGAGACCCCCTAACCCATTAGTAGAGCATGCACTGTACACTTTGTGATGTAGATTTTAGGAATAGAAACTAGGAGGAGTTTTCTAGAAACTTCTGTAGCCTACAGTATATAAGTGGGATTGTTAGCCTGGATGCTTTGGTACGTGAGGAATGGGAGCCACTCCCCGTACCCCCGGTCGGAGGGGGAGCCCCTCCCCGGTCGGTTTTGCTTATGCTTTATATGAACCTCAATTATACTAAATTACTTACTGCCAAATTTTGTATCTTCTTAAATATATGCACTTTGGTTATATTCATCTCCAATGCTTTGATTGTATTCATTTTGTTACTATTAAAAACTTACTATTAAATTTAATCTTGTTGCTTGATAAATTGGAAAAATAGAACATCATTCATAATAGCACCAACACTTGTCTTCTCTTTGTGTCCAGTTTTCATCACTCTCTCCAGTTGTCTGGTCTAACTGGAACCTGGGGACACTTTCTCAGTTGTGTCCCTCAGTGGGAACCATTAAAAGTTTAGGAAACTTTGGAGTTCAATTCTGACTGAATTCTTGAAAGGTTTCCTAACAAACCATGGCTCTGCCTTGATTTCCCTCTGGTCTAGATCAGCTCATTAGGAAGGTTTCCTACTCCAGTTATGGAGAAGTATTTTAAAGGGATTCTTAGAAATACACATTGTATTTTAAAGGATGTATTTTATTACTGTTCCGTTTAGAAGAGATGTGATTGCAGCATTTTGTGGTTGATATCGATGCAGGGTCTCTCCTCAGGAGGTCTGGCCTGCTCACAGAAGCTGTGCCTTGAGGTCTGAGCCAGTGTGAACAACCTTGCTCCACATTGCCCATCCCCATCCTGTCTGTGCTCACCTGTGACCTGCTTTGCTTGGAGAAATGGCTGCACTCAGGCAAAGAGGTTTTTTTCCTTTTTTTTTAGTTTTGAAGCAATCTAAAACTCACATTTTTCCCCACTGCAAACAGACACACTCTCAGGTGTGTGCCAGCCCAAGGCCCCACCAAGGAGGTTCAGCTCCGGGGATCGGCGCTTCGGGGGCGGTGCCTGCAGTCGGTGCCATCTTTCCTTTCTGCCTCTAACTCCCATCATGCCCCGCGGCCCCATAGAGCCCCATTGGAGCTGGGACTACAACACCCATCATGCCCCACGCTCCACAGAACCCCCTGGTAACCGCCCCCCATATGCCTGGAGGATCCCTAATTGCCCCCTCAGGGCCCATTGGAGACCCCCCCAAAAATGTTCCCAGATACCTTGAATGCTCCCAACCCCATAGATGCCCCTACAGCTATTTCTGGGAATTCATCTCCTGCCATCTTCCATGAGCTCAGAGCACCTCATAACCCAGTCCCGAGTCGAAAACTCCTGCCATGCCCTGCACCATAAGAGCCCTGTTAGAACTCTGGAGGCTCACCCCAAGTTCTCCCAACCTCTATATGCTCCCCCCTGAGGATCTGAAGTCGCCACTCAGAGGCAAATGCGTTCCCCAAGTGCCTTCTCAGACCCTCAAACTCTCCGTAAGAACAACTTCCGGGACTACAGCTCCCATAATGCTCTATGGTTCCGGTAAAACGTCATTCTAACCATGACTTCATCTCCCATCGTGCCCTGCGCCACACTGAGAGACGCTGCAGCTGCGACTACAACTCCCGTGATGCTCCACGGCCCCATTAAACCTTATTATACCCGCGCCTACAACTCCCATCACCCCCCGCACCCCGGAGAGCCCCGTTAGAGCCCCCGAGTGCCCGTCCGGACCCCGAATGGCCCCAGATTCCCCTCCCTGACCTCCAAGGGCCTCCCTGAAACAGCCAGGTAACATCCGAAGCCCAGACTTTCCCTCAGGATCTCTAAGTTCTCTGGTAGTGCCCACTCGATGCCCCCAAGTGTTCTCCCGTCCTCAACTTCCTTCTGAATTCTTTCCCCAGACCCAAAATTGCCATGAATGTGCCCCAGAAATGTCTCCCTGGACCCGAAGTGCCCCCCTGGACCCTGTCTGAGAAAATGATGGTAATAAAGGTGACCAAATGACTTCAAATATTACAAATTATTGTAAAGAGGGAGAAATAAATAACCCAGAGAGTTTATTTAATTAATGAAGGGAATTGTGTTACTTAGAACCATTGGCCAGTAATTTTTTTGGTTGCTAATAATATATAGAGTTTTATTATAAATATAAAAATTTGGTTATAAAAATATAGAATAGTACTATTATAAATAAGAAAAATATAATTACATTTTAATATTTAAGAACATTTTTAATTTAAAGAGAAATTTCTCTTTTTTTTCGAATTTGGGTTGTCAGTCAAAGGTGGGCGATATCATGACACAGTTATGATGGGGGTGAGGAGCAGGTTGTCCAAACAGGGCCAGCCAGCAAGGGGCTCATCCTTCTCTGTGCCCAGAGCTCCTAAGGAGACATTCAGCATCAAGATCACTCTGGAAATGCTTCTATCTGTCATGAATGTCGTTCTGTTTGTACAATTTATCAGACAACAAGGTTAAATTTTGCAGCATTTTTTAAAATAGCAACAATTGTATATAAATGAATACAATCAAAATATATTGGATACATATATCTGAATATATACAAAATTTGGCAGTTAGTAATTTAGTTAATTGAGGTTCCTATAAAGCATAAGCAAAACCAACTGGGGCTATGGGGAGGGGCTCGCCCTTCCTCACGTACTGAACAATCAAGGCCAAAATCCCTCTTATATACTCTGTGCTAATACATATTAATACAGAAGTTTCTAGAAAACTCCTCCTAGTTTCTATTCCTAAAATCTACATCACTATGTGTATGGCACATGCTCTACTAATGGGTTAGGGGGTCTCTCATCCTTTTGAGGTTCTTATTTCTGATGAAGGCTCATCATCTTCATCAATGACTGAGGTGTGACCTGCAGGTAGCACAGGCACCCTGTGTGACTGAGCAGATGTTTTCCATAATAGGACTCTAATTGAATCCCATGCCTGGAATCATCCCATTTTGGCCCATTTCAAGGCTGATTCTTTCTATTTCTAGATGCTGCTTATCAGACCTACATCCTTTTACTATTCCCTTCCAACATCTGGAGGATTCCATCTACGTGATCTCACTCATTTCCTTTTTTTTGGCTTTGTAACAATTATATTCTATTGATATGAGTGCAATTTTGCTAATATAGTTACAATATAATTAGCACGAATCACATTTATCACATTCATACACATCTGTGAGATTTTCCTGTCAAATCGTTATCCATCCCAACACCGGCACATGCCAAGTCCAGCAATTTGCATGCACAGAAAGCCAAAACTCGGCAATTCCCCGGTTCCAGCACCAGCACTGCTCAGATCTGGTGATTTGTGGGTGCCAGCACTGCAGATCCAGCAGATTGTTGACGCTGGCAGTGCCCAGGTCTGGCGTTTGCCAGCATCGGTGCCGCCCAGAGCCGTCAGTTTCCTGCTGCTGGGGCACTCGGGGGTTCTGGCTGAGCAGGAAAGGTGAGCCTGTGCCGGGAGCTTTTCTTGGCTGGAGCAAAGGCTGGGCACGCAGAGACCTTCCTGGCACTGTGCCCTGGGCCAGCAGGGATTGTGCCACTGGAGCCCACCCTAAATTTCTTCTCTCTGGCAGCTTTAGGACATGGAGGAGCCAGAGCAGACCCTCAGCTTTCTGGATTCATCCAGAACAATCCTGTGTGTGAAGTATCCTGGGAACAGGGTTTACATGCCAGGGTGGGCAATTCAGAGCCCTTTTCTCCCACACGGGCTGAGGGTGTGTCACTTGCCATTGGCAAGGGCCCTGCAGGTGCCAAAGGGGCCGTTTTCAATCTGCTGAGAACAGTCGGAACTGAGAGCCTGTCCTAAACCTTCTTTTCCTGCAAATGTACTCAAGGAATCTTCTTTTTTTGCAGTCTCAGCCTCTGTGTGCATGCAGCTGTACCAAGTGAAGGATGGAATGGGTCTATTGGGGGGGATGTTCTCCTTCTCCAGTGGTTTTTAGTTTTGTTTTTGTTGTTGTTCTTGTTGGATTTGTTTGTTTTCTCGGATGGGTTTGATTATTGCAGTTTATAATTTTAAATTTTGTTTTAATTTTTTAATCATCTCCTCGTGGCAGCTGTGGGCAGAGCTCTGTAGCTGTGTGTGACACTTGTGTGTGGCACAGTGAAGGTGTCCAGGGGGGCCTTGCCCGAGCTGTGTGCAGAGGAATCCCCATCAGGCCAGGCTGGGGGTGCTCCGTGGCCGGTGCCTTGCGTTGACTGGAAGCTGCCATGGAGCGTCTCCAGGGATGGAAGGTTGGGGCTGCCAGGGCTGTGGTGTCACAGACAGGGGAACGCTGGGGCTGCCACAGCTGCCGTGTCCCAGAGAGGGGAATGTTGGGGTGCCCTGCTCCTGGCCCGGCCCCAACAGCTCTGCCAGCTCCTCTCAAGGACACAAAGGCTGAGCCAAAGGGTGAGAATTGCGGGAGGGGCTGAGCTGGGAGGGACCCGGTGGGATCATGGAGTCCAGGGCCCTGCCCTGCACAGACAGCCCAACAAGGGGAGGCTGTGCATCCCTGGGAGAGGTGTCCAAAGGCTCCTGGAGCTGTGTCAGCCTTGCAGCTGGGAGCATTTTTTGGGGATCCTGGTCAGTGATGGAGGATCAAAGAAGGAAGGGTGGAAAGAAGGAAGGGTGGAAGGAAGGAAGGGTGGAAGGTTGGAAAGGGTAAGGAGGGAAGGAAGGAAGGAAGGAAGGAAGGAAGGAAGGAAGGAAGGAAGGAAGGAAGGAAGGAAGGAAGGAAGGAAGGAAGGAAGGAAGGAAGGAAGGAAGGAAGGAAGGAAGGAAGGAAGGAAGGAAGGAAGGAAGGAAGGAAGGAAGGGTGGAAGGAAGGAAGGAAGGAAGGAAGGAAGGAAGGAAGGAAGGAAGGAAGGAAGGAAGGAAGGAAGGAAGGAAGGAAGGAAGGAAGGAAGGGTTATGAATGTTATTCTATTTATCCAATTTATCAAACAACAAGATTAAATTTAGCAGCAAATTTCTGATAGTAATTTTTATAAATGTATACAATCAAAGTATTTGAGATGAATACAATCAAAGTATAGAATACATATATTTCAGGATGTGCAAAATTTAAGAGTAAGTAATTTAGTATAATTGAGGTTCGTATAAAGCATAAGCAAAACTGACCAGGGCTACGGGGAGGGGCTCGCCCTTCCTCTCGTACCAAAGCATCCAGGCTAACAATCCCACTTATATACTGTAGGCTACAGAAGTTTCTAGAAAACTCCTCCTAGTTTCTATTCCTAAAAATCTATGTCACAATGTTGTATGGTGCCCTAAGCTTGGGTTATATAACTAAGCATAAGTTCCCACTATAAAATTAAGTTCCATGCATGAAATCATCCCAATTTGACCCATTTCAAGGTCAAAACTTTTATTTCTAGATGCTGCTTCTACTATTCCCTTCCAACCTCCTTCTTCGACTCCCAACATCTGGGAGATGTCCTTTGCCCTGTCTCACCCATCTCCCCCCTCACTCTGTAACAATTGTCTTCTAATGATTTAAATACAGTATTGCTAATACAGCTACAATTTAATTAGCATGAATCACATTTATCACAATTCCCCCATTTCTCTTTTTGATCATATTGATTCGTGCTTTAAAAAGTTGTTGCTTGGTATTCTCTATGTTCCTTCATACTAGCCTCCAATTTTTCTAACATTTCTCATGCTGTGTTCAGCTTTTCACACTCCTTCTCAAATTTTATTAACATTTCTCGTGCCAGGGTATTCTCTTTGCATTCAGTCACCATTTTCTTGATCTCTCTCCCTTGAGTGTGAGTGGATCGTGCTTTTAGTACCATCAAGAAAATCAGTTTCCTTTTTGCTGTTGATTCCAGATCAATGGGCATGGCTGTAAGTTGCATTCCTGGAATTAGTGAGTGGATTACTCTAATTAGACAAGGTATCATGCAAGGCAGAAACAATAGTCCTAAACCAGAACATAATAGCATGAATCCCAATTTTTTCCACCACACACCCCCAAAAAGATTATCCCACCAATCAGCTTTCAGAATAGAATTCCATTTTTGAACTGGTACATGTGCCAATCTTTTAATTTCATCAGCAAGTTTTGTGATGGCCTCCCCGTGATTATCTATTTCCACACAGCACTCAGATTCATTAAACCTCCCACAAACTCCTCCTTCTTCTGCCAGCAGATAATCTAGGGCAATTCTCTTTTGATATACAAATGCTCACATCTGTGAATGCTGTTTGGCCAACAACTTCAAAGCATCTGCCCTATGGTTTGAGACGACTTCCACTACTGCCTGGAGCCTTATCAGTCGATTTAATAGGCAAATTGGAGTTCTATATCCCCAAGACCCATCCTGAGCCCAAGTAGCAGGTTCATAATGTGCTATAATTCTTTCTGCAGGCAATTCTTCATCTTTCCATTTTTGGTTTCCTCCTGCCATTGGAAGGTTGAGGTTTAATTCTATTTTCTTTCTTTCTAAGGTTTCATAAAGTGGTGTTCCTAGTATATTGCCCTTAGACCTTGGTATGACAAAGAAGGAGGGTCATAGAACTCCTAAGGTACAAGTTCCTTCCCACTTTCGGGGTAGTTCACTGTATGCCCACAAATCCAATATATTCCATCAGAGGCCTCCCTTTCATCTGTTTTCTGTGTTTTCTGGTTGTTCCCAATAAGATTTTAAGTCTTTTATAGAATGGTAGGGATTAGCTCCAGGACTGCTATGCCAGCACAAATCAGTTTGATTATTCCACTCACAATCCATTTCTTTCGCTATTCCCCAATATCCAGTAGGACTCTTGGGTCGCCAGGTCTTTGTGTTATTGTCTGAATTTACTACTAAAGTAGATAGGCAAGGAGTATATCCCACCACTTCAGTGTATTTTCTCCCTTCCCGAGTTATACAAACTGTCCCAATGACTTGATGACTCAGGACCCAACCCTCAGGCTGCTTTAATGTCTTAGAAATTTGAGTATGATTCCATTTTAAAAATTGTTCTGGAGCTAAACCCTCACCTCTCCATGGCCATCTTTCAGCCATTCTAAGTCCTCCACAAACAAAACATTTAGATAACCCTAATTCGGTGGCAATTTCTTGCATCAGATCTACAAACAAATTTTTGTTTGAAGTTGGCAAATCCCAGTTGCTATAGTGCTGTTTTAATTGTTTATACAGCTCATCCAGTTCTTCTAACTCTTTCCTTTTGATTATTTCCCTATCCTTCATTGTTTCCAATTAGTTTTTTCTTTGGCCCTTTTCCTTTTTCATCCTTTTCAAAACACAAAAAATGTTCGTATCTAGGACAGAGTTGATTATCATTAGGGTAAGGAGCTCGTCCCCTGAATCCCAAATTTTTTCTTACCCAATACAATTTTGAACTTTTTACACAAATTTCTAAGAAGCTGTTATGATCATAAAAAGCTGCACTAATATATGGGTGTGCCACAAATACTGATTCCATCTTATTCTTGACTCACATGGATTGATTGCATTTGTCACAGGGATCAGGAAGGGTTCGTGTCTTTATTTCTGCTTCTTGAGTGGTTTGTCGTCTTGTAATTTGTTCCTGCATGGCCTGTTCTTTTCCATTCCATGCAGTATTACGGTTCTGGCCAGCTGCTAGGGGTATTATTGTAAGCACCATGAAAAGAATCCTCAGGAATTTTAACTTTCTACCTGTCTCAAGGCCCCTTGGGTTGCAGCCAAGGGCCGAGATGTCCATCTTCTCGGTAGCAAAGTTTTTATCCTGGGATTTATTTTTCTTTGGTACCCTTGGCCTCATAAGGTTCGCACGATCTATTTTAACTTTTTCTGTTCCAAAGATGGCACAAAATATTTATAGTTCTGCAGCACTGCCTTATCTCTTTCCCTAGATTGATTAGCTAATACATTTTTTTTTCCCCAATTTAGTAAAGCTCCGGAGATATGCCAACCACAACAAAATTACACTATTTCAATTAAATAGTTCTTCTTTTTGGTTTTCTAAACCTTCTTTTCCACCAATAGATATACTCGCGATGCCAATTTGCTGGTGAGACGTATTTACTGCGTGGCACATAGACTTCTTCTCCACAGCAATTGCCAGTTATGATACTCTGGTTTATAATATTTTGGATTGCTTGTTCTTTAGCCTGCACAAAAGTTAATATGGCAAGGAGTAGTTGGTCCTGATTCTCTATTAGTTGAATTGCGGCATAAAAGGTCCCGTTTTCATGTCTTAATGGTTTCCCATAGAAGTCACTAAAAAATTTTTCTGTTGTTAGCTGATCATGCATACGCTCTGAACAACTGAAACAAAGCAATTGTCTCTCTTTTTCTTTTGCCCTAGTTACTCTCCACCATGAATTAAAACAGCAAGTGCAAAGAATACGAATCCATGGGCGGCATTCTAAGCCATGAGTACGACATTGCCAATGTTCTAATTGTTTTTGGGCCTCCTCAATAATAGGTGTTACCAGTCTCTTTCTCTTGAGTTGCAGTTCTTCAAATAAATTGGTTAACGTTGGCGGTCGGAAAGTCCGGAGAAACTTTTCAATTTGTCTGGGATATTCCCACTGATCAAGGAGGCGTCTGATTCTTGTCCATCGGCGCTGCTCAGCTTCTGAACTTAATGGGGTTGCAGTTGGCAGCCAATCCAGGATGTCTAGACTTTAACAATATAGTGTCTCAAAGCAATTTTAATTGATATTCTAAGCAATAACAACATACAATAATATCTTTCTCTTATATATATATATATCTATCACACCTCCCTTTTGATCCCCAAATACAATGACTTTATGCCAGTTTCTTATTAATTCTGCTTTGTGGTGTCAAGTTTTCCTTTCTGCCTAATCATGAAGTTATTACAATTAATCAGTCTTCAAATTCCCTTTTTAATTTGATTTTAGGTCTCCTGGTGCTGAAATAATTTTCCATCCTTTGCTTTGTATTGGTCCTTTTACTCTTGAAGCATGAGTCCAGCCTTTTTCTGCTGTTCAGACTGCTGCTTCTGTGGTTAAAAGAACCAGAAATGGTCCCTCCCACCGAGGTTCTAAACTTTCTCCTTTCCAGCATTTTATCAATATTGTCCTGGTCTGATGGAATGTATTGGAAAATCGAGAGGAGTGGTTTGTGCTAAAATGCCTTTTTCTCTTAATTCCCTTAAATTGTTTGTGATGGTTGTAAGATACCCCTGAATGGTTTTGTCCCCGACCAGGGAGGGATCCATTGTCATGCCTTGGGGGTAAGGCAGTCCATGTAACATCTCATATGGTGAGATCCCAGTTTCAGAGTGGGGCTTGGTTCTTATATTTAACAGAGCTAAAGGAAGGCATCTGGTCCATGGTAATTTAGTTTCTATCATTAATTTAGTTAGTTGTTGTTTAATAGTTTGATTCATCCTCTCAACACGTCCAGAACTTTCAGGATGCCATGGGGTATGGTATTCCCAGGCAATTCCTAATGCTTGGCTTAAATTTTTAATTATTCTTGAGGTAAAATGAGTGCCCTGATCTGAATCAATAGCTTGTACTAATCCAAATCTTGGAATAATGTGCTCCATCAGAATTTTGGCTACTGTTTGAGCTGTGGCTTGAGCCGCAGGAAATGCTTCTACCCACTGAGTCAACTGATCTCCTGTAACCAGCAGATATTTCCACCTGCCTACTTTAGGTAATTCAGTGAAATCAACTTGGATCTTTTCGAATGGCCGATAGGCTGTCCCATGGCCTCCAGAGGGAGGACTCCTCAACACTTTTTTATTCACTTTTTGACATGTGAGACATCCTTGTGTAATCTGTTTTCCAATTTCAAATATTCCTATACACCCATAAAATTTTAAAAAGTGGTCACAAAGTGCTCTTGTGCCCCAGTGAGTTCTTCGATGTAAATTGTCCAGGATCTGTCGGGCTATAGGTTTTGGGACTATTTTTCTACCATCTGGTAGAATCCATTCTTCTTCCTTCATGGTTGCCCCTGGTCTCTTTATAGCTTCTATCTCTGTTAAAGAAAAGTATGGTGTTTCAGTTTGTGCTCCTGTCTCTTTAAAAGTCATAATTGCACTGTTGTTTTCCCTTAAGGCAGCCCTTTTTGCTTCATCATCTGCCAAATTGTTTCCTCTTGTTTTAATGTCTCTCCCCCTCTGGTGTCCTTTTACGTGTACAACTGCTATCTTTTTTGGACCTTTTAAAGCCTCAAGTATTTCACTGACTAATCTTTGGTGTATTAATCCTTTCCCTTGAGTGTTTACAAATCCCCTTTCTTTCCAGATTTTTCCAAAGGTATGCACAATCCCATAAGCATACTTTGAGTCCGTGTATATGGTTCCCTCTCGATCTTTTAATAGCAACAATGCACGGAGTAATGCATAAAGTCCACAGGTTTGTGCTGACCAGGATGAGTTAAGAGGACCAGATTCTTTCACTTCTAATTGTTCTCCACTAATTATGGCATATCCAGATTTTCTTTTCCCACTTACTACTCGAGATGATCCATCAATAAATAATTTTTCTCCTGTTCGTAGTTCCTGTTCCCTTAAATCTGGACGTATTTTTGTTTGTAATTCTATAACTTCTATGCAATCATGTATTAATTTTTCCCCTGGGTCCCCGTACAGAAACTGCCCTGGGCTTTGTACATTTGTTACTTTCAATTCTAATTCTGGAGAGGTTATTAAAATAGCCTCATACTTTAATATTCGACTGTCTGTTAACCATTTTTCAGCCTTTTGAGCAAGAATTCCCCTTATGTTATGGGGAGTGTATACTTCTAGTGGTGCCCCAAAAGTTATTTTTCGGGCCTCTTCTACTAACAATGCTGTTGCTACCAGAGCTTGTAAACATGTTAGCCAGCCCTTGCTAACTGGATCAAGCAACTTAGAATAATATCCCACTGGCTTTCTGCTTCCTGCCCAATCCTGAGTCACTACTCCATAAGCTGTTTGATCAATTGTATTAACAAATAATTGAAATGGCCTGTCTAAATCAGGAAGGCTTAAAACAGGAGCTTGCAGAAGGGCTTCTTTAACTTGCTCAAAATTTTCTTGATCCTTTTCATTCCATTTCAAGTGATTTGTAGTCAATTTTTCATATAAGAATTTTACTTTCCCACTAAATCCCTCTATCCACTGTCTGCAATAGCCCAAAAGACCCAAAAACTGTCTTATTTATCTTTTAGTCCTTGGGGGTCCCATATTTAAAATTCCTGAAACCCTTTCAGGGTCTAATTTTTTTCTTCCTCTGCTGATCCAATGACCTAAATAACGTACTTCTGACTCCACAAATTGTAACTTTGACCTGGATATTTTTAACCCATTTTTTCCTAAAAAATTTAAAAGCTGGATAGTCCCTTTCCTAGTGTCTTCTTCAGTTTCTCCAGCTAATAACAAATCATCTACATACTGTAACAACTTAATCCCTTTTGGTAACTCAAAAGACTTCAAGAGATCATCTAATGCTCTCCCAAAAAGGTTTGGTGACTCAGTGAAACCTTGGGGTATTACCATCCACCTAAGCTGTTCTCTTCTGCCTGTGTCTGGGTCCTCCCACTCAAAGGCAAAATAGTCCTGGCTGCTCTCATCCAGAGGGCAAGTCCAAAAAGCATCTGTTAAATCCACTACATTATACCAAGTATAATGAGGGGCCAATTGGCTTAGTAAAGTACATGGATTGGCCACCACTGGAAAACGAGTAATGGTGCTTTGATTGACTGCCCTGAGATCCTGAACTGGTCGGTAACTGCCATCAGGCTTCTTTACCGGCACAATGGGGCTGTTATGTGCTGACATGCAAGGTTCTGATATCCCCTGGTGCCCCAAATTCTCAATTATTGCTTTCAATCCCCTCCGACTCTCTAGTGATATTGGATATTGTTTTACTCGAATGGGGATTTCTGGATTCTGAATTTCAATGCTTAGGGGCTGAATGTTTAACTTTCCCACTTCTCTGGAATACCACACTGTGTCACTAATCTCCTGATTATCTTTTTCAGTTAAAGAATAAATTTTAAGTTGTCCTTCACAGGGCTTTATTTGAATTCCCAGGGTTATTATTAAATCCCTTCCTAATAAATTGTTATCTGCCTCAGGTATTAGTAATAAATCATTCAACCCAAATCTTGTATCAGATTCTATTTGTACATCTTTAATTATGGGAACCTGAAAAACTCCCCCTTTAACCCCTATTACCAGGACATGCTCGCAGCTAACACTACAGCCTGGAGGCAGTTTTCTCACTGTGCACCTAGAAGCCCCTGTATCTACTAAAAATGTGATTTCTTCACTTTGAGGACCTACTTTTAATTTTATCAAGGACTCTTTTGATGTTTTGGTCCTCATTAAATAAATGAACCCCTGACCCCCCTAATCCTCTCTAAACATCTTTTCATCCTGCTGCCTCTTTTTGCAGACTTTCAGCACATGTCCTTTTTGGTGACAATAGAAACAGATAGGACCTGTACTCTTGAAAACAGGACAAGAATTCTATACATGTCCTCTTTTGTGACAAGAAAAGCACATAGGTCCAGTGTCCTCTGGAGGAGGTCCTGATCTTTTCTTTTTATCCCTTCCTACTAGGTTCTTTGTGTTTGTGGTTGCTTGTGTTTCTTTAACTACTGCCATTAGGGTCCTGGCTTTAGATTTTTGTTTTTCTTCATCTCCTCTAACATACACTTTTTGTGCTTCCCTTAACAACTCTTGAAGACCCCTATCCTGCCAATCTTCCAATTTCTCCAGCTTCTTCCTTATGTCCCCCCAGGACTTAGCTACAAATTGTGTTTTTAACAGAACCTGCCCTGCTGGTGTATCGGGGTCTATGCCTGAGTCCATTCGCAAATCCTTTCTTAATCTCTCTAACCATTCTGCCGGGGACTCATCTTTCCCTTGGTGCTCACTCAGCGATTTTCCTATATTTTGTCCCCTGGGCACTGCTCCCCGAATTCCTTGGATAATCATCCACCTGAAATCCCTCATATTTTGCCTGTGTTCTGCCTCCTGATTATTCCAGTTTGGATCTGCCATAGGCCATTTCTGATCTCCCTGATCTGGCCCCTGATGATCTCTATTCCAAGCCTGTATTCCTGACTGTCTAATCATTTCTCTCTCTTCCACTGTAAACAAGATTCCTAAAACCACTCAGATGTAAATATTGAGCCCTAAAAACTGATCTAGTCTCTCTGCTACTCCAATAGGATTTTCTAGAATCCTGCCCATTTCTTTCTTAAATTCCCTAAAGTCCCTAGTATTCTGGGGAACACTCATAACCAATAGGTCCCTGTCCTGGGGCCAGATTTGCCATTGGAACCTCTCTAAGAGGGTATAATCGATCTTCCCTTCCTGCTCCCTCATCCTCTTTGTCACTTTCTTCCTCCTGTGCCCTTCTGCCTCTAGTTCTGTGTGCTACTGGCTCGTCCTGAATAGGGGGTGCATCAGGGACCAGGGGCTGGACAGGCTGGCCAGGCTGTCTGTATGGGGGTGGGAGGTGATCTAACGGGTCCCATGGCTTTATCTGGTCCCTTCTTGCTGCCTGTCCTTTAGTTTGCAAAGGGTATAACGAATAACCTTCTTTTTCTTGCCTTTGAACTATAAATTTACCCCCCACACACTTTTTGGAAGCCACAAAGCAGCATATTCACTTTTTTTCTTAATTAAAACGTTGTTTTGAACTCATATATAGATTTAAAACCTGACAAATCTAATCCTCAAATGATTTAAACTCTGGCCAGTACAAATTATTTGCACAGATCTTTTCTTTTGTCCACTCAAACATACAGTACTGTATAATTTTCTGCTTACTTTTTCTCTTTGGGATTCCCTTGTAGCCCAGTATTGTAACACTATCCCCAGGGGGCTGTCCTGAAGAATCTCGCTCCCCTTCTGGGAAATCCCCTCTCGGTTCCCAGGCACACCGGGTTCTCGTGAACTATTCTCATAATTCACAACCCCTGGGTCAGAGATTTTACTTTTCCTCTGACCCATCTCTGGCGGCAACATTTCCCTTGCTCTCTCTCATTCGTTCTGCGGTTCAACTCCTTTGCTTAATATACACTATCTCACTTCTTTTGCCAAACACTTGTTTCCTACCTAATTCCTTCTTTTCCTTTTATTCTCTCCCCAACCTCTCTTTCTGACTATTTTCCACAATCCTTTCTTAATCACGTACTGAAACTTCCATCTATTATCCTCCCAACAGATAGTTGAACCTGACTCATTCACTCCCTTCTTAAATCACTTCTTCTGAGCATCAGCTTCCTTCTCAAGGACTTTTCTCGTGAGTTCTCGGGCTGGGACTTTCCCTCCCAGTCCCTCCCGGGGTATTCACTCGCTCTCCCCTTTCAGACCTTCCTCACTCACACACAAGCACGCAGCCGCCCCCTTTACCCAACCCCATGGTACTCACACAGCCCCGTTTTCACACAGGGCTCTTGTGCACAAGACGTTTTACGGGCACCTTTCCCTTTCTGCCGGCGTTCCCACAGGAGCCTTCTTCTGGCACAGCTCCTTGTAGCGAGCTTCTTTGGCTTATGCTTTATTTTAATTTGGAACTCCTTCTCCAAGAGAGCCTGGTCTAGCCTCGGGACCACCTTAACAACTGGTGGGGAGCTCCTTCCCAAAACCAGCCACTCTTCACTGGGACTGGAGTTCCCGGGTTTCGGCACCAAATTGTTATGAATGATGTTCTATTTTTCCCAATTTATCAAGCAACAAGATTAAATTTAATAGTAAGTTTTTAATAGTAACAAAATGAATACAATCAAAGTATTGGAGATGACAATTAAAGTATTGGAGATGAAACAATTAAAGTGCATATATTTAAGAATATACAAAATTTGGCAGTAAGTAATTTAGTATAATTGAGGTTCGTATAAAGCATAAGCAAAACCGACCGGGGAGGGGCCCCCCTCCGACCGGGGGTACGGGGAGTGGCTCCCATTCCTCACGTACCAAAGCATCCAGGCTAACAATCCCACTTATATACTGTAGGCTACAGAAGTTTCTAGAAAGCTCCTCCTAGTTTCTTTTCCTAAGATCTACGTAACTATACTGCACGGCGCATGCTCTACTAATGGGTTAGGGGGTCTCTCATCCTTTTGAGGGTCTTATTTCCGATGAAGGCTCATCATCTTCATCAGTGACCGAGGTGTGACCTGCAGGTAGCGCAGGCGCCCTGTGTGACTGAGCAGATGTTTTCCATAACATGACTTTAATTAAGTCCCATGCTTGTGATCATTCCATTTTTGACAGCTTCAAGGTTGAAGCTGTATTTCTAGATGCTGCTTATCAGATCTTCGTCCTTCGACTATTCTTATCTGACTTTCTTCTAACCTCCTTCTTCGACTCCCAACATCTGGGAGATGTCTTTTATCCTGTCTCACCCATCTCCCCCTTCTCACTCTGTAACAATTGTCTTCTATTGATCTAAATACAATTTTGTTAATATAGTTACAACTTAATTAGCACGAATCACATTTATCACATTTGATAATTTGTAATATTTGTAGTCATTTGGTCACCTTTATTATCATCCTTTTCTCCGACAGGGTCCAGGGGGGCACTCCAGGTCCAGGGAGACATTTCTGGGGCACATTCATGGCAATTTTGGGTCTGGGGAAAGAATTTAGATGGAAGTTGAGGACGGGAGAACACTTGGGAGCATCGAGTGGGCACTAATAGAGAACTTAGAGATCCTGAGGGAAAGTCTGGGCTTCGGATGTTACCTGGCTGTTTCAGGGAGGCCCTTGGCGCTCAGGGAGGGGAATGTGGGGCCATTCGGGGTCCGGACGGGCACTCGGGGGCTCTAACGGGGCTCTCCGGGGCGCGGGGGGTGATGGGAGTTGTAGGCACGGGTATAATAAGGTTTAATGGTGCCGTGGAGCATCACGGGAGTTGTAGGCGCAGCTGCAGTGTCTCTCAGTGGGGCGCGGGGCACGATGGGAGATGAAGTCATGGTTAGAATGGCGTTTTACCGGAACCACAGAGCATTGTGGGAGCTGTAGTCCCGGAAGTGGTTCTTGCGGAGAGTTTGGGGGTCTGAGAAGGCACTTGGGGAACACAGTTGCCTCTGAGTGGCGGCTTCAGATCCTCAGGGGGGAACATACACGGGTCGGAGAAATTGGGGTGAGCCTCGGGAGCTCTAACCGGGCTCTTTATGGTGCAGGGCATGGCAGGAGTTTTCGACTCGGGACTGGGTTATGAGGTGCTCTGAGCTCGTGGACGATGGAAGGAGATGAATTCCCAGAAATAGCTGTAGGGGCATCTATGGGGTTGGGAGCATTCAGTGTCTCTGGGAACGTTTTTGGGGGGTCTCCAATGGGCTCTGAGGGGCCAATTGGGGATCCTCCAGGCATATGGGGGCCAGTTACCAGGGGGGTTCTGTGGAGCGTGGGGCATGATGGGCGTTGTAGTCCTGGTTCCAATGGGGCTCTATGGGGCCGCGGGGCATGATGGGAGTTAGAGGCAGAAAGGAAAGATGGCGCCGACTGCAGGCACCGCCCCCGAAGCACCGATCCCCGGAGCTGAACCTCCTTGGTGGGACCTTGGGCTGGCACACACCTGAGTGTGACTGTTTTCAGTGGGGAAAAATGGGAGTTTTAAATTGCTTCAAAACTAAAAAAAAAGGAAAAAACCCTCTTTGCCTGAGTACAGTCAGTTCTCCACGCAAAGCAGGTCGCAGGTGAGTGAGGACAGACAGGATGGGGTTGGGCAATGTGGAGCAAGGTTGTCCACACTGGGTCAGACCTCAAGGCACAGCTTCTGTGAGCAGGTCAGACCTCCTGAGGACAGACCCTGGACCAATATCAACCACAAAATGCTGCAATCACATCTCTTCTAAACAGAACAGTAATAAAATACATCCTTTAAAATACAATGTGTATTTCTAAGAAGCTCTTTAAAATACTTCTCCATAACTGGAGTAGGAAACCTTCCTAATGAGCTGATCTAGACCAGAAGGAAATCAAGGCAGAGCCATGGTTTGCTAGGAAACCTCTCAAGAATTCATCAGAATTGAACTCCAAAGTTTCCTAAACTTTTAATGGTTCCCACTGAGGGACACAACTGAGAAAGTGTTCCCAGGTTCCAGTTAGACCAGACAACTGGAGAGAGTGATGAAAAGTGTGGACAAAGAGAAGACAAGTGTTGGTGCTATTATGAATGATGATCTATTTTCCCAATTTATCAAGCAACAAGATTAAATTTAATAGTAAATTTTTAATAGTAACAAAATGAATACAATCAAAGTATTAGAGATGACAATGTATTGGAGATGAATACAATCAAAGTGCATATATTTAAGAATATACAAAATTTGGCAGTAAGTAATTTAGTATAATTGAGGTTCCTATAAAGCATAAGCAAAACCAACCAGGGAGGGGCCTCCCCCTCCGACCGGGGGTACGGGGAGTGGCTCCCATTCCTCACGTACCAAAGCATCCAGGCTAACAATCCCACTTATATACTGTAGGCTACAGAAGTTTCTAGAAAACTCCTCCTAGTTTCTATTCCTAAAATCTACATCACTGTGTACAGGGCATGCTCTACTAATGGGTTAGGGGGTCTCTCATCCTTTTGAGGGTCTTATTTCCGATGAAGGCTCATCATCTTCCTCAGTGACCGAGGTGTGACCTGCAGGTAGCACAGGTGCACTGTGTGACTGAGCAGATGTTTTCCATTACAAGACTTTAATTGAGTCCCATGCTTGGAATCATCCCATTTTGGCCCATTTCAAGGTTGAAACTTTTTATTTCTAGATGCTGCTTGTCAGACCTACGTCCTTCTACTATTCTTGTTTGACTTTCTTCCAACCTCCTTCTTTGACTCCCAACATCTGGAAGATGTCCTTTGCCCTGTCTCACCCATCTCCCCCCTCACTCTGTAACAATTGTCTTCTATTGATCTAAATACTATTTTGTCAATATAGTTACAATTTAACTGGCATAAATGACATTTATCACAGTGGACAATATTGAAAAGCTAAAACAAAGGAAAGAAAAGAACAAACCAACAAGCAAACCAACAAGAAGAATCAAAGGTGACTTTTATTACAAGTGATTTTCAGAAATTGGCAAGCAGTTTAATGTTTCTAAAACCATCTAGTGTTCAGTCTCCACACTGCCGCCTTGAGCTCCTGATTCCTCAGGCTGTAGATGAGAGGGTTCAGGGCTGGAGGCACCACTGAGTACAGAAATGACAGAGCCAGATCCAGAGATGGGGATGAGATGGAGGGGGGCTTCATGTGAGAAAACACTGCAGTGCTTAGGAACAGGGAGACCACAGCCAGGTGAGGGAGGCAGGTGGAAAAGGCTTTGTGCCGTCCCTGCTCTGAGGGGATCCTCAGCACAGCCCTGAAGATCTGCACATAGGAGAAAACAATGAACACAAAACAACCGAATACCAAACAGGCACTAACAGCAATGAGCCCAAGTTCCCTGAGATAGGATTTGGAGCAGGAGAGTTTGAGGATCTGGGGGATTTCACAGAAGAATCCCCCCAGGGCATTTCCATTGCACAGGGGCAGGGAAAATGTATTGGCTGTGTGCAGCAGAGCATTGAGAAAGCCACTGGCCCAGGCAGCTGCTGCCATGTGGGCACAAGCTCTGCTGCCCAGGAGGGTCCCGTAGTGCAGGGGTTTGCAGATGGACACGTAGCGGTCGTAGCACATGATGGTGAGAAATGAAAATTCTGCTGCAAAGAAAAAGGCAAAGAAAAATACCTGAGCAGCACATCCAGCATAGGAGATGTGTCTGGTGTTCCAGAGGGAATTGTGCATGGCTTTGGGGACAGTGGTGCAGATGGAGCCCAGGTCGCTGAGGGCCAGGTTGAGCAGGAAGAAGAACATGGGGGTGTGCAGGTGGTGGCCGCAGGCTACGGCGCTGATGATGAGGCCGTTGGCCAGGAGGGCAGCCAGGGAGATGGCCAGGAAGAGGCAGAAGTGCAGGAGCTGCAGCTGCCGCGTGTCTGCCAATGGCAGCAGGAGGAAGTGGCTGATGGAGCTGCTGTTGGACATTTCTGCACTGTGGCCATGGAGTCCTGTTGAAGGAGGACACAGTTATAATTCAGGGGAGACTTTGCTGAGCAATGTCCAAGTTCCTTCTCCTTCGCCTCTGCTACTCTGTGCCACCCCAGTTTCATTTTCTCAAATCCCTTCCTTCAGCCTCGTGCCTGGAGCTCTGCTGGGATCTGGCCCCGTTGCTGTGAGGAGCAGGGACCCTGTCTATGGACACTGAGGGGTCAGCTCTGCTCTGCAGCAGTGGGGTCATGGGAACAGGGACAGGGGCCAGTCCTGGGGCTGGATTTCATCAGGCCAATCTGCTCCTGAGGCAGAGGAGCTTGGCAGCATCTCCTGTCCCAGGGCTAAGGAACAGTGATGTCCAAAGGCAGTTTGAGAGGGATTCCTGCTGTGCCCAGGGAGATCAGAGAGAACTGTGCAATGCAAGAGCTGTAACTCAGTGAAGGGTGAGGGGAGCTGCTCTGTCACTCCATCTGTCCCCAGCTGCCCTTTCTGAGATCCAGGGCAGTCACTGTGTTCCCCTGAAATCAGCCTGACACAGCTGAGAGCAGAGGGACAGCAGAGCAACCTGGCTCAGCCCTTCTCACAGTCTCAGGCCCACTCCTGGCCAAGGACACTCCTGTCCCCCAGTGTCCCCTGGAGGCAGCTCAAAGCTTGGATGGCATCCTGAGGACACACCAAGGGTCCTGTCCATGGCACTGCTTGAGGAGACTCAGCTCATTCCCAGCCTCCCAGCCTGCCCTGCCCTGAGCTCCCCGGGGCACAGGGAGCTGGGACACCCCATTGCTGTGCTCAGCCTGCACAGGAGGAGCCCAAGGGCTGGGCCTGAGCCTGCAGCTGGAGCTGCCATTGCCAGAGAGCCCTTCAGCAATGCCAGGAGCACCTGGGCAAGGCAAGGAGAGAGAGCTGGCCCTGAGGAAAATCCTTTCCCTGTCCATCCCTGCCCAGCCCCTCCCAGGCAGCACCAGGGCAGGACAGTGGCCCTCAGGTCCTGGTCAGCAGGGAATGGGCACATGTCAGGAGAGATGCCCTTCATGTCTGGTGCTGCTCTGCCAGCCCAGGAGGGGACTGAGGGCCCTGAGCCCCCGGGCTGAGGGCTGAGCTGGCTGGGAGGGGACACCAGAGCTGTGCTGCTCAGGGCAGTGTCTGCCCTGCAGGGCAGGGCTGGCAGGTGCCACATCTGCCCTGCAGCAGGGTTTCCCTCAGCACTGCCTCCCTCCCTCCCTGCCCATGGCTCTGCTGCTGGACCTGTCCCAGCCTGAGCTGTTCCTGTGGCCCCGGGCTCCTTCCCTGCCAGAGCTGCCAGAGCCCAGCCCAGCCCCTGGGCCAGCTCTGCCCTGCAGCTGCTCGGGGGTGCAGGGATTAAAGAACAGTTCCCCCAAGCCTGGGCACCATGGAAAGGTGATGCTGGATGGATCTGGAGGATGGATCCCTTACTGAGGTGCCCAGGAATCCTCAGAGTGATGGTTTAAGAGCCTCAGCCCCTGCTCTACCCTGCACAGCTGAGTTTCCACTCTCAGCAAGCTGAGTCTGGGAAAAGTGGGAGCACAGATTCAGGAAACCAGAGGCACAAGCAGGAAACTCCTGCCCTGGATGAACTCATGAAAAGTCCCCTCAGAAATGACCTGGGCATGAGCTGGAGCTCTGAGCAGCCCTGGCCCACACAGCACCCTCTGCACAGCAGCAGAACCTGTCCTGACAGGACTCACTCCTTGCACCCACAGCTCCCCTCCACCATCCATGGGGAGCTCCCGGGCAGGCTGAGAGCTGTCCCTGGCAGGTGGCACATGGCCTGGGCTGGCCAAGAGCCCTGAGGGCTGCAGGAGCTGCTCTGCAGGACAGCCCTGGGCAGCCCTGGCTGCAGCCCCAGCTTCAGCCCCTGCAGCCGTCCCTGGCAGCAGGAGCCATCCTGCCCTGTCCCTCTGACGGTGCCCAGGGCAGCCCCGCTCTGCAGAACATCATCATCCCCCTCCTCCTCCTCCTCCTCCTCCTCCTCCTCCTCCTCCTCCTCCTCCTCCTCCTCCTCCTCCTCCTCCTCCTCCTCCTCCTCCTCCTCCTCCTCCTCCTCCTCCTCCTCCTCCTCCGGCTCAGAGAAACGGGGAGAGTCCTCCTGACACATCCCCCAGGCCGTGGGCTGTGCTGGCTCCAGGAGATCCCTCCAGGAGCACAGGGGACATTGCCCTGCACCCACACACTCACCATGTCCAGGCCTGTGAAGATGTTTCCCCAAGTGCAGTCTCAGCTCAATGTCTTCCCAGTCCTGATTGCCTTGAGCCTGTCTGTGCCTGGCTCCTGTGCCCTCAGTGCCTGCAGGCAGTGCCCTCAGCCCTGCTGGGCTGGCAGAGGAGCTGCTCCTCAGCAGAAATGTCTTTTTGAAGCTTCTCTTGGTTTACCTTGGGAGCTGCCTCTGTGCCAGGAGCCCGGCCCAGCTCAGCAGCACAGACACAGCACAAGGACTTTAATTAATCTCTTGGTTCATTAAATATTTACATTATAATCATTCCCTGAGAGAGTGTTCCAAAAACTTCTCAAGAACTCAAATTAAAATGCTGAAGTTTCTTGAAGTTTTAATGGGTCCCACTGAGGGACACAACTGAGAAAACGTCCCCAGGTTCCAGTTAGAGCAGGAAATTCGAGGCAGAGATGACAGGTGGGGACAAAGAGAAGTCGAGTCTTTCCCTTTTGACACCAACTCTTCTAGTAGTTTATAGACTCATGCCCCCAGTTATCTGCTTTAATTAGTCCCTTGAGAGCTTTGTATTGACATTCAGTGGGGCTCATAAATACTTTGAGATACTCAAGGTTTGGGTTTGGGTTTTGCCTTGGAGTCTCTGAGACCTTTGTGCAATCATGGCCTCCAATTATCTGCTTTAATGAGTCCCTTGAGAGCCTTTGTCAGTAACAACACTCAGTGGGGCTCATTAATGCTTCAAGGCACTCAGGGTTAATTTTAAGTTCTACTTTTTGACACTGAGTCTCTGAGAGGTTTGTGCAGTGGTGGCCTCCAATTATCTGCTCTAATTAGTCCCTTGAGTGGCTTTGTCAGTAATGATACTCAGTGGGGTTCATTAATGCTTCAAGGTACTCAGTTTTTCTAAGGTACTTGGAGTTTCCCTTTTGACACCAACTCTTTTAGTAGTTTATGCAATCATGGCTCCAATTATCTGCTTTAACGAGTCCCTTGAGAGCCTTGTACTGACACTCAGTGGGGCTCATTAATGCTTCAAGTTACTTCAGTTTTTTAAGGTACTTTCCTTTTTCCTTTCCTCTCTTACTCTCTGAGTGGTTTTTGGGCAATTCTGGCCTCCAGTTCTCTCCTTCAAAGAGTCCATGAGGAGCCTGTGTTGGGGATGGACCTCAGTGGGACCCATTAATGCCTCAAGACACTTTGGATTTTTCTTCTGATTTGGACTCCTGGAAAGGTTTGTGCAATCTCCTCTCAGGCCCTGAGGTTCAAGGGCTCAGCACCAAATGCACCACGGGGCTGATTGGGATCAAGCAAGTCCTGACAAACCATGGCTCTGCCTTGATTTCCCTCTGGTCAAGAACATATCCAGCAATTAGTTACACTGAGTATTTCAGCTACTTTGATATTTACATTTTCATCACAATTTTCATGACTAATCCTTGGTAAAACTCTAGAGGTGTTTCTGGCAAACAAAGATTGTGGCTGCTATCAAGACACAACTTACAAACACCAGTAGTGCTTTAATGACATGGTTCTTCATTATTTTTCCTCAATCTCATTTGGGTTAGGAACAATAATTCTGTTGCCCATGGAGCTGATGCCTTTTTAATTCCAGAATAATGTCCCCAAGGTCCTTTGCTGTTCAGCTCTACTGTGCTGCCTGTGGGTGACAAGGCTTGGTGGGGTCCTTTCCCCCCTGGCTGGAGAGGTGCCAGGTCCCAGTCCCTGAGGGCACCCAGGCTCCTGGCTGGAATTTGTGTGGAATTCCACATCCTCAGTGTCACATCAGCCTTCACATGGAGCCCCGTGGATCAGAGCATTTTCCAAAGAGCTGTTGGGGCAAACAGGGAGATTTGGTCTGGCAGGATCTCTAAAACAATATCCCATAACATCCACTTGTTCTGGCACAGAGCACTTGGCTGCAGGGACACATTCCCATTGTTCTCAGCCAGCTTTCAGGAGTCAAACAGTGTTGTCTTTTCCCAGAGCTGTTCCTTCAGCTGGCCTGGGAGGGCCATTTGGCCTCTGCACCCTCACTCTGGCTCCATTATTAGGACTGGTGCATCCAAACCCTTTATCTCCATGAACAGCAGTGATTTGAGGTGGATGTCCTTTTTTCACAGTTGTTTTAAAAACTGCAATATCAACAATTGTGCTACCTTTCCACAACTGAATATGGGGTTGAATAATCCAACTGTTCACTTCTGTTTAACAGAATTAATTAATTTATCCTTGATAATCTGAACTAATTACTGCTCCCATGACATGAACACTTTTCAAGGCCAAGCTCCAGTGAGCAATCATCAAACCAAAGTATCCTGGAGGAATCTGAATCACTATTCCAGTATTGAAAACTCTCATTTGATCCTGATTTCTCCTGATTAATTCCTATGCCTGAAGGTCCAGCCCTGCAGCCTCTGGGGTGGCCCTGTCAGGGGCCATCACACCCGGAATAATTTCCCAGGCAGTCACAGTGTCACTGTCCATGGCTGTATTTGCAAACTGGGTGCAGCCATGCACAGCCAGGGGGTTCCCATTTCCCAGTGGACCATTGTTAAGGGTAGGGAGCACATCTGGGAGATGGGTTCTCCATCGGGACAGGTTCCCATCTCCTCGTTTTTCCAACTGCTCTTTTAACAACTCCTTCATCTGTTCAATCAATGCTGCAGCTTGTGTAGTCTGGTATATAAAAAACCCAGCAGTCTTACAAACTGCATTTTTCACAGAAATAAAGCATTCCACATCCTAGTGTCAGCAAACCCTGTAAAAACTGCCAATTTCATCCTTTCCTCTTTCATTCATTGTACACAATCTCACAGTTTACCAGTGATATTTGGGTCCTGGCCAATCATTTCTTTAGAGTATTCAGTGTTAAATCCCTGAGTAGCCAAAACTAAAAAAATCAGTATTTGGAACATTATTCTACAATGTTATTATATACATATAAATAGATACATTTTAAATATTTTTTTTACATTTGTATATAATTATTTATTATATTACTATTATTTCTCTTGCACAAACAAATCCAAGCTCAAGATTAAGAAGATTTTCTGTTCCTCCATGTGGGAGAGTACCAACAACAATTGATCCTTCTGTTGGTGCTGTTTCTGGGATTCTGTTTACAAAATTCACCCTCATCTTCCTATACCCATAAGTTCTTTTCCTTGTTCCAAGTGCAATTTTTGGATGCATTTTAATACATCCTGTGGTTCAGCTTCTTTCAGCTGCCTTCCCCATTGCTCACACAGTGCTCCAACCTCAGCCTCCTTTAGAGCCAGCAAACTCTAGGGAAGGTTTTCCCTATACCTGGGAATTTCAGACAAGACTGATTCCTTACATTTACATTTAAAAAGCAACATTTTGTGGTGATCTGGCCAGACTACACCAACTTTGTTTTACCAGTGGGCAGGGGCAGCAGCAGAGACACAGACACCAAGTTCAGCAATCAGTGTCATTTACTGTAGTTCAAAGCAGCAAAGCATCACAAAAGGAGAAGCTCAGCAATGCAGCCAACCATCAGCACCAAAGATTGCCTGCAGGGATTAAGAGACAGCACCAGTCACCCTCAGACTTTGCCATCAGCCAGGTGCACACATCAGCTGGGGAAGCTGTCACAGCCAAGGACTGCAGAGCCACTCCTGGACACTGGGAATTCCTGCAGGTGCCTCCAGCCACAGGGGAGGCTTCCAACCCCGCTGTGAGAGGGCCCAGCTCTGATAGTGCTGAATAAACAAACTGACAGCACTTCTAGTGCAGGAACAGCTGCTTTCATTCTCCTCTTGGGCTCCTCCCAAAGCCTGGCCAGGCCTCAAGGAGGAACCAAGGGAGGTGCCTTTGACCATACAGCCCCAAACAAGGACAGATGTCAGATTTCATGGCCTTGTCTGGTTTCTAAATACAGAAAGGTCAATCCATGTTTCACTCATGAGTGGATCCATCTATCACAGCACTAATGACCATGTATATTTGCTAATATAAAGATAACCTTTGGTTGGAAGGTTCATCCAGAGGTCACCTTTGGCTCAGGGCCTGTTGTCCAGGCCTTGGCACTTCAGGGACTGGGTTTAGTGCTGGGCTTGACAGTGCTGGGTGAAGAGCAGGACTGGATGAGCTCAGAGGTCTTTCCCAACACAAAGGATTCTATAATTCCAGGATTCCATCTGCTGCGTTCAGTTAGGCCCCTGTTGGCAGCATTACTTTGGTCAAAAGTCCCCTCTTGGTCAGCTCTTGTGGCCTAAGGCTTCAGCTCCTTTAGCTCCTGGTGCTGAGCTGCTCATGCTGAACGAGATGGCTCAGAGAGAAGAACACAGTTCATCCAATTCCTCCTGGGACACTGAGAGGGGAGGCTGTGGAAACAGGAGCATTGTTTGCTGTGCTCTCCTCCCTGCCCTTCACACCTTTCAGCACTTTGAAGCAGCCAAGAGCTTTCTCCAAGGGTGCAGTGAAGCAGCTGTTCCTGCTCCCAGCTCTGGCTCTTCCCAGTCTCTGACCTTGACTGGTTTTGTCCCTCTTGCTGTGCCCTCTGTTCCCCCTGTGCTCGGTGGCTGCTGCCCAGGACTGTGGCACTGGCACAGATCAGGGGCTCCAGCCCCTCCTTTCTGTGCCCTTGGAGCTGCCTGCTCACAGCAGCCTTTTCCATCTGGAAGCTCCACATGGACAGGGAGTCCCCACCTCTGTTCCCTGCACAACCTCCAGGAGCCCAGGGCTGCCATCTCCAGTCCCTGCTGGCCCTGGGGGCTCCCAGGTGGCCCAGGCTGCTGTGACACCACTGCACTCGGGAGGGAAGAGTGGCAGGGGCTGTGCTGAAAGTCAGGTCCATGTGCTGCTGCTGCTGCTGCTGCTGCTGCTGCTGCTGCTGCTGCTGCTGCTGCTGCTGTGGGGGTCGTTTGCCCAGCCCTGCCCCAGAGTCAGGGATCAGATCCAGGCCCTGCTGCTGCTCCCTCGGGATCAGCCACAATTTGGGTGTTGCTGTCAGTGCCAGCAGAGGCGGTGGCTGCAGCAGTGGGTGCTGACAGTGCCCCAAGCCCCGGGGCCAGAGGGGTCCCTGGGCTGGGGGCTGGGAGGGAGCTGCCCCTTGTTCTCCCTCTGCCCCACACAGAGCTGGGCTGGGCACAAGTGGGGCAGCACAGCAAACAGGAGCCTGTGAGTCTCTGCCAGCCCTGTCTGCTCAGAGTTTGGCCCTTGCAGCTCCAGGTGGACAAAGGCAGCTGCTCCTGGTCCCTCTGTGTGTCCCCGTGCTCTGCAGTGCTGCTCCACCAGTCTGTGCCCAGCAATGGGGAAAAGCCTCAGCCCTGCAGGGCCAGGAGCTGCCGGGCTCTGCCTGAGAAGCTCAGCCAGGAGGAAGGAGCTGCTCCACACGGGAACCAGCAGCAGAGGACACTCCTTTTTTAGGGCATGTTTTCTGTTTTAAGGAAAAGAAAAAGAAAAAAGAAAAGAAACCTCTATAAAATGTGAAAGATAAAAACACCCAAGTGTGCAGTGAAAAACCTTCTGTTTTAACTTTGAATTAAGAGGTAACTGATCTTTTGAAACAGAAAACTCAGTTATTTACTCTGTAAATGAGCTGATGGCATTGATGCATCTTACTGGCCTCAGTAACCTTTTTTAAAAAGATTTTGGGGTTTGTTTCCAATATTATTATTTAAAATTGTGGTGAAACTGGTGTGAGGCAAGAAGAAATTCCTTTGTGCCCTGCCAGCTCCAAGCAGGACTGGGAATCTAAATTCTGTCACAGCCCAAATCCTTTAGCAGATGCCCTTCCTTCTCACCCTGTGAATGAGCTGCACATTCCCTTTGAAATTATCAGGGTTTTTTTAAAGAAAGTCTCACTTATGGCTTTTTGCTTGGTTTGGAATTACAGAAGTGCAATTCTCCATCCCTCAGCTCCAGCCTGCACTGCCTTAGGAGCACGGCCCACTCACCAGGTTTTGTCCACTCAGGGCACTTTTAGAGAAAGAAGAAAGTGCAATTGCACAATTCCAGACAAGAAGGAATGAAGAGTGGGACCAACAAAACATCCTGTGGAGATCCAGGTGTTCAGCTGGGACTGTGGAGAGTTTGGGCTCTTGCCAACTGGATGTGTGTCTCTAACTGCAGTGTCTTGGCCTGCAGGAGAGTCTCACTCACCTGCAGAAGCACAAAGCTCAGGTGCTGTGCTCGGAACGGGCTCATCTGATGCAAAGCTGTCAGAGCCATGTGAGGGCAGAGCGGGCCCAGCCGTGCCCAGGGCTGAGCCCAGCAGAGCCCTGGCAGAGCCCAGAGCAGCCTCAGCATCCACAGAGCCCGGCTGCAAGGAGAGAAACCAGAAACCGCCTGTCAGCTGAAGGCTCCTGTCCCCCTTGTCCCAGCTCCCACCGTGCCCAGGCCATGCTGGCCGTGCCCAGAGCGGTGCCCAAAGCTGCCCATCATTGCTGCCTTGGGCACAGAGCAGGAGGGCAGGACTGTGCCCAGCCTGCAGCCAGCCATGGCACATCCAGCCCCTCAGAAACTGCCCAGAGCCAAAAAGCAGCTTGGCAGCCACTGAGTAATTCATTGCATCTGCCCCAGCAAAGGGGGGAACCTTTGGTGCTCGGCCAGGCCACGCTGTGCCCAGATCTGGGAGCATCCCCCTGGCTGTGGACTCACCCACAAATTGGGTGTGGATCTGTGCAGAAGGTGCCAGAATCCAAGTCCATCATCTTCAGCTGGCCAGGTCAAGGAACAGATTGTCATCATTGAGGTTGTCCTTGGTGTCTCCAGCAGCAGCCCCACCTGGTACAGCTTCTCCAGGGGCTCCTTCTCCTTCCCTGGGGGCCAGACCAGGCTGTCAGTGTTCTGCCCAGGGCCCAAGCCATCAATGAAACAGACAAGGAAACCCAGGGTGGATGGTGGCCACCAGTGCTTGCCACACCATATCTCCAGCTCAGCTCCAGCCCAAGAGCTGCGTGTTCCCTTCTGATGATCCTTGCTCAGAGCTACAGCAGGACAAAACCAGTCTGGTTTGCTTTGACACTGATTGCCAAGAGATGTGTGCAGCTGTTGCCTGCCAGGCTCCTGGATCCAACTGTGCACATGGATCTCTCCCATCTTCTGGGGCAGATGAACACCCTGCAGCCAAGGATCACAGAAAAGGTCTTCTAAGGACAGCCTGTCCAAGGGTTGTATGGACAAACACCTCTTAATAACATCTTGGCACTCTGAAAAGAGAAACCAGAAATCACCAGTCAGCTGGAGACATTGTCTCCCCGTTCCTGTGCTCAGGCCATGCTGGGTGTGCCCAGGGTTGTGCCTCAACTTCCCCATGGATTCTCTATTTGGAGGAGAGCAGGAGAGCAGGACATGTGCCACTTCCTCAGCAGCTGCCAGAGCAGGATGCTCACGAGCCTGCTGCTGTCTCCCAGCACTGGTATTCCCCCCGTGCCCAGAGATGAGGACCCACCTTGAGAGAGCCGTCGTGGGAACAAGATCCATCCCCAGATGATCTCCTGGCCCCTCCTGAACGGCTGCTTCCCCATGACCAGGTGGTACAGCAGGAGGCCCAGGGACCAGATCGTTGCTGCCTCGCCGTGGTAGCGTTGGTGGTGGATCCACTCTGGTGGGCTGCAGGACAGGGCTCCTATGGAATACAGATGAAAGTTGTTATAAATGAGAGACAAAAGTCTTGATATTCAGCAAAATTGAGATTGCTTTATTTGATATAGACAGAGCAAGAAGCACTCTGTGGAACATGAGGGGTCACCGCCCACTCTACACTCCAGTGAACCCCGGCCTGCAGCCTCTTCTTATACTATTGTTTCCCACTACAATCAATAATTTTTGGTTTTTTAGCTGTCACAATTTTGACAGGCAAGCAGTGGTGGTCGAATAAACATCCTTATCCCAATTCACAAAGTCTCTGGCCATAGCCATTTTCACAGATAACCGTCTGGTCTTTGTATATAACCACCAGTGAAATTCTGGGAGTTTGGTCCTTGAGATAGGCAGCATTGATCAGACAAAGGCAGGAAGGGTGATTGGTAAGTCTGATTTTGGGTATTTGGAAGTTTGATTTTGCAAGCTGGTAGTAGATGCAACTTATTTGGAAAACATAACCTAACCTAACATAACCTAACATAACCTAACATAATATAACATAATATAACAATATAACAAGGTTATTTTAAACAGAATTATGTTATCATATAATTTCCTTTATCTAGTGTCCATGCTTCACTTCAGAGCTTAGTATTCTGGTTTATACAAACCCCAATGCTTTTGTGATTAGCATGAATCTTTTATCAATTATCACAAGTTCATCAGGAGGATGCTGCTGCTCCCAGAGCCTGGCCCCAGCATCCCTGGGCATGCAGGGGCTGCCCCAGTGGCACAGGGCGTGACCCGCTGTCCTCTCGGCAGCACCTGGGACTTGTGTACAAACTCGGGGTTGGAAAAGAATTCACTGGTGCTGGAAGAGTGCAGCAGAAGCCCCAGGGAGGCCCAAGCATGACATGCAAAAGAAAACCCTACCCAGAGGTGGAGAAAATCCACTCTTCTCCCCACCTACATGGCCCCCAAAAAATGTTAATAAGCCAAGGCAAACAAGGGGAGAGGAGCAGTTCAAGCCCTTCCTTGCCTGCACACCAAACTGAGCAGTGCACGGGTCTGACCCCCCTCTCTGCTACCCCCATGGGGTTTTTATCGGCCTGGCTGCCCCAGCTCCAGCCCAGCCCAGGGCAGAGTGGGTGATGAAGGCTGTCAGCAGGGCTGGGAGCGGGCACCCCTCACACCCCCACCCAAATCAACTTGGCTCAAGCATTGATCCCATCCCGGCTGCAATAGGGGGAAGCCTCGGTGCTACAGCCAGGCTGGGCCATGAGATGCCCAGGAGCATCCTCTGGGAGGGCTCATCTGCAAACTGGGTGTAAGTTGTCCTGGAGGAAGGTGCCACAGCCAAACTCGATCAGTTTCAGCTGCCCAGTGGCCAGGTCGAGCAGGATGTTCTCTGCTTTGATGTTGCTGTGCAGGACCCCGCAGCGGGATGCTCTGCATCAGGAATGCAGCGCTCACCCCACGCCCGCTCTCCCAGCAGCGAACCCACCCGGTTCTGCTCCTTCAGTCCCACCTGGGCCTTCCCTGCCGGCGAGACGCGGCTGTCAGCGCTCGGCCCGGGGCCAGGAACGGCCCCCGAGCGCCCCTCAGCCGCCCCGGGCCGGGCAGCCCCAGGCGTTCGCTCTTTGGAACGGGACAGCGGCGGCTCGGGGCCGGCGGCCGCGCTGCCGAGCGGCGGAGCTCGGGCCGGGGGAGCCGCAGCGCAGGCGGCGGGAGCGGCCGCGCCGCGTGTGTCCTCCACGGGCCCCGGGAGGAGCCGGGGACGGGGCCGGGGCCGGGGCTGGATCCCACGTTGGGGCCGGGGCCGGGGCCGGGACAGGCGGAGCCAAAGGGAGGCGATGCCGCCCCAGCCCCGGGCACTGATGCCCGCCCAGCAGCGGCACCGCCAGCACGGGCAGAACCGGGCGGAGGCGAGACCGCGGGACAGGGACGGGCGGGGACGTGGACGGGAAAGGGGACGGGGACGGGGACGGAGACGGAGACGGGGATGGGGGGCGGTGACGGGGACGGAGCAGTCCCGCCCGGAGTCCGGGGCATGGCCCGGCCCGGAGGAAGGAGAGGGACACCGGGGAGGTGGCAGGTGGTAGGGGTAGAGCACCAAACAAAGAGCGCGAGAGGCTGTGGAACAGCAGGAGTGGGAGATGGGGAACAAGAGAAGGGTCACAGCGGGTCGGTGAAATCGCTGCTTTTTTGCCACTGCCGAAGTGCCGGGAGCGTTTGTCCGCGTGTCCGTGCGTCCATTCCCTGTGTGTCCATTCCCCGTGTGTCCATTCCCTGTGTGTCCATTCTCCGTGTGTCCATTCCCCGTGTGTCCATTCCCCGTGTGTTCGTTCCCCGTGTGTCCGTTCCCAGTTCTGCCCCTTGTGCCCCAAAGCCAAGCCCCGCTCCCCTCGGGGCAGCACGGGCCGCTCCGCTCCGGGGCCGAAGCAGAGTCACGGAACATTTCTTCTTCCTCTCACACCCACCCCAAAACCACCGTCTTGTTTAGCTTATTCGAACTTCTATTTCTGGCAATCTTGCAACTTGCCCCTCGTGCTCGCATGCCCCGGGCCCCATCCCGCCCGCCCGCCCCGCTCTGCGGTCTGTTCCTCACAAGCAAGCAAAGCGCTGTCCGGACTCTCCCCTGGAGCAGAGGAAAGTGCTGAATGAGGAGCCTGGCAGCGCCAGGCAGAGCCAGCCCCGTGGGAGTGCAGAGCAGCACATGAGGAGTGAGAAATGCAGCCCCTGCAGGGCAGCGCTGCTCCCCGGCCGCTCGGGGTGGGCAGCGGCAGCAGAGGGGCCACACCCGGCTCGGTGCCCTCGTCCCCAGGGCTGTTCCTGTTTTCTTGTCCAGTTCCAGGAGAAAATCAGAGACACTCTGGGTCTCCATGGAAGCAAGGGGCCAGTGTGACACAGCCAGGCCTCGTGGAACCAAAGGGACATTCCGGCATTGTGCAGTCCCATGGAACCAAGGAAACCATTTTGACACTGCATGGCCTCATGGAAGCAAGGGGCCACTGTGCCACTGCAGAGCCAAGGAGACCATTGTGACACTGCTGGGCCTCATGGAAACAAAAAGCTGTTGTGATGCTATGGGGCCACATGGAACCAAGGGGCAATTGTGATGCTGAAAGGCTCCAAGGACACAAAAGCATGGAACAGGTCTGGCTGGCTTGGTCTTCTGGGGATGGCCTAACTGTTCCAGCTGACCTTGCCATGTTGAGGGTTGCTTCTCATCTGCCCCTGAAACCTTGGAGTTCCATGTTTTCCTTCCTGTGGGAAAGAACTTTCCTTCTCCTCCAGGTGCCCAATGGCCAAAATTGGGATACCACCTCCAAATGTGATTATATTCTTGGATGGCTCCCATATGAAACCTGCCAGGACAGGCAACTCTGTCTGGCCAGGATCTCTTAGGGGCCACCTTGCATCTGCCTTTAAAACAGTGAGAGGCCATGATTTTCTTTCCATGGAAAAAAACATCTTTCATGTCCAAGCATCCATGACCGAAATTGGGAATGATCCTCCAAAATTCCTTATATCTAAGGATAGCTCCAAGACAAAAGCTGCAAGAAATGTCTAAGTTCCTTTGGCTTCCTTAGGGCCAGCTCTCATCTGCCTTTGAAACACTGGGGCTCTTCCCTTTCCTTCCCATGGAGAAGAGCTGTCATTGCAATCCAGGGACTCACAGCTGAAATGGAATTCCACTTCGAAAACTCTACAAATATCCAAAAGTTGCTTTCAGACAAAAGCTGCAAGGACAGACAGGTCTGGCTTGCCTTGGCCTCTAGTGAGAACCTCTGATCTGCCTCCAAAACCTTGGAGTTCTGTAGTTTCCTTCCTGTGGAAAAGAAATATTTTTGTCCAGGTGCCCATGGCCTCAGCACATGAGCACTGTATAGGGACAAAGGAGCTCTGTGCTCAGTGGAGTGGAGATTGAGGACAGGAGAGGAGAGCCCTGGGAGGGATTGAAGGGTGATTTCAGAGATGGTGGATCCTTTTGACATAGAGAACAGCCAGAGAAAGAAAGAATTAATGCCAAGTGCAGCTAGGGTGATCCAGAGTTGACAAAAGGATAAAGGAATTTCTCTCGCAGGGCAGGCCTGTGGTGCAACACATCCCCCAGAAGGAGTCTGGAGCAGCCCAAGGCTCTGTGTGTCCAGGCAGAGGCAGGCAGGAGGCAGAGCTGTCAGCAAAGGAAGGGGCCAGCGAGGTGGGGCAGCCGGGGGATGACGACAGCCTGCAGGGACAGAGGCGCAGGGCATGGACACCGTAGGACAGCCTGGGCTGCAGAGGGCACAGGGATGGGCAGCAGCTGAAAGGCCCTGACACAGCCAACTCCTGCAGCACTTGGGCCATGCAGGCTGGCCCTGGGCCTGAGGCCAGCAGGGGACAAGTGAGCCTTGCTGTGCTGGGGCCTCATTGCCTCCTTGTCCCTGCTCAGCAGCCTGGCAGGGGCCGCCCCATGGTGCTGCCCTTGGCATTGCACATGCCCAGAGCCCAGTGGGCCGGGAAGAGCCCTGAGCAATGAGGGAGGGACAGGATCTGCCTTGCCAGGGGCTGGGGCTCAGCCCTTGGCCCTTTGCATTCCTGAAACACATCCAGGTTTGCTCAACATCAGAGACACCTTTCCCTTGTTTGTCCCCACCTGTCATCAGTGCCTCCAATATTCTGCTCCAACTGGAACCTGGGGACACTTTCTGAGTCATATCCCTCAGTGGAATCCATTAAAACTTCAAGAAACTTTGGAGTCTGAATCTGCCTCGGAGTTCTTGAGGAGTTTTCCTTCAGCTCCCTTTCAGGGACTGATGTCCAGGGACTCAGCACTGTCAGAAAATCCCAGCTCTACAGAGATGGGGCAAATGAGAGGCACTTTAAAATATTCTCTTCCATTATCAGTCTCCTTGAAGGGTGAAACATCAGAGATGTAAAACTCAATGCCATTCTACCACAAGCCAAGTTATTTCCTTGTTATAAAACCTTAGAAGTGTTTTTCAGCATATTACGTTTTGGCACACAATAGTGGTAATAATTCTAACAACAATATCCTATTATTTTACAACACATGGTCTTGCCACAATGCATCTTTCACAGTTCTCATTCTCAAAAATATCTGGTATTTTTGCAAGGCCGCCATTTGAAACTTGTTTCTGGTTCAATCTCTCTCTCAGCAATGTCTTCTCTATTCCAGGGCCATTCTGAGTCAGCACACCTTATCTCAGAGTTTGCATCCAGATGTACAAGATTGTGTGAGCTTTCAGTCAGGCTTTGAGAATCCTTTACAAATCCATTTCTCACAAATATCAATCACAGAATGCTGAAATCACGTCTGCTATAAAGACAACAGTAATAAAATACAGTCTTGAAAATTGGAATGGATATTTCTTAGAAGCTCTTTGTCATATTTCTCCATAACTGGAGTTGAAAAACTACTGAATGAATGGCACCAAACCACCAGAGGGAAATCAAGGCAGAACCGTGGTTTGAATTTCCAGAATTCAGTCATAATCAAACTCTAAATTTTCTAATACTGTTCATGGGTCCCACTGTGGGACACGACTGAGAAAGTGTCCCCAGGTTCCAGTGTGAGCAGGAAATTGGAGGCAGAGATGACAGGTGGTGTGGGAAATGCAGGCACAGAGAGCTCTCAGGGCCTTGTGCATACAGGCTCAGAGACTGAGATGGATCCAAGGTTTGACCTAAGACTTTGGAGAAATCTTGGACAATCAGAGCATTAAAAGTAAAATAGATCTAAACCAAGACTATAAGCTTTTAGTTTAAGTAGAAATATGTTTTAAGCAAACAGAAATATGCATTATGTAAGCAAAGCAGTATGTTAAGTAAGATAGTAAAAGATTGTAAAGTTTAGCAATAGAACTTGTAATAAAGCTAATTAGAAGTTTAAGATATATCAATGTAGGTTTGTGACGTGTTATAGGATTGGTTGAAAAATGACGCATTACTGCAAAGCCATGAGAAGGAAAGCAATTAATGATTGGTGTAAAAGGATGCTGGCAAACTTCACAGAAGTATTTGATTGGATAAAAAGCTAACATAAGGCATTGTAACTAAGAATGAGGCAGCTTCTGATATTATGGTGTTGGATGTAACACCTTTAATGTCTCACCCTTCTACGAGACTGACACCATGAGGCCATAAACCATCTTTTACAACATCTCTCAGTTCCCACTCCCTTACTATATCAATGTCCCAATGCACATTTTTTGACATCAGACATGACTAATGGAATCAATAGGGGCTTATGGACACCAGGTGTATCCCATTAAAGTCAATAGGGATTTAGGGACACTTGGTTTATCCATTAAAGTCAGTGGGGATTTTGATGAAATTTGGTCCTAAAATGGGGAAATTTGGGTAAATTTGGGGGAAATTATGTGCTGAATTCTGGGAATTTCTACTCCAGAATAGTAGTGCTGATGCTCTGGATGTCCTGGATGAATTCCTGGAGGCCAATCACGAATCCCTGATCCCTCACCTGCGGTCCATGCTTGAGCTGTGCCTCCAGACAAGCCTAAAAATGTCCATTTTCAGTCCTAAATCTGGGAATTTTGTGCCCAAAACTGGGATCTTTAGCACCAAAAATTTTGGGACATCAGCTCTGCCCATTGAAGTCAAAGGGGATTAAAGAACACCAGATCTACCCCAGTGAAATCAATAGGGATATTTAGGGACACCAGGTCTACCCACTGATAGGGCTTGACTGGGAAGAGTTACTGTTTAAACTGGAACCACTGGGAAGGGTTAAGGGGTGACTGGGAGCACTGAAGCAAAAGTGGGACCACTGGGAGGGATTTGTAGAGATAAATGGAGATAAACAGGACTCCAGGTCTAACCCATTGAAATCAATAGGAATTTAGGGACAGCAGGTCTACCCTTTAAAGGCAATGATATTTACGGGCACCAGGTCTACCCAATCAAAGCAATGAGGATGTTTGAGACACTCGTTTTGGGAGGCCCCAGGGATTTTTGGCGATCCAGGTGTCCAAGGGGTACCCAGGTGTATCCAGGTGATTTTTGGGGGTACCCAGGTGATTGGTGGTGGGGATCCAGCTGATTTTGGGAAATATCCACGTGTACCCAGATAATTTTCAGGGATATCCAGGTTGTTTTTGGTGCATCCAAGTGCCCTGACTCACCCTGCCAGGCCAGGAGAAGATGATGGCCACTGTCCTCCCAGTCAACATGGACACAGATGACCCTTGGCAGCTGCGGGGCTGTCACAGGGCACCCCAACATTCAGGGGGTACCCCAAAACTCCAGGTGAGGACATCAGGGATGAGAGGGAGCCCTGAGTTACCTCAGGGGAGGATGCAGATCAAGTACAGCCAGGTGCTTTGGTGCATGGGGTTGGTGAAGATGGTATTCTGCAGCAGCTTCAGATCTGGGGAGGGCAAAGGAGGCACCCCAAAATCTCAGGGGGGGAAGTGGGGGAAACCCCAATATCTCAGTGGGGGCACCCAGGTATCCAGGAGTTCAGGTCTACCCATTAAAGTCAATGGGGATTTAGGGAAACCAGATTTACCCATTCAATGCAACTGAACCAACCAGCTCTCACTATAGGCAAGGGACGGGCTGGAAAATTTTGGGGATCTTACAAAATGGTGGGAGTTTTTTGGGGAATCCCTCAGCTTCCTTCAGCCTTCCAGGGGGCAGTGCCCTTGCTGTAGTTCCTGGTGGGCATCAGCAGCCCCAGGCAGTGTTGCCAGGCCGAGAAGTTGGAGAAGCTGTGGCTCACCAATGCCCTGGTGAAGGCCAGCTCAGCCTTGAGCTCCTGCCCTGCTGCAAGGGCCTACCAGTGTTCCCAGGTGTGGACTGGGAAGGCACCAGTATAAACCAGTAAGCACTTGGAGCCGCTCCTGAGGCCCATGGCAGCAGCTCCCAGTATAAACCAGTAAGGCCTCATGCACCCAAACCCATTCCCAGTATAGTCTAGGGAGGCTCCTAGTGTGGTCCTGAGGCTCCAAGGTTTATACTGGGAGGGCACCAGTATAAACCAGTAAGGACTGGGAGTCACCACTGAGCCCATGGCGACAGCTCCCAGTATAATCCAGTAAGGCCAGCACAACCTGAAGTCACTCCCAGTAGGTCCCTGGTCCCATCCCAGTATAAATCAATGAGGCCAGCATCCCCAGAATTTGCTCCCAGTGGAGTACCAAGCATCCCCAAGCCCCCTCCCAGTATAACCCAATAAACCCCAGTTTAACCCAGTAAAATCCAGAATATCCCAGTATAAACCACTACAACCCAGTATAACCCCCAGGACCACATTCCACTATAACCCAGTATAACCCAGTATAACCCAGTGACCCCCAGCACCCCATCCCAGTATAAACCAGTATAACCCAGTATAACTCGCAGTTGGCCACCAGGTCCTCACGGCCAGCAGGGGGCGCTGCAGCGCGGCCCAGCACCCAGCCCTGGTGGTGCCACACCCCGTAGGATTTGGGATTCACCCCCAGGCACTGCCCCATAAACGACAGCTCTGATGGCACCCTGAAACCTGTATAAACCAATACGGACCAGTATGGACCAGTGTAAGTGGTAAAACCAGTAAACAACAGTGTAGTGCAAACCAGTTGTAAACCAGTACAAACCAGTATAGACCAGCAAAAAACCGTATGTACCACTACAAACCAGAAAATAGGTAAAAACCAGTACAAACCAGTGAAAACCCTTGTCTGTGTCAGGAGCCAAGCTGGCTGGGCCCGGTAACAAACCTGCTGCCCAAAGTCAGTAGAAATGTTACGACCCATTTCAAACACCTCAACACCCATCCCTTCACCCACCAAGTGATTTGTAAAGACATGAGCACACATCTTTCCTCTCACATTGATGGTTCCTGTGCTGGTAACAGTCTGTTAAACCCAGCCTTCAGCCTGAGCTCTCTGCTGTTGTAGTTCCATGCACAGAGGTTGTTGTCTCTCAGCCCTTCCATGGGCAGGCTGGTGTTCAGCCATCTCCAGGACAGCAGGGCCCCAGCCCACGTCACTGTGCCCTGGGAAGACAAAAACCATCACTCCAAATGTCCCCTTCTCCTTCTTCCCAGGCATTTGGCCCTGGCATTGGGGTTTGCTGCTGGGTGCCACAGGGAAAAGGAAACCCCTGTGACACTGTGGGGCACATGGAACCAAACATCCATTGTGACACTACAGAACCTCACAGAACCAAGAGTCCATGGTGACACAACAAGGCCTCAGAGAACCAAGGGAGTCCAAAGGACTAAAACATTCCTTGCATATGTCTGCCTTGGGAAGAGAAGCCTCCTGGGTGGCAGCTTAGGCTTGGCACACACTTCAGGACGGTGTCTGTTTGTAATGGGAAACTCAGGAGTTTTATCTTGCTACAGAAAAAGAAAAGGAAGAAAATCCATGCTTGTCTGAGTGCAGCCAGTTCTCAAAGCAAAGCAGGTCCCAGGTGAGTGAGGACAGACAGGATGGGGATGGGGAATGTGGAGCAAGGTTGTGCACACTGGGTCAGACCTCAAGGCACAGCTTCTGTGAGCAGGCCTGGCCTCCTGAGGAGAGACCCTGGACCAATATCAATCACAGAATGCTGCAATCACCTCTGCTCTAAACAGAATAGTAATAAAATAAACACTTCAAAATAGGAATGGGTATTTCTAAGAAGCTCTTTGGCATATTTCTCCATAACTCGAGTTGAAAACCTTCCTAATGAACTGCACTGAACCAGAGGGAAATCAAGGCAGAACTGTGGCTTTTAGGAAACCTCTCAAGAATTCAGTCATAATCCAACTCCAGTTTCTGATGCCATTCATGTGTCCCACTGAGGGACATGACAGAGAAAGTGTCCCCAGGTTCCAGTGTGAGCAGGAAATTGGAGGCAGAGATGACAGGTGGTGTGGGAAATGCAGGCACAGAGAGCTCTCAGGGCCTTGTGCATACAGGCTCAGAGACTGAGATGGATACAAGGTTTGACCTCAGACCTTGGAGGTGGCTTGGAGAATTAGAGCAGTGAAAAGCTTAGCAAGAGAACCTTCTATAACGCTAGAATCTTAAGATATATCACTGTAGGTTTGTGAAGTGTTATATAATTGGTTGAAAAATGACACATCATGGCAAAGCCATGGGAAGCAAAGCAATTCATGATTGGTGTAGAAAGACTCTAGCAAAGTTCATTGAAGTATTTAATTGGCTAAAAAACTAACATAAGTCATTGTAACTAAGAATGAGGTGGCTTCTGATATGATGGTGTTGGATGTAACACCTGTAATGTCTCACCCTTTTATGAGACTGATGTAATAAAGCAATAAGCCATCTTTTTTATTGTCTCTTGGTTGCCCCATCTTTTGTAACATTAATCTCCCAAGGAGGATTTTTTGGACATCTGGTCTACATCTCGAAATCAATGGGGATGTAGCAATACCAGGTATACTCTATAAAAAATTAATAGGAATTTAGGGACATCAAGTCTACCACATTGAAGTCAATAAGGATTTAGGGAAACCAGGTCTACCCATTATAATCAGTAGAGATTTTGCAGAAATTTGGGGTTAAAATGGGGAAAATTTGGGTAGGTTTGGGGGAAATCTTGGGCTGAATTCTGGGAATTTCTGTTCCAGGATTGCAGTGCTGATGCTCTGGAAGTCCTGGATGAATTCATGGAAGCCAATCCCAAATCCCTGATCCCACATCTGAGGCTCATGCTGGACCTGTGCCTCCAGGTAAACCCAAAAATCTCCTTGTTCAGCCCAAAATCTGGGAATTCCGAGGCCAAAACTGGGATTTTTAGCACCAAAAATTTGGGGACATCAGGTCTGCACTTTGAAGTCCAAGGGGATTGAGGGATACCAGGTCTAGCCATTAACAGGGCTTGATTGGCAGGGGTTGCTGGTTAAACTGGGAGCACTGAGAGTGGCTAAGGGGGAGCAATGGGGTTACTGGGAACACTGAGGCATAAGTGGGACCACGAGGAGTGATTAGTAAAGATGAATATGAATAAACAGGATACCAGGTCTACCCTATTGAAGTCAATGGGAATTTAGGGACAAAATCTACCCTGTAGAGTCAATGTGGATTTAAGGGCACCAGGTCTACCTTGTCAGGGCAATGATGACTTAGGGACACCAGTCTGAGGGGGGGGGCCCAGGGGTTTTGGGTGACCAAGGTGTCCAAGAGGTACCCAGGTGTATCCAAGTGATTTTTGGGGTGATCCAGGTGTATTCAGGTGAATTTTGTTGGTACCCAGGTGATTCTGGGTGTACCCAGATGTAGTCAGGTGATTCTGGAGGGTAACCAGGTGATTTTCAGGGATACCCAGGTATACCCAGCTGATTTTTAGGGGGATCCATATGTATCCAGGTGATATGTGAGGGTAGTCAGGTGATTTTTGGGAGGATCCAGGTGCATCCAGGTGATTTTTGGTGGAAACCAGGTGATTTTCAGGGGTACCCAGGTGTACTCAGCTGATTTTTGGGGCACCCACATGATTTTGGGGGTACTCAGGTGAGTACTTGACAGGCTGGGAGAAAATGATGGCCACCCTTGATCCTCTTGGTCAGCGTGGACACAGATGACCCTCTGTGGGAATGGGCTGTCGTGGGGCACCCCAACATTCAGGGCACACCCCAAAACTCCAGGTGAGGGCCCCAGGGGTGGAGGGGAGGCCTGAGTTACCTTGGGAGAGGATGCAGCACAGGTACACCCAAGCACTTTGGTCTGTGGGGTCGGTGAAGACGGCGTTCTGCACAAGCTCCAGCTCTGGGCAGAGCAAAGGGGGCATCCAAAATCTCAGGGGGGCAGTGAGGTCACCCAATGATGCACAGAAAATCTTTATAATCCACAAAATAAGTTATACATATGTATTTTACTCAGCACTGAGGTGCATGGGGGATAGCTCCTCCAAAAACATGCACACCTTCAGCAACCTGCACCTCTCTTTTTATTCTCTACAAACTAGGATTGCACAATACTCCAAATACATATTCATTTCCTAACCACCCCTGCTTCATATTAAAATTAGCTCCACGCCTCTTTGAGACTGCACACTGCTCCTTGTTGGTCACTCTGGTGGTCATCTGGGGGTCCTTGGGATGAAGTAAAGAGTCTTCTTCTCAGTTGAACTTTTCACCTCGCCTTCTTTGAGCATGCATATTAGTCTTTGGTCACTTTCCAGATCATACACCAGATTTTTCTGGATCAGTGGTCTAAGACATCCCCCTTATCTGGAAGGGGCCTCACTCTTCCATCTTGATTGTGCATTCTTGCCCTCTATCTTATCTTGTAGCCTTGCTCTGTCCTCCTGTTCTTGCAAAAGTGAATGTTAAGCATTCATAGCATCTTTTCAGTGCCCTTCTAGTTAAAGCATCCACCTGTATTTTTATCCTTAACTCTTTAATTTTAATTTTAATTCCCTCTGTTTCAGTGTCACAATGGCTCCTTGGTTCTATGAGCCCCACAACTTCATCCTTGACCCTTGGTTCCATAGGGATCTTGATTTTCACAATGGTCCCCCTGATTCCATGAGATACCAGAGTGTCACCATGGTCTCTTTGGTTCCATGAGGTTCCAGAGTGTCTCCATGGTGTCTTTGGATCTGCTGCTGTCCTTGTCAAAACTGACCCATGGTTCCATGAGGTTCTGCAGTGTCACCATGGTCACTGTCAGAGGCTGGATGAGATCAATGTCCCAGACACCTGGGGATGAGCTGTCAATCAGTCACACAGTGGGGTGGTGCTGACCCAGGCTCTGATTGCCCCAGCAATCACAAGTCCCACCTGGGGGAGGCCCACAAAGGCCCAGGGGCTTAAAACACAGAGCAGGAGCTCAACCCATGATCCATACCCTGCCTTCTCCTGGGGTCTGTGTCTCACCCACACTGGAACCCTAGGAGATGGGAGCCATGTGTGTGTCTGTCTATAGAGCTTCTGTCCTTTTGTCTCTCTCTTTCCTCTCCTTCTAATGCTCTTTATATGGAACAGTTTTGGGTACCTCAACATCTTAAGTGTTTAAATGTTTCTAAGGTAAAATGGGAAAAGTTAATGAAGTTACTGCTATGATAAGTGTTTTATGTTGACTAGGATGTTTTATTAAATCCTTTTCCAAAGTTCCTTGATTTTCTATATTTTGCCAGCAAAATTTTTATTTCATTTGACCTCTTGAGAATATCTGGCTGGGGTTCCTCCTTTGTACCAAACTCAAGTAAAAGAACCTTTGGTCACCCCCAGCATTTCAGTGTTCTGGGGTGTTACAGCCCTGCAGGCTCACCATGGCCTCTTGTTTCCATCAGGCCCTGCTGTGTCACACTGGCCCTTGGTTCCATGAGCATCTGGAGTGTCACACAGCCTGATGACATTTGTCCTTGCTGCCCCTGCCATCCCACTGCCCCAGGAACAGCCCCGAGCCACCTGTGAGGGACAGGCCCTGCTGGGCCAGGCCTGGGCTCAGGCCTTGGCCTTTCTGCTTCCTCCACCCAGCCCAGGCCTTGCTCAGCATTGCAGTTCCCTGCTCACAGCCTCGGGCTCCTGCAATCCTGCCCTCAAGGATCTGCTCTCACCAGTCCCTGGGGAGCCTTTGGCACTCCCTGCCCTCAGTGGGGCCACTGATGCCCCAAGGGACTTGGAGTTTTGCTTCTGACTCCTGGAGCAGCTTCTTCAAACTTTTCTCAGTGCCTGAGGCTCCTGGAGTCAGCCCCAAATCCATAGAGGGGCTCATTAAAATATAGAAAGCCCTCAGGAGCTCTTTGTCTTCCTTCAATTGTCTTCATATCTCCAGGCATTGTGCATCTGCTTGGAGCCAGTTTGGAGGAAGATTTTGATGTGCAACTCATGACTTTTTCTTTTTGTTATCGAGCATGTTTTTATTTTTCAGTTTAGAGAAGGAGACAGGTTTGAAGGATTTCCCAAGTGATCTTGATGCTGAATGTCTCCTTAGGAGGTCTGGGCATGCAGAAGAATGAGCCCCTTGCAGGCTGACCCTTTTTGGACAACCTGCTCCTCACCCCCAACCTCACCATGTCTGACATTGCCCACCTGGGACTGACATCCCTGTGCCCTGCACCAGAACCTTGTCCCCTGAGCTCTGCAGCTGGGTGTCCCAGACCATTGCACCATGTCCCACCTGCTCTCCTCAGGGTTCTGCCTGCACACTGGCCCAGGAGAAGTTTTCCTGTTTGTGAGGACAGAATGGAAAAGCCTGAGCAGGTTTCCTGAACAACAAACCCCACTGAGGAACCACATGCTCAGTCCAGGCTGCCTGGAATGATGTCACATTTCCAGAAGGGCCAGTGTGAGCAACAATGATCTTTGTAAGCAGAATTCTCTGAGTCTTTCAGCTGAATTTTATGTCTCTGTTCTTTCCCTGGATCTCTGTTGCAGATGGAAGCTGCTGGTGCCATTCTCACCTTTAACCCCACGTTTGAATGCAGACAGATGTTCCCAGGTGTGTTAAGCAGGTGCTGCTCAATGTTTATGCAAAGCTTTGGTGTGCTCAGGGAACCAAGGAGACCCTTGTGACATAGCAGGGCCACATGGAACCAAGGAGATCTGTGACATTTAAGAACCTTATAAAACCAAGGGTCCACTATGACACTGCACAAACAAGGAGACCATGGTGACACCTTGGAAGCTCATGGAACCAAGCAGCCATTGTGACACTCCAGGGCCTTGTTGAACACAGGAAACCATTGTGACACTCCAGAACCCCATGGCACTAAAGGTTTACTGTGACACAGCAGGGTCCCATGGAACCGTGGGTCCATTGTGACACTCCAAGGCCTTGTGGAACCAAGGGTCTGTCATTAAACTGTGTGGTGTCATGGAGCCATGAGCCATTGTGACACAGCATGGCCACATGGAGCCAAGGGGCCATTGTGACACTGTGGATCCAAGGAGACCATTGTGACTGAGGAACCTCATGGAACCACGAGTCCATTGTTACACTGTGGGGCCCTGTGGAAGCAAGGGGACCACAGTGACATTGCAGGGCCTCATGGAACAATGGAGACTATTCTGACACTTTGGGACCCACTGGAACCAAGGGGCCATTTCAGCCTGGCAGGGCCTCATGGAATCAAGGGCACTACAGTGAACACTGTGGGTCTGCATGGGATGAAGGGTCCATTCTGACACCATGGAACCAAGGAGACCATTGTGACACAATGGGGCACCATGGAAACAAAGGTCCATTGTCACTCAGCATGGCCTCATGAAACCATGGAGGCCATTTTGACACTTTGAGGCCTTGTGAAACCAAAGGGCCATTGTGGCACTTGAGAGCCTTGTGGAGCCAAGGGGACAATAGTGACACTTGGGGCTCAGTAAAACCAATGGTCTGTTGTGACACTGTGGGATCTCATGGAATCAATGGTCTGTTTTGACACTGCAGGGCCTTATGGAGTCATGGAGACTATTGTGACACTACAGGTGATGCCTTGGAGTGGCTACCTAGAACAGAGACTAGACAAGGTTAAGAGAATAAACTGTGTATTTATTAAAGGCCTTCAATAGATTCACCTTGGGCAGTCAAAAGCCTCCCAGGGGCTACACTCAAGATGGACTCTGATGATGAGTTTTTCAGAAAGATTTAATTTTGGTCCATTTGCATATCAGAGGTTAATCCTCCAATAACAGCTTCAGGTAATGAAGCCATATTACCTCAGTTTTCTCACCCTTGAATTCACTTTTGTTTATACTTTTCAGAGCCTGAGGCTGTAGGGTGTCCTTGAGTTTCAGGCCTAGATGAATTGTTTTGTTTGACCAATATATGAATACAGTTAACAAGCATTTTGTATGAAGTTTAGAGTTATGCACTATTGCAGTACTGAATTTGAAAACTATAAAGGCTAAAATCTCAAGACATCACAGGACTCACTGAACCAAGGGGCCACTGTGACACTTTGCAGCCCCGTTGAACCAAGGAGTCCATTGTGACACTACAAGGCCTCATGGAAGCAAGGAACCATTGTGACACTATGGGGTCTTGTGGGGCCAAGGGGTGATTGTGTCACTGTGTGGCACCATTGAACCAAGGAGTGCCTTGTGACACTACAGGGCCCCATGGAACTGAGGATTCATGGAACAGTGCAGGACCCCATGGAAACAAAGGTCCATTGTGACATTGTGGGACTTTATGGAATCGTGGAGGCCATGATGACACTTTGAGGTCTTGTTGAATCAAGGGGCTCTGCAGGGCCTCATGGAACCAAGGAGACCCTTCTGCCATTGTGAGTCCCCATGGAACCAAGGGTCCATTGGGATACTGTGGCACCAAGGAGACCCCTGTGACACTGCAAGGGCTCATGGAAACAAGGGAACAAGGAACAAGTCTGATTGGCTTGGCTTGACTGATCCAACTGCCCTTGGCAGGTTGAGGGTCTCTTGTAATGTGCCCCTGAAACCCTGAGCTTTTCTTTCCAATGGAAAAGAACTGTCCTTCTCATCCAGGAACCCATTGCCAAAACGAGATTTCCCTCTCCAAAATTCTCAATATCCGTGATTGCTCCCAAACAAAAGCTGCCATTTCCAACATTCTGGCTGTCCTTGGCTTCCTTAGGGCTGGGTCTCCCCTGTCTTCAAACACTGGGGCTCCGTGCTTTCCTTCCTATGGACAAGAATCGTCCCCCCTGCACAGGCACCCATGGCCAAAATTGATGCTTTTCCTCCAGAATTCCTATCCACAAGAGTTTCTGCCAGACAAAAGCTGCCAGGACAGACAGGTCTGGCTGGCCTCGGCATCTGGTGGCTGCAGTTCATGAGGCCATGAAACACGGGGGATTCATGGATTCCTTCCTGTGGAGACCATGGTGAGACTGTGGGGCCCCATGGAACCATGGAGACCATTGTGACACTTTGGGGCCTTCTGAAATGAAAGAGCCATTGTGACACTGTGGCGACCCTGTGGAACCACAGACATTGTTGTGGCACTGCTGGGCTGTATGGAAGCAAGGGACCATTTTGACATTGTGGGATCTCATGGAACCAAGGACATCACTGTGGCCCTGCTGGGCTGCATGGTGCCAAGGGCCCAGTGTGAAGCAGCAGGGCTGTGTGGAACCAAGAGGCCATTGTTGCATTCCAGGGCCTGGTGCAGCCCAAGGGCCGTTGTGATCCTGCAGGGCACCGTGGATCCATGGAGACCATTGTGGCATTGCAAGGCCCCATGGAATCATGGAGACCATTGTGACACTGTGGGGAACCAAAGGGCCATTGTGATCCTGCAGGGCCTCATGGAAGCAAGGGGCCATTGTGACACTGCAGAAACAAGGAGAGCATTGTGAAACTCTGAGGCCCCAAAGAATTAAGGCGAGTGCCCAGGAGATAAAACCCACTCCTGTCAGCTGAGCTGTGTGACTCTGCAGGGCCAGGACACGTTCCAGCAGGTGTGTGCTGCTGTGCCAGTCCCCTGGCAGGGATCTCAGACAGGCAGGTGCAGCACTGAGGAGCTTGGTCTGTGGCCTTGGTGACATGGCCAGTCTGAGAAGGTGCCCCAGGGTTTTGAGCATCCCTCCAGCCTCTTCCATTAGTCACTTCCAGACCTGGGCACTCTCCCCAGTTTCTTGGTCTATTTGTTCTGTGCTTATCTCCTTCCTCCTGCTGATTTCAGCACTGCTCTAGGGGCAGCATCAGCCCTGCCTGGGCTCCCTCCTCACCCAGCCCTTGGCAGAGCCCAGAGCAGGGCTCTCTGTGACCCCTGGCACGGGATGTGGGTGCTGGGACTGGACACTGAGGTGTGGAGTGGACACTCTGGTGGGGAACATTTGCCCACCCAAAGCACTCCCTGTGCTGTGCTGTGTCTGATGAGGGGATGTGGGGCCTGTGCTGGCCAGGGGGGCTGTGCTGCCTCAGGGACAAATGACAGGCATGAGCCACAGCACAACGACCAGGAGGTGGAAGTGAGGACAAGGTACAGAGGAGGAATTCAGAAATCTGCCCTGAGCGTGTGTTCATGTGCTTAGGAAAGCCAAAGCTCAGCTGGAGCTGATGGAAGCTGCAGGCAACACCCAGAGCAAAGTCAATTCATTGCTGTGTTAGAATTCAAAATGCAATGTCTGTAAGCCAAAGATTAAAACTAAACACAACTAGAGATAGGTTTAGCTTTTGAATTTAAGATCTAGAAGAAATAAAGGTACTTACAAAGGGAACAAGAAGTTGTAGAGTGCAGCAATGTAAGTTTGTGTGTGAGGATATAATTGGCTAAGAAAGTTCACTCTGTGGAATGAGTCAGTGAAACAAAATATCTTAGTATTAAATTAGATACAGAAATATCTCTGTTGACAGTGTTTTATTGGTTAATAAATCCTTAAAAGTGCTTGTAACCATAAGTCTCGTGACTCCTAAGCCATGCTGTGACCATCTGTAAGAAAAACTTACCCTTTCTACCTGGATAGAAAATTACAAGAAATAAATAACACTTTCTAAAGGAACTCAGAAGTCCTGTCTCTCTGCTTCATTTGGAAAAACAAAAAGTCCCCACCAAAAATTACAACATAAAATCAATAAGGCCACACTTGAAAAATACATAATATAAACAATAAAAAAACATTTTGATAATATAATGTAAAAACAACAAACCTGCACCAGGGAACACTTTCTCAGTCATGTCTCTCAGTGGGACCCATTAGAACTTCAGGAAACTTTGGACTTTGAATTCTTGAGAGTTTTCTTTTCCTGCTCTAATTCAATCCATGGGAAACCTCCTTCACATTTATCAGTGGGACTCACTAAAAGTAAAAGAAACTTTGCAGTTTGAATCTGACTTGGAATTCTTGAGAGGTTTCTTCTGCTCCCTCTCAGGGACTGATGTTCAGGGACTCAGCCCCAACCCCGAGAGGGTCATTAAAGTCCTTGTGCTGTGTCTGTGCTGCTGAGCTGGGCTGGGCTCCTGGCAAAGGCAGAGCTGCAGAGAGAGAGCCAATATTTCCAAAATCTTATTTGGATCTCCTTGGCAGCACCAAATGCACCAAGGGGCTCATTGGGATCAAGCAAGTCCTGACAAACCATGGCTCTGCCTTGATTTCCCTCTGGTCTGGTACAGTTCATTAGGCAGGTTTTCAACTCCAGATATGGATAAACATTTCAAAGATCTTCTAAGAAATATCCATTCTTATTTTAAAGGGTGTATTTTATTACTGTTCTCTTTAGAGCAGAGCTGATTGCAGCATTCTGTGACTGATTTTGATCCAGGGTCTCTCCTCAGGAACTCTGGCAAAGAGGGGTTTTCGAATTTTTTTAATTTTTGAAGCAATCTAAAACTCCTAATGTTCCCCACTGCAAGCAGACACACTCCTCAGGTGTGTGCCAGCCCAAGGTTCCACCAAAACCACTGCAGAGCTGCCCTGGGCCAGCTCTGAGGGTGGATCATCATCCCAACCTGCCCTGGGCCACTGCCAGGGGCTGTGGCCATGGACACTGCACTGACCCCACTGCTGGCTTTGGCTGCCACAGCAACCGGGAGAAGTTCAAGTTTCCTTGGGAACACTGGGGAGCACTGGGACAACCTGGGAAGATGGGAAGTGCTGAGGGGAATCTGGGTGGACTGGGATGGACTGTGGGCTGCACTTGAAAACACAGGGACATCCTGGGACATCCTGGGATTGACAGAGCCCGATTGGAGCCGGGACTACAACACCTCTCATGCCCCGTGCCCCACAGAACCCCGGTGTCCGTCCCCCACATGTCCCTTCAGTGTCCCCCAGACCCTCCAGGATTCAGAAGTGCCTCCTCAGCACCCATTCGGGACCCCATAAAAGTGTCCCCAGATCCCCTGAATGCTCCCAACCCCACAGATTCCTGTTACAGTCACTTCTGGGAATTCATCTCCTGTAATCCCCCACGGCCTCAGAGTCCCTCATAACACAGTTCTGTACCTAAAACTCCTGCCGTGCCCTGAGCCCTAAAGAGCCCGGTTAGAGCTCCCCAAGCTCCCCCCAAGTGCTCCCAAACCGTTCACATTCCGTCCTGAGCACCTCAAGTCTCGGCTCGGACACAAAAGTGTCCCCCAGGTGCCTTCCCGGACCCCCAAACGCCCCGGCTGAGCCACTTCCGGGACTACAGCTCCCATCATGCTCCGTGGTTCCCATAGAGTGCTATTGCAGCCATGACTTCATCTCCCATCATGCACCACGCCCCACCGAGAGACATTGTAGCTGCACCTACTACTCCCATGATGCTCCGTGGCCCCATTGAACCGTATTATACCTGTGCCTACAACTCCCATCATCCCCCGCGCCCCGGAGAGCCCCGTTAGAGCCCCCCAGGTGCCCGCCCAGACACCGAATGGCCCCAGATTCCCCATTGCCAGCTAGGCAATGTCAGACATGGTGAGGCTGGGGGTGAGGAGCAGGTTGTCCAAACAGGGTTGGCCTGTAAGGGGCTCATCCTTCTGCATGCCCAGACCTCCTAAGGAGACATTCAGTATCAAGATCACTTAAGGAATGTTTAAGTCAGCCCTTTTCTGAACTGAAAAGTAAAAATAATATGCCCTTGATTAAAACCAAAATTCCTTCTCGTCTCACTCACAAGGAAAGCTCTGTCTCCTGCTGTTTGCAAACAGAGAAGGGCTGGTGGGAGATGTGGTGCTCAGAGGTTGTTTGGGGTACAGTGACCCTGAAATAATGCAGTTTTTTAATATTCTGTGAAAACAGGTGGGGCATCAACAAAACTTCTACACTGGACCTACAGAGAGCAGACTTCGGCCTATTCAGAATGCAGATTTGGGGATAATTGAACTGAATTTTTAATGGGAAACAGCTCTTAAAGGATTCCAGGAAGAATGGAGACACTTCAAGAAAGGAATCTTGAAGGAGCAGAAGCAACCTGTCTCTCACATTCCTCACAGAAGGAAGTGAGCTAGCGAGGAAAATAACTGGCCTGGCTAGGCAGGGAGCTTTTACCAGGAACTCAGGGAGAAAATAATGTGCATTATCTTTGGACAGAGGGGCAGGCAACTCAGGAAATGTTTAAAGAAGTCGTTAGGTCATGCAGAAAGAAAATCAGAGGTGAAAGCTCAAATTAGGAGTTAACCCAGCTGCTTCTGTGAAAGATACCAAAAATTATTTTATAAACGCATTAATGGCAAAAGGAGGGACAAGGAAAATCTCCATTCCTTATTGGGGGGGGGATATGGTTACCAAAGATGAGGAGAAGGCTGAAGTATTCAACCCCTTCATCACCTCACTTTTCAACAAGACAGGTTGTGCTCAGGACAAGTGTTCTCCTGAGCTGGTAGATGGGGACAGGGAGCAGAACAGACCCCCTGTAATCCAGGAGGAAGCAGCTGGGGACCTGCTGAGACACTCAGATGCTCACAGGTGTCTCTGGGAACAGATGGGATCCATCCTAGGGGGATGAGGGAGCTGCTGGATGAGCTCCCCAAGCTGCTCTCCATCATTTCTCATCAGTGCTGGCTCAGCAGGGAGGTGCCAGAGGACTGGAGGTGCCAATGTGAGCCCATCCCCAAGAAGGGCTGGAAGGAGGATGTGGGGAACTGCAGGCCTGTCAGCCTGACCTGGGTGCCTGGTGAGGTGATGGAACAGATCACCTTGAGTGCCATCACAGGGCACCTCCAGGATGGCTGAGGGATCAGAGCCAGCCAGCGTGGATTTCAATATCTGCATTGATGATCTGGATGAGGGCATGGAGTGCACCATCAGCAAATGTGCAGATGGCACCAAGCTGGGTGTGAGTGAGGATGTGCTGGAGGGTAGGAGGGCTCTGCAGAGGGACCTGGACAGGCTGGATCTAGGGCCCAAATCCAACAAGGTGAGGTTTAACAAGACCAAGTGCTATGTCCTGCACTTTGGCCACAACAACCCCTGCAGTGCTCCAGGCTGGGGACAGGGTGGCTGGACAGTAGCCAGGCAGAAATGGCCCTGGGGGCACTGACGGACAGCAGGCTGGACAGGAGCCAGCAGTGTGCCCAGGTGGCCAAGAAGGCCAATGGCACCTGGGCTGGATCAGGAATGGTGTGGCTTTCAGGATCAGAGCTGCTGTGCTAGCATTCATCTGCCCCCAGCTCTCCACATAGACATTGCTGCTGCAGCTCCAGAAAAAGGAAAAAAAGGGTCATCTCCAGTGAAAAGTTTGCTGGGAGATCTTTTGTACACTAAAGCCCCCGAGAACACAAATCCCCATTAAAAGAGTCTAGGGTCACAGCAGAGGTCGAGAGAACCAAAATGAGAAATAGCACATTGTGGACAATAGCACATCATTGTGGACAATATTAAAAAACTAAAACACAGAAAAAAAGAAAAAGCCAGAACCAAAACAAAAAGAATAATCAGAAATTATTTTTATTGCAAGATATTTATGGAAATATGCCTGTAATTTAACGTTTCTGAAATCTTTCAGTCATCATTCTCCACACTGAAGCCTTGAGCTCCTGGTTCCTCAGGCTGTAGATGAGAGGGTTCAGGGTTGGAGGCACCACCGAGTACAGAACTGACAGAGCCAGATCCAGGGATGGGGAGGAGATGGAGGGGTGTCGGCGAAGGGAGACGCGGACACCATATGGTCATCAGCAAAGTCTCGTTTATTGGTACGCAGAGTGGCGATTAAATACAATGCTTAATTAGCTCATGCATAGTGCAAAATCTTAGCTCCTCATTGGTCTAGATGTGCTGCTTAGCTAAGCACTTCGGCATTCATGTGGTTAACAGAGCTCCTTTTGTTCCTCATCTGCATCCTGTATTTCTCAAGTCTACATGCCTTCCTCTTATCAGGGACACTGCGTCCTTGAGGCTGAGGCCTACTCTGCTAGCCTTACTAAGTTGATCTGGCTATGGCCTTTCTCTTCTAGCCATTCCTGCACCAGGCTCTCTACAGAGGGGGGTTTCAGATAGGCAAACACTGCAGTGCTGAGAAACAGGGAGAGCACAGCCAGGTGAGGGAGGCAGGTGGAAAAGGCTTTGTGCCGTCCCTGCTCAGAGGGGATCCTCAGCACAGCCCTGAAGATCTGCACATAGGAGAAAACAATGAACACAAAACAACCAAATGCTAAACAGGCACTAACAGAAATGAGCCCAAGTTCCTTGAGGTAGGAATGTGAGCAGGAGAGCTTGAGAATCTGGGGGATTTCACAGAAGAACTGGCCAAGGGCATTTCCATTGCACAGCGGCACAGAAAATGTATTGGCCGTGTTCAGCAGAGCACTGAGAAAACCACTGGCCCAGGCACCTGCTGCCATGTGGGCACAAGCTCTGCTGCCCAGGAGGGTCCCGTAGTGCAGGGGTTTGCAGATGGACACGTAGCGGTCGTAGCACATGATGGTCAGGAGATAGTACTCTGCTGAGATGAAGAACAGAAAGAAAAACATTTGTAAAGCACATCCTTCATAGGAGATGTGTCTGGTGTCCCAGAGGGAATTGTGCATGGCTTTGGGGACAGTGGTGCAGATGCAGCCCAGGTCAGTGAGGGCCAGGTTGAGCAGGAAGAAGAACATGGGGGTGTGCAGGTGGTGGCCGCAGGCTACGGCGCTGATGATGAGGCCGTTGGCCAGGAGGGCAGCCAGGGAGATGGCCAGGAAGAGGCAGAAGTGCAGGAGCTGCAGCTGCCGCGTGTCTGCCAATGGCAGCAGGAGGAAGTGGCTGATGGAGCTGCTGTTGGACATTTCTGCACTGTGGCCATGGAGTCCTGTTGAAGGAGTACACAGTTATAATTCAGGGGAGACTTTGCTGAGCAATGTCCAAGTTCCTTCTCCTTTGCCTCTGCTGCTCTGTGCCACCCCAGTTTCATTTTCTCAAATCCCTTCCTTCAGCCTCGTGCCTGGAGCTCTCCTGGGATCTGGCCCCGTTGCTGTGATGAGCAGGGACCCTGTCTATGGACACTGAGGGGTCAGCTCTGCTCTGCAGCAGTGGGGTCATGGGAACAGGGACAGGGGCCAGTCCTGGGGATGGATTTCATCAGGCCAATCTGCTCCTGAGGCAGAGGAGCTTGGCAGCATCTCCTGTCCCAGGGCTAAGGAACAGTGATGGCCAAAGGCAGTTTGAGAGGGATTCCTGCTGTGCCCAGGGAGATCAGAGAGAACTGTGCAATGCAAGAGCTGTAACTCAGTGAAGGGTGAGGGGAGCTGCTCTGTCACTCCATCTGTCCCCAGCTGCCCTTTCTGAGATCCAGGGCAGTCACTGTGTTCCCCTGAAATCAGCCTGACACAGCTGAGAGCAGAGGGACAGCAGAGCAACCTGGCTCAGCCCTTCTCACAGTCTCAGGCCCACTCCTGGCCAAGGACACTCCTGTCCCCCAGTGTCCCCTGGAGGCAGCTCAAAGCTTGGATGACATCCTGAGGACACACCAAGGGTCCTGTCCATGGCACTGCTTGAGGAGACTCAGCTCATTCCCAGCCTCCCAGCCTGCCCTGCCCTGAGCTCCCCGGGGCACAGGGAGCTGGGACACCCCATTGCTGTGCTCAGCCTGCACAGGAGGAGCCCAAGGGCTGGGCCTGAGCCTGCAGCTGGAGCTGCCATTGCCAGAGAGCCCTTCAGCAATGCCAGGAGCACCTGGGCAAGGCAAGGAGAGAGAGAGCTGACCCTGAGGAAAATCCTTTCCCTGTCCATCCCTGCCCAGCCCCTGCCAGGCAGCACCAGGGCAGGACAGTGGCCCTCAGGTCCTGGTCAGCAGGGAATGGGCACATGGCAGGAGAGATGCCCTTCATGTCTGGTGCTGCTCTGCCAGCCCAGGAGGGGACTGAGGGCCCTGAGCCCCTGGGCTGAGGGCTGAGCTGGCTGGGAGGGGACACCAGAGCTGTGCTGCTCAGGGCAGTGTCTGCCCTGCAGGGCAGGGCTGGCAGGTGTCACATCTGCCCTGCAGCAGGGCTTCCCTCAGCACTGCCTCCCTCCCTCCCTCTCCATGGCTCTGCTGCTGGAGCTGTCCCAGCCCGAGCTGTTCCTGTGGCCCCGGGCTCCTTCCCTGCCAGAGCTGCCAGAGCCTAGCCCAGCCCCTGGGCCAGCTCTGCCCTGCAGCTGCTCGGGGGTGCAGGGATTAAAGAACAGTTCCCCCAAGCCTGGGCACCATGGAAAGGTGATGCTGGATGGATCTGGAGGATGGATCCCTTTCTGAGGTGCCCAGGAATCCACAGAGTGATGGTTTAAGAGCCTCAGCCCCTGCTCTACCCTGCACAGCTGAGTTTCCACTCTCACCAAGCTGAGTCTGGGAAAAGTGGGAGCACAGACTCAGGAAACCAGAGGCACAAGCAGGAAACTCCTGCCCTGAATGAACTCATGAAAAGTCCCCTCAGAAATGACCTGGGCATGAGCTGGAGCTCTGAGCAGCCCTGGCCCACACAGCACCCTCTGCACAGCAGCAGAACCTGTCCTGGCAGGACTCACTCCTTGCACCCACAGCTCCCGTCCACCACGCATGAGGAGCTGCCAGGCAGGCTGAGAGCTGTCCCTGGCAGGTGGCACATGGCCTGGGCTGGCCAAGAGCCCTGAGGGCTGCAGGAGCTGCTCTGCAGGACAGCCCTGGGCAGCCCTGGCTGCAGCCCCAGCTTCAGCCCCTGCAGCCGTCCCTGGCAGCAGGAGCCGTCCTGCCCTGTCCCTCTGATGGTGCCCAGGGCAGACCCGCTCTGCAGAACATCCTCCTCCTCCTCCTCCTGTGCCTCAGAGAAACTGGGAGAGTCCTTCTGACACATCCCCCAGGCTGTGGGCTGTGCTGGCTCCAGGAGATCCCTCCAGGAGCACAGGGGACATTGCCCTGCACCCACACACTCACCATGTCCAGGAATGTGAAGATGTTTCCCCAAGTGCACTCTCAGCTCAATGTCTTCCCAGTCCCGATTGCCTTGAGCCTGTCTGTGCCTGGCTCCTGTGCCCTCAGTGCCTGCAGGCAGTGCCCTCAGCCCTGCTGGGCTGGCAGAGGAGCTGCTCCTCAGCAGAAATGTCTTTTTGAAGCTTCTCTTGGTTTACCTTGGGAGCTGTCTCTGTGCCAGGAGCCCGGCCCAGCTCAGCAGCACAAACATAGCACAAGGACTTTAATGATCCTCTTGGTTCATTAAATATTTACATTATAATCATTCCCTGTGAGAGTGTTCCAAAAACTTCTCAAGAACTCAAATTAAAATGGTGAAGTTTCTTGAAGTTTTAATGGGTCCCACTGAGGGACACAACCGAGAAAATGTCCCTCGGTTCCAGTTAGAGCAGGAAATTCGAGGCAGAGATGACAGGTGGGGACAAAGAGAAGTCGAGTCTTTCCCTTTTGACACCAACTCTTTTAGTAGTTTATAGACTCATGCCCCCAGTTATCTGCTTTAATTAGTCCCTTGAGAGTTTTGTATTGACATTCAGTAGGGCTCATAAATACTTTGAGATACTCAAGGTTTGGGTTTTGCCTTGGAGTCTCTGAGACCTTTGTGCAATCATGGCCTCCAATTATCTGCTTTAATGAGTCCCTTGAGAGCCTTTGTCAGTAACAACACACAGTGGGGCTCATTAATGCTTCAAGGCACTCAGGGTTAATTTTAAGTTCTACTTTTTGACACTAAGCCTCTGAGAGGTTTGTGCAGTGATGGCCTCCAATTATCTGCTCTAATTAGTCCCTTGAGTGGCTTTGTCAGTAAGGACACTCAGTGGGGCTCATTAATGCTTCAAGGTACTCAGTTTTTCTAAGGTACTTGAAGTTTCCCTTTTGACACCAACTCTTTTAGTAGTTTATGCAATCATGGCTCCAATTATCTGCTTTAAGGAGTCCCTTGAGAGCCTTGTACTGACACTCAGTGGGGCTCATTAATGCTTCAAGTTACTTCAGTTTTTTAAGGTATTTCCTTTTTCCTTTCCTCTCTTACTCTCTGAGTGGTTTTTGGGCAATTCTGGCCTCCACCAGTTCTCTCCTTCAAAGAGTCCATGAGGAGCCTGTGTTGGGGATGGACCTCAGTGGGACCCATTAATGCCTCAAGACACTTTGGGTTTTTCTTCTGACTTGGACTCCTGGGAAGGTTTGTGCAATCTCCTCTCAGGCCCTGAGGTTCAAGGGCTCAGCACCAAATGCACCACGGGGCTGATTGGGGTCAAGCAAGTCCTGACAAACCATGGCTCTGCCTTGATTTCCCTCTGGTCAAGAACATATCCAGCAATTAGTTACACTGAGTATTTCAGCTACTTTGATATTTACATTTTCATCACAATTTTCATGACTAATCCTTGGTAAAACTCTAGAGGTGTTTCTGGCAAACAAAGATTGTGGCTGCTATCAAGATATAACTTACAAACACCAGTAGTTCTTTAGTGACACGGTTCTTCATTATTTTTCCTCAATCTCATTTGGGTTAGTGTTATGAATGGTTTTCTATTTTTCCAATTAATCAAACAACAAAGATTAAAAGTAACAACAAATTTTTAATAGTAACAATTATAAATGAATACAATCAAAAGTATTAAAGATGATTACAAAAATTATTGAAACTGAATATAATCCACGTAAAGTATTACAGTTGTATAATTTGGGATGGTTAAAATTTGAGAGTGTTTTAGTATAATTGAGGTTTGTATAAAGCATAAGCAAAACCGACCGGGGGTACGGGGAGGGGCTCCCATTCCTCTCGTACCAAAGCATCCAGGCTAACAATCCCACTTATATACTGTAGGCTACAGAAGTTTCTAGAAAGCTCCTCCTAGTTTCTCTTCCTAAAATCTACGTAACTATACTGCATGGCGCATGCTCTACTAATGGGTTAGGGGGTCTCTCATCCTTTTGAGGGTCTTATTTCCGATGAAGGCTCATCATCTTCCTCAGTGACCGAGGTGTGACCTGCAGGTAGCGCAGGCGCCCTGTGTGACTGAGCAGATGTTTTCCATAACATGACTCTAATTAAGTCCCATGCTTGGAATCATTCCATTTTTGACAGCTTCAAGGTTGAAGCTGTATTTCTAGATGCTGCTTATCAGACCTCCGTCCTTCTACTATTCTTATCTGACTTTCTTCCAACCTCCTTCTTCGACTCCCAACATCTGGAAGATGTCTTTTATCCTGTCTCACCCATCTCCCCCCCTTTCACTCGGTAACAATAGTCTTCTATTGATCTAAATACAATTTTGCTAATATAGTTACAATTTAATTAGCACGAATCACATTTATCACATTTTCCTACAATAGTTTTCCACTGCTCTAACTCTATAAGGGAGTATGGTACTTTCACATATACTGGGCCCTGATTACCGACTGCCTGTCGTAAAGGGGCTTGCAAAACTGGTTCTCTGTCTCTTTCCCTTTTTGATCTAGTGTGGTGGGCAATTGGGCTACGCTCTCTGAGGGCTTTTCTTGCTATCCTTCCCCTCCTCCGCCTGTTTAAGGCAGCAATAATCTCGTCCATTTCCTCATCCTCCTCTTCCTCCTCAGAGTCGTTTGAGTAAGAGCTGTCTGACTCTGTTGTAGCCAAGAGTCGATCTCGGCTAGTCCCAATCCTGGAAAGCATCATACAAGACCTGTGGCGACTCCGCTGCCGGGCTGTGTGTCCGTGATCTTTGCTGATGTCACCTTCCGAGGCAGCTCCCTGGCCTTTGGTTTGCCATGGCACCTCACAGGCCTGAGAATGGAGGAGGTGTCGCTCGCCCTTTGGGAGGTTCCCTCTCCTCCTTCCCTGTAAAAGGCCCTGTCCCCCGGCCCCTCCTCTCGGGGCCGTGCCGAGGGCTGCACACACTGGCTCTCTCCTCCCCCCTTCCCCAGCCCTCGGGCTGCTGCCGGAGGTGGTGGTGGGGGCAGTGTCCATTGCTGCCCCGGCCCGCCTTCGTCCTCCTTCACTGCCCAGGGCCCCCCTGAGCTGTGGCTCCCCTGGCCCCCCTTTGCGGCAGTGCCGGAGGAGGGGCCGTGCCCTGGCCTGAGCCCACGCCCCGGCCCGGGCCCCCGCCCAGCGCGGCCGGGACCGATCCTGTCCTCATGGCAGGAGCCACCAGATCTGTCTCCGCCTCCTCTGGGTTTTTATATATACTGCTGAAAGGTAGCTCTGTCTTTTTATCTTTTAAGACTAACATATGTTCTTTCTTCTTATATAGGTCCTGCTCATATGCTAATACCATAAAAAGTCGGGCATACTCTAATTCTCCAAAGAACCTATCTCCGCGTATTCGGGATATTAAACTTGATATTAATTTTCGATCTAAACTCCCAACTTTAGGCCACGTTTCTCCATTATCTAGTTCATATGTTGGCCAGATTTTCTCCGAGAGTCTGATAAGTTTAGGTTTTGAAAGTATAGACTCTTCCCCGATTAGATTCGCCCAATTTTTCAATATTAACCCCAAAGGTCTATCCCCTGGAATACTACCATTATCATGTTCACCAGAAAATACACAACCCATTCTGATGCCCAAAATAAAGAGTAAGAGACACAAACAGAGACTCGGGGTGGAACTCACAACTCTCAGAGTCACAGCAAATGCTACGCCGCCTTCTGGCTCTAGATGCTGCAATTTAAACCTGCTCTTTAAGAAGAGGGATAAAGAGCAAAACAATTCTACTTGGAACTCTAAGGTTCCCCAAACAAATTTGCAATTTACAAAATTATAATCCACAAACCCTCCCAGCACCTAACCCAGATGCTAAACAGAATGCCCTTTTATTTGGTCACTCACGTGCCTCTGTCCCCAGGGTTCTTGGCTCTGATACCTCTGGAGCTCTGCTGGGCCTTTCCGGGGCTGCTGGCAGAACTTCAGTCCAGGGGGTTTTCCAGATGCCTTCACTGTCCCATCTGGGTCGCCAGCTCTGATGCCTTGAGGAGCTGGAACAGAGGCTACACACAGAGTTCAGGGGAATAAAATGGGTATTTATTGAGAGGCCATGAAAGGCCTACAAAAGCCACACACCAGCAATACAAGTGCCACAATCATGGCCCCTGCCTGGATGGCTCCAAGATGGAAGGAAAGGAGGGGGTTGGTCACAAAATCTTACACTTTTATAGGTTCTGGTTAATCTGCATGAACCCACTCTCCACCTTTCCACGCAGTTTGTGCTTAGGGCCTGAAGTTTGGAGAAACTGTCCTTGAGTTCTTAACTAGAATAGGACTGTTTTGTCTTCATCACCCTAGCACATCAGAAAAGCACATCCAAGGAGACTAGGAAAACTTAAAACTAAAGGCATCAGAGAAATATGACAAAGACCTTCTTAGCAATATCCATTCCTATTTTAATGGGTGTATTTTATTACTGTTGTCTTTAGAGCAGAGGCGATTGCAGCACTCTGTGATTGGTACTTGTGAGAAATGGATTTGTAAAGGATTCTCAATGCCTGACTGAAAGCTCACACAGTCTTGTACATCTGGATGCAAACTCTGAGATAAGGTGTGCTGACTCAGAATGGCCCTGGAATAGAGAAGACATTGCTGAGAGAGAGATTGAACGAGAAACAAGTTTCAAACATTGGCCTTGTGAAAAGATCAAATATTTAGGAGAATTAGAACTGTGAAAAATGCATTGTGGCAAGACTACATGGAGTAAAACACTAGGTGATTAGTGTTAGAATTATTAGCACCATTGTGTGGCAAAAGCTAATAGGCTGAAAAACATTTATAAAATATTGTAACCAGGAAAGAAGTTGGCTTCAGATAGAATGGCATGGAGTTTTACATCTCGTATGTTTCACCCTTCAAGGAGTCTGATCATGGAATAAAATCTTTTTAAAACCTCTCTCAGTTGCCCCATCTCTGTAGAGCTCGGATTTTCCAACAGTGCTGAGACTCTGAACATCAGTCTCTGACAGGGAGCTGAAAGCAAACTTCTGGAGAACTCAAAGACATATTCAAACTCCAAAGTTTCGTTGACTTTAATGGGTCTCAGTGAGGGATATGACTCAGAAAGTGTCCCCAGGTTCCAGTTAGAGCAGAACACTGGAGGCACTGATGACAGGTGGGGACAAACAAGGGAAAGGTGTCTGTGATGCTGAGCAAACCTGGATGTGTTTCAGGAATGCAAAGGGCCAAGGGCTGAGCCCCAGCCCCTGGCAAGGCAGATCCTGTCCCTCCCTCATTGCTCAGGGCTCTTCCCGGGCCACTGGGCTCTGGGCATGTGCAATGCCAAGGGCAGCACCATGGGGCGGCCCCTGCCAGGCTGCTGAGCAGGGACAAGGAGGCAATGAGGCCCCAGCACAGCAAGGCTCACTTGTCCCCTGCTGGCCTCAGGCCCAGGGCCAGCCTGCATGGCCCAAGTGCTGCAGGAGTTGGCTGTGTCAGGGCCTTTCAGCTGCTGCCCATCCCTGTGCCCTCTGCAGCCCAGGCTGTCCTACGGTGTCCATGCCCTGCGCCTCTGTCCCTGCAGGCTGTCGTCATCCCCCGGCTGCCCCACCTCGCTGGCCCCTTCCTTTGCTGACAGCTCTGCCTCCTGCCTGCCTCTGCCTGGACACACAGAGCCTTGGGCTGCTCCAGACTCCTTCTGGGGGATGTGTTGCACCACAGGCCTGCCCTGCGAGAGAAATTCCTTTATCCTTTTGTCAACTCTGGATCACCCTAGCTGCACTTGGCATTAATTCTTTCTTTCTCTGGCTGTTCTCTATGTCAAAAGGATCCACCATCTCTGAAATCACCCTTCAATCCCTCCCAGGGCTGTCCTCTCCTGTCCTCAATCTCCACTCCACTGAGCACAGAGCTCCTTTGTCCCTATACAGTGCTCATGTGCTGAGGCCATGGGCACCTGGACAAAAATATTTCTTTTCCACAGGAAGGAAACTACAGAACTCCAAGGTTTTGGAGGCACATCAGAGGTTCTCACTAGAGGCCAATGCAAGCCAGACCTGTCTGTCCTTGCAGCTTTTGTCTGAAAGCAACTTTTGGATATTTGTAGAGTTTTCAAAGTGGAATTCCATTTCAGCTGTGAGTCCCTGGATTGCAATGACAGTTCTTCTCCATGGGAAGGAAAGGGAAGAGCCCCAGTGTTTCAAAGGCAGATGAGAGCTGGCCCACAGGAAGCCAAAGGAACTTAGACATTTCTTGCAGCTTTTGTCTTGGAGCTGTCCTTAGATATAAGGAGTTTTAGAGTCAGATTCCCAATTTAGGCCAAGGACGCCTGAACATGAAAGATGTTTTTTTCCATGGAAAGAAAAGCATGGCCTCTCACTGTTTTAAAGGCAGATGCAAGGTGGCCCCTAAGAGATCATGGCCAGCCAGAGTTGCCTGTCCTGGCAGGTTTCATATGGGAACCATCCAAGAATATAATCACATTTGGAGGAGGTATCCCAATTTTGTCCATTGGGCACCTGGAGAAGAAGGAAAGTTCTTTCCCACAGGAAGGAAAGCATGGAACTCCAAGGTTTCAGGGGCAGATGAGAAGCAACCCTCAACATGGCAAGGTCAGCTGGAACAGTTAGGCCATCCCCAGAAGACCAAGCCAGCCAGACCTGTTCCATGCTTTTGTGTCCTTGGGGCCCTGCAGCATCACAATTGCCCCTTGGTTCCATGTGGCCCCATAGCATCACAACAGATTTTTGTTTCCATGAGGCCCAGCAGTGTCACAATGGTCTCCTTGGCTCTGCAGTGGCACAATGGCCCCTTGCTTCCATGAGGCTGTGCAGTGTCAAAATGGTTTCCTTGGTTCCATGGGACTGCACAATGCCAGAATGTCCCTTTGGTTCCACGAGGCCTGGCTGTGTCACACTGGCCCCTTGCTTCCATGGAGACCCAGAGTGTCACACTGGCCCCTTGTGCCCATGAGACCCTGCAGTGTCACAATGGTTGCCTTGGTTCCATGAGGCCCTGTGGTGTCACAATGGCGTCTTGGTTCTGTGGGGACCCAGAGTGTCAGAATGGTCTCCAGGATTCCATGAGGCCTCACAGTGTCACAATGGTCTCTTTTGGTTCCACAGTATCACAATGGCACCTTGGTTCCATGAAGCCCTGAAGTATGGAATGGCACCTTGATTCCATTGGGCCCCTCTCTGTTACACGAGTTCTTAGTTCCATGGAGCCCTGTACTGTCACAATGGCCCCTTGGTTCCATGGTGCCACACAGTGTCACAATGGCCCCTTGGTTCCATGAGGCCCTGCAATGTCACATTGGTCTCATTGGTTCCACGAGGTCCTGCAGTTCACAATGGCCCTTTGGTGTCACAATGTGTAACAATGGGATCCTTGGTTCCACAGAGTCAGAATGTCCCCGTGGTCTCATGGAGCCCCACAGTGTCACTACGATCCCCTTGATTCCATGAGGCCCTGCCATGCTACAATGACCCCTGGGTTATACAAGGCCCTGGAGTGTCACAATGGCCCCTTGGTTCTGCTGGGTCATGAAGTGCCATAATGGCCACCGTGGCTCCGAGGCCCTGCAATGTCACAATGGACTTTTGGTTCTGTTACCTTTTGTACTGACAACAACGATCTCCTTGGTTCCACAGTGTCACAATGGATCCTTTGTTCCATGAGGTGCCTGGCCTCCCACGGCCCCTCACAGCCCCTCATGGCCCCTCACAGCCCCTCATGGCTCCTCCCAAAGAAGAAGGGATCGGGCCCTGCTTGTTCCCCTTTTATTTCGGTCCCTTCACAGCAATGAGTCAAGAAAGGCTGAAATGGAGCCTTTCCCCAGCACAAATTCCAGCTCTGAGGAGGCTTCCCCACACAGGCCTCAGGTTCCTGTTTCAGCCTGAGTGTCCCTGCAGACGAACAGGGCATCCTTCAGGCACTTCCACAAGCTCAGAGTTCTCATTTCATGGGGAATCTGGGATGGAAATCCCTTGCTAAAAAGGAGAAAAGCAGAGGGAATGAATTGGAAATGACTAGGGAAAAAATGACCCTTCTTACAGACAAAGTTCATTCCCTGCATTTCTCCTTTTCAGATTCTTTCAGTCATCTCCTCAGAGAGGTCCAGCTTGTTCTGGTGCTTCTCATGAACTGATGGTACTCTTGATTTATACCAGTGCAAGAGATGTAGAATCAGCTAAACTGAACACAGAATCAAACTCCTTCTGTCAGCCCATTTTCATCTTCTAGATCACTTTCAAGATGTGCATGGGGGTGTTGGAATGATTATGACACAACTCTTCATTTCTGGCTGCAGGCTCTGGAGATTCTTTCTCTGCATTCAGTCAGGGTTGCATTCCCTAACAATTCCTGGTACCACTTCCTGTTTCCCTAGATTAGAACAATAACAATGAAAACCTTACCCACAGCACAACTCCCCAGCCCACAAGGAAAAGAAAGAACAAGTTGTCAAGTTCTCAAGACATTTATCCTGCTTTGTTGTGAAAATTGTGCTGCCCTCACAGTGTGGAAAGCCAAGAGAAGCTGCAGTTGGTGGCACATCTTGTGACAGCAGCTCGACCTCGTTCTCCAGGAAAGGTTCTCGGAAAGAGCAAACATCACCGTGAAGAAGATTCTCGAGAAGCAGGAGAGCTTTCCAGAAGTGAAATGAAAATGGAAAGAAACAACCCAAGGTGTTCACATATACTATTAATTCCTTTCCTTATATGCTCCCTTTTTCTGGTTCTACATCACAGTAATTCCAAACTGATCGTATCTTGAACACCTAGGACTCAGGAAGTTTTATGCACTGTACAGTGTCATTAGCTACACACATTTTGCCTTCTCCCTGTTTGGCTTTGAAAGCAATGCTGGAGACACCAGAAACCTGCAAATGAAAGATATTAAAGCACAGTGCTTTGGTCGGCTGTGAGTTCTAGAGACAGGGCACGGGCTCCCACAGTATTTCACCCTCAGCAGGGACAATACACAGCAGCAACAAAGGTGATTCCTAGGACATTGTGCAGGGGTCAAGGCTCTGTGTCTTGACTTAACATGACAAAATTCATCTGTTTTGAAGGACTCAGGATCCAAACTAGCAGCCAGCAGTTTCTCTGCAGAGAGGGCCTTTGCTCCAGGCTGAAAGTGCTGGATTGGCAGGGAGGAGGCAGGCAGCTGAGAACTGAGCTGCTATATCGGATTGGCACCAAACTGGGCAAAAATAGCAGTTTCACTCTTTTATTTTAATCCTCCTTTTGGCAGTCTCCGATTTTCTCCTGGAACTGGACAAGAAAACAGGAACAGCCCTGGGGACGAGGGCACCGAGCCGGGTGTGGCCCCTCTGCTGCCGCTGCCCACCCGGAGCGGCCGGGGAGCAGCGCTGCCCTGCAGGGGCTGCATTTCTCACTCCTCATGTGCTGCTCTGCCCTCCCACGGGGCTGGCTCTGCCTGGCGCTGCCAGGCTCCTCATTCAGCACTTTCCTCTGCTCCAGGGGAGAGTCCGGACAGCGCTTTGCTTGCTTGTGAGGAACAGACCGCAGAGCGGGGTGGGCGAGCGGGATGGGGCCCGGGGCATGCGAGCACGAGGGGCAAGTTGCAAGATTGCCAGAAATAGAAGTTCGAATCTAGTGAAGAAGAAGCTAAACAAGACGGTGGTTTTGGCGTGGGTGTGAGAGGAAGAAGAAATGTTCCGTGACTCTGCTTCGGCCCCGGAGCGGAGCGGCCCGTGCTGCCCCGAGGGGAGCGGGGCTTGGCTGTGGGGCACAAGGGGCGGAACTGGGAACGGACACACGGGGAATGGACACACGGGGAACGGACACACGGGGAATGGACACACGGAGAATGGACACACGGGAAAGGACACACGGGGAACGGACACACGGGGAACAGACACACGGACACGCAGACAAACGCTCCCGGCACTTCGGCAGTGGCAAAAAAGCAGCGATTTCACCGACCCGCTGTGTTCCTTCTCTTGTTCCCCATCTCCCACTCCAGCTGTCCCACAGCCTCTCGTGCTCTTTGTTTGGTGCTCTACCCCTGCCACCTGCCACCTCCCCGGCGTCCCTCTCCTTGCTCTGGGCCGGGCCATGCCCCGGACTCCGGGCGGGACTGCTCCCTCCCCGTCACCGCCCCCCATCCTCGTCTCCGTCCCCGTTCCCGTTCCCATCCCCGTCCCCCTCCCCCTCCCCCTCCCCCTCCCCGTTCCCCTCCCCGCCCGTCCCGCCCCGGTCTCGCCTCCGCCCGGCTCTGCCCGTTCTGGCGGTGCCGCTGCTGGGCGGGCATCAGTGCCTGGGGCTGGGGCGGCATCGCCTCCCTTTGGCTCCGCCTGTCCCGGGGCCGGGGACGGGGCCGGGGACGGGGCCGGCTCCTCCCGGGGCCCGTGGAGGACACACGCGGCGCGGCCGCTCCCGCCGCCTGCGCTGCGGCTCCCCCGGCCCGAGCTCCGCCGCTCGGCAGCGCGGCCGCCGGCCCCGAGCCGCCGCTGGCCCGTTCCAAAGAGCGAACGCCTGGGGCTGCCCGGCCCGGGGCGGCTGAGGGGCGCTCGGGGGCCGTTCCTGGCCCCGGGCCGAGCGCTGACAGCCGCGTCTCGCCGGCAGGGAAGGCCCAGGTGGGACTGAAGGAGCAGAACCGGCTGGGTTCGCTGCTGGGAGAGCGGGCGTGGAGTGAGCGCTGCATCCCTGATGCAGAGCATCCCGCTGCGGGGTCCTGCTCAGGGACATCAAAGCAGAGAACATCCTGCTCGACTTGGCCACTGGGCAGCTGAAACTGATTGAGTTTGGCTGTGGCACCTTCCTCCAGGACAGCTTACACCCAGTTTGCAGATGAGCCCTCCCAGAGGATGCTCCTGGGCATCTCATGGCCCAGCCTGGCTGTAGCACCGAGGCTTCCCCCTGTTACAGCCGGGATGGGATTAATGCTTGAGCCAAGTTGATTTGGGTGGGGGTGTGAGTGGTGCCCGTTCCCAGCCCTGCTGACAGCCTTCATCACCCACTCTGCCCTGGGCTGGGCTCGAGCTGGGGCAGCCAGGCCGATAAAAACCCATGGGGGTAGCAGAGAGGGGGGTCAGACCCGTGCACTGCTCAGTTTGGTGTGCAGGCAAGGAAGGGCTTGAACTGCTCTGCTCCCCTTGTTTGCCTTGGCTTATTAACATTTTTGAGGGCCATGTAGGTGGGGAGAAGAGTGGGTTTTCTCCACCTCTGGGTGGGGTTTTCTTTTGCATGTCATGCTTGGGCCTCCCTGGGGCTTCTACTGCCCTCTTCCAGCACCAGTGAATTCTTTTCCAACCCCAAGTTTGTACACAAGTCCCAGGTGCTGCCGAGAGGACAGTGGGTCACACCAGGTGCCACTGGGGCAGCCCCTGCATGCCCAGGGATGCTGGGGCCAGGCTCTGGGAGCAGCAGCATCCCCCTGATGAACTTGTGATAATTGATAAAAGATTCATGCTAATCACAAAAGCATTGGGGTTTGTATAAACCAGAATACTAAGCTCTGAAGTGAAGCATGGACACTAGATAAAGGAAATTATATGATAACATCATTCTGTTTAAAATAACCTTGTTATATTATGTTATATTATGTTATATTATGTTAGGTTATGTTAGGTTATGTTAGGTTAGGTTATGTTTTCCAAATAAGTTGTATCTACTACCAGCTTGCAAAATCAAACTTCCAAATACCCCAAATCAGACTTACCAATCGCCCTTCCTGCCTTTGTCTGATCAATGCTGCCTATCTCAAGGACCAAACTTCCAGAATTTCACTGGTGGTTATATACAAAGACCAGACGGTTATCTGTGAAAATGGCTATCGCCAGAGACTTTGTGAATTGGGATAAGGATGTTTATTCGACCACCACTGCTTACCTGTCAAAATTGTGACAGCTAAAAAACCAAAAATTATTGATTGTAGTGGGAAACAATAGTATAAGAAGAGGCTGCAGGCCGGGGTTCACTGGAGTGTAGAGGGGGCGGTGACCCCTCATGTTCCACAGAGTGCTTCTTGCTCTGTCTATATCAAATAAAGCAATCTCAATTTTGCTGAATATCAAGACTTTTGTCTCTCATTTATAACAACTTTCATCTGTATTCCATAGGAGCCCAGTCCTGCAGCCCAACAGAGTGGATCCACCACCAACGCTACCACGGCGAGGCAGCAACGATCTGGTCCCTGGGCCTCCTGCTGTACCACCTGGTCATGGGGAAGCAGCCGTTCAGGAGGGGCCAGGAGATCATCTGGGGATGGATCTTGTTCCCACGACGGCTCTCTCAAGGTGGATCCTCATCTCTGGGCACGGGGGGAGTACCAGTGCTGGGAGACAGCAGCAGGCTCGTGAGCATCCTGCTCTGGCAGCTGCTGAGGAGGTGGCACATGTCCTGCTCTCCTGCTCTCCTCCAAATAGAGAATCCATGGGGAAGTTTAGGCACAACCCTGGGCACACCCAGCATGGCCTGAGCACAGGAACGGGGAGACAATGTCTCCAGCTGACTGGTGATTTCTGGTTTCTCTTTTCAGAGTGCCAAGATGTTATTAAGAGGTGTTTGTCCATACAACCCTTGGACAGGCTGTCCTTAGAAGACCTTTTCTGTGATCCTTGGCTGCAGGGTGTTCATCTGCCCCAGAAGATGGGAGAGATCCACGGGCACAATTGGATCCAGGAGCCTGGCAGGTAACAGCTGCACACATCTCTTGGCAATCAGTGGCAAAGCAAACCAGACTGGTTTTGTCCTGCTGTAGCTCTGAGCAGGGATCATCAGAAGGGAACACGCAGCTCTTGGGCTGGAGCTGAGCTGGAGACCTGGTGTGGCAAGCACTGGTGGCCACCATCCACCCTGGGTTTCCTTGTCTGGTTCATTGATGGCTGGGGCCCTGGGCAGAACACTGACAGCCTGGTCTGGCCCCCAGGGAAGGAGAAGGAGCCCCTGGAGAAGCTGTACCAGGTGGGGCTGCTGCTGGAGACACCAAGGACAACCTCAATGATGACAATCTGTTCCTCGACCTGGCCAGCTGAAGATGATGGACTTGGATTCTGGCACCTTCTGCACAGATCCACACCCAATTTGTGGGTGAGTCCACAGCCAGGGGGATGCTCCCAGATCTGGGCACAGCGTGGCCTGGCCGGGCACCAAAGGTTCCCCCCTTTGCTGGGGCAGCTGCAATGAATTCTTCAGGGGCTGCCAAGCTGCTTTTTGGCTCTGGGCAGTTTCTGAGGGGCTGGATGTGCCATGGCTGGCTGCAGGCTGGGCACAGTCCTGCCCTCCTGCTCTGTGCCCAAGGCAGCAATGATGGGCAGCTTTGGGCACCGCTCTGGGCACGGCCAGCATGGCCTGGGCACGGCGGGAGCTGGGACAAGGGGGACAGGAGCCTTCAGCTGACGGGCGGTTTCTGGTTTCTCTCCTTGCAGCCGGGCTCTGTGGATGCTGAGGCTGCTCTGGGCTCTGCCAGGGCTCTGCTGGGCTCAGCCCTGGGCACGGCTGGGCCCGCTCTGCCCTCACATGGCTCTGACAGCTTTGCATCAGATGAGCCCGTTCCGAGCACAGCACCTGAGCTTTGTGCTTCTGCAGGTGAGTGAGACTCTCCTGCAGGCCAAGACACTGCAGTTAGAGACACACATCCAGTTGGCAAGAGCCCAAACTCTCCACAGTCCCAGCTGAACACCTGGATCTCCACAGGATGTTTTGCTGGTCCCACTCTTCATTCCTTCTTGTCTGGAATTGTGCAATTGCACTTTCTTCTTCCTCTAGAAGTGTCATGACTGGACAAAACCTGGTGAGTGGGCCGTGCTCCTAAGGCAGTGCAGGCTGGAGCTGAGGATGGAGAATTGCCCTTCTGCACTTCCAAAACAAGCAAAAAGCCATAAGTGAGACTCTCTTTAAAAAAAGCCTTTCAAATAATTTCAAAGGGAATGTGCAGCTCATTCACAGGTGAGAAGGAAGGGCATCTTCTAAAGGATTTGGGCTGTGACAGAATTTAGATTCCTAGTCCTGCTAGGAGCTGGCAGGACACAAAGGAATTTCTTCTTGCTTCCCACCAGTTTCACCACAATTTTAAATAATAATATTGGAAACAAACCCCCAAATCTTTATTAAAAAGGTTACTGAGACCAGTAAGATGCATCAATGCCATCAGCTCATTTACAGAGTAAATAACTGAGTTTTCTGTTTCAAGAGATCAGTTACCTCTTAATTGAAAGTTAAAACAGAAGGTTTTTCACTGCAAACTTGGGTGTTTTTATCTTTCACATTTTATAGAGGCTTTTTTTCTTTTTCCTTTTTCTTTTCTTTAAAACAGAAAACATGCCATAAAAAAGGAGTGTCCTCTGCTGCTGGTTCCCGTGTGGAGCAGCTCCTTCCTCCTGGCTGAGCTGCTCAGGCAGAGCCCGGCAGCTCCTGGCCCTGCAGGGCTGAGGCTTTTCCCCATTGCTGGGCACAGACTGGTGGAGCAGCACTGCAGAGCACGGGGACACACAGAGGGGCCAGGAGCAGCTGCCTTTGTCCACCTGGAGCTGCAAGGGCCAAACTCTGAGCAGACAGGGCTGGCAGAGACTCACAGGCTCCTGTTTGCTGTGCTGCCCCACATGTGCCCAGCCCAGCTCTGTGTGGGGCAGAGGGAGAACAAGGGGCAGCTCCCTCCCAGCCCCCAGCGCAGGGACCCCTCTGGCCCCGGGGCTTGGGGCACTGTCAGCACCCACTGCTGCAGCCACCGCCTCTGCTGGCACTGACAGCAACCCCCAAATTGTGGCTGATCCCGAGGGAGCAGCAGCAGGGCCTGGATCTGATCCCTGACTCTGGGGCAGGGCTGGACAAACGACCCCCACAGCAGCAGCAGCAGCAGCAGCAGCAGCAGCAGCAGCAGCAGCAGCAGCAGCAGCAGCAGCACATGGACCTGACTTTCAGCACAGCCCCTGCCACTCTTCCCTCCCGAGTGCAGTGGTGTCACAGCAGCCTGGGCCACCTGGGAGCCCCCAGGGCCAGCAGGGACTGGAGATGGCAGCCCTGGGCTCCTGGAGGTTGTGCAGGGAACAGAGGTGGGGACTCCCTGTCCATGTGGAGCTTCCAGATGGAAAAGGCTGCTGTGAGCAGGCAGCTCCAAGGGCACAGAAAGGAGGGACTGGAGCCCCTGATCTGTGCCAGTGCCACAGTCCTGGGCAGCAGCCACCGAGCACAGGGGGAACAGAGGGCACAGCAAGAGGGACAAAACCAGTCAAGGTCAGAGACTGGGAAGAGCCAGAGCTGGGAGCAGGAACAGCTGCTTCACTGCACCCTTGGAGAAAGCTCTTGGCTGCTTCAAAGTGCTGAAAGGTGTGAAGGGCAGAGAGGAGAGCACAGCAAACAATGCTCCTGTTTCCACAGCCTCCCCTCTCAGTGTCCCAGGAGGAATTGGATGAACTGTGTTCTTCTCTCTGAGCCATCTCGTTCAGCATGAGCAGCTCAGCACCAGGAGCTAAAGGAGCTGAAGCCTTAGGCCACAAGAGCTGACCAAGAGGGGACTTTTGACCAAAGTAATGCTGCCAACAGGGGCCTAACTGAACGCAGCAGATGGAATCCTGGAATTATAGAATCCTTTGTGTTGGGAAAGACCTCTGAGCTCATCCAGTCCTGCTGTTCACCCAGCACTGTCAAGCCCAGCACTAAACCCAGTCCCTGAAGTGCCAAGGCCTGGACAACAGGCCCTGAGCCAAAGGTGACCTCTGGATGAACCTTCCAACCAAAGGTTATCTTTATATTAGCAAATATACATGGTCATTAGTGCTGTGATAAATGTATCCACTCATGAGTGAAACATGGATTGACCTTTCTGTATTTAGAAACCAGACAAGGCCATGAAATCTGACATCTGGCCTTGTTTGGGGCTGTATGGTCAAAGGCACCTCCCTTGGTTCCTCCTTGAGGCCTGGCCAGGCTTTGGGAGGAGCCCAAGAGGAGAATGAAAGCAGCTGTTCCTGCACTAGAAGTGCTGTCAGTTTGTTTATTCAGCACTATCAGAGCTGGGCCCTCTCACAGCGGGGTTGGAAGCCTCCCCTGTGGCTGGAGGCACCTGCAGGAATTCCCAGTGTCCAGGAGTGGCTCTGCAGTCCTTGGCTGTGACAGCTTCCCCAGCTGATGTGTGCACCTGGCTGATGGCAAAGTCTGAGGGTGACTGGTGCTGTCTCTTAATCCCTGCAGGCAATCTTTGGTGCTGATGGTTGGCTGCATTGCTGAGCTTCTCCTTTTGTGATGCTTTGCTGCTTTGAACTACAGTAAATGACACTGATTGCTGAACTTGGTGTCTGTGTCTCTGCTGCTGCCCCTGCCCACTGGTAAAACAAAGTTGGTGTAGTCTGGCCAGATCACCACAAAATGTTGCTTTTTAAATGTAAATGTAAGGAATCAGTCTTGTCTGAAATTCCCAGGTGTGGGGAAAACCTTCCCTAGAGTTTGCTGGCTCTAAAGGGGGCTGAGGTTGGAGCACTGTGTGAGCAATGGGGAAGGCAGCTGAAAGAAGCTGAAGCACAGGATGTATTAAAATGCATCCAAAAATTGCACTTGGAACAAGGAAAAGAACTTATGGGTGTAGGAAGATGAGGGTGAATTTTGTAAACAGAATCCCAGAAACAGCACCAACAGAAGGATCAATTGTTGTTGGTACTCTCCCACATGGAGGAACAGAAAATGTTCTTAATCTTGAGCTTGGATTTGTTTGTGCAAGAGAAATAATAATAATACAATAAATAATTATATACGTATGTAAAAAATAATTATTTTTTAATTTATATATTTATATGTATATAATAACATTGTAAAATAATGTTCCAAATACTGATTTTTTTTAGTTTTGGCTACTCAGGGATTTAACACTGAATACTCTAAAGAAATGATTGGCCAGGACCCAAATATCACTGGTAAACTGTGAGATTGTGTACAATGAATGAAAGAGGAAAGGATGAAATTGGTAGTTTTTACAGGGTTTGCTGACTCTAGGATGTGCAATGCTTTATTTCTGTAAAAAATACAGTGAGTAAGACTGCTGGGTTTTTCATATACCAGACTACACAAGCTGCAGCATTGATTGAACAGATGAAGGAGTTGTTAAAAGAGCAGTTGGAAAAACGAGGAGATGGGAACCTGTCCCGATGGAGAACCCATCTCCCAGATGTGCTCCCTACCCTTAACAATGGCCCCACTGGGAAATGGGAACCCCCTGGCTGTGCATGGCTGCACCCAGTTTGCAAATACAGCCATGGACAGTGACACTGTGACTGCCTGGGAAATTATTCCGGGTGTGATGGCCCCTGACAGGGCCACCCCAGAGGCTGCAGGGCTGGACCTTCATGCATAGGAATTAATCAGGAGAAATCAGGAGCAAATGAGAGTCATCAGTACTGGAATAGTGATTCAGATTCCTCCAGGATACTTTGGTTTGATGATTGCTCACTCAAGCTTGGCCTTGAAAAGTGTTCATGTCATGGGAGCAGTAATTAGTTCAGATTATCAAGGATAAATTAATTAATTCTGTTAAACAGAAGTGAACAGTTGGATTATTCAACCCCATATTCAGTTGTGGAAGGGTAGCACAATTATTGATGCTGCAGTTTTAAAACAACTGTGCAAAAAGGACATCCACCTCAAATCACTGCTGTTCATGGAGATAAAGGGTTTGGATGCACCAGTCCTAATAATGGAGCCAGAGTGTGGGTGCAGAGGCCAAATGGCCCTCCCAGGCCAGCTGAAGGAACAGCTCTGGGGAAAGACAACACTGTTTGACTCCTGAAACCTGGCTGAGAACAATGGGAATGTGTCCCTGCAGCCAAGTGCTCTGTGCCAGAACAAGTGGATGTTATGGGATATTGTTTTAGAGATCCTGCCAGACCAAATCTCCCTGTTTGCCCCAACAGCTCTTTGAAAATGCTCTGATCCACGGGGCTCCATGTGAAGGCTGATGTGACACTGAGGATGTGGAATTCCACACAAATTCCATCCAGGAGCCTGGGTGCCCTCAGGGACTGGGACCTGGCACCTCTCCAGCCAGGGGGGAAAGGACCCCACCAAGCCTTGTCACCAACAGACAGCACAGTAGAGCTGAACAGCAAAGGACCTTGGGGACATTATTCTGGAATTAAAAAGGCATCAGCTCCATGGGCAACGGAATTATTGTTCCTAACCCAAATGAGACTGAGGAAAAATAATGAAGAACCGTGTTACTAAAGAACTACTGGTGTTTGTAAGTTGTATCTTGATAGCAGCCACAATCTTTGTTTGCCAGAAACACCTCTAGAGTTTTACCAAGGATTAGTCATGAAAATTGTGATGAAAATGTAAATATCAAAGTAGCTGAAATACTCAGTGTAACTAATTGCTGGATATGTTCTTGACCAGAGGGAAATCAAGGCAGAGCCATGGTTTGTCAGGACTTGCTTGACCCTGAGAGGAATGTTGAATTTGTCTTTACAAATGAGTTGTGGATCAGCCTGTAGATAAGGCTAGCACTGAGAGATAAAAGAAACAATGGGATGGATTCCACTGATTGATGAATGGAAAGAGATATTTGCCTTTACAAACAAACTGTAGGGCTGCTGATAAATGAAATTGGATATCGAAAGATGAAAGAAGCAACGGGGGGAAAACTATGAATTCCATAAGAATTAAAAATTAAAAGGGAGGGTTATACATTAGAGGGGAATTTCAGGTATCAGGCGTTCCGGGAAGTCTGTGCCTCTCAAGTACCTCAGCCAATGGGGAAAGAGAGAGGGAAATGCGGCCGGGAAAATAGGATAAAAAGGAGGCTGCGTCCTCCGAAAATTTGAGAGATCCCAGGGGAATGTCCCATGGCCTCTCCCTTTATTCGAATAAAGCAAAAAGGACTCCTCTGTCTCCTTTTTGGACATAAACCTCTGGTGTTTGTGGATTAATTTTCCTGACATTTTAAAACTGCAGCATCAATAATTGTGCTACCCTTCCACAACTGAATATGGGGTTGAATAATCCAACTGTTCACTTCTGTTTAACAGAATTAATTAATTTATCCTTGATAATCTGAACTAATTACTGCTCCCATGACATGAACACTTTTCAAGGCCAAGCTTGAGTGAGCAATCATCAAACCAAAGTATCCTGGAGGAATCTGAATCACTATTCCAGTATTGATGACTCTCATTTGCTCCTGATTTCTCCTGATTAATTCCTATGCATGAAGGTCCAGCCCTGCAGCCTCTGGGGTGGCTCTGTCAGGGGCCATCACACCCGGAATGGAAGGCTCATCATCTTCATCAGTGACCAAGGTGTGACCTGCAGGTAGCACAGGTGCACTGTGTGACTGAGCAGATGTTTTCCATTACAAGACTTTAATTGAGTCCCATGCTTGGAATCATCCCATTTTGGCCCATTTCAAGGTTGAAACTTTCTATTTCTAGATGCTGCTTGTCAGACCTACGTCCTTCTACTATTCTTGTTTGACTTTCTTCCAACCTCCTTCTTCGACTCCCAACATCTGGAAGATGTCCTTTGCCCTGTCTCACCCATCTTCCCCCTCACTCTGTAACAATTGTCTTCTATTGATCTAAATACAATTTTGTTAATATAGTTGCAATTTAATTAGCACGAATCACATTTATCACACTCCTCTCCTGGGCTGGGCCACCATGGCTGGGGCAGCGAGGCACAAAGGGGCCACGGAGCCACTGCCAGGGCTGACAGCAAGGCCAGGCACACACAAGGAATTGCTGAGCATGGCCTGTGCTGGGCAGGGCTGGATGTGGCAAGAGCAGAGCTCAGCTGGCCTTGGTGGTTGCAGGAAAAGCCAAGAGCCCAAAGAGCCTCCATGGCTGTGTTGGAGAGCAAGGCTGGAGGAGGGAAATGCAGGGCTGCTGTGGGATGGGGAGGGGATTGAATTCCAGCAGACACATCAGCTTGCAAGGTGCTCTGCTGTTCCTCAGCTGCTCTCTGAGACATCCAATCCCAGCTCAGCCCCTCAGGGCACTGGGGCCCTACAAGGGGCACTGCCTATCTATGGGCACATAAGTGATGGCTGCCTGGAAAGGGGCACTGGTTTTAATACTTGTCCATTTCATAATATACAAGCACATTCTGATTATCTGGGTCATTTGAGTACTTTTAACAAATGGCAAATTTTTCCCACCACTAACAGGAGTTTCCTGGATCTACTGATTTCTTCTACTGATAGCAGGAAAAGAAATCCTGATCTTCCTGTCTACTTGTGTCACCAATATTCAGTCTATTATCTCCTCTTCCTCTTCCTTCAGGTGTTTCCATCTCTCCTGTTTAAATGGCCATGTCTAAGGACATCTCTTCACTAGACCAGCTGGATCTATGTCCTTTCCATTGCTCCCAGATTTCCTCCTCCAGATTCTCTCTGGTCATTCAAGTGCCTCTCAACTGACTGCTTTCATGCTTTGAGCTGCAGGCAGTTGCTCAGTCTTTCAGAAGTTTAAATATCATATTAGTCAACATCTTAATTGTGATTATATCTATCACAGAATTCCCTTTTCTTATGCCTTTGTCTAAGACTGTTCCTGTACAGAAGTCCTCTGGGGATGGTGGACATGTCAGATGCTGCTGGGACATCCCAGAGAGTGAGGGAGGAGTTGTGATGGTTATTAAACTGCATCATGTTCAACTTTTGTCTGTTGGCGAGAAACCTTTCTGTGCCTCTGAGTCTCCCCAGTCTCTGAGCCCAAAGGACACAAACCTGATGAGCTGTGGTTCCCACTGCAGTGGTGGCACTTGCACCTCCCTTCATACCCACAGCAGAGCTGCCTTGTCCCACAAAGTCCCTGGCAATGCAGGGATGACAAAATCGGGAAAGGCTGTGGGGATCAGGTGCAGGACAGAGACAGGGAGAAGAATGACTTTTGTATTTTATAGAGCTGTGCCTTCCCTTGGTTTTGTTTGCTGACAATAAATTAACATCCCTCTGTGTCTCAGGCAGCTCCTTCTCCAAGGAAAGCAGGTGGGAGTTGGTGCCAAGGAGCTGAAAGCTGCAGGCACAGCCTGGAGTGGAGGGAGCTCAGATTTGCACAAGGCTGCTCTGAGTGCCAGGCGTTGGATGGGGGAAATGGTGGGGTGGGGGTAGTGACAGAGTGTGATTTATTGTCAATCATAAAGAGTCTCGATTTTCATATCAATTAAAACTGCATGAGGAGGTACTAGGATTAGGTGACAATTGGAGATTGCATATATCAATTTATTAACAGTAAAAAGAAAACTAAACAGAACCAAAAGTATTTTCTCATTGCCTTTGTAAGTAGAATACATTCAGTTTGAATACTTTTGAAATCTTTCTAATTAACCAAAAAGATTTGAAAACTTACATCAAAATATTTCCGGAGGCTTGGCTTTTTAAGGTGTTCTGAATGTTAATGAGCCCTGGGGCACTGAATTCCTGAACTGAACTCAAGAGCTGAAGGCTGAACAAGCCTCTGGAGAAGTCAAATTCAGCAGCAGCCTCGGAGTTGCTGAGGATGTCAGCAGCCCCCACTGGGGCCATCCCTGCCCAGAGACCGTGGGGGAATGGGCAGACAAGGAGAGTGTCCCTGGGGCTGAGGAAGCAGAACTCAGAGGCACCAGAGGGTCCAGGTGGAAATGGAATGTGGAATGTGGCTGTGAAAGCCCTGCCTGGGCTGTGCCAAGCAGGACAGAGAAGCCCTGACTCCCATCCCCCAAACAATTCTCTCAATGAGACATTTAAATGGAATTATAATTATTTGTGTATTCTGAGTTGGATGCACTGTAGAAAAACCAACAAGAGATTCTCAGGAGCTCAAAACAACCAAACAGGCTTTACTAGCAACTTCAGAAAATCAGAGAAACTTCAGCAAAACGTTTAATATGACATTCAATCAAGAAAAAACACTTCTCAAAGTATTAACTTGTCCCATTTTACTCCACAAATTCTAAGCCAGTTCAATTTTCAGTTACTCAAAATTTGCAAGAGGGGAAAATTAGAAGAAGGCACAGAAAATGGGAAAGACAGAAGATACAGAGAAGAACACACTGAGCTACCAACTCCTGGATTCCAGTGGCATTCAGACAGAAATTCCAAGAGGAGGTAGGGTGTGTTCAGCTTTAAATACCCTTTGGTCTTCCCCCAGGTTGGACTTGGAATCATTTGGTCACTCAGGAGCTGGGCTGGGGCTTCAGGAGTGGGTGTGGAACATTGCCTTTGGTGTGCCAGGGACTGGCAGACACTGCTGGGCTGGGATAGAGGCTCAGGGGGGACTGGCGTTACAGGGCAGTGCAGTGCTGGGGTTACAGGGCAGGGCAACTTCTTTTCTGCTGCCCCTTCTTCCCTCACACATGAAATATTTCAAGCAACAATGTTCTCCAGTCTCTCACAATAGGCAATGTTGGAGGTGGAGTCCAATTCTAGCCATGGGCACCTGGCCCAGGAGGACAGTTCTTTTCCATAGGAAGGAAAGCAGGAAGCCCTGGTATTTCAGTAGCAGATGAGAAGAGACCCTCAACATGCCAAGGTCAGCTTGACCAGGCAGGTGGCTCCCTGGAAGACCAAACCAGCCAGAGCTGTTCTGTATTCCTTTGGTTTCATTGGGGCCTGTAGTGGCACAATGGCTCCTTGATTACCAGAAGACCTTCAGTGTTACCAGGGACGTTTGGACCAAGGGGCTTTGTGGTGGTGTCACAATGCAAATGTTCCTTTGGCTCCACAGTGTCTCAATGGACCATTGATTACAGGAGGCCCCTCTGTGTGACCCTGGAGCTTTGGTTCCATGCAGCCCTGCAGTGTCACAATGAGCCCTTGGGTCAGTTGGGTTCCACAGTGTCACAATTGCCCCAAGGTTCCATGAAGCCCTGCAGTGTCACAAAGGCCTCTTGGTTTCACGAGGCCACACAGTATCACAATGGTCCTCCTGGTTCTGTGGGGACCATCAGGGTCACAATGGTCTCCACGGTTCCAGGAGGCTGTGAAGTGTCTGAATGGTCTCTCCATGGTTCTATGAGGCCTTGCAATGTCACAATGGACATTTGGCTCCATGGGGTCTCACAGTGTCACAGTGTCATCCTTTGGTTCCATGACACCCCAATGTGTCATAATGCTCTCCAGGGTTCCTGGAGGCCCCGCAGTGTCCCAATGGACCCTTGGTTTGATGGGATCTCAATGTCACAATGATCCAAACATTCCATGGAGCCACACTGCATCACAAAGGTCCCCTTGGCTCCATGATGCCCAGGAATGACACAGTGGTCTCCATGATTCCATGAGGCCACAAAATGTCACAAAGTCCCCTTGGTTCCATCAGGCCCATCAGGGTCACAGAACTCCCTGTGCATCCTGAGGCCCCACTTCACCCAGCCCAGGCCATTGCCATGGTTCCAGCCACTCCCTGTATGATTCCAGTGACTCCCAGTCTCTCTCAGTACATCCCAGCTGATCCCAGCATGCTCCCAGTCTCTCCCACTTCCTCATAGTTGCTTCCAGCGTGATTCTAGTTGCCCACAGCCACTCCAAGTCACCCTCAGTTCAATGCAAGTTGTTCCCAGTATATCCCAGTTGCCCTCAACATTGTTCAAACTGCCCTCAGCATGTTTCTGGTAACTCCAAGTATGATCCCAGTCCCCCTCAGTGTCATCCCAGTTCTACCCAGTGTGATCCCAGTTACACCCAGTCACTGCCAGTATGATCTCAGTGGCCTCAGTATAGACAAAGTCACTCCCAGTTGCTCCCCATTGGTCCCAGCATGATTCCAGTTGTACCCAGTGTTATCCCTTCCAGTATCATTGCAGACACTCTCAGTATATCCCAGCTGCCCACAGCATGCTCATTCCCAGTCACCCCAGAATCCCCAGTATGGTTCCAGTTGCTCCCAGGATGATCTCACTCATTCCCAGTATATCCCAGTTACCTCCAGCATGCAACCATCATTCCCAGTTGTTCCCAGTAGCCCTCAGTGTGGTCCCAGTCACTCCCAGTATTTCCATGTCCATGCTCCAGGTGCTGCTCCCAGCCCTGATCCATGGGGATGGAAATGTCCCGCTCCCTTCCCGGGGCAGGGTCACACCTGAGCCAGGTGTGCAGGGCAGGACCTTGCCCTGAGCCCAAGCACTGTCCCACCTGCAGGATCTGCTTCCCCTCAGCCTCTTCCTCCTGCAGCCCCAAGCCCAGCTTGGTGCTGAACAAAGGGTTTGGGGCGGGCTCATGCCCTGGCGGGGGCTGTGCATCCCCTCTGCCCCCTCCCCAAATTCCCTCCAGGGGGCTGCAGGACCTGGGGCAGGAGCCCTGTGAAGAGGGAGAAGGGGGTGACACCAGGATGGGGGGGGGTCACACACGGTCTGGGGGAGACACACATGGCCCCTGAGGACCTCCCCTCACCTTCTCCTAAAGCACCAGGAGGATGAACCCCAACATGGCAACCCTAAATCCCAGAAGCATCTTGGGGTGTGGTGTCTGGTGGCAGCTTTCAGGGTGCTGGGGGAATCACAACTGCCCCAAAATCCCCTCCCAGCCCCACAGCCACTCCTGGATCCCCCAAACCACTACACAACTCCTGGCCACAGCAAACCCTCGACCACTCTCTGTAACATAAATATCCCCCAAAAAACAAAAAAACCCCTTCCCATCTTCCCCAACACCCACCCAGCTCACAACCCTTCCAGAAGGCCCCCAAAGCCCCTCCCAGCACCACAAATGTCCCGAAGAACCACAAAAGCCTCTCTCAGTGCCCCCCAGGAGTCCCTAAAACCCCTCCCAGCCCCACCCGGAACTGACCAGGAGAGGTGGGGGACAGGAACATCCACAGTCCAGAGCAGCTCAGGCACTTCAGCAGAGATTTGGACACTTTGAGGGGGGCACCCCGGATGGGGAGACCCAGGCCAGAGACTGGGATAGACAACTGGAATTCCTGGAGAAAAGATGAGCTCAAATGGACACCTTCTGCTGGAAGAGCTACGAGATCATGGCCTTGGCTTAGGTGGTCCCAAAACACCCAAATCCTTCTGAATATTCCCCTGAACGCTGAGCATGAACAAATTCATGCTCAAATCCCAGTAAAATGGTTCAGCTTTAGATGTCTTTGCTAAATTTCTCTATTTTTAACCCAATTCTGGGTGTTTGGATGGGATAAACAAGGACATTACTCAGGTAGGAAAGGATCAGCAAGATCCTCCAGCTTTGCTTGATGCCACCAGAAAAAACAAGTGGACAGAGCAGATGAGAATTTTTGGGCTGTATTAATTAATTACCAATTAATTACCAATGTTGATCAGAGGCCCGATGGATGTTCCTGCCCCTGGGTTCATCCAGGTGCCTATGGGGATACAGGAGGACGTGGAGAGCACCAGCCAGGTGTCTTCCCAACCTGGATCACAGGGAATTTGGGTCACCAGGGCTCTGCCCAACATGGATCCTCTGATGGGGTGATGGGTGTTGAGGTTGGAGATGCACATGAAGCTCTTCCCACAGGTGGGACACTCACAGGGCTTCCATTACCTGTGCCTCCACCGGTGTTTGGTCAAGTGAGAGCTCAGGGTAAATCTCTTCCCACACTCAGGACACTCATAGGGCCTCTCCCCAGCGTGGTTGCACCAGTGCCTGATGAGGGTGGAGTTGTGCTTGGAACCCTTCCCACAGTCAGGGCAGCGGAAGGGCCTCTCCTCTGTGTGAATCTGCTGGTGCAGGAGGACATGGGAGCTGGTCTGAAACCTCTTCCCATATTTTTATGGCCTTAAAAGTAACAGCAGTTAAAAGTAACAACTTAGCAAAAGAACAACATTTAGCAGCATTTAACTTAGCTTGTACCTTATGACTTAACCTTACTGACAGCCTGACTGACTCAGACACCCAAGGCACTCCAACCCCTCAGAGAGCAGCATTTCTGCCACATTTGCCAGGGCACAGGCACTCGTGTGTGCACACAGACAGAGAGAGTCAGTGCTAGGGAGCTGTGAGGAATTCCCCTGGAGGGCAGGGAAATGCTCCCTGTGGATGCTTTGGCATCTCCCCAGCAGTGAAGGGCTGAGCCTGGAGGAGTGGGGGATCAGCCCAGGCTCCGTGGTTGTTCAGGGATGCCCCGAGTGCAGCACACGGGAGAGTTCCCGGCTCAGAGAGGCCCCGCTCAGAGGGAGGTGCTGGCCCAGGAGAGCTCCAAGGGGCTCCTTGTGGAGCTCTGTTTGTAGGGCCCCAAGAGAGGGGCTTTGGGCACAACAATGTTTCATCCTGGCCACACTTGGCATCCACAGCTTTCTTTGGAAGGGTGAGAACAGGGATGTCGTGCCTGAGGGAACAAGAACAGTTCCAGGGCTGCTCCTAAAGGAACCAGGAGCTCGCTGGGCAGCAGCAGTGCCTGGGAGCAGACAGTGTTTGTGCTGAGCTCCAGAGGAGCTGAGCCCAGGGGCTGTTGGCCATGGCTGAGCCCCAGGGAGCATTTCTCAGCTGGCAGGGTGGGCTGAGAAGGGCAGGGGGGAATGCACCAGCACAGGGACCATGGAAGCATTGTGACACTGAGGGGTCTCATGGAGTCTTGGAGACCACTGTGACATTCCTGGGCCTGATGGAGCCAAGGGGACCTTTATGATGCAGTGTGGCTCCATGGAATGTTTGGATCATTGTGACATTGAGATCCCATCAAACCAAGGGTCCATTGTGACACCGCGGGGCCTCCTGGAACCCTGGAGAGCATAATGACACTTTGGGGTGTCATGGAACCAAAGGGTGACATTGTGACACTGTGAGACCCCATGGAGCCAAATGTCCACTGTGACATTGCAAGGCCTCATAGAACCATGGAGAGACCATTCAGACACTTCACAGCCTCCTGGAACCGTGGAGAGACCATTGTGACCCTGAGGGGTCCCATGGAATCATGGAGTCCATTGTGACACCAGGAAGCCCCAAGAATAAGCAAAGCACTGTGACAGTGAGACCTCATGGAACCATGGAGAGACCATTGTGACCTGATGGTCCTCACAGACCCAAGAGGACCACTGTAGGGCCTCGTGAAACCAAGAGGCCTTTGTGACACTGCAGGGCTGCAGAGAATTAAAGATCCATTGTGACACTGAGGGCCTCATGTCATCAGTGGTCCATTGGGACACTGTGGAGCCAAAGGAGACCATTGTGACAATGCAAACCTCATGGTCCAAAGGTCCATGGTGATAATGAAGGTCTTCTTGTAATCAAGGGGCCATTGGACACTGCAGGGCTCCATAAAACCAAGGGAACACAGAACAGCTCTGGCTGGTTTGGCCTCCAGGGAGTCACATGACTGGTCCAGCTGACCTTGGCATGTTGAGGGTCTCTTCTCATCTGCTACTGAAATACCAGGGCTTCCTGCTTTCCTTCCTATAGAAAAGAACTGCCTTTCTCCTCCAGGCATCCATGGCCAGAATTGGGATTTCACTGCCAAATTTCCTTATATCCAGCAATTGTTCCCATAAGAATATTGCCAGGACAAGTCTGGCTGGCCATGGTTTCACCAGGGTCTTCTCTCATCTGTCTCCAAAACCCTGGGGAAGGCTCTGTGCTTCCCTTCCTATGGGAATGAACTGTCCTTCTTCTCCAGGCACCCATGGCCAAGATTGGGATTTCACCTCTAAAATTCCCTACATTCAAAGAGTGCTCCCAGACAAAATCTGCCATTATTGACAAGTCTGGCTGGACTTGGCCTACTGAGGCTCTCACCTGCCTTCCAAACACTGGGGCTCTGTGCTTTCCTTCCTATGAAAAAGAGCTGTCCTTCTTGGCCAGCGGCCCATGACCAGAATTGGGATTCCACCTCCAACATTGCCTGTAGTGAAAAAGATTGTTGGCTCACAATATTCCATGTATGGGGGAGGAAGGGGCAGGGGCAGCCTTGCCCTGCCCTGTTACCCCAGCACTGCACTGCCCTGTAACCCCTGAGCCTCTATCCCAGCCCAGCAGTGTCTGCCAGTCCCTGGCACACCAAAGGCAATGCTCCACACCCACCCCTGGAGCCCCAGCCCAGCTCCTGAGGGACCAAATGACTGAAAGTCCCACCTGGGGGAAGGGCCCAGGAAGACCAAGGATGTATTTAAGGCTGGACACAGGTCAAGGACACAGCTTGACCCTACCTCCTCTTGGAATTTCTGTCTGAACACTGCTGGAATCCAGGAGTTGATACCTGTGTATGTGCTTCTCTGTGTCATCTTTCTTTCTTTCTTTCTTTCTTTCTTTCTTTCTTTCTTTCTTTCTTTCTTTCTTTCTTTCTTTCTTTCTTTCTTTCTTTCTTTCTTTCTTTCTTTCTTTCTTTCTTTCTTTCTTTCTTTCTTTCTTTCTTTCTTTCGTTCTTTCTTTCTTTCTTTCTTTCTCTTTCTTTCTTTCTTTTTCCTTCCTTCCTTCCTTCCTTCCTTCCTTCCTTCCTTCCTTCCTTCCTTCCTTCCTTCCTTCCTTCCTTCCTTCCTTCCTTCCTTCCTTCCTTCCTTCCTTCCTTCCTTCCTTCCTTCCTTCCTTCCTTCCTTCCTTCCTTCCTTCCTTCCTTCCTTCCTTCCTTCCTTCCTTCCTTCCTTCCTTCCTTCCTTCCTATTTTTGGCCTCTTGCAACGTTTGAGTAACTTAAAATTAAAGAGGCCTAGAGTTTGTGAAGTAAAATTCTCAAAGTTAAGGCTTTGAGAAGTGGTTTTTTTTTGTTGACTGAATATCATATTAAACCTTTTGTCCAAGTTTCTCTGATTTTCTAAAGTTGCTAGCAAAGGCTATTCTGTTGCTTCGAGCTCCTGAGAATCTCTTGTTGGTATTTCTCCAGTGCTTCTAACTCAGAGTACACAAATAATTATAATTCCATTTAAATGTCTCATTGAGAGAATTGTTTGGGGGATGGGAGTCAGGGCTTCTCTGTCCTGCTTGGCACAGCCCAGGCAGGGCTTTCACAGCCACATTCCACATTCCATTTCCCACCTGGACCCTCTGGTGCCTCTGAGTTCTGCTTCCCCAGCCCCAGGGACACTCTCCTTGTCTGCCCATTCCCCCACGGTCTCTGGGCAGGGATGGCCCCAGTGGGGGCTGCTGACATCCTCAGTAACTTGGAGGCTGCTGCTGAATTTGACTTCTCCAGAGGCTTGTTCAGCCTTCAGCTCTTCAGTTCAGGAATTCAGTGCCCCAGGGCTCATTAACATTCAGAAAACCTTAAAAGCCAAGCCTCCGGGAATAATTTATGTCTTTTACTCTTCTATGGTTAATTAAATTGATTTCAGAAGTATATTCAAAGTGAATAAACTATGTTACCAGTACAAGGAGAAAAGAATTCTTTGTTGAGCCTTGTTTATATTTTCCTGTTTATACACTGATATCAGCAATCTCTAATTGATATTGAACCCCAGCCCCTCATCATGCAATCTGAATAGAAATGAAAATCAAGACCTTTATGGCTGACAATCAGTCACACTCTGTCCCTACCCCCACCCCACCATTTCTCCATCCAACCCCTGGCACTCAGAGCAGCCTTGTGCAAACCTGAGCTTCCTCCACCCCAGGCTGTGCCTGCAGCTTTCAGCTCCTTGGCACCAACTCCCACCTGCTTTCCTTGCAGAAGGAGCTGCCTGAGACACAGAGGGATGTTCATTTATTGTCAGCAAACAAAACCGAAGGAAGGCACAGCTCCATAAAAACAAAGGTAATTCCTCAGCCGGATATTAAGTCACTTTCCACAGCAGACAGTCTCAGACCAATTGAAAACACGTTCTGTGCCCAGCACAGATCCCAAGATGCCCCAAACCCTCCCTGCCCTGATTCTGCCCAGATTTGCTCTTTGCACACACAAGTCACACACTGAAGTCAGGAGCTCCCTCCATGCCCAGAGGGAGGAAAGGAGAGAAAGTGGCTGAAGAGCTCTCTTGTGCAGAGCTACAGCTGCACTAATGCCAATCTGGGCTCACAGGAACGTGATCCAACAGCCTCTGCAGCATCTGTTCCCTGGGCAGAAATCTGACTGGATAAGCCAGGCCCAAGGAGTGCTGGGCAATGGAGCCACATCCAGGGGTGTCCCCAGGGCTCAGGATTGGGCCCAGGGCAGTGAAATCTCTTTATTGCTGATCTGGACGAGGGCATGGAGGGCACCCTCAGTCAGTGTCCAGGTGAGCCCAAGCTGGGTGGGAGTGTGGCTGTGCTGCAGGGCAGGAAGCTCTGCAGAGGGATCTGGACAGGCTGGAGCCATGGGCCCAGGACAATTGGATGAGGTTCACCAAGGCCAAGGGCTGGGACCTGCCCTGGGCTCACAGCCACCCCAAATCCCTGGCTGTGCCCTGCCCCGGATCCCCACTGCCTCATCAGGTTTGTGTCCTTTGGGGTCAGGAACTGGTAAGACTTAAGAGGCAAGAGAAGGATTCTCTTCATTGCTAAAATATAAATGTAAAATCACAGAATTTATTGAACATTGAACCTCCTCCCTCAACAATGTGAGACATCCCAGCAGCATCTGACACATCCATCATCCAGAAGGGATTTCTGTACAAAATTAATTTTAGGCAAAGATGATGCTATGATAGATATAAACACAGTCAAGGTGTTGTACCAGCCTGCTCTGCCTGGAGTGCAGTTAAAACAGCTTGAAGATTGTTCTATTTGCAAAGCTTTCAGTGATGGATGGACAAAGGGAAGCCAAGCTGCTTTTGGTGTTGAGGAAATGCTGAAACCAGCCTGAGTCATTTAAACTCATCCTGTTCTTGCTGGCATGAGGAGCCCCTCAGCCTTCCCTGCTCCGGGCTGGACAAGCCCAGCTCCCTCAGCCTCTCCTCACAGCCAAAGGGCTCCAGCCCCACCTTGGAGGCCCTTCCCTCACCCTGCTCCAGCCCCAGACATCTTTCCTGCCTGGGGAACCCAAACCAGGCCCCAGTGACCTGGATAATCCACGTCCTTGATGTCCTGGTCACACAGCCCTGGCCCCTTGTCCCCGTGTCAGGCTCTGGGGTTGATTTGTGGAACATCCTTGGGGGAGGCTGTGGCTCCAGGTGGACCAGGGGGATCCCGGGGGACAGGGGACCCTGCTGGGCATGAACAGCATTGGACTTGTCTGGGGAAACTGTGAGGGGGGGCTGGGGCAGAGTGACCAACCCAGTGACCTCACACAGCCCTGCTGGGATGTCACACAGCCCCTCCTGGGATGTCACAGCCTGCCCTGTGATGTCAGACTTCTGTCCTGTGATGTCACAGAGACAGCCTGTGATGCTCAATGACCTCACATACCCCACTCTGTGATGTCATAGCCCACTCTGTGACCTCATGTTACCAGATGATAAATTGCCCACCCCAGGTGAGCTAACACAATGTTTGTTCTCCAAAACCACTGGCCTCTGGAACCTGCACAATGCCCGTTGTGTGAGAAGGGGAACTGGGAGTTCCCCAGCCTCAGTATCCTGACAGCTCAGCCAGGCTGAACTGGAATGTTGGGGTCCACGACCACCAGGGACCACCAGAGAAACCCCCAGGACAGAAGAACCCATGGGTAAAGGGGAGGGGAAATATGTTAATGACTGTGGGCAAATGATTATCATAATGTGTGTTCAGTCCAGGACAGTCAATGAATATGTATGCAAAATACAAAACAGAAACTTCCCTGTACTCAGCATGCACGGCTTTGGGAGGAGCTGTCCCCCTGTGTATCCAGCCAAATAAAGAATGCTGCTTTTTAATGCTATATTGGTGCTGAGGAGTTTTTAATTTTACTGATTTTTTGGTAACACTCGCACTGCCCAGGGAAGCTCTGTCTCCAGCTGTTCACAGAGAAGGGCTGGTGGGAGATGTGGTGCTCAGAGGCTGTTTGGGGTACAATGACAATGAAATTATTGAGTTTTTAAATACTCTGTGGAAGAAGCAGGGGCATCTACAAAACTTCTACATTGGACTTAGAGCAGGATTTGGCCTATTCAGGATGCAGTTTTGGAGAATACCAAATCAGGTACTAATTTTTTTTTAGGGAAACAGCCTTTAAAAATCAAGGTTTCCCAGGAACAATGGAGACAATTAAAGAAAGAAATCTTGTAGGAGCTGCCTGTCCCTCTGTGCCAAAAAGTCAGATAGAAAGGAAAATGACTTGCCTGATAGGGCATGGAGCTTTTCCAGGAACTCAGGGTTAAAAGAAGGTGCATCACCTTTGGACAGAGGACAGGCAACTCAGGAAGTGTTTCAGGATGTCGCTAAGTCATGCAGAAAGAAAAACAGAGAGGTGAAAGCTCTATTAGGATTTAACCTGGCTGCTTCTGTGAAGGATAACAAAAATTATGTTAGAAATACATTAATGGCAAAAGAAGGGAAAAGGAGAAGCTCTATTGTTTATTAGGGGGGATATGGTTACCAAAGATGAGGAAAAGGCTGAGACACTTAACCCATTCATTGCCTCAGTTTTCAACAATAGGACAAGTTGTCCCCAGGACAAGTGTTCTCCTGAGCTGGTAGATGGGGACACAGAGCAGAACAGACTCCCTGTAATCCAGGAGGAAGCAGCTGGGGACCTGCTGAGCCACTCAGATGCTCACAGGTGTCTCTGGGAACAGATGGGCTCCATCCTAGGGGGATGAGGGAGCTGCTGGATGAGCTCCCCAAGCTGCTCTCCATCATTTCTCATCAGTGCTGGCTCAGCAGGGAGGTGCCAGAGAACTGGAGGTGCCAATGTGAGCCCATCCCCAAGAAGGGCTGGAAGGAGGATGTGGGGAACTGCAGGCCTGTCAGCCTGACCTGGGTGCCTGGTGAGGTGATGGAACAGATCACCTTGAGTGCCATCACAGGGCACCTACAGGATGGCTGAGGGATCAGAGCCAGCCAGCGTGGATTTCAATATCTGCATTGATGATCTGGATGAGGGCATTGAGTGCAGCATCAGCAAATGTGCAGATGGCACCAAGCTGGGTGTGAGTGTGGATGTGCTGGAGGGTAGGAGGGCTCTGCAGAGGGACCTGGACAGGCTGGATCCAGGGCCCAAATCCAACAAGGTGAGGTTTAACAAGGCCAAGTGCTATGTCCTGCACTTTTGCCACAACAACCCCTGCAGTGCTCCAGGCTGGGGACAGAGTGGCTGGACAGCAGCCAGGCAGAAAGGGACCTGGGGGCACTGATGGACAGCAGGCTGGACATGAGGCAGCAGAGTGCCCAGGTGGCCAAGAAGGCCAATGGCTCCTGGCCTGGATCAGGAATGGTGTGGCCAGCAGGAGCAGGGCAGTGATTCTTCCCCTGTGCTCAGCACTGGTTGGGCAGCACCTCGAGTGCTGTGTCCAGTTCTGGGCCTCTCAATTTAGGAACGACATGGAGGGGCTGGAGTGTGTCCAGAGAAGGACAACAAGGCTGGTGAGGGGTCTGGAACACAAGTCCTGTGAAAAGTGGGTGAGAGAGCTGGGGTTGTTTATCCTGGAGAAGAGGAGGCTCAGGGGAGACCTCATCACTCTCTACAAATCCATGAAAGGAGGGTTCAGCCACATGAGGGTCGGCCTCTTCTCCTAGGAAACAGTGACAGGACAAGAGAATACAGCCCTAAGTTGCATAGGGAGACTTTTAGGATGGATATTAGGAAAAGGTTGTTCAAAGAAGGGGTGATGGGGCATTAGCAGGAGCTGCCCGTGGAGGTGGGTGAGTCACTGTCCCTGGAAGTGTTTCAGGAAAGACTGGATGTGGCACTGAGTGCCATGGTCTGGGTGACAAGGTGGTGTTGGGTCACAAGTTGGACTTGATGCTCTCAAAGGTCTTTTCCAGCCTGGGTGATTCTGTGATGATTGTGACACTGCAGGGCCCTGGGGAAGCCAGGTCCCATTGTGACACTGTGGGGCTAAATGGAGCCAAGGTCCATTGATGACTCTGGGTCATTGTGAAACCACAAAGGCCACAGGGACACAGTGGGCTTTGTTGAACCAAGGGCCATTGTTACAATGCAGGGACTGGTGGAACTAAGGGAACAATTCTGACACCTGGGTGCCCCCTGGAACAAAGGGGCCACTGTGATACTGCAGGGCCTCATGTACTCAGACACCACGGTGACACTGACACTGCAGGGTGTCATGGCACCAAGAATCTATTGTGACACTGCAGGCTCTTGTGTCACCAGGGCTCCATTGTGACACTGTGCAAACGAGGAGTCCATTGTGACACTGTGGAACCTCGGTTAACAATGGGGCCATGGTGACACTGCAGGACCCCACAGTACCAAGGGGCCAGTGTTACTCTTTGGGGCCTTGTGGAACCACGGAGGCCACTGAGACACTGCTGGACCTTATATAACCAAAAGGCCATTGTGACACTGCAGGGACTCATGAATTAATGAAGGAAAGATGTTTAACACCCACTTGGGACCAAGAGGCCATTGTGACACTGTGGAACCAAGGAGAGCATTGCTGCACTGTGAGACCTCATGGAACCAAGGATCTACTGTGACACTACAAGGCCCTGGGGGACCAAGATGCCACTGTGACACTGCAGGGCTCAAGGATCCAAGGGATTTGTGACACTCAGGGGCTGCATGGAACCAAAGGGACATTGTGACACTGGGAGGCCTCATGGAATCGTGACACTCTAGGACCATATGGAACCGTGCTGACATTAAAGTGGGTGTGAGTGTGGATGTTCTGGAAGGTAGGAGGGCTCTGTACACAGACTTAGACATGCTGCATCCAGGGCCCAAATCCAATAAGGTTGAGTTTAACCAGTCCAAGTGCTTGGTCCTGCACTTTGGCCAAAACAACCCCTGCATTGTGATTCTTCCCCTGTACTCGGCACTGCTTGGGCAGCACCTCGAGTGCTGTGTCCAGTTCTGGGTGCCCCAATTTAGGAAGGACATGGAGGGGCTGGAGTGTGTCCAGAGAAGGACAACAAGGCTGGTGAGGGGTCTGGAACACAAGTCCTGTGAAAAGTGGGTGAGAGAGCTGGGGTTGTTTATCCTGGAGGAGGCTCAGGGAGACAAGGTGATGTCAGGGCACAGGTTGCCTTGATGTTCTCCAGGATCTTTTCTTGCCATGCTGATTCCATGATTCTCTGAAAACACCCTTGAAGCAGTGGCAGGATGAGTCCTGGGCCTCCTCTTCACAAGGTCCAGCAGCCCAGGTCCCTCAGCTTCTCCACACAGGCCCCAAAGCCCATCCTGTCAGTCCTGCAGAGCCTCTCCAGCCCCTCCTCATTGCCCAGAACAGGGAGCCCCACACCCAGACACAGCAGCCCAGATGTGCCCCCCTGGCCTGTGGTGCCTCTGGCAAGGGAGCAGCACGAGGCACTGCAGGACCCTGCAGACAATTCCTGAAGCACTTGGAGGATGATCCTGCTCCCCAAGGGATGTTCCCATGGTGCCAGCTCAGGAACTGAAATGGGGAGTGGGGCCCGAGTGGAAAGGGCAAACAGGGATGGCTGTTTGCAGGGGAGGGGACAGGGATGGGCAAAAGGAGACATTTGGAACAGGGCAGAAGAAAGAAAACAAAAGTGAAGCCAAGGGAATGCTCAGGGCAGTTTGGGGGTGGCTGCCAGGCAGCCCTGGCTGTGAGCAACAACATCTGCAGTGGGACAGGAAACTCACAGCTCATGGGAACAAACTTTCTGGCTGACTTCAGAGGCCACGACAAAGCTGAGTGGTTTCCCTGCCATCCCCCAGGCCTTGCTGGCCCCAGGGGCTGAGGGCATTTGTGCTCACTCAGCTCCATGTCCCCACGGCAGCACCATGGGGGTGCTGACCCTGCTGTGTGCAATGCAAACAGGGGCTCCTGAGCCAGTGCTGCCGTGTGTGTGCCTGCAAGGATGGGGCTCCTGTGTGAGCTGGGGGAGAGGCCAGGGCTGCAGAGGGGGGATGTTGTTGGCAGGTGCATGAGGACGCTCTGGGACGCTGCCCTGGGGTGTCCAGTGCAGTGGGGATGGATCAGCCCCTGCTCTGCTGCTCCTTGCCAGGGTGTCCCCCTTGCAGGGAGCTTGCAGAGCACCAGCCATGCTGTTTGCCCCCAGCCTGCCCACAGCCAACCTGGGGCTGCTCCCGGGCTTTTCTCTGCTCAGCATTGGGCTGGCCAAGTGTTGTGGAGAGAGCCTGGCCAAGGAGCCTGGAGCCCCCAGGCCCTGCCCTGAGGCGTCAGCGCTGCCCCAGCAGTGCCCATGGCCTGTCCCTGCTGCAGCCCCGGCACTGCCACCCCCAGGGCTGTGCCCGGCCCCGAGAGCACTCAGGCCCTGCAGCAACACGAGGGCCAGGAGGGCAGCGGGGCAGTGGCACGGGAGCAGCACTGGCAACACCAAGAGCTGCTGCTGCTGCTGGGCACAGCTGCTGTGCCAGCACTGATCTGCCCCCAGCTCTGCACACAGACATTGCTGCTGCAGCTCCAGAGAAGGGAAGGGGCATCTCTGGAGAAAACTTTGCTGGCAGAGAGCTCCTTTAATTCATTTAAAGGAACTGAGATGGCAGCCCCTCATTCACGCTATATGGGTACACAAAAAACAGAGGGAGAAAGAAAATGAAATAATGCACAAAGGATGACATTTCTTTGTGGAATATAATAAAATACTATAACAAGTGACAGAAAAGAAAATTCACCCACTAAATCGAACACATTCTGTTAAAGGTTACTATTATTATAAGTGATTTGCAGAGATTGGCAAGCAGTTTGGTTTTTCTTAAAACATCCAGTAATCAGTCTCCACAGTGCAGCCTTGAGCTCCTGGTTTCTCAGGCTGTAGATGAGGGGATTCAGCACTGGAGGCACAGCCGAGTACAGAAATGACAGTGACAGATCCAGGGATGGGGAGGAGATGGAGGGGGGCTTCAGGTAGGCAAAAAAGCCAGTGCTGATAAAAAGGGAGACCACAGCCAGGTGAGGGAGGCAGGTGGAAAAGGCTTTGTGCCGTCCTTGCTCAGAGGGGATCCTCAGCACAGCCCTGAAGATCTGCACATAGGAGAAAAGAATGAAAAGAAAACATCCCAAATATAGAAAAGCATTAACTGCAGTGGGCCCCAGTTCCCAGAAGTAGGATTTGGAGCAGGAGAGCTTGAGGATCTGGGGGATTTCACAGAAGAATCCTCCCAGGGCATTGCCCTGGCACAGGGGCAGGGAAAATGTATTGGCTGTGTGCAGCAGAGCATTGAGAAAGCCACTGGCCCAGGCAGCTGCTGCCATGTGGGCACAAGCTCTGCTGCCCAGGAGGGTCCCGTAGTGCAGGGGTTTGCAGATGGACACGTAGCGGTCGTAGCACATGATGGTGAGAAAGGAAAACTCAGAAGAAAGAAAAAGGGTAAAAGTAAACACCTGAGCAGCGCATCCAGCATAAGAGATGTGTCTGGTGTCCCAGAGGGAATTGTGCATGGCTTTGGGGACAGTGGTGCAGATGGAGCCCAGGTCGCTGAGGGCCAGGTTGAGCAGGAAGAAGAACATGGGGGTGTGCAGGTGGTGGCCGCAGGCTACGGCGCTGATGATGAGGCCGTTGGCCAGGAGGGCAGCCAGGGAGATGGCCAGGAAGAGGCAGAAGTGCAGGAGCTGCAGCTGCCGCGTGTCTGCCAATGGCAGCAGGAGGAAGTGGCTGATGGAGCTGCTGTTGGACATTTCCTCACTCTGGGCATTGTGGACTGTTGAAACACAACATTAACAAGGTGGGACCAACCTCTTTGAATCAATCCTATGCAATATTATATAGAATTCACTGAAAACTACTTATCCTTTGGAGAAACTTCATTTAGGATTTTTATTTTTGAGCTCAGTTTGTGCTGCTGAGTTACTACTTCATCAGTGCTCTCAGTCTGAACACTGAGGAGCCCAGAGGGAAGACAGGGCTCCCTGATCCCCAGTGCAGTCAGTCCTGCTAGTCTCACAGAGCTGAACTTTACTAATCACACCTCCCTCTAATTCAGGGTGATTGCACTTATAACATTCTTGAGAAATAATGTAGTCTTTTTGAAGGATCTAATTTCAAAAGAGAGAGAGGGAAACCAAGAGTTGGCCTGTCTTTCTGCTGCCTGCAGTTGTGCCTACTGGGAGCTGTTTCTCTCTATCCAAGCCTTGTCCCTGCCAGTGCTCCCAGAGCCCAGCCCAGCCCGGGGGGCTCAGCTCTGCCCTGCACACCCCTCCCAGCACAGGGCACTGCCCAGGGCCATCTCCCTGCCAGCAGGGCCTTAAGGGCAGCTCACACAAACAGAGATGCTGCAAGCCAAGGTGCTGCTGCTGCTGTCTGTAGGCACAGGAGGATGAGGAGGCACTTTGTGAGGGAGATGTGAGGCACATCTGCTGATGCCCAGTGGGACAGTGCAGGAGTGTCAGTGACACAGACACACCTGACAGCCCCTTTGCCTTGCCTTGAGGAGAAAGCTGAGAGCAGCCCTGGCCATGCAGCACCCTCTGCACAGCAGGAGGGATCTGCCCTGATGGGGGTGGCTCCTTCCACCTCCAACTTCTCCCCACAGTCCATGGGGAGCTGCCAGGCAGGCTGAGAGCTGTCCCTGGCAGGTGGCACATGGCCTGGGCTGGCCAAGAGCCCTGAGGGCTGCAGGAGCTGCTCTGCAGGACAGCCCTGGGCAGCCCTGGCTGCAGCCCCAGCTTCAGCCCCTGCAGCCGTCCCTGGCAGCAGGAGCCGTCCTGCCGTGTCCCTCTGACGGTGCCCAGGGCAGCCCCGCTCTGCAGAACATCATCCTCCTCCTCCTCCTCCTCCTCCTCCTCCTCCTCCTGTGCCTCAGAGAAACTGGGAGAGTCCTCCTGACACATCCCCAGGCCGTGGGCTGTGCTGGCTCCAGGAGATCCCTCCAGGAGCACAGGGGACATTGCCCTGCACCCACACACTCACCATGTCCAGGGCTGTGAAGATGTTTCCCCAAGTGCAGTCTCAGCTCAATGTCTTCCCAGTCCTGATTGCCTTGAGCCTGTCTGTGCCTGGCTCCTGTGCCCTCAGTGCCTGCAGGCAGTGCCCTCAGCCCTGCTGGGCTGGCAGAGGAGCTGCTCCTCAGCAGAAATGTCTTTTTGAAGCTTCTCTTGATTTACCTTGGGAGCTGTCTCTGTGCCAGGAGCCCGGCCCAGCTCAGCAGCACAAACATAGCACAAGGACTTTAATGATCCTCTTGGTTCATTAAATATTTACATTATAATCATTCCCTGTGAGAGTGTTCCAAAAACTTCTCAAGAACTCAAATTAAAATGCTGAAGTTTCTTGAAGTTTTAATGGGTCCCACTGAGGGACACAACTGAGAAAATGTCCCCTGGTTCCAGTTAGAGCAGGAAATTCGAGGCAGAGATGACAGGTGAGGACATAGAAATGTCAAGTCTTTCCCTTTTGACACCAACTCTTCTAGTACTTTATAGACTCATGCCCCCAGTTATCTGCTTTAATTAGTCCCTTGAGAGTTTTGTATTGACATTCAGTAGGGCTCATAAATACTTTGAGATACTCAAGGTTTGGGTTTTGCTTTTGCCTTGGAATCTCTGAGAGCTTTGTGCAATCATGGCCTCCAATTATCTGCTTTAATTAGTCCCTTGAGAGCCTTTGTCAGAAACAACACTCAGTGGGGCTCATTAATGCTTCAAAGCACTCAGGGTTAATTTTAAGTTCTACTTTTTGACACTAAGCCTCTGAGAGGTTTGTGCAGTGATGGCCTCCAATTATCTGCTTTAATTAGTCCCTTGAGTGGCTTTGTCAGTAATGATACTCAGTGGGGCTCATTAATGCTTCAGGGTACTCAGTTTTTTTAAGGTACTTGGAGTTTCCCTTTTGACACCAACTCTTTTAGTAGTTTATGCAATCATGGCTCCAATTATCTGCTTTAACGAGTCCCTTGAGAGCCTTGTACTGACACTCAGTGGGGCTCATTAATGCTTCAAGTTACTTCCGTTTTTTAAGGTACTTTCCTTTTTCCTTTCCTCTCTTACTCTCTGAGTGGTTTTTGGGCAATTCTGGCCTCCAGTTCTCTCCTCCAAGGAGTCCATGAGGAGCCTGTGTTGGGGATGGACCTCAGTGGGACCCATTAATGCCTCAAGACACTTTGGGTTTTTCTTCTGACTTGAACTCCTGGGAAGGTTTGTGCAATCTCCTCTCAGGCCCTGAGGTTCAAGGGCTCAGCACCAAATGCAACACGGGGCTGACTGGGATCAAGAAACTCCTGACAAACCATGGCTCTGCCTTGATTTCCCTCTGGTCAAGAACATATCCAGCAATTAGTTACACTGAGTATTTCAGCTACTTTGATATTTACATTTTCATCACAATTTTCATGACTAATCCTTGGTAAAACTCTAGAGGTGTTTCTGGCAAACAAAGATTGTGGCTGCTATCAAGACACAACTTACAAACACCAGTAGTTCTTTAGTGACACGGTTCTTCATTATTTTTCCTCAGTCTCATTTGCGTTGGGAACAATAATTCTGTTGTCCATGGAGCTGATGCCTTTTTAATTCCAGAATAATGTCCCCAAGGTCCTTTGCTGTTCAGCTCTACTGTGCTGTCTGTGGGTGACAAGGCTTGGTGGGGTCCTTTCCCCCCTGGCTGGAGAGGTGCCAGGTCCCAGTCCCTGAGGGCACCCAGGCTCCTGGATGGAATTCGTGTGGAATTCCACATCCTCAGTGTCACATCAGCCTTCACATGGAGCCCCGTGGATCAGAGCATTTTCCAAAGAGCTGTTGGGGCAAACAGGGAGATTTGGTCTGGCAGGATCTGTAAAACAATATCCCATAACATCCACTTGTTCTGGCACAGAGCACTTGGCTGCAGGGACACATTCCCATTGTTCTCAGCCAGCTTTCAGGAGTCAAACAGTGTTGTCTTTCCCCAGAGCTGTTCCTTCAGCTGGCCTGGGAGGGCCATTGGGCCTCTGCACCCACACTCTGGCTCCATTATTAGGACTGGTGCATCCAAACCCTTTATCTCCATGAACAGCAGTGATTTGAGGTGGATGTCCTTTTTTCACAGTTCTTTTAAAAACTGCAATATCAACAATTGTGCTACCCTTCCACAACTGAATATGGGGTTGAATAATCCAATTGTTCACTTCTGTTTAACAGAATTAATTAATTTATCCTTGATAATCTGAACTAATTATTGCTCCCATGACATGAACACTTTTCAAGGCCAAGCTTGAGTGAGCAGTCATCAAACCAAAGTGTCCTGGAGGACTATGAATTCCTATTCTGGTATTTATAGCTCTCATTTTTGGACACACAGAAATCTGGGAAAATTACAGCCAGGAAAATCATTCCCAGGCTGGAGTTTCTCCTGGTTCTCTCACAGATCTGCTCCCAAGCTGATAATGCATTCAGCTCCAATAGGGAGTTTTTCCCAGGACGATAAGTTTTGTCAAAATAGAATGGAAGTAATAACATTAGATTAACACCTGGTGCTGACTGTGGGACTCATTCTGAAGTACTGTCCCAGAGGCGTTTTCTCAATTATCCAATGAGCCACTGACTTGTCTTAGCTCTGTGGAAGATCCTATAAATACGAATCGTGCTTTCAATAAATTGCCTTCTTTCCCCAAGAAAATCTCCGTGTTGCTCATTGCTTTCTCTAGCTCAGCAGCAACACTCATTTGCTCCTGATTTATCCTAATTAATATTAATGCATGAAGGTCCAGCCCTGCAGCCTCTGGGGTGGCCCTGTCAGGGGCCATCACACCCGGAATAATTTCCCAGGCAGTCACAGTGTCACTGTCCTTGGCTGTATTTGCAAACTGGGTGCAGTCATGCACAGCCAGGGGGTTCCCATTTCCCAGTGGGGCCATTGTTAAGGGTAGGGAGCACATCTGGGAGATGGGTTCTCCATCGGGACAGGTTCCCATCTCCTCGTTTTTTCAACTGCTCTTTTAACAACTCCTTCATCTGTTCAATCAATGCTGCAACTTATGGATAGTCTGGTACATGAAAAACCCAGCAGTCTTACTCACTGTATTTTTCAAAGGAATAGACAAAGCATTGCACATCCTAGTGTCAGCAAACCCTGAAAAAACTGCCAATTTCATCCTTTCTTCTTTCATTCATTGTATACAATCTCACAGAGTTCACCAGTGATATTTGGGTCCTGGCCAATCATTTTCAGTAGTGTATTTCGTGTTACATCCCTGAGCAGTCAATGCTAAAAAATTAGTATTTGGAGCATTATTTTACAATGTCATAATATATATGTGAAAGTATAAACATCACATTTTTATTATATTTTATTATATATATGTATATAATTATTATATTATTACTCTTTCTTTTGCACAGATGAATCCAAGTTAAGATTAAAAACATTTTCTCTTGCTACATGCACGAGCATTTTGACAGCAATTGTTCCCTCTGTTGGTGCTGTTTCTGAGATGTTGTTAGCAAAATTCATCCTCATCTTTCCAAACACACAAGTTCTTTTCATTTTTCCATATTTTAATACATCCTGTGGTTCAGCTTCTTTCAGCTGCCTTCCCCATTGCTCACACAGTGCTCCAACCTCAGCCCACTGCAGAGCCAGCAAACTCTAGGGAAGGTTTTCCCTATACCTGGGAATTTCAGACAAGACTGATTCCTTACATTTACATTTAAAAAGCAACATTTTGTGGTGATCTGGCCAGACTACACCAACTTTGTTTTACCAGTGGGCAGGGGCAGCAGCAGAGACACAGACACAAGTTCAGCAATCAGTGTCATTTACTGTAGTTCAAAGCAGCAAAGCAGCACAAAAGGAGAAGCTCAGCAATGCAGCCAACCATCAGCACCAAAGATTGCCTGCAGGGATTAAGAGACAGCACCAGTCACCCTCAGACTTTGCCATCAGCCAGGTGCACACATCAGCTGGGGAAGCTGTCACAGCCAAGGACTGCAGAGCCACTCCTGGACACTGGGAATTCCTGCAGGTGCCTCCAGCCACAGGGGAGGCTTCCAACCCCGCTGTGAGAGGGCCCAGCTCTGACAGTGCTGAATAAACAAACTGACAGCACTTCTAGTGCAGGAACAGCTGCTTTCATTCTCCTCTTGGGCTCCTCCCAAAGCCTGGCCAGGCCTCAAGGAGGAACCAAGGGAGGTGCCTTTGACCATACAGCCCCAAACAAGGCCAGATGTCAGATTTCATGGCCTTGTCTGGTTTCTAAATACAGAAAGGTCAATCCATGTTTCACTCATGAGTGAATACATTTATCACAGCACTAATGACCATGTATATTTGCTAATATAAAGATAACCTTTGGTTGGAAGGTTCATCCAGAGGTCACCTTTGGCTCAGGGCCTGTTGTCCAGGCCTTGGCACTTCAGGGACTGGGTTTAGTGCTGGGCTTCACAGTGCTGGGTGAACAGCAGGACTGGATGAGCTCAGAGGTCTTTCCCAACAGAAAGGATTTTATAATTCCAGGATTCCATCTGCTGCATTCAGTTAGGTCCCTGTTGGCAGCATTACTTTGGTCAAAAGTCCCCTCTTGGTCAGCTCTTGTGGCCTAAGGCTTCAGCTCCTTTAGCTCCTGGTGCTGAGCTGCTCATGCTGAACGAGATGGCTCAGAGAGAAGAATACAGTTCATCCAATTCCTCCTTGGACACTGAGAGGGGAGGCTGTGGAAACAGGAGCATTGTTTGCTGTGCTCTCCTCCCTGCCCTTCACACCTTTCAGCACTTTGAAGCAGCCAAGAGCTTTCTCCAAGGGTGCAGTGAAGCAGCTGTTCCTGCTCCCAGCTCTGGCTCTTCCCAGTCTCTGTCCTTGACTGGTTTTGTCCCTCTTGCTGTGCCCTCTGTTCCCCCTGTGCTCGGTGGCTGCTGCCCAGGACTGTGGGACTGGCACAGATCAGGGGCTCCAGCCCCTCCTTTCTGTGCCCTTGGAGCTGCCTGCTCACAGCAGCCTTTTCCATCTGGAAGCTCCACATGGACAGGGAGTCCCCACCTCTGTTCCCTGCACAACCTCCAGGAGCCCAGGGCTGCCATCTCCAGTCCCTGCTGGCCCTGGGGGCTCCCAGGTGGCCCAGGCTGCTGTGACACCACTGCACTCGGGAGGGAAGAGTGGCAGGGGCTGTGCTGAAAGTCAGGTCCATGTGCTGCTGCTGCTGCTGCTGCTGCTGCTGCTGCTGCTGCTGCTGTGGGGGTCGTTTGTCCAGCCCTGCCCCAGAGTCAGGGATCAGATCCAGGCCCTGCTGCTGCTCCCTCGGGATCAGCCACAATTTGGGGGTTGCTGTCAGTGCCAGCAGAGGCGGTGGCTGCAGCAGTGGGTGCTGACAGTGCCCCAAGCCCCGGGGCCAGAGGGGTCCCTAGGCTGGGGGCTGGGAGGGAGCTGCCCCTTGTTCTCCCTCTGCCCCACACAGAGCTGGGCTGGGCACAAGTGGGGCAGCACAGCAAACAGGAGCCTGTGAGTCTCTGCCAGCCCTGTCTGCTCAGAGTTTGGCCCTTGCAGCTCCAGGTGGACAAAGGCAGCTGCTCCTGGCCCCTCTGTGTGTCCCCGTGCTCTGCAGTGCTGCTCCACCAGTCTGTGCCCAGCAATGGGGAAAAGCCTCAGCCCTGCAGGGCCAGGAGCTGCCGGGCTCTGCCTGAGCAGCTCAGCCAGGAGGAAGGAGCTGCTCCACACGGGAACCAGCAGCAGAGGACACTCCTTTTTTATGGCATGTTTTCTGTTTTAAAGAAGAGAAAAAGGAAAAAGAAAAAAAGCCTCTATAAAATGTGGAAGATAAAAACACCCAAGTGTGCAGTGAAAAACCTTCTGTTTTAACTTTGAATTATGAGGTAACTGATCTCTTGAAACAGAAAACTCAGTTATTTACTCTGTAAATGAGCTGATGGCATTGATGCATCTTACTGGTCTCAGTAACCTTTTTTAAAAATATTTTGGGGTTTGTTTCCACCATTATTTTAAATTGTGGTGAAACTGGTGTGAGTCAAGAAGAAATTCCTTTGTGCCCTGCCAGCTCCAAGCAGGACTGGGAATCTAAATTCTGTCACAGCCCAAATCCTTTAGCAGATGCCCTTCCTTCTCACCCTGTGAATGAGCTGCACATTCCCTTTGAAATTATCAGGGGTTTCTTAAAGAGAGTCTCACTTATGGCTTTTTGCTTGTTTTGGAAGTGCAGAAGGGCAATTCTCCATCCTCAGCTCCAGCCTGCACTGCCTTAGGAGCACGGCCCACTCACCAGGTTTTGTCCAGTCATGACACTTTTAGACAAAGAAGAAAGTGCAATTGCACAATTCCAGACAAGAAGAAATGAAGAGTGGAACTAATAAAACATCCTGTGGAGATCCAGGTGTTCAGCTGGGACTGTGGAGAGTTTGGGCTCTTGCCAACTGGATGTGTGTCTCTAACTGCAGTGTCTTGGCCTGCAGGAGAGTCTCACTCACCTGCAGAAGCACAAAGCTCAGGTGCTGTGCTCGGAACGGGCTCATCTGATGCAAAGCTGTCAGAGCCATGTGAGGGCAGAGCGGGCCCAGCCGTGCCCAGGGCTGAGCCCAGCAGAGCCCTGGCAGAGCCCAGAGCAGCCTCAGCATCCACAGAGCCCGGCTGCAAGGAGAGAAACCAGAAACCGCCCGTCAGCTGAAGGCTCCTGTCCCCCTTGTCCCAGCTCCCGCCATGCCCAGGCCATGCTGGCCGTGCCCAGAGCGGTGCCCAAAGCTGCCCATCATTGCTGCCTTGGGCACAGAGCAGGAGAGCAGGACTGTGCCCAGCCTGCAGCCAGCCATGGCACATCCAGCCCCTCAGAAACTGCCCAGAGCCAAAAAGCAGCTTGGCAGCCCCTGAAGAATTCATTGCAGCTGCCCCAGCAAAGGGGGGAACCTTTGGTGCCCGGCCAGGCCACGCTGTGCCCAGATCTGGGAGCATCCCCCTGGCTGTGGACTCACCCACAAATTGGGTGTGGATCTGTGCAGAAAGTGCCAGAATCCAAGTCCATCATCTTCAGCTGGCCAGGTCGAGGAACAGATTGTCATCACTGAGGTTGTCCTTGGTGTCTCCAGCAGCAGCCCCACCTGGTACAGCTTCTCCAGGGGCTCCTTCTCCTTCCCTGGGGGCCAGACCAGGCTGTCAGTGTTCTGCCCAAGGCCCCAGCCATCAATGAACCAGACAAGGAAACCCAGGGTGGATGGTGGCCACCAGTGCTTGCCACACCAGGTCTCCAGCTCAGCTCCAGCCCAAGAGCTGCGTGTTCCCTTCTGATGATCCCTGCTCAGAGCTACAGCAGGACAAAACCAGTCTGGTTTGCTTTGCCACTGATTGCCAAGAGATGTGTGCAGCTGTTGCCTGCCAGGCTCCTGGATCCAACTGTGCCCGTGGATCTCTCCCATCTTCTGGGGCAGATGAACACCCTGCAGCCAAGGATCACAGAAAAGGTCTTCTAAGGACAGCCTGTCCAAGGGTTGTATGGACAAACACCTCTTAATAACATCTTGGCACTCTGAAAAGAGAAACCAGAAATCACCAGTCAGCTGGAGACATTGTCTCCCCGTTCCTGTGCTCAGGCCATGCTGGGTGTGCCCAGGGTTGTGCCTCAATTTCCCCATGGATTCTGTGTTTGGAGGAGAGCAGGAGAGCAGGACATGTGCCACCTCCTCAGCAGCTGCCAGAGCAGGATGCTCACGAGCCTGCTGCTGTCTCCCAGCACTGGTACTCCCCCCGTGCCCAGAGATGAGGATCCACCTTGAGAGAGCCCTCGTGGGAACAAGATCCATCCCCAGATGATCTCCTGGCCCCTCCTGAACGGCTGCTTCCCCATGACCAGGTGGTACAGCAGGAGGCCCAGGGACCAGATCGTTGCTGCCTCGCCGTGGTAGCGTTGGTGGTGGATCCACTCTGGTGGGCTGCAGGACAGGGCTCCTATGGAATACAGATGAAAGTTGTTATAAATGAGAAACAAAAGTCTTGATATTCAGCAAAATTGAGATTGCTTTATTTGATATAGACAGAGCAAGAAGCACTCTGTGGAACATGAGGGGTCACCGCCCACTCTACACTCCAGTGAACCCCGGCCTGCAGCCTCTTCTTATACTATTGTTTCCCACTACAATCAATCATTTTTGTTTTTTTAGCTGTCACAATTTTGACAGGTAAGCAGTGGTGGTCGAATAAACATCCTTATCCCAATTCACAAAGTCTCTGGTGATAGCCATTTTCACAGATAACCGTCTGGTCTTTGTATATAACCACCAGTGAAATTCTGGAAGTTTGGTCCTTGAGATAGGCAGCATTGATCAGACAAAGGCAGGAAGGGCTATCGGGAAGTCTGATTTGGGGTATTTGGAAGTTTGATTTTGCGAGCTGGTAGTAGATGCAACTTATTTGGAAAACATAACCTAACCTAACATAACCTAACATAATATAACATAATATAACAAGGTTATTTTAAACATAATGATTTTATCATATAATTTCCTTTATCTAGTGTCCATGCTTCACTTCAGAGCTTAGTATTCCGGTTTATACAAACCCCAATGCTTTTGTGATTAGCATGAATCTTTTATCAATTATCACAAGTTCATCAGGGGGATGCTGCTGCTCCCAGAGCCTCATCCCAGCATCCCTGGGCATGCAGGGGCTGCCCCAGTGGCACAGGGCGTGACCCGCTGTCCTCTCAGCAGCACCTGGGACTTGTGTACAAACTCGGGGTTGGAAAAGAATTCACTGGTGCTGGAAGAGGGCAGTAGAAGCCCCAGGGAGGCCCAAGCATGACATGCAAAAGAAAACCCCACCCAGAGGTGGAGAAAATCCACTCTTCTCCCCACCTGCATGGCCCCCAAAAAATGTTAATAGCCAAGGCAAACAAGGGGAGAGGAGCAGTTCAAGCCCTTCCTTGTCTGCACCAAACTGAGCAGTGCACGGGTCTGATCCCCCTCTCTGCTACCCCCATGGGTTTTTATCGGCCTGGCTGCCCCAGCTCCAGCCCAGCCCAGGGCAGAGTGGGTGATGAAGGCTGTCAGCAGGGCTGGGAGCGGGCACCCCTCACACCCCCAGCCAAATCAATTTGGCTCAAGCATTAATCCCATCCCGGCTGTAACAGGGGGAAGCCTCGGTGCTACAGCCAGGCTGGGCCATGAGATGCCCAGGAGCATCCTCTGGGAGGGCTCATCTGCAAACTGGGTGTAGGCTGTCTTGGAGGAAGGTGCCACAGCCAAACTCGATCAGTTTCAGCTGCCCAGTGGCCAGGTCGAGCAGGATGTTCTCTGCTTTGATGTTGCTGTGCAGGACCCCGCAGCGGGATGCTCTGCATCAGGGATGCAGCGCTCACCCCACGCCCACTCTCCCAGCAGCGAACCCACCCGGTACCGCTGCATCAGGCCCTGCAGCGCCTTCCCTGCCGGCGAGACGCGGCTGTCAGCGCTCGGCCCGGGGCCAGGAACGGCCCCCGAGCGCCCCTCAGCCGCCCCGGGCCGGGCAGCCCCAGGCGTTCGCTCTTTGGAACGGGCCAGCGGCGGCTCGGGGCCGGCGGCCGCGCTGCCGAGCGGCGGAGCTCGGGCCGGGGGAGCCGCAGCGCAGGCGGCGGGAGCGGCCGAGCCGCGTGTGTCCTCCACGGGCCCCGGGAGGAGCCGGGGCCGGGGCCGGGACAGGAGGAGCCAAAGGGAGGCGATGCCGCCCCAGCCCCAGGCACTGATGCCCGCCCAGCAACGGCACCGCCAGCACGGGCAGAGCCTGGCGGAGGCAAGAGCACGGCGTGGACGGGAACGGGGAGGGGGACGGGGACGGAGCAGTCCCGCCCGGAGTCCGGGGCATGGCCCGGCCCGGAATAAGGAGAGGGACGCCGGGGAGGTGGGGGGTGGCAGGGGTAGAGCACCAAACAAAGAGCGCGAGAGGGTGTGGGACAGCTGGAGGGGGAGATGGGGAACAAGAGAAGGAACACAGCGTGTCGGTGAAATCGCTGCTTTTTTTGCCACTGCCGAAGTGCCGGGAGCGTTTGTCCGCGTGTCCGTGCGTCCATTCCCCGTGTGTCCATTCCCCGTGTGTCCATTCCCCGTGTGTCCGTTCCCCGTGTGTCCATTCTCCGTGTGTCCGTTCCCCGTGTGTCCGTTCCCAGTTCCGCCCCTTGTGCCCCACAGCCAAGCCCCGCTCCCCTCGGGGCAGCACGGGCAGCTCCGCTCCGGGGCCGAAGCAGAGTCACGGAACATTTCTTCTTCCTCTCACACCCACGCCAAAACCACCGTCTTGTTTAGCTCCTTCTTCACTAGATTCGAACTTCTATTTCTGGCAATCTTGCAACTTACCCCTCGTGCTCGCATGCCCCGGGCCCCATCCCGCCCGCCCGCCCCGCTCTGCGGTCTGTTCCTCACAAGCAAGCAAAGCGCTGTCCGGACTCTCCCCTGGAGCAGAGGAAAGTGCTGAATGAGGAGCCTGGCAGCGCCAGGCAGAGCCAGCCCCGTGGGAGGGCAGAGCAGCACATGAGGAGTGAGAAATGCAGCCCCTGCAGGGCAGCGCTGCTCCCCGGCCGCTCCGGGTGGGCAGCGGCAGCAGAGGGGCCACACCCGGCTCGGTGCCCTCGTCCCCAGGGCTGTTCCTGTTTTCTTGTCCAGTTCCAGGAGAAAATCGGAGACTGCCGAAAGGAGGATTAAAATAAAAGAGTGAAACTGCTATTTTTGCCCAGTTTGGCTGCCCATCCAATATAGCAGCTCAGCTCTCAGCTGCCTGCCTCCTCCCTGCCAATCCAGCACTTTCAACCTGGAGCAAAGGCCCTCTCTGCAGAGAAACTGCTGGCTGCTTTATTTCTCCTGCTGTTCATCGGCACAGCTAGAAAAGCAAACTAGTTTGGATACTGAGTCCGTCAAAACAGGTGAACTTTGTCATGTTAAGACACAGAGCCTTGACCCCTGCACAATGTCCTAGGAATCGCCTTTGTTGTTGCTGTGTATTGTCCCTGCTGAGGGTGAAATACTGTGGGAGCCCGTGCCCTGTCTCTAGAACTCACAGCCGACCAAAGCACTGTGCTCTAAAATCTGGCATTTGCAGGTTTCTGGTGTCTCCAGCATTGCTTTCAAAACAAATTGGGAGAAGGCAAACTGTGTGTAACTAATGATACTGTAGAGTGTATAAAACTTGCTAAGTCGTAGGTGTTTGAGGTAAGATCAGCTTGGAATGACTGTGATGTAGAACCAGTGCAACACAGAAAAAGGGAGCATATAAGGAAAGGAATTAATAGTATATGTCAATATCTTGAGTTGTCTCTTTCCATTTTCATTTCACTTCTGGAAAGTTCTTCTGCTTCTCGAGAATCTTCTTCACAGTGATGTTTGCTCTTTCCAAGAACCGTTCCTGGAGAACGAGGTCGAGCTCCTGTCACAAGATGTGCCACCAACTGCAGCTTCTCTTGGCTTTCCACACTGTGAGTGCAGCACAATTTCCACAACAAAGCAGGATAAATGTCTTGAGAACTTGACAACTTGTTCTTTCTTTTCCTTTTGGGCTGGGGAGTTGTGCCATGGGTAAGGTTTTCATTGTTACTGTTCTAACCTAAGAAAACAGGAGGTGCTACCAGGAATTGTTAGGGAATGCAACCCTGACTGAATGCAGAGAAAGAATCTCCAGAGCCTGCAGCCAGAAATGAAGAGTTGTGTCATAATCATTCCAACACCCCCATGCACATCTTGAAAGTGATCTAGAAGATGAAAATGGGCTGACAGAAGGAGTTTGATTCTGTGTTCAGTTTAGCTGATTCTACATCTCTTGCACTGGTATAAATCAAGAGTACCAGCAGTTCATGACAAGCACCAGAACAAGCTGGACCTCTCTGAGTAGATGACTGAAAGAATCTGAAAAGGAGAAATGCAGGGAATGAACTTTGTCTGTAAGAAGGGTAATCTTTTCCTAATAATTTCCAATTCATTCCCTCTGCTTTTGTCCTTTATAGCAAGGGATTTCCATCCCAGATTCCCCATGAAATGAGAACCCTGAGCTTGTGGAAGTGCCTGAAGGATGCCCTGTTCCTCTGCAGGGACACTCAGGCTGAAACAGGAGCCTGAGGCCTGTGTGGGGAAGCCTCCTGGGAGCTGGAATTTGTGCCGTGCTGGGAGAGGAGGAGCAGGGGGAGAAGGCTGGGCGCTGTGTGGCAGAGCAGGAGGTTTGGGCTCAGGACATTCCGCCTGCGCCGCTGCCCCGCAATGGGCGGCCGTGCCCGGGGCTCTGGGCCTGGCCCCGCGTGCGCTGAGCTCCTGACACTGCGGGAGCTGCCCGGGCTGGGCTCAGGATCCCGCTGGGGCTGGGCAGCAGGCTGGGCTCCCACTGGCATCAGCAGCAGCTGGAAATAGCTCTGGGCATCTCCATTTTCTGCTGCTGCTTGGAAGGAACAATGAAGCAAGTCAACAAGTTCTGGTTTCTCTTTGTCCTGGTGGATTTTTTCATTTTATTTGACACTCCAGAGGCAATTTCTGTGATAGCCTCTGTCAGCTGATTCTATTTCAGCAGCACCAGCAACAGGGCACTGTTTGAGCACTGCCAAAGTGGCCTGTGTGGCTTTAATTCTCCTTGACTTTGTGCTCAGGGACTTGTGAGCATTACGAGATCTGCTACTCATGATGGCTGCAACAAACAGCCCGAGTTCCCCATCGCAAAAGCACTCTGGATAGCACTGATCGGAAAAGGCAATTGAAGTTTTACAGATAAAATTCAAATGGCAAACAGAAGAGGGGCAAGAGCAGCCATGATCTACAATTCCCAAGGCAAAGGCAACAACAGCCTCCTGCTGTCAGCTCAGGGTGAGTAAAACAGGGCTGAAAGCAGCGCTGGAACCCGATCCTTTCTTTCTCTGCAGGCTGGGTCAGGGCAGCACAGGCAGGCCCTGAGGAATCAGGGCTGTGTGTGGGTGATTGTTGGTCTCCTCCAGAATTGCCCTGGACAAAGGCCTTGGAAGCCGAGGCAGGAGCAGGTGGGAAGGGGCCGGCGCTGCTGCTGCTCCTGCCCGGGAGCCCCGGCTGGGCCGGGCCGGCGCCCACTGCGCTGCGGCTGCTGCTGCTGCCAGAGCCGGGCGGGACTCGGGGACAGGGAATGGACACGGGGGGACAGCAAAGGCCTTGGGGGCTGCAGGGATGTTGGTGCTGGGGCAGCGCCAGCACAGAGCTTCAGCCTGCAATGAACCCCGAGGGAAACACTGGGGAAAGGCTCCATTTCAGCCTTTCTTTACTCATTGCTGTGAAGGGACCGAAATAAAAGGGGAACAAGAGGGCCCCACCCCTACTCCTTTGGGAGGAGCCATGAGGGGCTGTGAGGGGCCATGAGGGGCTGTGAGGAGCTGTGGGAGGCCAGGCACCTCATGGAATAAGGGGTCCATTGTGACACTGTGGAACCAAGGAGATCGTTGTTGGCAGTACAAAAGGTAATGGAACCAAAAGTCCATTGTGACATTGCAGGGCCTCAGGGAGCCACGGTGGCCATTATGACACTTCAGGACCCACTGGAACCAAGGGGCCATTGTGACACTCCAGGGCCTTGTATAACCCAGGGGTCATTGTAGCATGGCAGGGCCTCATGGAATCAAGGGGATCGTAGTGACACTGTGGGGCTCCATGAGACCACGGGGACATTCTGACTCTGTGGAACCAAGGATACCATTGTTACACATTGTGACACCAAAGGGCCATTGTGAACTGCAGGACCTTGTGGAACCAATGAGACCAATGTGACATTGCAGGGCCTCACGGAACCAAGGGGCCATTGTGACACTGTGTGGCACCATGGAACCAAGGGGCCATTGTGACAGTACAGGGCTCCATGGAACTAAGAACTGATGTAACAGAGAGGGGCCCAATGGAATCAAGGTGCCATTCCATACTTCAGGGCTTCATGGAACCAAGGTGCCATTGTGATACTGTGGAACCAAAAGAGACCATTGTGACACTGTGAGGCCTCATGGAATCCTGGAGACCATTCTGACACTCTGGGTCCCCACAGAACCAAGACGCCACTGTGACACCACAGGGCCTCATGGAACCAAGGCAACCATTGTGACACTGCAGGGTCTCATGGGCACAAGGGCCCAGTGTGACACTCTGGGTCTCCATGGAAGCAAGGGGCCAGTGTGACACAGCCAGGCCTCGTGGAACCAAAGGGACATTCTGGCATTGTGCAGTCCCATGGAACCAAGGAAACCATTTTGACACTGCATGGCCTCATGGAAGCAAGGGGCCACTGTGCCACTGCAGAGCCAAGGAGACCATTGTGACACTGCTGGGCCTCATGGAAACAAAAATCTGTTGTGATACTATGGGGCCACATGGAACCAAGGGGCAATTGTGATGCTGCAGGGCCCCAAGGACACAAAAGCATGGAACAGGTCTGGCTGGCTTGGTCTTCTGGGGATGGCCTAACTGTTCCAGCTGACCTTGCCATCTTGAGGGTTGCTTCTCATCTGCCCCTGAAACCTTGGAGTTCCATGCTTTCCTTCCTGTGGGAAAGAACTTTCCTTCTTCTCCAGGTGCCCAATGGCCAAAATTGGGATACTTCCTCCAAATGTGATTATATTCTTGGATGGCTCCCATATGAAACCTGCCAGGACAGACAACTCTGGCTGGCCATGATCTCTTAGGGGCCACCTTGCATCTGCCTTTAAAACAGTGAGGGGCCATGCTTTTCTTTCCATGGAAAAAACCATCTTTCATGTTCAGGTATCCATGGCCTAAATTGGGAATGATCCTCCAAAACTCACTATATCTAAGGACAGCTCCAAGAAAAAAGCTGCAAGGAATGTCTAGGTTCATTTGGCTTCCTTAGGGCCAGCTCTCATCTGCCTTTGAAACACTGGGGCTCTTCCCTTCCCATGGAGAAGAACTGTCATTGCAATCCAGGAACTCACAGGTGAAATGGAATTCCACTTCGAAAACTCTACAAATATCCAAAAGTTGCTTTCAGAGAAAAGCTGCAAGGACAGACAGGTCTGGCTTGCCTTGGCCTCTGGTGAGAACCACTGATCTGCCTCCAAAACCCTGGAGATCTGTGATTTCCTTCCTGTGGAAAAGAAACATCCTTGTCCAGGTGCCCATGGCCTCAGCACATGAGCACTGAATAGGGACAAAGGAGCTCTGTGCTCAGTGGAGTGGAGATTGAGGACAGGAGAGGAGAGCCCTGGGAGGGATTGAAGGGGGATTTGAGAGATGGTGGATCCTTTTGACATAGAGAACAGCCAGAGAAAGAAAGAAATAATGCCAAGAGCAGATGGGGAGGACAAGACTGGGAACAAAGAGAAAGGAGTTTATCTCCCAGGGCAGGGTTGTGTTGCAACACATCCCCCAGGAGGAGTCTGGAGCAGCCCAAGGCTTTGTGTGTCCAGGCAGAGGCAGGCAGGAGGCAGAGCTGTCAGCAAAGGAAGGGGCCAGCGAGGTGGGGCAGCCGGGGGATGACGACAGCCTGCAGGGACAGAGGCGCAGGGCATGGACACCGTAGGACAGCCTGGGCTGCAGAGGGCACAGGGATGGGCAGCAGCTGAAAGGCCCTGACACAGCCAACTCCTGCAGCACTTGGGCCATGCAGGCTGGCCCTGGGCCTGAGGCCAGCAGGGGACAAGTGAGCCTTGCTGTGCTGGGGCCTCATTGCCTCCTTGTCCCTGCTCAGCAGCCTGGCAGGGGCCGCCCCATGGTGCTGCCCTTGGCATTGCACATGCCCAGAGCCCAGTGGCCCGGGAAGAGCCCTGAGCAATGAGGGAGGGACAGGATCTGCCTTGCCAGGGGCTGGGGCACAGCCCTTGGCCTTTGCATGCCTGAAACACATCCAGGTTTGCTCAGCATCAGAGACACCTTTCCCATGTTTGTCCCCACCTGTCATCAGTGCCTCCAGTGTTGTGCTCTAACTGGAACCTGGGGACACTTTCTCAGTAATATCCCTCATTGAGACCCATTAAAGTCAACAAAACTTTGGAGTTTGAATATGTCTTTGAGTTCTCCAGAAGTTTTCTTTCAGCTCCCTCTCAGGGACTGATGTTCAGGGTCTCAGCACTGTTGGAAAATCCCAGCTCTACAGAGATGGGGCAACTGAGAGGGGTTTTAAAAAGATTTTATTCCATTATCAGTCTCATTCAAGGGTGAAACATAAGAGATGTGAAACTCCATGCCATTCTATCTGAAGCCAACTTCTTTCCTGGTTACAATATTTTATAAATGTTTTTCAGCCTATTAGCTTTTGCCACACAATGGTGCTAATAATTCTAACACTAATCACCTAGTATTTTACTCCATGTAGTCTTGCCACAATGCATTTTGCACAGTTCTAATTCTCCTAAATATTTGATCTTTTTACAAGGCCAATGTTTGAAACTTGTTTCTAGTTCAGTCTCTCTCTCAGCAATGTCTTCTCTATTCCAGGGCCATTCTGAGTCAGCACACCTTATCTCAGAGTTTGCATCCAGATGTAGAAGACTGTGTGAGCTTTCAGTCAGGTTTTGAGAATCCTTTACAAATCCATTTCTCACAAATATCAATCACAGAATGCTGCAATCACCTCTGCTCTAAAGACAACAGTAATAAAATACACCCATTAAAATAGGAATGGATATTTCTAAGAAGGTCTTTGTCATATTTCTCTGATACCTTTAGTTGTAAGTTTTCCTAGTCTCCTTGGATGTGCTTTTCTGATGTGCTAGGGTGATGAAGACAAAACAGTCCTATTCTAGTTAAGAACTCAAGGACAGTTTCTCCAAACTTCAGGCTCTAAGCACAAACAACATGGAAACATGGAGAGTGGGTTCATGCAAATGAACCAAAACCTATAAAAGTGTAAGATTTTGTGACCAACCCCCTCATTTGCTTCCATCTTGGAGCCATCCAAGCAGGGGTCACAACTGTAGCACTCATACTGCTAGGGTGTGGCTTTTGGAGGCCTTTCGTGGCTTCTCAATAAATACCCATTTTATTCCCCTGAACTCTGTGTGTAGCCTCTGTTCCAGCTCCTCAAGGCATCAGAGCAGAGCAGCATTTAGAAGCAATTTCAGGATTTCTAGGCAGGAAGTGGAGCTGACAACCACCTGCATCTGTGCTGCTGTGCTGGGAGTCTCTTCCCTCCACTCTGCTCACAGGCACTGCCCTGCAGAGACAGACAAGGGCTCAGGAAGCACCTGGGTCACACAGGGCACAGCAGGACACTTTATTTTACTTCAATGCACAGTGATCATGGCTCCTTACTGTCTCTGCTTAACACAGGCCCAGTAGATACTGATGTAGCAATACTGTGACTAATGGCATCCCTTTATGGAAAATATTATCAAAAGTTAAAAAAAAAAAAAAAAAAAAAGAGGAAAAGTAGAACAGGCTAATTAGAAAAGCAAAAAAGACACGTGGCACAAAGCAGTCTGGGCAGCCTGTAATGAGTTCCATTCTTAATGTTATGCAGAAAGGCACTTTATTGTTTCTGGAAAGCAGTAATAAAATACACCCTTAAAAACTGGAATGGGTATTTCTTACATGGTCTTTGAAGTATTTCTCTGTAACTGGAGAAAGAAACCTTCCTCATGAACTGCAGAAGACCTGAGGGAAGCCAATGCAGAGCCATGGTTTGTCAGGACTGGCTTGACCCCAATGAGCCCCGTGGTGCATTTGGTGCTGAGCCCTTGAAGCTCAGGGCCTAAGAGGAGATTGCACAAACCCTTGCAGGAGTCCAATTCAGAAGAACCTTTCAGCTGCTGCACATCCCTGTGCCTTGGGCTGGCCCAGACTTCTTCTGGGGGATGTGTTGTACCACAGCCCTGCCCTGGGAGAGAGATTCCTTTCTCCTTGTTTCCAGTCTGGGTCTCCCCAGCTGCCCTTGGCATTAATTGTTTCTTTCTCTGGATATTCTCTACTATGTCAAAAGGATCCATCATCTCTGAAACTGCCTGTCAATCCCTCTCAGGGCTCTCCTCTGCTCTCCTCAGTCTCCAGTGCTCTGAGCACAGAGCTCCTTTGACCACTATAAAGTGGTGATGTGCTTGAGGCCATGGGCACCTGGACATGAATGACAGTTCTTGTCTGTAGGAAGGAAAGCACAAAAGCCCAGGGTTTTGAAGGCAGATGGGAGGCAGTCACCAGAGGCCAAGGCAAGCCAGACCTGTTGGTCTTAGTCTGGGAGCAATCCTTGCACAGATGGAATCTGGGAGGCCAAATCCCAGTTCTGTCCATGGGCATCAGGACAAGATGGACAGTTCTTTTCCATAGGAAGGAAAGCAGGGAGCCCCAGTGTTTCAAAGGCACTGAGAGCTGGCCCTCGGGAAGCCAAGGGAACCTACACAGTCCTGGCAGCTTTTGTCTGGGAGCTGTCCTTGCGTAGATACGGAATTCTGGAGGCAGACTACCAGTTTTGGCCGTGGATGCCTGCACTTGAAAGACGATTTTTCCATGGGAAGAGAAGGTTCAGGGGGTGCCCCTGGGGCACGCGGGGCTTGGCACGGGCGTGAGCAGGGAACGGAAAAACGGACACGGGGACAAACGGCCCCAGGGCTTCAGTTGCAGCGGCAGCAGCGGCGGCAGCAGCAGCAGCGGCAGCAGCAGCAGCAGCAGCAGCAAAACAAACAATTTCATCAACTCTCAGTTTCCCCTGTCCCTCTCCCGCCATCCCACACGCTCTCCCGCAGTCCCGCACCCTCTCTCACTCCCTTTCCCTGTGTCCCCCTCCTCTCCCAGTCTCCCTCTCCCCATTCCAGGCCGGGCCATGCCCCTGGCCCGACCCCGGGCGGGGCTGCCCCGTCCCGGGCCCCGTCCCCGTCGCCGACCCCGGGCGTCCCGCCGTGCTCTCGCCTTCGCCTGGCTCTGGGCGTGCTGGTTCTGGCGCTGCTGGGCGGGCATCAGTGCCTGGGGCTGGGGCGGCATCGCCTCCCTTTGGCTCCACCTGGCCCTGGCCCGAGCCCGGCCCCGGCCCCGGCCCCAACGTGGGATCCAGCCCCGGCCCCGGCCCCGGCCCCGGCTCCTCCCGGGGCCCGTGGAGGACACACGCGGCGCGGCCGCTCCCGCCGCCTGCGCTGCGGCTCCCCCGGCCCGAGCTCCGCCGCTCGGCAGCGCGGCCGCCGGCCCCGAGCCGCCGCTGTCCCGTTCCAAAGAGCGAACGCCTGGGGCTGCCCGGCCCGGGGCGGCTGAGGGGCGCTCGGGGGCCGTTCCTGGCCCCGGGCCGAGCGCTGACAGCCGCGTCTCGCCGGCAGGGAAGGCGCAGCAGGGCCTGAAGCAGCGGTACCGGGTGGGTTCGCTGCTGGGGCGCGGCGGCTTCGGCAGCGTCTGGGCGGCGACGCGGCTCTCGGACGGCGCCCCGGTGAGTGGCGGGGCCGGCGGCGGGCACAGGAGGAGGGGGCGCAGGAGGAGGAGGAGGATGGGGCTCGGCAGAGCGGGCGGCGAGCTCAGCCCGCTGTTGGCCTTCGCTTGCAGGTGGCCATCAAAAGGGTGCCGCGGAACCGCGTCCGGCACTGGGGCGAACTGGTGAGTGAGCGGGACCAGCGGGAGAAGCCGGGACGTGCCGGGCGGGGATGAGCCGAGGGCCGGCAGAGTGGAAGCCGCCAGGACCCTGGAGGGAGAGGGGGCGTGGGGCCAGCAGAGCATCCCGGGCTGCATGAGGGCTTCCCGAGCCCTGGCACGGCATCAGCCCCGCTGACGGCATCGTGGTCTTCCCGCAGCCCGACGGCACCAGCGCACCCCTGGAGATCGTGCTGCTGGACAAGGTGTCCACCGGCTTCCCTGGTGTCATCCAGCTGCTGGAGTGGCTTGAGCTCCCCAACAACATCGTGATGGTGCTGGAGCGCCCGGAGCGGTGCCAGGACCTTCATCATTTCATCCGGGCACGGGGGTTCCTGTCCGAGGAGGTGGCGCGGGAGCTGTTCCGCCAGGTGCTGGAGGCCGTGCGGCACTGCACCAGCTGCGGGGTCCTGCACAGGGACATCAAGCCACAGAATGTCCTGGTTGACCTGGCCACCGGGCAGGCAAAACTGATTGACTTCGGCTGTGGCACCTACCTGCAGGACACAGCCTACACTCACTTTGCAGGTAAGCCCACACAGCGGTGTCCTCCCGGTCTCGGCATCTCCTGGCCCAACATCTCCTGGCCCAGCCTGGGTGTGGTAGTGGGGATTCTCCCTTTTGCTGCCAGTCATGGCACTGAGCCTTCAGCTGAGTTGCTTTTGAGTTAGGGGAAGTGGGGCCAGCTTCCAGCCTTGCTGGCAGCCTTTGCCAGCAACTCTGCCCAGGACTCGGGCTGGGCCACCCAGCCCAACAGAAACACTAGTGGGTGGGGGTGGCAGAGAGGGGGGCCAGAACCTGTGCACCAGCCGGTTTGGTCTGCAGATGAGAAAGGGCTTGCACTGCTGTGCTCACCTTGTTTGCCGTGGCCTCATAATGTGTTTTGGGCCATGCAGGTAGGGAGGATGAAAGCATGGATTTTGCCCAGCACTGAGTGGGTTTTACCTTGTCATGGTCAGGCCTTGTATCTGTATTCCATAGGAACCCTGTCCTACAGCCCCCCGGAATGGACCAAGTTTGGCTGGTACTATGGCAAGCCAGCTACCATCTGGTCCCTGGGCATCCTGCTGCACCAGATGGTCTGTGGGGAGCACCCTTTCAGGAGGGGCCAGAACATCAGCTGGGACCATCAGCTCTCACTGCCACAACGGCTCTCTCAAGGTGGATCCTCATCTCTGGGCACGGGGGGAATACCAGTGCTGGGAGACAGCAGCAGGCTCGTGAGCATCCTGCTCTGGCAGCTGCTGAGGGGGTGGCACATGTCCTGCTCTCCTCCAAAACAAAGAACTGATGGGAAGGTTTAGGCCCAGCTCTGAGCACATGCTGCATGGCCTGGGCATGGGAAGAGTGGGGCAAAGCAGACTGGAGACTTCTCCAGCTGACCAGTGGTTTTTGGTTTCTCTCTCCAGAATGCCAAGGTCTGATCAGGAGGTGTTTATCCATGCTGGACACGGAAAGGCCCTCATTAGAAGATCTGATCAGTGATCCTTGGATGCAGAATATTCATCAGCCATAGAAGAAGGGAGAGAGCCACAGGCACGCTTTGATGCAGGGCCCTGGTAAGTTACAGCTCCACCCATGCCCTGGCAATCAGGAGCAAAGAACCCCAGACTTTTTTGTCCTGCCTGTGTCACTGCACGGGGGTCATCAGATGGGAACACACATCCCTTGTGCTGGAGCTGAGCTGCTCTACCCAGCACTGGTGGCCCCCATCTGAGCTGGTTTGGCTTGTCCTGGTTCACTGGCAGCTGGGGCCCTGGGCAGAACACTGACAGCCTGGTCTCACCCCCAGGGAAGGAGAAGGAGCCCCTGGAGTAGCTGTACCAGGTGGGGCTGCTGCTGCTGGGAACAGCAAGGAAGACATCAAGGATGACAACCTCTTCCTCCACCTGGCCACAGAAAAGCTGAAGATGATGGACTTGGATTCTGGCACCTTCTTCAAAGCCAGGCTCCACAGCGAATTTGCAGATGAGTCCAGACCCAGGGGGATGCTCCCAGATTTGGGCATTGCACAGGTTCCCCCTTTGCTGGGGAGGATAAAACGGATTCTTCCGTCGGCTGCCAAGCTGCTTTTTGGCAGGGCTGGGGGGATGGGCTGGGCTGGGTACAAAATGGGAGTTGGCTCCTGGCCCTGCCAACAGCCCCCAGCACCCACCGTGCCCTGGGCTGGGGCTGGAGCTGGGGCAGCCAGCCTGACACAAACAAAGCCCATGGCAGCAGCAGAGGTGGGACTGCAGAACTGTGCATGGCTGCTTTGCTTTGCAGGCAAGGAAGGGCTTGGGCTGCTCCACTGCCCTTGCTTGCTTTGAGATCACTATTACTTTTGGGGGCAATGTAGGGGGAAAGGGAAAAACCATGGCCTTCCCTCACCCCTGGGTGAATTTTTCCCTGGCATGTAGAGGTTGGGCCTTCCTCCAGCCCCTGACAGAGATAAGATTTTTTACCTTTTCTCGTGTCTCCCCTTTTTGTCTGTAATCTATTTTCATTCATTTGTCATTTGTTTCTCTAAAGGAAGTGTTCTAGGTGGTGTCCAGTGTGGATCAGGAAGTGCTTGGGCCCAGCTGCAGCGTGGATGGGCCGTGTCCTTGGAGAAGGCTGAGGACATCGTTTGGGACCAGCTTTTCTTCCAGCAGCGATGGCGTGAGGCGGGTCCCCGTCTCCTTGGCAGGGTGAGATAAGAGCTTTTGGGAGATGGCAGCGAGCACAGGAGCATCCTGCTGTGGCAGCTGCTGAGGGGCTGGATGTGCCATGGCTGGCTGCAGGCTGGGCACAGTCCTGCCCTCCTGCTCTGTGCCCAAGGCAGCAATGATGGGCAGCTTTGGGCACCGCTCTGGGCACGGCCAGCATGGCCTGGGCACGGCGGGAGCTGGGACAAGGGGGACAGGAGCCTTCAGCTGACGGGCGGTTTCTGGTTTGTCTCCTTGCAGCCGGGCTCTGTGGATGCTGAGGCTGCTCTGGGCTCTGCCAGGGCTCAGCTGCAGCTCAGCACCGGGCCGGAATCAGCCAAAGGAGAAATGGTGTGACCTGCAGCAGAGACTTGCTTGAGCATTTCGGCAACGCAGCTCAAGTTTGCAGAGCGTACACCTGCAGGGGAAAACATGACACCTCCCCAAAATTAAACTTGTTCAATACCTTCTGAAATGAAATCAATCTGTCATTACCCCAAATGACATTTTTCAGCTTGCTCGAGCTGTAGCTCAGCCCTTCTCTGAACAGTTCTCCCCCCCACCTGCCCTTTATTTCACAACTGCTCCCTCCTTTCCCCCAGTGAGTTCCCAGCCCATCGCAGTCTCCATCACACTGCTGCCTTCCTCGATGCCCCTCACCACGAGGAAGACCAAGCCCCAGGCTTAGGGACTCATCCTGTCACTGGCTGAAGAGCAGCAATGTCTCAGAGGCCTGATGAGATTTTAGTGTCATTCAGAGCTGCTCTCCAGCCCTCAGCTCTCCTCACTGCTGAGTTCCCACTCCCTTTTCCTCATCCTTCCAGAAGGATGAGCTCTGTGACTCCCCTTGAGCCTCCCCACTCCTCCCAGCCCATCCCCCCAGCTCAGTTAGGCTTCAGCTGAAGCTTCTTTGTTTCCTCTGGCACTTCAGTCCAGTCCCCTCTGCAGGGAGCCCCAGTCCCAGAGCACAGCACACAACAGTGCGGTCTGGACTGGGCCAGCTCCCCTGCAGCCCTGGCTTGGCTGTTTGTGGCAGCTGAATGCTCCCTGTTTGCAGCTGTCACTGCAGGATGGCCCCAGGGCAGAGCCCAGCCAGGCTCCCACTGCATCCCCTGAAGCTTGGGGCACACGGTGGCCCCAGGGCTGAGGTTCATGGGGAGCACCCAGAGCTGTGGTTTGCAGTCAGTGTTTGCAAGTGTTGTGTTCTCATCTCCTGCAGCCTGTGGGGAAAACAACCTGTGCTGCAGCTCAGCACTGCCTTGATAGGGTCTGGCACGGCTGGACCTGGGTCTGGTTCCCGTTTGGGACTCGCTGCCCACTCACCCCCACTGCCCTCCCTCACCCGTGGGCAGAAGGGTCTGTCTGTGCCAGGGGCTCTTGGATCTCTCTGTATCCATGGACAGGAGGGTCTGTCTGTGCCAGGGGCTCTTGGATGTCTCTGTATCCATGGACAGAAGGTTTTATCTGTGCCAGGGTTTCCATAATGTCTTTGTACCCATGGGTATGGAACGAACACAGAGAGTGAAAGTGTCAGCCACGTTGCCAATGGCCAATGGCCGTGGCTGTCAATGTGTGTGTGGCTGCAGCACAGGCCCAGGGCCAATGGCCGTGGCTGTCAATGTGTGTGTGGCTGCAGCACAGGCCCAGGGCCAATGGCCGTGGCTGTCAATGTGTGTGTGGCTGCAGCACAGGCCCAGGGCCAATGGCCGTGGCTTTCAATGTGTGTGTGGCTGCAGCACAGGCCCAGGGTGTAGCCAGGCCCTTGTTGTGCCTCCGGCGCAGCTCGGCAGCCCCATCGCAGCCCGGGGCCGCGGCCCTTCCCCGCCGGGGCCCTGACCCGGCCCGGCCCGGCCGCGGGACCCGGCCCGACCAGGGCGCGGCCGCTCCAGAGGCCCCGCCCGGCCCCCAAGGGATGGGCTCCGCCCGCCCGCTGGGCCCGGGCCGGGCCCCGGCTTTGCAGGAAGCTTCCCGTCGACTTTGCACAGCCTGGAGCCACAGTGTCCCTTTGCTGTGCTGAGAAGCCTTAAAAAACACGGCTAGTTTAACCCCTCTGCACACCTCTTGAGGGATCCCTGCACACCTTAGCAGAGACCATAAATATCCTTTGTGCCTCATGAGGGATCCCTGCAAAACCAAGCAGAGAGCCCAAAATATCCCTTTGTGCCTCATAATAGAATCCAGCCCCTGTCCACCTTAGGATGGACTCAGCTCCTCTGCAGACTTTGACAACAACCACTAAACTGCCACGTAAATCATGAGGAGCTCAACCCCCCTGCCAGCCTTACAGAGCTCTCCAGTCACCTGTACACCATAGAAGGGACCCAAATCCCCTAAGAACCTCAGGAGGAACCCCAGCCACATGCACCACTGACAAAGATCCCAAACCCCACATATCTTATTGGAAAACTCCACACCCTACCCGTGTGCCTCATGACAGACCCCAGTCATCTGCCAGCCTTACAGGGGTCCCCATCACCTGCGTGCCATGGAATAGCCAGGCCTGCCATTAACTCTAGCCAGCAGCGTGTTCCCTGACAGAAACCCTTTCCAGTGCCCTTCTGGGAATCGGGAACACGTGTTGAGGTGCTGGCTGTATCTGTGGGAGCAATGGGGAGCCTGAGTCCCTGCTGTGCTCCACTGCTGAGCTGGCAGCTCGCTGGTCACAGCCAGGACGTTCTCTGTTTCCCCCAGAGCTGTTACCTGCAGGCACCTTGGCACCCCTTGGCACAGGCTGTGCCACCCAACAAAGCCCAGGAGGCCACGAGGAGAACCCGAGGGCGGCAGGAAGCTGAGAGAACCCCCTGCTCTAGAACTGAGGGAGTTCCTTCAGAAGCAAAGACAGTGACTTGAGGAGATTCCTACTGTGCTCAGAGTTTGCCTCTGAAGACTCAGGGATGAGCTTGTCAGAAATCAGAGAAAATAGCTGGGAAAAGGTTTTGCCTAATTTGGTTGTGACTAGGTACAAATCTCCAGTGGGAAATGAGCCTCTGCAGTAGGCTGAGTGTCTTGGGGCGTCTTTATTCTTCCTAGCATAAAGAGTACCAATTAAATGCAATTTTATTTTTTATTCTAGATGTAAAAATGTTCAAAGCTTTTCAGAATTCATAAACTACTTGGAAAAATACACAATTCTGGAAGAGGGGAAGAAACATTTGGGGATTTCTTTCTACAAAAAAAAAGAAAAGGAAGAGTAACTATTTCTAAAAATGAAAAGCAAAGAAAACAAGGTGCCCCAAGCCTGACTGCTGCCTGCTCAGTGCTGCTTGTGCCCAGACAAGGAGCTCAATCAGTGCTGGTGGTACCACCCAGACATCAGAGCTGAAACCCAAAGGTGATGCTGAAATTAAGCCCATCCCTGGCAGGAGGAGCCCACCTTCAGTCCTGACTGGGAACCAGGGCCAGCACCTTTGGGGTCAGAGGGTCCTGTTCTGGGTGGTGGTGGCAGAGCAATAAGCTGCTAAGGCAGCCGTGGCAGGGACAAAGGACACTGGCTTGGGGATGGCCGGTGACAGGTACCAGGTGTCTCCAGCTGATGGCTTTGACCGCTCTTCTTAGACTGCAGGGGCGTTCCTGTGGAGAGAGGAGTGGCTGAGGCCCCAGCTGCCGCTGGCACACAGGGACCCTCCTGCACTGCAGGGCCCAGAGCTGGCAAGGCTCCCCAGCACGGCTGGAGCTGCTGGCACACCTTGGCCCAGCTGCACAGCTGCCCCTCAAGGCCCCGGCCAGCAGGGGATGGCTCTGGGCAGGGTCCCTGGCCAGGAGCAGGCCCCAGAGTGAGTCTGCCTTCCAAGGGCAATCTGGTCCCTGCTCTTTCTCCTCCCCACCTTGCTTTGCCTCTGCCCGATGCTCCTGGGGCTGCTCTTGGCCCCGCAGCCTCAGTGGGAGCCAGCACTGGCTGCAGCCCCAGCGGGCTCCCCAGGACAAGGCCCAGCAATTAAGAGGCCAATTAAAGACTGGGCAGCAGCAGAACCCTCAGCACCATTATGTGGACAACCACTGATAATCCACAACTCCACAGCAGCCTCACTGGGAATGTTTCCTTTCTACAAGCAGCCATCAAATGAAGCTGTTTGAGGGGGAGAGCAACAAAACACTCACCAGTTTCTCTTCCAGCAATATCAGTGTGTGATAAAGCAAAAGAAGAGGACAGTCGACCAAACAAGCAGCCCCACCAATCCCCTAGCAAGATGCATTTTCCCAGAGAGAAACGCTTTCCAGTGCCCTTCTGGGAATCGGGAACACGTGTTGAGGTGCTGGCTGCCTCTGTGGGAGCGATGTGGAGCGTGAGCCCGTGCTGTGCTCCACTGCTGAGCAGACAAATAGCTGGATGTGGCCAGGATGTTCTCTGTTTCCCGCAGAGCTGGTACCTGCAGGCACCTTGGCACCCCTTGGCACAGGCTGTGCCACCCAACAAAGCCCAGGAGGCCGGGAGGAGAGCCCGGGGCCAGCACAGCTGCTTGGGCAGTTGCTCCTTCCAGGGACCTGGGCCCGACCCATCCCTGAGCAGCCACTGCCAGCCCCGAGGCTCCCTGCCCCGGGACAGCTCCCCCAGCCCAAGGGGACAGAGTCAGGCCCTGTCAGGACCCAGTGCAGCCCCTGCCCAGTCGGGAGCCAGGGCTGGCTGTGGCCCTGGGCTCGCAGCAGGGCTCCCGCTCGGGGCTGCTCCTGTGCCTTGGGCCTCTGGGCACTCAGGGCAGCTCCAGGAGCAGCTGCAGCGGGAGGGACCTTGGTGCATGAGTCCTGTTTCCCAGGAGCTGGGAACGAGCTCCAGAGGCCTCGAAGCTGAGGCGCCTCCAGCTTTGGCTGCTGCAGGGCCGTGCAAGGGCAGGCCCTGGGGGAAGAGCTGCTGCCACACAGCCCTGCCCAGGGCTGAGCCTGGCACAGCAATGACCTCCTGTGCCTGTGCCCGTGTCTGGCATCACTTCCCCACCTGCAATAGAGGCTGGCACCGGCCCACTGCTGCCTCTGAAATGGGGCTCCTTCTGCACAGACTTTTGGTCCATCACTTGAGAAAGAAAAAGGGACAGCTGGATCAGATGGAACTATTCCCCATTGGATAGGCTGCACCTTCAGAAGGCAATCCTTGGCAAAGTCATGGATAAGGTTCAAGAAACATTTGGGCTTCTGAGCCAGAGCCAGGGCCCTCACTCTCAAACAGCTGCCAGGCCTGAGCCTCAGGAGCAGTGAGGGGATTGCACAGGGCGAGGGCACACACGTGCACGGCTCTGTCCTGGCACCTGCAGCGATGCCCCCTGGCCGAGCTTTGGGCTCTGAGCTGGCAGCTCCCCCAGGGTGAAAGGCCTTGACCTACCCTCACCATCTCCCAGAGGCTCATCCCTGAACGTGGATTGGGAAGCCAGATCACCTTCCCCAACAGGTTCATCTGCAAAGAAAGGCAGAGCACAACAGCTCCCAGCACTGCAGGAGATCCTCAGGCTGCCTGGGGCCGGCAAAGGAGCCATGCAAGGATCAGCCCTGGGGCACAGTCCTGGGCCCTTCCCTTCCTTTCCCTCTCTGATCTTCTCTGAGGCTGCACAGAGCACACAGAAGGAGACACTGGCATTGCACATGGGAAGAGCATTGACAGCTAAATGATCCTTCCTCCCACTTACAGCAATCCTGTGGGACCAGTCAGGGCTCCAGAAAGAAGCAGAGCAAGGATTCCTGAATTCAACAACCCTCAGACAGTTAAGGGAAGTGGCACATGAGGGAGCTGTTGCCACCTTGACACTGCTTATTCTGTCAGCAAAGGGACATTGAGAACTTGCCTCGAGCATCTGGGAATGTCTTCAAACCACCATTCCCCAGTAATTCCAAATAATCCATGTCCTGATCCCAATCTAGAAAGGAGCACAGATCAGAATCATTTCCATGGTTTGCTGAGATCCCCTTCTGCCTTAGGGACCTGGGCAAGGCTGTGTGAGCCAGATGTGAATGGACATGGCCAAAGCTGCAGAGGGGCCTGGGGAGCTCTGGGCTGGCTCCTGGTCACGGTGCACACTCTTTGCAGGCGCTCTACAACAGCCTTGGGTGGTGGCTGGACCAGGCCAGGGCCCATTGGGGTCTCTCACTCCCACAGTGGAAAGTCTTGCTAAAACACTGGGGAGAACTGCAGCATGCAGTGCCACAGCCACACCTCTCAACCTTCCTCCTGTCCTCTCTCCCTTCTCCCTACTACTGTGGGATACCTCTTAGCTCTCTCTCTCCATGCCTCTTTCCCCTGGAACAGCTCCCCCAGCCCAAGGGGACAGAGGCAGGCCCTGTCAGGACACACTGGAGCCCTGCTCTCCCCCTCTGCCCTTTCCCCACCATGGTCACCCCTTGCAGCCCCTCCCAGGTTTCGGGTGGTGTCTCCGATGGAGGGACCCCAGCAGGATTGCTCAGTACCCGAGTGCCCTGAGCCTGCTCGGGAGAATTCCTCTGGGCTGTGCCCGTCTTGTCCGGGCTGTGCCCGCACTGCCAAGCAGCAGAGATGGCAGCTCAAGGCTCAGCAGGGCTCAGGCCCCGAGGCACAGCAATTACCTCCTGTGACTGTGCCTGGCATCGCCTCCCTTCCTGCAGCAGAGGCTGGCACAGAACCACTGCTTCCTCCGGGAAACTCAGCCTTCAGCACAGTCTTTCCTTTCAACTCTGGAGAAAGGGAAAACCAGATCAGGTGGAACCGTTCCAGATTGGGGTGGTGCCATCTTCAGGAGGCAATGCTTGTCAAAGAAATGGATATGGATAAGGAAATCATATAAACTTTTGGGATTGGCCAGGGCCCTTCCTTCTCCAAACAGAAAGCTGCCCTTTCTGATCTACTCTGAGACCAGGAAATTTCAGGGGATCTCAGGGTGTGCATGGCCCGTGGGGCACTTTGGGCTCCATGTCAGCTGATGCCAAAGGCCTTCCTGCAGAGGCTGGGGAGCAGCTGCAGCCAGGCCAGGCTGGGAAACAGCCCTGCAGGCTGTGACAGCAGCAGTGGGGCAGCGAGGCTGCCATGGATCCCTTCCCACTGTGCCAGGCACAGTGTGCCCAGATCTGCAGAGAAAGCCCCCAGATGCTGAGTGTCAGGAGAAGGCTGAGGAAAATGCACCCACCACGGCATCTCTCCAGTTCACTCAGCTTCTGGTCCAGACGTTTCAATTCCTCCAGGGATTTCTTGTCTCCTACGTCTTGGTTCTTCCATCAGGGAGGAGCTTAATGGAAAGTAGCTCCATTTCTCCTTCAGGCTGCAGTGGCAGTGAGTGCAGTGAGTGCTCCAAGGCACTCCCCCAGCTCTGCCTTCTGCTCAGGAGCAGGGGTAGAGGGAGCAGGTGCCTGCAGTGGCCCCACACTGGATGGAAGGAGCCCCTTGAAGGGCAGTCAGGGGAGAAAGGACTCCCCAGAGCCAGCAGCTCTGAACCCAGCTCCAGCCAGGGTCAGGGCTTGGCAGCAGCAGCGGGAGCAGCTCAGGCTGCCTGGGGCTGGCAAAGGAGCCGTGCAAGGCACAGCCATGGGCCCTTGCCTTGCCTTCTCTGTGACTGCACAGAGCACACAGAAGGAGACACTGGCATTGCACATGGGAAGAGGATTGAAGGAATGCTCCTTCCTCCCACTGACAGTGATCCTGAGGGATCACTCAGGGCTCTAGAAGGGAGCAGGGCAAGGTTTCCAGAATCCCTCAACCCTGACATTATGTAAAGGAAACATCACAGGAGAGAGCTCTTGCCACAGTGACACAGATTATTCTGTCAGGAAGGGTGCAATGAGAACTTGGCCCCACCATGCTCTAGAATCTTCATACTGTCATTCACCAGCTTTTCTAAATAAGCCATGTCAGTATCCAAATCTAGAAGGGAGCACGAATCAGAAGCATTTCCATGGTGTGCTGAGATCTCCTTGTGCCTTAGGGAATGGGCACTGCAAGGGGGTCGGGTAAGGCTGTGGGAGCCAGATGTGAATGGACTTGGCCAAAGCTGCTGAGAGGCCTTAGGAACTCTGGGCTGACTCTGGTCACTCTGCACACTCTTTCCACACCCTGTGCAACATCCCTGGATGGGTGGCTGGAGCAGCCCAGGGCCCCTCTGGGCTCTCTCCCTCCCACAGAGGAAAGCCTCCCTAAAGCCCTTTGCTAAACCATCCCCAACGCTCCCTGGGGAGAAGGGAGCGCTGTCCCGGGAAAGGGGAGCCAGGCCGCCGGCTCACCTGCTCCCTGTGCTCGCCACGGAGCTGCCTGGGCAGCCCTGGCAGGCAGGGCCAGTGCCAGGAGGAGCAGGAGGAAGAGGCGCAGAGCAAGGGCCACGGTGCCTTGTCCTGTGCCAGTCCCGCAGCTCTTGCTGCCCCCGCTGTCCTGACACCGCTGTCCCAATGTCAGCACCACTGCCGCCGCCGCCGCTGCTGCCGCAGCAGTTGTGCTCAAGGACTGACTGCTCGCTGGCTGTGGTGCTGTGCAACCACGGGGCTCTGGGACCTCTGGGACCCCAGAGCCTGCTGTGACCTCAGCCTGCTGTGACCCCAGAGCCTGCTGTGCCCTCATGGCCTTAGCTGTAGCCCCAGAGTGTACCCCCATCTGCACGAATGGACTGCCCTGATTGTAAATGTTTTGCTCCATCAAAGGGCCATTGCTTAGCAAAACCTTTGTTTTGCCTGCTGACACTGCTGGTCAGGCTGTGTCTCTGGAGATGCTCTCCATGGCTCCCCTCTTTTCCTGGGCATGCCATTGGAGGAGGGCCAGGCCCAGATGATGCCACTGAAGGAGATGTGCCCTCCGCCCAGGGATGCTCAGCACGGGCTCCCCCAGCCCCTCGGGGCCCCGCCGCTGGTCACAGCAGCCCCTGCCTGGCTCCTGCCTGCCCGCACCGTGGGCATCCATGGCTGCTCCTGGACATGGAGCTCAGCCAGTGCTGGTGCCGTGTGGGCTGTGCTGGTGGTACCAACCAGACACGGGGGTGACAGCTCCATCTCTTCATTGAGACAGAAGGCTGCCAGGTACTGGAACAGCGACCTGCAATGGATGGAGTACAGACGGGCTGTGGTGGACAGGCACTGCTGGCACAACTACGAGTTGTCCAGCCCGTTCCTCATGGAGCGCAGAGGTGAGCGTGGGGCAGAGCGTGTCCCCTCGGGCTCTGCCCTGGGAATGACCCTGGAACTCCTGAAAACCTCCCTGGGAATCACCCGAGACATGTCAGCCCTTCTTGTGCCCATCCCCGGGGCCTCCTGACCCCTCACCCCAAGTGAGGCTCTCCCAGTCCATCCCAGTCTCTCCCAGTGTCCTCATAATCCCTCCCAGTGTCACCAGAATCCCTCCCAATTCCTCAGTCCACAGCCATTCCATTCCCAGTCCACTCCCAGTCCTTCTAACCCCACTCTCAGACCTCCACCCCGTCTCCCAATGCCTTCCCAGTCCTTCCCAATCTTTCCAAGTCCTTTTCCAGTCCAATCCCAGACCCCCACCCACTCCCTTTGCCCTAATCCACTCCACTCTCTCCCAGTGTTCCCCCACTCTCTCCAGTTTCATTCCCAGTCACTCTCAGTGCCATACCAGCCCTCTTTCATCTCTCCCAGTTCCCCCCAGCTGATCCCAGTGTGTCCCCACTCTCTCCCAGTGCCCCTCAGTGAGTCCATCTCACTGGTTCCCTCCAACTCCCAGCCCGGCCCCAGCTGCCTGCTCTGCTCTGGGATGGATTTCTACCCTGCCGAGATCCAGCTGAGCTGGTTCCAGGGCAAGCAGGAGCTCTCAGGGCATGTGGTGGCCACCGACCTGGTTTCCAGCAGCACTAGGAGCTGGAAACCCCCCCTGGCACGGGGTCAGCTCCAGCTGCCAGGTGGAGCACGTCAGCCTGGAGCACCCCCTGAGCCGGCACTGGGGCACGGCCCGGACCCCACAGTGCGGGGGGAGTGGGGGAGGCACTGAGGGGGCTGGGAGAGGGAGTGGGGTGTGCTGGGAGTAACTGGGAGGGAGTTTGAGATAGCCTGGTTAAAACTGGGAGTAGGGTTCAGGGGTCTGGAAGGGCTGAGGAGTTTAAAGGATGCTGTGGAGGGTGGGATGGGGTTCCAGGGGTCCTGGTGGGCACTGGGAGGGAGTCTGGGGGTGCTGGGTGTAATTGGGAGGGATTTGAGTGAAGTGGGTGGGGCTGGGAAAAGATCAGGGATTGGAAAGCAGGAGTTGGAATGAGGCTGGTTGTGCTGGAAAGAGACTGGGAGGGCCTTGGTGAGTCCTGGTGGGGCTGGGAAGAGACTGGGAGAAAGATTGGGGGTCCTGGGGTGGTCGGGGGCAAATGGGACGGGGTTATGGGACCCTGAGAAGGACAGGAGGGGATTTGGTGGATCCTGGGTAGGCTGGGACAAGACTGGGAGGAGGTTTCAGGGAATCCTGACTGTGGCTGGCGGCAATTGAGAATGTGATTAGAGGGGCTTTGGGTATCTGTGAGAGATTTTGGGGGGTCCTGACCCCTGCGGATCCCCAGAAACGCCACCAGACAGCGCCCAAAGCAAGGTGCTGATGGGGATCAGGGTCTCCTTGTTGGGCTTTGTCTTCCTGGCGCTGGGGCTCGGCTTCTACCTGTGCAAGAAGGTGACGGGGGGTCCCGGAGTGTGTGTGCTCTCCCTGAGGACCCCTGGCTCAGTTTCACCCCCTTTTCTCTGCCCGCAGAGCTCCTGTCCCAGCAGCGGCTTCAGCCCCTCCCCGTGGCCTCGAGCCCAGCCAGAACCCCCTGCTCCACCCCCACGCTGATTTTGGGAGTGTTGTGTGTCCCCCCCAGCCCCGCAGTCACTCTGCCCCAGCTCAGCTGCTCCCAGTACTCCAAATAAATCTTCCCAGTTTGCCGCAGTCCCGTTTATTGTGGGGCGGGACTGGGGAGGGACTTGGGGGGACCCCGCGGGGGGATCGTGATTGGGCGGGGAGGGTGGGGCCCAGGTGGGGAACACTGGGTGCTGCGGGTCTGCCCGGCAACCGGTGAGTCATCACAGCTGCTCTCGCTGATTGGCTGAATCTTCTCCATCGCATTCTCTGATTGGCTGAGGAGAGCCCCGGGAGTTGAGAGAAGGAACAGGAGAGATCCCGCCCCGAGCACCTGCACGGGAACAACAGACCCAGCCTGGGCACAGCGAGGGAATTTATTACCAACCACATCACAGCAGCACAAGGAGAAGGGAGAGAAATCTCTCCAACCCCTTCGCCCCACCCAACACGGATCACCAGGACCACGGATCACCAGGGCTCTGCCCAACGGGGGGCACTGGGGATCATCCAACACCGATCCTCCCATGAGGGATGGAGCTGGAGCAGAGCACGAAGCTCTTCCCACACTGGGGACAATCACAGGCCTTCCTTTATTGGTGGCTTCGTTGGTGTTGGGTCAAGTGAGAGCTCGTGGAGAAGCCCTTCCCACACTCAGGACACTCGTAGGGCCTCTCCCCGGTGTGGATGCGCTGGTGGGCAGTGAGGGTGGAGTTGTGCTTGAAGCCCTTCCCGCAGGCGGGGCAGCGGAAGGGCCTCTCCTCTGTGTGAATCTGCTCATGTCTGAGGAGATTGGAGCTGCTCTGAAACCTCTTCCCACACCTGGGACACTCGTAGGGCCTCTCCCCAGTGTGGATGCACTGGTGTTTTCTCAGGCTGGAGCTCCATCCAAAGCTCTTTCCACATTCCAAGCAGGTGTAGGGCCGTTCTCCTGTGTGGATCACCTGGTGCTGCAACAGGTAAGATATTGTCCTAAAGCTCTTCTCACATTCCCCACACTCGTAGGGCCTCTCCCCAGTGTGCATCCTCTGGTGCCGGATCAGGCTGGAGCTGTAGCTGAAATCCTTCCCACATTCCAAGCACCTGTGGGGCTTCTCCCCTCCATGAGCCTTCTCCACCACCTCTGAGCTCTGACTGAATCTCCGGCCGCCTTCCCGGCACAGGGAGGGTCTTTCCTCCTCACAGCTCCCCAGGATGGGTTTGCAGCCCCTCCTCCTAGGGAACTCTGGGGCTTTTCCTCCTCCTCCATCTGCCCACACCTTGGGAACAAAAAATCCTGGTTTGGGAGAAAACAAGAGGAGAGGGCCTTGGGTTGGGGAGCTCTTCCTTGCCCAAGTGCAGCTCAGGAAGACATTGGGCATCTTGTGTCTGTCAGAACCGCCAAAACACCAAGATTCAAAACAAAAACCCTCCAAACGTCACGACACAGATCAAAATTACTCGAAATATCAAGATTCAGCAAAAACTCCCTCCAAAATATAAACATTCAGGCCCCCCAATGTAACAAAAGCACCGACATTTAGCCCAAGAAACATCAAGATTCACCCCACTGAAAATAGTGGATTTTTCTTCCCGGTCACCTGGTGCCTGTGGGGAGTGCAACGCTCTTGGGGCTGGGGGAGAGGCTGCAGATACAGAAAGGGGTGGAACCTTGAGCTGCTTCCTGTTCCGCCTCCTCCTCCTCCTGTGTCCCTACTCTTCCTCACACTCCTCTTCGTCCTACTATTCTTCCTTCTCCTGCACAATCCCACCTTCTCCTCCCACGTGCATTCTTTTCCCATTTTGTTCTCCAAGCCTGCTTCTCCTTCCCTTCTCCTGCTGCCCCCAGGCCCAGCACCCACTGCCGGCTCCCTCTTCCCCCCAAACCCACAGCATCCCAGCGCAGGGGCAGCGATGGAGCTGGGGCAGCTCGGGCTGGGGCAGCGCTGGGCTCTCGGCCGCTCCCGCCCGCACTCGCTCCCCACTGCAGCCGCTGCCGCCACCACAGCGCGGGGGGGCCCGGCCTTGGCGCTCCCCGCTCCCACCTCCCCAAATTCCCCTGGCGGGGGGCGCTGGGGCCGGGAGACAGACGAGTGACAGATCAGGGGGGCTGGGAAGAGTCGGCAGCCAGAGAGCACTGAAAATCTCAGCAGTGACTACAGTGGGATCTTCGGGGACTAAACATGGCAGGGCACCCGTGGAGGGTAGAAAGGGAAAGCCAGGAAGGGCTCCCGGCAAAAGGGATGATGATCCCAAAATATCTCTGAAGGGTCCCTTGGGAGCATGTTGAGGGAGTTTGCACATTGTCCCAGAGAGAATCAAGGGCGTGGACCCCCAGGGGGGCAATAAGGGAAGTCCAGAAGGGATTTAGACAACAGGGGATGGATGCTGTTGCTGTGCTGGGAAGGGATTGGGTGAAGGGCAGTGTGCAGGAATATGGCTCAGGCAAGAAGCAGCAGGAGGAATGTATGTGGTAAGAAAAAGGATGATGTAAAAGACGAGGAAGAGAAAAATACTGAGGATGGGCATTTTTTTCAGCAGGCTCTTATCCTCAGAAGTTGCCAGCTGATCCAGATCGTTTGTATCCGCGTTTGCCAGGACAGGCACACAAGGAGGTGAGGATTGCAGGGGGTTTCTCTGTGCTGGCAGCGGCAGGAGCGGGCGCAGAGGGGCGGCACCGGGAGCACGGGCTGGGGGCCTGTGGGGAGCTGCGGGGCCGGGCCGGGGCTGTGGGGCAGCCGGGGCTCAGCGCCGGGCGCTGCCTGAGCCCAGCAGCCGCCGGCAATTGCAGGCCCGGCAGTGGCCCCCGGCCCCCAGGAGGCTGCGGGACGCCCCGGCCGCTGCCCGGCCCCGTGGAGCTGCCGGCCCTGCCCGCCGGGGGGGCCGCGTTTGGACACTGCGGCAGGACAGGCACCGGCTCTGGGATACGGGCTGGCCACGGCAGCGACAGCACAAGGAGCAGCAGGAAGGAACAGCTGGGAAATGGGGATTGGACGTGCAAGGATCGAGATTAGCTTTTAAGCAATTTGTTTGGCTCACTGCAGAAAGGAATGATTTTGCAGAAAGCTCAGCAGCTGTCAGAGGATGAGCACCCGCAGGCACTGAGGGGGCTGCAGGAGGGGCAGAAGAAGCCCCTGGAGCAGTTGGTCACAAAGGCACAGCAGGGGAATGCAAGAAGGGAGGAGGAAAAGGCCAAGGGCAAGGCCAAGGCCATGGCAGAGTTTCTACAGCCCCTGAGGGATGAACCCCAGGGCCCAAGGGGGCCCCAGCACCCAGGGGCTCTCACATCCTTACACCATCCTGAACCAGGTTCCCTCCTCACACTGCCACCATTCAGTCCTTGATGGCAAAGATGCTTTCTGGGGATGCCCACTCACACAGGATGGTAAACTGTATTTTGCCCTTGACTGGGAACAAGAGGTTTCAGAAGGGAAAATGGAAAAGACATGGACGGTCCTTCTGCAGGGATGCACGGAAGCACCAGCCTTATTCGGGCAAGCCTTGCAGAAAACAGCACAAGAATTTACCCCACCCCCAGGGATTGGGTTAATGCAGGATGTGGATGACTTGCTGCAATCAGGAGGACAAGAGGTGGTAGAAGAAGCCTCTGCAAATTGGCTGAATGTTCAGGCTAAAAAAAGCATCTTTGATTATTTAAAAAAAAAAGAGCAAATTCTCTAACAAATAGTTAAATATTTGGGACGTATTCTGACTGTAGGTTTGTGGTGTATTGACCCAGAGAGGGTCTGGAGAATCTCAGAAGTAATCCAGGACTGAAAAGGAGGTGCAAGAATTCTGAGCAGTAATAGGATATTTTGCAGGACCTGGATTGATGGTTCTGTTCTACCCATAACATTGTATCACTTTCTAAACCTCAGTAGCCTCAAGGTTGTGGTATGGACAGGAGAAAAGGAACAAAAGCTGAGAAAATGAAAAAGAACAAAATGATTTGCTGCCCCAGCTATGACTCTTCCAGACTCAGAAAAGAAATTTGTATCCTAGATGTGTTATAAGTACATATTATATTATTGTTTTTTTGCAAATATTAAAATGAATGCTGTCTGTTGGAAAACTTTGCTGTATGAATATAGTTTCTTATAGCTCTGCAATTAACAGAACTTATAAATAGTAGTGATAAATATATTTTTTTGGACTACAACATTTTGATGTAAAATCTTTTGTTCATGTACCTAACTCAGGGAATGGAAAAAAGATAATCAAGAAATTGTTCACATTCTTGGATTATGGAACACCAGAACCCCAGGGAAGGAAAAAGTAATGATTTACAGGTTGGGGAGAATGATTCTGAATAATGCATGAAGGTCTATGAATATGCAACATGTTGCTGCATTTAGGAAGTGTTTTCTGAGTTAGTTAGAGAAAGGGGAGAATGGGGAATAGCTACTGACAGATGAGACGGATGTCCTCGTGGTCTGGCCTAAGAGACTCCGGTGTCCTCGTGGTCCCAGCCAATAGACACGTCTTCTGTGGGGAGATCTCAAAGGCTTCTCCAGAGGGTCGCTTTCTTATAGTCCTTTTCCAAAGTGAGTGGAGTCTGGCCAAGAGGTGGGAGATTTATGGGCCATTGTGAGGTGCTCGAGACAGAACATGCAGTGGTGCTCCGAGAAGCAGCTGTAGGTGCAGTACCTGTTCAAAGGCTCTGTACCGTGGACAGCACAGCAAGCACAGAGCACCAGCAAACAGTCCCTTGGCCAGCATCCACCTCGGCCAGGCCAGAACTCCTGTCCAGAAGCAGGTGGGGGTCCTTGGGACAGCCTCTATCCTCGCGATGGTCGTGAGGCAAATGAGGGAAACTCCAGACTGACTCTTACAAGAGCCTTTGCTCCACATTTTTCTATTCTGTCACAATGGTCTCCAGTGCTCTGTGAGGCCGCAACATGACACATGACACAGAGGACATTTGCTTCCTTGCGATTCCACGGTGTCACAATGGTCTCCTGGCTTCCATGGGTTTACAATTGACACTTGGTTCCCCAAGATTCCACGGTGTCACTGTGCTCTCCTGTGATTCACGAGGCTGTGCTGTGTCACAATGGACACTTGCTTCCTTCAAGGCTGGAGATGTCCCAGTGGCACTGGGTTTCCATCAGGCCACTCCATGTGGCCCCTCTCTGTCACAATTGACCCTTGGTTCTGTTGCGTCACAACGCTCCCTAAGTTTCCATGACCTGCCCTGTGTCCCAATGGACACTGGATTCCACAAGAGCTGGCAATGTCCCAATGGCACCTGTCTCCTATTCAGTCCTACTTTGTCAAAATAAAGCCTTGGTTCCATGAGATTCCACTATGTTACACCGTTCTCCTTATTTTCCTGAACATCTGATGTGTTCACAATTGACCCTTGTTTCCTTGAGATTTGATTGCATCACAGTGGTCTCCTTGGTTTCATAAAGCCCACATTTGTCACAACAGTTCCAGCATATTCAATTGCAACACAATGGTCTCCACCAATCTATAAGGCAGCACTGTGAAATTGTGGACACTTCGTTCCATCAGATTCCATTGGGTAACCATGTTCTTCTTTGCTCCATTAGGCCTGGCTCTGTCACAATGGATGCTTGCTTGCATGAGCCTTGGAAATGTCCCATTGGCTCCCGGGTTCCATCAGGTCCTGCTCTCTTGAAAATCTACCTGTTCTTCCAGGACATTCCATTGCCTCACAATGGTTCCCTTGGTTCTACGAGGCCCCTCTCTGTCACAATGCAGCCTTGGTTTCTTGAGATTCCCTTGTGTCACAGTGGTCTCCTGTGTTCCATTAGGCCCAGTTGTGTCACAATGGACACTTGGTTCCATGAGCAGTGGCAATGTCCCAGTGGCACCTGTGTTCCATGACACCCTGCTGTGTTACACCTGACAGTTTGTTCCATGAGATTCCATGGAGTCCCAAGGGTCACTTGGGTTCCATGAGGCCTCTCTGTTCTGACAATTAACACTTGGCTCCATCAGATTCCATTGCCCCACAATGTTCTCCTGGGTTCTAAGAAGCCCCATTTTTTGTGACTTGATCTGTCACAGCAGACCCTTGGTTCCATGAGGTTCATTGGTGTCACCATGGTCTCCTTGGTTCCAGGAGCCATCACAATGTCACAGCAGACCCTTGGTTCCATGAGGCTCCTGCAGCAGGACTTCCCCTATGGCCCAGCAGAGCTCATCTCTTCTGTCCATCAGCTGGGGCCATCACTCAGGGCATCTTCCCCCTATCAGGAATTGCTGTGATAACCCAGGCCCGACATCTGTCCTGTCCTGAGTTCTCTCTGGTGCCAGGGAGGTGGAATTCCCAGCTGACCATGAACATCTGGCCTTGAGAGCAGCTGAAGGGAGATGAGCCTTGAATTTCTGAGTGACACACACTTCACTTTACAAACCATAAAAACCACACAAAACTTTCACCAAGCAGAAATCTTCTGCATAGTCCCTGCAAATGAGTAGGGCTCCTCCCCCAAGTGTGGATGCATCTTCATGGTTCCTTTTCTGGAAGCTGAGTGAAAGGGCTCCCTGTGTACTCCCTCATCAGTTTGGTGGTAAGTTACATTGACTTCTCATCTCTGCTGTTTCTTCACTACCCGTAATATAGGAAACTTTATTGTGCACTGTGTTTGTATCTACCTGTATCTGTTTTGTTTATCTTGTGCAGTAAGTAGTCTATTTAAAGTCTCCTGTCTGTTAATCTTGAGTCCATTCAGTAAATAATTCTTTTTATAATAGACCTAATCAGCCATTCTAAAGAACATGAGAGCAAGAGCAATTTGAGGTGCAGGTCACCTGAAACAGAGCTACTGCCAGAAACCTGAGCATAAAGTAGGACTTCCACTCCATTCAAAACATATTTTATTTAAAAACAAAAAGAGTGAAGATCTTTTTTTACCATTTATTCTTTTCCAGTGTATGGATTTATATCAGCAATCTCCAGTTATATTGATCCCCAGCACCTCCTAATGCAGTCTGAACAGATATGAAAATCAAGACCCTTTTTGGCTGACAATCAATCACACTTTGTCCTTGCCCATACGCCACCATTTCCCCCATCCAATTCCCAGGACTCAGAGCAGCCTTGTGCAAATCTGAGCTTTCTCTGCTCCACGCTTTGAAGCAAAAATCAAATGGTTAAGAGCTTAGCTGAGAGATAGAAGCTGTACATATAATGATTACAGTAAAGGCATATAGAAAGTGATTCCATGGGGTCCCCCACTGTCACATGAACCCTTAGCTCCATGGGCCCTGCAGGGTCACAAGGGTCTCCTTGGTTCAGGGGTGCCTGTGGCAGGACATCCACCCACCCCTACCACAGACAGTCGGTGCATAAAGAGATAACCTGGGCTGAGAGACCCAGCAAGGGATCATCTCTGGGGCCAAAAGGGCTCAGGCCTCAGATCAGAATCAACATCTTAGTCTGGAGAGCAGATATGGGAAGAGATAAAAGAAATATTCTTGACTGAGAGACACTGTTTTACAAACTAAAAGACATATGAGTTATCACAGAGGCAGAAGCCACCACATACACACCCTGAAGGTGTAAAGGGCTTCTTCTTGTAGTTTGCACACAGATTCCACGGGTGCTTCCCTGGGGATTGAGGGAAAGGATCTCGATGTGAGACTCCACCAACAATTGAATGGTAAGATACATTGAATCCTAAGTTATATTATATCTTTGCTAGCTGTAATATTAAGAGGTACCTTTAACCTCGTGCTGTATATACCTGGTTGAAGTCTGGTTTTGTCCTTATTCCTGTGTAGTATTGGCTTAAGTCTTATGTCTGTTAGTTTTCTGTCTATTAAATAAAGAATTCATGCTATAATAGACCGAAACAGCCATTATTAAAGATATTGCAAATGAGAGTGAGTTTTTGGGTGCTGACCACCTCAATAAAGACACTACCTGCTGCCAGAGGCCTGGGCAAAGGGCAGGGACTTATCTAAACCCCCACAATTGCCCCCCGTAACCGTGCCACACAGTGCCACAATTGCCCCTTGGCCTGGCAAGCCCCTGTAGTGTCACAATGGACTCCTTGGTTCCGTGGGGCTGCAAAGTGTCACAATGGCCCCTTTGTTCAATGAGATCTGTTGTGTCACAGTAGTCTCCATGATTCCATAAGGCTCTGCAATGTCACAACAGACCATTGGTTCTGTGACACCCCACAGTGTCACAGTGGCCGCTTGGTCCCATTGAGCCCCACAGTGTCACTAGGGTCCCCTTGGTTTCACAGGGCTCTGAAGTGTCACAATGGCCCTTTACTTTTAAAAAGCCTCAAACTTTTAAAATGGCCTCCATGCTTTCATGAGGTCCTGCTGTGTCACAACGGACCCTTGGTTCTGCAGTGTCAGAATGCCCCCTTGGTCCTTTGGAGCCTCACAGTGTCACTATTGTGCCCTTGGTTCCATGAGGCCCTGCAGTGTCACAATGGTCTTTAGGTTAGATGAGACCTCAAAGTGTCATCATGGTCTCCATGGTTCCATGAGGCCCCACTGCTTCAAAATGGCCTCCTTGGTTCCATGGTGTCAGAATGGACCCTTCATCCCATGGAGCCCCACACTGTCACTGTGGTCCCCTTGATTCCATGAGGCCCTGCTGTGCTAAAATGGCCCCTTGGTTAAACAAGGCCCTGCAGTGTCACAATGGACCTTTGGTTCCATAAAGCCCCACTGTGACACAATTGGGCCCTTGGTTCCGTGAGGGGTGGCACTGTCAGAATGGCCCCTTTGTTTCATGGAGCACCACAGTATCAGAATGGTCTCCATGCTTCCACAGGGCCCCCAGTGTAACAACAGACCCTTTGTTCCATGAGGCTCCACAGTGTCAACATGGACTCCTTGGTTCTGTCTGGCTCTGCTGTATCACAATGGCCCCTTGGTTCCATGAGACCTTTCTCTGTTACAATGGAATTTTGGTTCCAGGAGTTTCTGTGGTGTCACAATGGTCTCCATGGATCTGCACTATCACAATGGACCATCAGTGCCATTGGGCCCCGCTGTGTCCAAATGGATTTTGGTTTCATGCAGCCCCACAGGGTTAAAAAGGGCCCTTGGTTCCATGGGATTCTATTGTGTCACAATGGAGCCTTTGTGCCATGAGATTTCACAGTGTCACAGTGGACTCCTTGGGTCCCTGAGGCCACAATGTTACCAAATCTCCGATATATAAGAATAAGACTCTTTGAAACGAATCTGGTGTTAAAAAGGGCATAATTTATTCAGGCCTGAGGTCCAGCAGAGGATAACACCTAACCTCATGCGGACATGTGATTCTAAGAGCGTGTGGCTTAATTTCAGTCACTACATGTGCATTAAAATTTACCCATTTCCATAGAAGTCATGCCTATTTCCCAGTTATAGTCTGTGATTTTTCTATCGCTGCAGCCTTGAGCCAGATGTCTTCTTCATTTCTTCCAACTGTCCCAGCTGGGAAAGCAGCCACACAATGCCTTGTTTTTCTGCTGAAAGTTCATAGGCGCATGAAGTTCACAGGAACATAGGCACAGTAAAACTTGAATTAAACTTTTTTGGTATCAAGGCCAAGGCTCTGTGTGTGCAGGCAGAGGAAGGCAGGAGGCAGAGCTGTCAGCAAAGGAAGGGGCCAGCGAGGTGGGGCAGCCGGGGGATGACGACAGCCTGCAGGGACAGAGGCGCAGGGCATGGACACCGTAGGACAGCCTGGGCTGCAGAGGGCACAGGGATGGGCAGCAGCTGAAAGGCCCTGACACAGCCAACTCCTGCAGCACTTGGGCCATGCAGGCTGGCCCTGGGCCTGAGGCCAGCAGGGGACAAGTGAGCCTTGCTGTGCTGGGGCCTCATTGCCTCCTTGTCCCTGCTCAGCAGCCTGGCAGGGGCCGCCCCATGGTGCTGCCCTTGGCATTGCACATGGCCAGAGCCCAGTGGCCCGGGAAGAGCCCTGAGCAATGAGGGAGGGACAGGATCTGCCTTGCCAGGGGCTGGGGCTCAGCCCTTGGCCCTTTGCATTCCTGAAACACATCCAGGTTTGCTCAGCATCAGAGACACCTTTCCCTTGTTTGTCCCCATCTGTCATCAGTGCCTCCAGTGTTCTGCTCTAACTGGAACCTGGGGACACTTTCTCAGTCATATCCCTCATTGAGACCCATTAAAGTTAAACAAACTTTGGAGTTTGAGTCTGACTTGGAGTTCTTGAGAAGTTTTCCTTCAGCTCCTTCTCAGGGACTGATGTCCAGGTACTCATCACTGCTGGAAAATCCCAGCTCTGCAGAGAAGGGGAAACTGAGAGGAGTTTTAAAAAATTTTATTCTCTTGTCAGACTCCTTGAAGGATGAAGCATAAGAGATGTAAAACTCCATGCCATTCTATCAAAAGCCAAGTTATTTCCTGGTTACAGTATTTTATAAATGTTTTTCAGCCTCTTAGCTTTTGCCACACAATGATGTTAATAATTCTAACACTAATCACCTAGTGTTCTACTCCATGTAGTCTTGCCACAATACATTTTTCACAGTTCTAATTCTCAAAAATATCTGACCTTTTTGTAAGGCCATCATTTGAAACTTGTTTCTAGCTCAATCTCTCTCTCAGCAATGTCTTCTCTATTCCAGGGCCATTCTGAGTCAGCACACCTTATCTCAGAGTTTGCATCCAGATGTACAAGACTGTGTGAGCTTTCAGTCAGGCATTGAGAATCCTTTACAAATCCATTTCTCACAAATATCAATCACAGAGTGCTGCAATGAACTCTGCCCTGAAGAGAACATTAATAAAATACCGTCTTGAAAATAGGAATGGATATTTCTAAGAAGGTCTTTGTCATATTTCTCCATAACTGGAGTTGAAAAACTTCCTAATGAACTGGACCAGAGCAGAGGGAAATCAAGGCAGAACCGTTGTTTTCTAGGAAACCTCTCAAGAATTCAGTCAGAATCAAGCTCCAATGTTTCTGATACTGTTCATGGGTCTCGCTGAGGGCCACGACTGAGAAAGTGTCCCCAGGTTCCAGTGTGAGCAGGAAATTGGGGGCAGAGATGACAGGTGGTGTGGGAAATGCAGGCACAGAGAGCTCTCAGGGCCTTGTGCATACAGGCTCAGAGACTGAGATGGATGCAAGTTTTGACCTAAGTCCTTGGAGAAATCTTGGACAATCAGAGCATTAAAAGTAAAATTGATATAAAACAAGAATATAAGTTTCTAGTTTAATTAGAAATATATTTTTAGGAAACAGAAATGAGTATTATGTAAGCAAAGCAGTATGTTAAGTAAGATAGTAAAAGATTTTAAAGCTTAGCAATGGAACCTGTTATAAAGTTAGTTAGAAATTTATGGTTTATCAGTGTAGGTTGGTGAAGTGTTCTAGGATTGGTTGAAAAATGACGCATTTCTGAAAAGCCATGAGAAGGAAAGCAATTAATGATTGGTGTAAAAGGATGCTGGCAAACTTCACAGAAGTATTTGATTGGCTAAAAAATGACCATAAAGCATTGTAACTAAGAATGAGGCAGCTTCTGATATTCTGGTGTTGGATGTAACACCTGTAATGTCTCACCCTTCTATGAGACTGACACCATGAGGCCATAAACCATCTTTTACAACATCTCTCAGTTGCCCCATCTCTTGTAATGTCAATCTCCCAAAACACATTTTTTTTTATATCAGACATGACTAATGAAATCAATAGGGACTTATGGACACCAGGTGTATCCCATTAAAGTCAATAGGGATTTAGGGACACCTGGTTTATCCATTGAAGTCAATGGGCTTCTGATGAAATTTGGTCCTAAAATGGGGAAATTTGAGTTAATTTGGGGGAAATCATGGGCTGAATTCTGGGAATTTCTGCTCCAGGATCGCAGTGCCAATGTTCTGGATATCCTGGATGAATTCCTGGAGGCCAATCCCAAATCCCTGATCCCTCACCTGTGGTCCATGCTGGACCTGTGCCTCCAGGTAAGCCCAAGAATTTCCATTTTCAGACTGAAATCTGGGAATTCTGAGCCCAAAATTGGTAATTTTAGCACCAAAAATGTTGGGACATCAGCTCTGCCCACAGAAGTCAAAGGCGATTGAAGGACACCAGGTCTACCCCTGTAAAGTCAATAGGGATTTCGGGACTCCAGGTCTACCCAATTGATAGGGCTTGATTGGGAAGAGTTACTGTTTAAACTGGGAGCACTGGGAAGGGCTAAGGGGGGGACACTGTGGTGACTGGGAGCACTGGAGAAAATTTGGGAACACTGGGAGGGATTTGTAGAGATAAATGGAGATAAACAGGACTCCAGGTGTAAGCCATTGAAATCAATAGGAATTTAGGGACAGCAGGTTTATCTTTTAAAGGCAAAGGAGTTTAGGGGCACCAGGTCTACCCAATCAAAGCAATGAGGATGTTTGGGACACTCGTTTTGGGAGGCCCCAAGGGTTTTTTGTGATCCAAGTGTCCAAGGGGTACCCAGGTGTATCCAGGTGATTTCTGGGGGTACCTAGGTGATTTTTGGAGATACCCAGAATACCCAGGTGATTGTTGGAAGGGATCCAGGTGATTTTGGGCAGTATCCAGATGTATCCAGATAACTTCTGGGGCTATCCAGGTAAATTTTGGGACACCCAAGTGCCCTGACTCACCCTGACAGGCCAGGAGAAGATGATGGCCACTGTCCTCCCAGTCGATGTGGACACAGATGACCCTTGGCAGCTGCAGGGCTGTCGGGGGCACCCCAACATTCAGGGGGTACCCCAAAACTCCAGGTGAGCATATCAGGCGTGGGAGAGAAGCCTGAGTTACCTCAGGAGAGGATGCAGATCAGGTACAGCCAGGTGCTTTGGTGCATGTGCTTGGTGAAGATGGTATTCTGCAGCAGCTCCAGCTCTGGGGTGGGCAAGGGGGCACCCCGAAATCTCAGGGGGGCAGCGGGGGAAGCCCCAGTGTCTCAGAGGGGAAACCCAGGTATCCAGGAGTTCAGGTCTACCCATTAAAGTCATTAGGGATTTAGGGAAACCAGGTCTACCCATTCAACCCAACAAAACCCACCAGCTCCAACTTTAGGCAAGGGAGGGGCTGGAGAATTTTGAAGATCCTTCAAAATTGTTGGAGTTTTTCTGGGGAATCCCTCACCTTCCTCCAGCCTTCCAGGGGGCAGTGCCCTTGCCGTAGTTCCTGGTGGGCATCAGCAGCCACAGGCAGTGTTGCCAGGCTGAGAAGTTGGAGAAGCTGCGGCTCAGCAGGGCCCTGGTGAAGGCCAGCTCGGCCTTGAGGTCCTGCCGGACTGCAAGTGCCTACCAGTGTTCCCAGGTGTGGACTGGGAAGGCACCAGTATAAACCAGTAAGCACTTGGAGCCACTCCTGAGCTCCTGAGGCCTGTGGCAGCAGCTCCCAGTATAAACCAGTAAGGCCTCATGCACCCAAACCCATTCACAGTGTAGTCTAGGGGCTCCTAGTGTGGTCCTGGGGCTCTCAGGTTTATACTGGGAGGGCACCAGTATAAACCGGTAAGCACTGGGAGCCACCCCTGAGCCCATGGCGGCAGCTCCCAGTATAAACCAGTAAGGCCAGCACAACCTGAAGTCACTCCCAGTAGGTCTCAGGCCCCATCCCAGTATAAATCAGTAAGGCCAGCATCCCCAGAAGTTGCTCCCAGTGGAGTGCCATGCATCCCTAAGCCCCTTCCCAGTATAACCCAGTGCACCCCAGTTTAGCCCAGTAAAGTCCAGAATATCCTTGTATAATCCAGTATAAACCACTACAACCCAGTGTCCCCCAGGACCACACATCCCAGTGTAAACCAGTATAACCCAGTATAACCCAGTCACCCCCAGAACCCCATCCCAATATAAACCAGTATAACCCAGTATAACTCAGAGTGGGCCACCAGGTCCTCCCAGCCAGCAGAGGGCACTCACACACCCCTCTCGCTTTCCCAGGAGAACCCAGTACAAGTCAATTACCCCCCAGCACCCCATTCCATTGCAAACCGTACAACCCAGTAACCCCCAGCACGCCATCCTGGTATAATCCAGTATAACCCAGTACAAATCAGTAATCCCCCAGCACCCTATACCAGTACAAACCAGTATAAACCAGTACAACCAGTACACACAGTGCTAGGTCCTCCCGGACGCTCACACATTCTCTCCCAGTATAACCCAGTGCAACCCAGGAACCCCAGCCCCATCCCAGCACCTCCTGGACCCCATTCCAGTACAAACCAGTACAAACCAGTACAAGGCACTCACAGTTGCAGGGGTCGGCCACCAGGAGGTGCTCGCACAGTGCCTGCTCCTCCCAGCCAGCAGAGGGCGCTGCAGCGTGGCTGAGCACCCAGCCCTGGTGGTGCCACACCCTGTAGGATTTGGGATTCAGCCCAGGATCTGCCCTATGAACAACAGCTCCAACAGCACCCTGAAACCTGTATAAACCAGTATGGACCAGTATAGACCAGTATAAGTGGTAAAAACCAGTAAAAAGCAGTATCCAACTGTGCATTGCAAACCGGTAGTAAGCAGTACAAACCAGTAGGGACCAGAAAACACCAGTATGGATAGCAACAAACCAGGAAAATAGGTAAAAACCAGTACAAACCAGTGAAAACCCTTGTCTGTGTCAGGAGCCAAGCTGGCTGGGCCCGGTAACAAACCTGCTGCCCAAAGTCAGTAGAAATGTTACAACCCATTTCAAACACCTCAACACCCATCCCTTCACCCACCAAATGATTTGTAAAGACATGAGCACACATCTTTCCTCTCACAATGATGGTTCCTGTGCTGGTGACAGTCTGTTAAACCCAGCCTTCAGCCTGAGCTCTCTGCTGTTGCAGTTCCATGCACAGAGGTTGTTGTCTCTCAGCCCTTCCATGGGCAGGCTGGTGTTCAGCCATCTCCAGGACAGCAGGGCCCCAGCCCACGTCACTGTGCCCTGGGAAGACAGAAACCATCACTCCAAATGTCCCCTTCTCCTTCTTCCCAAGCATTTGGCCCTGTTGGGTGCCACAGGGAAAAGGAGACCACTGTGACACTGTGGGGCACATGGAACCAAGGGTCAGTTGTGACACTTTGGATCTAAGGAGCTCATTGTTGAGTACAGAACCTCATGGAACCAAAAGTCCATTGCCGCAGATCAAGGCCTCATAAACTCATAAAGAACACTGAGTCTCCGTGGGACCCAATGGACCCAAATCTCCATTGTGTCAGGGAGGCAAGGAGCCTTTGTGACACTGCAAAGCCTCAGGGAACCAGGGAGTCCAAAGGTCTGAAATAATCCTTGCAGGGTTATATCTTGGGAAAGGGGAACTTCCTTGGTGGCACCTTGGGCTTGGTACACACCTGAGGAGTCTGTCTTTTTGCAGTGGGGAAACTTAGGAGTTTTAGATTGCTGCCAAAAAAAACAGGAAAACCACTGTTTGCCTGAGTGCAGCCAGTTCTCCAAGCAAAGCAGGTCCCAGGAGTGAGGACAGACAGGATGGGGTTGGGGAATGTGGAACAAGGTTGTCCACACTGGGTCAGCCCTCAAGGCACAGCTTCTGTGAGCAGGCCAGACCTCTTGAGGAGAGACCCTGCATCAATATCAACCACAGAATGCTGCAGTCAGGTGTGCTCTAAAGAGAAAAGTAATAAAATAAACCCTTAAAAATAATACTAAATATCTCTAAGAAGCCCTTTGAATTATTTCTCCATAAGTGTGGCAGGAAAACTTCCTAAAGAACTGCCCCAGACCCGAGGGAAATCAAGGCAGAGCCATGGTTTGTCAGGACTTGCTTGATCCCAATCAGCCCCGTGGTGCATTTGGTGCTGAGCCCTTGAACCTCAGGGACTGAGAGGAGATTGCACAAACCTTTCCAGGAGTCCAAGTCAGAAGAAAAACCCAAAGTGTCTTGAGGCATTAATGGGTCCCACTGAGGTCCATCCCCAACACAGGCTCCTCATGGACTCCTTGGAGGAGAGAACTGGATGTGAGGATTGCCCAAAAACCTCTCAGACACTCAGAGAGGAAAGGAAAATCCAAAGTACCTTTAAAACCTTGAGTATCTCAAAGTATTAATGAGCCCCACTGAGTGTCAATACAAAGCTCTCAAGGGACTAATTAAAGTAGATAATTGGGCGCATGATTCCAGGAACTACTAAAAGAGTTGGTGTCAAAAGGGAACCTCCAAGTACCTTAAAAAAATAAAGTACCTTGAAGCATTAATGAGCCCCACTGAATATCGCTACTGACAAAGCCTCTCAAGGGACTAATTAAAGCAGATAATTGGAGGCCAGGATTACACAAACCTCTCAGAGACTCAGTGTCAAAAAGTAGAATTTAAAATAACTCTGAGTACCTTGAGGCATTAATGAGCCCCACTGAGTGTTGTTACTGAAAAAGGCTCTCAAGGGACTAATTAAAGAAGATAATTGGAGGCCATGATTACACAAAGGTCTCAGAGATTCCAAGGCAAAAGCAAAACCCAAAGTCCTCTGAAAAACCTGCAGTCCCTGGGAGCATGAAGGAGCCCCCAGGGCCATTCCTGACCAAGGCTCCCCAGGGACTCGTCCCAGCAGATCCCTGAGGCCACTGGGATGTGGGGGAATGCTGAGGGCAGGACAAGGGGTGACAGTGGCCAGCCTTGCTGGGGCTGTGCCAGGAGGCCCCAGTGGCTCAGGACAAGGTGTCTCCTCCCAGCCCTTGGTGGCCCAGACCCTGCTGTGCCCCAGGGCACCAAGACTTGGCTTCTCTTTGTTCCCACCTGTCATCTCTGCCTCCAATTTCCTGCTCTAACTGGAACCTGGTGACACTTTCTCAGTTGTGTCCCTCAGTGGGACCCATTAAAACTTCAGGAAATTTTGGAGTTTGATTCTGACTGGGAGTTCTTGAGAAGTTTCTTCATCTCCCTCTCAGGGACTGATGTTCAGGGCCTCAGCACAAACCCCAGGATGGTCATTAAAGTCCTTGTGCTGTGTCTGTGCTGATGAGCTGGGCCAGGCTCCTGGCACAGAGGGAGATCCTGGCAACCAAGAAGAGCTTCAAAAACACATTTCTCTTGATGAGCAGCTCTTCTCCCATCTCAGCAGGGCTCAGGCACTGCCTGCAGCCACCCCGGGCACAGCACAGAGGCACAGAGAGCTTCAATCAGTCAGGGCTGGGAAGATGCTCAGAAGTGACTGGGGCAGAATCACTCCCAGCCCTGGACACAGGAAGCCTCTGGCTGCAGGACAATGCAGCTGCAGCTCCTGCAGTGATCTCCTAAAGCTGGAACATCCCAATGCCTGCAGACTCTGTGAGTACATTCTCTGAATGTTTCTAGGGGAGAGGAGGTGAAATTCTCATAAAACTCTGACAGGTTGTGGGTTTATGATCAGTCATAGAATATTTCCAAGACAAGGATTTTGATAAAAATGAAGACATTTCCTAAGACTTTGTATTCAGTTTCATACTATTGGAGAACGGCAGGAAGGAGGGTATAAATATTAAAGGTATTATAAATTTTGATAAGTGCTTGAGACATCCGAACTGTTATTTTTAGTGATCAATAGGTTCACAGGAAATTCCTGATGTGTTTTCAGTCACTCTGCCCATGCACAGCACCAGCATCCCCTTTGCTGGACCCATCAGGCTCAGTCTAACCTGTCCTCTCTCCCATCTGCAAACAGAACCTGCCCCAGCCAGTGCCCTGCTAACAGGCAGGGTTCTGTAGGGCCAAGGAGAGTGCACAGAGATTTGGGAGCTGTGAGTGCTGGCAGGGAGAGATCAGGCACAGGGAAACACCTCCAGGAGGAAAATCCCCAGGACACAGAAAGAATATCAGGCAATGAGAGAAAACAAAAGCCAGAAATGTTGTAGCAGGGAGAGTTCAGAGGTCTCCATAGGAACCCCTGCAGTGCAGCCCCTCCCTCTGAACAAGCCCCCTCCCTCCTGTCCCCCAGCCAAGCCTCTGCCCTCAGGGCCGGGGGTCCCAGGTGTGGAGCCCCTCCTGTGCAGGCAGAGCTGCAGCAGAGCCGTGGGGCAGCTCTGCAGCCCCAGGCCCAGTTCCCTCTGCAGAGCACAGGACTGGGAGCAGCTGCCCGGCACTGGGGGCTCTGGGAGGGGGCACAGCTGGCTCAGGGTGACGCTGTCCCCAGTGCCCAGCTGTGGGCAATGCTGTCAGTGCAGCCGGGGAAGGAGCTGGATCTGCCTTACTCCAATGCCATCACTGGGACACTTGGAAGTGTCTCTGAGATTTCAGTCCAAGCTGGGAGCTTCAATCCAGGATGCAAACCTGTCCTAGACCATCTCCTGGTTATAAAATTAATGGAGAAAGGAAGAGATGTTCTGACACTGAAAATTCTGTTAGGGTGGTGAAATGAGCAATGTGAGTCCTTGGATACAAAAATGCTGCTGTGCTGTGGTGGATACATTGCTCTCAGCAATATCTGCTGATCTTTAAGAAAAACAGGGCAGTGTGAACATCCTCCATTTGAGAAATATGAAAGCCTGAAGAAACTCCGAAAAGAATGAAGAGACAGATCATTTTCCCTCAGTCTCCACTGATCATCTTGCCTCAGGGAACTCACTCTGTTCTACCAGAGGGCAGCAAAAATGCTGAGGGTTTCTGATATCCAAGAATACCAGTAGAGACGTGGGGGGAGCTTAAAATACAAAACCTCAGAACTCTGAAACACCAAAGTGTATCTGTGTGTGTTACTGGGGAGGGCGTATGGGATATGGCTTTGATTTTGGTACAGCCATCTCCTCTAACTCCTCAATAACTTTTTCTCCATGAACAGGTCCCCATGTCTGCCAACAGCAGCTCCATCAGCCACTTCCTCCTGCTGCCATTGGCAGACACGCGGCAGCTGCAGCTCCTGCACTTCTGCCTCTTCCTGGCCATCTCCCTGGCTGCCCTCCTGGCCAACGGCCTCATCATCAGCGCCGTAGCCTGTGGCCACCACCTGCACACCCCCATGTTCTTCTTCCTGCTTAACCTGGCCCTCACTGACCTGGGCTCCATCTGCACCACTGTCCCCAAAGCCATGCACAATTCCCTCTGGGACACCAGACACATCTCCTATGAAGGATGTGCTGCTCAGCTCTTTCTGTTCGTCTTTTTCTTTTCAGTAGAGTTTTCCCTCCTGACCATCATGTGCTACGACCGCTACGTGTCCATCTGCAAACCCCTGCACTACGGGACCCTCCTGGGCAGCAGAGCTTGTGCCCACATGGCAGCAGCTGCCTGGGCCAGTGGCTTTCTCAATGCTCTGCTGCACACAGCCAATACATTTTCCCTGCCCCTATGCCAGGACAATACCCTGGGCCAGTTCTTCTGTGAAATCCCACAGATCCTCAAACTTTCCTGCTCACATTCCTACCTCAAGGAACTTGGGCTCATTTCTGTTAGTGCCTGTTTAGCACTATGTTGTTTTGTGTTCATTGTTTTCTCCTATGTGCAGATCTTCAGGGCTGTGCTGAGGATCCCCTCTGAGCAGGGACGGCACAAAGCCTTTTCCACCTGCCTCCCTCACCTGGCTGTGGTCTCCCTGCTCCTAAGCACTGCAGTGTTTGCCTACCTGAAACCCCCCTCCATCTCCTCCCCATCCCTGGATCTGGCCCTTTCTGTTCTGTATTCGGTGGTACCTCCAGCCCTGAACCCTCTCATCTACAGCCTGAGGAATCAGGAGCTCAAGGCGGCAGTGTGGAGACTGAACACTAGATGGTTTCAGAAACAGTAAACTGCTTGCCAATTTCTGAAAATCACTTGTAATAAAAGTCACCTTTGATTCTTCTTGTTGGTTTGCTTGTTGGTTTGTTCTTTTCTTTCCTTTGTTTTAGCTTTTCAATATAGTCTACAAAGAAATGTCATTATTTGTGCTGTATTTCCTTTTGATTTTCTCCATCTTTTCTGTGACCCAGAGACTGTGTCAATGAGGGGCTGTGCTCTTGGTAACTTTAAACAAAATAAAGGATCTCTCTCCCAGCAAAGTTTTATTCAGAGATGCCCCTTCTGTTTCCTTCTCTGCAGCTGCAGCAGCAATGTCTGTGTGCAGAGCTGGGGCAGATCAGTGCTGGCACACCAGCTGTGCCCAGCAGCAGCAGCAGCAGCTCTTGGTGTTGCCAGTGCTGCTCCCGTGCCACTGCCCCGCTGCCCTCCTGGCCCTCGTGTTGCTGCAGGGCCTGAGTGCTCTCGGGGCCGGGCACAGCCCTGGGGGTGGCAGTGCCGGGGCTGCAGCAGGGACAGACCATGGGCACTGCTGGGGCAGCGCTGACGCCTCAGGCCAGGGCCTGGGGGCTCCAGGATCCTTGGCCAGGCTCTCTCCACAACACTTGGCCAGGCCAATGCTGAGCACAGAAAAGCCCCACGAGCAGCCCCAGGCTGGCTGTGGGCAGGCTGGGGGCAAACAGCATGGCTGGTGCTCTGCAAGCTCCCTGCAAGGGGGACACCCTGGCAAGGAGCAGCAGAGCAGGGGCTGATCCATCCCCACTGCGCTGGACACCCCAGGGCAGCGTCCCAGAGAGTCCTCATGCACCTGCCAACAACATCCCCCCTCTGCAGCCCTGGCCTCTCCCCCAGCTCACACAGGAGCCCCATCCTTGCAGGCACACACACGGCAGCACTGGCTCAGGAGCCCCTGTTTGCATTGCACACAGCAGGGTCAGCACCCCCATGGTGCTGCTGTGGGGACATGGAGCTGAGTGAGCACAAATGCCATCAGCCCCTGGGGCCAGCAAGGGCTGGGGGATGGCAGAGAAACCACTCAGCTTTGTCGTGGCCTCCAAAGTCATCCAGAAAGTTTGTTCCCATCAGCTGTGAGTTTCCTGTCCCACTGCAGACGTTGTTGCTCAGAGCCAGGGCTGCCTGGCAGCCACCCCCAAACTGCCCTGAGTATTTCCTTGGCTTCACCTTTGCTTTTTTTACTCTTTCCTGATCCAGATTTCTTCCTCTTGCTCATCCCTGTCCCCTCCCCTGCAAACAGCCCATCCCTGTTTGCCCTTTCCACTCTGGCCCCACTCCTCATTTCAGTTCCTGAGTTGGCTCCATGGTAACGTCCCTTGGGGAGCAGGATCATCCTCCAAGTGCTTCAGGAATTGTCTGCAGGGTCCTGCAGTGCCTCGTGCTGCTCCCTTGCCAGAGGCACCACAGGCCAGGAGGGCACATCTGGGCTGCTGTTTCTGGGTGTGGGGCTCCCTGTTCTGGGCAATGAGGAGGGGCTGGAGAGGCTCTGCAGGACTGACAGGATGGGCTTTGGGTCTGTCTGGAGAAGCTGAGGGACCTGGGATGCTGGACCTTGTGAAGAGGAAGCCCAGGGCTCATCCTGCAACTGCTCCAAGGGTGGTTTCAGAGAATCACAGAATCAGCAATGCTGGAAAAGACCTTGGAGATTATAAAATCCAACCTGTGCCCTGACACCACCTTGTCTCCCTGAGCCTCCTCTTCTCCAGGATAAACATCCCCAGCTCCCTCAGCCACTCCTCACAAGACTTCTGTTCCAGACCCCTCACCAGCCTTGTTGCCCTTCTCTGGACATGCTCCAGCCCTTCCATGTCCTTCCTAAATTGGGGGCCCAGAACTGGACACAGCACTCGAGGTGCTGCCCAACCAGTGCTGAGCACAGGCAAAGAATCACTGCCCTGCTCCTGCTGGCCACACCATTCCTGATCCAGGCCAGGAACCATTGGCTTTCTTGGCCACCTGGGCACACTGCTGGCTCATGTCCAGCCTGCTGTCCATCTGTGCCCCCAGGTCCCTTTCTGCCTGGCTGCTGTCCAGCCACTCTTTCCCCAGCCTGGAGCACTGCAGGGGTTGTTGTGGCCAAAGTGCAGGACATAGCACTTGGTCTTGTTAAACCTCACCTTGTTGGATTTGGGCCCTGGATCCAGCCTGTCCAGGTCCCTCTGCAGAGCCCTCCTACCCTCCAGCACATCCTCACTCACACCCAGCTTAATGTCAGCACGGTTCCATATGGCCCAAGAATGTCACAATTCCATGAGGCCTCCCAGTGTCACAATGTTCCTCTGGTTCCATGGAGCCCCCTGGTGTCACAAAGCCCCTTGTATCCTTGAGCCTTGTAATGTCACAGTGGCACCTTGGTCCCCCAGGGCCCTGCAGTGTCACAATGGATCTTTGGTTCCACGAGGTCTTGCAGAGCATCAATGTTCTCCTTGGTTCCACAGTGTCACAATGGGCTCTTGATCCCATGGGGCACCATGATGCCAAAATTGTTTCCTTCAGTCCATAACTCCCTCTAGGGTCAAAATGGCCTCTTGGTTATACAAGGTCCAGCAGTGTCACAGCAGTCTCCTTGTTTCCACAAGGACAAAAACTGTCACAACTGTCTTCTTGATTTCATGAGGCCCCATGGAGTCACAGGGGGTCCCGAATTCCATAAGGCTCCACAGTGCCACAATGGACTCCTTGTTTGCACAGTGTCACAATGGACCCCTGGTGACACAAGATCCTGCAGTGTCACAATGGATTCTTGGTGCCATGACACCCTGCAGTGTCAGTGTCACAGTGGTGTCCAGGTCCCTCTGCAGAGCCCTCCTACCCTCCAGCACATCCACACTCACACCCAGCTTGGTGCCATCTGCACATTTGCTGATGGTGCACTCAATGCCCTCATCCAGATCATCAATGCAGATATTGAAATCCACGCTGGCTGCCTCTGATCCCTCAGCCATCCTGTAGGTGCCCTGTGATGGCACTCAAGGTGGTCTGTTCCATCACCTCACCAGGCACCCAGGTCAGGCTGACAGGCCTGCAGTTCCCCACATCCTCCTTCCAGCCCTTCTTGGGGATGGGCTCACATTGGCACCTCCAGTCCTCTGGCACCTCCCTGCTGAGCCAGCACTGATGAGAAATGATGGAGAGCAGCTTGGGGAGCTCATCCAGCAGCTCCCTCATCCCCCTAGGATGGATCCCATCTGTTCCCAGAGACACCTGTGAGCATCTGAGTGTTTCAGCAGGTCCCCAGCTGCTTCCTCCTGGATTACAGGGGGTCTGTTCTGCTCCCTGTCCCCATCTACCAGGTCAGAAAAAGACTTGTCCTGAGCTAAACCTGTCTTATTGTTGAAAACTGAGGCAAAGTTCTGATGTACCTCAAACCTTTCCTTATCTTTAGTTACTACATTCACCCCCATATCCCATAAATAGCTGAGGTTCTCCTTGTCCCTCCTTTTTTTATTAATATACTTATGAAAATATTTTTCATTATTTTTCACAGATGTAGCCAGGATAAGTTATAACTGAGCTGTCAGCTCTCTACTTTTCTTTCTGCATGACCAAACAACATCCATAAATACTTCCTAAGTTGTCTGCCCCTCTCTCCAAAGGTGATGTGCCTTTTTTTTTCCTTGACTTCCTGGAATAAGCTCTATGCCCAGTCAGGCCAGTCTTTTTTTCCTCACTAGTTCACTTTTTGGCACATAGGGACAGGCTGCTCCTGCTCATGCAACTTTTCTTTCTTGAAGTGTGCCCACCTTGCCTGGATCTCTTTGTTTTAAGAGGCTATTTCCCTTAAAAAATCAGCACCTGATTCTGTTATCCCCAAATCTGAATTCTGAATAGGCCAAAGGCTGCTCTCTCTAAGTCCAGTGTAGAAGTTTTGTTGATGTCCTATCTTCTTTCAAAGAAAATTTAAAAGCTGCATTATTTCATTGTCACTGTTGCCCAAAGAGCCTCTGACCACCACATCTCCCACCAGCCATTCTCTATTTGTGAACAGCAGAACATGGTTTTCCTGTTGTTATGAATGATGTTCTATTTTTCCAATTTATCAAGCAACAAGATTAAATTTAATAGTAAGTTTTTAATAGTAACAAAATGAATACAATCAAAGTATTGGAGATGACAATTAAAGTTTTGGAGATGAAACAATCAAAGTGCATATATTTAAGAATATACAAAATTTGGCAGTAAGTAATTTAGTATAATTAAGATTCGTATAAAGCATAAGCAAAACCAACCAGGGAGGGGCTCCCCCTCCGACCGGGGGTACGGGGAGTGGCTCCCATTCCTCTCGTACCAAAGCATCCAGGCTAACAATCCCACTTATATACTGTAGGCTACAGAAGTTTCTAGAAAGCTCCTCCTAGTTTCTATTCCTAAAATCTACGTAACTATACTGCACGGCGCATGCTCTACTAATGGGTTGGGGGTCTCTCATCCTTTTGAGGGTCTTATTTCCGATGAAGGCTCATCATCTTCATCAGTGACCGAGGTGTGACCTGCAGGTAGCACAGGTGCACTGTGTGACTGAGCAGATGTTTTCCATAACATGACTCTAATTAAGTCCCATGCTTGGGATCATTCCATTTTTGCCCATTTCAAGGTTGAAGCTCTATTTCTAGATGCCGCTTATCAGACCTCTGTCCTTCTACTATTCTTATCTGACTTTCTTCCAACCTCCTTCTTCGACTCCCAACCTCTGTAAGATGTCTTTTATCCTGTCTCACCCATCTCCCCCTTCTCACTCTGTAACAATAGTCTTTTATTGATCTAAATACAATTTTGTTAATATAGTTACAACTTAATTAGCAAGAATCACATTTATCACAATTCCCCCATTTCTCTTTTCGATTATATTGATTCGTGCTCTAAAAAGTTGCTACTTCGTATTGTCTATGTTTCTTTATACTAGCTTCTAATTTTTCTAACATTTTTCATGTGGCATCCAGCTTTTCACACTCTTTCTTAAATTTGGTTAACATTTCTCATGCCAGGGTATTTTTTTTTTGCATTCAGTCACTATTTTCTCGATTTTTCTCCTTCGAGTGCAAGTGGATTGTGTTTTCAGTACCATCAAGGAATTTAATTTCTCTTTTGCTGTTGATTTTAGATCCATGGGCATGGCTGTAAGTTGCGTTTCTTGAATTACTGAGTGGATTAGTTTGATTAGACAGGATATTATGCAAGGCAGAAACAATAGACATAAAACAGAACACAATAGCATGAATCCCAATTTTTCCAGTACACACCCCCAAAAAGATTATCCCACCAGTCAGCTTTCAGGATAGAATTCTATTTTTGAACTGGTACATGCGCTACTTTTTCGTCAGCAAGTTTGGTGATGGCTTCTCCGTGGTCATCTATTTCCACACAGCACTCAGATTCATTAAACCTCTCACAAACTTCTCTTTCTTCTGCCAGCAGATAATCTAGGGCAATTCTCTTTTGATATACAAATGCTCGCATTTGTGAATGCTGTTTGGCCAACAACTTTAAAGCATCTGCTGTGTGGTTTGAGACAACTTCCATTACGGCCTGGAGCCTTATCAGCCGATTTAATAGGTAAATTGGAGTTCTATATCCCCAAGACCCATCCTGAGCCCAAGTAGCAGGTTCATAGTATGCTATAATTTTTTCTGCAGGCCATTCTTCATCTTTCCATTTTTGGTTTCCTCCCGCCATCGGAAAGTCGAGCTTTAATTCTCTCTTTTTTTTTTTTTTTCTAAGGTTTCATAAAGTGGTGTTCCTAGTACATCGCCCTTAGACTTTGGTATGACGAAGAAGGAGGGTCGTATAATCCCTAAGGTACAAGTTCTTTCCCATTTTTAGGGTAGTTCACTGTATGCTCGTTGCCCACAAACCCAATATATTCCATCAGGGGCTTTCCATCTTTCTTTTGTATTTTCTGGTTGTTCCCAATAAGATTTCAAGTCTTTTATGGATTGGTAGGGGTTAGCTCCAGAACTGTTATGCCAGCACAAATTAGTTTGATTATTCCACTTGCAATTAATTTCTTTTGCTATTCCCCAATATCCAGTAGGACTCTTGGGTTGCCAGGTCTTTGTGTTATTGTCTGAAGTTACTACTAAAGTAGATAGGCAAGGAGTATATCCCACCACTTCAGTGTATTTTCTCCCTTCCCGAGTTATACAAACTGTTCCAATGACTTGATGACTCAGGACCCAGCCTTCAGGCCATTTTAGGGTCTTAGAAATTTGAGTATGATTCCATTTTAAAAATTGTTCTGGAGCCAAACCCTCACCTCTCCATGGCCATCTTTTAGCCATTCTAAGTCCTCCAGAAACAAAACATTTAGATAATCCAAACTCTGTGGCAATTTCTTGCATTAGATCTACAAACAAATTTTTGTTTGAAGTTGGCAAATCCCAGTCGCCATAGTGCTGTTTTAATTGTTTATACAGCTTATTCAATTTCCTTAACTCTTTCCTTTTGATCTTTTCCTATCTTTTTTTTTTTGTTTGTTTCTTTTTGTTTTTCAACTTCCATTATTATATTTTTCAAAACAAAAGAAAATTTTATATCTAGGACAAAGTCGATTATTGTTAGGATAAGGAGTTCACCTACTGAATCCTAAATTTCTTCTTACTCAATAGAATTTTGGACTTTTTACACAATTTTCTAAAAAGCTGGTACAGTCATAACAGGCAGCAGTAACATGTGAATGTGCCACAAAAACTGATTCCATCTTATCCTTGACCCACAGGGATCAGGAATAGTTTGTTTCTTTACTGCTGGCTCTTGCATTGCTTGTCTTCTTGTAATTTGTTCCTGTATGGTCTGTTCTTTTTTGCTCCATGCTGTCTTATGGCTTTGGCCAGTTGCCAGGGGTATTAGAGTAAGCACAATGAAAATAAATCTCAGGAATTTTAACTTTCTACCTGTCTCAAGGCCCCTTGGGTTGCAGCCAAGGGCCGAGATGTCAATCTTCTTGGCAGCAAAGTTTTTATCCTGGAATTTGTTTCTTTTTGATACCCTTGGCCTCATAAGGTTCGTATGAACTATTTTAACTTTTTTTTTTTTTTTTTTTTTTTGTTCCAAAGATGGCACAAAGTATTCGTAATTCTGCAGCACTGCCTTATTTTTCTCCTTAGATTGATCTGCTATTTTTCCTAATCCATTAAAGCTCCGGAGATATGCCAACTACAAGATTTGTTTTCACATAACTTGTCCCAATAGCATTCCAAAAAAATTACTAATTTTTTTTTTTTTTTTTTAAAGTTAGCTGTTTGCATACACAACTTAAACAAACCAATTATTATTTTTTTTTCACTCTAGTTACTTTTTACTACAAATTAAAACAATAGGTACAAATAACACAAATTTATGGACAACACTTTAAGCCATGGTTAGTATTTTTCCAATGTGTTAATTATGTTTTTGACCCTCTTAATAACAGGTGTTACCAGTCTTTTTTTCTGGAGTTGTAGTTCTTCAAATAAATCAGTTAATGTTGATTCGTGGAGTCTCTTGGAGAAATTTTTCAATCCTCCTGGGCTGTTTTCATTGATCAACGAGGTGTCTGATTCTTTCTCATCAGCACTGTTCTGCCTTCAGGTTCAATGAGGTTGCAGCTGGCAGCTAATTCAGGATGTCCAGACTTTGATAATGCACCTTTTAAAACAACCTTAAACTGGTATTTCAAACAGCAATAAAATAATATTTTTTTTACTGCACATACAAAAATCACATTCTCCCTTGGTCCCAAAGTACAGTGGTTCTATGCTAACTCTATATGGACTGTAGCTTTTGGCACCCAGTACCCTCCTTAGCTTCATTCGATTTATTACAATTTGAGTAATTTGTTTTTTAATAAAATTTTACAAAAATGGTCACAAAGTGCTCTGGTGCCCCAGTGAATCCCCCCATGTGAGCTGTCTGGGATCTGTTGGGCCAAAAGTCCTGGCACCGCTCTTTTACTATTGGGCAGAAGAATTTATCCTTTTTTCAGGGTTACCCCCAGCTTCTTCACAGCCTCCACTTCTGCCAAGGAAAAGCATGTTGCCCCACCCTGTGCTTTTGCTTCCCGAAAAGCCACACTCACACTGCCGTTTTCTCCTAGGGCTCCCCCCTGCTTTATTATCAGCCAAATTGTTTCCTCTTATTTTATGATGCTTGTATCTTTAAATAGTCTGTTCAGTTGGTGTTGACTATTGAATTCTGCAGCTTTAAGACTGATTCCAGGAGTGAAAGAGGAGAGAAAAAGTGCAGAATTAGTTATCAGAAACTACACTGACTCCCCCGCATTCCTGCTCACAGACCTAGTTGTCTGCAGTGGACAGCGGGAGAGAACTCTCTTTTGCTTTTTGGTTAGTTTTTTTTTTTTTTTCTTCTTAACCAATTAAAGTAAAAAATTCCCTGGAGTGTGTTTTTCTTCTTTTTTTCTTGAATTATTCAATTTTGCTCTGGACTGAAAACTCAAGAAAGCACTGGAAGCTCACACTGTAGCTCACCTAGCCTGGCCTGGGCCAAGGCATTTCCCAGCACTGAAGGAACTGATACCAGACTAAGTAAGTTAAGCTGCAACTTACAAAAAAACCTTCTTTTGAATCTGTCATCTTTTTGAAACAATAAGAAGTTTTGTTGTTTAATATTGTTCATTTTTATACTGAAAAGTGTTTTGCCTGTTAAATAAATAGTTATTTTTCCCACTTCTCTCTGAGGAAATATTTTTTCTTTAACTAATTTAAAAAAAGATTGCTTAAATTTGTTTCCCAGAAAAATTCTGTTCAAAAGTTTCTTTTTAAATTTACCTTAAACTAAAACAAAGTCCTTGTGTCTACTAAAAATATGATTTCTTCATTTTGAGAATCTACTTTCAGCTTTATCAAGGGGTCTTCTGGTATTTTGGTTCATATTAAATAAATGAGCCCCTGACCCCCCCTTAGTTTTCTTGAATTAATTTTTTTTTTGTGTATGTCCTTTTTTTTTTTTTTTGACAAGAAAAGCACATAGGTCTTGTGTCCTCAGAAGCAGGACCTGATTTTTCTTTCTTATTTTTATTCTTTCCTGATAAATTCTTTGTGTTTGTGGCTGCTTGTATTTCTTGGATTGCTGTCATTAGAATCCTGGCTTTAATTTTCTTTTCCTCATCTCTAGAACATACGCTTCTTGTGCTTCCTTTAACAACTCCTGAAGCTCCTATCCTGCTAATTTTCTAATTTTTCTAACTTTTTCCTGATGTCCCCCCCTTAAGACTTAGCTACAAATTGTGTTTTCAAAAGTACCTGCCCTGCTGGTGTATCGGGGTCTATGCTTGAGTATAACTGCAAATCCATTTTTTTTTAGTCTCTTTAACCATTCTGCCAGGCATTTATCTTTCCCTTGGTGCTCACTCAGAGATTTCCCTATATTTTGTCCTCTGGGCATTGCTTCTTGAATACTTTGGATAATCATTTACCTGAAATCTCTCATATTTTGCCTATGTTCTACCTCCTGATTATTACAATTTGGATCTGCTATAGGCCATTTCTGATCTCTTTGGTTTGGCTTCTAATGATCTCTATTCTAAGCCTGTATTCCTGACTATCTAATCATTTCTCTCTTCCACTGTAAACAAGATTTCTAAAATAGACTGCAATTCCACTCAGGTGTAAATATTCAGTCCTAATAACTGATCTAGTTTCTTTGCTACTTCAATATGATCTTCTGGCATCCTGCCCATCTCTTTCTTAAATTTCCTAAAGTTCCTAGTATTCAGGGGAACACTCATAACCAATAGGTCCCTGTCCTGGGGCCAGATTTGCCATTGGAACCTCTCTAAGAGGGTATAATCTATCTTCCCTTCCTGCTTCCTCACTCTCTTTGTCACTTTCTTCCTCTTGTTCCCTTCTGCCTCTAGTTCTGTGTGCTACTGGCTCGTCCTGAATAGGGGGTGCATCAGGGACCAGGGGCTGGACAGGCTGGACAGGCTGTCTGTATGGGGGTGGGAGGTGATCTAACGGGTCCCATGGCTTTAGCCAGTCCCTTCTTGCTGCCTGTCCTTTAGTTTGCAAAGGGTATAACGAATAACCTTCTTTTTCTTGCCTTTGAACTATAAATTTACCCTCCACACACTTTTTGGAAGCCACAAAGCAGCATATTCACTTTTTTTCTTAATTAAAACGTTGTTTTGAACTCATATATAGATTTAAAACCTGACAAATCTAATCCTCAAATGATTTAAACTCTGGCCAGTACAAATTATTTGCACAAATCTTTTCTTTTGTCCACTCAAACATACAGTACTGTATCATTTTCTGCTTACTTTTTCTCTTTGGGATTCCCTTGTACCCCAGTATTGTAACACTATCCCCAGGGGGCTGTCCTGAGGAATCTCGCTCCCCTTCTGGGAAACCCCCTCTCGGTTCCCAGGCACACCGGGTTCTCGTGAACTATTCTCATAATTCACAACCCCTGGGTCAGAGATTTTACTTTTCCTCTGACCCATCTCTGGCAGCAACATTTCCTTTGCTCTCTCTTATTCGTTCTGCAGTTCAACTCCTTCGCTTAATATACCAATTTCACTTCTTTTGCCACACACTTGTTTCCTACCTAATTCCTTCTTTTCCTTTTATTCTCTCCCCAACCTCTCTTTCTGACTATTTTCCACAATCCTTTCTTAATTACGTACCAAAACTTCCATCTATTATCCTCCCAACAGATAGTTGAACCTGACTCGTTCACTCCCTTCTTAAATCACTTCTTCTGAGCATCAGCTCCCTTCTCAAAGACTTTTCTCGTGAGTTCTCGGGCTGGGACTTTCCCTCCCGCTCCCTCCCGGGGTATTCACTCGCTCTCCCCTTTCAGACCTTCCTCACTCACACACAAGCACACAGCCGCCCCCTTTACCCAACCCCGTGGTGCTCACACAGCCCCGTTTTCACACAGGGCTCTTGTGCACAAGACGTTTTACGGGCACCTTTCCCTTTCTGCCGGCATTCCCACAGGAGCCTTCTTCTGGCACACCTCCTTGTAGCGAGCTTCTTTGGCTTATGCTTTATTTTAATTTGGAACTCCTTCTCCAAGAGAGCCTGGTCTAGCCTTGGGACCACCTTAACAACTGGTGGGGAACTCCTTCCCAAAACCAGCCACTCTTCACTGGGACTGGAGTTCCCGGGTTTCGGCACCAAATTGTTATGAATGATGTTCTATTTTTTTCCAATTTATCAAGCAACAAGAGTAAATTTAATAGTAAGTTTTTAATAGTAACAAAATGAATACAATCAAAGTATTGGAGATGACAATTAAAGTATTGGAGATGAAACAATCAAAGTGCATATATTTCAGAATATACAAAATTTGGCAATAAGTAATTTAGTATAATTAAGATTCGTATAAAGCATAAGCAAAACCGACCGGGGAGGGGCCCCCCTCCGACTGGGGGTACGGAGAGTGGCTCCCATTCCTCTCGTACCAAAGCATCCAGGCTAACAATCCCACTTATATACTGTAGGCTACAGAAGTTTCTAGAAAGCTCCTCCTAGTTTCTATTCCTAAAATCTACGTAACTATACTGCACAGCGCATGCTCTACTAATGGGTTAGGGGGTCTCTCATCCTTTTGAGGGTCTTATTTCCGGTCAAGGCTCATCATCTTCATCAGTGACCGAGGTGTGACCTGCAGGTAGCGCAGGCGCCCTGTGTGACTGAGCAGATGTTTTCCATAACATGACTCTAATTAAGTCCCATGCTTGGGATCATTCCATTTTTGACAGCTTCAAGGTTGAAGCTCTATTTCTAGATGCTGCTTATCAGACCTCTGTCCTTCTACTATTCTTATCTGACTTTCTTCTAACCTCCTTCTTCGACTCCCAACATCTGGAAGATGTCTTTTATCCTGTCTCACCCATCTCCCCCCCCTTTCACTCGGTAACAATTATCTTCTATTGATCTAAATAAAATTTTGCTAATATAGTTACAATTTCATTAGCACGAATCACATTTATCACATAACCATCTGGCCTTGGTCGATAAAGAACAGCAGAAGTGGGAAGTCTGGTCTTAGCAGATAGGTTGCAATTGATTGCACAAAGGCAGGAAATCTGATTTTGCAAAATCTTTCAAGCTGTGGAAATCTTGTTTTACAAACTGGTATCAAATACAATTTATTTAGAAAACACAATATTCATAACAGGTGGATTTAAACAGAATGGTTTTAATCATATATTTCCCTTTATCTAGGTCCATGTTTTTATCTAAGTATTCTGGTTTATATAAACTCCAGATCTTCTATGATTAACACGAATCTTTTATCAATTATCACACTCGTAACACCCTGGAGCCAGGGGAACCCCACAGCTCCGAAACGCCCAGGAGTTGCATGCCTCTATCAGCCCTGTCCCACCCGGTGAACCCGATTTCAAGACCAATAAATATTTTTGACAAGTTTTTTTAAATTTTATTTCGATTTTATTTTATTTTATTTTATTTTATTTTGTTTTGTTTTGTTTTGTTTTATTTTCCTTTTCTCCTTTTTTTGAATGAATGCCTCTTCTATTTTCTTGGAACAAAAAACTTTTCAGGAAAAATTGGTTTGGGAATATTTCTGGGTTTGGCTTGGAGGCAAATGTCACACTGTCAGGTTACCTGAACCTGAACCAGGGTATCTATTCCCCAGTGTGGTTTTTGGTGCTCTTTCTTTACTAATGACTATAACAGGTGAGAAGGGATGGCCATTGTTCCTTCTGCAGTAACAGCTCATCTCTTTTGGTTATATGTTCTTTCTTGATTTTTAATTAGTTTTCTATTCTTTTTGGTATATACTGGCTTACTTTCAAGGGAGATTTGTTTATTTGGAATTAAAGCTTCCTTAATCGTTATTTCACTTTTTGCTGCATCTTTTGCCTCTTTGTTTGCTAGCTCGTTTCTTTTTTCCAATTTTGAGCTCATTTTTTGGTGTGCTTTAATGTGCATAATTGCTATTTGCTCAGGTAGCTAAACTGCTTTTAGTAGCCACAATATTTCTTGCACGTGTTTGATACTTTTCTTTTGTGAGTTTAACAGTCTTTTCTTTTTCCAGATGGCTCCATGTGCATGTATAACTCTAAATGTGTATCTTGAGTCTGTATAAATATATATGTATTTCTTGTGATCTTTAGGGCGCGAGTTAAAGCAATTATTTCAGCTTTTTGTGCAGAGGTATTTATTGATGTCTCGGTTTGAAAGACAGGTATTTGCTAAGCAAAGGCGAGAACCCCTTTCCTGAAATGCAGAATGCAACCCCCTCCCTTTTAATTACTTTAGTTTTAAATCAGAGGCCTTCAGGCAGGAGATGTGGGGATAGGAATAACAGTTCTTTACTGATATCTAACAAGGCAGAAAACAACAACAGCTATAAAAACTGACAACAGATCAGAACAGTCTAGCTCAGCTCCAGTCCCTTTTGGCCACAGGCCGTCTCCCTGCGCTCAGTTCCCGGTGCTGGGGGCAGGGCAGGTCCCGCACAGTTGAAGAGGGCTGGGTGATGGCCGGGGCCCAGGGGAGAGAGGGATGGGGAGGCGACTCCCCCTCATGGTGTCGGTCGTGGTGCTCGGCAGAGGGTCCGGAGGTAGGAGGATGAGGTGGGAGAGGAGCAGAGCGGTGTTTGATAGCAGGGAGCGTGGATCTCAGCGCTGGGATGGCAGGGGAGATGCCAGATCAGAGCCCGGGCCGTCCTCCCACTCCACGAGCCAAGCGAGAGAGCGAGAGCCCCCCCAGACCCCTGTCCCACCTTTCCTTTTCCGGTGTCCCCCTATCCCCCACCCCCTGCGAGAGAAAACTATTGCTACTAAGGTGTAGCCACAAATACTTAGCATAACAATGGGAAAAATTCCACAGAAAGAAAAGGGAACAATTCAACCACAAACACCCCCAGACATCTTTCTTGAGTTCCCCAGCCTCTGGCCTGTGTCTCCTCATCGCTCTCTGTAGACTCTCCATGAGGTCACCCCATCCACGACATTTCCCCATCAAACCCATACCTCCCGTCCCCCCGTTCCCCCACGCCAGGTGCCAGCCCCGTCTGTGTCCCCACAGTGCCCGTGGCCAATGCCACCATCACCCCTGGTCCCCCGGCACTCCAGGTGCATGCAGGTGACTCTGTGACCCTGAACTGCTCAGTGCAGGTGGGCTCAGCCCCTGTCACCTTCACCTGGCTGCACGATGGGCAGGACGTGGCCCGGGGTCCCCTCCTGGATCTTGGGGACATCGATGTGGGACATTCAGGCACCTACCAGTGCGTGGCCACCAACCAGCTGGGACAGGACGGGCACCGCGTGTTCCGGGCACTCAGCCCTGAGCTGGCCCTGGAGGTGACACCCTGGGGACATGGAGGCACAGGTGGGGTCACTCGGGGTTCCTATGTGGGTCTGCAATCCCTTGATCATAGATGACCCAGGTTCACCCCCTGCTGTGTCCTTGGCAGTGACACAAATGGAACAGGAAACAGGAGGGGAGCTCATGAGGTCACTGGGATTGCAGAACCTCTGGGGTGACCCCGGGGACCCCAGTGTGTCCCTCTCTATTTCCTGCAGAGGTTGGGTCCCTCTTGTTCCTGGTGCTGCTCATGGGTATCATTGTGGCCTTTCACTGGTGGATCCACATGGGTGGAATGGAGGGAATTGAGGGTCTGGTGGAGGTTCAGGATTCCCGGAGGTGGATGGGGAATCAAAGTCACTCCTACATTTTTCTTTTGCAGATGGCAGGAAACACCAGGAAACGTGACTGCAGGCTCTGACCATGATTTGTGTTTTCCCCAAATCTCCAGGACCTCCCATCCTCTTCCACACATCCCCTTATTCCCACGGAGCCCCCATGGTGGAGGATCCTCAGGCGACCAACGTGGAGCTGCGGGGCCACATGGGCAACCATGGGAACCCCGTGACATCTGTGACATTCTACAACAAAAGTTGTGACCCTCGGGGAAGTGGGAGGCACTGGAGTGATGGGAAGGCCCCATAGTGGGGGCAGAGATTGGGCAGCACCCAGGGCCCCTGGGCTGGGGGAAACTGAGCCCGCAGTGACCTCGGCTGGGGGTACTGAGAGCTGTGGGGAGAATTTGGAGGGTCTTGGTTGGACTGCAGTGGCATCCATGGATGGGTTTTCAGGAATATTGGTGTGGCACTGGGAGCTCCTGGAGGGTTTGGGGAACTCTTGGAGGGTCATGCAGGGATGTTGGGGGATCTTTCTGGGGTCCTGGGGGAGTTTGAGAGGTGCCCCTACCTGCCAGGCTTCGAGTTTTGTTGCTCAGAGGGTCGGGAGCACGGGGGGCAATGGGGGCACTGTGGTGGTGCAGAAGTTCTGAGGGATTCAGGGGTGATTGAAGTGTCCAGGGGCAATCAGGGGTGCAGTGGGGATCGGGGTGCAGTGGGAATTTTTGTATCCCATGGGTTGTTGGAACTGCCAAGGTCCGAGGAAGGGTCAGGGGTCCCGGGTCCCCATGGTCACTCCCTCCCATTTTCCTTGCAGCTGCCAGGAAGCCCCAGGACAGGTGAGTGGGAGGCTCTGGCCAGGACTCCCCTTTCCCCCCTGCCCCAGACTCCACCCAGAACCCCAGTTATCCCCATAGGACCCCCTGGAGGAGGGGGCAGTGATGGACCCCAATGCTGTGGGCACTGAGTGGGTAGGGGGTGAGTATGGGGGGGTACATGGGCACGTCACCCACGGGTGTCACCCCCACCCAGGTCTCCAACCCTGGAGTCTCTCTCAGGTCCCCGCCCAGCACATCCCCCAGGTGACCCACACAGAGCTGCTGGGACCCCAAGGACGACAGCAGGACCCCGGTGACATCTACGAGAACGTGCTGTGACACTGGGGGCACTGGGGGTTCCTTTCCTAGGGCACCCCCCCTTTGGCACCCCCCAGGCTCCCATGGGTGCCCACCCTGACCAGGAGGTGGCCACGAGTGGTGGGTCCCATCTGGGGCTGCCAGAGCTCCACGTTCCAGTGCTCCCAGTGCTCCCAGTATCCCCAGGGGCTTCCCATTCCCTCCCCAAGTGCCAGGGGGCACAGGACCCTTGTCCCTCTCATTGGACACAAAATGCAGCTTTAGGATTAAACTGGGAGAAATGGTTTTGGTTTGTTCAGCTCTGCCTGCTCAGCTCGGCCCGAGGAGGGTCCCGGTCAGGTTGAGCAGATCCTTGTGGGATTTGCAGCAGTTTTGGGGCTCTCTCAGTGCCTTGGGCACAGGGACCAAATGATCAATTGCTGCATTTCCGGACTGGTTCCCTCGCAGCTGCCCCCGCAGGGGGGGTTTCCAGCCAGCCCTGCTCTGAAAACCATCAAAGGCCCTGGCAGAGCCACTGCTGGGGCTCACACCGGGTTTTGTGCTTCTTGCAGGGCTGAGCAAACCACGGCCACGCCTTTTTCCCCCACAGAATTCTCACCTTTGCAGCAGCTCGAGAGCTGCGAGAATCAAAGCCAAGGGGGCAGGGGGAGCCTCAGGTCCTGGCTGCCACCTGGGGCTGGCCAGAGCAGGGCTGGGCCAGTGCCCATCCCTGTGCCCTGGGCTGGGCCAAGGCTGGGCCCCACACTTGGATGGCCACTGGCTTCAAGGAGGAGCAGTTTGGGAGCTCCTTCCTGCCTGGGGCTCCATTCCCAAGCTGCTCTTGCTGGCTCAGATCCTGCGGGGGTCAAGTGAAAATGGAGATGTCTGGAACAGAATTTCTCCCAAAACCCAATAAACCCAGTGTTGCTAAGCCCTCAGGACAGAAATGTCATGCAGGGGATTTTGGGGAGCAGGAGAGGGAGGGGGAAGCCCCCCAAGAGCATCACAAGTGTTCCATGTGCAGGGTCTCATCCATCTCCTGGTTGCCAGCACTGAGACCCTGCAGGGGTTTTGGGTATGAGGGTGGGCTTTGGGTGTTTTTGGGGTGTCTGTGCCCTCCCTGACTGGCACCAGGCCATGTCCTTCCCTCCCCACTCATCCCTGCTGGGGATTTTCCCCCACAGAATGATCTTGATGGGCTGTGGCATGGGGCCGAGGTGCTGCACCTGTGAGGGTTCCCAAATGGGGATTGAGGGCTCCCAGATGGGTGGGGGCAGCCAATGAGGGGGTGTAGAGTGGCCGGGTCACACCCCAAATTGGGGCACCCCAGAGGTCACAGAGGTCACAGTGCCCCACTGAGGACAGAGGGGGCTGGCAGGGCCCCCCGTGCCCTAACCTGGACAGGGACTTCCTCAGGGAATGTGTCCAGGGACCCTGCCCAGAACCACCATCCCCCAGGACAGGATCTCCCCTGCTGGGATGTGTCACCACTGGAACAAAATCTGCCCAGAACGTGTCACCCCCAGAACAGGATCCCCTCAGGACAGGAACCCCTGGATGTGCCCCCCCAGGACAGAACTCCCCCCTGTGTGACTCTCAGCACAAACAGCCTCTTCCTTCTGCTGCAGGAGAGAGAAAGTGAAAGTGTTGGGGGGCACAGCTGGACACCCCCATCCCCCACAGCCTCCTCACCCCTCCCTGGAGACCCCTCACCCCCTTTTCTCCCTGCCTGGATTCCCCCCAACCCATTCTCTGCCCAGCTGCTCCCCAGGATTTCTGAGCCAAGAACTGGGAGTGGTGGGGAATGGCACAAAAGTGAAGAAAATAAGGAAACCAGAGAAATAAAGAGAGGAAAAAGTCAAGCGTGGGGAGGGCACAGAAGCAGAGCTGCTCAGGACCCCCATGTGATGCCTGCCCAGGAAACACTCCAGGGGGGCAACGTTGGGCCCTGGGTCACCCCAAAATCTGAGGCACCCAGGGTAGGAGTGGTGACCCATGGGGCCTACCCAGGCACTGCCCATCCCTGGCACCCCCATTCCCCTGGGAACCCAACCATGGGACCACCATCCCTTCTGTCCCCTCTTCCCTGGGACCCCCATGCCATGACTGCCACTCCCCAGGATCTCCATTCCCAAGGACCCTCATCCTGGTAGTTCCAGCCCCTGGGACCCCTCCCTTCCCTTGGGGACCAAGATTCCCCCAGGACTCCCATTCCCCTGACACCCCAATCCCTGGGGTCCATCCCATGATCACAAATCCCTGAAGGCCACGTTGTTCTGGGATTCTCATCCCTGAGTTTGAATCCACCCAACCCTTGGGACCCCCCTTCCCATCCCTAGAACTCCAGTCCCCTGGACACCCATCCTTGGCCCCCTGCACCGCCTCAGCCTCCAAATTCCGGCAACATCCTGTCCCACCATGTCCCACCATCACCCCCATGTCCTACAAGGTCCCCACCCTGCCCCCATCCTGTCCCACCCTGCCCCCACCGAGGGCCACCTACACATGGGGACGAGAGCTGACCTCGCTTCCTGTCCCTTCATCCGAAGAGCCGCCAGCCAGGGGACAGGGGACAGCCACAGCAGTGAGTGACAGCCAGTGCCCATGGCTGGGGACACCGGGATGGCCGGGAAGGTGGCTCTGCTCCTGTGGGGTGAGTGCCCCGGGCACGGGCCTGATGACCCTGGGGACGGGCCCTGGTGAGGCAGAGAGGGGTGGGGAGGGGGCACAGGGGGGCTGCGGGGTCCCCTGAGGTCCCCAAGGCCAGCACAGCCAGTGGGGGACAGAGCCAGTGGCTCCTCAGTGTGACCGGGGTTTTGGGGTGGCCCTGGGAACAGGAAAAGGGGAACTGGGATGTGGGAGAGGGATGTGGAGACAGGGATGGGGGACAGAGTTTTGGGGACAGGGATGTCAGGTTTGGCTCCACGGGGCTGGGGCAGCTGTGGGGACAGGGACAAGGGGAGAAGCACCACGGGGATGTGGCCGTGGGGCTGGCGGGGGTGAGCTGTGCCAGCACGGGCTGGCCGTGGTGTCCCTGTCCCCGAGGCGTCCGTGCCACCCGGACGTGTGACACAGAGCTGTCCCCTGGGAGCCTCTCCAGACCTGTTGGGGACCGTGCCCGGGCATTTTCCCACAAGAAGCCGTGTCCCCACGGGGACAGCTCGGGGACAGCCTCACACCCTGCCCCCGCGGAGCCAATTCCACCTTGCCCTGTCCCTTCTCCCTTCCAGCCCAGACCCTCAGCCTCGCTGGTGAGTCCTCGGGGGATGCCATGCCCCCACCCCGCTGTCCCCAGCCCCTTGGTGGCCCTGGCAGGCTGGTGTCCCCTGTCCCCCGCAGGTGCCCAGACCCCCCAGCTCCTGGTGGAGCCCCCCTGGACGCCGGCGGTGCTGAGGGACCGGGTGACACTGACCTGCCAGGGCTCGGGGACCGCCCGTGCCACCACCTGGTACAAGGACGGGCGGCGCTGGGGGCAGGAGGGACGTGACCGCTTCCCTGTCACCGAGAGTGGCACCTACCAGTGTCAGAGACCCGGCAGTGGGCTCAGCCCCCCCGTCATGGTGTCAAATGGTGAGGGGGGATCTGAAATGCTCAGGGTGGCTCCCTGATAACTCTGGGTGGGCTCCACTCCGTGGGTGGCCTCACAACCCTCGTGTGACAGGCGAGAGCCTGTCCCCTGCACACAGGGACATCCCAGTGCATCCCAGTGCATCCCAGTGCACCCCAGTGTGTTGGGACTCCCGTGGTGACAGCTGTGCCACGGGGCTGCTCCTGGTGTCCCTGGGACCCTCCTGCGCAGTGGACACTCCAGCCAGATGTCCCCGGTGCCGTGGGCACCCACTTTGGACCTGTCTCGGGCTCCTCAGTGACACGGGACCCTCCTGTCCCACAGACCCGCTGGTGCTGCAGGTGCCAGCACGGGCGCTGCTGGAGGGGGACACGGTGACACTGCGCTGCCGGGGCTGGCAGGACAACCCTGTCACCAGGGTGCGATTTTACAAGGACGGGAAGGATCTAGGGGTGTCCCTCAGGGGCGCCGAGCTGTCCCTGTCCCCCCTGAAGCTGCACAACAGCGGCCGCTACCGCTGCGAGGGCTTGGTGGCCTCAGGAATGACACTGTCAGCACCGGTGACAGTGACAGTGCACGGTGAGCACTCCCACGGCTGGAACTCCAATATCCTGACACCCCCAAAGCCACTTCTCAGTGCAATCAGAGTCACAGTCGCCACCCCCATCTCCTTCCCAGAGCTCGTGCCGGTGCTGGAGGGTCCCCCCGAGCTCCCCGAGGGGTCCCCCCTCAATCTCAGCTGCCTCAGCACCCCCAGCCCCCTGCGGCCCCGAGCCCCCCTCCTGTACAGCTTTTACCGGGACGGGCAGATGCTGCAGGGCCCGCAGGGCTCCCCGCAGCTCCTGGTGCCCGCCGTGGGGGTCTCCCACTCGGGGAATTACAGGTGCGAGGTGCTCTCCGAGGGGGGGGCCGTGCGGAAGAGCAGCTCCCGGCTCGGCGTCACGGTGCGCAGTGAGTGCGGGGATGGGCATGGGGAGCCCCCACCGCCCTCCCAGATCTCCCATCCCTGCTCAATCCTCTGCGAGCCCCCCCTCCTTCCCAGCTCTCTCCCTGGGTCCCCCCATTGCCCATTGCATCCCTCCCAGATCCCCTTACCCATCCCTGGGTTCCTCTCTCCCTCTCTGAGGCCCTTCAATTGTCCACAGGTCCCTCCATCCCTGTCTGGGTCCCTAAACCGTTCCCTGTGGTTCCCTTCAACCCTCTCCATGTGTCCCCTCGCTGAATCTCCCATCCTTCCACCCCTTTCCAAGCCTCACTCCGTCTCTGTGCCCCCTTCTTCCTCACTGGGATCCCCCCAGCCCTCTCTGATCCTCCCTCTCCATGAGTCCCTCACTGCTCCCTGCTGTCCCCCACTCGTCCCATGTCCCCAGTCCCTCCTGTGTCCTCCCCACAGGGGTCCCGCTCTCTGGTGTGTCCCTGTCGGTGCAGCCCCCCGGGGGACAGGTGGCACTGGGGGACCACCTGGTGCTGAGCTGCGCAGTGGCCATGGGGACAGGTCCCCTGTCCTTCTCCTGGCTCCGGGAGGGTTCGCAGACACCACTGGGCACCGGTCCCCGCCTGGAGCTGCGGCACGTTGGGGACAATGACAGCGGCCACTACAAGTGCCGGGCCAGCAACAGGGACAGCGTGGCTGAGAGCCCCACTCTGAACGTCACTGTCGTGGGTGAGTGGAACCCTTGGGCTGGGGGTGACCCCACCCACAGCATCCCCAATTCCACACATCCCAAATTCCACCTCATCCCCCCCACACCAGCCCCAGCCCAGCTCACAGTGCCAGCCCTGGGTGTCACAGACCAGCGAACAGGGACCCTCTGGCTCCAGGGATCCCCACCCAGGACATCCAAGCCCTGCATCCCTAAGCCCAGCTGTCACATTCCCCACTGCACATCATGTCACATTCACCCTACTGAGCGTGACCCTCCCAGGGCACTGAGACCCTTGGCATTGGGGTGATGCCCCCATTGATGCTCCTCATGGCACCCATCACATCCCACCCACGCCATTCTGTGCCCCCCACCAGGTGACAGCCATCCCCACCCTTGGACACGGCATCCCTCATCCCACCTTCCCCTCACCCTCATCTCATCTTCATCCCCCACTCCTCATCCATCACATGCTCTCCTCCCACACCTCATGATGACCCCCAGCACCATGGGGTCACTGTCCTGGGTGAAGGAGACCCTCTGTATCCAGGAGTCACCATGCAGACTCCCTCATCCCCCTCACCAGGTGCCAGAACCTGTCCCCGGCCTCAGCCCTGTCTGTGTCCCCACAGTGCCCGTGGCCAATGCCACCATCGCCCCTGGTCCCCCGGCACTCCAGGTGCATGCAGGTGACTCTGTGACCCTGAACTGCTCGGTGCAGGTGGGCTCAGGCCCTGTCACCTTCACCTGGCTGCACGATGGGCAGGAAGTGGGCCGGGGTCCCCTCCTGGATCTTGGGGCCGTCGATGTGGGACATTCAGGCACCTACCAGTGCGTGGCCACCAACCAGCTGGGACAGGACGGGTACCGTGTGTTCCAGGCACTCAGCCCTGAGCTGGCCCTGGAGGTGACCCTTCGCTCACCCTGGCTCACAGGTGGGGTCACACGGGGTCACCGGGGTGTTCAGGACCCCCAGGGTTCAGGGTGACCTCGGTATGTCCCCCTCTGTCCCCGGCAGTGGCTGTGAATGTCGGCAGGACCCTCCTGTTCCTGCTCCTGCTCCTGGCTGTCATCGGGGGCTGTCACTGGTGGCACCGCCGGGGTGGGTAATAATGGGGGGACATGGGGGTCCCAGGGATTGGGATGAAGCCCCCCAGAGTGGGGGCATGATAGACTGGCACCAACAGCTTTTCATTTGCATGAAGCTGAGCCCCCATAGACATCAACTGGGGGTCCTGGGAGATTTGGGGAGGCCCTGGAGGGTCGTGCAGGGATGTTGGGGGTTCTGTCAGGGGTTTCTGGGGAGTTTGGGGGCTCCGGGGGCAGTCAGGGTTCCCAGGGATGTTCAAGGGCCCTGAGGCCCCCACAGCCACCCCTCTCCCCTTTCCTTTCCAGCCCTCAGGAAGCAGCAGGAAAGGTGAGTGAGGGGCTGCATGTTTGACCCCACATTTTACCCTCACTGCAAGAAACTCTGCAGCTCCACAGACCGCCCCCCCCCCCCCCCCCCCCCCCCTTATCCCTGCTGGCCTCCCCAGGAGCCCTTGCCCTCCCCGGAGGAGGGGGTGGTGATGGACCCCCAAGTCGTGGGCACTGAGAGGGCAGGGGGTGAGTACAGGGGGGACAGGGACACGTCACCCACGGGTGTCACCCCCACCCAGGTCTCCAACCCTGGAGTCTCTCTCACGGTTTCCCCCACCATATCCCCCAGGTGGCCCACACAGAGCTGCCGGGACCCCAGAAACATCTATGAGAACGTGCTGTGACACTGGGGGCACTGGGGGCACTGGAGGTCCCTGCCTTAGGGCACCCACCCATTGCCCACCCCCAGGCTCCCATGGGTGTCCACCCTGACCAGGAGGTGGCCACGAGTGGTGGGTCCCATTTGGGGCTGCCAGAGCTCCACGTTCCAGTGCTCCCAGTGCTCCCAGTATCCCCAGGGGCTCCCCATTCCCTCCCCCAGTGCCAGGGGGCACAGGACCCTTGTCCCTCTCATTGGACAAAAAAAGCATCTTTAGGATTAAACTGGGAGAAATGGTTTTGGTTTGTTCAGCTCTGCCTGCTCAGCTCGGACCGAGGAGGGTCCCGGTCAGGCTGAGCAGATCCTTGTGGGATTTGCAGCAGTTTTGGGGCTCTCTCAGTCCCTTGGGCACAGGGACCAAATGATCAATTGCTGCATTTCCGGACTGGTTCCCTCGCAGCTGCCCCCGCAGGGGGGGTTTCCAGCCAGCCCTGCTCTGAAAACCATCAAAGGCCCTGGCAGAGCCACTGCTGGGGCTCACACCGGGTTTTGTGCTTCTTGCAAGGCTGAGCAAACCACGGCCACGCCTTTTTCCCCCACAGAATTCTCACCTTTGCAGCAGCTCGAGAGCTGCGAGAATCAAAGCCAAGGGGGCAGGGGGAGCCTCAGGTCCTGGCTGCCACCTGGGGCTGGCCAGAGCAGGGCTGGCCAATGGCCATCCCTGTGCCCTGGGCTGGGCCATGGCTGGGCCCCACACTTGGATGGCCACTGGCTTCAAGGAGGAGCAGTTTGGGAGCTCCTTCCTGCCTGGGGCTCCATTCCCAAGCTGCTCTTGCTGGCTCAGATCCTGCAGGGGACGAGTGAGAATGGAGAAGTCTGGAACAGGATTTCTCCCAAAACCCAATAAACTCAAAGTGTCCCAATGCCTCAGGACAGAAAACCTGTGGGAGGAGTGGGGAGCAGGAGAGGGAGGGGACAAACCCCCACGAGCTTCATCCCACCCTGATTTGGTATTCTGGTCCCCCCAGCATCAATCTGGGGCCAAGTCAGGGATTTCCAGCGGGATAAAACTACATGTTTTCATCTCAGTGCTGGGGGCAAGGGGCAGGATGGTCCTTGGGTGTTCTGGACACAGAGGGGATGCTCAGGGACGTCACGAGTGTTTAATTTTGGGGGATCTTGTCTGTCTCCTGGTTCCCAGCGCTGAGACTCTTTGAGGGGTGTGCAGGTTGTAAGAGTCCATTCAGAGTTTCCCTCATTTTGCCTCACGACTGTCACAAGAAGACCCCGAGGACCCCCACCCAATTCTGGCCTGGCCGAGGTGGATGCTTGCCAAGGGACTGTGTGCAGGTGCTCGCTGTGCTCCATGGTACACTGCTCTGGAGCAGGCACTAGCTGGAGCAGCAGGTTCTGTACACCTGTTTATTGGAGCAACCCTCACAATGGTCCATAAATCTCCCTACTCCTTGGCCAGAGGCCACTTGCTTTGGAAAAGGACTATAAAAGTGACTCTCCGAAGAAGATTTTTTGAGACCCCCCCCCCCCCCACGGATGAAGACCCGTCTGTTGGCTGAGGGCCATGAAAACATCTCTCTCTTCTGTTGGTAGCTATTCCCCCATCCCCTTCTTTCTCTCTCTATACTCTGTTTCCTATATCTCTCCCCTCTATCTCAACTGAGTTGTTGGCATTCAATAAAAATGCATTTCTGTGAGTAAACTGATTTGTCCCCTGCTGTGTCTTTTGCACCCCTGAGATCAAACAATCACGACCTCTGCCTGTGTTGGCAGATTGTGACAGGCCCTCATCCCCCATAGTGGCCCCACGGCCCCCAGATCCCATAGTGGCCCCATGGCCCTCATCCCCCATAGTGGCCCCATGGCCCCCAGATCCCATAGTGGCCCCATGGCCCCCGTTCCCCCAGTGTTCCCTATATCCCCCATCCCCCATAGTGCCCCCATGGCCCTCATCCCCCATAGTGCCCCCATGGTCCCCATCCTATAGTGTTCCCTATGGCCCCATACACCCTTAGTGCTGCTATATTCCCAATACTTCCCCCATTTCCCTCTCCATAACACCTCCTAGAACTCCCATCCCCTGCATCCCCCCAGCCCTCCTGGATGGTGGATTGAGATGTTCTCCAGCTTCTCCATCATGTCCACCATGAAGTCCTGGATGGCCCCAGGCTAGGAGGGCTCATTCTGCTGGAGCAGTGGGACACCAGATCCACCAGGCCCTGCTGGCACCTTGGGGTTCATGAGGAATTACTGGGGGGTCACCACTGGGCTGAGAGGGGTGCATAGGCAATGGCTCAATGCCCTCGGGGCCATCCTGGCTCCATGATGGCCTCCATGGGTCAAGCATGGTTTCTTGGGTCAGCCAAAGCCACTCCTATGTGGGTCTGGGTGCTGTTCCCTGGGGACAGGTCTTAATCCTAATCCCACGCCAACCCTGCCTTGATCCTGCCCTAATCCCATCCCTCTCCATTTATAATCACATCCCATGCAATCCCAGCTCCATCACCCATTCTAATCCTGCCCTAATCTCACCCTAATCTTGCTCCCACTCTAGTCCTGCTCTCACTCTAATCCCACTCCTAAAATCACCCCAGCCACACCCACCCATACCACAATCTCACCCTAATCCTACCCCACTCTAATCCCATCCCCAAATCCCACCCCCAACCCTAATTCCACTCCAATCTCACCCTAATCCCAACCCACTTCACTTCTCCTCCACCCCAATCCCATCCCAATCCTGCTCTAAACCCATCCCTAAAGACACCTGAACCCCCACCCTAATCTCACCCAAATCTACCCTAATTCCACTTCAATCCTACCTCTAATCCTGCTGCATCCCCAGGACTAATTCCACTCCATGCCCACCCCCAATCCCTCCATTCTCACCTCCCAGCACTCTCCACTCTGTACCACACTCTGGCACATCTGCCCCCATCTCCCACCTCTGATGGGGTCCCCACCAGCACCCTGGGGAGTCAGGGTTATTTTGGGACCCCCAGGCAGTTGGAATGTCCCAAGCCCTGGGGGCAGCCCCACAATTGGGGTGGCTCAGATGTCCAGACCCCACATCTTCTACCAGGCCCTGTCCAGCAGCAGCTCTTGGTGCCCAAAGCTCTGGCTCCCACCAGGGATCAGGACTTGTTACCTGGAACAGAGACTAGACAGAGCAAAAGGAATAAAATAGGTATTTTATTTTTGCATTTATATTTCAATACATTTTCAATGTGAATTTTCAATTGAAATTTTAAATTGAAAATTTCAGGAGTATTGGGGGTTCCTGGGTGGATTTTGGGGTGAAATTTGGGAGATCCCAAGTGGGCTTTGGGGGTCCTGGATAGGTTTTGAGGGAGATTTGGGGGATTTTGGGGGGTCCCTAAGGTATTTTGTTGAGGATTTGAGGGATTTTGGGGGTTCTCAGATGGAGTTTGGGGGATCCCAGCTGGGATCTGGGAGGTCTGGGTGAATTTTGGGGTGAATTTGGGGGATTTGGCGGGGTCCCAGGTGAGGTTTGGCATAAATTCGTGGGTGACTAGGTGGAATTTTGGAGTGAATTTGATGAATTTTGGGGGTCCCAGGTGAATTTTGAGGTGAACTTGGTGAATTTTGGGTCTCCAAGGTGAATTTTGGGGTGAATTTGTGAGATTTTGGGGGTCCCAGGTGGGTTTTGAGGGAGATTTGAGGGATTTCCAATGTATTGAAAGGATGCACCTTGGGCAGTGCAAGAGCCTGGCTGAGGCTACATGCAAATCAAATCCAGGATGGACCCTGGTCATGAGTTTTTACACGTTTACAAGTTTTGGTTCATCTCCATATTGGGGTCAATTATTGTCCTGGTTTAGGGAAAATTTGGGAGGAAACCTCTGAATGGGTTCCCTCTAGGAAAAAAGATCCAAGCAGTCCCTCCTCCAGTCGGCTTAGGGAAAAAAAATTCCTCTGAGAGAAGTGGAAAAAAGAAAAACTGTTTATTCAACAGGCAACACACCTCCCAGCACAACAATGAACAATGTCAAACAGCAAAACCTCTCGCTGTTCCGAGGAGATGGCAGATTTAGAAGAGTTCTTTCCGTGGCTGCCTGGCTCACTCAGGCTGCTCTCAGTCCCTCCTGTGCTGGGGAATGCCCAGGCCAGGCCTGGTGGGCCACAGGTGTGAGCTCCCAGTGCTCTTCTGGGTTTTCAGTCCAAAGCAGGTTCAAACAGTTCCAGGAAAACAGAAAAAGGGAAAAAACAACAATCCAGGGGGCTTCTCTGCCTCAGCTAGCCAAAAACTAACCAAGAGCAAAGGAGAGCTCTCTCTCCCTGTCTACCGCAGACAACACAGTCTGTGTGCAGGAATGCAGGGGAGCCAGTGCAGTCTCTGGTAACAAATCCTGCACTTCTTCTTCCCCCCCTTCACTCCTGGAACCAGTCTTAAAGTTGCAGAATTTAATATTCAACACCAACAGAACAGACGATTCGGGGATATAGGCATCACACAGTCACCCCAAGACACACCTATAAAATTCTGTATGTCCAAGGATAGGTACCAGAAAAAATCTGCCAGCACTGTCTAATCTGGGTGTCCTTGTCCTCCAGTGACTGCCTCTCATCTGCCCCTGCAACACTGGCACTTCCTTGTTTCCTTCCTATGGAGACCATGGTGACACTGCAGGGTACCATGGATCCAAGGGATTTTTGTGACACTGTGGGGACCCTGTGGAACCAAGGACATCACTGTGGCCCTGCTGGGCTGCATGGTGCCAAGGGCCCAGTGTGAAGCAGCAGGGCTTTGTGGAACCAAGAGGCCATTGTTGCATTCCAGGGCCTGGTGCAGCCCAAGGGCCGTTGTGATCCTGCAGGGCACCGTGGATCCATGGAGACCATTGTGGCATTGCAAGGCCCCATGGAATCATGGAGACCATTGTGACACTGTGGGGAACCAAAGGGCCATTGTGACCCTGCAGGGCCTCATGGCAGCAAGGGGCCATTGTGACACTGCAGAAACAAGGAGAGCATTGTGACATTGAGGGGCTCCATGGAATGCAGGGGACATGGAACAGATCTGGCTGGATTGGCCTCCTGGGGGCCACCTTACAGGTCCAGCTGACTTTGTCATGCCAAAAGCTGCCTCTCATATCCCCTTGGAGCACTGGGGCTCTGTGCTTTCCTTCCTATGGAAAAGAACCTTCCCTTTTTCCAGGAGCCCATGGCTAAAATTGGTACTGACCCTAAAAAATTCCCAGTATCCAGGGATTTCTCGCAGACAAAATCAGCCAGGACAGGCTCTGGTAATCACCTCTTATCTACCCCTGTAGCACTCGGGAACTGTTTCTTCTACCCATGGAAAAGAACCAACCTTCTTGTCCAGGGCCAAAATTGTGATTTGGCCTCCCAAATTCTGTCTAACCAAGGATTGCTCCCAGACAAAAGAAGTCAGAAGCGAGAAGTCTGGCTGGGCTTAATCTTTTGCTGATTTTCTTAGACTATGAGAAGATTGTTTTCATTAGCCAACACCTTGGAGAGGTCCCAGAGATGTCCCAAGGTGGGTTTTGAAGACTGCAAGTACATGACCACTGTATAGGAACAAAGGAGCTCTGTGCACAGTGGAGACCGAGGACAGCAGAGGAGAGCCCTGGGAGGGATTGAAGGGTGGTTTCAGAGATGGAGGATGCTTTTGACACAGTAGAGAACAGCTGGAGAAACAATTAATGCAAGGAGCAGCTGGGGAGAGCCAAAGTGGACATGAGGACAAAGGAGTTTCTCGCCCAGGGTAGAGCTGTGGTGCAACACATCCCCCAGCAAGAGTCTGGAGCAGCCCAAGGCTTTGTGAGTCCAGGCAGAGGCAGGCAGGAGGCAGAGCTGTCAGCAAAGGAAGGGGCCAGCGAGGTGGGGCAGGCGGGGGATGACGACAGCCTGCAGGGACAGAGGCGCAGGGCATGGACACCGTAGGACAGCCTGGGCTGCAGAGGGCACAGGGATGGGCAGCAGCTGAAAGGCCCTGACACAGCCAACTCCTGCAGCACTTGGGCCATGCAGGCTGGCCCTGGGCCTGAGGCCAGCAGGGGACAAGTGAGCCTTGCTGTGCTGGGGCCTCATTGCCTCCTTGTCCCTGCTCAGCAGCCTGGCAGGGGCCGCCCCATGGTGCTGCCCTTGGCATTGCACATGGCCAGAGCCCAGTGGCCCGGGAAGAGCCCTGAGCAATGAGGGAGGGACAGGATCTGCCTTGCCAGGGGCTGGGGCACAGCCCTTGGCCCTTTGCATTCCTGAAACACATCCAGGTGTGCTCAGCATCAGAGACAACTTTGTCTTGTTTGTCCCCACCTGTCATCAGTGCCTCCAGTGTTCTGCTCTAACTGGAACCCAAGCGTTGAAATTCAAAATGCAAGGAATTCTCAGAACATTGGGTTTGTAAGCTGAACTTTAGATCTATGCATAGTTAAGTAAAGATAGGTTTACCTTTAGAACTTAAGATATAGAAAAATAAAGGTAGTTACAAAGGGAACAAGAAGTTCTAGGGTGCAGCAGTGTAAGTTTGTGTGTCGTGATATAATTGGCTAAGGAAGTTCACACTGTAGTATGAGTCAGTAAGACAAAATAACTTAGTATTGAATTAGAAATTTAAACATCTGTAATCACAGTGTTTTATTGCTTAATAAACACTTTAAAGACCTTGTAACCATAAGTCCTGTGACTTCTAAGCCATGCTGTGACCATCTGTTAGACAAACCTATCCTTTCTGCCTGTATAGAAAATAAAAAAATTAAATCAAGCTTTCTAAAGCAACTCAGTAGTCCTGTCTCTCTGTTTCATTTGGAAAAAGAAAAAATCCAGACAAAAACAGGTGATGTAAAAAAAATAAGACCACTTAAAAAATATATCATAAAAAGAAAAAACTGATACTTTAAAAATGTAATGTAAGAACTATAAACCAGCACCTGGGGACACTTTCTTTGTCATGTCCCTCAGTGAGACCCATTAGAACTTGAGGAAACTTTGGACTTCGAATCTGACTTTGAAATTTTGAGCGGTTTCTTTTCCTCCTTTACCCTATTTTTGCCTACCTGACATCATTTTCATAAATTTCTGCTCTAATTCAACCCTTGGGAAACCTCAGTGGGACTCACTAAAAGTAAGAGAAACTTTGGAGTTTGAATCTGACTTGGAATTCTTGAGAAGTTTCTTCTACTCCCTCTCAGGGACTGATGTTCAGCTACTCAGCACCAAAGCCCCAAGAGATTCATTAAAGTCCTTCTGCTGTGTCTGTGCTGCTGAGCTGGGCTGGGCTCCTGGCAAAGGCAGAGCTGCAGAGAGAGAGCCAATATTTCCAAAATACTATTTGGAGCACCTTGGCAGCACCAAATGCACCACGGGACTCATTGGGATCAAGCAGTCCTGAAAAACCGTGGCTCTGCCTTGATTTCCCTCTTGTCTGGTGAAGTTCATTAGGAAGGTTTTCAACTCCAGATATGGAGAAATATTTCTAAGAGCTTCTCTAGAAATATCCATCCCTATTTTCAAGGGTGTATTTTATTACTGTTTTCTTTAGAGCAGAGGTGATTGCAGCATTCCGTCATTGATGTTGATCCAGGGTCTCTCCTCAGGAGGTCTGGCAAAGAGGAGTTTTCTTTTTTCGTCCGAGGCACTTCCGGGACTACAGCTCCCATGATGCTTGGCAGTTCCCATAGAGTTTTATTCCAGCTGTGACTTCATCTCCCATCATGCACCGTACCCCACCGAGAGACATTGTAGCTGTGCCTACAGCTCCCATGATGCTCCACGGCTCTATCAAACCATATTATACCTGTGCCTACAACTCCCATCATCCCCTGAGCCCCAGAGAGCCCCATTAGAGGGCCCCAACTGCTCTCCCGGACCCCTAATGGCCACAGATTCCCCTCCCTGACCTCCCAAGTGCTCTCCTGGACCCCCAAGAGCTTTCCCAGGCCCTGAAGTGTCCATCACAATCTCTTAGTGCCCCTCCTAGTGCTCACTCAGGTCCCCCAAGTTTCCTCCAGACTCTAAAGTTCTGTCTAAATTCCCTCTCCAGACCAAAAGCTGCCTCAAATGTACCCCAGAAATGTCTCCATGAATCCCAAATGGGTCCCTTTTATACCATCTGAGAAAATGATTAAAAATATTACAATGGTACTAAAAATAGGACTAGTAATCAAAAGCTGGAAAAATCCATAGCCAATAGTGGTCACTTATTAATGAAGGGAATTGTGTTACTTAGAACCAATGACCAAAAAAAATATTTACGTTGCCAAAAATGTATAGATTTTTTAATATAAATAGAAAATTAAGGTAATAAAAGTAATAATTAAGGTAATAAAAATATAGAATAGTATTATTATGAAAAAAAAAAATTAATAATCTTTTTTTGGGCATGTCAGTCAGGTGGGTGATGTGAGACACGCTGAGGTTGAGGGTGAGGAGCAGGTTGTCCAAACAGGAACAGCCCTCAAGGTGCTCGTACTTCTGTGTGCCCAGACCTCCTAAGGAGACATTCACCATCAAGATCATTCAGGGAATGCTTCAGTCAGCTCTCCTCTAAAATGAAAAATAAAAAAATACTCATGTGATTAAAAACACAAAAGTCATGAGGTGCACATTGAAATCCTTCCTCATTAACAAAACTCCAAATTGACTCCAAGCAGGTGCACAATCCCTGATAACTTGAAGACAACTGGAAGAAGACAAGGTGCTCCTGAGGACTTTCTGTATTTTTATGATCCCCATGGTGGATTTGGGGCTGAGTCCAGGAGCCCCAGGCACTGAGAGAAGGTTGAAGAAGCTGCTCCAGGAGTCAGAAGCAAAACTCCAAGTCCCTTGGAGTATCAGTAGCCCCACTGAGGGCAGGGAGTGCCAAAGGCTCCCCAGGGACCGGTGAGAGCAGATCCTTGAGGGCAGGATTGCAGGAGCCCGAGGCTGTGAGCAGGGAACTGCAATGCTGAGCAAGGCCTGGGCTGGCTGGAGGAAGCAGAAAGGCCAAGGCCTGAGCCCAGGCCTGGGCCAGCAGGGCCTGTCCCTCACAGGTGGCTCGGGGCTGTTCCTGGGGCAGTGGGATGGCAGGGGCAGCAAGGACAAATGTCATCAAGCTGCAAGCCCTGCCAGCCTCCTGAGGGAGGGCCGAGGCAGAAGCAAAGAGCAGCCCCTGCCAGGAAAGTTCCTTCTGTGGGGCTGCAGAGGCCCTGCCCGAGCCCAGGGCACAAAGGCCTGGGTGCCTCTGGCCCTGCCAGCCCTGCCCAGCCCTTGGCCATCTCTCCTGCAGGCTGTGCCCCCTGTGCGTGCTGCTCCTGTGCCCTGGCCGGCTGCACACGCCCATCTCGCTGTCCCCCCCAGCATTTCTCAGCCCAGCATTGCTGTGCCCTCCCTGGGCTCCCTGCACCCAGCGCTGCCGGCTCCTGGCACACAGAGCCATGGCCTGGCCCAGCCTCACGCTGGGACACCTCTGACACCAACATTCTGCCCTGGGAGGGACTTTTGTGTATCCTCACCTCCAGGTGAACCTTCCAGGCTGCACTTTGGGGAGGTTTCCTTCTCTTCCCACTCTACAGGAAAACCGTGTTCTGCTGTTCACAAATAGAGAATGGCTGGTGGGAGATGTGGTGGTCAGAGGCTCTTTGGGCAACAGTGACAATGAAATAATGCAGCTTTTAAATTTTCTTTGAAAGAAGATAGGACATCAACAAAACTTCTACGCTGGACTTAGAGAGAGCAGACTTTGGCCTATTCAGAATTCAGATTTGGGGATAACAGAATCAGGAGCTGATTTTTTAAGGCAAATAGCCTTTTAAAACAAAGAGATCCAGGCAAGGTGGGCACACTTCAAGAAAGAAAAGTTGCATGAGCAGGAGCAGCCTGTCCCTATGTGCCAAAAAGTGAACTACTGAGGAAAAAGACTGGCCTGGCTGGACATAGAGCTTGTTCCAGGAAGTCAAGGAAAAAAAAGGCACATCACCTTTGGAGAGAGGGGCAGACAACTTAGGAAGTATTTATGGATGTTGTTTGGTCATGCAGAAAGAAAAGTAGAGAGCTGACAGCTCAATTATAACTTATCCTGGCTACGTCTGTAAAAAATAATGAAAAATATTTTTATAAGTATATTAATAAAAAAAGGAGGGACAAGGAGAACCTCAGCTATTTATGGGATATGGGGGTGAATGTAGTAACTAAAGATAAGGAAAGGTTTTAGGTACATCAGAACTTTGCCTCAGTTTTCAACAATAAGAGAGGTTTAGCTCAGGACAAGTCTTTTTCTGACCTGGGAGATGGGGACAGGGAGCAGAACAGACCCCCTGTAATCCAGGAGGAAGCAGCTGGGGACATGCTGAGCCACTCAGATGCTCACAGGTGTTTCTGGGACCAGATGGGATCCATCCTAGGGGGATGAGGGAGCTGCTGGATGAGCTCCCCAAGCTGCTCTCCATCATTTCTCATCAGTGCTGGCTCAGCAGGGAGGTGCCAGAGGACTGGAGGTGCCAATGTGAGCCCATCCCCAAGAAGGGCTGGAAGGAGGATGTGGGGAACTGCAGGCCTGTCAGCCTGACCTGGGTGCCTGGTGAGGTGATGGAACAGACCACCTTGAGTGCCATCACAGGGCACCTACAGGATGGCTGAGGGATCAGAGGCAGCCAGCGTGGATTTCAATATCTGCATTGATGATCTGGATGAGGGCATTGAGTGCACCATCAGCAAATGTGCAGATGGCACCAAGCTGGGTGTGAGTGTGGATGTGCTGGAGGGTAGGAGGGCTCTGCAGAGGGACCTGGGCACCACTGTGACACTGACACTGCAGGGTGTCATGGCACCAAGAATCCATTGTGACACTGCAGGTTCTTGTGTCACCAGGGGTCCATTGTGACACTGTGCAAACAAGGAGTCCATTGTGGCACTGTGGAGCCTTATGGAATTCGGGACCCCCTGTGACTCCATGGGGCCTCATGAAATCAAGAAGACAGATGTGACAGTTTTTGTCCTTGTGGAAACAAGGAGACTGCTGTGACACTGCTGGACCTTGTATAACCAAGAGGCCATTTTGACCCTAGAGGGAGTTATGGACTGAAGGAAACAATTTTGGCATCATGGTGCCCCATGGGATCAAGAGGCCATTGTGACACTGTGGAACCAAGGAGAACATTGATGCTCTGCGAGACCTCGTGGAACCAAGGATCCATTGTGATACTGCAGGGCCCTGGGGGACCAAGGTGTCACTGTGACATTGCAAGGCTCAAGGATACAAGGGGCTTTGTGACACCAGGGGGCTCCATGGAACCAGAGGAACATTGTGACACTGGGAGGCCTCATGGAATTGTGACATTTTTGGGCCATATGGAACCGTGCTGACATTAAGCTGGCTGTGAGTGTGGATGTGCTGGAGGGTAGGAGGGCTCTGCAGAGGGACCTTGACAGGCTGGATCCAGGGCCCAAATCCAACAAGGTGAGGTTTAACAAGACCAAGTGCTATGTCCTGCACTTTTGCCACAACAACCCCTGCAGTGCTCCAGGCTGGGGACAGAGTAGCTGGACAGCAGCCAGGCAGAAAGGGACCTGGGGGCACTGATGGACAGCAGGCTGGACATGAGGCAGCAGTGTGCCCAGGTGGCCAAGAAGGCCAATGGCTCCTGGCCTGGATCAGGAATGGTGTGGCCAGCAGGAGCAGGGCAGTGATTCTTCCTCTGTGGTCAGCACTGGTTGGGCAGCACCTCGAGTGCTGTGTCCAGTTCTGGGCCCCCCAATTAGGAAGGACATGGAGGGGATGGAGCATGTCCAGAGAAGGGCAACAAGGCTGGTGAGGGGTCTGGAACAGAAGTCTTGTGAGGAGTGACTGAGGGAGCTGGGCATGTTTATCCTGGAGGAGGACTCGGGGTGACCTTATGACTACAACGCCCTGAAAAGTGGTTGTAGTCAGGTGGGGATTGGTCTTCTTCTTCAGGCAACATCTGACAGAATGAGAGGACGCAGTCTTAAGCTGCTCCAAGTGAAATATAGGTTGGATATTAGGAAAGTAATTTTTACAGAAAGGGTGATGAAGTACTAGAATGATCTTCCCAGAGGGCCTGATGGAGTCACCATCTGGATGTGTTTAAAAACAGACTGGATATGGCACTCAGTGCCATGGTCTAGTTGAGGTGTTAAGGCAGGGGTTGGACTTGATGATCTTGAAGGACTCTTCCTACCCAGGGATTTTGTGATTCTGTGAATTCTCTGAGACTTTCAGCTGAATCCTCTGTCCCTGTCCCTTCCCTGTGTCTCTGTTGCAGATGGAAGCTGCTGGTGCCTTTCTCACTTTTTTCCCATTTCCTGAATACAGACAGATGTTCCTAGGAGTGTTCAGCAGGTGTTGCTCAATGTTTATGCAAAGCTTTTGTATCCTCATGGAACCAAGGAGACCCTTGTGACACAGTGAAACCCCATGGAACCAAAAATCCATTGTGACATTGGGGCTGGATGGTACCAAGGAGACCATTGGGATACTGTGGATCCAAGGACACCATGGTGACATTGTGGAAACTGATGGAACCATGGGCATTGTGACACAGCAGGGCCTCATGGAACCAAGGAGTGAATTGTGACTCTATCAAACCTCATGGAACCAAGGAGTGAATTGTGACTCTGAGGAACTTCACAGAACCAAGAGTCTATTGTGACACGGGGTACTCATGAAACCATGGAGAGTATTTTGAAACCAAGGCCTGCTGGAATCAAAGGTCCATTGTGGCTCTTCAAGGCCCTGTGGACCAAGGGGAGCACAGTGACACTGTGGGGTCCATGGAACCAAGGGGTCATGGTTACACTGTGGAGCTTTATTGAACCAAGAGTCCATGGTGACACTGCAGGGCAGTATGGAATCATGGAGAACATTGTGACACTACACGATGTCATGGAATCAAGGGGCCATTGTGACACTGTGGGGACTTGTGGGACCAAGGGGCAGTTGTGGTACCATGGAAATTGTGGCAGTCCCGCTGAGGTCCATCACCAACACAGGCTCCTCCTGGACTCCTTGGAGGAGAGAGTTGGAGGCCATGATTACACAAAGCTCTCATAGACTCCAAGGCAAAAGCAAAACCCAAAGTCCTCTGAAAAACCTGCAGTCCCTGGGAGCATGAAGGAGCCCCCCAGGGCCATTCCTGACCAAGGCTCCCCAGGGACTCGTCCCAGCAGATCCCTGAGGCCACTGGGCTGTGGGGGGATGCTGAGGGCAGGACAAGGGGTGACAGTGGCCAGCCTTGCTGGGCTGTGCCAGGAGGCCCCAGTGGCTCAGGACAAGGTGTCTCCTCACAGCTCTTGGTGGCACAGACCCTGCTGTGACCCAGGACACCAAGACTTGGCTTCTCCTGGGCACTGCCAGCACTGCCAGGGCCCTTGGCCATGTCCTGCACAGCTTGTCCTGCACTGTCCCACAGCTGCTGCTGTGTCCCTGCAGGCTGCACACTCCCATCTCGCTGCCCCTGCCTCTGCCCTGCCATTGCCAGCCCTGCCCTGACCTCTGCCCACCCTCACCCTCTGTGCCTTGGGACACACACACATGCACTGAGCTCATCCTCCTCCTCCTGGCTGCTTCTCCTGCCACAGCACTGCCCTGGGAGGGTTCATTCCTCACTGGAGCTGCTGTGTTTGTACTGGTGCATTTTATAGCTCTGCTTCTGCTTCTCTGTCAATTCTGCCTTCAAAGAGCTCTCCAAGGAAAAAATTCATTTAATGGTGGAATAACAGAGGTGGGAAGAGCCCACTGAGCCCTCTTGGCCTGGGTGTGGCTGGGATGGAGTTCCCTTTGCCCAGAGCAGCCCCTGTTCTGCTGTGCTTGGCTCTCGTGCCTGGAGTGGGTTTGGTCACAGCCTGAGGCTTTGGCTGCTCCTGAGCAGGGCTGGCCCCACATGAGGCATCTCTGCAACTCCCCAACCAATGTCCTGGGGGTGGGCAAGTGTTCCTGGGGACACAGGCATGGGACAGCTGGGCTGGACTGACCCAAGGGATCTTCCAATGCATGGGATGTCCTGATCAGCAGGGAAATAAGGGGGCCAAGAGAGTCTCTGGATTTTCTGTATTAATACATTCGTCTTCCAAAATAACCACTACATGTGCTGAATTCTGGTGGGGAATTCTTGTCTCCCCATGATTTTTCTTGCTTCTGCATTTGGCCTTTGATTTTTACTTCCCTACCCCAAACATTAATGTCTTTTTATGCTGACCCACAATTTTTTCACCTTATTTTCTCCTGTTTTCTGAGTAAGGAGGGACAGTGACAGAGACACTTGGCTGTCATTTGATCCCAGAGGGGTTTAACCACAGTCACCTTGCCCAACTCTGCTCTTATGGGCACGCCCAGCAATGTCAGGGCTCTGTCAGGTGCCCAGCCCTGAGCTGGGCTCATGCCCTGCTCACAGCCCCAGGGGTGTCCAGGGACACGAGCCCTTCCCTGGCACACACACACACAGTTCATTGCAGCACGGGCATGGGCTCCCTGGGCTCTGCTGCCACTGCCAGAGCCTGGCAGGGACCTCAGCCCTGCGGGTGTCACCCTGCCCTGCCCCTGCCCGAGGTGCCCCATGGCCGGAGGGATGGACACGGGGAGCTCTGGGCACAGGAGCTCATCCCAGCCCTGCATCCAGGGGTTCCCAGGGGATGTTACTCTCTGGAAACTCCAGGAACAGCTGCAGGTGTCTGTGTCACTGGGTTTATGTCCCCTCACACACACACAGGATGTTCAGGGCTGTGCAATGTCCCTGCACTGCAAACACAGACACCTGACCTGGTCACTTGATGTCCCTCCAGGGAGGGAAGAACAACTTCTGTGCCCTGGGGTGAGAGGCCACTCCTGGGGGCAGTGCTGGCTTTGCCAGGGCACTGCTGGGACAGCCCCACCCTGAACACTGCCACACTTCTGCTGGTCACTGCTGCTCTCCTCTCCAGGGCGCTGTGTTGGGAACATCCTTGAAAGAAAACTGGGAAGGAGATTGAAGCTTTCAGGCCCTGCACTGGGGAGATGCCCCTGCATGATGCAAATGCTGCTGCAGAGCCCAGGTCTGTCCCAGCAGTGCCCATGGCCTGTCCCTGCCTGCAGTCCCTGGACAGTCACACAGCAGGACTGGGACTGAGCTGAGAGAGCCCTGAGGCCTTAAACCAGCCCAGGGGCTCTGAAGGGGAGCATGGAAGTGAAGGAAGGGGAGGTTATGGAGCAGAAGCCCTGGGGCTGCCTGGCAGTGAGGAGCATTGGGGTTCCCTTTTCACCTCAGCTCTGCCCAGTGACACCAACTCTGCAGCTCCAGAGAAGTCAGGGAGGAAAAATATCAGGGGAACAGGGCAATATAGAGTTCTTTATTTTGTGTAAACACAGAGCTCGTACAACTCCTGGGTTATACAGCCTATGGCTCACACTAGAAATGCAAATACTGAATGAAAAATGGTACAAAGATTTTCCTGTGAACAAATTCTCAAAAATATAATACCTGTGCCAGCAGGAAAAACACAGGATACAGACTGGGTGTTAATGAGTAACATCATAGAAGCTATAGAGGAGCATGGGAGTTTATTGGTTCTGAACAGCATTCATAATTATTTTCCTCAGGCCATCCTTGAGCTCCTGGTTCCTCAGGCTGTAGATGAGAGGGTTCAGGGCTGGAGGCACCACTGAGTACAGAACTGACACTGCCAGATCCAGAGATGGGGATGAGATGGAGGGAGGCTTCAGATAGGCAAATACGATAGTGCTGAGGAAGAGCGAGACCACGGCCAGGTGAGGGAGGCAGGTGGAAAAGGCTTTGTGCCGTCCCTGCTCAGAGGGAATCCTCAGCACAGCCCTGAAGATTTGCACATAGGAGAAAACAATGAACACAAAACAACCAAATGCTAAACAGACACTAACAGGAAGGAGCCTCAGTTCCCTGAGGTAGGATTTGGAGCAGGAGAGCTTGAGGATGTGTGGGATTTCACAGAAGAATTGGCCCAGGGCATTGCCCTTGCACAGGGGCAGGGAAAATGTATTGGCTGTGTGCAGCAGAGCATTGAGAAAGCCACTGGCCCAGGCAGCTGCTGCCATGTGGGCACAAGCTCTGCTGCCCAGGAGGGTCCCGTAGTGCAGGGGTTTGCAGATGGACACGTAGCGGTCGTAGCTCATGATGGTGAGAAATGAAAATTCTGCTGCAAAGAAAAAGGCAAAGAAAAATACCTGAGCAGCACATCCAGCATAGGAGATGTGTCTGGTGTCCCAGAGGGAATTGTGCATGGCTTTGGGGACAGTGGTGCAGATGGAGCCCAGGTCGCTGAGGGCCAGGTTGAGCAGGAAGAAGAACATGGGGGTGTGCAGGTGGTGGCCGCAGGCTACGGCGCTGATGATGAGGCCGTTGGCCAGGAGGGCAGCCAGGGAGATGGCCAGGAAGAGGCAGAAGTGCAGGAGCTGCAGCTGCCGCGTGTCTGCCAATGGCAGCAGGAGGAAGTGGCTGATGGAGCTGCTGTTGGACATTTCTGCACTGTGGCCATGGAGTCCTGTTGAAGGAGTACACAGTTATAATTCAGGGGAGACTTTGCTGAGCAATGTCCAAGTTCCTTCTCCTTTGCCTCTGCTACTCTGTGCCACCCCAGTTTCATTTTCTCAAATCCCTTCCTTCAGCCTCATGCCTGGAGCTCTCCTGGGATCTGGCCCCGTTGCTGTGATGAGCAGGGACCCTGTCTATGGACACTGAGGGGTCAGCTCTGCTCTGCAGCAGTGGGGTCATGGGAACAGGAACAGGGGCCAGTCCTGGGGCTGGATTTCATCAGGCCAATCTGCTCCTGAGGCAGAGGAGCTTTGCAGCACCTCCTGTCCCAGGGCTAAGGAGCAGTGATGGCCAAAGGCAGTTTGAGAGGGATTCCTGCTGTGCCCAGGGAGATCAGAGAGAACTGTGCAATGCAAGAGCTGTAACTCAGTGAAGGGTGAGGGGAGCTGCTCTGTCACTCCATCTGTCCCCAGCTGCCCTTTCTGAGATCCAGGGCAGTCACTGTGTTCCCCTGAAATCAGCCTGACACAGCTGAGAGCAGAGGGACAGCAGAGCAACCTGGCTCAGCCCTTCTCACAGTCTCAGGCCCACTCCTGGCCAAGGACACTCCTGTCCCCCAGTGTCCCCTGGAGGCAGCTCAAAGCTTGGATGGCATCCTGAGGACACACCAAGGGTCCTGTCCATGGCACTGCTTGAGGAGACTCAGCTCATTCCCAGCCTCCCAGCCTGCCCTGGCCTGAGCTCCCCGGGGCACAGGGAGCTGGGACACCCCATTGCTGTGCTCAGCCTGCACAGGAGGAGCCCAAGGGCTGGGCCTGAGCCTGCAGCTGGAGCTGCCATTGCCAGAGAGCCCTTCAGCAATGCCAGGAGCACCTGGGCAAGGCAAGGAGAGAGAGAGAGCTGGCCCTGAGGAAAATCCTTTCCCTGTCCATCCCTGCCCAGCCCCTGCCAGGCAGCACCAGGGCAGGACAGTGGCCCTCAGGTCCTGGTCAGCAGGGAATGGGCACATGGCAGGAGAGATTCCCTTCATGTCTGGTGCTGCTCTGCCAGCCCAGGAGGGGACTGAGGGCCCTGAGCCCCCGGGCTGAGGGCTGAGCTGGCTGGGAGGGGACACCAGAGCTGTGCTGCTCAGGGCAGTGTCTGCCCTGCAGGGCAGGGCTGGCAGGTGTCACATCTGCCCTGCAGCAGGGCTTCCCTCAGCACTGCCTCCCTCCCTCCCTGCCCATGGCTCTGCTGCTTGAGCTGTCCCAGCCCAAGCTGTTCCTGTGGCCCTGGGCTCCTTCCCTGCCAGAGCTGCCAGAGCCCAGCCCAGCCCCTGGGCCAGCTCTGCCCTGCAGCTGCTCGGGAGTGCAGGGATTAAAGAACAGCTCCCCCAAGCCTGGGCACCATGGAAAGGTGATGCTGGATGGATCTGGAGGATGGATCCCTTTCTGAGGTGCCCAGGAATCCTCAGAGTGATGGTTTAAGAGCCTCAGCCCCTGCTCTACCCTGCACAGCTGAGTTTCCACTCTCACCAAGCTGAGTCTGGGAAAAGTGGGAGCACAGATTCAGGAAACCAGAGGCACAAGCAGGAAACTCCTGCCCTGAATGAACTCATGAAAAGTCCCCTCAGAAATGACCTGGGCATGAGCTGGAGCTCTGAGCAGCCCTGGCCCACACAGCACCCTCTGCACAGCAGCAGAACCTGTCCTGGCAGGACTCACTCCTTGCACCCACAGCTCCCGTCCACCATGCATGAGGAGCTGCCAGGCACGCTGAGAGCTGTCCCTGGCAGGTGGCACATGCCCTGGGCTGGCCAAGAGCCCTGAGGGCTGCAGGAGCTGCTCTGCAGGACAGCCCTGGGCAGCCCTGGCTGCAGCCCCAGCTTCAGCCCCTGCAGCCGTCCCTGGCAGCAGGAGCCGTCCTGCCCTGTCCCTCTGACGGTGCCCAGGGCAGCCCCGCTCTGCAGAACATCCTCCTCCTCCTCCTCCTGTGCCTCAGAGAAACTGGGAGAGTCCTCCTGACACATCCCCCAGGCCGTGGGCTGTGCTGGCTCCAGGAGATCCCTCCAGGAGCACAGGGGACATTGCCCTGCACCCACACACTCACCATGTCCAGGGCTGTGAAGATGTTTCCCCAAGTGCGGTCTCAGCTCAATGTCTTCCCAGTCCTGATTGCCTTGAGCCTGTCTGTGCCTGGCTCCTGTGCCCTCAGTGCCTGCAGGCAGTGCCCTCAGCCCTGCTGGGCTGGCAGAGGAGCTGCTCCTCAGCAGAAATGTCTTTTTGAAGCTTCTCTTGGTTTACCTTGGGAGCTGCCTCTGTGCCAGGAGCCCGGCCCAGCTCAGCAGCACAGACACAGCACAAGGACTTTAATGATCCTCTTGGGTCATTAAATATTTACATTATAATCATTCCCTGAGAGAGTGTTCCAAAAACTTCTCAAGAACTCAAATTAAAATGCTGAAGTTTCTTGAAGTTTTAATGGGTCCCACTGAGGGACACAACTGAGAAAACGTCCCCAGGTTCCAGTTAGAGCAGGAAATTCGAGGCTGAGATGACAGGTGAGGACGTAGAAATGTCAAGTCTTTCCCTTATAGACTCATGCCCCCAGTTATCTGCTTTAATTAGTCCCTTGAGAGTTTTGTATTGACATTCAGTGGGGCTCATAAATACTTTGAGATACTCAAGGTTTGGGTTTTGCTTTTGCCTTGGAGTCTCTGAGAGGTTTGTGTAATCCTGGCCTCCAATTATCTGCTTTAATGAGTCCCTTGAGAGGCTTTGTCAGTAATGATACTCAGTGGGGCTCATTAATGCTTCAAGGTACTCAGTTTTTCTAAGGTACTTGGAGTTTCCCTTTTGACACCAACTCTTTTAGTAGTTTATGCAATCATGGCTCCAATTATCTGCTTTAACGAGTCCCTTGAGAGCCTTGTACTGACACATTGGGGCTCATTAATGCTTCAAGTTACTTCAGTTTTTTAAGGTACGTTCCTTTTTCCTTTCCTCTCTTACTCTCTGAGTGGTTTTGGGCAATTCTGGCCTCCACCAGTTCTCTCCTTCAAAGAGTCCATGAGGAGCCTGTGTTGGGGATGGACCTCAGTGGGACCCATTAATGCCTCAAGACACTTTGGGTTTTTCTTCTGACTTGGACTCCTGGAAAGGTTTGTGCAATCTCCTCTCAGGCCCTGAGGTTCAAGGGCTCAGCACCAAATGCACCCCGGGGCTCATTGGGATCAAGCAAGTCCTGACAAACCATGGCTCTGCCTTGATTTCCCTCTGGTCAAGAACATATCCAGCAATTAGTTACACTGAGTATTTCAGCTACTTTGATATTTACATTTTCATCACAATTTTCATGACTAATCCTTGGTAAAACTCTAGAGGTGTTTCTGGCAAACAAAGATTGTGGCTGCTATCAAGATACAACTTACAAACACCAGTAGTTCTTTAGTGACATGGTTCTTCATTATTTTTCCTCAGTCTCATTTGCGTTGGGAACAATAATTCTGTTGTCCATGGAGCTGATGTCTTTTTAATTCCAGAATAATGTCCCCAAGGTCCTTTGCTGTTCAGCTCTACTGTGCTGCCTGTGGGTGACAAGGCTTGGTGGGGTCCTTTCCCCCCTGGCTGGAGAGGTGCCAGGTCCCAGTCCCTGAGGGCACCCAGGCTCCTGGATGGAATTTGTGTGGAATTCCACATCCTGAGTGTCACATCAGCCTTCACATGGAGCCCCGTGGATCAGAGCATTTTCCAAAGAGCTGTTGGGGCAAACAGGGAGATTTGGTCTGGCAGGATCTCTAAAACAATATCCCATAACATCCACTTGTTCTGGCACAGAACACTTGGCTGCAGGGACACATTCCCATTGTTCTCAGCCAGGTTTCAGGAGTCAAACAGTGTTGTCTTTCCCCAGAGCTGTTCCTTCAGCTGGCCTGGGAGGGCCATTTGGCCTCTGCACCCACACTCTGGCTCCATTATTAGGACTGGTGCATCCAAACCCTTTATCTCCATGAACAGCAGTGATTTGAGGTGGATGTCCTTTTTTCACAGTTCTTTTAAAAACTGCAGCATCAACAATTGTGCTACCCTTCCTCAACTGAATATGGGGTTGAATAATCCAATTGTTCACTTCTGTTTAACAGAATTACTTTAATTTCTCCTTGATAATCGGAACCAGTTACTTCTCCCATGACATGAACACTTTTCAAGGCCAAGCTTGATTGAGCAGTCATCAAACCAAAGTGTCCTAGAGGACTATGAATTCCTATTCTGGTAATTATAGCTCTCATTTGTGGACACACAGAGATCTGGGAAAATTACAGCCAGGAAAATCATTCCCAGGCTGGAGTTTCTCCTGGTTTTCTCACAGATCTGTTCACAAGCTGATAATGCATTCAGCTCCAATAGGGAGTTTTTCCCAGGACGATAAGTTTTGTCAAAATAGAATGGAAGTAATAACATTAGATTAACACCTGGTGCTGACTGTGGGACTCATTCTGAAGTACTGTCCCAGAGGCATTTTCTCAATTATCAAATGAGCCACTGACTTGTCTTAGCTCTGTGGAAGATCCTATAAATACGAATCGTGCTTTCAATAAATTGCCTTCTTTCCCCAAGAAAATCTCCGTGTTGCTCATTGCTTTCTCTAGCTCAGCAGCAACACTCATTTTCTCCTGATTTATCCTAATTAATATTAATGCATGAAGGTCCAGCCCTGCAGCCTCTGGGGTGGCCCTGTCAGGGGCCATCACACCCGGAATAATTTCCCAGGCAGTCACAGTGTCACTGTCCATGGCTGTATTTGCAAACTGGGTGCAGCCATGCACATCCAGGGGGTTCCCATTTCCCAGTGGGGCCATTGTTAAGGGTAGGGAGCACATCTGGGAGATGGGTTCTCCATCGGGACAGGTTCCCATCTCCTCGTTTTTCCAACTGCTCTTTTAACAACCCCTTCATCTGTTCAATCAATGCTGCAGCTTGTGTAGTCTGGTATATAAAAAACCCAGTAGTCTTACTCACTGCATTTTTCACAGAAATAAAGCATTCCACATCCTAGTGTCAGCAAACCCTGTAAAAACTGCCAATTTCATCCTTTCCTCTTTCATTCATTGTATACAACCTCACAGTTTACCAGTGATATTTGGGTCCTGGCCAATCATTTCTTTAGAGTATTCAGTGTTAAATCCCTGAGTAGCCAAAACTAAAAAAAATCAGTATTGGAGCATTATTTTACAATGTTATTATATACATATAAATATATACATTAAAAAATAATTATTTTTTACATACATATATATTTATTGTATTATTATTATTTCTCTTGCACAAACAAATCCAAGCTCAAGATTAAGAACCTCTTCTGTTCCTCCATGTGATAGAGTTCCAACAACAATTGATCCTTCTGTTGGTGCTGTTTCTGGGATTCTTTTTAGAAAATTCACCCTCATCTTCCTACACCCATAAGTTCTTTTCCTTGTTCCAAGTGCAATTTTTGGATGCATTTTGATACATCCTGTGCTTCAGCTTCTTTCAGCTGCCTTCCCCATTGCTCACACAGTGCTCCAACCTCAGCCCCCTTTAGAGCCAGCAAACTCTAGGGAAGGTTTTCCCCATACCTGGGAATTTCAGACAAGACTGATTCCTTACATTTACATTTAAAAAGCAACATTTTGTGGTGATCTGGCCAGACTACACCAACTTTGTTTTACCAGTGGGCAGGGGCAGCAGCAGAGACACAGACACCAAGTTCAGCAATCAGTGTCATTTACTGTAGTTCAAAGCAGCAAAGCAGCACAAAAGGAGAAGCTCAGCAATGCAGCCAACCATCAGCACCAAAGATTGCCTGCAGGGATTAAGAGACAGCACCAGTCACCCTCAGACTTTGCCATCAGCCAGGTGCACACATCAGCTGGGGAAGCTGTCACAGCCAAGGACTGCAGAGCCACTCCTGGACACTGGGAATTCCTGCAGGTGCCTCCAGCCACAGGGGAGGCTTCCAACCCCGCTGTGAGAGGGCCCAGCTCTGATAGTGCTGAATAAACAAACTGACAGCACTTCTAGTGCAGGAACAGCTGCTTTCATTCTCCTCTTGGGCTCCTCCCAAAGCCTGGCCAGGCCTCAAGGAGGAACCAAGGGAGGTGCCTTTGACCATACAGCCCCAAACAAGGCCAGATGTCAGATTTCATGGCCTTGTCTGGTTTCCAAATACAGAAAGGTCAATCCATGTTTCACTCATGAGTGGATACATTTATCACAGCACTAATGACCATGTATATTTGCTAATGACTGGATACAAAGATAACCTTTGGTTGGAAGGTTCATCCAGAGGTCACCTTTTGCTCAGGGCCTGTTGTCCAGGACTTGGCACTTCAGGGACTGGGTTTAGTGCTGGGGTTGACAGTGCTGGGTGAACAGCAGGACTGGATGAGCTCAGAGGTCTTTTGCAACACAAAGGATTCTATAATTCCAGGATTCCATCTGCTGCTTTCAGTTAGGTCCATGTTGGCAGCATTACTTTGGTCAAAAGTCCCCTCTTGGTCAGCTCTTGTGGCCTAAGGCTTCAGCTCCTTTAGCTCCTGGTGCTGAGCTGCTCATGCTGAACGAGATGGCTCAGAGAGAAGAACACAGTTCATCCAATTCCTCCTGGGACACTGAGAGGGGAGGCTGTGGAAACAGGAGCATTGTTTGCTGTGCTCTCCTCCCTGCCCTTCACACCTTTCAGCACTTTGAAGCAGCCAAGAGCTTTCTCCAAGGGTGCAGTGAAGCAGCTGTTCCTGCTCCCAGCTCTGGCTCTTCCCAGTCTCTGACCTTGACTGGTTTTGTCCCTCTTGCTGTGCCCTCTGTTCCCCCTGTGCTCGGTGGCTGCTGCCCAGGGCTGTGGCACTGGCACAGATCAGGGGCTCCAGTCCCTCCTTTCTGTGCCCTTGGAGCTGCCTGCTCACAGCAGCCTTTTCCATCTGGAAGCTCCACATGGACAGGGAGTCCCCACCTCTGCTCCCTGCACAACCTCCAGGAGCCCAGGGCTGCCATCTCCAGTCCCTGCTGGCCCTGGGGGCTCCCAGGTGGCCCAGGCTGCTGTGACACCACTGCACTCGGGAGGGAAGAGTGGCAGGGGCTGTGCTGAAAGTCAGGTCCATGTGCTGCTGCTGCTGCTGCTGCTGCTGCTGCTGCTGCTGCTGCTGCTGCTGCTGCTGCTGCTGCTGCTGTGGGGGTCGTTTGTCCAGCCCTGCCCCAGAGTCAGGGATCAGATCCAGGCCCTGCTGCTGCTCCCTCGGGATCAGCCACAATTTGGGTGTTGCTGTCAGTGCCAGCAGAGGCGGTGGCTGCAGCAGTGGGTGCTGACAGTGCCCCAAGCCCCGGGGCCAGAGGGGTCCCTGGGCTGGGGGCTGGGAGGGAGCTGCCCCTTGTTCTCCCTCTGCCCCACACAGAGCTGGGCTGGGCACAAGTGGGGCAGCACAGCAAACAGGAGCCTGTGAGTCTCTGCCAGCCCTGTCTGCTCAGAGTTTGGCCCTTGCAGCTCCAGGTGGACAAAGGCAGCTGCTCCTGGCCCCTCTGTGTGTCCCCGTGCTCTGCAGTGCTGCTCCACCAGTCTGTGCCCAGCAATGGGGAAAAGCCTCAGCCCTGCAGGGCCAGGAGCTGCCGGGCTCTGCCTGAGCAGCTCAGCCAGGAGGAAGGAGCTGCTCCACACGGGAACCAGCAGCAGAGGACACTCTTTTTTTATGGCATGTTTTCTGTTTTAAGGAAAAGAAAAAGGAAAAAGGAAAAAAAAGCCTCTATAAAATGTGGAAGATAAAAACACCCAAGTGTGCAGTCAAAAACCTTCTGTTTGAACTTTCAATTAAGAGGTAACTGATCTTTTGAAACAGAAAACTCAGTTATTTACTCTGTAAATGAGCTGATGGCATTGATGCATCTTACTGGCCTCAGTAACCTTTTTAAAAAAAAATTTTGGGGTTTGTTTCCAATATTATTTTAAATTGTGGTGAAACTGGTGGGAAGCAAGAAGAAATTCCTTTGTGCCCTGCCAACTCCAAGCAGGACTGGGAATCTAAATTCTGTCACAGTCCAAATCCTTTAGAAGATGCCCTTCCTTCTCACCCTGTGAATGAGCTGCACATTCCCTTTGAAATTATCAGGGGTTTCTTAAAGAGAGTCTCACTTATGGCTTTTTGCTTGGTTTGGAAGTGCAGAAGGACAATTCTCCATCCCTCAGCTCCAGCCTGCACTGCCTTAGGAGCATGGCCCACTCACCAGGTTTTGTCCACTCAGGGCACTTTTAGAGAAAGAAGAAAGTGCAATTGCACAATTCCAGCTAAGAAGGAATGAAGAGTGGGACCAACAAAACATCCTGTGGAGATCCAGGTGTTCAGCTGGGACTGTGGAGAGTTTGGGCTCTTGCCAACTGGATGTGTGTCTCTAACTGCAGTGTCTTGGCCTGCAGGAGAGTCTCACTCACCTGCAGAAGCACAAAGCTCAGGTGCTGTGCTGGGAACGGGCTCATCTGATGCAAAGCTGTCAGAGCCATGTGAGGGCAGAGCGGGCCCAGCCGTGCCCAGGGCTGAGCCCAGCAGAGCCCTGGCAGAGCCCAGAGCAGCCTCAGCATCCACAGAGCCCGGCTGCAAGGAGAGAAACCAGAAACCGCCCGTCAGCTGAAGGCTCCTGTCCCCCTTGTCCCAGCTCCCGCCGTGCCCAGGCCATGCTGGCCGTGCCCAGAGCGGTGCCCAAAGCTGCCCATCATTGCTGCCTTGGGCACAGAGCAGGAGGGCAGGACTGTGCCCAGCCTGCAGCCAGCCAGAGCACATCCAGCCCCTCAGAAACTGCCCAGAGCCAAAAAGCAGCTTGGCAGCCCCTGAAGAATTCATTGCAGCTGCCCCAGCAAAGGGGGGAACCTTTGGTGCCCGGCCAGGCCACGCTGTGCCCAGATCTGGGAGCATCCCCCTGGCTGTGGACTCACCCACAAACTGGGTGTGGATCTGTGCAGAAAGTGCCAGAATCCAAGTCCATCATCTTCAGCTGGCCAGATCGAGGAACAGATTGTCATCATTGAGGTTGTCCTTGGTGTCTCCAGCAGCAGCCCCACCTGGTACAGCTTCTCCAGGGGCTCCTTCTCCTTCCCTGGGGGCCAGACCAGGCTGTCAGTGTTCTGCCCAGGGCCCCAGCCATCAATGAACCAGACAAGGAAACCCAGGTTGGATGGTGGCCACCAGTGCTTGCCACACCAGGTCTCCAGCTCAGCTCCAGCCCAAGAGCTGCGTGTTCCCTTCTGATGATCCCTGCTCAGAGCTACAGCAGGACAAAACCAGTCTGGTTTGCTTTGCCACTGATTGCCAAGAGATGTGTGCAGCTGTTACCTGCCAGGCTCCTGGATCCAATTGTGCCCGTGGATCTCTCCCATCTTCTGGGGCAGATGAACACCCTGCAGCCAAGGATCACAGAAAAGGTCTTCTAAGGACAGCCTGTCCAAGGGTTGTATGGACAAACACCTCTTAATAACATCTTGGCACTCTGAAAAGAGAAACCAGAAATCACCAGTCAGCTGGAGACATTGTCTCCCCGTTCCTGTGCTCAGGCCATGCTGGGTGTGCCCAGGGTTGTGCCTAAACTTCCCCATGGATTCTGTGTTTGGAGGAGAGCAGGAGAGCAGGACATGTGCCACCTCCTCAGCAGCTGCCAGAGCAGGATGCTCACGAGCCTGCTGCTGTCTCCCAGCACTGGTATTCCCCCCGTGCCCAGAGATGAGGATCCACCTTGAGAGAGCCGTCGTGGGAACAAGATCCATCCCCAGATGATCTCCTGGCCCCTCCTGAACGGCTGCTTCCCCATGACCAGGTGGTACAGCAGGAGGCCCAGGGACCAGATCGTTGCTGCCTCGCCGTGGTAGCGTTGGTGGTGGATCCACTCTGGTGGGCTGCAGGACAGGGCTCCTATGGAATACAGATGAAAGTTGTTATAAATGAGAGACAAAAGTCTTGATATTCAGCAAAATTGAGATTGCTTTATTTGATATAGACAGAGCAAGAAGCACTCTGTGGAACATGAGGGGTCACCGCCCCCTCTACACTCCAGTGAACCCCGGCCTGCAGCCTCTTCTTGTACTATTGTTTCCCACTACAATCAATAATTTTTGTTTTTTTAGCTGTCACAATTTTGACAGGTAAGCAGTGGTGGTCGAATAAACATCCTTATCCCAATTCACAAAGTCTCTGGCCATAGCCATTTTCACAGATAACCGTCTGGTCTTTGTATATAACCACCAGTGAAATTCTGGAAGTTTGGTCCTTGAGATAGGCAGCATTGATCAGACAAAGGCAGGAAGGGCTATCGGGAAGTCTGATTTGGGGTATTTGGAAGTTTGATTTTGCAAGCTGGTAGTAGATGCAACTTATTTGGAAAATATAACCTAACCTAACATAACCTAACATAACCTAACATAATATAACATAATATAACATATCAAGGTTATCTTAAACAGAATGATGTTATCATATAATTTCCTTTATCTAGTGTCCATGCTTCACTTCAGAGCTTAGTATTCTGGTTTATACAGACCCCAATGCTTTTGTGATTAGCATGAATCTTTTATCAATTATCACAAGTTCATCAGGGGGATGCTGCTGCTCCCAGAGCCTCGTCCCAGCATCCCTGGGCATGCAGGGGCTGCTCCAGTGGCACAGGGCGTGACCCGCTGTCCTCTCAGCAGCACCTGGGACTTGTGTACAAACTCGGGGTTGGAAAAGAATTCACTGGTGCTGGAAGAGGGCAGCAGAAGCCCCAGGGAGGCCCAACCATGACATGCAAAAGAAAACCCCACCCAGAGGTGGAGAAAACCCACTCTTCTCCCCACCTGCATGGCCTCCAAAAATGTTAATAAGCCAAGGCAAACAAGGGGAGCAGAGCAGTTCAAGCCCTTCCTTGCCTGCACACCAAACTGAGCAGTGCACGGGTCTGACCCCCCTCTCTGCTATCCCCATGGGTTTTTATCAGCCTGGCTGCCCCAGCTCCAGCCCAGCCCAGGGCAGAGTGGGTGATGAAGGCTGTCAGCAGGGCTGGGAGCGGGCACCTCTCACACCCCCACCCAAATCAACTTGGCTCAAGCATTAATCCCATCCCGGCTGCAATAGGGGGAAGCCTCGGTGCTACAGCCAGGCTGGGCCATGAGATGCCCAGGAGCATCCTCTGGGAGGGCTCATCTGCAAACTGGGTGTAAGTTGTCCTGGAGGAAGGTGCCACAGCCAAACTCGATCAGTTTCAGCTGCCCAGTGGCCAGGTCGAGCAGGATGTTCTCTGGTTTGATGTCCCTGAGCAGGACCCCGCAGCGGGATGCTCTGCATCAGGGATGCAGCGCTCACCCCACGCCCGCTCTCCCAGCAGCGAACCCACCCGGTACCGCTGCTTCAGGCCCTGCAGCGCCTTCCCTGCCGGCGAGACGCGGCTGTCAGCGCTCGGCCCGGGGCCAGGAACGGCCCCCGAGCGCCCCTCAGCCGCCCCGGGCCGGGCAGCCCCAGGCGTTCGCTCTTTGGAACGGGACAGCGGCGGCTCGGGGCCGGCGGCCGCGCTGCCGAGCGGCGGAGCTCGGGCCGGGGGAGCCGCAGCGCAGGCGGCGGGAGCGGCCGCGCCGCGTGTGTCCTCCACGGGCCCCGGGAGGAGCCGGGGCCGGGGCCGGGGCCGGGGCTGGATCCCACGTTGGGGCCGGGGCCGGGACAGGCGGAGCCAAAGGGAGGCGATGCTGCCCCAGCCCCAGGCACTGATGCCCGCCCAGCAGCGGCACCGGCAGCGCGCCCAGAGCCAGGCGGAGGCGAGACCGCGGCGGGAAGGGCGGGGACATGGACGGGAACGGGGACGGAGACGGGGATGGGGGGCGGTGACGGGGACGGAGCAGTCCCGCCCGGAGTCCGGGGCATGGCCCGGCCCGGAGGAAGGAGAGGGACGCCGGGGAGGTGGCAGGTGGCAGGGGTAGAGCACCAAACAAAGAGCGCGAGAGGCTGTGGGACAGCTGGAGAGGGAGATGGGGAACAAGAGAAGGGACACAGCGGGTCGGTGAAATCGCTGCTTTTTTGCCACTGCCGAAGTGCCGGGAGCCTTTGTCCACGTGTCCGTGTGTCCGTTCCCCGTGTGTCCCTTTCCCGTGTGTCCATTCCCCGTGTATCCATTCTCCGTGTGTCCATTCCCCGTGTGTCCGTTCCCCGTGTGTCCATTCCCCGTCTGTCCATTCCCCGTGTATCCGTTCCCAGTTCCGCCCCTTGTGCCCCACAGCCAAGCCCCGCTCTCCTCGGGGCAGCACGGGCCGCTCCGGGACCGAAGCAGAGTCACGGAACATTTCTTCTTCCTCTCACACCCACCCCAAAACCACCGTCTTGTTTAGCTTCTTCGAACTTCTATTTCTGGCAATCTTGCAACTTGCCCCTCGTGCTCGCATGCCCCGGGCCCCATCCCGCCCGCCCGCCCCGCTCTGCGGTCTGTTCCTCACAAGCAAGCAAAGCGCTGTCCGGACTCTCCCCTGGAGCAGAGGAAAGTGCTGAACGAGGAGCCTGGCAGCGCCAGGCAGAGCCAGCCCCGTGGGAGGGCAGAGCAGCACATGAGGAGTGAGAAATGCAGCCCCTGCAGGGCAGCGCTGCTCCCCGGCCGCTCCGGGTGGGCAGCGGCAGCAGAGGGGCCACACCCGGCTCGGTGCCCTCGTCCCCAGGGCTGTTCCTGTTTTCTTGTCCGGTTCCAGGAGAAAATCGGAGACTGCCAAAAGGAGGATTAAAATAAAAGAATGAAACTGCTATTTTTGCCCAGTTGGCTGCCCATCCGATATAGCAGCTCAGTTCTCAGCTGCCTGCCTCCTCCCTGCCAATCCAGCGCTTTCAGCCTGGAGCAAAGGCCCTCTCTGCAGAGAAACTGCTGGCTGCTTTATTTCTCCTGCTGTTCATCGGCACAGCTAGAAAAGCAAACTAGTTTGGATCCTGAGTCTGTCAAAACAGGTGAACTTTGTCATGTTAAGACACAGAGCCTTGACCCCTGCACAATGTTCTAGGAATCACCTTTGCTGCTGCTGTGTATTGTCCCTGCTGAGGGTGAAATACTGTGGGAGCCCGTGCCCTGTCTCTAGAACCCACAGCCGACAAAATCACTGTGCTCTGACATTTGCAGGTTTCTGGTGTCTCCAGCATTGCTTTCAAAACAAACAGGGAGAAGGCAAAATGTGTGTAACTAATGATACTGTAGAGTGTATAAAACTTGCTAAGTCGTAGGTGTTTGAGGTAAGATCAGCTTGGAATGACTGTGATGTAGAACCAGTGCAACACAGAAAAAGGGAGCATATAAGGAAAGGAATTAATAGTATATGTGAATATCTTGAGTTATCTCTGTCCATTTTCATTTCACTTCTGGAAAGTTCTTCTGCTTCTCGAGAATCTTCTTCACAGTGATGTTTGCTCTTTCCGAGAACCTTTCCTGGAGAACGAGGTCGAGCTCCTGTCACAAGATGTGCCACCAACTGCAGCTTCTCTTGGCTTTCCACACTGTGAGGGCAGCACAATTTTCACAACAAAGCAGGATAAATGTCTTGAGAACTTGACAACTTGTTCTTTCTTTTCGTTTTGGGCTGGGGAGTTGTGCCATGGGTAAGGTTTTCATTGTTACTGTTCTAACCTAAGAAAACAGGAGGTGCTACCAGGAATTGTTAGGGAATGCAATCCTGACTGAATGCAGAGAAAGAATCTCCAGAGCCTGCAGCCAGAAGTGGAGAGTTGTGTCATAATCATTCCAACACCCCCATGGACATCTTGACAGTGATCTAGAACATGAAAATGGGCTGACAGAGGGAGTTGGTTTCTGTGTTCAGTCTAGCTGATTCTACATCTCTTGCACTGGTATAAATCAAGAGTACCATCAGTTCATGAGAAGCATCAGAACAAGCTGGACCTCTGTGAGGAGATGACTGAAAGAATCTGAAAAGGAGAAATGCAAGGAATGAACTTTGTCTGTAAGAAGGGTAATCTTTTCCTAATAATTTCCAATTCATTCCCTCTGCTTTTGTCCTTTATAGCAAGGCTATTTGCATCCCAAATTCCCCATGAAATGAGAACCCTGAGCTTGTGGAAGTGCCTGAGAGATGCCCTGTTCCTCTGCAGGGACACTCAGGCTGAAAGAGGAGCCTGAGGCCTGTGTGGGAAAGCCTCCTCGGAGCTGGAATTTGTGCCGTGCTGGGAGAGGAGGAGCAGGGGGAGAAGGCTGGGCGCTGTGTGGCAGAGCAGGAGGTTTGGGCTCAGGACATTCCGCCTGCGCCGCTGCCCCGCAATGGGCGGCCGTGCCCGGGGCTCTGGGCCTGGCCCCGCGTGCGCTGAGCTCCCGACACTGCGGGAGCTGCCCGGGCTGGGCTCAGGATCCCGCTGGGGCTGGGCAGCAGGCTGGGCTCCCACTGGCATCAGCAGCAGCTGGAAATACCTCTGGGCATCTCCATTTGCTGCTGCTGCTTGGAAGGAACAATGAAGCAAGTCAACAAGTTCTGGTTTCTCTTTGTCCTGGTGGATTTTTTCATTTTATTTGACACTCCAGAGGCAATTTCTGTGATAGCCTCTGTCAGCTGATTCTATTTCAGCAGCACCAGCAAGAGGGCACTGTTTGAGCACTGCCAAAGTGGCCTGTGTGGCTTTAATTCTCCTTGACTTTGTGCTCAGGGACTTGTGAGCATTACGAGATCTGCTACTCATGATGGCTGCAACAAACAGCCCGAGTTCCCCATCGCAAAAGCACTCTGGATAGCACTGATCGGAAAAGGCAATTGAAGTTTTACAGATAAAATTCAAATGGCAAACAGAAGAGGGGCAAGGGCAGCCATGATCTACAATTCCCAAGGCAAAGGCAACAACAGCCTCCTGCTGTCAGCTCAGGGTGAGTAAAACAGGGCTGAAAGCAGCGCTGGAACCCGATCCTTTCTTTCTCTGCAGGCTGGGTCAGGGCAGCACAGGCAGGCCCTGAGGAATCAGGGCTGGGTGTGGGTGATTGTTGGTCTCCTCCAGAATTGCCCTGGACAAAGGCCTTGGAAGCCGAGGCAGGAGCAGGTGGGAAGGGGCCGGCGCTGCTGCTGCTCCTGCCCGGGAGCCCCGGCTGGGCCGGGCCGGCGCCCACTGCGCTGCGGCTGCTGCTGCTGCCAGAGCCGGGCGGGACTCGGGGACAGGGAATGGACACGGGGGGACAGCAAAGGCCTTGGGGGCTGCAGGGATGTTGGTGCTGGGGCAGCGCCAGCACAGAGCTTCAGCCTGCAATGAACCCCGAGGGAAACACTGGGGAAAGGCTCCATTTCAGCCTTTTTTTACTCATCGTTGTGAAGGGACCGAAATAAAAGGGGAACAAGAGGGCCCCACCCCTACTCCTTTGGGAGGAGCCATGAGGGGCTGTGAGGGGCCATGATGGGCTGTGAGGGGCCATGAGGGGCTGTGAGGGGCTGTGGGAGGCCAGGCACCTCATGGAACAAAGGATCCATTGTGACACTGAAGAACCAAGGAGATTGTTGTTGGCAGTACAAAAGGTCATGGAACCAGAAGTCCATTGTGACATTGCAGGGCCTCAGGGAGCCACAGTGGCCATTATGAACCTTCAGGACCCACTGGAACCAAGGGGTCATTGTGACAATGCAGGGCCTCATGGAATCAAGGGGATCGTAGTGACACTGTGGGGCTCCATGAGACCATGGGGACATTCTGACTCTGTGGAACCAAGGATACCATTGTTGCACATTGTGACACCAAAGGGCCATTGTGAACTGCAGGACCTCGTGGAACCAATGAGACCAATGTGACATTGTGGGGCCTCACGGAACCAAGGGGCCATTGTGACAGTACAGGGCTCCATGGAACTAAGAACTCATGTAACAGAGAGGGGCCCAATGGAATCAAGGTGCCATTCCATACTTCAGGGCTTCATGGAACCAAGGTGCCATTGTGATACTGTGGAACCAAAAGAGACCATTGTGACACTGTGAGGCCTCATGGAATCCTGGAGACCATTCTGACACTCTGGGTCCCCACAGAACCAAGACGCCATTGTGACACCACAGGGCCTCATGGAACCAAGGCAATCATTGTGACACTGCAGGGTCTCACTGGCACAAGGGCCCAGTGTGACACTCTGGGTCTCCATGGAAGCAAGGGGCCAGTGTGACACAGCCAGGCCTCGTGGAACCAAAGGGACATTCTGGCATTGTGCAGTCCCATGGAACCAAGGAAACCATTTTGACACTGCATGGCCTCATGGAAGCAAGGGGCCATTGTGCCACTGCAGAGCCAAGGAGACCATTGTGACACTGCTGGGCCTCATGGAAACAAAAATCTGTTGTGATACTATGGGGCCACATGGAACCAAGGGGCAATTGTGATGCTGCAGGGCCCCAAGGACACAAAAGCATGGAACAGGTCTGGCTGGCTTGGTCTTCTGGGGACAGCCTAACTGTTCCAGCTGACCTTGCCATGTTGAGGGTTGCTTCTCATCTGCCCCTGAAACCTTGGAGTTCCATGCTTTCCTTCCTGTGGGAAAGAACTTTCCTTCTTCTCCAGGTGCCCAATGGCCAAAATTGGGATACTTCCTCCAAATGTGATTATATTCTTGGATGGCTCCCATATGAAACCTGCCAGGACAGGCAACTCCGGCTGGCCATGATTTCTTAGGGGCCACCTTGCATCTGCCTTTAAAACAGTGAGAGGCCATGCTTTTCTTTCCATGGAAAAAAACATCTTTCATGTCCAAGCATCTATGGCCTAAATTGGGAATGATCCTCCAAAATTCCTTATATCTAAGGACAGCTCCAAGACAAAAGCTGCAAGAAATGTCTAAGTTCCTTTGGCTTCCTTAGGGCCAGCTCTCATCTGCCTTTGAAACACTGGGGCTCTTCCCTTTCCTTCCCATGGAGAAGAACTGTCATTGCAATCCAGGGACTCACAGCTGAAATGGAATTCCACTTCGAAAACTCTACAAATATCCAAAAGTTGCTTTCAGACAAAAGCTGCAAGGACAGACAGGTCTGGCTTGCCTTGGCCTCTAGTGAGAACCTCTGATCTGCCTCCAAAACCCTGGAGATCTGTGATTTCCTTCCTGTGGAAAAGAAACATCCTTGTCCAGGTGCCCATGGCCTCAGCACATGAGCACTGAATAGGGACAAAGGAGCTCTGTGCTGAGTGGAGTGGAGATTGAGGACAGGAGAGGAGAGCCCTGGGAGGGATTGAAGGATGATTTGAGAGATGGTGGATCCTTTTGACATAGAGAACAGCCAGAGAAAGAAAGAAATAATGCCAAGAGCAGATGGGGAGGACAAGACTGGGAACAAAGAGAAAGGAGTTTATCTCCCAGGGCAGGGTTGTGGTGCAACACATCCCCCAGAAGGAGTCTGGAGCAGCCCAAGGCTTTGTGTGTGCAGGCAGAGGCAGGCAGGAGGCAGAGCTGTCAGCAAAGGAAGGGGCCAGCGAGGTGGGGCAGCCGGGGGATGACGACAGCCTGCAGGGACAGAGGCGCAGGGCATGGACACCGTAGGACAGCCTGGGCTGCAGAGGGCACAGGGATGGGCAGCAGCTGAAAGGCCCTGACACAGCCAACTCCTGCAGCACTTGGGCCATGCAGGCTGGCCCTGGGCCTGAGGCCAGCAGGGGACAAGTGAGCCTTGCTGTGCTGGGGCCTCATTGCCTCCTTGTCCCTGCTCAGCAGCCTGGCAGGGGCCGCCCCATGGTGCTGCCCTTGGCATTGCACATGCCCAGAGCCCAGTGGCCCAGGAAGAGCCCTGAGCAATGAGGGAGGGACAGGATCTGCCTTGCCAGGGGCTGGGGCTCAGCCCTTGGCCCTTTGCATTCCTGAAACACATCCAGGTTTGCTCAGCATCAGAGACACCTTTCCCTTGTTTGTCCCCACCTGTCATCAGTGCCTCCAGTGTTCTGCTCTAACTGGAACCTGGGGACACTTTCTGAGTCATATCCCTCACTGAGACCCATTAAAGTCAACGAAACTTTGGAGTTTGAATATGTCTTTGAGTTCTTGAGAAGTTTGCTTTCAGCTCCCTCTCAGAGACTGATGTTCAGGGTCTCAGCACTGTTGGAAAATCCCAGCTCTACAGAGATGGGGCAACTGAGAGGTTTTAAAAAGATTTTATTCCATGATCAGACTCCTTGAAGGGTGAAACATAAGAGATGTAAAACTCCATGCCATTCTATCTGAAGCCAACTTCTTTCCTGGTTACAATATTTTATAAATGTTTTTCAGCCTATTAGCTTTTGCCACACAATTGTGCTAATAATTCTAACACCAATCACCTAGTATTTTACTCCATGTAGTCTTGCCACAATGCATTTTGCACAGTTCTAATTCTCCTAAATATTTGATCTTTTCACAAGGCCAATGTTTGAAACTTGTTTCTAGTTTAGTCTCTCTCTCAGCAATGTCTTCTCTATTCCAGGGCCATTCTGAGTCAGAACACCTTATCTCAGAGTTTGCATACAGATGTAGAAGACTGTGTGAGCTTTCAGTCAGGCTTTGAGAATCCTTTACAAATCCATTTCTCACAAATATCAATCACAGAATGCTGCAATCACCTCTGCTCTAAAGACAACAGTCATAAAATACACCCATTAAAATAGGAATGGATATTTATAAGAAGGTCTTTGTCATATTTCTCTGATGCCTTTAGTTTTCAGTTTTCCTAGTCTCCTTGGATGTGCTTTTCTGGTGTGCTAGGGTGATGAAGACAAAACAGTCCTATTCTAGTTAAGAACTCAAGGACAGTTTCTCCAGACTTCAGGCCCTAAGCACAAACTGCGTGGAAAGGTGGAGAGTGGGTTCATGCAGATTAACCAGAACCTATAAAAGTGTAAGATTTTGTGACCAACCCCCTCCTTTGCTTCCATCTTGGAGCCATCCAGGCTGGGGCCACGACTGTGGCACTTGTATTGCTGGGGTGTGGCTTTTGGAGGCCTTTCGTGGCCTCACAATAAATACCCATTTTATTCCCCTGAACTCTGTGTGTAGCCTCTGTTCCAGCTCCTCAAGGCATCAGAGCTGGCGACCCAGATGGGACAGTGAAGGCATCTGGAAAACCCCCTGGACTGAAGTTCTGCCAGCAGCCCCGGAAAGGCCCAGCAGAGCTCCAGAGGTATCAGAGCCAAGAACCCTGGGGACAGAGGCACGTGAGTGACCGAATAAAAGGGTATTCTGTTTAGCATCTGGGTTAGGTGCTGGGAGGGTTTGTGGGTTATAATTTTGTAAATTGCACATTTGTTTGGGGAACCTTAGAGTTCCATGTAGAATTGTTTGCTCTTTATCCCTCTTCTTAAAGAGCAGGTTTAAATTGCAGCATCTAGAGCCAGAAGGCAGCGTAGCATTTGCTGTGACTCTGAGAGTTGTGAGTTCCACCCCGAGTCTCTGTTTGTGTCTCTTACTCTTTATTTTGGGCATCAGAATGGGTTGTGTATTTTCTGGTGAACATGATAATGGTAGTATTCCAAGGGATAGCCCTTTGGGGTTAATATTGAAAAATTGGGCGAATCTAATCGGGGAAGAGTCTATACTTTCAAAACCTAAACTTATCAGACTCTCGGAGAAAATCTGGCCAACATATGAACTAGATAATGGAGAAACGTGGCCTAAAGTTGGGAGTTTAGATCGAAAATTAATACCAAGTTTAATATCCCGAATACGCGGAAATAGGTTCTTTGAAGAATTAGAGTATGCCCGACTTTTTATGGTATTAGCATATGAGCAGGACCTATATAAGAAGAAAGAACATATGTTAGTCTTAAAAGATAAAAAGACAGAGCTACCTTTCAGCAGTATATATAAAAACCCAGAGGAGGCGGAGACAGATCTGGTGGCTCCTGCCATGAGGACAGGATCGGTCCCGGCCGCGCTGGGCGGGGGCCCGGGCTGGGGCGTGGGCTCAGGCCAGGGCACGGCCCCTCCTCCGGCACTGCCGCAAAGGGGGGCCAGGGGAGCCACAGCTCAGGGGGGCCCTGGGCAGTGAAGGAGGACGAAGGCGGGCCGGGGCAGCAATGGACACTGCCCCCACCACCACCTCCGGCAGCAGCCCGAGGGCTGGGGAAGGGGGGAGGAGAGAGCCAGTGTGTGCAGCCCTCGGCACGGCCCCGAGAGGAGGGGCCGGGGGACAGGGCCTTTTACAGGGAAGGAGGAGAGGGAACCTCCCAAAGGGCGAGCGACACCTCCTCCATTCTCAGGCCTGTGAGGTGCCATGGCAAACCAAAGGCCAGGGAGCTGCCTCGGAAGGTGACATCAGCAAAGATCACGGACACACAGCCCGGCAGCGGAGTCGCCACAGGTCTTGTATGATGCTTTCCAGGATTGGGACTAGCCGAGATCGACTCTTGGCTACAACAGAGTCAGACAGCTCTTACTCAAACGACTCTGAGGAGGAAGAGGAGGATGAGGAAATGGACGAGATTATTGCTGCCTTAAACAGGCGGAGGAGGGGAAGGATAGCAAGAAAAGCCCTCAGAGAGCGTAGCCCAATTGCCCACCACACTAGATCAAAAAGGGAAAGAGACAGAGAACCAGTTTTGCAAGCCCCTTTACGACAGGCAGTCGGTAATCAGGGGCCAGTATATGTGAAAGTACCATACTCCCTTATAGAGTTAGAGCAGTGGAAAACTATTGTAGGAAAATGTGATAAATGTGATTCGTGCTAATTAAATTGTAACTATATTAGCAAAATTGTATTTAGATCAATAGAAGACAATTGTTACCGAGTGAAAGGGGGGGAGATGGGTGAGACAGGATAAAAGACATCTTCCAGATGTTGGGAGTCGAAGAAGGAGGTTAGAAGAAAGTCAGATAAGAATAGTAGAAGGACGGAGGTCTGATAAGCAGCATCTAGAAATACAGCTTCAACCTTGAAGCTGTCAAAAATGGAATGATTCCAAGCATGGGACTTAATTAGAGTCATGTTATGGAAAACATCTGCTCAGTCACACAGGGCGCCTGCGCTACCTGCAGGTCACACCTCGGTCACTGAGGAAGATGATGAGCCTTCATCGGAAATAAGACCCTCAAAAGGATGAGAGACCCCCTAACCCATTAGTAGAGCATGCGCCGTGCAGTATAGTTACGTAGATTTTAGGAAGAGAAACTAGGAGGAGCTTTCTAGAAACTTCTGTAGCCTACAGTCAATAAGTGGGATTGTTAGCCTGGATGCTTTGGTACGAGAGGAAGGGCGAGCCCCTCCCCGTACCCCCGGTCGGAGGGGGAGCCCCTCCCCGGTCAGTTTTGCTTATGCTTTATACGAACCCCAATTATACTAAATTACTTACTGCCAAATTTTGTATATTCTTAAATATATGCACTTTAATTGTTTCATCTCCAATACTTTAATTGTCATCTCCAATACTTTGATTGTATTAATTTTGTTACTATTAAAAACTTACTATTAAATTTAATCTTGTTGCTTGATAAATTGGGGAAAATAGAACATCATTCATAACAGAAAATATAAAGAGAACCCAAATAAAGTGGCAAAACTGGTGGAACAGGCTATTAACTCACAAAACCCTGACTGGGCAGACTTAAACTCCATGTTGGATACATTACTCGACCCCACTGAGAGATAAATGGTCAATAAAGCCATCATAACCTCAGTGGAGGGGAGTACAGCCAGTGGATTGCTTCAGGGTACTGTCACTCAGGTATTTCCCCTTGAGAATCCTGGGTGGGATCCAAATATACCAGAACATATCGTGAGGCTAAAACGATATCAAAGTCTTGTGGTATATGGGTCAAAACATGGAGTACCTAAAGCTATAAATTGGTCCAAGCTTTATGAAGTAAGACAACATGATGTTGAATCACCATCTGATTTTTTGAACAGGTTAAGAGAAACTGCCATCAAATATACTGCTCTAGACCCTGAATCAGCTGATGGTAAAGCACACTTGGTTTTGTTGTTTATGGGTCAGGCCTCAAATGATATAAGAAGGAAGCTGCAAAAGAGAGAGGGGGTCTGAGATATGGAGAGACTGCTAGAGGTTGCCTGGAAAGTGTTTCGAAATAGAGATTCAACTGAAAGAGCTAAATCCCAACCTAGTAAGAAGGCAACTCAGGAAAAGTCACCCAACAAAGCTTCCCCTACACAGAAGGACCAGTGTGCATACTGTACAAAGTGGGGGCATTGGAAAAAGGACTGTCCAGTGTTAAAAGAAAAATCCTCAGTTCCCCAACTCTCAGTAGCACAAACCTCAAGTGGCTCAGGCTCTGAGGGATGGCGACCAAGGGCTATTCCCCCAGAAGAGCCCTTGATTATAACTAAGCTGGGCAAAGTTGACATCAAGTAATTTTTGTAGATTCTGGAGCAGCACATTCTATGTTAAATACCATAGAAGGGAAACTGAGTCACGACACTGTACATGTTATTGGGGTGACTGGGGTAAGGGAAACTCAGTTTTTCTTCTACCTTTGGAATTCAAACTGGAGAAGCATCAATTCCTTTACATGCCTAACTCACCAAAACCATTGCTGGGAAGAAGAAGAATTGGAAGCTTGGAAGCTTGTAACCAGACTGTTTTTAGTAACTTAAATAAGTGTATTTGTAATGTAACTACAATTAGAGACTGTGGTTTTGTGTATAAACACAAACACTTGTAAAAGAAATGTTAGAGCATGCAAATCTGCAGCAGCTGCCAGAAAATGCCAAGGCCAAAGCTAAAAAGATCCTAATAACAGTTCACCATGATGGTAAAGTTCTAAAATAGGGAATGGAACAAATTAGGAGGGCAGGAGAACACCACTGGTGGGAAGTTCCTTTTGGCTGGTTCCCCATGGCCACTGGCATTTTCAACGAGCTGCTGCACCCCATTGTAGTTCCACTGTGAATGCAAATTTGTGTGCTTTGGTAGCCACTTGTTGCCGGATGAGGCAGGTGAAACTGCTTTGATAACCAGGTGAAAGGAGCAGGGCTGGCCAAGACCCTCATGAAATAATCAGGGGCAAGCCTGGGTTGGCCTCTGTGTTTGCCACCAAGAAGATCTTATGGCTCCACTGTTGGCTGCAACCCAGCAGGTGTTGGGTGGTGGGGACACACGCCATGCCAGACCTTGATGAAAGGGAGGGGAGGACAGGCCAAAGAGCCTGCAGTTAGTCTGAACCAACCTGCTCAAGTCAGGGCACCTAGAACTGAGTGCCCAGAACTGCATTCAGCTGGACTTGGACCATCTCCACAGATGGAGACTCCACAACCTCTCTGGGCAAATATGTTTCATAGTTTGATTGAAGCAAAAGTTAACATATGGTAGACCATGTAAAACCCCACATATTCCAGGTGAAACTAATTCACATGAAGAGGAAACGTGATTTACAGTGTTATTTAATGGCTCTAAGTTTCACTTTGCAGAAGTTCCAAAAGCTTCAGAGTTACATCGTGCTATCCAGACCCATAGGACTGGACACCCCTGCACATCTGTTCCAGCCTGGAGACTGGGTCTATGTGAAGTGGTGGGACAGTGATCCTCTGCAAGCCAAGTGGAAAGAACAATTTAAAGTCCTGCTGACTACCTTCACTCTAATCAAAGCTGCTGGCAGAGGACCCTGGATTCACTACTCCAGAATTAAGAAAGCTTCTGCTTCTGAACAATTATAACAACAAAGACTGGTGGTAATGATAGTTTTTCTTCTGGGTCTAATTACTTTTCTTTTATATAACATTTGATTGTGTAAGATATTGTTCATGTTAGAGGTTCATTATTATTAGGTTTATGTTTACATTTATTATTAAGTATGTATTTACTACTAGGTATTTATTTAATGTTAGGTATTTACTATTAATGGTCATTTATCTGTAATTAAATACTTCTTGTTAGTAATATTTAGAATAGATACTCGACAAGACAGAGGCCTTGTCAAGCCTCTGAAGGGGGGAAATGATGCCTTTAGTTTTAAGTTTTCCTGTTCTCCTTGGATGTGGTTTACTGATGTGCTAGGGTGATGAAGACAAAACAGTCCTATTCTAGTTAAGAGCTCAAGGACAGCTTCTCCAGACTTCAGGCCCTAAGCACAAACAACATGGAAACGTGGAGAGTGGGTTCATGCAAATGAACCAAAACTATAAAAGTGTAAGATTTTGTGACCAACCCCTCCTTTGCTTCCATCTTGGAGCCATCCAAGCAGGGGTCACACCTGTAGCACTCATACTGCTAGGGTGTGGCTTTTGGAGGCCTTTTGTGGCCTCTCAATACCCATTTTATTCCCCTGAACTCTGTGTGTAGCCTCTGTTCCAGCTCCTCAAGGCATCAGAGCAGAGCAGCATTTAGAAGCAATTTCAGGATTTCTAGGCAGGAAGTGGAGCTGACAACCACCTGCATCTGTGCTGCTGTGCTGGGAGTCTCTTCCCTCCACTCTGCTCACAGGCACTGCCCTGCAGAGACAGACAAGGGCTCAGGAAGCACCTGGGCAACACAGGGCACAACAGGACACTTTATTTTACTCCAATGCACAGTGATCATGGCTCCTTACTGTCTTTGCTTAACACAAGCCCAGTAGATACTGATGTAGCAATACTGTGACTAATGGCATCCCTTTATGGAAAATATTATCAAAAGTTAAAAAAAAAAAAAAAAGAGGAAAAGTAGAACACACTAATTAGAATAGCAAAAAAGACACGTGGCACAAAGCAGTCTGGGCAGCCTGTAATGAGTTCCATTCTTAATGTTATGAAGAAAGGCACTTTATTGTTTCTGGAAAGCAGTAATAAAATACACCCTTAAAAACTGGAATGGGTATTTCTTACATGGTCTTTGAAGTATTTCTCTGTAACTGGAGAAAGAAACCTTCCTCATGAACTGCACCAGACCAGAGGGAAGCCAATGCAGAGCCATGGTTTGTCAGGACTGGCTTGACCCCAATGAGCCCCGTGGTGCATTTGGTGCTGAGCCCTTGAAGCTCAGGGCCTAAGAGGTGATTGCACAAACCCTTGTAGGAGTCCAATTCAGAAGAACCTTTCAGCTGCTGCACATCCCTGTGCCTTGGGCTGGCCCAGACTTCTTCTGGGGGATGTGTTGTACCACAGCCCTGCCCTGGGAGAGAGATTCCTTTCTCCTTGTTTCCAGTCTGGGCCTCCCCAGCTGCCCTTGGCATTAATTGTTTCTTTCTCTGGATATTCTCTACTATGTCAAAAGGATCCATCATCTCTGAAACTGCCTGCCAATCCCTCTCAGGGCTCTCCTCTGCTCTCCTCAGTCTCCAGTGCTCTGAGCACAGAGCTCCTTTGACCACTATAAAGTGGTCATGTGCTTGAGGCCATGGGCACCTGGACATGAATGACAGTTCTTGTCTATAGGAAGGAAAGCACAGAAGCCCAGGGTTTTGAAGGCAGATGAGAGGCAGTCACCAGAGGCCAAGGCAAGCCAGACCTGTTGCTCTTAGTCTGGGAGCAATCCTTGCATAGATGGAGTTTGGGAGGCCAAATCCCAGTTCTGTCCATGGGCGTCAGGACAAGAAGGACAGTTCTTCTCCATAGGAAGGAAAGTAGGGAGCCCCAGTGTTTCAAAGGCACTGAGAGCTGGCCCTCAGGAAGCCAAGGGAGCCTACACAGTCCTGGCAGCTTTTGTCTGGGAGCTATCCTTGCAGACATACGGAATTCTGGAGGCAGACTCCCAATTTTGGCCGTGGATGCCTGCACTTGAAAGACGATTTTTCCATGGGAAGAGAAGGTTCAGGGGGTGCCCCTGGGGCACGCGGGGCTTGGCACGGGCGTGAGCACGGAACAGAAAAACGGACACGGGGACAAACGGCCCCAGGGCTTCAGTTGCAGCGGCAGCAGCGGCAGCGGCAGCAGCAGCGGCAGCAGCGGCAGCAGAAAAAGAAACAAATTTTATCAACTCTCTGTTTCCCCTGTCCCTCTCCCGCTGTCCCACACCCTCTCCCGCAGTCCACCACCCTCTCTCACTCTTCCTTTCCCGGTGTCCCCCTCCTCTCCCAGTCTCCCTCTTCCAGTTCCAGGCCGGGCCATGCCCCTGGCCCGCCCCCGGGCGGGGCTGCCCCGTCCCCGGCCCCGGCCCCGACCCCGGGCGTCCCGCCGTGCTCTCGCCTTCGCCTGGCTCTGGGCGTGCTGACGGTGGCGCTGCTGGGCGGGCATCAGTGCCTGGGGCTGGGGCGGCATCGCCTCCCTTTGGCTCCACCTGGCCCTGGCCCGAGCCCGGCCCCGGCCCCAACGTGGGATCCAGCTCCGGCCCCGGCCCCGGCCCCGGCCCCGGCCCCGGCTCCTCCCGGGGCCCGTGGAGGACACACGCGGCCCGGCCGCTCCCGCCGCCTGCGCTGCGGCTCCCCCGGCCCGAGCTCCGCCGCTCGGCAGCGCGGCCGCCGGCCCCGAGCCGCCGCTGGCCCGTTCCAAAGAGCGAACGCCTGGGGCTGCCCGGCCCGGGGCGGCTGAGGGGCGCTCGGGGGCCGTTCCTGGCCCCGGGCCGAGCGCTGACAGCCGCGTCTCGCCGGCAGGGAAGGCGCAGCAGGGCCTGAAGCAGCGGTACCGGGTGGGTTCGCTGCTGGGGCGCGGCGGCTTCGGCAGCGTCTGGGCGGCGACGCGGCTCTCGGACGGCGCCCCGGTGAGTGGCGGGGCCGGCGGCGGGCACAGGAGGAGGGGGCGCAGGAGGAGGAGGAGGATGGGGCTCGGCAGAGCGGGCGGCGAGCTCAGCCCGCTGTTGGCCTTCGCTTGCAGGTGGCCATCAAAAGGGTGCCTCGGAACCGCGTCCGGCACTGGGGCGAACTGGTGAGTGAGCGAGACCAGCGGGAGAAGCCGAGGCCCGGCAGAGTGGAAGCCGCCAGGACCCTGGAGGGAGAGGGGGCGTGGGGCCAGCAGAGCATCCCGGGCTGCATGAGGGCTTCCCGAGCCCTGGCACGGCATCAGCCCCGCTGACGGCATCGTGGTCTTCCCGCAGCCCGACGGCACCAGCGCACCCCTGGAGATCGTGCTGCTGGACAAGGTGTCCACCGGCTTCCCTGGTGTCATCCAGCTGCTGGAGTGGCTTGAGCTCCCCAACAACATCGTGATGGTGCTGGAGCGCCCGGAGCGGTGTCAGGACCTTCATCATTTCATCCGGGCACGGGGGTTCCTGTCCGAGGAGGTGGCGCGGGAGCTGTTCCGCCAGGTGCTGGAGGCCGTGCGGCACTGCACCAGCTGCGGGGTCCTGCACAGGGACATCAAGCCACAGAATGTCCTGGTTGACCTGGCCACCGGGCAGGCAAAACTGATTGACTTCGGCTGTGGCACCTACCTGCAGGACACAGCCTACACTCACTTTGCAGGTAAGCCCACACAGCGGTGTGCTCCCGGTCCCGGCATCTCCTGGCCCAACATCTCCTGGCCCAGCCTGGGTGTGGTAGTGGGGATTCTCCCTTTTGCTGCCAGTCATGGCACTGAGCCTTCAGCCGAGTTGCTTTTGAGTTGGGGCAAGTGGGGGGCTAGCTTCCAGCCTTGCTGGCAGCCTTTGCCAGCAACTCTGCCCAGGACTGGGGCTGGGCCACCCAGCCCGACAGAAACACTTGTGGGTGGGGGTGGCAGAGAGGGGGGCCAGAACCTGTGCACCAGCCGGTTTGGTGTGCATATGAGAGAGGGCTTGCACTGCTGTGCTTGCCTTGTTTGCCGTGGCCTCATAATGTGTTTTGGGCCATGCAGGCAGGGAGGATGAAAGCATGGATTTTGCCCAGCACTGAGTGGGTTTTAACTTCTCATGGTCAGGCCTTGTGTCTGTATTCCATAGGAACCCTGTCCTACAGCCCCCCGGAATGGACCAAGTTTGGCTGGTACTACGGCAAGCCAGCTACCATCTGGTCCCTGGGCATCCTGCTGCACCAGATGGTCTGTGGGGAGCACCCCTTCAGGAGGGGCCAGAACATCAGCTGGGACCATCAGCTCTCACTGCCACAACGGCTCTCTCAAGGTGGATCCTCATCTCTGGGCACGGGGGGAATACCAGTGCTGGGAGACAGCAGCAGGCTCGTGAGCATCCTGCTCTGGCAGCTGCTGAGGGGGTGGCACATGTCCTGCTCTCCTCCAAAACAAAGAACTGATGGGAAGGTTTAGGCCCAGCTCTGAGCACATGCTGCATGGCCTGGGCATGGGAAGAGTGGGGCAAAGCAGACTGGAGACTTCTCCAGCTGACCAGTGGTTTCTGGTTTCTCTCCCCAGAGTGCCAAGGTCTGATCAGGAGGTGTTTATCCATGCTCGACACGGAAATGCCCTCATTAGAAGATCTGATCAGTGATCCTTGGATGCAGAATATTCATCAGCCATAGAAGAAGGGAGAGAGCCACAGGCACGCTTTGATGCAGGGCCCTGGTAAGTTACAGCTCCACCCATGCCCTGGCAATCAGGAGCAAAGAACCCCAGACTTTTTTGTCCTGCCTGTGTCACTGCACGGGCGTCATCAGATGGGAACACACAGCCCTTGTGCTGGAGCTGAGCTGCTCTGCCCAGCACTGGTGGCCCCCATCTGAGCTGGTTTGGCTTGTCCTGGTTCACTGGCAGCTGGGGCCCTGGGCAGAACACTGACAGCCTGGTCTCACCCCCAGGGAAGAAGGAGCCCCTGGAGTAGCTGTACCAGGTGGGGCTGCTGCTGCTGGGGACAGCAAGGAAGACGTCAAGGATGACAACCTCTTCCTCCACCTGGCCACAGAAAAGCTGAAGATGATGGACTTGGATTCTGGCACCTTCTTCAAAGCCAGGCTCCACAGCGAATTTGCAGATGAGTCCAGACCCAGGGGGATGCTCCCAGATTTGGGCATTGCACAGGTTCCCCCTTTGCTGGGGAGGATAAAACGGATTCTTCCGTCGGCTGCCAAGCTGCTTTTTGGCAGGGCTGGGGGGATGGGATGGGCTGGGTACAAAATGGGAGTTGGCTCCTGGCCCTGGCAACAGCCCCCAGCACCCACCGTGCCCTGGGCTGGGGCTGGAGCTGGGGCAGCCAGCCTGACACAAACAAACCCCGTGGCAGCAGCAGAGGTGGGACTGCAGAACTGTGCATGGCTGCTTTGCTTTGCAGGCAAGGAAGGGCTTGGGCTGCTCCACTGCCCTTGCTTGCTTTGAGATCACCATTACTTTTGGGGGCAGTGCAGGGGGAAAGGGAAAAACCATGGGCTTCCCTCACCCCTGGGTGAATTTTTCCCTGGCATGTAGAGGTTGGGCCTTCCTCCAGCCCCTGACAGAGATAAGATTTTTTACCTTTTCTCGTGTCTCCCCTTTTTGTCTGTAATCTATTTTCATTCATTTGTCATTTGTTTCTCTAAAGGAAGTGTTCTAGGTGGTGTCCAGTGTGGATCAGGAAGTGCTTGGGCCCAGCTGCAGCGTGGATGGGCCGTGTCCTTGGAGAAGGCTGAGGACATCGTTTGGGACCAGCTTTTCTTCCAGCAGCGATGGCGTGAGGCGGGTCCCCGTCTCCTTGGCAGGGTGAGATAAGAGCTTTTGGGAGATGGCAGCGAGCACAGGAGCATCCTGCTGTGGCAGCTGCTGAGGGGTGGATGTGCCATGGCTGGCTGCAGGCTGGGCACAGTCCTGCCCTCCTGCTCTGTGCCCAAGGCAGCAATGATGGGCAGCTTTGGGCACCGCTCTGGGCACGGCCAGCATGGCCTGGGCACGGCGGGAGCTGGGACAAGGGGGACAGGAGCCTTCAGCTGACGGGCGGTTTCTGGTTTCTCTCCTTGCAGCCGGGCTCTGTGGATGCTGAGGCTGCTCTGGGCTCTGCGAGGGCTCAGCTGCAGCTCAGCACCGGGCCGGAATCAGCCAAAGGAGAAATGGTGTGACCTGCAGCAGAGACTTGCTTGAGCATTTCGGCAACGCAGCTCAAGTTTGCAGAGCGTACACCTGCAGGGGAAAACATGACACCTCCCCAAAATTAAACTTGTTCCATACCTTCTGAAATGAAATCAATCTGGGATGACCCCAAGTGACATTTTTCAGCTTGCTCAAGCTGTAGCTCAGCCCTTCTCTGAACAGTTCTCCCCCCCACCTGCCCTTTATTTCACTACTGCTCCCTCCTTTCCCCCAGTGAGTTCCCAGCCCATCACAGTCTCCATCACACTGCTGCTTTCCTCGATGCCCCTCACCACGAGGAAGACCAAGCCCCAGGCTTAGGGACTCATCCTGTCACTGGCTGAAGAGCAGCAATGTCTCAGAGGCCTGATGAGATTTTTTTTGTCATTCAGAGCTGCTCTCCAAACCTCAGCTCTCCTCACTGCTGAGTTCCCACTCCCTGTTCCTCATCCTTCCAGAAGGATGAGCTCTGTGACTCCCCTTGAGCCTCCCCACTCCTCCCAGCCCGCCCACCCAGCTCAGTTAGGCTTAAGCTGAAGCTTCTTTGTTTCCCCTGGCACTTCAGTCCAGTCCCCTCTGCAGGGAGCCCCAGCCCCAGAGCACAGCACACAACAGTGCAGTCTGGGCTGGACCAGCTCCCCTGCAGCCCTGGCTTGGCTGTTTGTGGCAGCTGAATGCTCCCTGTTTGCAGCTGTCACTGCAGGATGGCCCCAGGGCAGAGCCCAGCCAGGCTCCCACTGCATCCCCTGAAGCTTGGGGCACACGGTGGCCCCAGGGCTGAGGTTCATGGGGAGCACCCAGAGCTGTGGCTTGCAGTCAGTGTTTGCAAGTGTTGTGTTCTCATCTCCTGTGGGGAAAACAACCTGTGCTGCAGCTCAGCACTGCCTTGGTAGGGTCTGGCATGGCTGGAGCTGGGTCTGGTTCCCGTTTGGGACTCGCTGCCCACTCACCCCCACTGCCCTCCCTCACCCGTGGGCAGAAGGGTCTGTCTGTGCCAGGGGCTCTTGGATGTCTCTGTATCCATGGACAGGAGGGTCTGTCTGTGCCAGGGGCTCTTGAATGTCTCTGTATCCATGGACAGGAGGGTCTGTCTGTGCCAGGGGCTCTTGGATGTCTCTGTATCCATGGACAGAAGGTTTTATCTGTGCCAGGGTTTCCATAATGTCTTTGTACCCATGGGTATGAAACAAACACAGAGAGTGAAAGTGTCAGCCACGTTGCCAATGGCCAATGGCGGTGGCTGTCAATGTGTGTGTGGCTGCAGCACAGGCCCAGGGCCAATGGCCGTGGCTGTCAATGTGTGTGTGGCTGCAGCACAGGCCCAGGGCCAATGGCCGTGGCTGTCAATGTGTGTGTGGCTGCAGCACAGGCCCAGGGTGTAGCCAGGCCCTTGTTGTGCCTCCGGCGCAGCTCGGCAGCCCCATCGCAGCCCGGGGCCGCGGCCCTTCCCCGCCGGGGCCCTGACCCGGCCCGGCCCGGCCGCGGGACCCGGCCCGACCAGGGCGCGGCCGCTCCAGAGGCCCCGCCCGGCCCCCAAGGGATGGGCTCCGCCCGCCCGCTGGGCCCGGGCCGGGCCCGGCTTTGCTGGAAGCTTCCCGCCGACTTTGCACAGCCTGGAGCCACAGTGTCCCTTTGCTGTGCTGAGAAGCCTTAAAAAACACGGCTAGTTTAACCCCTCTGCACACCTCATGAGGGATCCCTGCAAAACCCAGCAGAGAGCCCAAAATATCCCTTTGTGCCTCACAAAAGAATCCAGCCCCTGTCCACCTTAGGAAGGACTCAGCTCCTCTGCAGGCTTTGACAACAACCACTAAACTGCCACGTAAATCATGAGGAACTCAACCCCCCTGCCAACCTTACAGAGCTCTCCAGTCACCTGTACGCCATAGAAGGGACCCCAAATCCCCTAAGAACCTCAGGAGGAACCCCAGCCACATGCACCACTGACAAAGAACCCAAACCCCACATATCTTATTGGAAAACTCCACACCATACCCGTGTGCCTCATGACAGACCCCAGTCATCTGCCAGCCTTACAGGGGTCCCCATCACCTGCGTGCCATGGAATAGCCAGGCCTGCCATTAACTCTAGCCAGCAGCGTGTTCCCTGACAGAAACCCTTTCCAGTGCCCTGCTGGGAATCAGGAACACGTGTTGAGGTGCTGGCTGCCTCTGAGGGAGCGATGTGGAGCCTGAGTCCCTGCTGTGCTCCACTGCTGAGCAGACAAATAGCTGGATGTGGCCAGGACGTTCTCTGTTTCCCCCAGAGCTGGTACCTGCAGGCACCTTGGCACCCCTTGGCACAGGCTGTGCCACCCAACAAAGCCCAGAAGGCCGGGAGGAGAGCCCAGGGCCAGCGCAGCTGCTTGGGCAGTTGCTCCTTCCAGGGACCTGGGCCCGACCCATCCCTGAGCAGCCACTGCCAGCCCCGAGGCTCCCTGCCCCGGGACAGCTCCCCCAGCCCAAGGGGACAGAGTCAGGCCCTGTCAGGACCCAGTGCAGCCCCTGCCCAGTCGGGAGCCAGGGCTGGCTGTGGCCCTGGGCTCGCAGCAGGGCTCCCGCTCGGGGCTGCTCCTGTGCCTTGGGCCTCTGGGCACTCAGGGCAGCTCCAGGAGCAGCTGCAGCGGGAGGGACCTTGGTGCATGAGTCCTGTTTCCCAGGAGCTGGGAACGAGCTCCAGAGGCCTCGAAGCTGAGGCGCCTCCAGCTTTGGCTGCTGCAGGGCCGTGCAAGGGCAGGCCCTGGGGGAAGAGCTGCTGCCACACAGCCCTGCCCAGGGCTGAGCCTGGCACAGCAATGACCTCCTGTGCCTGTGCCCGTGTCTGGCATCACTTTCCCACCTGCAATAGAGGCTGGCACCGGCCCACTGCTGCCTCTGAAATGGGGCTCCTTCTGCACAGACTTTTGGTCCATCACTTGAGAAAGAAAAAGGGACAGCTGGATCAGATGGAACTATTCCCCATTGGATAGGCTGCACCTTCAGAAGGCAATCCTTGGCAAAGTCATGGATAAGGTTCAAGAAACATTTGGGCTTCTGAGCCAGAGCCAGGGCCCTCACTCTCAAACAGCTGCCAGGCCTGAGCCTCAGGAGCAGTGAGGGGATTGCACAGGGCGAGGGCACACACGTGCACGGCTCTGTCCTGGCACCTGCAGCGATGCCCCCTGGCCGAGCTTTGGGCTCTGAGCTGGCAGCTCCCCCAGGGTGAAAGGCCTTGACCTACCCTCACCATCTCCCAGAGGCTCATCCCTGAACGTGGATTGGGAAGCCAGATCACCTTCCCCAACAGGTTCATCTGCAAAGAAAGGCAGAGCACAACAGCTCCCAGCACTGCAGGAGATCCTCAGGCTGCCTGGGGCCGGCAAAGGAGCCATGCAAGGATCAGCCCTGGGGCACAGTCCTGGGCCCTTCCCTTCCTTTCCCTCTCTGATCTTCTCTGAGGCTGCACAGAGCACACAGAAGGAGACACTGGCATTGCACATGGGAAGAGCATTGACAGCTAAATGATCCTTCCTCCCACTTACAGCAATCCTGTGGGACCAGTCAGGGCTCCAGAAAGAAGCAGAGCAAGGATTCCTGAATTCAACAACCCTCAGACAGTTAAGGGAAGTGGCACATGAGGGAGCTGTTGCCACCTTGACACTGCTTATTCTGTCAGCAAAGGGACATTGAGAACTTGCCTCGAGCATCTGGGAATGTCTTCAAACCACCATTCCCCAGTAATTCCAAATAATCCATGTCCTGATCCCAATCTAGAAAGGAGCACAGATCAGAATCATTTCCATGGTTTGCTGAGATCCCCTTCTGCCTTAGGGACCTGGGCAAGGCTGTGTGAGCCAGATGTGAATGGACATGGCCAAAGCTGCAGAGGGGCCTGGGGAGCTCTGGGCTGGCTCCTGGTCACGGTGCACACTCTTTGCAGGCGCTCTACAACAGCCTTGGGTGGTGGCTGGACCAGGCCAGGGCCCATTGGGGTCTCTCACTCCCACAGTGGAAAGTCTTGCTAAAACACTGGGGAGAACTGCAGCATGCAGTGCCACAGCCACACCTCTCAACCTTCCTCCTGTCCTCTCTCCCTTCTCCCTACTACTGTGGGATACCTCTTAGCTCTCTCTCTCCATGCCTCTTTCCCCTGGAACAGCTCCCCCAGCCCAAGGGGACAGAGGCAGGCCCTGTCAGGACACACTGGAGCCCTGCTCTCCCCCTCTGCCCTTTCCCCACCATGGTCACCCCTTGCAGCCCCTCCCAGGTTTCGGGTGGTGTCTCCGATGGAGGGACCCCAGCAGGATTGCTCAGTACCCGAGTGCCCTGAGCCTGCTCGGGAGAATTCCTCTGGGCTGTGCCCGTCTTGTCCGGGCTGTGCCCGCACTGCCAAGCAGCAGAGATGGCAGCTCAAGGCTCAGCAGGGCTCAGGCCCCGAGGCACAGCAATTACCTCCTGTGACTGTGCCTGGCATCGCCTCCCTTCCTGCAGCAGAGGCTGGCACAGAACCACTGCTTCCTCCGGGAAACTCAGCCTTCAGCACAGTCTTTCCTTTCATCTCTGGAGAAAGGGAAAACCAGATCAGGTGGAACCGTTCCAGATTGGGGTGGTGCCATCTTCAGGAGGCAATGCTTGTCAAAGAAATGGATATGGATAAGGAAATCATATAAACTTTTGGGATTGGCCAAGGCCCTTCCTTCTCCAAACAAAAAGCTGCCCTTTCTGACCTACTCTGAGACCAGGAAATTTCAGGGGATCTCAGGGTGTGCATGGCCCGTGGGGCACTTTGGGCTCCATGTCAGCTGATGCCAAAGGCCTTCCTGCAGAGGCTGGGGAGCAGCTGCAGCCAGGCCAGGCTGGGAAACAGCCCTGCAGGCTGTGACAGCAGCAGTGGGGCAGCGAGGCTGCCATGGATCCCTTCCCACTGTGCCAGGCACAGTGTGCCCAGATCTGCAGAGAAAGCCCCCAGATGCTGAGTGTCAGGAGAAGGTTGAGGGAAATGCACCCACCACGGCATCTCTCCAGTTCACTCAGCTTCTGGTCCAGACGTTTCAATTCCTCCAGGGATTTCTTGTCTCCTACGTCTTGGTTCTTCCATCAGGGAGGAGCTTAATGGAAAGTAGCTCCATTTCTCCTTCAGGCTGCAGTGGCAGTGAGTGCAGTGAGTGCTCCAAGGCACTCCCCCAGCTCTGCCTTCTGCTCAGGAGCAGGGGTAGAGGGAGCAGGTGCCTGCAGTGGCCCCACACTGGATGGAAGGAGCCCCTTGAAGGGCAGTCAGGGGAGAAAGGACTCCCCAGAGCTGCCAGCAGCTCTGAACCCAGCTCCAGCCAGGGTCAGGGCTTGGCAGCAGCAGCGGGAGCAGCTCAGGCTGCCTGGGGCTGGCAAAGGAGCCGTGCAAGGCACAGCCATGGGCCCTTGCCTTGCCTTCTCTGTGACTGCACAGAGCACACAGAAGGAGACACTGGCATTGCACATGGGAAGAGGATTGAAGGAATGCTCCTTCCTCCCACTGACAGTGATCCTGAGGGATCACTCAGGGCTCTAGAAGGGAGCAGGGCAAGGTTTCCAGAATCCCTCAACCCTGACATTATGTAAAGGAAACATCACAGGAGAGAGCTCTTGCCACAGTGACACAGATTATTCTGTCAGGAAGGGTGCAATGAGAACTTGGCCCCACCATGCTCTAGAATCTTCATACTGTCATTCACCAGCTTTTCTAAATAAGCCATGTCAGTATCCAAATCTAGAAGGGAGCACGAATCAGAAGCATTTCCATGGTGTGCTGAGATCTCCTTGTGCCTTAGTGAATGGGCACTGCAAGGGGGTCGGGTAAGGCTGTGGGAGCCAGATGTGAATGGATTTGGCCAAAGCTGCAGAGGGGCCTGGGGAGCTCTGGGCTCACTCTGGTCTCTTTCCACGCCCTGTGCAACATCCCTGGATGGGTGTCTGGAGCAGCCCAGGGTCGCTCTGGGCTCTCTCCCACCCACAGAGGAAAGCCTCCCTAAAGCCCTATGCTAAACCATCCCCAACGCTCCCTGGGGAGAAGGGAGCACTGTCCCAGGAAAGGGGAGCCAGGCCGCCGGCTCACCTGCTCCCTGTGCTCGCCACGGAACTGCCTGGGCAGCCCTGGCAGGCAGGGCCAGTGCCAGGAGGAGCAGGAGGAAGAGGCGCAGAGCAAGGGCCACGGTGCCTTGTCCTGTGCCAGTCCCGCAGCTCTTGCTGTCCCCGCTGTCCTGACACCGCTGTCCCAATGTCAGCACCACTGCCGCCGCCGCCGCTGCTGCCGCAGCAGTTGTGCTCAAGGACTGACTGCTCGGTGGCTGTGGTGCTGTGCAACCACGGGGCTCTGGGACCTCTGGGACCCCAGAGCCTGCTGTGACCTCAGCCTGCTGTGACCCCAGAGCCTGCTGTGCCCTCATGGCCGTAGCTGTAGCCCCAGAGTGTACCCCCATCTGCACGAATGGACTGCCCTGATTGTAAATGTTTTGCTCCATCAAAGGGCCATTGCTTAGCAAAACCTTTGTTTTGCCTGCTGACACTGCTGGTCAGGCTGTGTCTCTGGAGATGCTCTCCATGGCTCCCCTCTTTTCCTGGGCATGCCATTGGAGGAGGTGCAGGCCCAGATGATGCCACTGAAGGAGATGTGCCCTCCGCCCAGGGATGCTCAGCACGGGCTCCCCCAGCCCCTCGGGGCCCCGCCGCTGGTCACAGCAGCCCCTGCCTGGCTCCTGCCTGCCCGCACCGTGGGCATCCATGGCTGCTCCTGGACATGGAGCTCAGCCAGTGCTGGTGCCGTGTGGGCTGTGCTGGTGGTACCAACCAGACACGGGGGTGACAGCTCCATCTCTTCATTGAGACAGAAGGCTGCCAGGTACTGGAACAGCGACCTGCAATGGATGGAGTACAGACGGGCTGTGGTGGACAGGCACTGCCGGCACAACTACGAGTTGTCCAGCCTGTTCCTCGTGGAGCGCAGAGGTGAGCGTGGGGCAGAGCGTGTCCCCTCGGGCTCTGCCCTGGGAATGACCCTGGAACTCCTGAAAACCTCCCTGGGAATCACCCGAGACACGTCAGCCCTTCTTGTGTCCATCCCCGGGGCCTCCTGCCCCCTCACCCCAAGTGAGGCTCTCCCAGTCCATCCCAGTCTCTCCCAGTGTCCTCAGTCCCTCCCAGTGTCACCAGAATCCCTCCCAATTCCTCAGTCCACAGCCATTCCATTCCCAGTCCACTCCCAGTCCTTCTAACCCCACTCTCAGACGTCCAACCTGTCTCCTAATGCCTTCCCAGTCCTTCCTAATCTTTCCAAGTCCTTTTCCAGTCCAATTCCAGACGACCACCCTCTCCCTTTGCCCTAATCCACTCCACTCTCTCCCAGTGTTCCCCTACTCTCTCCAGTTTCCTTCCCAGTCACGCTCAGTGCCATACCAGACCTCTTTCATCTCTCCCAGTTCCCCCCAGCTGATCCCATCGTGTCCCCACTCTCTCCCAGTGCCCCTCAGTGAGTCCATCTCACTGGTTCCCTCCAACTCCCAGCCCGGCCCCAGCTGCCTGCTCTGCTCTGGGATGGATTTCTACCCTGCCGACATCCAGCTGAGCTGGTTCCAGGGCAAGCAGGAGCTCTCAGGGCATGTGGTGGCCACCGACCTGGTTTCCAGCAGCACTAGGAGCTGGAAACCCCCCCTGGCACGGGGTCAGCTCCAGCTGCCAGGTGGAGCACGTCAGCCTGGAGCACCCCCTGAGCCGGCACTGGGGCACGGCCCGGACCCCACAGTGCGGGGGGAGTGGGGGAGGCACTGAGGGGGCTGGGAGAGGGAGTGGGGTGTGCTGGGAGTAACTGGGAGGGAGTTTGAGATAGCCTGGTTAAAACTGGGAGTAGGGTTCAGAGGTCTGGAATGGCTGAGGAGTTTAAAGGATGCTGTGGAGGGTGGGATGGGGTTCCAGGGGTCCTGGTGGGCACTGGGAGGGAGTCTGGGGGTGCTGGGTGTAATTGGGAGGGATTTGAGTGAACTGGGTGGGGCTGGGAAAAGATCAGGGATTGGAAAGCAGGAGTTGGAATGAGGCTGGTTGTGCTGGAAAGAGACTGGGAGGGTCTTAGTGAGTCCTGGTGGGGCTGGGAAGGGACTGGGAGAAAGATTGGGGGTCCTGGGGTGGTGGGGGGCAAATGGGACGGGGTTATGGGACCCTGAGCAGGACAGGAGGGGATCTGGTGGATCCTGGGTAGGCTGGGAAGAGATTGGGAGGAGGTTTCAGGGACTCCTCACTTTGGCTGGAGGCAATTGAGAATGTGATTAGAGGGGCTTTGGGTATCTGTGAGAGGTTTTGGGGGGTCCTGACCCCTGCGGACCCCTAGACACGCCGCTAGACACCGCCCAAAGCTGATGGGTGCTGATGGGGATCAGGGTCTCCTTGTTGGGCTTTGTCTTCCTGGCGCTGGGGCTCGGCTTCTACCTGTGCAAGAAGGTGACGGGGGGGTCTCGGAGTGTGTGTGCTCTCCCTGAGGACCCCTGGCTCAGTTTCACCCCCTTTTCTCTGCCCACAGAGCTCCTGACCCAGCAGCGGCTTCAGCCCCTCCCCGTGGCCTCGAGCCCAGCCAGAACCCCCTGCTCCACCCCCACGCTGATTTTGGGAGTGTTGTGTGTCCCCCCCAGCCCCGCAGTCACTCTGCCCCAGCTCAGCTGCTCCCAGTGCTCCAAATAAATCTTCCCAGTTTGCCGCAGTCCCGTTTATTGTGGGGCGGGACTGGGGAGGGACTTGGGGGGACCCCGCGGGGGGATCGTGATTGGGCGGGGAGGGTGGGGCCCAGGTGGGGAACACTGGGTGCTGCGGGTCTGCCCGGCAACCGGTGAGTCATCACAGCTGCTCTCGCTCATTGGCTGAATCTTCTCCACCGCATTCTCTGATTGGCTGAGGAGAGCCCCGGGAGTTGAGAGAAGGAACAGGAGAGATCCCGCCCCGAGCACCGGCACGGGAACAACAGACCCAGCCTGGGCACAGCGAGGGAATTTATTACCAACCACATCACAGCAGCACAAGGAGAAGGGAGAGAAATCTCTCCAACCCCTTCGCCCCACCCAACACGGATCACCAGGACCACGGATCACCAGGGCTCTGCCCAACGGGGGTCACTGGGGATCATCCAACACCGATCCTCCAATGAGGGATGGAGCTGGAGCAGAGCACGAAGCTCTTCCCACACTGGGGACAATCACAGGGCTTCCTTTATTGGTGGCTTCGTTGGTGCTGGGTCAAGTGAGAGCTCGTGGAGAAGCCCTTCCCACTCTCAGGACACTCGTAGGGCCTCTCCCCGGTGTGGATGCGCCGGTGGGCAGTGAGGGTGGAGTTGTGCTTGAAGCCCTTCCCGCAGGCGGGGCAGCGGAAGGGCCTCTCCTCTGTGTGAATCCGCTCATGTCTGAGGAGATTGGAGCTGCTCTGAAACCTCTTCCCACACCTGGGACACTCGTAGGGCCTCTCCCCAGTGTGAATGCGCTCGTGTTTTCTCAGGCTGGAGCTCCACCCAAAGCTCTTTCCACATTCCAAGCAGGTGTAGGGCCGTTCTCCTGTGTGGATCACCTGGTGCTGCAACAGGTAAGATATTGTCCTAAAGCTGTTCTCACATTCCCCACACTCGTAGGGCCTCTCCCCAGTGTGCATTCTCTGGTGCCGGATCAGGCTGGAGCTGTAGCTGAAATCCTTCCCACATTCCAAGCACCTGTGGGGCTTCTCCCCTCCATGAGCCTTCTCCACCACCTCTGAGCTCTGACTGAATCTCCGGCCGCCTTCCTGGCTCAGGGAGGGTCTTTGCTCCTCACAGCTCCCCAGGATGGGTTTTCAGCCCCTCCTCCTTAGGGAACTCTGGGGCTTTTCCTCCTCCTCCATCTGCCCACACCTTGGGAACAAAAAATCCTGGTTTGGGAGAAAACAAGAGGAGAGGGCCGTGGGTTGGGGGGCTCTTCCTTGCCCAAGTGCAGCTCAGGAAGACATTGGACATCTTGTGTATGTAAGAACCACCAAAACACCAGGATTCAAACCAAAAATCCTCCAAACATCATGACACAGATAGAAAATACCCCAAATATCAGGATTCAGCCAAAACTCCCTCCAAAATATAAACATTCAGGCTCCCGAAAGTAACAAAAACACCGACATTTAGTCCAATAAAGCTAAGAAACGCCAAGATTCACCCCACTGGAAATAGTGGATTTTTCTTCCCGTTCACCTGGTGCCTGTGGGGAGGCTGGGGATACAGAAAGGGGTGGAACCTTGAGCTGCTTCCTGTTCCGCCTCCTCCTCCTCCTCCTGTGTCCCTACTCTTCCTCACACTCCTCTTCCTCCTACTATTCTTCCTTCTCCTGCACAATCCCACCTTCTCCTCCCACGTGCATTCTTTTCCCATTTTGTTCTCCAACCGTGCTTCTCCTTCCCTTCTCCTGCTGCCCCCAGGCTCAGCACCCACTGCCGGCTCCCTCTTCCCCCCAAACCCACAGCATCCCAGCGCAGGGGCAGCGATGGAGCTGGGGCAGCTCGGGCTGGGGCAGCGCTGGGCTCTCGGCCGCTCCCGCCCGCACTCGCTCCCCACTGCAGCCGCTGCCGCCACCACAGCGCGGGGGGGCCCGGCCTTGGCGCTCCCCGCTCCCACCTCCCCAAATTCCCCTGGCGGGGGGCGCTGGGGCCGGGAGACAGACGAGTGACAGATCAGGGGGGCTGGGAAGAGTCGGCAGCCAGAGAGCACTGAAAATCTCAGCAGTGACTACAGTGGGATCTTCGGGGACTAAACATGGCAGGGCACCCATGGAGGGTAGAAAGGGAAAGCCAGGAAGGGCTCCCGGCAAAAGGGATGATGATCCCAAAATATCTCTGAAGGGTCCCTTGGGAGCATGTTGAGGGAGTTTGCACATTGTCCCAGAGAGAATCAAGGCCATGGACCCCCAGGGGGGCAATAAGGGAAGTCCAGAAGGGATTTAGACAACAGGGGATGGATGCTGTTGCTGTGCTGGGAAGGGATTGGGTGAAGGGCAGTGTGCAGGAATATGGCTCAGGCAAGAAGCAGCAGGAGGAATCTATGTGGCAAGAAAAAGGATGATGTAAAAGACGAGGAAGAGAAAAATACTGAGGATGGGCATTTTTTTCAGTAGGCTCTTATCCTCAGAAGTTGCCAGCTGATCCAGATCGTTTGTATACGGGGTTCCCAGGACAGGCACACAAGGAGGTGAGGATTGCAGGGGGTTTCTCTGTGCTGGGCAGCGGCAGGAGCGGGCGCAGAGGGGCGGCACCGGGAGCACGGGCTGGGGGCCTGTGGGGAGCTGCGGGGCCGGGCCGGGGCTGTGGGGCAGCCGGGGCTCAGCGCCGGGCGCTGCCTGAGCCCAGCAGCCGCCGGCAATTGCAGGCCCGGCAGTGGCCCCCGGCCCCCAGGAGGCTGCGGGACGCCCCGGCCGCTGCCCGGCCCCGTGGAGCTGCCGGCCCTGCCCGCCGGGGGGGCCGCGTTTGGACACTGCGGCAGGACAGGCACCGGCTCTGGGATACGGGCTGGCCACGGCAGCGACAGCACAAGGAGCAGCAGGAAGGAACAGCTGGGAAATGGGCATTGGACGTGCAAGGATCGAGATCAGCTTTTAAGCGTTTTCCTTGGCTTACTGCTGAAAGGAATGATTTTGCAGAAAGCTCAGCAGCTGTCAGAGGATGAGCACCCCCAGGCACTGAGGGGGCTGCAGGAGGGGCAGAAGAAGCCCCTGGAGCAGTTGGTCACAAAGGCACAGCAGGGGAATGCAAGAAGGGAGGAGGAAAAGGCCAAGGGGAAGGCCAAGGCCAAGGCCATGGCAGAGTTTCTACAGCCCCTGAGGGATGAACCCCAGGGCCCAAGGGGGCCCCAGCACCCAGGGGCTCTCACATCCTTACACCATCCTGAACCAGGTTCCCTCCTCACACTGCCACCATTCAGTCCTTGATGGCAAAGATGCTTTCTGGGGATGCCCACTCACACAGGATGGTAAACTGTATTTTGCCTTTGACTGGGAACAAGAGGTAGAAGGGAAAATGGAAAAGACATGGACGGTCCTTCTGCAGGGATGCACGGAAGCACCAGCGTTATTCGGGGAAGCCTTGCAGAAAACATCACAAGAATTTACCCCACCACCAGGGATTGGGTTAATGCAGGATGTGGATGACTTGCTGCAATCAGGAGGACAAGAAGTGGTAGAAGAAGCCTCTGCGAATTGGCTGAATGTTCAGGCTAAAAAGGATCTTTGATTATTTGAAAAAAAAGAGCAAATGCTCTAAAAAATATTTAAGTATTTGGGACGTATTCTGACTGTAGGTTTGTGGTGTATTGACCCAGAGAGGATCTGGAGAATCTCAGAAGTAATCCAGGACTGAACAGGAGGTGCAAGAATTCTGAGCATTAATAGGATATTTTGCATGACCTGGATTGATGATTCTGTTCTACCCATAACTTTGTATCACTTTCTAAACCTCAATAGCCTCAAGGTTGTGGTATAGACAGGAGAAAAGGAACAAAACCTGAGAAAATGAAAAATAACAAAGTGATTGGTGCCTCAGCTATGATTCTTCCAGACTCAGAAAAGAAATTTGAATCCTAGGTGTGTTATAATTACATATTATATTATTGCCTTTTGGCAAATATTAAAATGAATGCTGTCTGTTGGAAAACTTTGCTGTATGAACATAGTTTCTTATAGCTCTGCGATTAACAGAACTTATAAATAGTAGTGATAAATATATTTTTTTGGACTACAACATTTTGATGTAAAATCTTTTGTTCATGTACCTAACTCAGGGAATGGAAAAAAGATAATCAAGAAATTGTTCACATTCTTGGATTATGGAACACCAGAACCCCAGGGAAGGAAAAAATAATGATTTACAGGTTGGGGAGAATGATTCTGAATAATGCATGAAGGTCTATGAATATGCAACATGTTGCTGCATTTAGGAAGTGTTTTCTGAGTTAGTTAGAGAAAGGGGAGAATGGGGAATAGCTACTGACAGATGAGACGGATGTCCTCGTGGTCTGGCCCAAGAGACTCCGGTGTCCTCGTGGTCCCAGCCAATAGACACGTCTTCTGTGGGGAGATCTCAAAGGCTTCTCCAGAGGGTCGCTTTCTTATAGTCCTTTTCCAAAGTGAGTAGAGTCTGGCCAAGAGGTGGGAGATTTATGGGCCATTGTGAGGTGCTCGAGACAGAACATGCAGTGGTGCTCCGAGAAGCAGCTGTAGGTGCAGTACCTGTTCAAAGGCTCTGTACCGTGGACAGCACAGCAAGCACAGAGCACCAGCAAACAGTCCCTTGGCCAGCATCCACCTCGGCCAGGCCAGAACTCCTGTCCAGAAGCGGGTGGGGGTCCTTGGGACAGCCTCTATCCTCGCGATGGTCGTGAGGCAAATGAGGGAAACTCCAGACTGACTCTTACAAGAGCCTTTGCTCCACATTTTTCTATTCTGTCACAATGGTCTCCAGTGCTCTGTGAGGCCGCAACATGAAACATGAAACAGAGGACATTTGCTTCCATGTGATTCCACGGTGTCACAATGGTCTCCTGGCTTCCATGGGTTTACAATTGACACTTGGTTCCCCAAGACTCCACGGTGTCACTGTGCTCTCCTGTGATTCACGAGGCTGTGCTGTGTCAAAATGGACACTTGCTTCCTTCAAGGCTGGAGATGTCCCAGTGGCACTGGGTTTCCATCAGGCCACTCTTTGTCACAATGGAGCTTTGGTTCCATGAGATTCCACTGTGCAGCAATGTTCTCCAGGGTGCCATGAGGCTGTTCGTTGTCACAGTGGAGCCTTGGCACAGTCCCAGTGGCACATAGATGCCATCAGGCCCTGCCATGTCACAATGGACACTTGCTTCCATGAGATTCCATTGTTTCACAGTGCTCTCCCAGATCTCACAAGGCCTTGTTCTGCCACCGTGGAGTTTTGTTTCTATTAGGCCTGGCAATATTTCCATGGCCCTTGTGTTCCTTGTGGCCCCTCTCTGTCACAATTGACCCTTGGTTCCATCACATCACAATGCTCCCTAAGTTTCCATGGCCTGCCCTGTGTCCCAATGGACACTGGATTCCACAAGAGCTGGCAATGTCCCAATGGCACCTGTCTCCTATTCAGTCCTACTTTGTCAGAATAAAGACTTGGTTCCATGAGATTCCACTATGTTACACCGTTCTCCTTATTTTCCTGAGCATCTGATGTGTTCACAATTGACCCTTGTTTCCTTGAGATTTGATTGCATCATAGTGGTCTCCTTGGTTTCATAAAGCCCACATTTGACACAACAGTTCCAGCATATTCAATTGCAACACAATGGTCTCCACCAATCTATAAGGCAGCACTGTGAAACTGTGGACACTTGGTTCCATCAGATTCCATTGGGTAACCATGTTCTTCTTTGCTCCATTAGGCCTGGCTCTGTCACAATGGATGCTTGCTTGCATGAGCCTTGGAAATGTCCCATTGGCTCCTGGGTTCCATCAGGTCCTGCTCTCTTGAAAATCTACCTGTTCTTCCAGGACATTCCATTGCCTCACAATGGTTCCCTTGGTTCCCTGACACCCTGCTGTCTCACAATGCAGTCTTGGTTTCTTGAGATTCTCTTGTGTCACAGTGGTCTCCTGTGTCCCATTATGCCCAGTTGTGTCACAATGGACACTTGGTTCCATGAGCAGTGGCAATGTCCCAGTGGCACCTGTGTTCCATGACACCCTGCTGTGTTACACCTGACAGTTTGTTCCATGAGATTCCATGGAGTCCCAAGGGTCACTTGGGTTCCATGAGGCCTCTCTGTTCTGACAATTAACACTTGGCTCCATCAGATTCCATTGCCCCACAATGTTCTCCTGGGTTCTAAGAAGCCCCATTTTTTGTGACTTGATCTGTCACAGCAGACCCTTGGTTCCATGAGGTTCATTGGTGTCACCATGGTCTCCTTGGTTCCAGGAGCCATCACAATGTCACAACAGACCCTTGGTTCCATGAGGTTCCTGCAGCAGGACTTCCCCTATGGCCCAGCAGAGCTCATCTGTTCTGTCCATCAGCTGGGGCCATCACTCAGGGCATCTTCTCCCTCTCAGGAATTGCTGAGATAACCCAGGCCTGACATCTGTCCTGTCCTGAGTTCTCTCTGGTGCCAGGGGGGTGGAATTCCCAGCTGACCATGAACATCTGGCCTTGAGAGCAGACTGAAGGGAGATGAGCCTTGAATTTCTGAGTGACACATACTTCACTTTACAAACCATAAAAACCACACAAAACTTTCACCAAGCAGAAATCTTCTTCATTGTCCCTGCAAATGAGTAAGGCTTCTCCCCCAAGTGTGGATGCATCTTCATGGTTCCTTTTCTGGAAGCTGAGTGAAAGGGCTCCCTGTGTACTCCCTCATCAGTTTGGTGGTAAGTTACATTGACTCCTGATCTCTGCTATTTCTTCACTAGCTGTAATATAGGAAACTTTATTGTGCACTGTGTTTGTATCTACCTGTATCTGTTTTGTTTATCTTGTGCAGTAAGTAGTCTATTTAAAGTCTCCTGTCTGTTAATCTTGAGTCCATTCAGTAAATAATTCTTTTTATAATAGACCTAATCAGCCATTCTAAAGAACATGAGAGCAAGAGCAATTTGGGCTACAAGTCACCTGAAACAGAGCTACTGCCAGAAACCTGAGCATAAAGTAGGACTTCCACTCCATTCAAAACATATTTTATTTAAAAACAAAAAGAGGAAGATCTTTTTTTACCATTTATTCTTTTCCAGTGTATGGATTTATATCAGCAATCTCCAGTTATATTGATCCCCAGCTCCTCCTAATGCAGTCTGAACAGATATGAAAATCAAGACCCTTTATGGCTGACAATCAATCACACTTTGTCCTTGCCCATACGACACCATTTCCCCCATCCAATTCCCAGGACTCAGAGCAGCCTTGTGCAAATCTGAGCTTTCTCTGCTCCACGCTTTGAAGCAAAAATCAAATGGTTAAGAGTTTAGCTGAGAGATAGAAGCTGTACATATAATGATTACAGTAAAGGCATATAGAAAGTGGTTCCATGGGGTCCCACACTGTCACATGAACCCTTAGCTCCATGGGCCCTGCAGGGTCACAAGGGTCTCCTTGGTTCAGGGGTGCCTGTGGCAGGACGTCCACCCACCCCTACCACAGACAGTCGGTGCATAAAGAGATAATCCGGGCTGAGAGACCCAGCAAGGGATCATCTCTGGGGCCAAAAGGGCTCAGGCCTCAGCTCAGAATCAACATCTTAGTCTGGAGAGCAGATGTGGGAAGAGATAAAAGAAATATTCTTGACTGAGAGACGCTGTTTTACAAACTAAAAGACATATGAGTTATCAGAGAGGCAGAAGCCACCACATACACACCCTGAAGGTGTAAAGGGCTTCTTCTTGTAGTTTGCACACAGATTCCACGGGTACTTCCCTGGGGATTGAGGGAAAGGATCTCGATGTGAGACTCCACCAACAATTGGATGGTAAGATACAATGAATCCTAAGTTATATCTTTGCTAGCTGTAATATTAAGAGGTACCTTTAACCTCGTGCTGTATATACCTGGTTGAAGTCTCTTTTTGTCCTTATTCCTGTGTAGTAATGGTTTAAGTCTTATGTCTGTTAGTTTTCTGTCTATTAAATAAAGAATTCATGCTATAATAGACCGAAACAGCCATTATTAAAGATATTGCAAATGAGAGTGAGTTTTTGGGTGCTGACCACCTCAATAAAGGCACTGCCTGCTGCCAGAGGCCTGGGCAAAGGGCAGGGACTTATCTAAACCCCCACAGTTGCCCCCCATAACCGTGCCACACAGTGCCACAATTGCCCCTTGGCCTGGCAAGCCCCTGTAGTGTCACAATGGACTCCTCAGTTCCATGGGGCTGCAAAGTGTCACAATGGCCCCTTTGTTCAATGAGATCTGTTGTGTCACAGTAGTCTCCATGATTCCATAAGGCTCTGCAATGTCACAACAGACGACTGGTTCTGTGACACCCCAGAGTGTCACAGTGGCCGCTTGGTCCCATTGAGCCCCACAGTGTCACTAGGGTCCCCTTGGTTTCACAGGGCTCTGAAGTGTCACGATGGCCCTTTAGTTTAAAAAAGCCTCAAACTTTTAAAATGGCCTCCATGCTTTCATGAGGTCCTGCTGTGTCACAACGGACCCTTGGTTCTGCAGTGTCAGAATGCCCCCTTGGTCCTTTGGAGCCTCACAGTGTCACTATTGTGCCCTTGGTTCCATGAGTTCCTGCAGTGCCACAATGGTCTTTAGGTTAGATGAGGCCTCAAAGTGTCATCATGGTCTCCATGGTTCCATGAGGCCCCACTGCTTCAAAATGGCCTCCTTGGTTCCATGGTGTCAGAATGGACCCTTCATCCCATGGAGCCCCACACTGTCACTGTGGTCCCCTTGATTCCATGAGGCCCTGCTGTGCTAAAATGGCCCCTTGGTTAAACAAGGCCCTGCAGTGTCACAATGGACCTTTGGTTCCATAAAGCCCCACTGTGACACAATTGGGCCCTTGGTTCCGTGAGGGGTGGCACTGTCAGAATGGCCCCTTTGTTTCATGGAGCACCACAGTATCAGAATGGTCTCCATGCTTCCACAGGGCCCCCAGTGTAACAACAGACCCTTTGTTCCATGAGGCTCCACAGTGTCAACATGGACTCCTTGGTTCTGTCTGGCTCTGCTGTGTCACAATGGCCCCTTGGTTCCATGAGACCTTTCTCTGTTACAATGGAATTTTGGTTCCAGGAGTTTCTGTGGTGTCACAATGGTCTCCATGGATCTGCACTATCACAATGGACCATCAGTGCCATTGGGCCCCGCTGTGTCCAAATGGATTTTGGTTTCATGCAGCCCCACAGAGTTAAAAAGGGCCCTTGGTTCCATGGGATTCTATTGTGTCACAATGGAGCCTTTGTGCCATGAGGTTCCACAGTGTCACAGTGGACTCCTTGGGTCCCTGAGGCCACGATGTTACCAAATCTCCAATATATAAGAATAAGACTCTTTGAAACTAATCTGGTGTTAAAAAGGGCATAATTTATTCAGGCCTGAGGTCCAGCAGAGGATAACACCTAACCTCATGCGGACATGTGATTCTAAGAGCGTGTGGCTTAATTTCAGTCACTACATGTGCATTAAAATATACCCATTTCCATAGAAGTCATGCCTATTTCCCAGTTATAGTCTGTGATTTTTCTATCGCTGCAGCCTTGAGCCAGATGTCTTCTTCATTTCTTCCAACTGTCCCAGCTGGGAAAGCAGCCCCACAATGCCTTGTTTTTCTGCTGAAAGTTCATAGGCACATGAAGTTCACAGGAACATAGGCACAGTAAAACTTGAATTAAACACTTTTGGTATCAAGGCCAAGGCTCTGTGTGTCCAGGCAGAGGCAGGCAGGAGGCAGAGCTGTCAGCAAAGGAAGGGGCCAGCGAGGTGGGGCAGCCGGGGGATGACGACAGCCTGCAGGGACAGAGGCGCAGGGCATGGACACCGTAGGACAGCCTGGGCTGCAGAGGGCACAGGGATGGGCAGCAGCTGAAAGGCCCTGACACAGCCAACTCCTGCAGCACTTGGGCCATGCAGGCTGGCCCTGGGCCTGAGGCCAGCAGGGGACAAGTGAGCCTTGCTGTGCTGGGGCCTCATTGCCTCCTTGTCCCTGCTCAGCAGCCTGGCAGGGGCCGCCCCATGGTGCTGCCCTTGGCATTGCACATGCCCAGAGCCCAGTGGGCCGGGAAGAGCCCTGAGCAATGAGGGAGGGACAGGATCTGCCTTGCCAGGGGCTGGGGCTCAGCCCTTGGCCCTTTGCATTCCTGAAACACATCCAGGTTTGCTCAGCATCAGAGACACCTTTCCCTTCTTTGTCCCCCGCCTGTCATCAGTGCCTCCAGTGTTGTGCTCTAACTGGAACTTGGGGACACTTTCACAGTCATATCCCTCATTGGGACCCATTAAAGTTAAACAAACTTTGGAGTTTGAGTCTGACTTGGAGTTCTTGAGAAGTTTTCCTTCAGCTCCCTCTCAGGGACTGATGTCCAGGTACTCATCACTGCTGGAAAATCCCAGCTCTGCAGAGAAGGGGAAACTGAGAGGAGTTTTAAAAAATTTTATTCTCTTGTCAGACTCCTTGAAGGATGAAGCATAAGAGATGTAAAACTCAATGCCATTCTATCAAAAGCCAAGTTATTTCCTGGTTACAGTATTTTATAAATGTTTTTCAGCCTCTTAGCTTTTGCCACACAATGATGTTAATAATTCTAACACTAATCACCTAGTGTTCTACTCCATGTAGTCTTGCCACAATACATTTTTCACAGTTCTAATTCTCCAAAATATCTGACCTTTTTGTAAGGCCATCATTTGAAACTTGTTTCTAGCTCAATCTCTCTCTCAGCAATTCTCTCTATTCCAGGGCCATTCTGAGTCAGCACACCTTATCTCAGAGTTTGCATCCAGATGTACAAGACTGTGTGAGCTTTCAGTCAGGCTTTGAGAATCCTTTACAAATCCATTTCTCACAAATATCAATCACAGAGTGCTGCAATGAACTCTGCCCTGAAGAGAACATTAATAAAATACCGTCTTGAAAATAGGAATGGATATTTCTAAGAAGGTCTTTGTCATATTTCTCCATAACTGGAGTTGAAAAACTTCCTAATGAAGTGGACCAGAGCAGAGGGAAATCAAGGCAGAACCGTTGTTTTCTAGGAAACCTCTCAAGAATTCAGTCAGAATCAAGCTCCAATGTTTCTGATACTGTTCATGGGTCTCGCTTAGGGCCACGACTGAGAAAGTGTCCCCAGGTGCCAGTGTGAGCAGGAAATTGGAGGCAGAGATGACAGGTGGTGTGGGAAATGCAAGCACAGAGAGCTCTCAGGGCCTTGTGCATACAGGCTCAGAGACGGAGATGGATGCAAGTTTTGACCTAAGTCCTTGGAGAAATCTTGGACAATCAGAGCATTAAAAGTAAAATTGATATAAAACAAGAATATAAGTTTCTAGTTTAATTAGAAATATATTTTTAGGAAACAGAAATGAGTATTATGTAAGCAAAGCAGTATGTTAAGTAAGATAGTAAAAGATTTTAAAGCTTAGCAATGGAACCTGTTATAAAGTTAGTTAGAAATTTATGGTTTATCAGTGTAGGTTGGTGAAGTGTTATAGGATTGGTTGAAAAATGACGCATTTCTGAAAAGCCATGAGAAGGAAAGCAATTAATGATTGGTGTAAAAGGATGCTGGCAAACTTCTCAGAAGTATTTGATTGGCTAAAAAATGACCATAAAGCATTGTAACTAAGAATGAGGCAGCTTCTGATATTATGGTGTTGGATGTAACACCTGTAATGTCTCACCCTTCTATGAGACTGACACCATGAGGCCATAAACCATCTTTTACAACATCTCTCAGTTGCCCCATCTCTTGTAATGTCAATCTCCCAAAACACATTTTTTTTTATATCAGACATGACTAATGAAATCAATAGGGACTTATGGACACCAGTTGTATCCCATTAAAGTCAATATGGATTTAGGAACACCTGGCTTATCCATTAAAATCAATGGGATTTTGAGGAAATTTGGCCCTAAAATAGGGAAATGTGAGTAAATTTGGAGGAAATCTTGGGCTGAATTCTGGGAATTTCAGCTCCAGGATCACAGTGCCCATGCTGTGGATGTCCTGGATGAATTCCTGGAGGCCAATCCCAAATCCCTGATCTTTCACCTGCTGTCCATGCTGGATCTGTGCCTCCAGTTAAGCCCAAAAATGTCCATTTTCAACCCGAAATCTGGAGATTCCAAGCCCAAAATTGGGATTTTTTGCGCCAAAAATTTTGGGACATCAGCTCTGCCCACTGAAGTCAAAGGGGAGTTAGGGACACCAGGTCTACCCACTGATAGGGCTTGATTGGGAAGAGTTACTGTTTAAACTGGGAGCACTGGGAAGGGCTAAGGGGGCACACTGGGGTGACTGGGAGCACTGAAGCAAAAGTGGGACCACTGGGAGGGATTTGTAGAGATAAATGGAGATAAACAGGACTCCAGGTCTAACCCATTGAAGTCAATAGGAATTTAGAAACAGCAGGTCTACCCTTTAAAGGCAATGGGGTTTAGGGGCACCAGGTCTACCCAATCAAAGCAATGAGGATGTTTGAGACACTCGTTTTGGGTTTTTGGTGATCCAGGTGTCCAAGGAGTACCCAGGTGTATCCAGGTGGTTTCTGGGGGTATCCAGGTGATTTTTGGGCAGTATCCAGGTGTACCCAGATAAGCTTTGGAGATATCCAGGTCATTTTCGGGGCACCCAAGTGCCCTGACTCACCCTGACAGGCCAGGAGAAGATGATGGCCACTGTCCTCCCAGTCGACGTGGACACAGATGAGCCTTGGCAGTTGTGGGGCTGTCGGGGGGCACCCCAACATTCAGAGGGTACCCCAAACCTCCAGGTGAGGACATCAGGGGTGAGAGGGAGCCCTGAGTTACCTCGGAAGAGGATGCAGGGCAGGTACACCCAGGTGCTTTGGTGCATGGCGTTGGTGAAGATGGTATTCTGCAGCAGCTCCAGCTCTGGGGTGGGCAAAGGAGGCACCCCAAAATTTCAGGGGGACAGCAGGGGAAACCTCAATATCTCAGTGGGGGCACCCAGGTATGCAGGAGTTCAGGTCTACCCACTGAAGTCAAAGGGGATTTAGGAGCACCAGGTCTACCCATTCAACCCGACAGAACCCACCAGCTCCCACTTTAGGTGATGGAGGGGCTGGAAAATTTTGGGGATCCTGCAAAATTGGAGGAGTTTTTTTGAGGAATCCCTCACCTTCCTTCAGCCTTCCAGGGGGCAGTGCCCTTGCCGTAGTTCCTGGTGGGCATCAGCAGCCCCAGGCAGTGTTGCCAGGCCGAGAACTTGGAGAAGTTGCAGCTCAGCAAGGCCCTGGTGAAGGCCAGCTCAGCCTTGAGGTCCTGCCTGGCTGCAAGTGCCCACCAGTGTTCCCAGGTGGGGACTTGGAAGGTACCAGTATAAACCAGTAAGCACTTGGAGCCACTCCTGAGCCCCTGAGCCCATGGTAGCAGCTCCCAGTATAAAAGTAAGCCCACCACAACCTGAAGTCACTCCCAGTAGGTCCCAGGTCCCATCCCAGTATAAATCAGTAAGGCCAGCATCCCCAGAATTTGCTCCATGTGGAGTGCCAAGCATCCCCAAGCTCCATCCCAGTATAACCCAGTACACCCCAGTATAACCCAGTAAAATCCAGAATATCTCACCATAACCCAGTATAAACCCCTACAACCCAGTCACCCCCAGGAACACATCCCAGTATAACCCAGTGGCCCCCAGCACCTCATCCCAATATAAACCAGTATAACCCAGTATAACTCACAGTCGGCCACCAGGTCCTCCCAGCCAGCAGGGGGCACTCACACACCCCTGCTCCCTTTCCCAGTAGAACCCAGTACAAATTATTAACACCTCAGCACCTCATCCCAATGCAAACCAGTATAACCAAGTAACCCCCAGCACACTATGGCAGTATAACCCAGTATAAACCAGTAACATCCGAGCACCCCATCCCAGTACAAATCACTATAACCCAGTACAGCCAATACACACAGTGCTAGGTCCTCCCGGACACTCACACACCCTCTCCCAGTATAACCCAGTATAACCCAATACAACCCAGTAAACCCAGCCCCGTCCCAGCACCCCCTGGACCCCATCCCAGCACAAATCAGTACAAACCAGTACAAACCATCCAGCCCACTCACAGTTTCAGGGGTCGGCCAGCAGGAGGTGCTCACACAGTGCCAGGTCCTCCCGGCCAGCAGGGGGCGCTGCAGGGTCCAGTGTGACTCTACAGAACCAAGGAAACCCCTGTGACACTGCGGGGCCCCACGGAACCAAGAGTCCATTGTGAGACACCTGGGCCACGTGGAGCCAAGGAACCATTATGACACTGGGGAAACTCATGGCACCAAGGGGCCACTGTGACACTGTGGGGCCTCATGGAACCTGTGAGCCATTGTGACACTGCACGGCCTTGTGGAACCAAGGAGACCATGGTGACACTGTGGGGCCCATGGAACCAAGAGTCCTTTGTGACACTCTGGAACTACAGAGACCATTGCTGAGAGTATGGAACCTCGAGGAACCAACAGTCCATGTGACAGTACAGAACCTCACAGAACCAAGACTGCATGGTGGCACAGCAAGGCCTCGTAGAACCAAAGAGTCCAAAGGTCTAAAACAGTTCTTGCACGGTTCTGCCTTGGGGAAGGGGAACTTCAATGGTGGAAGCTTGGGCTGGCACACACTAATCAAAGGTGTCTGCTTTCAATGAGGAAATTCAGGAGTTTTAGATTGCTTCAAAACAAAACCAAACCAAACCAAACCAAACCAACAACAACAACCAAAAAAAAAAAAAAAAAAAAAAAAAAAAGGGGAACAACTCCTTTTGGCCTGAGTGCAGCCAGCTCTCCAAGCAAAGCAGGTCCCAGGTGAGTGAGGACAGACAGGATGGCGTTGGGCAATGTGGAGCAAGGTTGTCCACACTGGGTCAGACCTCAAGGCACAGCTTCTCTGAGCAGGCCAGACCTCCTGAGGAGAAACCCTGCATCAATATCAACCATAGAATGCTGCAATCACCTCTGCTGTAAAGAGAACTGTAATAAAATACATCCTTTGCAATATGAATGAGTATTTCTTAGAAGCTCTTTGAATTATTGTCTATATCTGGAGTTGAAAACCATCATAGTGAACTGCCCCAGACCCGAGGGAAATCAAGGCAGAGCCATGGTTTGTCAGGACGAGCTTGATCCCAATCAGCCCCGTGGTGCATTTGGTGCTGAGCCCTTGACCATCAGTGCCTGAGAGGAGATTGCACAAACCTTTCCAGGAGTCCAAGTCAGAAGAAAAACCCAAAGTGTATCAAAGCATTAATGGGTCCCACTGAGGTCCATCCCCAACACAGGCTCCTCATGGACTGCTTGGAGGAGAGAACTGGATGCCAGGATTGCCCAAAAACCACTCAGAGACTCAGAGAGAAAGGAAAATCCAAGCTACCTGTAAAACCTTGAATATCTCAAAGTATTAATGAGCCCCACTGAGTGTGAATACAAAGCTCTCAAGGGACTAATTAAAGTAGACAATTGGGGGCATCATTGCATAAACTACTAAAAGAGTTGGTGTCAAAAGGAAACTCCAAGTACCTTAAAAAAAGGAAGTAACTTGAAAGATTAATGAGCCCCACTGAGTATCATTACTAACAAAGCCTCTCAAGGGACTAATTAAAGCAGATAATTGGAAGCTGTCACTGCACAAACCTCTCAGAGATTCAGTGTCAAAAAGTAGAACTTAAATTAACCCTGAGTGTCTTGAAGCATTAATGAGCCCCGCTGAGTGTTCTTACTGACAAAGGCTCTCAAGGGACTCATTAAAGCAGATAATTGGAGGCCATGATTGCACAAAGCTCTCACAGACTCCAAGGCAAAAGCAAAACCCAAAGTCCTCTGAAAATCCTGCAGTCCCTGGGAGCATGAAGGAGCCCCCAGGGCCATTCCTGACCAAGGCTCCCCAGGGACTCGTCCCAGCAGATCCCTGAGGCCACTGGGATGTGGGGGGATGCTGAGGGCAGGACAAGGGGTGACAGTGGCCAGCCTTGCTGGGGCTGTGCCAGGAGGCCCCAGTGGCTCAGGACAAGGTGTCTCCTCAAAGCCCTTGGTGGCACAGACCCTGCTGTGCCCCAGGGCACCAAGACTTGGCTTCTCTTTGTCCCCAGCTGCCATCTCTGCCTCAAATTTCCTTCTCTAACTGGAAATAGGGAACACTTCCTCAGTCATGTCCCACAGTGGGACCCATTAAAACTTCAAGAAATTTCAGTATTTTAATTTAAGTTCCAGTTCTTGAAAAGTTTTTGGAACACACTCTCTGGGAATGATTATGAAGTAAACAGAACCAAAGGCCCCGAGAGATTCATTAAAGTTCTTGTGCTGTGTCTGTGCTGCTGAGCTGGGCCGGGCTCCTGGCACAGAGGCAGCTCCCAAGGTAAACCAAGAGAAGCTTCAAAAAGACATTTCTGCTGAGGAGCAGCTCCTCTGCCAGCCCAGCAGGGCTGAGGGCACTGCCTGCAGGCACTGAGGGCACAGGAGCCAGGCACAGACAGGCTCAAGGCACTCAGGACTGGGAAGACATTGAGCTGAGACTGCACTTGGGGAAACATCTTCACAGCCCTGGACATGGTGAGTGTGTGGGTGCAGGGCAATGTCCCCTGTGCTCCTGGAGGGATCTCCTGGAGCCAGCACAGCCCACAGCCTGGGGGATGTGACAGGAGGACTCTCCCAGTTTCTCTGAGGCACAGGAGGAGGAGGAGGAGGAGGAGGAGGAGGAGGAGGAGGAGGAGGAGGAGGAGGAGGAGGAGGAGGAGGATGTTCTGCAGAGCGGGGCTGCCCTGGGCACCGTCAGAGGGACAGGGCAGGACGGCTCCTGCTGCCAGGGACGGCTGCAGGGGCTGAAGCTGGGGCTGCAGCCAGGGCTGCCCAGGGCTGTCCTGCAGAGCAGCTCCTGCAGCCCTCAGGGCTCTTGGCCAGCCCAGGCCATGTGCCACCTGCCAGGGACAGCTCTCAGCCTGCCTGGCAGCTCCCCATGGACTGTGGGGAGAAGTTGGAGGTGGAAGGAGCCACCCCCATCAGGGCAGATTCCTCCTGCTGTGGAGATGGTGCTGCATGGCCAGGGCTGCTCTCAGCTTTCTCCTCAAGGCAAGGCAAAGGGGCTGTCAGGTGTGTCTGTGTCACTGACACTCCTGCACTGTCCCACTGGGCATCAGCAGATGTGCCTTCCATCTCTCTCACAAAGTGCCTCCTCATCCTCCTCTGCCTACAGACAGCAGCAGCAGCACCTTGGCTTGCAGCATCTCAGTTTGTGTGAGCTGCCCTTAAGGCCCTGCTGGCAGGGAGATGGCCCTGGGCAGTGCCCTGTGCTGGGAGGGGTGTGCAGGGCAGAGCTGAGCCCCCAGGGCTGGGCTGGGCTCTGGGAGCACTGGCAGGGACAAGCCTTGGATAGAGAGAAACAGCTCCCAGTAGGTACAGCTGCAGGCAGCAGAAAGCCAAAGCAACCCTGAATATCCTCCATCTTCAGGTGACTATGGAGACAGAGAAGGGTTTAGGGAGACTGACTTTGAAACTGGAGCCTTCAAAGAGTCCACTTTATTTTTCCAGCACTTAGTAATTGTGATCACCCTGAAATATTGGGAGGAGTAATGAGCAAAGGGCACCTCTGTACAGCCAGCACATCTTACTGTACTGGGCCGCAGGGATCCCTGTTTTCCCTCTGGGCTCCCTAGTGTTCAGGCTGAGAGCAATGCTGAAGATGAAGCAAGAACTCAGCAGGAGCACTTACCTGAACTCGAATATAAAAAAGTTTTTAGTGAAATTCCCACAAGGGAAGAGAACTCGTTTTGAGAGAATTCATTATAAAATTGCCCAGGATTGACTCAAGAAAATCTTTTCCGTTTGTAAAACGTGTTCTTTCAACAGCCCACCATGGCCATATTAAAGAAATGTCCAACAGCAGCTCCATCAGCCACTTCCTCCTGCTGCCATTGGCAGACACGCGGCAGCTGCAGCTCCTGCACTTCTGCCTCTTCCTGGCCATCTCCCTGGCTGCCCTCCTGGCCAATGGCCTCATCATCAGCGCCGTAGCCTGCGGCCACCACCTGCACACCCCCATGTTCTTCTTCCTGCTCAACCTGGCCCTCAGCGACCTGGGCTTCATCTGCACCACTGTCCCCAAAGCCATGCACAATTCCCTCTGGGACACCAGACACATCTCCTATGCAGGATGTGCTGCTCAGGTATTTTTCTTTGCTTTGTTCATTGCAGCAGAATTTGCATTTCTCACCATCATGTGCTACGACCGCTACGTGTCCATCTGCAAACCCCTGCACTACGGGACCCTCCTGGGCAGCAGAGCTTGTGCCCACATGGCAGCAGCTGCCTGGGCCAGTGGCTTTCTCAATGCTCTGCTGCACACAGCCAATACATTTTCCCTGCCCCTGTGCCATGGCAATGCCCTGGGCCAGTTCTTTTGTGAAATCCCACACATCCTCAAACTCTCCTGCTCACCGTCCAGCCTCAGGGAAGTTGGGCTTCTTGTGGTCACTTTCTGTTTAGCACTTGGCTGTTTTGTGTTCATGGTTTTCTCTTATGTGCAGATCTTCAGGGCTGTGCTGAGGATCCCCTCTGAGCAGGGACGGCACAAAGCCTTTTCCACCTGCCTCCCTCACCTGGCTGTGCTCTCCCTGTTCCTCAGCACTGACACATTTGTCTACCTGAAGTCCCCCTCCATCTCATCCTCAGCAACAGACCTTGTGGTTTCAGTTTTGTACTCAGTGGTGCCTCCAGTCCTCAACCCCCTCATTTATAGCTTGAGGAACCAGGAGCTCAAAGAAGCTCTCAGGAAAGCCATGACTGGATGCTTTTCAGCCCTTTCATTTTCCAATAACAGCCCTCACATTGCTTTGCATTGGGAGGCAGAAAGGAGATAGAAACAAACCCCTGGTTTGGCTCCTGCTGTGCAGAGCTGGCACAGCATCAGCGCTGTCTTGCAGCATTCTCTCTCCATCAAGTGGCTGAGAGAGGGTCAGATCCTGGGAAGGGACACCAGCCCAGTGACCCTAATTAACCAAAGCAATATTCCAGAGTGTATAAAAGCTAAGGAAAGGAGGATGAATTGAGGACATTCCCTATTTACAGTGTTTTCCTTCCTGACCAACCTCTCTGCCTGTTGAAGTCCTGCTTCCTGGAAAGTGGCCAAACATAAATTGCTGATGGGAAATAGAGAATAAAATTTTTTGTTTGTTTCTTTTTGCTGGTGCATGTAAAAACTTCCTCTTTTGCTATAGAAAACTGCCTTATCTCAACCTATGAGTGGTGTTCTGTATTATTTTCACTCCTCTGTGCAGCCAAGGAGGGGAGTGATTGAGTGGCTTGGTGGGCACATGGAATCCAGTGGATGTATCCCACTAGCAGAAGCCACAGAAGGCCTTCTTTCCTCTGTCAGGAGCTCCTAATTCACGTCATGAGAGGCCAAGTGTTCTTTTATATACATATATTTTTTTCTGATTCTGTTAATATTAACAGAAATGTAATTATTCACCCCCTTCAACTTACTTAGCCTCCCTTCTTGTGTGACCCAGAGACATTGTGTAAGCAGGGAGTCTCACATAGTATTTAGGTGAAATAAATGGACATGCAATCACATTTTAAAAATGCTTTACTATCCTCATCAGAGCAGGAATGAACAGAAATGGGCACAGCTTTGTGACTGCCCCAGCTCTGGGATGGGCCCTGGGCCTGGAGCAGGAGCAGCTCTGGAGGGCCCCAAGGCCAGGGCTGTTGTGCTGGCCTGGGCAGATGGGATGGCAGGAGGGGCTGCAGAGCTCTCAGGAGCTCAGGGAGAGGGGAGCAGGGCACCCAGGGAGCCTCCTTTTGCCTTGGCCAAGCACCTTCCCCATGGCTGGGGCTGAGTCCTCTCTGAGCTGCAGCTGCTGCTGTGCCCTTGGCAGGGGCTGAGGCCGTGGGGCCACTGCCCAGAGCCCCCTGGCCTGAGCAGAGCTGTGGGGCCAGAGCCGGCTGGGCTGTGCTGGGGAGAGGCCCTTGGTGCTGCACAGAGCTCAGGGCAGCTGGCACAGCTTGCAGGGAGCTGGGCTGGCCTGAGAGAGCCTGCCAGAGAAAGCAGCAGTGTCCATCTCAGCCTGGCCGAGCATGCAGGGGCAGGACTCAGCCCAGGCCTTGTGGGGCAGGGCCAGCACCTGTGGAAGGCATTGCAAAGAGGCAAGTGGCCCAGAGAGGAGGCTGCTCTGTGCCCTTGGTGGCATGCACAGAGCAGGGAGGGGGCCCAGGACATTTGTCACCTCCAGCCTCTGTCCCCAGCCCTTGCCAGCCCTGGCTGCTGAGCCCAGGTTTGCCCTGGGCTGAGTTTGGCTGTGGCCCAGCTCCATCCTCCTGCAGGGCTCAGGGCCTGTTCCTGGCCATGGCCAGCCCTGCCCGGCCTCTGTGCTGGCCCAGAGCCCGGCAGAGCCCGGGGCAGGGCTGTCAGTGCAGGCCCACAGGTGCCACGGGCTGTGCAGGAGCTGGCAGAGGCTGCCCAGCAGGGAGGCCATGGGGCACAGAGCCCCAGGGCTGCTTTGGGCACCATGGCTGCACCTCCAGCTCCAGAGGAGATGTGAGACATGGGAGCAGAGACAAATAATTCCTGCTGGCTTCTTTAGTGTGTTTGCTTATACAGGTGATGTCCATCCACATGTCGAGGAGGTGTTTTGTGTCAGGTAACACTGGCAGAGTGATAAGAATAATATTATTCAGCTGAAAAATTGTTCATGCATAATACACAATGAGGAAAATAAAGACACATATAATCAGAAGAGCACCTGAGTTTTGCAGATGATGAGAGACTCATTGATGTTCCAGCAGATAAACCTGTTTAAATACTTTCTCCAGGGCTTCCTTCAGATGAGAGGTGACCACCAGAGGCCATGGGAAGCCAGAGGTCTATGTCCTGGCAGCCTTTGACTGGGAGTAACCCTTGCATATAGGGAATTTTTCAGAGGGAGTATCAATTTTGGAAGTGGCACCTGGAAAGAGGGATGGTTCTTTTCCACAGGAAGGAAAGCATAAAGCCCCAGTGGTCCGGGGACTGATGAGAGGCCGACCTCAACATTCCAAGGTTAGCTGGATCTTTCAGGTGGCCCCTGGGAGGCCAAACCAGCCATATCTGTTTCATCTCGCCTTGGTTCAATGAGGCCCCACAGTGTCACAATGGTCTCCAAAGGAAGGAAACCACAGAGCCCCAGTGTTTCAGGGGCTGATGAACTGCAGCCACCAGATGCCAAGGCCTGGCAGACCTGTCTGTCCTGGCGGGTTTGTCTGGGAGCAGCCCTTGGATATAAAGAATTTTGAATGTGGAATCCTAATTTCAGTCATTTGTGCCTGGAGGAGAAGGCCAGTTCTTTTCCATAGAAAGGAAAGCTCATAGCCCCTGTGTTTGGAAGGCAGGGGAGAGCCAGCCCTCAGGAGGCCAAGGCCAGTTAGACCTGTCTGTAATGGCAGCTTTTGTGTAGGAGCAATCTTTGGATCTAGGACTTTTGGAGGTGGAATCCCAGTTTTGGCCATGGGCAAATGGAGAACAATGGCTTTTTTCCACTGGAAGGGAAGCATAGATCCCCAGTATTTCAAGGGCATATGAGCAGTAGCCACCAGAGGCCAAGACCAGCCAGACCCATCTGTCCTGGTATCTTTTGTCTTAGAACAATCCTTGATTACATAGAATTTTGGAGGCAGAATCCCAATTTCAGCCATGAGCACCTGGAGAAGGATGGTTCTTTTCTGTAGGAAGGAAAGCAAGGAGCCCCAATGTCTCAGGGCAGAATAGAGGCAACCACGAGGCCAAGGGCAGCCAGGCCTGTCTGTCCTGGCAGCTTTTGTTTGGGAGAAACCCTTGCGCATAGGGAATTTTGGAGGAGAAATACCAATTTTGGCCTTGGGTGTCTGTTCAGGAGAGACAGTTCTTTTCCATAGGAAGGAAAGCACTGAGCCCCAGGGTTTGAAGGCAGGTGAGAGCTGGCTCTCAGGAATACAGGGACAGCCACACTTGCTGGTAAAGACTGCTTTTGTCTGAGAGCAATCCCTAGATATTGGAAATTTGGGAGAGGGAATCCCATTTTGACCTTGGATGCTTGAGTGAGAAGGACAGTTCTTTTCCATCTGAAGGAAAGCCCAAAGCCCCAGTGTTTCAGGGACACATGAGAAGAGACCCTTGATCTGCCAAGGGCACTGAACCAGTCAGGCCAAGCTAACCAGATCTGTTACCTGTTCCCTTGGATCCATGGGACCCTGCAGTGCCACAATGGTCCCTTTCTTCCATGATCCCTTGCAGTATCAAAATGGTTTCCTTGGTTCCATGGGACTGCACATTGACACAATAGCTCCTTGGTTCCATGAGGCCACAGAGTGTCACAAGGGTCTCTTGGTTCCATTGGGCTCCTCAGGATCACAATGGCCCCCTGGCTGCACAAGGCACAGCTGTGTCACACTGGCCCCTGGCTTCCATGGGGCCCCACAGTGTGACAACTGTCCCTTGCTTCCATGGGGTCTTGTAGTGTCACAATGGTCTCCTTGCTTCCACAAGGTCCTGCAGAGCCCCTTCATTCAACAAGACCTTGAAGTGTCACAGTGGTCTCCAGTATTCCATGAAGCCCCACGATGTCACATCCAACCTTTGGTTCCTGCACTGTCACATGAACCCTTAGTTCCATGGGCCCTGCAGTGTCACAATGGTCTCCTTGGTTCTGTGGGGCCACAAAGTGTCACAATGGCCCCTTTGTTGAATGAGGCCTGTTGTGTCACAGTAGTCTCCATGGCTCCATAAGGCTCTGTAATGTCACAAAAGACCATTGGTTCCATGAGACCCCACAGTGTCATAGTGGACACTTGGTCCCACTGAGTCCTACAGTGTCTCTTGGGCCCCCTTCGTTTCACAAGGCCCCGAAGTGCCACAATGGTCCTCAGGTTAGAAGAGGCTTCACAGTGTCTTCATGGTCTCCATGAGGCCCAAGTGCTTCAAAATGGCCTCCATGGTTCCATGGACCCTTTAGGGTAGCAGTGGTCTCCTTGATTTCATGGTGCCAGAATGTCCCCATGGTCTCATGGAGCCCCACAGTGTCACTGTGGTCCCCTTGATTCCATGAGGCCCTGCTGTGCTACAATGACCCCTTGGTTATACAAGGCCCTGCAATGCTGCAATGGACCTCTGGTTCCATAAAGCCCCACCATGTCTCAAATGGCCCCTTGGTTCCATGAGGCTTGGCACTCTCAGAATGGCCCCTTTTTTTCATGGAGCACCACAGTATCAGAATGGTCTCCATGGTTCCACAGAGTCCCCCAGTGTAACAATGGACCCTTTGTTCCATGAGGTTCCTCAGTGTCACAATGGCCCCTTGGGTCCACATGACCCCACAAAGACTTGTGGTTCCATGAACTGTCATGTTGTCCACAACAGCCTCCTTGGTTCTGCAGTGTCACCATGGATCCTTTATTCCATGAAGTTCTCCAGTGTCACCATGGACTCCTTGGTTCTGTCAGGCCCTGCTGTGTCACAATGGTCCCTTATCTCCATGAGGCCTTTCTCTGTCACAATGACCTTTTAGTTTTAGGAGTTTCCATGGTGTCACAATGGTCTCCTTGGATCTGCAGTATAACAATGGACCATCAGTTCCATGTGGCCCTGCAGTTTCATAATGGACTTAGGTTCCATGCAGCCCCACAATGTCATAATGTTCCTTAGTTCCGTGGCATTGTGTTGTGCCACAATGGACACTTTGTACCATGAGATTCCAGAGTGTCACAATTGACTCCTTGGGTCTGTGAGGCCATGCTGTGACCAAATCCAAAAATACCTGAATAAGACTCCTTAACACTAATTTGATGATAAAGAGGTCATAATTTACTGAGGCCTGAGGTCCAGGAGCAGATAACACCTAACCTGACCTGGACAAATGACTGAAAATGCATGTTGCTCATATGCAGTTGTTATGTATGTATTACAATTTACCCATTTCCATGAAACCTACCCCATGTTCCCAGATTCAGTCCTTGCTTTTTCTGTCACTGCACCCTTGAGACAGATGTCATCTTCTTCTCTTCCAACCATCCTTGCAGGGAAAGCAGCCCCTCAATACCTTGTTTATCTGCTAAATTGCGCATGCAGAGTAAAACTTGAATTAAACCCTTTTGGTGTCAAGGCCAAGGCTCTGTGTGTCCAGGCAGAGGCAGGCAGGAGGCAGAGCTGTCAGCAAAGGAAGGGGCCAGCGAGGTGGGGCAGCCGGGGGATGACGACAGCCTGCAGGGACAGAGGCGCAGGGCATGGACACCGTAGGACAGCCTGGGCTGCAGAGGGCACAGGGATGGGCAGCAGCTGAAAGGCCCTGACACAGCCAACTCCTGCAGCACTTGGGCCATGCAGGCTGGCCCTGGGCCTGAGGCCAGCAGGGGACAAGTGAGCCTTGCTGTGCTGGGGCCTCATTGCCTCCTTGTCCCTGCTCAGCAGCCTGGCAGGGGCCGCCCCATGGTGCTGCCCTTGGCATTGCACATGCCCAGAGCCCAGTGGGCCGGGAAGAGCCCTGAGCAATGAGGGAGGGACAGGATCTGCCTTGCCAGGGGCTGGGGCTCAGCCCTTGGCCCTTTGCATTCCTGAAACACATCCAGGTTTGCTCAGCATCAGAGACACCTTTCCCTTGTTTGTCCCCACCTGTCATCAGTGCCCCCAGTGTTCTGCTCTAACTGGAACCCAAGTGTTGAAATTCAAAATGCAATGAATTCTCAGAACATTGGGTTTGTAAGGTAAAGTTTAGAATTAAGCACAGTTAAATAGAGATATGTTTAAATTTAGAATTTAAGATATAGAAAAAATAAAGACTGTTACAAAGGTAACAAGAAGTTTTAGAGTGTAGCAATGTACGTTTCTGTGTTATAATTGGCTAAGAAATTTTACACTGTAGAATGTCTCAATAAGACAAAATATTTTTGCATTAAATTAGAAGCATAAATATGTCTTTTGATGTTGTTTTATTTCTTAATATATCCTGAAATGCCATTGTAATCATAAGTCTTGTGACTTCTAAGCCATGCTGTGAACATCTGTGAAACCACCTTACCCTTTCTACCTTTATAGAAAATAAAAAAATAAGCTATACTTCCTAAAGCAACTCAGAAGTCCCATCTCTCTGGTTCATTCAGAAAAAGAAAAAATCCCCACCAAAATTTTAACATAAAAACAATAAGCCCACACTTAAAAAATATGTCATAAAAACAATAAACCCACACCTGGGGACACTTTTTCAGGCATGTCCCTCACTGGGACCCATTGGAACTTCAGGAAACTTTGGATTTGGAATCTGACTTTGAATTCTGGAGATGTTTCTGTTCCTCCTTAACCTGTTTTTTCCTACCTGATGTCATTGTCATCAATTTCTGTTCTAATTGAACCCTTGGGAAACTTTCTCCTTCATGTTTATTAGTGAGACTCACTAAAAGTAGCAGAAACTTTGGAGTTTGAATCTGACTTTGAATTCTTGAGAGGTTTCTTCTGCTCCCTCTCAGGGACTGATGTTCAGGGACTCAGCCCCAACCCCGAGAGGGTCATTAAAGTCCTTGTGCTGTGTCTGTGCTGCTGAGCTGGGCTGGGCTCCTGGCAAAGGCAGCACTGCAGAGAATGAGCCAATATTTCCAAAATCTTATTTGGAGCTCCTTGGCAGCACCAAATGCACCACGGGGCTCATTGGCATCAAGCAAGTCCTGACAAACCATGGCTCTGCCTTGATTTCCCTCTCGTCCAGTGCAGTTCATAACAATGGCTTTCAGCTCCAGTTATGGAGGAATATTTCAAAGAGCTTCTTAGAAGTACATATTTCTATTTTAAAGGGTGTATTTTATTTCTCTTCTCTTTACAGATGAGATGATTACAGCATTTTGTGGTTGATATTGATCCAGGGTCTCTCCTCAGGAGGTCTGGCCTGCTCACAGAAGCTGTGCCTTGAGGTCTGACCCAGTGTGGACAACCTTGCTCCACATGCCCAAGCCCATCCTGTCTGTCCTCACTCACCTGGCACCTGCTTTGCTTGGAGAACTGCCTGCACTCAGGAAAACAGGGGTTTTCTTCCTTTTCTTTTTTTGAAGCAATCTAAAACTCCTGAATTTCCACATTACAAACAGACACCTTCCCTTAGCGTGTGCCAGCCCTAGGTGCCACCATGGAGGTTCTCCTTCCCCAAGGCAGAACCATACAAGGAATGTTTTAAACCTCTGGACTCCCTCGTTCCACAAGGCCTTGCTGTTGTCATCATAAACACTTGGTTCCATGAGGTTCTGCACTGTCACAATGGAGATTTGGGTCCATGGAGTCCCACGGTGTCACAATGCTCTTTTAGGTTCCAGGAGGCCTTGCTGTGTCACAATGGACTTTTGGTTCCATGAGGTTCTGTGCTCAACAATGGTCTCTGTAGTTCTAAAGTGTCACCACAGACCTGTGGACACATTGTTAGAAAGCTAGAAAAATTACATCCTGAAAAATATTTCAGGCTGGAGCTTTTCAGCTTCATTCCCAGGCTGATAAGCTGGTTCTAGCTTCAGCTGAGGAGAATCTCTCCCAGGATGATAATCTGGTCAAAACAACATGAAATCTGGTGAAAAACAGAATGGAATTCATAATAAAGATTAGACCTGGTGTTTTTCTGTGAGACACATTCTAAGGTATGGTCTCACAGATGTTTTTCCCAATTATCCAATGAGTTGCTGTCCTATCTTAGCTCTCTGTAACATGCTTTAAATATGGGCTGTCTGTTCAATAAAGTTGGCCTTTTTCCCCTAAAGAAGTCCACGTGTGTTGCTGTTCTTGATCTCTTTTTCTTTCTCTCTAGTGCAGTACCACACAGGCCCTTGGTTCCATGAGGTTCATTGGTGTCACCATGGTCTCCTTGGTTCCAGGAGCCATCACAATGTCACAACAGACCCTTGGTTCCATGAGGATCCTGCAGCAGGACTTCCCCTATGGCCCAGCAGAGCTCATCTGTTCTGTCCATCAGCTGGGGCCATCACTCAGGGCATCTTCCCCTCCTCAGGAATTGCTCAGATAACCCAGGCCGGACATCTGTCCTCTCCTGAGTTCTCTCTGGTGCCAGGGAGGTGGAATTCCCAGCTGACCATGAACATCTGGCCTTGAGAGCAGCTGAAGGGAGATGAGCCTTGAATTTCTGAGTGACACACACTTCACTTTACAAACTGTAAAAGTCACACAAAACTTTCACCAAGCAGAAATCTTCTGCATAGTCCCTGCAAACAGGTAGGGCTTCTCCCCCACGTCTGGATGCAACTTTGTGGTTCCTTTTCTGGAAGCTGAGTGAAAGGGCTCCCTGTGTACTCCCTCATCAGTTTGGTGATAAGTTACATTGACTCCTGATCTCTGCTATTTCTTCACTAGCTGTAATATAGGAAACTTTATTGTGCACTGTGTTTGTATCTACCTGGACTTCTTTTGTTTATCCTGTGCAGCAAGTAATCCGTTTAAAGTCTCTTGATGAATTTTGAGTCGTTCCAGTAAATAATTTATTTTATATTATATCTAAGCAGGCATTCTAAGGAACTTGAGAGCAAGAGCAATTTGGAATTCAGGTCACCTGAAAAAGAGCTACTGCCAGAAACGTGAGCATAAGGCAGGACTTGTCTAAGCTTTCACTTCATTCAAAACATATTTCAATTAAAAATAAAAAGAGAGAAGCACTTCTTTCCTATTTATTTTTTTTCTGTTTATAGATTGGTATCATCAATCTCCAGTTGATATTGATCCCAAGCACCTCCTAAAGCAGTCTGAATAGAGATGAAAATCAAGACCCTTTATGGCTGACAATCAATCACACTCTGTCCCTACCCCCACCCCACCATTTCCCCCATCCAACCCCTGGCACTCAGAGCAGCCTTGTGCAAATCTGAGCTCCCTCCCCTCCAGGCTGTGCCTGCAGCTTTCAGCTCCTTGGCACCAACTCCCACCTGCTTTCCTTGGAGAAGGAGCTGCCTGAGACACAGAGGGATGTTCATTTATTGTCAGCAAACAAAACCAAAGGCAGGCACAGCTCCATAAAAAACACAAGTCCAGCCCAAGGAGTGCTGGGCAATGGAGCCACATCCAGGGGTGTCCCCAGGGCTCAGGATTGGGGCCAGGGCAGTGAAATTTCTTTCTTGCTGATCTGGACGAGGGCATGGAGGGCACCCTCAGTCAGTGTCCAGGTGAGCCCAAGCTGGGTGGGAGTGTGGCTGTGCTGCAGGGCAGGAAGCTCTGCAGAGGGATCTGGACAGGCTGGAGCCATGGGCCCAGGACAATTGGATGAGGTTCACCAAGGCCAAGGGCTGGGACTTGCCCTGGGCTCACAGCCACCCCCAATCCCTGGCTGTGCCCTGCCCCTGATCCCCACAGCCTGTCCTGTTTCCTTCATCCCTGCATTGCCAGGGACTTTCTGGGACAAGGGAGCTCTGCTGTGGCTATGGAGGGAGGTGCAAGTGCCAGCTCTGCAGTGGGAACCACAACTCATCAGGTTTGTGTCCTTTGGGGGTCAGCAACTGGTGAGACTCAGAGGCACAGAAGGTTTCTCTTCGTGGCTAACATAAAACAAAGTACCCATGATAAAATTCAATAAACTGCAAAATTCTTTCCTCAGCTCTGTGCAATGTCAAAGCAGTATCTGATGTATCCACCATGCACAAGGTATTTCCATACAGGAGCAGTTTTAGACACAGGCATTAGAAAGGGTGATTCTGTGATAGATGTAGACACAATTAAGATGTTGACTAATGTGGAATGACCAGAGAACAACTGGAGGAGGAAATTTGGGAGCAATGGCACAGCCATAGGAGCTGGTCTAAGGAAGAAATGTCCTTAGACATGGCCATTTAAAGAGGAGAGGTGGAAACACCCAAATGAAGAGGGACATGAAATAATAGACAGTGTAGTGGTAACACAGGTAGAGGGGAAGATCAATATTTCTTGTCCTGCCATCAGTACACATACTGGAAATTTCTATTCTCTTCTGGTGGGAAATTTTTGACATTTTGTGAAGTACTCAAATGCCCCAGCTAATGAGATGTGCTCGTGCACCTTCCAAGCTGCAGGTCCCCTACAGGCCCTGAGGGCTCCTGTCCCATAAACATCTGCTCCAGCCCATTCCAAAATCGGGAGCAGCATCGTCCAGGGATCATCCAGGAGCTGAGGTTGGAAGGGACCTCAGCAAGTCTGCAGCCAAACCTGTCAGAAACTGGGTCAGACCAAGTGGTTCAAGGTTTGATTTGGTGTGGATTGGAAAATCCCAAAGGCCAGGGATGGGGCAGCATCTCAGAACCTGTCTGAGCCCATGGGAACAAAGGTTTTCCACATGTCCTGTCTGATCTGCCCTCACTCTCCTTCCACCCATTGACTTTTGTCCCCCCCAGCCCCCCCAGTGCAGAGCCTGGCTCTGTGTTCTCCATCAGCTCCTGGGTGGCACTGCCAGGCTGGCATGAGGAGCCCCTCAGCCTTCCCTGCTCTGGGCTGGACAAGCCCAGCTCCCTCAGCCTCTCCTCACAGCCAAAGGGCTCCAGCCCCACCTTGGAGGCCCTTCCCTCACCCTGCTCCAGCCCCAGACATCTTTCCTGCCCTGGGGAGCCCAAACCAGGCCCCAGTGACCTGGATAATCCACGTCCTTGATGTCCTGGTCACACAGCCCTGGCCCCTTGTCCCCGTGTCAGGCTCTGGGGTTGATTTGTGGAACATCCTTGGGGGAGGCTGTGGCTCCAGGTGGAGCAGGGGGATCCCGGGGGACAGGGGACCCTGCTGGGCATGAACAGCATTGGACTTGTCTGGGGCAACTGTGAGGGGGGGCTGGGGCAGAGTGACCAACCCAGTGACCTCACACAGCCCTGCTGGGATGTCACACCGCCCCTCCTGTGATGTCACAGCCTGTTCTGTGATGTTATAATCTTCTCTGGGATGTCCCATCTCTGCCCTGTGATGTCACAGAGACAGCCTATGATGTCATAGCTGCTCGATGACCTCACATACCCCACTCTGTGATGTCACAGCCCACTCTGTGACCTCATGTTACCAGATGATAAACTGCCCACCCTAGCTGAGCTAACACAATTCCTGTTCTCCAAAACCACTGGCCTCTGGAACCTGCACAATGCCCGATGTGTGAGAAGGGAACCTGGGAGTTCCCCAGCCTCAGTGTCCTGCCAATTCAGCCAGGCCAACTGGAACATTGGGGTTAATGACCACCAGGGACCACCAGAGAGACCCCCAGGACAGAATAAGCCATGGGTAAAGGGGAGGGAAAATATGTTCATGATTTTGGGGAAATGATTATCATATGTCTGTTTAGTTCAGGACAATCAATGAATAGGTTTGCAGAGTACAGAATATAAACAGAAATTTCCTGTACTCAGCATGCACGGCTTTGGGAGGAGCTGTCCCCCTGTGTATCCATCCAAATAAAGAATGCTGCTTTTTAATGCTGCGCTGGTGTTAAGGAGTTTTTAATTTGAACCAATTTTTGGTAACACTCTCACTCCCAAGGAAAGCTCTGTCTCCTGCTGTTCACAAACAGAGAAGGGCTGGTGAGAGATGTGGTGGTCAGAGGCTGCCTGGGGTACAGTGACCATGAAATAATCCAGTTTTCAATATTATGTGAAACAAGGAGGGGCATCAATAAAACTTCTACACTGGAATTACGGAGGGCACACTTTGGTCTATCCAGGATACAGTTTTGGAGAGTACCAAATCAGGTACTGATATTTCAAGGGGAACAGTCCTTCTGAACAAAGGGTCCAGGAAGGATGGACACACTTCAAGAAAGAAATTTAGAAGGAGCAGGAGCAGCCTGTTGCAACAACACATAATCAGTAGAGTAAAACTAACCTGTCTCACAACGGTGTAAACCCAGCTCACGTTCACTATCAGTGGGTGAACAATCCAAGGCCTGGTGAATTCTGCTTCACAATGATTGGGAGAGCCGACATGGAAGGATGTTTGCCTAGTGAGAAAAGTGCACAACGGGCAGGGGCGGCCGTGGCAGGCCACGTTTCACCGCCCCCAGGGAACCCATCCACCAAGTGTGGGAGAAGCTGCCACCGACCATGCCACGGGCCAGCGGCTTTTGTCCAGCCCGCAGCGATCGGATTCCCTCCGGAAAGGCCAGGGGATGGCAAACAGTGACCAAAAATAAAAAACAAATAAAAAGCACAGGGTGCGTCATACAACCCGTGTTAGCCACGGGGGTCACGGGCCAGGGCTGGGGGCGAGGCCCGCGCCTCTCACTCCCCCCAACCCCTCCATCGACATCTCTCGCTCTCCAGCCTCACCCACGACATTCCCGGGGGCTCTGCCGGGTTCCGGCCACCGCCGCCCACCCTGAAAAATTCCGCCCGCTAAGCGGGTCCCCGGCTTAGGGCCGAGGAAGGGGGACGACTTCAACAACACACGGCGGGGACAGGGTGCCGCCACCCCGGCCCGCAAACTTCATCGGGCGACTCCCGTCACCGAGCCCCTCAGGCAAGCGGGCGAGGCCGAGGCGAGGCCACACGCCCCACTGCACGTCCCCGCGGCCCTTCCGACACGGACACTCCGGCAAACAGGTCGGGAGAGGGAAAGGAGGCGCAGCCACCTCGGCCGAGCGAGCCATGCTCGGGGCTCTCGGGGAAGGGGCCGGGGAAAGCCTCGGCGGCCTCAACACAACCCTGGCCACAGTCCAGCCCCGGCTGCCGGCCACGGCACCTGGCCGAGAGCCGAAAACGCCGCCCCCGGCGAGCGGGCGGGCCCCGGCTTAAGGCCAGGCAGAAAAGGGACGAGGCGCCGCCGCCTCGCCCGCCGCCATCCCCGGAGGAGCGAGCGGGCGCCCGCCCCCCTTCACGAAGCCGGCGGCAGCCGGGCCCGAGCGGGACACGCTCGCGGCTTCTCTCTGTCCCCGCCTCGCCTCGCCTCGGCCGGGGAGCGGCTCTGGCATCACCTCTCGGCTCGCCTGTCCCAGGAAGCTGGGTGGGACGGGAACCCGGACAAAGCCACGCCACTCTTCCCCTCGTGGGCTGCACTTTCCTTGTGCCGGTGACCGCCCGCGTGGCACAGCTGGAGGCAGCCACAAACAGCGAGCCCCTGGTGAACATCGGAGCCCGGTGGGGACAACAGGTCTACCCAGCCCTGCCCAAATTCGCCCGTCCCGCCGGAACGGGGCAGACCTGTCCGATCCAGGACGCCTCCGGCCCCGGAGCCGGGTAGACCTGGCCTCCCGCAGCCGCTCCAGGGCCGGGTAGACGAAGTATCCTCGTGTTAGAAATGAGAAACAAAAGTCTCGATATTCAGCAAAATTTAGATTGCTTTATTTGATATAGACAGAGCAAGCAGCGCGCTGGGGAATGTGAGGGGTCACCGCCCACACTACGCTCCACTAAACCTTGGTTTGCAGCTCCTTTTTATAGTATGGTTTTCCTTGTAGTAATCAATTTTGGTTTTTTTGCTGTCATAATTCTGCTAAGTAAGCAGTAGTGGTCAAAGAAACATCCATGGCACCGCTGTCCAGATGGTTTGTCAAGTAACCATCTGGCCTTGGTCGATAAAGAACAGCAGAAGTGGGAAGTCTGGTCTTAGCAGATAGGTTGCAATTGATTGCACAAAGGCAGGAAATCTGATTTTGCAAAATCTTTCAAGCCGTGGAAACCTTGTTTTATAGACTGGTATCAAATACAATTTATTTAGAAAACACAATATTCATAACAGGTGGATTTAAACAGAATGGTTTTAATCATGTATTTCCCTTTATCTAGGCCCATGTTTTTATCTAAGTATTCTGGTTTATATAAACTCCAAAACGTCTGTGATTACCACGAATCTTTTATCAATTATCACACTCGTAACACCCTGGAGCCAGGGGAACCCCACAGCCCCAAAACGCCCAGGAGTTGCATGCCTCTAGCAGCCCTGTCCCACCCGGTGAACCCGATTTCAAGACCAATAAATATTTTTGACCAGTTTTTAAAATTTTATTTCGATTTTATTTTATATTATTTTGTTTTGTTTTATTTTCCTTTTCTCCTTTTTTTGATCGAATACCTCTTCTATTTTCTTGGAACAAAAAACTTTTCGGGAAAAATTGGTTTGGGAATATTTCTGGGTTTGGCTTGGAGGCAAATGTCACACTGTCGGGTTACCTGAACCTGAACCAGGGCATCTATTCCCCAGTGTGTTTTTTGGTGCTCTTTCTTTACTAATGACTATAACAGGTGAGAAGGGATGGCCATTGTTCCTTCTGCAGTAACAGCTCGTCTCTTTTGGTTATATGTTCTTTCTTGATTTTTAATTAGTTTTCTATTCTTTTTGGTATATACTGGCTTACTTTCAAGGGAGATTTGTTTATTTGGAATTAAAGCTTCCTTAATCGTTATTTCACTTTTTGCTGCATCTTTTGCCTCTTTGTTTGCTAGCTCGTTTCTTTTTTCCAATTTTGAGCTCATTTTTTGGTGTGCTTTAATGTGCATAATTGCTATTTGCTCCGGTAGCTGAACTGCTTTTAGTAGCCACAATATTTCTTGCACGTGTTTGATACTTTTCTTCTGTGAGTTTAACAGTCTTTTCTTTTTCCAGATGGCTCCATGTGCATGTATAACTCTAAATGTGTATCTTGAGTCTGTATAAATATATATGTATTTCTTGTGATCTTTAGGGCGCGAGTTAAAGCAATTATTTCAGCTTTTTGTGCAGAGGTATTTATTGATGTCTCGGTTTTAAAGACAGGTATTTGCTAAGCAAAGGCGAGAACCCCTTTCCTGAGATGCAGAATGCAACCCCCTCCCTTCTAATTATTTCAGTTTTAAATCAGAGGCCTTCAGGCAGGAGATGTGGGGATAGGAATAACAGTTCTTTACTGATATCTAACAAGGCAGAAAACAACAACAGCTATAAAAATTAACAACAGAACAGAACAGTCTAGCTCAGCTCCAGTCCCTTTTGGCCACAGGCCGTCTCCCTGCGCTCAGTTCCCGGTGCTGGGGGCAGGGCAGGTCCCGCACAGTTGAAGAGGGGCTGGGTGATGGCGGGGGCCCAGGGGTGAGAGGGATGGGGAGGCGACTCCCCCTCACGGTGTCGGTCGTGGTGCTCGGCAGAGGGTCCGGAGGTAGGAGGATGAGGTGGGAGAGGAGCAGAGCGGTGTTTGATAGCAGGGAGCGTGGATCTCAGCGCTGGGATGGCAGGGGAGATGCCAGATCAGAGCCCGGGCCGTCCTCCCACTCCACGAGCCAAGCGAGAGAGCGAGAGCCCCCCAGACCCCTGTCCCACCTTTCCTTTTCCGGTGTCCCCCTATCCCCCACCCCCGGCGAGAGAAAACTATTGCTACTAAGGTGTAGCCACAAATACTTAGCATAACAATGGGAAAAATTCCACAGAAAGAAAAGGGAACAATTCAACCACAAACACCCCCAGACATCTTTCTTGAGTTCCCCAGCCTCTGGCCTGTGTCTCCTCATCGCTCTCTGTAGACTCTCCATGAGGTCACCCCATCCACGACATTTCCCCATCAAACCCATACCTCCTGTCCCCCCATTCCCCCACGCCAGGTGCCAGCCCCGTTTGTGTCCCTGCAGTGCCCGTGGCCAATGCCACCATCACCCCTGGTCCCCCGGCACTCCAGGTGCATGCAGGTGACCCCGTGACCCTGCGCTGCTCGGTGCAGGTGGGCTCAGCCCCTGTCACCTTCACCTGGCTGCACGATGGGCAGGACGTGGCCCGGGGTCCCCTCCTGGATCTTGGGGACGTCGATGTGGGACATTCAGGCACCTACCAGTGCGTGGCCACCAACCAGCTGGGACAGGACGGGCACGGCGTGTTCCGGGCACTCAGCCCAGAGCTGGCCCTGGAGGTGACACCCTGGGGACATGGAGGCACAGGTGGGGTCACTCGGGATTCCTATGTGGGTCTGCAATCCCTTGATCATAGATGATCCAGGTTCACCCCCTGCTCTGTCCTTGGCAGTGACACAAATGGAACAGGGCACAGGAGGGGAGCTCATGAGGTCACTGGGATTGCAGAACCTCTGGGGTGACCCCGGGGACCCCAGTGTGTCCCTCTCTATTTCCTGCAGAGGCTGCATGGGTGGTTGGGTCCCTCTTGTTCCTGGTGCTGCTCATGGGTATCATTGTGGCCTTTCACTGGTGGATCCACATGGGTGGAATGGAGGGAATTGACGGTCTGGTGGAGGTTCAGGATTCCCGGAGGTGGATGGGGAATCAAAGTCACTCCTCCATTTTTCTTTTGCAGATGCCAGGAAACACCAGGAAAGGTGAGTGCAGGCTTTGACCATGATTTGTGTTTTCCCCAAATCTCCAGGACCTCCCATCCTCTTCCACACATCCCCTTATTCCCACGGAGCCCCCATGGTGGAGGATCCTCAGGTGACCAATGTGGAGCTGCAGGGGCCACATGGGCAACGGTGGGAACCCCGTGACATCTGTGACATTCTACAACAAAAGTTGTGACCCTCGGGGAAGTGGGAGGCACTGGAGTGATGGGAAGGCCCCATAGTGGGGGCAGAGATTGGGCAGCACCCAGGGCCCCTGGGCTGGGGGAGACTGAGCCCGCAGTGACCTCGGCTGGGGCTACTGAGAGCTGTGGGGAGAATTTGGAGGGTCTTGGTTGGACTCCAGTGGAATCCATGGATGGGATTTCAGGAATATTGGTGTGGCACTGGGAGCTCCGGGAGGGTTCAGGGAACTCTTGGAGGGTCATGCAAGGATGTTGGGGGATCTTTCTGGGGTCCTGGGGGAGTTTGAGAGGTGCCCCTACCTGCCAGGCTTCGAGTTTTGTTGCTCAGAGGGTCGGGGGCACGGGGGGCAATGGGGGCACTGTGGTGGTGCAGAAGTTCTGGGGAATTCAGGGGTGCTTGAAATGTCTGGGGGCAATCAGGGGTACAGTGGGAATCGGGTGCAGTGGGAATTTTTGTATCCCATGGGTTGTTGGAGCTGCCAAGGTCCCAGGAAGGGTCAGGGGTCCCGGGGTCCCCATTTGTCACTCCCTCCCATTTTCCTTGCAGCTGCCAGGAAGCCCCAGCACAGGTGAGTGGGAGGGTCTGGCCAGGACTCCCCTTTTCCCCCCCCGTCCCAGACTCCACCCAGAACCCCAGTTATCCCCATAGGACCCCCTGGAGGAGGGGGCAGTGATGGACCCCCATGCTGTGGGCACTGAGTGGGCAGGGGGTGAGTATGGGGGGGTACATGGGCACGTCACCCACGGGTGTCACCCCCACCCAGGTCTCCAACCCTGGAGTCTCTCTCAGGTCCCCGCCCAGCACATCCCCCAGGTGACCCACACAGAGCTGCTGGGACCCCAAGGACGACAGCAGGACCCCGGTGACATCTACGAGAACGTGCTGTGACACTGGGGACACTGGGGGTTCCTTTCCTAGGGCACCCCCCCTTTGGCCCCCCCCAGGCTCCCATGGGTGCCCACCCTGACCAGGAGGTGGCCACGAGTGGTGGGTCCCATTTGGGGCTGCCAGAGCTCCACGTTCCAGTGCTCCCAGTGCTCCCAGTATCCCCAGGGGCTCCCCATTCCCTCCCCCAGTGCCAGGGGGCACAGGACCCTTGTCCCTCTCCTTGGACACAAAATGCAGCTTTAGGATTAAACTGGGAGAAATGGTTTTTGTTTGTTCAGCTCTGCCTGCTCAGCTCGGCCCGAGGAGGGTCCCGGTCAGGTTGAGCAGATCCTTGTGGGATTTGCAGCAGTTCTGGGGCTCTCTCAGTGCCTTGGGCACAGGGACCAAATGATCAATTGCTGCATTTCCGGACTGGTTCCCTCGCAGCTGCCCCCGCAGGGGGGGTTTCCAGCCAGCCCTGCTCTGAAAACCATCAAAGGCCCTGGCAGAGCCACTGCTGGGGCTCACACCGGGTTTTGTGCTTCTTGCAGGGCTGAGCAAACCACAGCCACGCCTTTTTCCCCCACAGAATTCTCACCTTTGCAGCAGCTCGAGAGCTGCGAGAATCAAAGCCAAGGGGGCAGGGGGAGCCTCAGGTCCTGGCTGCCAGCTGGGGCTGGCCAGAGCAGGGCTGGCCAATGGCCATCCCTGTGCCCTGGGCTGGGCCAAGGCTGGGCCCCACACTTGGATGGCCACTGGCTTCAAGGAGGAGCAGTTTGGGAGCTCCTTCCTGCCTGGGGCTCCATTCCCAAGCTGCTCTTGCCGGGTCAGATCCTGCGGGGGTCAAGTGAAAATGGAGATGTCTGGAACAGAATTTCTCCCAAAACCCAATAAACCCAAAGCTCCTAAGCCCTCAGGACAGAAATGTCATGCAGGGGATTTTGGGGAGCAGGAGAGGGAGGGGGAAGCCCCCCAAGAGCATCACAAGTGTTCCATGTGCAGGGTCTCATCCATCTCCTGGTTGCCAGCACTGAGACCCTGCAGGGGTTTTGGGTATGAGGGTGGGCTTTGGGTGTTTTTGGGGTGTCTGTGCCCTTCCTGACTGGCACCAGGCCATGTCCTTCCCTCCCCACTCATCCCTGCTGGGGTTTTTCCCCCACAGAATGATCTTGGTGGGCTGTGGCATGGGGCCGAGGTGCTGCACCTGTGAGGGTTCCCAAATGGGGATTGAGGGCTCCCAGATGGGTGGGGGCAGCCAATGAGGGGGTGTAGAGTGGCCGGGTCACACCCCAAATTGGGGCACCCCAGAGGTCACAGAGGTCACAGTGCCCCACTGAGGACAGAGGGGGCTGGCAGGGCCCCCCGTGCCCTACCCTGGACAGGGACTTCCTCAGGGAATGTGTCCAGGGACCCTGCCCAGAACCACCATCCCCCAGGACAGGATCTCCCCTGCTGGGATGTGTCACCACTGGAACAAAATCTGCCCAGAACGTGTCACCCCCAGAACAGGATCCCCTCAGGACAGGAACCCCTGGATGTGCCCCCCCAGGACAGAACTCCCCCCTGTGTGACTCTCAGCACAAACAGCCTCTTCCTTCTGCTGCAGGAGAGAGAAAGTGAAAGTGTTGGGGAGCACAGCTGGACACCCCCATCCCCCACAGCCTCCCCACCCCTCCCTGGAGACCCCTCACCCCCTTTTCTCCCTCCCTGGATTCCCCCCCAACCCATTCTCTGCCCAGCTGCTCCCCAGGATTTCTGAGCCAAGAACTGGGAGTGGTGGGGAATGGCACAAAAGTGAAGAAAATAAGGAAACCAGAGAAATAAAGAGAGGAAAAAGTCAAGCGTGGGGAGGGCACAGAAGCAGAGCTGCTCAGGACCCCCATGTGATGCCTGCCCAGGAAACACTCCAGGGGAGCAACGTTGGGCCCTGGGTCACCCCAAAATCTGAGGCACCCAGGGTAGGAGTGGTGACCCATGGGGCCTACCCAGGCACTGCCCATCCCTGGCACTCCCATTCCCCTGAGAACCCAACCATGGGACAACCATTCCTTCTCTCCCCTCTTCCCTGGGACCCCCATGCCATGACCTCCACTGCCCAGGATCTCCATTCCCAAGGACCCTCATCCTGGTAGTTCCAGCCCCTGGGACCCCTCCCTTCCCTTGGGGACCAAGATTCCCCCAGGACTCCCATTCCCCTGACACCCCAATCCCTGGGGTCCATCCCATGATCACAAATCCCTGAAGGCCACGTTGTTCTGGGATTCTCATCCCTGAGTTTGAATCCACCCAACCCTTGGGACCCCCATTCCCATCCCTGGAACTCCAGTCCCCTGGACACCCATCCTTGGCTCCCTGCACCTCCTCAGCCTCCAAATTCCGGCAACATCCTGTCCCCACCATGTCCCACCATCACCCCCATGTCCTACAAGGTCCCCACCCTGCCCCCATCCTGTCTCACCCTGCCCCCACCGAGGGCCACCTACACATGGGGACGAGAGCTGACCTCGCTTCCTGTCCCTTCATCCGAAGAGCCGCCAGCCAGGGGACAGGGGACAGCCACAGCAGTGAGTGACAGCCAGTGCCCATGGCCGGGGACACCGGGATGGCCGGGAAGGTGGCTCTGCTCCTGTGGGGTGAGTGCCCCGGGCACGGGCCTGATGACCCTGGGGACGGGCCCTGGTGAGGCAGAGAGGGGTGGAGAGGGGGCACAGGGGGGCTGCGGGGTCCCCTGAGGTCCCCAAGGCCAGCACAGCCAGTGGGGGACAGAGCCAGTGGCTCCTCAGTGTGTCCGGGGTTTTGGGGTGGCCCTGGGAACAGGAAAAGGGGAACTGGGATTTATGAGAGGGATGTGGAGACAGGGATGGGGGACAGAGTTTTGGGGACAGGGATGTCAGGTTTGGCTCCACGGGGCTGGGGCAGCTGTGGCGACAGGGACAAGGGGAGAAGCACCACGGGGATGTGGCCGTGGGGCTGGCGGGGGTGAGCTGTGCCAGCACGGGCTGGCCGTGGTGTCCCTGTCCCCGAGGCGTCCGTGCCACCCGGACGTGTGACACAGAGCTGTCCCCTGGGAGCCTCTCCAGACCTGTTGGGGACCGTGCCCGGGCATTTTCCCACAAGAAGCCGTGTCCCCACGGGGACAGCTCGGGGACAGCCTCACACCCTGTCCCCACGGAGCCAATTCCACCTTGCCCTGTCCCTTCTCCCTTCCAGCCCAGACCCTCAGCCTCGCTGGTGAGTCCTCGGGGGATGCCATTCCCCCACCCCGCTGTCCCCAGCCCCTTGGTGGCCCTGGCAGGCTGGTGTCCCCTGTCCCCCGCAGGTGCCCAGACCCCCCAGCTCCTGGTGGAGCCCCCCTGGACTCCGGGGGTGCTGTGGGACCGGGTGACACTGACCTGCCAGGCCTCGGGGACCGCCCGTGCCACCACCTGGTACAAGGACGGGCGGCGCTGGGGGCAGGAGGGACGTGACCGCTTCCCTGTCACCGAGAGTGGCACCTACCAGTGTCAGAGACCCGGCAGTGGGCTCAGCCCCCCCGTCATGGTGTCAAATGGTGAGGGGGGATCTGAAATGCTCAGGGTGGCTCCCTGATAACTCTGGGTGGGCTCCACTCCGTGCATGGCCTCACAACCCTCGTGTGACAGGCGAGAGCCTGTCCCCTGCACACAGGGACATCCCAGTGCATCCCAGTGCATCCCAGTGCATCCCAGTGCACCCCAGTGTGGTGGGACTCCCGTGGTGACAGCTGTGCCACGGGGCTGCTCCCTGGGACCCTCCTGCGCAGTGGACACTCCAGCCAGATGTCCCCGGTGCCGTGGGCACCCACTTTGGACCTGTCTCGGGCTCCTCAGTGACACGGGACCCTCCTGTCCCACAGACCCGCTGGTGCTGCAGGTGCCAGCACGGGCGCTGCTGGAGGGGGACACGGTGACACTGCGCTGCAGGGGCTGGCAGGACAACCCTGCCACCAGGGTGCGATTTTACAAGGACGGGAAGGATCTAGGGGGGTCCCTCAGGGGCGCCAAGCTGTCCCTGCCCCCCCTGAAGCTGCACAACAGCGGCCGCTACAGCTGCGAGGGCTTGGTGGCCTCAGGAATGTCACTGTCAGCACCGGTGACAGTGACAGTGCACGGTGAGCACTCCCACGGCTGCAACTCCAATATCCTGACACCCCCAAAGCCACTTCTCAGTGGACTCAGAGTCACAGTCGCCACCCCCATCTCCTTCCCAGAGCTCGTGCCGGTGCTGAAGGGTCCCCCCGAGCTCACCGAGGGGTCCCCCCTCAATCTCAGCTGCCTCAGCACCCCCAGCCCCCTGCGGCCCCGAGCCCCCCTCCTGTACAGCTTTTACCGGGACGGGCAGATGCTGCAGGGCCCGCAGGGCTCCCCGCAGCTCCTGGTGCCCGCCGTGGGGGTCTCCCACTCGGGGAATTACGGGTGCGAGGTGCTCTCCGAGGGGGGGGCCGTGCGGAAGAGCAGCGCCCGGCTCGGCGTCACGGTGCGCAGTGAGTGCGGGGATGGGCACGGGGAGCCCCCACCGCCCTCCCAGATCTCCCATCCCTGCTCAATCCTCTGCGAGCCCCCCCTCCTTCCCAGCTCTCTCCCTGGGTCCCCCCATTGCCCATTGCATCCCTCCCAGGTCCCCTTACCCATCCCTGGGTTCCTCTCTCCCTCTCTGAGGCCCTTCAATTGTCCACAGGTCCCTCCATCCCTGTCTGGGTCCCTAAACCGTTCCCTGTGGTTCCCTTCAACCCTCTCCATGTGTCCCCTCGCTGAATCTCCCATCCTTCCACCCCTTTCCAAGCCTCACTCCGTCTCTGTGCCCCCTTCTTCCTCACTGGGATCCCCCCAGCCCTCTCTGATCCTCCCTCTCCATGAGTCCCTCACTGCTCCCTGCTGTCCCCCACTCGTCCCATGTCCCCAGTCCCTCCTGTGTCCTCCCCACAGGGGTCCCGCTCTCTGGTGTGTCCCTGTCGGTGCAGCCCCCCGGGGGACAGGTGGCACTGGGGGACCACCTGGTGCTGAGCTGCGCAGTGGCCATGGGGACAGGTCCCCTGTCCTTCTCCTGGCTCCGGGAGGGTTCGCAGGCACCACTGGGCACCGGTCCCCGCCTGGAGCTGCGGCACGTTGGGGACAATGACAGCGGCCACTACAAGTGCCAGGCCAGCAACAGGGACAGCGTGGCTGAGAGCCCCACTCTGAACGTCACTGTCGTGGGTGAGTGGAACCCTTGGGCTGGGGGTGACCCCACCCACAGCATCCCCAATTCCACACATCCCAAATTCCACCTCATCCCCCCCACACCAGCCCCAGCCCAGCTCACAGTGCCAGCCCTGGTGTCACAGACCAGCGAACAGGGACCCTCTGGCTCCAGGGATCCCCACCCAGGACATCCAAGCCATGCATCCCTAAGCCCAGCTGTCACATTCCCCACTGCACATCATGTCACATTCACGCTACTGAGCGTGACCCTCCCAGAGCACTGAGACCCTTGGCATTGGGGTGATGCCCCCGTTGATGTTCCTCATGGCACCCATCACATCCCACCCACGCCATTCTGTGCCCCCCACCAGGTGACAGCCATCCCCACCCTTGGACACGGCATCCCTCATCCCACCTTCCCCTCACCCTCATCTCATCTTCATCCCCCACTCCTCATCCATCACATGCTCTCCTCCCACACCTCATGATGACCCCCAGCACCATGGGGTCACTGTCCTGGGTGAAGGAGACCCTCTGTATCCAGGAGTCACCATGCAGACTCCCTCATCCCTCCTCACCAGGTGCCAGAACCTGTCCCCGGCCTCAGCCCTGTCTGTGTCCCCGCAGTGCCCGTGGCCAATGCCACCATCGCCCCTGGTCCCCCGGCACTCCAGGTGCATGCAGGTGACTCTGTGACCCTGAACTGCTCGGTGCAGGTGGGCTCAGCCCCTGTCACCTTCACCTGGCTGCACGATGGGCAGGAAGTGGGCCGGGGTCCCCTCCTGGATCTTGGGGACATCGATGTGGGACATTCAGGCACCTACCAGTGCGTGGCCACCAACCAGCTGGGACAGGACGGGCACCGCGTGTTCCAGGCACTCAGCCCAGAGCTGGCCCTGGAGGTGACACCACAGGGAACCACTGGACACTGGAACAGAGGTGGGATCATGTAGAGAGCCTGGTGCAGGATCACACGGGGTCATTGGGATTGCAGGACCCCTGGAGTGACAGGTGACCCTGATGTGTCCCTTCTGTCCCCAGCAGTGGCCGCAGGCATTGGCGGGTCCCTCCTCTTCCTGGTCCTGCTCGTGGGTGTAGCTGTGCGCTGGCATCGGTGGAACAACATGGGTGGGTGACAATGGGGACCATGGGGACCCTGGGGAGCTGGGGGACCACCTGCCTGTTGGGGTGATGGGGTGGCACCCAGAGCCTCTGACTTGGCAATGATGGCTCAGGACCTTTGGTCAGGGTCCTGAAGGATTTGGGGTGGTGTTGGAGGGACTTGCAGGGATTTTGGGGGTTCTTTCAGTGATCCTGGGGGAATGTGGAGGCTACCCCATACCTGGCAGGCTTGAGCTTCAGGGGGCTCTGGGGGTCCAGAGAACAGAGCAGGGGTTCTGGAGGGCATCAGGGATGCTCAGGGGTCCTGGAGGATATTGAGGGTGTAGTCGGATTTCAGGATTGCTGAGAAGGGTCAGGACCCTGGGGACCCCACAGTTATCCCTCCCCTCTTTCCTTTGCAGCTGCCAGGAAGCAGCAGGAAAGGTGAGTAGGGGGCTCAAACCACACTCTCGTCTTTGACCCCAACCCCCAAGACTTCCCATTCCCTCCCACACATCCCCTTGATTCCCTCAGGGCGCCCCCGGAGCCCCCGGCCCTCCTAGAGGAGGGGAAGGTGCTGTACACCCACGTCATGATCACCAAGCAGACGGGGGGTGAGTCCGGGCTGGGGCACATGCAGAGGGACACGTCACCCATGAGTGTCCCCCTGCCCAGATGCCACAGCCTGTGTCTCTTGCAGCGTCCCCCCGTCCCACCACACTCCAGGATCCCCAGGTGACCTATGTGGAGCTGCCAGCAACCCATGGGCGACTGCGGGAATGAGGGGACATCTACGGGAATGTGCTGTGACACTCGGGGCATGGCTGGGCACTGGGGGGCTCTGGGGGCACTGGGGGCACTGGGGGACCTCACCCATGGGCAGCCACACATGTGTGTCCCCTGCACTGTTCCCGTGGGTGCCCAACATTCACGGGTAGGTGGGCACAAGTGTGAGGCAGCACAGGGCATCCAGAGCTCCACATGACCCCAGAACCCACAAGGATTTCCCCACTCCCCCTTCCAGTATCACCAGTGGCTCCCCATTCCACATCCAAGTGCCCCCAGTACCCTCAGAGACTTCTCCATTCCCTCCAAACTGTGCTGCCAGTACCCCCAAGGGCTCCCTCTTTCCCCTCCCAGTGCCTCTCCATTGCTCCCAGTCGATCCAGGTGGTTCCCATTCTCTCTCCCAGTACCCCTGTACTCCCAGTGCCTCTGCAATGCCCCTCTCAGCACTCCCAGGACACCCACGGCTCCTCATCTCTCCTCCCAGTGCCACGCGAACACAGGACTCGTTTCCCTCTTACTGGCACCAAAATGCAGCTTTTTGGTTCAACTGCCAGAGATGGTGTTTCTTTGTTCAGCTCTGTTGGGCTTTAGGAATGGGATTCTCCAATTTTGGGCTGCCACTCAAAACCAGTGCTCTGGGTTCCCTTCTGCCCTGTCTCAAACCCCTCCTGTGCTGTGTTCCCCACATGATGATGTCCCAAAGGGCCTTGGGGATTCTGGACCCTCCCCCTTTTCCAGAGCAGTCAGGATCAGGCCATGGCACAGGGTGGGGTGTCAGGGATAGGAAAAGTTTGATGTCTCAAAATATTTTGGAACACCTGTGTGTGGCAGGGCTGGGTCAGGCCTTGCTTTTGGTGGCACAGGGCCCCATGTGTCATTCAGTCTGTCAGCCATAGCACACTGGGGACAGTGTGATGCTCTGCCAAACCCAGCTCCTGATTACCTGAGGGACCAGGAGTCCCACCTTGGCAGAGGGCCCTTGGTGGCCCAAGGGCTTAAAAAGCAGAGCAAGAGGTGGCCAAGTGTCTGACTTTGTCTGCTCTTGAAGTGCCTGCCCCATTCATGCTGGAACCCAGGAGTTGGAAACTGTCATGATTTAAAAGAGAAACACCTGCCATAGAAAGCAGGAACTCTCCTGGATTGGAAAGAGGACCTATGCCTCCAAATTTTTTTAAGTGTGAAGTTTATGGGGCTTCCAGGCAAAAATGTAGGAAAATGAATAACAGTTCATTGCTAGGAAAGTTCTAGAACAGAACAGAACAAACAGCAACACAAGAAAAGAAATTTCCAACCCGCTCGGGGCAGTTCATCTTTGTGCAGTTATGACCACGGCCAGCAGGGGGCGCTGCAGGGAGCACTCCCGGCCAGCAGGGGGCGCTGCAGGGAGCCCTCACAGCCAGCAGGGGGCGCTGCAGGGAGCGATCACAGCCAGCAGGGGGCGCTGCAGGGAGCACTCACAGCCAGCAGGGGGCGCTGCAGGGAGCGAGCACAGTCAGCAGGGGGCACTGCAGGGAGCACTCACAGCCAGCAGGGGGCGCTGCAGGGAGCACTCACAGCCAGCAGGGGGCACTGCAGGGAGCACTCACAGCCAGCAGGGGGCGCTGCAGGGAGCGCTCACAGCCAGCAGGGGTCGCTGCAGGGAGCACTCACAGCCAGCAGGGGGCGCTGCAGGGAGCGCTCACAGCCAGCAGGGGGCGCCCCGGTGCTGCTCGAACCCCTCAGGGGCCATGGCGGCCTCGTCGGGGGGGACGAGAGGAAATCGCTCCTTTTGCAAACTCAGGGGCACCAATCGGTCCCGGCACCATCCCCGGCAGTGCCCGGGCAGGACAGACGAAGGCAGCAGCTTGGCTCCTAGTGCCCAGTGGCAGCGTAGCAGTGTCCCAGGGCCAGGCACACACCCTGCTAAACTCCTGCGATTGCTCTCCCTGATGCCGAACAGAAAGAAGGCAGCACCAACCCCAGGCAGGTCTCAGGTGCTCAATAGCACCTCTCCTGGCTTTACACCACACTTCCTGAAAACCCTCGGCCTTTCACTCCCTTTTTCTCCTGCAGCCCAGGCACAGCATCTTTGGGAATGTTGAATTCCCCTGCGATGTTGAGGAAAGCAGGTGCTCCTTGCTGACAGTGCCAGGCCTCTTCAGGGGGCTCCCCACCACATTTGGAGCTCCTTGTCTTCCTGGGCCACTGCTGGTCCTGACACAGCAGCCACGGGCGGAGGAGGAGGAGAAGGAGGAGGAGTCTGAGAGCAGAACCGCAGACCCGAGGGCTCTGCAGCTGCAGTTGCAGCTCCAGGGACAGCCAGGGATAGGAGCAGTGGCTTCGGAGGGATAAATGGGGTAAAAGTGGAGCTGCTTGGGCCAATGCCCCTGATCTGCTCCAGGTGCTTCAGACCCTTAAGGAGCTGTTGTAATTACCACCAGGGATCCAAAAATTCAACTGTGCTGCTAAACCATCCCTGTGCACAAACACACAGCGCTGCTGCCTCTCCCTGGGATTTTGGGATACTATGGCGGCATTGGACACATTTTAGGGGTCAGATGCCCCCCAGCTCTGCCCAAAAGAAGATTTTGTGGCTGCCAGGAACGTTTCCTGGTGCTTCTCACCTTCGCCACTGCACAGGGATGGGCATTGTCCCAGTCCTGCTCTGGCCAGCCCCAGGTGGCAGCCAGGACCTGAGGCTCCCCCTGCCCCCTTGGCTTTGATTCTCGCAGCTCTCGAGCTGCTGCAAAGGTGAGAATTCTGTGGGGGAAAAAGGCGTGGCTGTGGTTTGCTCAGCCCTGCAAGGAGCACAAAACCCGGTGTGAGCCCCAGCAGTGGCTCTGCCAGGGCCTTTGATGGTTTTCAGAGCAGGGCTGGCTGGAAACCCCCCCTGCGGGGCAGCTGCGAGGGAACCAGTCCGGAAATGCAGCAATTGATCATTTGGTCCCTGTGCCCAAGGCACTGAGAGAGCCCCAAAACTGCTGCAAATCCCAAAAGGATCTGCTCAACCTGACCGGGACCCTCCTCAGTCCGAGCCGAGCAGGCAGAGCTGAACAAACAAAAACCATTTCTCCCAGTTTAATCCTAAAGCTGCATTTTGTGTCCAATGAGAGGGACAAGGGTCCTGTGCCCCCTGGCACTGGGGGAGGGAATGGGGAGCCCCTGGGGATACTGGGAGCACTGGGAGCACTGGAACGTGGAGCTCTGTGCAGCCCCAGATGGGACCCACCACTCGTGGCCACCTCCTGGTCAGGGTGGGCACCCATGGGAGCCTGGGGGGGGCCAAAGGGGGGGTGCCCTAGGAAAGGAACCCCCAGTGCCCCCAGTGTCACAGCACGTTCTCGTAGATGTCACCGGGGTCCTGCTGTCGTCCTTGGGGTCCCAGCAGCTCTGTGTGGGTCACCTGGGGGATGTGCTGGGCAGGGACCTGAGAGAGACTCCAGGGTTGGAGACCTGGGTGGGGGTGACACCCGTGGGTGACGTGCCCATGTACCCCCCCCATACTCACCCCCTACCCACTCAGTGCCCACAACATGGGGGTCCATCACTGCCCCCTCCTCCAGGGGGTCCTATGGGGATAACTGGGGTTCTGGGTGGAGTCTGGGACGGGGGGGGAAAAGGGGAGTCCTGGCCAGACCCTCCCACTCACCTGTGCTGGGGCTTCCTGGCAGCTGCAAGGAAAATGGGAGGGAGTGACCATGGGGACCCCGGGACCCCTGACCCTGCCTGGGACCTTGGCAGCTCCAACAACCCATGGGATACAAAAATTCCCACTGCACCCCTTATTGCCCCTGGACACTCCAATCACCCCTGAATCCCTCAGAACTTCTGCACCACCACAGTGCCCCCATTGCCCCCCGTGCCCCCGACCCTCTGAGCAACAAAACTCGAAGCCTGGCAGGTAGGGGCACCCCTCAAACTCCCCCAGGACCTCAGAAAGATCCCCCAACATCCTTGCATGACCCTCCAAGAGTTCCCTGAACCCTCCAGGATCTCCCAGTGCCACATCAATATTCCTGAAAACCCAGACAGTGATCCCCCTGGAGCCCAACCAAGACCCTCAAAATTCTCCCCACAGCTCTCAGTACCCCCAGCCGAGGTCACTGCGGGCTCAGTTTCCCCCAGCCCAGGGGCCCTGGGTGCTGCCCAATCTCTGCCCCCACTATGGGGGCTTCCCATCACTCCAGTGCCTCCCACTTCCCCGAGGGTCACAACTTTTGTTGTAGAATGTCACAGATGTCACGGGGTTCCCATGGTTGCCCATGTGGCCCCTGCAGCTCCACATTGGTCACCTGAGGATCCTCCACCATGGGGGCTCCGTGGGAATAAGGGGATGTGTGGAAGAGGATGGGAGGTCCTGGAAGTTTGGGGAAAACACAAATCATGGTCAGAGCCTGCAGTCACCTTTCCTGGTGTTTCCTGGCATCTGCAAAGGAAAAATGGAGGGGTGACTTTGATTCCCCATCCACCTCCGGGAATCCTGAACCTCCACCCGACCCTCAATTCCCTCCAGGTCACCCCAGTATCCCTGATGCCCCCTAGAAACTCTGAATGACCCCAATTCCCCAACACACTGAGCCCCTCGATCGCCAGGCTTGGCAGGGAGGGGCACCCTATCAATTCCCCAAAAAGTTCTGATAGGATCCCCAACGTCCCTGCACGACCCTTCAGCACCTCCCTGCAGCTGTGGAAAGGGGTTTTAACTCTTTAAGTGCAGCAGAAATAAAATGCATAGCTACATGGTCGTCTTTCATGACAGGAAGAAAGAGACGAGTTTCTTCAGAAACACACTTGGTTTTATAGCATGACTCGCAATTCCAAGAGTAGAGAAAAGGTGATTGGTTCAGAGACAAGACACCCCATTGCCAGGGCCTGGTCAGGCACCACAACAGGTGTTCTATCTTGTTATTAATTCTTTTTTATTTTGACCAAATTATCACCCTGGGAGAAATTCTCCCTAGCGTTGAGCTTATTGGCTGGGAACAGAGCTGAGAAGCTGCAGCCTGGAATATTTTTCAGGCTCTAATTTTCTTGCTTTCTCAATATGTGTCCCTACATGATTCCATGAGACTCCACAGGGTCACAATGGCCCCTCGATTCCATGGAGCCCCAAGGTGTCACTATGGTTTCCTTGGTTCTTCAATGTAAGGATGCCCTCTTGGTTCCCTGGAGCTCACAGTGTCACTCTTGTGGCCTTGATTCCATGAGTCCCTGCAGTACCACAATGGTCCTTTGGTTCCACGTGGCCTCATCATGGTCTCCTTGGTTCCATTAGGCCCTGCTGTGTCACAATGACATACTTGGCTCCATGATGCCCAGTACTGTAACAAAATTCTCCTTGTTTCCATGGTGTCAGAATGGCACCTTTGTCCCACCAAGCCCCACACTGTCACTGTGGTCCCCTTGATTCCATGAGGCCCTGCCGTGCTACAATGGCCCCAATGGCTACAATGGTCTCCAGGGAGACTCTCTACAACCACCTGAACAGAGGGTGTAGTCAGGTGGGGGTCTTTTTCCTCTCCAAGGCAACCACTGACAGAATGAGAGGACACAGTCTGAAGGTGAGCCAGGGGTAGGACACGTTTGACATCAGGAAAAAATTCTTCACTGAAAGAGTGATTGGGCACTGGAATCTTCTGCCCAGGGAGGTGGTGGAGTCACTACCCATGGAGGCATTTAAAAAAAGACTGGACGTGGCACTCAGAGCCATGGTTTAGTTGGTGAGGTGATGTTAGGTCATAGGTTGGGCTAGATGATCTCACAGGTCCTTTCCAACCTCGCTCATTCTGGGGTTCTGTTTCATAGCTGTCTCCATTGTTCCATGAGGGCCTGCAATGTCATAATAGGCCTTTGGTTCCATGAGTCCCCACAGTGTAACAGTGGACCCTTGGTTCCATGAGGGTCCTCAGTGTCACAATGGTCTCCTTGGATCCTCAGTGTCACAATGGCCCCTTGGTCACAATGAACTTCAGGTTCCATGAGCTTTCATACTCTCAGCAACAGTTCTGCAATGTCACCATGGACCATTTGTTCTACGAGGTTCTGTAGTACAACATGGTCACCTGGGTTCTGGGAGGCCCTGCAGTGTCACAATGCACTCATGGTTGCAGGAGGTTCCACAGTGTCACCATGGCCTCCTTGGATCTGCAGTAGAACAATGGACCATTGGTTCCATGTGGCCCCACAGTGTCACAATGACCCCTTGGTTCCATGAGGCCTTTATCTGTCACAATGGACTTTTGGTTCCATGAGGTTTTTCAGTGCCACAATGGTCTCCTTGGACCTGCAGTGTCACAAGGGACCATAGGTTCCATGTGGCTCCACTCTTTCAAAATGGATTTTGGTTCCATGAACTCCCACAGTGTCAAAAGGCCCCTTTGTTCCTTGGGGTGCCATAGTGTCACAGTTGACACCTTGGTTCTGTGAGGCCCTGCTGTCACCAAATCTCCAAAATATCAGAATAAGACTCCTTAACACTAATTTGGTGCAGGGCATGGACACCGTAGGACAGCCTGGGCTGCAGAGGGCACAGGGATGGGCAGCAGCTGAAAGGCCCTGACACAGCCAACTCCTGCAGCACTTGGGCCATGCAGGCTGGCCCTGGGCCTGAGGCCAGCAGGGGACAAGTGAGCCTTGCTGTGCTGGGGCCTCATTGCCTCCTTGTCCCTGCTCAGCAGCCTGGCAGGGGCCGCCCCATGGTGCTGCCCTTGGCATTGCACATGGCCAGAGCCCAGTGGCCCGGGAAGAGCCCTGAGCAATGAGGGAGGGACAGGATCTGCCTTGCCAGGGGCTGGGGCTCAGCCCTTGGCCCTTTGCATTCCTGAAACACATCCAGGTTTGCTCAGCATCACAGATACCTTTCCTTTCTTTGTCCTCACCTGTCATCAGTGCCTCCAGTGTTGTGCTCAAACAGGAATCAGGGGACATTTTCCGAGTCATATCCCTCAGTGGAATCCATTAAAACTTCAATAAACTTTGGAGTTTGAATATGACTTTGAGTTCTTGAGAAGTTTTCCTTCAGCTCCCTTTCAGGGACTGATGTTCAGGGACTCAGCACTGTTGGAAAATCTCAACTCTACAGAGACAGGAAAACTGAGAAAGGTTTTAAAAGATTTTATTCCATTATCAGTCTCCTTGAAGGGTGAAACATAAGACATGTAAAACTCAATGCCATTCCATCAGAAGCCAAGTTATTTCCTGGTTACAATACCTTAGAAATTCTTTCAGCCTATTAGCTTTTGCCACACAATGGTGCTAATAATCCTAACACCAATCACCTAGTATTCTACCCCATGTGCTCTTGCCACAATGCATCTTTCACAGTTCTAATTCTCAAAAATATCTGATCTTTTTGTAAGGCCATTGTTTGAAACTTGTTTCTCGTTCAATCTCTCTCTCAGCAATGTCTTCTCTATTCCAGGGCCATTCTGAGTCAGCACACCTTATCTCAGAGTTTGCATCCAGATGTACAAGACTGAGTGAGCTTTCAGTCAGGCTTTGAGAATCCTTTACAAATCCATTTCTCACAAATATCAATCACAGAATGCTGCAATCACCTCCACTCTAAAGAGAACAGTAATAAAATACAGCCTTGAAAATGGGAATGGATATTTCTAAGAAGGTCTTTGTCATATTTCTCTATAATTGGAGTTGAAAAACTACTGAATGAACTGGACCAGACGAGAGGGAAATCAAGGCAGGACCATTGTTTGCTAAGAAACATCTCAAAAATTCAATCATAATTAATATCTAAAGTTTCTGATTCCGTTCATGGGTCTTGCTGAGGGCCACGACTGAGAAAGTTATATAGTTATAATTAGTTCAAGTAGAAATATGTTTTAGGCAAGCAGAAATATGCATTATGTAAGCAAAGCAGTATGTTAAGTAAGATAGTAAAAGTTTGTAAAGCTTAGCAATAGAACCTGCTATAAAGTTAGTTAGAAGTTTAAGATATATCAGTGTAGGTTTGTGAAGTGTTCTAGGATTGGTTGAAAAATGAAGCATTGCAGCAAAGCCATGAGAAGGAAAGCAATTAATGATTGGTGTAAAAGGATGCTGGCAAACTTCACAGAAGTATTGGATTGGCTAAAAGACGAACATAAAGCATTGTAACTAAGAATGAGGTGGCTTCTGATATTATGGTGTTGGATGTAACACCTTTAATGTCTCACCCTTCTATGAGACTGACACCATGAGGCCATAAACCATCTTTTACAACGTCTCTCAGTTGCCCCATCTCTTGTAATATCAATCTCCCAATACACAATTTTTTGACATCAGACACGACTAATGAAATCACTAGGGACTTAATGGACACCAGGTCTATCCCATTAAAGTCAATAGGGATTTAGGGACACCTGGTTTAATCCATTCTATTTCATGGGGATTTTGGTAAATTTTGGTCCTAAAATGGGGAAATTTGGGAGAAATCTTGGGCTGAATTCTAGGAATTTCTGCTCCAGGATCGCAGTGCCAATGCTCTGGATGTCCTGGATGAATTCCTGGAGGCCAATCCCAAATCCCTAATCCCACACCTGCGGTCCATGCTAGAGCTGTGCCTCCAGGTAAGCCCAAAAATGTCCATTTTCAGCTGAAATCTGGGAATTTTGCACCCAAAATTGGTGTTTTTAGCACCAAAAATTTTGGGACATCAGGTCTGCCCATTGATAGGACTTGAATGGGAAGAGTTACTGTTTAAACTGGAACCACTGGGAAGGGCTAATGCGGGACACTGGGGTGACTGGGAGCACTGAAGCAAAAGTGGGACCACTGGATGGGATTTGTAGAGATAATTGGAGATAAACAGGACTCCAGGTCTATCCCATTGAAATCAATAGGAATTTAGGGACAGCAGGTCTACCCTTTAATGGCAATGGGGTTTAGGGGCACCAGGTCTACCCAATCAAAGCAAGGAGGATGTTTGAGACACTAGTTTTCGGGAGGAGCCCAGGGGTTTTTGGTGATCCAGGTGTCCAAGGGGTACCCAGGTGTATCCAGGTGATTTCTGGGGGTACCCAGGTGATTTTTGGGGATACCCAGGTGTACCCAGGTGATTGTTGAGGGGTATCCAGGTGATTTTGGGCAGTATCCAGGTGTACCCAGATAATTTTTGGAGATATCCAGGTTATTTTTGGGGCACCCAAGTGACCTGACTCACCTTGACAGGCCAGGAGAAGATGATGGCCACCATCCTCCCAGTCGATGTGGACACAGGTGACCCTTGGCAGCAGCAGGGCTGTCACAGGGCACCCCAACATTCAGGGGGTACCCCAAAACTCCAGGTGAGGACATCAGGGGTGGGAGCCCTGAGTTACCTCAGGAGAAGATACAGATCAGGTACAGCCAGGTGCTTTGGCCCATGGGGTTGGTGCAGATGGTATTCTGCAGCAGCTCCAGCTCTGGGGTGTGCAAAGGAGGCACCCCAAAATCTCAGGGGGGCAGCAGGGGAAATCCCAATATCTCGCTGGGGGCACCCAAGTATCCAGGAGTTCAGGTCTACCCATTAAAGTCAATGGGGATTTAGGAACACCAGATCTACTCATTGAAGTCAATAGGGACTTAGGAAAACCAGGTCTACCCATTCAATGCAACTGAACCAACCAGCTTCCAATTTAGGCAAGGGATGGGCTGGAAAATTTTGGGGATCCCACAAAATTGTGGAAGTTTTTTGGGGTATCCCTCAGCTTCCTCCAGCCTTCCAGGGGGCAGAGCCCTTGCTGTAGTTCCTGGTGGGCTTCAGGAGCCCCAGGCAGTGTTGCCAGGCTGAGAAGTTGGAGAAGCTGTGCCTCAGCAAGGCCCTGGTGAAGGGCAGCTCGGCCTTGAGCTCCTGCCCGGCCACAGGGGCCCACCAGTGTTCCCAGGTGTGGACTGGGAAGGCACCAGTATAAACCAGTAAGCACTTGGAGCCACTCCCAAGCTCCTGAGGCCTGTGGCATCAGCTCCCAGTATAAACCAGTAAGGCCTCATGCACCCAAACCCATTCCCAGTGTGGTCCTGGGGCTCCCAGGTTTATACTGGGAGGGCACCAGTATAAACCAGTAAGCACTGGGAGCCACCCCTGAGCCCCTGAGCCCATTGCAGCAGCTCCCAGTAGAAACCAGTAAGCACAACCTGAAGTCACTCCCAGTAGGCACCAAGTTCCATCCCCGTATAAATCAGTAAGGCCAGCATTCCCAGAAGTTGCTCCCAGGGAAGTGCCAAGCATCCCAAAGCCCCCTCCCAGTATAACCCAGTACACCCCAGTATAACCCAGTAAAATCCAGAATATCCCTGTATAACCCAGTATAAACCACTACAATCCAGTCACTCCCAGGACCACATCCTGGTATAACCAGGTGACCCCCAGCACCCCATCCCAATATAAACCAGTATAACTTGCAGTCAGCCACCAGGTCCTCCAAGCCAGCAGGGGGCACTCACACAGCCCTGCTCCCTTTCCCAGGAGAACTCAGTACAAATCAGTAACCCCCCAGCACCTCATCTGTGTATAACCCAGTAACCCCCAGCACCCTATCCCAGTATAACCCAGTATAAACCAGTCACTCCCAGTACCACATCCCAGTATAACCCAGTACAGACCAGTAAACCCCCAGCACCTCATCCCAGTACAAAGCAGTATAACCCAGTAAAACCAGTACACACAGCACTAGGTCTTCCCAGACACTCAGACAGTCTTTCCCAGTATAACCCAGTATAACCCAGTGACCCCAGCCCCATCCAAGCACCCCCTGGACCCCATCCCAGCACAAACCAGAACAAACCAATACAACCCACTCACAGTTGCAGGGGTCGGCCACTAGGAGGCGATCACACTGTGCCAGTTCCTCCTGGCCAGCAGGGGGCGCTGCAGCGCGGCCCAGCACCCAGCCCTGGTGGTGCCACACCCCGTAGGATTTGGGGTTCACCCCCAGGATCTGCCCCATAAACAATAGCTCCGACAGCACCCTGAAACCTGTATAAACCAGTCCAGACCAGTATGGACCGGTATAAGTGGTAAAAACCAGTAAAAAACAGTATCCAACTGTGTAATACATACGTAGTAACCAGTACAAACCAGTATAGACAAGAAAAAACGAGTACGGACCTCTACAAACCAGAAAATAGGTAAAAACCAGTACAAACCAGTGAAAACCCTTGGCTGTGTCAGGAGCCAAGCTGGCTGGGCCCGGTAACAAACCTGCTGCCCAAAGTCAGTAGAAATGTTATGACCCATTTCAAACACCTCAACACCCATCCCTTCACCCACCAAGTGATTTGTAAAGACATGAGCACACATCTTTCCTCTCACATTGATGGTTCCTGTGCTGGTGACAGTCTTTAAACCCAGCCTTCAGCCTGAGCTCTCTGCTGTTGCAGTTCCATGCACAGAGGTTGTTGTCTCTCAGCCCTTCCATGGGCAGGCTGGTGTTCAGCCATCTCCAGGACAGCAGGGCCCCAGCCCACGTCACTGTGCCCTGGGAAGACAAAAACCATCACTCCAAATGTGCCCTTCTCCTCCTTCTTCCCAGGCATTTGGCCCTGCCAGTAGGGTTTGCTGGAAAAAGGAGACCCTGTGACACTGTGGGACCCCTGGGAACCAAGAGTCCATTGTGAGACACCTGGGCCACGTGGAGCCAAGGAACCATTGTGACACTGGGGAAACTCATGGGACCAAGGGGCCACTGTGACATTGTGGGGCCTCATGGAACCTGTGAGCCATTGTGACACTGCACGGCCTTGTGGAACCAAGGAGACCATGGTGACACTGTGGGGCCTCGTGGAACCAAAGATTCCATTTTGAAATTGAGGAACCTCATGGAACCAAGGGTCTGTTGTGACACTTTGGAACTCCAGAGGCCATTGTTGAGTAGAGAACCTCATGGAACCAAAAGTCCATTTTCACAGATCAAGGCCTCATAGAACCAAAAAGAGCATTGTGACTCCATGGGCCCCAATGGACCCAAATCTCCATTGTGACAGTACAGAACCTGATGGAACCAAGGGGCTTTTGTGACACTGCAAAGCCTCAGGGAACCAGGGAGTCCAAAGGTCTGAAATAATCCTTGCAGGGTTCTACCTTGGGAAAGGGGAACCTCCTTGGTGGCACCTTGGGCTTGGCACAAACCTGAGGAGTGTGTCTGTTTGCAGTGGGGAGACTTAGGCTTTTTAGATAGTTTCCAAAAAAAGCATGAAAACACCTGTTTGCCAGAGTGCAGTCAGTTCTCCAATCAAAGCAGGTCCCAGGTGAGTGAGGACAGACAGGATGGGTCTGGGGAATGTGGAGCAAGGTTGTCCACACTGGCTCAGACCTCAAGGCACAGCTTCTGTGAGCAGGCCAGACCTCCTGAGGAGAGACCCTGGATCAATATCAACCATTGAATGCTGCAATCACCTCCACTCTAAAGAGAACTGTAATTAAATACACCCTTGAAAATAGGAATACATAATTCTTAGAAGCTCTTTGAATAATTTCTTCATAAATGCACTTGAAAACCTTCCTAATGAACTGCCCCAGACCCGAGGGAAATCAAGGCAGAGCCACGGTTTGTCAGGACTTGCTTGATCCCAATGAGCCCCATGGTGCATTTGGTGCTGAGCCCTTGAACCTCAGGACCTGAGAGGAGATTGCACAAACCTTTCCAGGAGTCCAAGTCAGAAGAAAAACCCAAAGTGTCTCAAAGCATTAATGGGTCCCACTGAGGTCCATCCCCAACACAGGCTCCTCATGGACTCCTTGGAGGAGAGAACTGGAGGCCATGATTACCCAGAAACCTCTGAGAGACTCAGAGAGAAAAGGAAAAGGAAAGTACCTTAAAAAACGGAAGTACCTTGAAGCATTAATGAGCCCCACTGAGTGTTGTTACTGACAAAGGCTCTCAAGGGACTAATTAAAGGAGATAATTGGAGGCCATGATTGCACAAAGTTCACAGAGACTCCAAGGCAAAAGCAAAACCCAAAGTCCTGTGAAAAACCTGCAGTCCCTGGGAGCATGAAGGAGCCCCCAGGGCCATTCCTGACCAAGGCTCCCCAGGGACTCGTCCCAGCAGATCCCTGAGGCCACTGGGATGTGGGGGGATGCTGAGGGCAGGACAGTGGCCAGCCTTGCTGGGGCTGTGCCAGGAGGCCCCAGTGGCTCAGGACAAGGTGTCTCCTCCCAGCCCTTGGTGGCACAGACCCTGCTGTGCCCCAGGGCACCAAGACTTGGCTTCTCTTTGTCCCCACCTGTCAACACTGCCTCCAGTTTCCTGCTCTACCTGGAACCTGGTGACACTTTCTCAGCTGTTTCCCTCAGTGGGACCCATTAAAACTAGCAGAAACTTTGGAGTTGGATTATGACTTGGAGTTCTTGAGAGTTTTCTTCAGCTCCCTCTCAGGGACTGATGTTCAGGGACTCAGCACAAACCCCAAGAGGGTCATTAAAGTCCTTGTGCTGTGTCTGTGCTGCTGAGCTGGGCTGGGCTCCTGGCACAGAGGGAGATCCTGGCAACCAAGAAGAGCTTCAAAAACACATTTCTCTTTATGAGCAGCTCTTCTCCCAGCTCAGCAGGGCTCAGGCACTGCCTGCAGCCACCCCAAGCACAGCACAGAGGCACAGAGAGCTTCAATCAGTCAGGGCTGGGAAGATGCTCAGAAGTGACTGGGGCAGAATCACTCCCAGCCCTTGACCCAGGAAGCCTCTGGCTGCAGGACAATGCAGCTGCAGCTCCTGCACTGATCTCCTAAAGCTGGAACATCCCAATGCCTGCAGACTCTGTGAGTACATTCTCTGAATGTTTCTAGGGGAGAGGAGGTGAAATTCTCATAAAACTCTGACAGGTTGTGGGTTTATGATCAGTCACAGAATATTTCCAAGACAAGGATTTTGATAAAAATGAAGACATTTCCTAAGACTTTGTATTCAGTTTCATACTATTGGAGAACGGCAGGAAGGAGGGTATAAATATTAAAGGTATTATAAATTTTGATAAGTGCTTGAGACATCCGAACTGTTATTTTTAGTGATCAATAGGTTCACAGGAAATTCCTGATGTGTTTTCAGTCACTCTGCCCATGCACAGCACCAGCATCCCCTTTGCTGGACCCATCAGGCTCAGTCTAACCTGTCCCCTCTCCCATCTGCAAACAGAACCTGCCCCAGCCAGTGCCCTGCTAACAGGCAGGGTTCTGTAGGGCCAAGGAGAGTGCACAGAGATTTGGGAGCTGTGAGTGCTGGCAGGGAGAGATCAGGCACAGGGAAACACCTCCAGGAGGAAAATCCCCAGGACACAGAAAGAATATCAGGCAATGAGAGAAAACAAAACCCAGAAATGTTGTAGCAGGGAGAGTTCAGAGGTCTCCATAGGATCCCCTGCAGTGCAGCCCCTCCCTCTGAACAAGCCCCCTCCCTCCTGTCCCCCAGCCAAGCCTCTGCCCTCAGGGCCGGGGGTCCCAGGTGTGGAGCCCCTCCTGTGCAGGCAGAGCTGCAGCAGAGCCGTGGGGCAGCTCTGCAGCCCCAGGCCCAGTTCCCTCTGCAGAGCACAGGGCTGGGAGCAGCTGCCTGGCACTGGGGGCTCTGGGAGGGGGCACAGCTGGCTCAGGGTGACGCTGTCCCCAGTGCCTGGCTGTGGGCAATGCTGTCAGTGCAGCCGGGGAAGGAGCTGGATCTGCCTTACTCCAATGCCATCACTGGGACACTTGGAAGTGTCTCTGAGATTTCAGTCCAAGCTGGGAGCTTCAATCCAGGATGCAAACCTGTCCTAGACCATCTCCTGGTTATAAAATTAATGGAGAAAGGAAGAGATGTTCTGACACTGAAAATTCTGTTAGGGTGGTGAAATGAGCAATGTGAGTCCTTGGATACAAAAATGCTGCTGTGCTGTGGTGGATACATTGCTCTCAGCAATATCTGCTGATCTTTAAGAAAAACAGGGCAGTGTGAACATCCTCCATTTGAGAAATATGAAAGCCCGAAGAAACTCCGAAAAGAATGAAGAGACAGATCATTTTCCCTCAGTCTCCACTGATCATCTTGCCTCAGGGAACTCACTCTGTTCTACCAGAGGGCAGCAAAAATGCTGAGGGTTTCTGATATCCAAGAATACCAGTAGAGACGTGGGGGGAGCTTAAAATACAAAACCTCAGAACTCTGAAACACCAAAGTGTATCTGTGTGTGTTACTGGGGAGGGCGTATGGGATATGGCTTTGATTTTGGTACAGCCATCTCCTCTAACTCCTCAATAACTTTTTCTCCATGAACAGGTCCCCATGTCTGCCAACAGCAGCTCCATCAGCCACTTCCTCCTGCTGCCATTGGCAGACACGCGGCAGCTGCAGCTCCTGCACTTCTGCCTCTTCCTGGCCATCTCCCTGGCTGCCCTCCTGGCCAACGGCCTCATCATCAGCGCCGTAGCCTGCGGCCACCACCTGCACACCCCCATGTTCTTCTTCCTGCTCAACCTGGCCCTCACTGACCTGGGCTCCATCTGCACCACTGTCCCCAAAGCCATGCACAATTCCCTCTGGAACACCAGACACATCTCCTATGCTGGATGTGCTGCTCAGCTCTTTCTGTTCGTCTTTTTCTTTTCAGTAGAGTTTTCCCTGCTGACCATCATGTGCTACGACCGCTACGTGTCCATCTGCAAACCCCTGCACTACGGGACCCTCCTGGGCAGCAGAGCTTGTGCCCACATGGCAGCAGCTGCCTGGGCCAGTGGCTTTCTCAATGCTCTGCTGCACACAGCCAATACATTTTCCCTGCCCCTATGCCAGGACAATACCCTGGGCCAGTTCTTCTGTGAAATCCCACAGATCCTCAAACTCTCCTGCTCACATTCCTACCTCAAGGAACTTGGGCTCATTTCTGTTAGTGCCTGTTTAGCACTATGTTGTTTTGTGTTCATTGTTTTCTCCTATGTGCAGATCTTCAGGGCTGTGCTGAGGATCCCCTCTCAGCAGGGACGGCACAAAGCCTTTTCCACCTGCCTCCCTCACCTGGCTGTGGTCTCCCTGCTCCTAAGCACTGCAGTGTTTGCCTACCTGAAACCCCCCTCCATCTCCTCCCCATCCCTGGATCTGGCCCTTTCTGTTCTGTATTCGGTGGTACCTCCAGCCCTGAACCCTCTCATCTACAGCCTGAGGAATCAGGAGCTCAAGGCGGCAGTGTGGAGACTGAACACTAGATGGTTTCAGAAACATTAAACTGCTTGCCAATTTCTGAAAATCACTTGTAATAAAAGTCACCTTTGATTCTTCTTGTTGGTTTGCTTGTTGGTTTGTTCTTTTCTTTCCTTTGTTTTAGCTTTTCAATATAGTCTACAAAGAAATGTCATTATTTGTGCTGTATTTCCTTTTGATTTTCTCCATCTTTTCTGTGACCCAGAGACTGTGTCAATGAGGGGCTGTGCTCTTGGTAACTTTAAACAAAATAAAGGATCTCTCTCCCAGCAAAGTTTTATTCAGAGATGCCCCTTCTGTTTCCTTCTCTGGAGCTGCAGCAGCAATGTCTGTGTGCAGAGCTGGGGCAGATCAGTGCTGGCACAGCAGCTGTGCCCAGCAGCAGCAGCAGCACTTGGTGTTGCCAGTGCTGCTCCCGTGCCACTGCCCCGCTGCCCTCCTGGCCCTCGTGTTGCTGCAGGGCCTGAGTGCTCTCGGGGCCGGGCACAGCCCTGGGGGTGGCAGTGCCGGGGCTGCAGCAGGGACAGACCATGGGCACTGCTGGGGCAGCGCTGACGCCTCAGGGCAGGGCCTGGGGGCTCCAGGCTCCTTGGCCAGGCTCTCTCCACAACACTTGGCCAGGCCAATGCTGAGCACAGAAAAGCCCCACGAGCAGCCCCAGGCTGGCTGTGGGCTGGCTGGGGGCAAACAGCATGGCTGGTGCTCTGCAAGCTCCCTGCAAGGGGGACACCCTGGCAAGGAGCAGCAGAGCAGGGGCTGATCCATCCCCACTGCACTGGACACCCCAGGGCAGCGTCCCAGAGCGTCCTCATGCACCTGCCAACAACATCCCCCCTCTGCAGCCCTGGCCTCTCCCCCAGCTCACACAGGAGCTGCATCCTTGCAGGCACACACACGGCAGCACTGGCTCAGGAGCCCCTGTTTGCATTGCACACAGCAGGGTCAGCACCCCCATGGGGCTGCTGTGGGGACATGGAGCTGAGTGAGCACAAATGCCATCAGCCCCTGGGGCCAGCAAGGGCTGGGGGACGGCAGGGAAACCACTCAGCTTTGTCATGGCCTCTGAAGTCAGCCAGAAAGTTTGTTCCCATCAGCTGTGAGTTTCCTGTCCCACTGCAGATGTAGTTGCTTAGAGCCAGGGCTGCCTGGCAGCCAGCTCTAAACTGCCCTGAGCATTTCCTTGGCTTCACTTTTGGTTTCTTTCCTCTTACCTTCTCAAGATTTTTTCCTCTTGCCCATCCATGTTCCCTCACCTGCAAACAGACAATCCTTGTTTGCCCTTTCCTCCCTGGTCCCACTACCCATTTCAGTTCCTGAGCTGGCACCATGGGAACATCCCTTGGGGAGCAGGATCATCCTCCAAGTGCTTCAGGAATTGTCTGCAGGGTCCTGCAGTGCCTCGTGCTGCTCCCTTGCCAGAGGCACCACAGGCCAGGGGGGCACATCTGGGCTGCTGTGTCTGGGTGTGGGGCTCCCTGTTCTGGGCAATGAGGAGGGGCTGGAGAGGCTCTGCAGGACTGACAGGATGGGCTTTGGGGCTGTGTGGAGAAGCTGAGGGACCTGGGCTGCTGGACCTTGTGAAGAGGAGACCCAGGGCTCATCCTGCAACTGCTCCAACGGTGGTTTCAGATAATCAAAGAATCAGTCAGGCTGGAAAAGACCTTAGATATCATCAAGTCCAACCTGTGCCCTGACACCACCTTGTCTCCCTGAGCCTACTCTTCTCCAGGATAAACATCTCCAGCTCCCTCAGCCCCTCCTCACAAGACTTCTGTTCCAGACCCCTCACCAGCCTTGTTGCCCTTCTCTGGACACGCTCCAGCCCCTCCATGTCCTTCCTAAATTGGAGGCCCAGAACTGGACACAGCACTCGAGGTGCTGCCCAACCAGTGCTGAGCACAGGGGAAGAAACACTGCCCTGCTCCTGCTGGCCACACCATTCCTGATCCAGGCCAGGTGCCATTGGCCTTCTTGGCCACCTGGGCACACTGCTGCCTCATGTCCAGCCTGCTGTCCATCACTGCCCCCAGGTCCCTTTCTGCCTGGCTGCTGTCCAGCCACTCTGTCCCCAGCCTGGAGCACTGCAGGGGGTGTTGTGGCCAAAGTGCAGGACATAGCACTTGGCCTTGTTAAACCTCACCTTGTTGGATTTAGGCCCTGGATCCAGCCTGTCCAGGTCCCTCTGCAGAGCCCTCCTACCCTCCAGCACATCCACTCTCACACCCAGCTTGGTGCCATCTGCACATTTGCTGATGGTACACTCAATGCCCTCATCCAGATCATCAATGCAGATATTGAAATCCACGCTGGCTGGCTCTGATCCCTCAGCCATCCTGTAGGTGCCCTGGGATGGCACTCAAGGTGATCTGTTCCATCACCTCACCAGGCACCCAGGTCAGGCTGACAGGCCTGCAGTTCCCCACATCCTCCTTCCAGCCCTTCTTGGGGATGGGCTCACATTGGCACCTCCAGTCCTCTGGCACCTCCCTGCTGAGCCAGCACTGATGAGAAATGATGGAGAGCAGCTTGGGGAGCTCATCCAGCAGCTCCCTCATCCCCCTAGGATGGATCCCATCTGTTCCAAGAGACACCTGTTAGGATCTGAGTGGCTCAGCAGGTCCCCATCTGCTTCCTCCTGGATTACAGGGGGTCTGTTCTGCTCCCTGTCCCCATCTCCCAGGTCAGGAGAACACTTGTCCTGAGCTAAACCTGTCCTATTGTTGAAAACTGAGGCAAAGCATGAGTTAAGTATAGCAGCCGTTTCCTCATCCTATTTATTATATTCCCCCTATATCCAATAAGGAATGGAGGTTCTCCTTGTCCCTCCTTTTCCCATAAATATATTTTTAAAATCATTTTTGTTATTCTTCACAAAAGTGGCCAGGTTACATCCTAATTGAGCTTTCACTTCTCTCATTTTCTTTCTGCATGACCTAACAACATCCTTAAACACTTCCTGAGTTTTCTGCCCCTCTGTCCACAGGTGATGCACCCTCTTTTTTCCCTGAGTTCCTGGAAAAACCTCCATGCCCAGCCAGGCCTGTCATTTTCCTTGCTAGGTCACTGTTCACTTTTTGGCACAGAGGGACAGGCTGCTCCTGCGCCTTCAAGATTTCATTCTTGACGTGTGTCCATCCTTTCTGGAATCCTTTGTTTTAAAAGGCTGTTTCCCTTAAGAAAATCAGTACCTGATTTGGTGCTCCACAAAGCCACATCTTGAATAGGCCAAAGTCTGCTCTCTCTAAGTCCAGTGTAGAAGTTTTGTTGATGCCCCACCTGCTTTCACAGAATATTAAAAAACTGCATTATTTCATGGTCACTGTACCCCAAACAGCCTCTGAGCACCACATCTCCCACCAGCCCTTCTCTGTTTGTGAACAGCAGGAGACAGAGCTTTCCTTGTGAGTGAGATGAGAAGGAATTTTGGTTTTAATCAAGGGCATATTATTTTTATTTTTCAGTTCAGAGAAGGGCTGACTGAAGCCTTCCTTAAGCGATCTTGATGCTGAATGTCTCCTTAGGAGGTCTGGGCATGCAGAAGGATGAGCCCCTTGCAGGCCAACCCTGTTTGGACAACCTGCTCCTCACCCCCAGCCTCACCATGTCTGACATTGCCTATCTGGGACTGACATCCTAAAACATAAAAAACCCCTATCAATTTATTATTAATATTGTAATTCAATTAGATAATAAAAATATAATTATGCTTTTATATTTATAATACTGTTATTGTTTTTTTCTATTTTTTTATATTTACAGGAAAAAAATCTCTACATTTTTAGCAACCAGAAAAATTAATGGTCATTGGTTTTAAGTAACACAATTCACTTCATTAATTGGCCACTTTTGGCCGTTAATTTCTCCCTGTTTATGATAATTAGTCCTATTTAATCCCTTTCTCATCTTTTTAATCATTTTGCAAAGACAGGATAAAACTGGGCCACTTTAGGGTCCATGAAGACATTTCTGGAGTACATTTTAGGAAGTTTTGGCTCTGGGGAGGGAATTTAGGAATTTAGTGGTCACTTAAAGATTCTGACAGAAACTTCAGGGTCCGAGGGAGCTCTTGGGGGTCCAGGGTGGGCACTTGGGGGTCAGGGAGGGGAATTTGGGGCCATTCGGGGTCCAAGCGGACACCTGGGGGGCTCTAACGGGGCTCTCCGGGGCGCGGGGGATGATGGGAGTTGTAGGCACAGGTATAATACGGTTCAATAGGGCCGCGGAGCATCATGGGAGTTGTAGGTGCAGCTACAATGCCTCTCGGTGGAGTGTGGTGCATGATGGGAGATGAAGTCATGGCTGCAATAGCACTCTATGGGAACCACGGAGCATGATGGGAGCTGTAGTCCCGGAAGTGGCTCGGCCGGGGCGTTTGGGGGTTCGGGAAGGCACCTGGGGGACACTTTTGTGTCCGAGCCGAGACTTGAGGTGCTCAGGACGGAACGTGAACGGTTCGGGAGCACTTGGGGGGAGCTTGGGGAGCTCTAACCGGGCTCTTTAGTGCTCAGAGCACGGCAGGAGTTTTAGGTACAGAACTGTGTTATGAGGGACTCTGAGGCTGTGGGAGATTACAGGAGATGAATTCCAGAAGTGACTGTAACGGGAATCTGTGGGGTTGGGAGCATTCAGGGGATCTGGGGACACTTTTAGGGGGTCCCGAATGGGTGCTGAGGAGGCACTTCTGAATCCTGGAGGGTCTGGGGGACACTTAAGGGACATGTGGGGGACGGACACCGGGGTTCTGTGGGGCGCGGGGCATGAGAGGCGTTGTAGTCCCGGCTCCAGTCGGGCTCTGTCAATCCCAGGATGTCCCAGGATGTCCCTGTGTTTTTAAGTGCAGCCCACAGTCCATCCCAGTCCACCCAGATTCCCTCAGCACTTCCCATCTTCCCAGGTTGTCCCAGTGCTCCCCAGTGTTCCCAAGGAAACTTGAACTTCTCCCAGTTGCTGTGGCAGCCAAAGCCAGCAGTGGGGTCAGTGCAGTGTCCATGGCCACAGCCCCTGGCAGTGGCCCAGGGCAGGTTGGGATGATGATCCACCCTCAGAGCTGGCCCAGGGCAGCTCTGCAGTGGTTTTGGTGTTATCTTGAGCTGGCACAAACCTGAGGAGTGTGTCTGTTTGCAGTGGGGAACATTAGGAGTTTTAGATTGCTTCAAAAATTAAAAAAATTCGAATACCCCTCTTTGCCAGAGTTCCTGAGGAGAGACCCTGGATCAACATCAATCACAGAATGCTGCAATCAGCTCTGCTCTAAAGAGAACAGTAATAAAATACACCCTTTAAAATAAAAATGGATCTTTCTTAGAAGCTCTTTGAAATATTTCTCCATATCTGGAGTTGAAACCGGCCTAATGAACTGCACCACACCAGAGGGAAATCAAGGCAGAGCCATGGTTTGTCAGGACTTGCTTGATCCCAATGAGCCCCTTGGTGCATTTGGTGCTGCCAAGGAGCTCCAAATAATATTTTGGAAATATTGGCTCTCTCTCTGCAGCTCTGCCTTTGCCAGGAGCCCGGCCCAGCTCAGCAGCACAGACACAGCACAAGGACTTTAATGACCCTCTCGGGGTTGGGGCTGAGTCCCTGAACATCAGTTCCGGAGAGGGAATTGAAGAAACCTCTCAAGAATTCCAAGTCAGATTCAAACTGCAAAGTTTCTTTTACTTTTAGTGAGTCCCATTGATAAATGTGAAGGAGGTTTCCCATGGATTGAATTAGAGCAGGAAAAGAAAACTCTCAAGAATTCAAAGTCCAAAGTTTCCTGATGTTCTAATGGGATCCACTGAGAGACATGATTGAGAAAGTGTTCCCTGGTGCAGGTTTGTTGTTTTTACATTATATTTTCAAAATGTGTGTTTATTGTTTATATTATATATTTTTCAAGTGTGGCCTTATTGATTTTATGTTGTAATTTTTGGTGGGGACTTTTTGTTTTTCCAAATGAAGCAGAGAGACAGGACTTCTGAGTTCCTTTAGAAAGTGTGATTTATTTCTTGTAATTTTCTATCCAGGTAGAAAGGGTAAGTTTTTCTTACAGATGGTCACAGCATGGCTTAGAAGTCACAAGACTTATGGTTACAAGGTCTTTTAAGGATTTATTAACCAATAAAACACTGTTAACAGAGATATTTATGTTTCTAATTCAATACTAAGATATTTTGTTTCACAGACTCATTCCACAGAGTGAACTTTCTTAGCCAATTACATCCTCACACACAAACTTAGATTGCTGCACTCTACAACTTCTTGTTCCCTTTGTAAGTACCTTTATTTCTTCTAGATCTTAAATTCTAAAGCTAAACCTATCTCTACTTGTGTTCAGTTTTAAACTTTGGCTTACAGACATTGCATTTTGAATTCTAACACAGCAATGAATTGACTTTGCTCTGGGTGTTGCCTGCAGCCTCCATCAGCTCCAGCTGAGCTTTGGCTTTCCTAAACACATGAACACACGCTCAGGGCAGATTTCTGAATTCCTCCTCTGTATCTTCTCCTCACTTCCACCTCCTGGTCGTTGTGCTGTGGCTCATGCCTGTCATTTGTCCCTGAGGCAGCACAGCCCCCCTGGCCAGCACAGGCCCCACATCCCCTCATCAGACACGGCACAGCACAGGGAATGTTTTGGGTGGGCAAATGTTCCCCACCAGAGTGTCCACTCCACACCTCAGTGTCCAGTCCCAGCACCCACATCCCGTGCCAGGGGTCACAGAGAGCCCTGCTCTGGGCTCTGCCAAGGGCTGGGTGAGGAGGGAGCCCGGGCAGGGCTGATGCTGCCCCTAGAGCAGTGCTGAAATCAGCAGGAGGAAGGAGATAAGCACAGAACAAATAGACCAAGAAACTGGGGAGAGTGCCCAGGTCTGGAAGTGGCTGATGGAAGAGGCTGGGGGGATGCTCAAAACCCTGGGGCACTTTCTCAGACTGGCCATGTCACCAAGGCCACAGACCAAGCTCCTCAGTGCTGCACCTGCCTGTGTGAGATCCCTGCCAGGGGACTGGCACAGCAGCACACACCTGCTGGAACATGTCCTGGCCCTGCAGAGTCACACAGTTCAGCTGACAGGAGTGGGTTTTATCTCCTGGGCACTCGCCTTAATTCTTTGGGGCCTCAGCGTGTCACAATGTTCTCCTTGTTTCTGCAGTGTCACAATGGCCCCTTGCTGCCATGAGGTCCTGCAGGGTCACAATGGCCCTTTGGTTCCCCACAGTGTCACAATGGTCTCCATGATTCCATGGGGCCTTGCAATGCCACAATGGTCTCTATGGATCCACGGTGCCCTGCAGGATCACAACGGCCCTTTGGCTGCACCAGGCCCTGGAATGCAACAATGGCCTCTTGGTTCCACAAAGCCCTGCTGCTTCACACCGGCCCCTTGGCACCATGCAGCCCAGCAGGGCCACAGTGATGTCCTTGGTTCCATGAGATCCCACAATGTCAAAATGGTCCCTTGCTTCCATACAGCCCAGCAGTGCCACAACAATTTCCGTGGTTCCACAGGGTCCCCACAGTGTCACAATGGCTCTTTCATTTCAGAAGGCCCCAAAGTGTCACAATGGTCTCCATGGTTCCATGGGGCCCCACAGTCTCACCATGGTCTCCACAGGAATCCCCCGTGTTTCATGGCCTCATGAACTGCAGCCACCAGAGGCCAAGGCCAGCCGGACCTGTCTGTCCTGGCAGCTTTTGTCTGGCAGAAACCCTTGTGGATAGGAATTCTGGAGGAAAAGCACCAATTTTGGCCATGGGTGCCTGTGCAGGGGGGACGATTCTTGTCCATAGGAAGGAAAGCACGGAGCCCCATTGTTTGAAGACAAGTGAGACCCAGCCCTAAGGAAGCCAAGGGCAGCCAGAATGTTGGAAATGGCAGCTTTTGTTTGGGAGCAATCACAGATATTGAGAATTTTGGAGAGGGAAATCTCGTTTTGGCAATGGGTTCCTGGATGAGAAGGACAGTTCTTTTCCATTGGAAAGAAAAGCTCAGGGTTTCAGGGGCACATTAGAAAAGACCCTCAACCAAGGGTCTGCCAAGGGCAGTTGGATCAGTCAGGCTGCTGCCCGAAACCCCAAGTAAAACACAAACTAACAGAGTGTCAGTTTATGCAGTGCTTTATTCAGGGCCCGGGGACCTGCGGACTCGCTTCCCAAGTCAGGATCCCACTGGTTCCCTTTTTAGAGGGTTTTTTATACCCTTTTTACAAATGGTGTATGTGCAGAAGTACACATTCTTCTATAGATACATTCACCTTGAAGATAGCATTTTGGCGCCATAATTCTTACATGGTTGCTTATCTTAGGACTATAGTGTTCTCCCCCTCAATCTCTCTCTTACGCCACTGCCCACCACCAGTACTTTATTTATGTTTATACTTTAACCTTATCACTAATGGTTCTGCATGCTCTTAGCACAGCACATTCCTAAGTTAGTTTCCCAGGGCCTACTCTGGGAACTGCAGTCTTCAAGCCTTAGCATTACTACTACTATTATGGTTTATACACTTTATATTCTAATATTCAGGATTTCTAGTCCATACGGTAACAACTCCCCCCTTTTGAGCATTCTTCAGAGTCTTCTGCAAGGATGCTCAATTCTTCCAAGTGATAGTTTCCAGATATGATGGTGGAGGGTTGTTTCAGGAAGTTGGTTGAATCACTTCTTTTCGAGTCAGGGCCTTCATGATTTGCCGTGTGTGTGTTCCTTCTTTAGCAATTATTCCTAAAAGACACCTATACATAATCACAATTACTACAATGATTATTACAATCATTATTCCATTTTGAATAATTGAGGATAACCAACCAGAGACCTGGATTCCTAAAGAACTGAATAAAGCTCCAACCCAATTATGTTCTGCATCCTTTTGTATTTCATGTATTTTTGATTCAATTCGTTCCAATTGACCTATATCCTTTTCTACTTCCTTCGTGACATTTGGGATATGTACACAACAGTGATCATCCTTTCCTTGTAAATATCCACAAACTCCGTGTTCCTTTAATAAGAGCAGATCTAATGCCATTCTATTCTGGATTGTCATCCTGGTTGTGGCTTGTAATTGTAGATTAAGATCTCTAAATCCCTTTTTGTTACTGCTGCCAATCTTTCCGTCTGCTCTAGTAATTTATATAACATTTCCCGGTTTCTATATGTAGATACAGGTGCAAATAAAGATTCAAGCATCCAACCGAATTTTACACTTTCCCCCGGCTCGTGCCATTCATTCTTCAGATTTACTGCCTCATCTGTCTCAGGGCTTAATCCCCTTTTCGTCCTTTTCTCTTGGTCTTCCTTGGTTAATTTGGACTGTTTCCAAAATGGACATAAGGTTGGTATCCCTAACGTTATTTGAGTAATCGGACCACCTATCGGTAAATGTGTAGTCCATTGGCCATGTCCCATTACCCAGACTGAATTTCCGGGGCTTCGTACTGTGGTTGATTGACAATCTTCCCGAGCTCCTTTTAATTCTCCCGTTATTGTATGGTTGTATCTCTGACATTCACATCCCCATTTCAACAACACCCGGACGGGTACTAATCCAATTTGGGATTCTGGGGTATCACAGGTTATGACTTTACTACAGTTCCAACCTGATGTTTGGGCTAGTCTGTTGTGGTGCACTGTTTCAGCTTCGAGGACCCCTGGATGTTCCTGGCTTTTTTTGACCCAATCCATTCGATACACCAGTGTATTGATCCGATATAACTATACGGTTCCAGTAGGCTAGGACCCCAAATTGCTTTCCATTGTTCCCACTCTTCTTTTCCTTCTTGACACACTATTTCATAATAATAATCTACTACAGGTTTTCTCCTTTTCTGATTTACTTCAAATGTGTACCACCCAACATTTTTGTATCGACCTATTTTAGTGAATACAGAATTTGGTAATTTTAAACATTCCGAACTTTGCCCCGGGGTTGACCACCGTCTTCCATAGGTATAAACCTCTTCTACTATTCTAGTGCGATTTCGTAGCTCTTTGTTGCATTTCCTCGTTCCATTTGCTATTTTGGGGGGCATTTCTCCTAATGGGATGATTCCCCACGGTATAGGGTCACCTGCTGCCTTTGGCAAGGGCAAACACGCTGTTATCGCTGTTACATTTTGCATCTTCCCAAAATCCCTAACTAATCCCACTACCAAATTCTCTTGCCCCAATTCCTGTTTCACATTTTCCATTTCTTTTGCTTGTTGGACCGTTCTAGTTTCTCTCATCCTGCAAAGATTCCCTAATTTGAGAGTGCAATTGATTCTCAGTGAAGGACCATCCCACATGTCAACTCTCATACTTGTGGGTGTTACTTGTATTGGATAAGAATGCCCTTTTGTCTTAAAACCCTCCGCCAAAATTTTTACATCTAAGTTCCCATAATCGAAGCTTTCCCTGATCCATACTATGCATGAAAATTGACCAACCTGAGCTTTTTGCAGGTGTGAGATCATTAGGATAGTATTACCTTTCTGTTGTTTCATATCCCAAATTGTCACAATTCCTTCTGAAAATACCTTATTTGTAGTGATCAATTTCCATCTTGCATTTACTTCATCGAATCCAGCTCCCTGGTCATCAGAAAACAAACAGGTTAGATTTACATTTGCCCCTTGTGGTACAATCACTGTTGGTTTAGGAACAGTAACTTTAACAAAGGCATCTCCGATACGAGCAATGCTTAACATTAACATCACAATCAAGGCCTTGCCCTGAACACCAGTTTTGTGTCGGTTAAAGGCTGGACTTCCCATCGTGATGGGACTTTCTTGATTCGGGTGTAGTGTATCCAATTGTTGATCCCTTGGACCTTCACGGCTGTGTATGTAGTCATAATCACTTGTCGGGGACCGTCCCATGTTCCTTTTAGTGGTTCCACATTCCAGTTTTTTATGTAGACTTGGTCTCCAGGCTGTATATCGTGGACGGGATTCTCCAGAGGCAAAGGTCGATTCCACTGCAACGCCCCCCGTAGTGCTGTAAGAGTCTTATTAAGAGACAAAATGTAATTTACCAGTACCTGATCTCCCACCACATTAGGGTCCCCTTTGTAAGTAGCAGCATGATAGGGTTTGCCGTATAAAATTTCATACGGACTTACTCCTACCTTGTCTCTAGGTTTGATCCTGACCCTTAACAGAGCTAAAGGTAATGCTTGAGGCCATTGTATCTTTGCTTCTTGGCAGATTTTCTTAATTTGGCCTTTTGGTGTCTGATTCATCTTTTCTACTTGTCCACTAGACTGAGGTCTCCAAGGTGTATGGAGATTCCATGTTATCCCAAGTACCTTAGCCACTTCTTGCACTATTCCTGCCACAAAATGAGGTCCCCTATCTGAGGACATCCCTAGTGGGATTCCAAACCTAGGGATGATTTCTCGAAGTAAAGTTTTAATCACTTCTTTTGCTTGGTTTGTTCTACATGGGAATGCCTCTGGCCGGCCTGAGAAGGTACATACATAGACTAAAACATACTTATACCCCTGTGCTTTTGGTAATTCTGAAAAATCTATCTGCCAATAATCTCCTGGCTGTGGGCCTATTTGCAATTTTCCCATTTGCAGTTGCCTACGTGTCACTGGGTTGTTCTTAATACAAACTGGACACATTGCATTGATCCTTTTGGCCATTGTTAACATCTGATTGGAGATTATTTCTTGTTTTAGAAATTGCACTAAAGCTTCTGCTCCCCAATGGCATTTGTTATGTTCAATTTCTAATATCATTTTCATTATTTTTGTTGGCAATATCACTTGTCCTACGGCAGTTACATATCATCCGGCCGCATTCTTCTTAGCTTGTACTAGCCGTGCTAATTTTTCGTCTTCTGGTAGGTATACTGGTACTTCATCCATAAAAACTTCTGCAGGGTTGGTATGTGCTGGTAGCAACGCCATTTGGGTCCATACCTCGCAAGCAGCCTGTCTGGCTGCTCTGTCAGCCAGACGATTTCCCTGGAATGCTCTTTCTTCTCCCTGCTGGTGTCCTTTTACATGCATTACTGCCACCGCCTGGGGCTTATGTACTGCTTCCAGTAGTTGCACAATTTGTTCTCGGTGTTTAATTGACGAACCTTGTGAATTTAATAGTTCTCTCTCCTTCCATAATGCCCCATGTACATGTATTACCCCAAATGCATATTTAGAATCAGTCCAAATATTTACTCTTTTCCCTTGACTCAATTCCAAGGCTCGGATGAGGGCTTGGATTTCAGCTTTTTGTGCTGATGTTCTGGGAGCCAAGGCTCTGGCTTCTATAACCTGTCTTAGAGTTACCACTGCATACCCGGCGTACCTGGTTCCATTTTCCACGAAACTAGATCCATCGGTATACAGCTCCCATTCAGGTTCGTCTAAGGGCTCATCCTTTAGATCCTTGCGGGTAGCGTACACCTGTTCGATGGTCTCTACACAGTCGTGTACCAGGTTGCCTTCTTCTTGGGTGGCTCTAAGAAATTCGGCTGGATTGAGATGGTTAGTTACCTTCATTTCAACATCATCATGTTCTCTAAGGATTGCCTGGTATTGCAGCATAGGGCTGGAGGAGAGCCAATGCCCCCCTTTTTGTTCCAAAACTGCTATTACCATATGTGGGACAAACACTTCCATTTTCTGCCCCATAGTTAGCTTTCTAGCTTCTTGTATCAGAAGCACTGTTGCAGCAACAGCTCTAAGGCAGCCAGGCCATCCAGCACTTACTGGATCCAGTTGTTTCGAGAGGTATCCCACCAGGCGCTTCCATGTTCCCAATTTTTGTGTCAACACCCCAATCCCCAGTCTTTGCCTCTCATTTACATATAGTTGAAAGGGTTTTGTGAGATCTGGCAACCCTAATGCAGGTGCCTCTTTTAGAGCTTGCTTCAAGTTCTGAAATGCCTTTTCTTGTATTTTATTCCATTTAAATTCAGGATTCTTGACTGCCTCATACAAAGGTTTTGCTTTTAGTCCAAATTCTGGAATCCACAACCGGCACCACCCTGCCATTCCTAAAAAGGACCTTAACTCTTGTGGATTTCGAGGTGTCGGTATAGCACATATTGCCTGGATCCGGTTCACCCCTAATTTCCGAACTCCTTGTGATATCTCGCATCCCAAATAAATGACTTGTGTTCTTACCAGCTGGGCCTTTTCTTTTGACACTCGGTATCCAGCTTGTCCGAGCATGTTGAGGAGTTCAATGCTGAGTCTTCGACAGATGTCTTCTTCTGTTGAGGCTAGAAAAATATCATCTACGTACTATAGAAGAATAAATGAGAAAGGTGACTCCTTTACCTGGGTTAGTTTCCATTCCTCCAGTTCCCGGACTAGTTGGTTTCCGAAGATGGTTGGAGAATTCTTGAATCCTTGTGGTAAACGTGTCCAGGTGAGCTGTCTTTTTCGTCCTGTAGCAGGGTTTTCCCATTCGAAAGCAAAAATTTTCCTACTTTCAAATGCCAAAGGGATACAGAAGAATGCATCTTTCAAGTCAATTACTGTGAACCATTTAAATTTCTCCGAGACAGCTGTTAGCAATGTATATGGATTTGCTACTACTGGATGAATATCCTTTGTTATATTATTAATTGCCCTCAGATCTTGAACTAACCTGTACTTACCATTGGACTTCTTTACAGGAAATATGGGGGTATTGAATTCTGATTCACATTCCTGTAATACCCCTAAACTAACAAACTGATCTATTAAGGGTGCTACTCCTTTCCGAGCCTCCAGTTTCAGAGGGTACTGCCTTATCCGTACGGGTTGTGCTCCTTCCTTCAATTCCACAACTACCGGTTGTGCTGCTTTTGATTTTCCAGGGATCCCTGTTTCCCATACCCATGGTACCACAGCCTGTTCTATTTCTGTGGGGATTTCTGTTGCCTCTACTTCTTTCACTGTAAATAATTTGGCTATATTATCTTCTGGAATTTCTAATTTTACTCTTCCTTTTTAAAAAATTTTTTTTGCCTCTAACATTGATAACAAATCCCTCCCCATTAATGATTCTGGGCTATTTAGCATGTATAAAAATTGATGATCAAATTCTTTCCCCCCATACTTTATATCCAACGGACGTAAAAATGCCCTTTCTTCAACCTGTCCTGTAACCCCTACCACCCGAATGGTAGAATCACTTAGAGGTCCTAATTTGGTGTTAATTGCAGAATACGTAGCCCCCGTATCTACTCTAAATTCCAATGGTTCCCCATCTACTTCTAAAACTACCTTCAGATCCCGATCTAGTCAGCTTTGATTCTGGTAGCTTCCCATCATAAAGGCTTGGGCGACACCTTGTGGCCCTCCCCGAACTGCACTTGAATTATTTATCAACCCCTCCCCGCTATTCAGCCCGAATCCCATACCTTAAGTGGACATTCGTTTTTCCAGTGTCCTCTGTTCTTGCACAAGGCACACTGATCCAATCCCAATCTCATTTTTCCTTGTCCCACTTGTAATTGGTTTGGGAATCCCCTTCCACCCATCGAAATTCCTCCCCTAGCCATTCCTCGTCCCTGTCCGTGCCCCCGGCCACCTCCCCGCATACCATTCCCCGTTATCTGCTGTAGTACTGCCAACATACTAGCTTGTTGTTTCTTAGCAGTCTCTTTTTCCCTATTATTATACACCTTCCACGCAACTTCTAAAAGTTTATCCAAATTCCGTGTATCTTCCCCTTCTAATTTCTGCAACTTTTTCCGAATATCCTCTTGGGATTGTCCCATAAAAACTAAAGCTAGCTGCAATTTCCCTGATTCCCCTTCAATTTCTAAACTGGTATATTTTCGAGCAGTTTCCTTAAGCCTTTCTAAGAAAGCTGACGGGGACTCATTTTTCTCCTGCCTTACTGAATACAACTTGGACCAGTTTAACGTCTTAGGTATCCCGCTCTGTATTCCTTCTATCAACAATTCTTGATAAGCCTTAAGTCTACGGTAACCCCCTGTTGAATTAACATTCCACTCTGGATCCTCCCGCGGCACTAAATCATTTAATGTACCGTCCGCTATTTGCAACCTAATCATTTCTCGTGCCTTTTCCCTCATAGCTTTAAACACCATTTCTTTCTCAGTAGAGTCCATTATTGTATCCAGTAAGACCTGTAAATCATTCCAGTCTGGATTTTGTGTTTTAATCACCATTTTCACTACCCTTGCCGCCCGTTCAGGATCCTCCCGATAAGCCCCCGCAGACTGCTTCCAAATTAACAAATCATTAGGAGAAAAAGGAACTTTCACCATTACTCGTTCCCCGTGGGGTCCGACCGCTTCCCGCAACGGAGCCATCAATTGTGCACCCCTTTTTCCCTTCTTCTCCCGCCCGCTACGGGTCCTTTCACATAGAGGAGTACGCGGCTTATCAACGACTTTTCCTTTCTCTAAATCCCCCCCCTTTTCTTCCCCATTCACCTCTTCGTCCGACTCACTCGATTCACTCTCCTCCAGGGGAGGGGCACTAGGTGCTACCAACAGAGAAACATCCTCCTCAGGGTCTGACAACTTAACAGAATACTCCTTCCCTTTTTGCCACACTTTGCAGCCCGCACAACCATCTGTTGCTGTTTTTAAGACCATAATGCCACACTCCTTCTGCCATTCTGGCTTATTTTTCAAACAATAAAACAAATCAAGATATGGGATTTCTTCCCATTTCTCATTATTTTGTAAGAAATGCATAAGAGAAGTTATAATATCAGGATTTAGAGTACCATTTCGGGGCCATTGCATACCCTCAGGTTCGTATTGGGGCCACACATGATTATAAAAATCAATCAATTTCTTTTTACTCAGTTCTTGACCAAAATTCCCCACCTTCCAATGTTGCAACAAACAGCCCAAGGGTGAATCATTCGGAATTTCCATCCCCGAACTAGCCAGAGCTTTAAAGGTTTTAAAAGGCATCATAACACTCACACCCACGCACTTTACTATTATTTCCACACTCACACACCCTTTACCACAATTCTTGCCTTTCTCGTCGCCGCGAGTGGCAAGTGCTGGATCTGCGCAATCACTGTTGTGTCTGACGACCAGCGCCTAGGCTTCCTTTTCCACAACCTTTAAGACGTCCTTTGCCCCCGGTGCGGGATCACCGTCCTGTCTTAATCGGCGGGCTTTCCCTTTCAATAAAGAATAAAGCACCTTGCGGGCTTACCTCACAGTCGTCCGTCAGGCGCAGGGTCGGGCACGGGTTGATGTCTCCCCAGAAATCACCTGGTGCCGGCGTGGAGTAGATCAGCTCGCGAACCGCCCCTGCCGCCCCCGGAGTCCTGCCGCGGTCGCCAAAACTGCTGCCCGAAACCCCAAGTAAAACACAAACTAACAGAGTGTCAGTTTATGCGGTGCTTTATTCAGGGCCCGGGGACCTGCGGACTCGTGTCCCAAGTCAGGATCCCACCGGTTCCCTTTTTAGAGGGTTTTTTTATACGCTTTTTACAAATGGTTTATGTGCAGAAGTACACATTCTTCTATAGATACATTCACCTTGAAGACAGCATTTTGGCGTCATAAATCTTACATGGTTGCTTATCTTAGGACTATAGTGTTCTCCTCCTCAATCTCTCTCTGGTGCCACTGCCTTAGGACTATAGTGTTCTCCCCCTCAATCTCTCTCTTACGCCACTGCCCACCACCAGTACTTTATTTATGTTTATACTTTAACCTTATCACTAACGGTTCTGCATGCTCTCAGCACAGCACATTCCTAAGTTAGTTTCCCAGGGCCTACTCTGGGAACTGCAGTCTTCAAGCCTTAGCATTACTACTACTATTATGGTTTATACACTTTATATTCTAATATTCAAGATTTCTAGTCCATACGGTAACAGTGTGTGCACACAGACAGAGAGAGTCAGTGCCAGGGAGCTGTGAGGAATTCCCCTGGAGGGCAGGGAAATGCTCCCTGTGGATGCTTTGGCATCTCCCCAGCGGTGAAGGGCTGAGCCTGGAGGAGTGGGGGATCAGCCCAGGCTCCCTGGTTGTTCGGGGATGCCCCGAGTGCAGCACACGGGAGAGTTCCCGGCTCAGAGAGGCCCCGCTCAGAGGGAGGTGCTGGCCCAGGAGAGCTCCAAGGGGCTCCTTGTGGAGCTCTGTTTGTAGGGCCCCAAGAGAGGGGCTTTGGGCACAACAATGTTTCATCCTGGCCACACTTGGCATCCACAGCTTTCTTTGGAAGGGTGAGAACAGGGATGTTGTGCCTGAGGGAACAAGAACAGTTCCAGGGCTGCTCCTAAAGGAACCAGGAGCTCGCTGGGCAGCAGCAGTGCCTGGGAGCAGACAGTGTTTGTGCTGAGCTCCAGAGGAGCTGAGCCCAGGGGCTGTTGGCCACGGCCAAGCCCCAGCAAGCATTTCTCAGCTGGCAGGGTGGGCTGAGAAGGGCAGGGGGGAATGCACCAGCACAGGGACCATGGAACCATTGTGACACCGAGGGGTCTCATGGAGTCTTGGAGACCACTGTGACATTCCTGGGCCTCATGGAGCCAAGGGGACCTTTATGATGCAGTGTGGCTCCATGGAATGTTTGGATCATTGTGGCATTGAGATCCCATCAAACCAAGGGTCCATTGTGACACCATGGGGCCTCCTGGAACCCTGGAGAGCATTATGACACTTTGGGGTGTCATGGAACCAAAGGATGACACTGTGACACTGTGAGACCCCATGGAGCCAAATGTCCACTGTGACATTGCAAGGCCTCATAGAACCATGGAGAGACCATTCAGACACTTCACAGCCTCCTGGAACCGTGGAGAGACCATTGTGACCCTGAGGGGTCCCATGGAATCATGGAGTCCATTGTGACACTAGGAAGCCCCATGGAATAAGCAAAGCACTGTGACACTGTGAGACCTCATGGAACCATGGAGAGACCATTGTGACCTGATGGTCCTCACAGATGCAAGAGGACCATTGTGATACTGTGTGGCCTCGTGAAACCAAGAGGCCTTTGTGACACTGCAGGGCTATATGGAAACAAAGGTCCATTGAGACATTGGGGGCCTCATGTCATCAGTGGTCCATTGTGACACTGTGGAGCCAAAGGAGTCCATTTTGACAATGCAAACCTCATGGTCCAAAGGTCCATGGTGATAATGAAGGTCTTCTTGTAATCAAGGCGCCATTGCGACACTGCAGGGCTCCATAAAACCAAGGGAACACAGAACAGCTCTGGCTGGTTTGGCCTCCAAGGAGTCACATGACTGGTCCAGCTGACCTTGGCATGTTGAGGGTCTCTTCTCATCTGCTACTGAAACATTGGGGCTTTGTGCTTTCCTTCCTATGGAAAAGAACTGCCTTTCTCCTCCAGGCACCCATGGCCAGAATTGGGATTTCACTGCCAAATTTCCTTATATCCAGCGATTGCTCCCATAGGAATATTGCCAGGACAAGTCTGGCTGGCCATGGTTTCACAAGGGTCACCTCTCATCTGTCTCCAAAACCCTGGGGAAGTCTCTGTGCTTCCCTTCCTATGGGAATGAACTGTCCTTCTTCTCCAGGCACCCATGGCCAAGATTGGGATTTCACCTCTAAAATTCCCTACATTCAAAGACTGCTCCCAGACAAAATCTGCCATTACTGACAAGTCTGGCTGGACTTGGCCTACTGAGGCTCTCACCTGCCTTCCAAACACTGAGGCTCTGTGCTTTCCTTCCTATGAAAAAGAGCTGTCTTTCTTGGCCAGCGGCCCATGACCAGAATTGGGATTCCACCTCCAACATTGCCTGTTGTGAAAGACTGCAGGAGATTGTTGGCTCACAATATTCCATGTATGGGGGAGGAAGGGCCAGGGGCAGCCTTGCCCTGCCCTGTTACCCCAGCACTGCACTGCCCTGTAACCCCCGAGCCTCTATCCCAGCCCAGCAATGTCTGCCAGTCTCTGGCACACCAAAGGCAATGCTCCACACCCACCCCTGGAGCCCCAGCCCAGCTCCTGAGGGACCAAATGACTGAAAGTCCCACCTGGGGGAAGGGCCCAGGAAGACCAAGGATGTATTTAAGGCTGACCACAGGGCAAGGGCACAGCTTGACCCTACCTCCTCTTGGAATTTCTGTCTGAACACTGCTGGAATCCAGGAGTTGATACCTGTGTATGTGCTTCTCTGTGTCATTTTTGTCTTTCTTTCTTTCTTTCTCTCTTTCTTTCTTTCTTTCTTTCTTTCTTTCTTTCTTTCTTTCTTTCTTTCTTTCTTTCTTTCTTTCTTTCTTTCTTTCTTTCTTTCTTTCTTTCTTTCTTTCTGTTTCCTTCCTTCCTTCCTTCCTTCCTTCCTTCCTTCCTTCCTTCCTTCCTTCCTTCCTTCCTTCCTTCCTTCCTTCCTTCCTTCCTTCCTTCCTTCCTTCCTTCCACCCTTCCTTCCTTCCTTCCTTCCTTCCTTCCTTCCTTCCTTCCTTCCTTCCTTCCTTCCTTCCTTCCTTCCTTCCTTCCTTCCTTCCTTCCTTCCTTCCTTCCTTCCTTCCTATTTTTGGCCTCTTGCAACGTTTGAGTAACTTAAAATTAAAGAGCCCTAGAGTTTGTGAAGTAAAATTCTCAAAGTTAAGGCTTTGAGAAGTGGTTTTTTTTGTTGACTGAATATCATATTAAACCTTTTGTCCAAGTTTCTCTGATTTTCTAAAGTTGCTAACAAAGGCTATTCTGTTGCTTCGAGCTCCTGAGAATCTCTTGTTGGTATTTCTCCAGTGCTTCTAACTCAGAGTACACAAATAATAATTCCTTTTAAATGTCTTGTTGTGAGAGGTTTTTGGGGGATGGGAGTCAGGGCTTCTCTGTCCTGCTTGGCACAGCCCAGGCAGGGCTTTCATAGCCACATTCCACATTCCATTTCCACCTGGACCCTCTGGTGCCTCTGAGTTCTGCTTCCCCAGCCCCAGGGACACTCTCCTTGTCTGCCCATTCCCCCACGGTCTCTGGGCAGGGATGGCCCCAGTGGGGGCTGCTGACATCCTCAGCAACTCCGAGGCTGCTGCTGAATTTGACTTCTCCAGAGGCTTGTTCAGCCTTCAGCTCTTCAGTTCAGGAATTCAGTGCCCCAGGGCTCATTAACATTCAGAAAACCTTAATAAGCCAAGCCTCCGGGAATACTTTATGTCTTTTACTCTTCTATGGTTAATTAAATTGATTTCAGAAGTATATTCAAAGTGAATAAACTATGTTACCAGTACAAGGAGAAAAGAATTCTTTGTTGAGCCTTGTTTATATTTTCCTGTTTATACACTGATATCAGCAATCTCTAATTGATATTGAACCCTAACCCCTCATCATGCAATCTGAATAGAAATGAAAATCAAGAATCTTTATGGCTGACAATCAGTCACACTCTGTCCCTACCCCCACCCCACCATTTCTCCATCCGAGCCCTGGCACTCAGAGCAGCCTTGTGCAAATCCAAGCTCCCTACCCCCCAGGCTGTGCCTGCAGCTTTCAGCTCCTTGGCACCAACTCCCACCTGCTTTCCTTGGAGAAGGAGCTGCCTGAGACACAGAGGGATGATCATTTATTGTCAGCAAACAAAACCAAAGGCAGGCACAGCTCCATAAAAACAAAGGTAATTCCTCAGCTGGATATTAAGTCACTTTCCACAGCAGACAGTCTCAGACCAATTGAAAACACGTTCTGTGCCCAGCACAGATCCCAAGATGCCCCAAACCCTCCCTGCCCTGATTCTGCCCAGATTTGCTCTTTGCACACACAAGTCACACGCTGAAGTCAGGAGCTCCCTCCATGCCCAGAGGGAGGAAAAGAGAGAAAGTGGCTGAAGAGCTCTCTTGTGCAGAGCTACAGCTGCACTAATGCCAATCTGGGCTCACAGGAACGTGATCCAACAGCCTCTGCAGCATCTGTTCCCTGGGTACAAATCTGGCTGGATAAGCCAGGCCCAAGGAGTGCTGGGCAATGGAGCCACATCCAGGGGTGTCCCCAGGGCTCAGGATTGGGGCCAGGGCAGTGAAATCTCTTCATTGCTGATCTGGACGAGGGCATGGAGGGCACCCTCAGTCAGTGTCCAGGTGAGCCCAAGCTGGGTGGGAGTGTGTCTGTGCTGCAGGGCAGGAAGTTCTGCAGAGGGATCTGGACAGGCTGGAGCCATGGGCCCAGGACAATTGGATGAGGTTCACCAAGGCCAAGGGCTGGGACCTGCCCTGGGCTCACAGCCACCCCAAATCCCTGGCTGTGCCCTGCCCCGGATCCCCACTGCCTCATCAGGTTTGTGTCCTTTGGGGTCAGGAACTGGTAAGACTTAAGAGGCAAGAGAAGGATTCTCTTCATTGCTAAAATATAAATGTAAAATCACAGAATTTATTGAACATTGAACCTCCTCCCTCAACAATGTGAGACATCCCAGCAGCATCTGACACATCCATCATTCAGAAGGGATTTCTGTACAAAATTAATTTTAGGCAAAGATGATGCTATGATAGATATAAACACAATCAAGGTGTTGTACCAGCCTGCTCTGCCTGGAGTGCAGTTAAAACAGCTTGAAGATTGTTCTATTTGCAAAGCTTTCAGTGATGGATGGACAAAGGGAAGCCAAGCTGCTTTTGGTGTTGAGGAAATGCTGAAACCAGCCTGAGTCATTTAAACTCATCCTGTTCTTGCTGGGATGAGGAGCCCCTCAGCCTTCCCTGCTCTGGGCTGGACAAGCCCAGCTCCCTCAGCCTCTCCTCACAGCCAAAGGGCTCCAGCCCCACCTTGGAGGCCCTTCCCTCACCCTGCTCCAGCCCCAGACATCTTTCCTGCCCTGGGGAACCCAAACCAGGCCCCTGGGACCTGGATAATCCACGTCCTTGATGTCCTGGTCACACAGCCCTGGCCCCTTGTCCCCATGTCAGGCTCTGGGGTTGATTTGTGGAACATCCTTGGGGGAGGCTGTGGCTCCAGGTGGACCAGGGGGATCCCGGGGGACAGGGGACCCTGCTGGGCATGAACAGCATTGGACTTGTCTGGGGCAACTGTGAGGGGGGGCTGGGGCAGAGTGACCAACCCAGTGACCTCACACAGCCCTGCTGTGATGTCACACAGCCCCTCCTGTGATGTCACAGCCTGCCCTGTGATGTCAGACCTCTGTCCTGTGATGTCACAGTCAGCTCTATGATGTCACAGCAACAGCCTGTGATGCTCAATGACCTCACATACCCCACTCTGTGATGTCACAGCCCACTCTGTGACCTCATGTTACCAGATGATAAATTGCCCACCCCAGGTGAGCTAACACAATGTTTGTTCTCCAAAACCACTGGCCTCTGGAACCTGCACAATGCCCGTTGTGTGAGAAGGGGAACTGGAAGTTCCCCAGCCTCAGTGTCCTGCCAATTCAGCCAGGCTGAACTGGAACATTGGGGTTAATGACCACCAGGGACCACCAGAGAAACCCCCAGGACAGAAGAACCCACGGGTAAAGGGGAGGGGAAATATGTTAATGATTTTGGGCAAATGATTATCATAGGTGTGCTCAGTCCAGGACAGTCAATGAATATGTATGCAAAATACAAAATATAAACAGAAACTTTCCTGTACTCAGCATGCACGGCTTTGGGAGGAGCTGTCCCCCTGTGTATCCAGCCAAATAAAGAATGCTGCTTTTTAATGCTATATTGGTGTTCAGGAGTTTTTAATTTTACTGAATTTTTGGTAACACTCGCACTGCCCAGGGAAGCTCTGTCTCCAGCTGTTCACAGAGAAGGGCTGGTGGGAGATGTGGTGGTCAGAGGCTGTTTGGGGTACAATGACAATGAAATTATTGAGTTTTTAAATACTCTGTGAAAGGAGGGGCATCTACAAAACTTCTACATTGGACTTAGAGAGTGTAGGATTTGGCCTATTCAGGATGCAGTTTTGGAGAATACCAAATCAGGCACTAATTTTTTTTTAGGGAAACAGCCTTTAAAAAGCAAGGTTTCCCAGGAACGATGGAGACGATTCAAGAAAGAAATCTTGTAGGAGGTGCCTGTCTCTCTGTGCAAAAAAGTCAGATAGAAAGGAAAATGATTGGCCTGATAGGGCATGGAGCTTTTCCAGGAACTCAGGGTTAAAAGAAGGTGCATCACCTTTGGACAGAGGACAGGCAGCCCAGGAAGTGTCTCAGGATGTCGCTAAGTCATCCAGAAAGAAAAACAGAGAGGTGAAAGCTCTATTAGGATTTAACCTGGCTGCTTCTGTGAAGGATAACAAAAATTATGTTAGAAATACATTAATGGCAAAAGAAAGCAAAAGGAGAAGCTCTATTGTTTATTAAGGGGGATATGGTTACCAAAGATGAGGAAAAGCCTGAGACACTTAACCCATTCATTGCCTCAGTTTTCAACAATAGGACAAGTTGTCCCCAGGACAAGTGTTCTCCTGAGCTGGGAGATGGGGACAGGGAGCAGAACAGACCCCCTGTAATCCAGGAGGAAGCAGATGGGGACCTGCTGAGCCACTCAGGTGCTCACAGGTGTCTCTGGGAACAGATGGGATCCATCCCAGGGGGATGAGGGAGCTGCTGGATGAGCTCCCCAAGCTGCTCTCCATCATTTCTCATCAGTGCTGGCTCAGCAGGGAGGTGCCAGAGGACTGGAGGTGCCAATGTGAGCCCATCCCCAAGAAGGGCTGGAAGGAGGATGTGGGGAACTGCAGGCCTGTCAGCCTGACCTGGGTGCCTGGTGAGGTGATGGAACAGATCACCTTGAGTGCCATCCCAGGGCACCTACAGGATGGCTGAGGGATCAGAGCCAGCCAGCGTGGATTTCAATATCTGCATTGATGATCTGGATGAGGGCATTGAGTGCACCATCAGCAAATGTGCAGATGGCACCAAGCTGGGTGTGAGTGTGGATGTGCTGGAGGGTAGGAGAGCTCTGCAGAGGGACCTGGACAGGCTGGATCCAGGGCCCCAATCCAACAAGGTGAGATTTAACAAGACCAAGTGCCATGTCCTGCACTTTGACCACAACAACCCCTGCAGTGCTCCAGGCTGGGGACAGAGTGGCTGGACAGCAGCCAGGCAGAAAGGGACCTGGGGGCACTGATGGACAGCAGGCTGGACATGAGCCAGCAGTGTGCCCAGGTGGCCAAGAAGGCCAATGGCTCCTGGCCTGGATCAGGAATGGTGTGGCCAGCAGGAGCAGGGCAGTGATTCTTCCCCTGTGCTCAGCACTGGTTGGGCAGCACCTCGAGTGCTGTGTCCAGTTCTGGGCCCCACAATTTAGGAAGGACATGGAGGGAATGTCTGGAATGTGTCCAGAGAAGGGCACCAAGGCTGGTGAGGGGTCTGGAACACAAGTCCTGTGAGGAGGGGCTGGGGAGCTGGGGATGTTTATTCTGGAGAAAAGGAGGACTCGGGGTGACTTTATGACTACAACGCCCTGAAAAGTGGTTGTAGTCAGGTGGGGATTGGTCTCCTTCTTCAGGCAACATCTGACAGAATGAGAGGACGCAGTCTTAAGCTGCACCAAGGGAAATATAGGTTGGATATTAGGAAAGTAAATTTTACAGAAAGGGTGATGAAGTACTGGAATGATCTTCCCAGAGGGCCTGATGGAGTCACCATCTGGATATGTTTAAAAACAGACTGGATATGGCACTCAGTGCCATGGTCTAGTTGAGGTGTTAAGGCAGGGGTTGGACTTGATGATCTTGAAGGACTCTTCCTACCCAGTGATTTTGTGATTCTGTGAATTCTCTGAGACTTTCAGCTGAATCCTCTGTCCCTGTCCCTTCCCTGTGTCTCTGTTGCAGATGGAAGCTGCTGGTGCCTTTCTCACTTTTTTCCCATTTCCTGAATACAGACAGATGTTCCTAGGAGTGTTCAGCAGGTGTTGCTCAATGTTTATGCAAAGCTTTTGTATTCTCATGGAACCAAGGAGACCCTTGTGACACAGTGAAACCTCATGGAACCAAAAATCCATTGTGACATTGGGGCTGGATGGTACCAAGGAGACCATTGGGATACTGTGGATCCAAGGACACCATGGTGACACTGGAAACTGATGGAACCATGGGCATTGTGACACAGCAGGGCCTCATGGAACCAAGGAGTGAATTGTGACTCTATCAAACCTCATGGAACCAAGGGGCCTTTGTGACTCTGAGGAACTTCACAGAACCAAGAGTCTATTGTGACACAGGGTACTCATGAAACCATGGAGAGCATTTTGAAACCAAGGCCTGCTGGAATCAAAGGTCCATTGTGGCTCTTCAAGGCCCTGTGGACCAAGGGGAGCACAGTGACACTGTGGGGTCCATGGAACCAAGGGGTCATGGTTACACTGTGGAGCTTTATTGAACCAACAGTCCATTGGTGACACTGCAGGGCAGTATGGAATCATGGAGAACATTGTGACACTACACGATGTCATGGAATCAAGGGGCCATTGTGACACTGTGGGGACTTGTGGGACCAATGGGCAGTTGTGGTACCATGGAAATTGTGGCAACTGTGTCACCATGGAACCAAGGAGTCCATTGTGACACTACAGGATGCCATGGAACTAAGGATTCATGTCACAGTGTGGGACACATGGAACCGAGGGGCCATTGTGACACTGTGGGGCTTCATAGAATGACAGAGACCTTTGTGACACTGCAGGGCTTCATGGAATGAAGGGGCTGTTGTGACACTGTGTGCCCTCATGGAACCAAAGAGAGAATTGGGACACTAAGGAACATAATGGAGTTGCTGCAAATGATACAACTTGAAATTTTTTAATGTAACTTCAGTCAGGATTTATGTTCACCTTTGCCCAGGGGGAGGGGAATTGAAGTTTCTATTTGAAAGACTTGGTTCACCAAGGTTGGGTGAGGCCTGATGAGTTTAACATCTACAGATTGGGAGTAGCCAGAAGATACAGAGGAGGTAAAGGAACATTAATGAACATCACCCCCAGTGTGCTTGGAGACACCCAGTGTGGAAAAAGATTGGTGAGAGAATCAAAGAATGAGGACATAATTCACATCAAAGACAAAGGGATCAACAGCCAACAGCCAATCAAATACTAAGAATTGTGTAATTTAAGATCAATGAACGTGAATTTCTTTGGGCTTTGTCTGTATAAATATGTGAAAAGCCTAGTAAAGAACCATGTGTGATGGAATGATTTTCACTGCACAAGGCAGGCATTTGTGGGTGGAATGATTTCTATTGCACGTGCTGGCTACAATATTACCCTGGCCAGAAGAAAGTAATGCCTAAATTCTCTACAAATGAGAACATGTTGTTGGGGAGTTTCTGCCTGTCATGCAGTTTCAGTGTCAGTCCTACTGAGGTCCATCAGCAACACAGGCTCCTCCTGGACTCCTTGGAGGAGAGAGTTGGAGGCCATGATTACACAAAGCTCTCATAGACTCCAAGGCAAAAGCAAAACCCAAAATCCTCTGAAAAACCTGCAGACCCTGGGAGCATGAAGGAGCCCCCAGGGCCATTCCTGACCAAGGCTCCCCAGGGACTCGTCCCAGCAGATCCCTGAGGCCACTGGGATGTGGGGGGATGCTGAGGGCAGGACAAGGGGTGCCAGTGGCCAGCCTTGCTGGGGCTGTGCCAGGAGGCCCCAGTGGCTCATGACAAGGTGTCTCCTCACAGCTCTTGGTGGCCCAGACCCTGCTGTGCCCCAGGACACCAAGACTTGGCTTCTCCTGGGCACTGCCAGCCCTGCCAGGGCCCTTGGCCATGTCCAGCACAGCTTGTCCTGCACTGTCCCACAGCTGCTGCTGTGTCCCTGCAGGCTGCACACTCCCATCTCGCTGCCCCTGCCTCTGCCCTGCCATTGCCAGCCCTGCCCTGACCTCTGCCCACCCTCACCCTCTGTGCCTTGGGACACACACACATGCACTGAGCTCATCCTCCTCCTCCTGGCTGCTTCTCCTGCCACAGCACTGCCCTGGGAGGGTTCATTCCTTACTGGAGCCGCTGTGTTTGTACTGGTGCATTTTATAGCTCTGCTTCTGCTTCTCTGTCAATTCTGCCTTCAAAGAGCTCTCCAAGGAAAAGATTCATTGAATGGTGGAATAACAGAGGTGGGAAGAGCCCCCTGAGCCCTCTTGGCCTGGGTGTGGCTGGGATGGAGTTCCCTTTGCCCAGAGCAGCCCCTGTTCTGCTGTGCTTGGCTCTCGTGGCTGGAGTGGGTTTGGTCCCAGCCCGAGGCTTTGGCTGCTCCTGAGCAGGGCTGGCCCCACATGAGGCATCTCTGCAACTCCCCAACCAATGTCCTGGGGATGGGCAAGTGTTCCTGGGGACACAGGGATGGGACAGCTGGGCTGGACTGACCCAAGGGATCTTCCAATGCATGGGATGTCCTGATCAGCAGGGAAATAAGGGGGCCAAGAGAGTCTCTGGATTTTCTGTATTAATACATTCGTCTTCCAAAATAACCACTACATGTGCTGAATTCTGGTGCGGAATTCTTGTCTCCCCATGATTTTTCTTGCTTCTGCATTTGGCCTTTGATTTTTACTTCCCCACCCCAAACATTAATCCCTTTTTATGCTGAATCACAATTTTTTCACCTTATTTTCTCCTGTTTTCTGAGTAAGGAGGGACAGTGACAGAGACACTTGGCTGTCACTTGATGCCCAGAGGGGTTTAACCACAGTCACCTTGCCCAACTCTGCTCTTATGGGCACGCCCAGCAATGTCAGGGCTCTGTCAGGTGCCCAGCCCTGAGCTGGGCTCATGCCCTGCTCACAGCCCCAGGGGTGTCCAGGGACACGAGTCCTTCCCTGGCACACACACACACAGTTCATTGTAGCACGGGCAGGGGCTCCCTGGGCTCTGCTGCCACTGCCAGAGCCTGGCAGGGACCTCAGCCCTGCGGGTGTCACCCTGCCCTGCCCCTGCCCGAGGTGCCCCACGGCCTGAGGGATGGACATGGGGAGCTCTGGGCACAGGAGCTCATCCCAGCCCTTCATCCAGGGGTTCCCAGGGGATGTTACTCTCTGGAAACTCCAGGAACAGCTGAAGGTGTTTGTGTCACTGGGTTTATGTCCCCTCACACACACACAGGATGTTCAGGGCTGTGCAATGTCCCTGCACTGCAAACACAGACTCCTGACCCGGTCACTTGATGTCCCTCCAGGGAGGGAAGAACAACCTCTGTGCCCTGGGGTGAGAGGCCACTCCTGGGGGCAGTGCTGGCTTTGCCAGGGCACTGCTGGGACAGCCCCACCCTGAACACTGCCACACTTCTGCTGGTCACTGCTGTTCTCCTCTCCAGGGCGCTGTGTTGGGAACATCCTTGAAAGAAAACTGGGAAGGAGATTGAAGCTTTCAGGCCCTGCACTGGGGAGATGCCCCTGCATGATGGAAATGCTGCTGCAGAGCCCAGGTCTGTCCCAGCAGTGCCCATGGCCTGTCCCTGCCTGCAGTCCCTGGACAGTCACACAGCAGGACTGGGACTGAGCTGAGAGAGCCCTGAGGCCTTAAACCAACACAGGGGCTCTGAAGGGCAGTGTGGAAATGAAGGAAGGGGAGGTTATGGAGCAGAAGCCCTGGGGCTGCCTGGCAGTGAGGAGCATTGGGGTTCCCATTTCACCTCAGCTCTGCCCAGTGACACCAACTCTGCAGCTCCAGAGAAGTCAGGGACGAAAAATGTCAGGGGAACAGGGCAATATAGAGTTCTTTATTTTGTGTACACAGAACTTGTACAATTCCTGGGTTATATAGTCTATGGCTCACACTAGAAATGCAAATACTGAATGAAAAATGGTACAAAGATTTTCCTGTGAACAAATTCTCAAAAATATAATACCTGTGCCAGCAGGAAAAACACAGGATACAGACTGGGTGTTAATGAGTAACATCATAGAAGCTATAGAGGAGCATGGGAGTTTATTGGTTCTGAACAGCATTCATGATTATTTTCCTCAGGCCATCCTTGAGCTCTTGGTTCCTCAGGCTGTAAATGAGAGGGTTCAGGGCTGGAGGCACCACTGAGTACAGAACTGACAGGGAGAGATCCAGGGATGGGGAGGAGATGGAGGGGGGCTTCAGGTAGGCAAATATGACAGTGCTGAGGAACAGGGATACCACAGCCAGGTGAGGGAGGCAGGTGGAAAAGGCTTTGTGCCGTCCCTGCTCAGAGGGGATCCTCAGCACAGCCCTGAAGATCTGCACATAGGAGAAAACCATGAACACAAAACAACCAAAAGCTAAACAGACACCAACAGCAAGGAGCCCAAGTTCCCTGAGGTTGGAGTGTGAGCAGGAGAGCTTGAGGATCTGTGGGATTTCACAGAAGAATCCCCCCAGGGCATTGCCCTGGCACAGGGGCAGGGAAAATGTATTGGCCGTGTGCAGCAGAGCATGGAGAAAGCCACTGGCCCAGGCAGCTGCTGCCATGTGGGCACAAGCTCTGCTGCCCAGGAGGGTCCCGTAGTGCAGGGGTTTGCAGATGGACACGTAGCGGTCGTAGCACATGATGGTGAGAAATGAAAATTCTGCTGCAAAGAAAAAGGCAAAGAAAAATACCTGAGCAGCACATCCTGCATAGGAGATGTGTCTGGTGTCCCAGAGGGAATTGTGCATGGCTTTGGGGACAGTGGTGCAGATGGAGCCCAGGTCAGTGAGGGCCAGGTTGAGCAGGAAGAAGAACATGGGGGTGTGCAGGTGGTGGCCGCAGGCTACGGCGCTGATGATGAGGCCGTTGGCCAGGAGGGCAGCCAGGGAGATGGCCAGGAAGAGGCAGAAGTGCAGGAGCTGCAGCTGCCGCGTGTCTGCCAATGGCAGCAGGAGGAAGTGGCTGATGGAGCTGCTGTTGGACATTTCTGCACTGTGGCCATGGAGTCCTGTTGAAGGAGGACACAGTTATAATTCAGGGGAGACTTTGCTGAGCAATGTCCAAGTTCCTTCTCCTTTGCCTCTGCTACTCTGTGCCACCCCATTTTCCTTTTATCAAATCCGTTCCTTCAGCCTCATGCCTGGAGCTCTCCTGGGATCTGGCCCCATTGCTGTGATGAGCAGGGGCCGTGTCTATGGACACTGAGGGGTCAGCTCTGCTCTGCAGCAGTGGGGTCATGGGAACAGGGACAGGGGCCAGTCCTGGGGCTGGATTTCATCAGCCCAAACTGCTCCTGAGGCAGAGGAGCTTGGCAGCATCTCCTGTCCCAGGGCTAAGGAACAGTGATGGCCAAAGGCAGTTTGAGAGGGATTCCTGCTGTGCCCAGGGAGATCAGAGAGAACTGTGCAATGCAAGAGCTGTAACTCAGTGAAGGGTGAGGGGAGCTGCTCTGTCACTCCATCTGTCCCCAGCTGCCCTTTCTGAGATCCAGGGCAGTCACTGTGTTCCCCTGAAATCAGCCTGACACAGCTGAGAGCAGAGGGACAGCAGAGCAACCTGGCTCAGCCCTTCTCACAGTCTCAGGCCCTCTCCTGGCCAAGGACACTCCTGTCCCCCAGTGTCCCCTGGAGGCAGCTCAAAGCTTGGATGGCATCCTGAGGACACACCAAGGGTCCTGTCCATGGCACTGCTTGAGGAGACTCAGCTCATTCCCAGCCTCCCAGCCTGCCCTGGCCTGAGCTCCCCGGGGCACAGGGAGCTGGGACACCCCATTGCTGTGCTCAGCCTGCACAGGAGGAGCCCAAGGGCTGGGCCTGAGCCTGCAGCTGGAGCTGCCATTGCCAGAGAGCCCTTCAGCAATGCCAGGAGCACCTGGGCAAGGCAAGGAGAGAGAGAGAGCTGGCCCTGAGGAAAATCCTTTCCCTGTCCATCCCTGCCCAGCCCCTGCCAGGCAGCACCAGGGCAGGACAGTGGCCCTCAGGTCCTGGTCAGCAGGGAATGGGCACATGGCAGGAGAGATGCCCTTCATGTCTGGTGCTGCTCTGCCAGCCCAGGAGGGGACTGAGGGCCCTGAGCCCCCGGGCTGAGGGCTGAGCTGGCTGGGAGGGGACACCAGAGCTGTGCTGCTCAGGGCAGTGTCTGCCCTGCAGGGCAGAGCTGGCAGGTGCCACATCTGCCCTGCAGCAGGACTACCCTCAGCACTGCCTCCCTCCCTCCCTCTCCATGGCTCTGCTGCTGGAGCTGTCCCAGCCCAAGCTGTTCCTGTGGCCCCGGGCTCCTTCCCTGCCAGAGCTGCCAGAGCCCAGCCCAGCCCCTGGGCCAGCTCTGCCCTGCAGCTGCTCGGGGGTGCAGGGATTAAAGAACAGCTCCCCCAAACCTAGGCACCATGGAAAGGTGATGCTGGATGGATCTGGAGGATGGATCCCTTTCTGAGGTGCCCAGGAATCCTCAGAGTGATGGTTTAAGAGCCTCAGCCCCATGCTCTACCCTGCACAGCTGAGTTTCCACTCTCACCAAGCTGAGTCTGGGAAAAGTGGGAGCACAGATTCAGGAAACCAGAGGCACAAGCAGGAAACTCCTGCCCTGAATGAACTCATGAAAAGTCCCCTCAGAAATTACCTGGGCATGAGCTGGAGCTCTGAGCAGCCCCGGCCCACAGAGCACCCTCTGCAAAGCAGCAGAACCTGTCCTGGCAGGACTCACTCCTTGCACCCACAGCTCCCCTCCACCATCCATGGGGAGCTCCCGGGCAGGCTGAGAGCTTTACCTGGCAGGTGGCACATGGCCTGGGCTGGCCAAGAGCCCTGAGGGCTCTGCAGGACAGCCCTGGGCAGCCCTGGCTGCAGCCCCAGCTTCAGCCCCTGCAGCCGTCCCTGAAACTGGGAGAGTCCTCCTGACACATCCCCCAGGCCGTGGGCTGTGCTGGCTCCAGGAGATCCCTCCAGGAGCACAGGGGACATTGCCCTGCACCCACACACTCACCATGTCCAGGAATGTGAAGATGTTTCCCCAAGTGCATTTCAGCTCAATGTCTTCCCAGTCCTGATTGCCTTGAGCCTGTCTGTGCCTGGCTCCTGTGCCCTCAGTGCCTGCAGGCAGTGCCCTCAGCCCTGCTGGGCTGGCAGAGGAGCTGCTCCTCAGCAGAAATGTCTTTTTGAAGCTTCTCTTGGCTTACCTTGGGAGCTGCCTCTGTGTCAGGAGCCTGGCCCAGCTCAGCAGCACAGACACAGCACAAGGACTTTAATTAATCTCTTGGGGCTTTGGTGCTGTTTACATCATAATCATTCCCTGAGAGAGTGTTCAAAAAACTTCTGGAGAACTCTAAATTATATTTAAACTCAAAAGTTTCTTTAACTTTTTATGGGTCCCACTGAGAGACACAAATCACATGAAAGTGTCCCCAGGTTCCAGTTAGAGCACAACACTGGAGGCAGTGATGACAGGTGGGGACAAACAAGGGAAAGGTGTCTCTCATGCTGAGCAAACCTGGATGTGTTTCAGGAATGCAAAGGGCCAAGGGCTGAGCCCCAGCCCCTGGCAAGGCAGATCCTGTCCCTCCCTCATTGCTCAGGGCTCTTCCCGGCCCACTGGGCTCTGGGCATGTGCAATGCCAAGGGCAGCACCATGGGGCGGCCCCTGCCAGGCTGCTGAGCAGGGACAAGGAGGCAATGAGGCCCCAGCACAGCAAGGCTCACTTGTCCCCTGCTGGCCTCAGGCCCAGGGCCAGCCTGCATGGCCCAAGTGCTGCAGGAGTTGGCTGTGTCAGGGCCTTTCAGCTGCTGCCCATCCCTGTGCCCTCTGCAGCCCAGGCTGTCCTACGGTGTCCATGCCCTGCGCCTCTGTCCCTGCAGGCTGTCGTCATCCCCCGGCTGCCCCACCTGGCTGGCCCCTTCCTTTGCTGACAGCTCTGCCTCCTGCCTGCCTCTGCCTGGACACACAAAGCCTTGGGCTGACACAGACTCCTGCTGGGGGATGTGTTGCACCACAACCCTGCCCTGGGAGATAAATTCCTTTCTCTTTGTTCCCAGTCTTGTCCTCCCCATCTGCTCTTGGCATTATTTCTTTCTTTCTCTGGCTGTTCTCTATGTCAAAAGGATCCACCATCTCTCAAATCCCCCTTCAATCCCTCCCAGGGCTCTCCTCTCCTGTCCTCAATCTCCACTCCACTCAGCACAGAGCTCCTTTGTCCCTATACAGTGCTCATGTGCTGAGGCCATGGGCACCTGGACAAAAATGTTTCTTTTCCACAGGAAAGAAAATACAGATCTCCAGGGTTTTGGAGACAGATCAGAGGTTCTCACTAGAGGCCAAGGCAAGCCAGACCTGTCTGTCCTTGCAGCTTTTGTCTGAAAGCAACTTTTGGATATTTGTAGAGTTTTCGAAGTGGAATTCCATTTCAGCTGTGAGTCCCTGGATTGCAATGACAGTTCTTCTCCATGGGAAGGAAAGGGAAGAGCCCCAGTGTTTCAAAGGCAGATGAGAGCTGGCCCTAAGGAAGCCAAAGGAACTTAGACATTTCTTGCAGCTTTTGTCTTGGAGCTATCCTTAGATATAAGGAATTTTGGAGGATCATTCCCAATTTAGGCCATAGATGCTTGGACATGAAAGATGTTTTTTTCCATGGAAAGAAAAGCATGGCCTCTCACTGTTTTAAAGGCAGATGCAAGGTGGCCCCTAAGAGATCTTGGCCAGCCAGAGTTGCCTGTCCTGACAGGTTTCATATGGGAACCTTCCAAGAATATAATCACATTTGGAGGAAGTATCCCAATTTTGGCCATTGGGCACCTGGAGAAGAAGGAAAGTTCTTTCCCACAGGAAGGAAAGCATGGAACTCCAAGGTTTCAGGGGCAGATGAGGAGCAACCCTCAACATGGCAAGGTCAGCTGGAACAGTTAGGCCATCCCCAGAAGACCAAGCCAGCCAGACCTGTTCCATGCTTTTGTGTCCTTGGGGCCCTGCAGCATCACAATTGCCCCTTGGTTCCATGTGGCCCCATAGTATCACAACAGATTTTTGTTTCCTTGAGGCCCAGCAGTGTCACAATGGTCTCCTTGGCTCTGCAGTGGCACAGTGGCCCCTTGCTTCCATGAGGCCATGCAGTGTCAAAATGGTTTCCTTGGTTCCATGGGACTGCACAATGCCAGAATGTCCCTTTGGTTCCATGAGGCCTGGCTGTGTCACACTGTCCCCTTGCTTCCATGGAGACCCAGAGTGTCACAATGGCCCCTTGTGTCCATGAGACCCTGCAGTGTCACAATGGTTGCCTTGGTTCCATGAGGCCCTGTGGTGTCACAATGGCGTCTTGGTTCTGTGGGGACCCAGAGTGTCAGAATGGTCTCCAGGATTCCATGAGGCCTCACAGTGTCACAATGGTCTCTTTTGGTTCCACAGTATCACAATGGCACCTTGGTTCCATGAAGCCCTGAAGTATGGAATGGCACCTTGATTCCATTGGGCCCCTCTCTGTTACATGAGTTCTTAGTTCCATGGAGCCCTGTACTGTCACAATGGCCCCTTGGTTCCATGGTGCCACACAGTGTCACAATGGCCCCTTGGTTCCGTGAGGCCCTGCAATGTCACATTGGTCTCATTGGTTCCACGAGGTCCTGCAGTTCACAATGGCCCTTTGGTGTCACAATGTGTAACAATGGTATCCTTGGTTCCACAGAGTCAGAATGTCCCCGTGGTCTCATGGAGCCCCACAGTGTCACTACGATCCCCTTGATTCCATGAGGCCCTGCATTGTCACAATGACCCCTTGGTTCCAGTGGGTCCTGAAGTGTCATAATGGCCACCGTGGCTCCCTGAGGCCCTGCAATGTCACAATGGACTTTTGGTTCTGTTACCTTTTGTACTGCCAACAACAATCTCCTTGGTTCCACAGTGTCACAATGGATCCTTTGTTCCATGAGGTGCCTGGCCTCCCACGGCCCCTCACAGGCCCTCATGGCCCCTCACAGCCCCTCATGGCCCCTCACAGCCCCTCATGGCTCCTCCCAAAGGAGAAGGGGTCGGGCCCTGCTTGTTCCCCTTTTATTTCGGTCCCTTCACAGCAATGAGTCAAGAAAGGCTGAAATGGAGCCTTTCCCCAGCACAAATTCCAGCTCCGAGGAGGCTTCCCCACACAGGCCTCAGGCTCCTGTTTCAGCCTGAGTGTCCCTGCAGAGGAACAGGGCATCCTTCAGGCACTTCCACAAGCTCAGGATTCTCATTTCATGGGGAATCTGGGATGGAAATCCCTTGCTAAAAAGGACAAAAGCAGAGGGAATGAATTGGAAATGACTAGGGAAAAAATGACCCTTCTTACAGACAAAGTTCATTCCCTGCATTTCTCCTTTTCAGATTCTTTCAGACATCTCCTCAGAGAGGTCCAGCTTGCTCTGGTGCTTCTCATGAACTGATGGTACTCTTGATTTATACCAGTGCAAGAGATGTAGAATCAGCTAAACTGAACACAGAATCAAACTCCTTCTGTCAGCCCATTTTCATGTTCTAGATCACTTTCAAGATGTGCATGGGGGTGTTGGAATGATTATGACACAACTCTCCACTTCTGGCTGCAGGCTCTGGAGATTCTTTCTCTGCATTCAGTCAGGGTTGCATTCCCTAACAATTCCTGGTAGCACCTCCTGTTTCCCTAGATTAGAACAGTAACAATGAAAACCTTACCCACGGCACAACTTCCCAGCCCACAAGGAAAAGAAAGAACAAGTTGTCAAGTTCTCAAAACATTTATCCTGCTTTGCTGCAAAAATCGTGCTGCCCTCACAGTGTGGAAAGCCAAGAGAAGCTGCAGTTGGTGGCACATCTTGTGACAGGAGCTCGACCTCGTTCTCCAGGAAAGGTTCTCGGAAAGAGCAAACATCACCGTGGAGAAGATTCTCGAGAAGCAGGAGAGCTTTCCAGAAGTGAAATGAAAATGGGAGGAAACAACCCAAGATGTTCACATATACTATTAATTCCTTTCCTTATATGCTCCCTTTTTCTGGTTCTACATCACAGTAATTCCAAACTGATCGTATCTTGAACACCTAGGACTCAGGAAGTTTTATGCACTGTACAGTATCATTAGCTACACACATTTTGCCTTCTCCCTGTTTGGCTTTGAAAGCAATGCTGGACACACCAGAAACCTGCAAATGCCAGATTTTAGAGCACAGTGATTTTGTCGGCTGTGGGTTCTAGAGACAGGGCATGTGCTCCCACAGTATTTCACCCTCAGCAGGGACAATACACAGCAGCAGCAAAGGCGATTCCTAGGACATTGTGCAGGGGTCAAGGCTCTGTGTCTTGACTTAACATGGCAAAGCTCACGTGTCTTGACAGACTCAGGATCCAAACTAGTTTGCTTTTCTAGCTGTGCCGATGAACAGCAGGAGAAATAAAGCAGCCAGCAGTTTCTCTGCAGAGAGGGCCTTTGCTCCAGGCTGAAAGTGCTGGATTGGCAGGGAGGAGGCAGGCAGCTGAGAACTGAGCTGCTACATCGGATTGGCACCAAACTGGACAAAAATAGCAGTTTCACTCTTTTATTTTAATCCTCCTTTCGGCAGTCTCCGATTTTCTCCTGGAACTGGACAAGAAAACAGGAACAGCCCTGGGGACGAGGGCACCGAGCCGGGTGTGGCCCCTCTGCTGCCGCTGCCCACCCGGAGCGGCCGGGGAGCAGCGCTGCCCTGCAGGGGCTGCATTTCTCACTCCTCATGTGCTGCTCTGCCCTCCCACGGGGCTGGCTCTGCCTGGCGCTGCCAGGCTCCTCATTCAGCACTTTCCTCTGCTCCAGGGGAGAGTCCGGACAGCGCTTTGCTTGCTTGTGAGGAACAGACCGCAGAGCGGGGTGGGCGAGCGGGATGGGGCCCGGGGCATGCGAGCACGAGGGGCAAGTTGCAAGATTGCCAGAAATAGAAGTTCGAAGAAGCTAAACAAGACGGTGGTTTTGGGGTGGGTGCAGGAGGAAGAGATGCTCCGTGACTCTGCTTCGGCCCCGGAGCGGAGCTGCCCGTGCTGCCCCGAGGGGAGCGGGGCTTGGCTGTGGGGCACAAGGGGCGGAACTGGGAACGGACACACGGGGAACGGACACACGGGGAATGGACACACGGGGAATGGACACACGGGGAACGGACACACTGGGAATGGACACACGGGGAATGGACACACGGGGAACGGACACACGGGGAAGGGACACACGGACACGCGGACAAACGCTCCCGGCACTCCGGCAGCGGCAGAAGAGCAGCGATTCCACAGACCCGCTGTGTCTCTTCTCTTGGTCCTGATCTCATTCTCCCACTGTCCCACAGCCTCTCGCACTCTTCGTTTGGTGCTCTACCCCTGCCACCTCCCACCTCCCCGGCGTCCATCTCCTTATTCCGGGCCGGGCCATGCTCCCGGCCTTGGGAGGGGCTGCCCCGTCCCTTCCCCGTCCCTTCCCCCCTCCCCGTCCCCAGCCCCGGCCCCGGCCCCGGCTCCTCCCGGGGCCCGTGGAGGACACACGCGGCGCGGCCGCTCCCGCCGCCTGCGCTGCGGCTCCCCCGGCCCGAGCTCCGCCGCTCGGCAGCGCGGCCGCCGGCCCCGAGCCGCCGCTGTCCCGTTCCAAAGAGCGAACGCCTGGGGCTGCCCGGCCCGGGGCGGCTGAGGGGCGCTCGGGGGCCGTTCCTGGCCCCGGGCCGAGCGCTGACAGCCGCGTCTCGCCGGCAGGGAAGGCGCTGCAGGGCCTGAAGGAGCGGTACCGGGTGGGTTCGCTGCTGGAGAGCGGGCGTGGGGTGAGCGCTGCATCCCTGGTGCAGAGCATCCCGGGCTGGGTGAGGGGTCCCAGAGCCCTGACAGGGCCCAAGCCCCACTGAGATCCTGCCCCTGGAGATCGTGCTGCTGGCCAGGGCGTTCTCTGGGTGTGCTGGGGTCATTCAGCTCCCTGAGTCGGTTGGGTTGAGCTGCCCAACAGCTTCTTGTTGGTGCTGGAGCGTCCAGAGCGGTGCCAGGACCTCTCAGGTTTGCGGTCAGAGTGGAGATTCCTGCTTGAGCAGGAGGTGCGGGAGCTGTTCCAGCAGGTGCTGGAGGCTGTGCACTGCACCAGCTGCGGGGTCCTGCTCAGGGACATGAAAGCAGAGAATATTATGCTCGACCTGGCCACTGGGCAGCTGAAACTGATCGAGTTTGGCTGTGGCACCTTCCTCCAGGACAACTTACACCCAGTTTGCAGATGAGCCCTCCCAGAGGATGCTCCTGGGCATCTCATGGCCCAGCCTGGCTGTAGCACCGAGGCTTCCCCCTGTTACAGCCGGGATGGGATTAATGCTTGAGCCAAGTTGATTTGGGTGGGGGTGTGAGGGGTGCCCACTCACAGCCCTGCTGACAGCCTTCATCACCCACTCTGCCCTGGGCTGGGCTGGAGCTGGGGCAGCCAGGCCGATAAAAACCCCATGGGGGTAGCAGAGAGGGGGATCAGACCTGTGCACCGCTCAGTTTGGTGTGCAGGCAAGGAAGGGCTTGAACTGCTCTGCTCCCCTTGTTTGCCTTGGCTTATTAACATTTTTGGGGCCGTGCAGGTGGGGAGAAGAGTGGATTTTCTCCACCACTGGGTGGGGTTTTCTTTTGCATGTCATGATTGGGCCTCTATGGGGCTTCTACTGCCCTCTTCCAGCACCAGTGAATTCCTTTCCAACCCCGAGTTTGTACACAAGTCCCAGGTGCTGCTGAGAGGACAGTGGGTCACACCAAGTGCCACTGGAGCAGCCCCCACATGCCCAGGGATGCTGGGGCCAGGCTCTGGGAGCAGCAGCATCCCCCTGATGAACTCCATCTGTATTCCATAGGAGCCCTGTCCTACAGCCCACCAGAGTGGATCCACCACCAACGCTACCACGGCGAGGCAGCAACGATCTGGTCCCTGGGCCTCCTGCTGTACCACCTGGTCATGGGGAAGCAGCCGTTCAGGAGGGGCCAGGAGATCATCTGGGGATGGATCTTGTTCCCACGACGGCTCTCTCAAGGTGGATCCTCATCTCTGGGCACGGGGGGAATACCAGTGCTGGAAGACAGCAGCAGGCTCGTGAGCATCCTGCTCTGGCAGCTGCTGAGGAGGTGGCACATGTCCTGCTCTCCTGCTCTCCTCCAAACACAGAATCCATGGGGAAGTTTAGGCACAACCCTGGGCACACCCAGCATGGCCTGGGTACAGGAACGGGGAGACAATGTCTCCAGCTGACTGGTGATTTCTGGTTTCTCTCTTCAGAGTGCCAAGATGTTATTAAGAGGTGTTTGTCCATGCAGCCCTTGGACAGGCTGTCCTTAGAAGACCTTTTCTGTGATCCTTGGCTGCAGGGTGTTCATCTGCCCTAGGAGATGGGACAGATCCATGTGCACAGTTGGATCCAGGAGCCTGGCAGGCAACAGCTGCAGTCAGTGGCAAAGCAAACCAGACTTTTGATGTTTTTTGTTCTGCGTGTAGTTCTGGGCAGGGATCATCAGAAGGGAACACGCAGCTCTTGGGCTGGAGCTGAGCTGGAGATATGGTGTGGCAAGCACTGGTGGCCACCATCCACCCTGGGTTTCCTTGTCTGGTTCATTGATGGCTGGGGCCCTGGGCAGAACACTGACAGCCTGGTCTGGCCCCCAGGGAAGGAGAAGGAGCCCCTGGAGAAGCTGTACCAGGTGGGGCTGCTGCTGGAGACACCAAGGACAACCTCAATGATGACAATCTGTTCCTCGACCTGGCCAGCTGAAGATGATGGACTTGGATTCTGGCACCTTCTGCACAGATCCACACCCAATTTGTGGGTGAGTCCACAGCCAGGGGGATGCTCCCAGATCTGGGCACAGCATGGCCTGGCCGGGCACCAAAGGTTCCCCCCTTTGCTGGGGCAGATGCAATGAATTCTTCAGGGGCTGCCAAGCTGCTTTTTGGCTCTGGGCAGTTTCTGAGGGGCTGGATGTGCCATGGCTGGCTGCAGGCTGGGCACAGTCCTGCCCTCCTGCTCTGTGCCCAAGGCAGCAATGATGGGCAGCTTTGGGCACCGCTCTGGGCACGGCCAGCATGGCCTGGGCACGGCGGGAGCTGGGACAAGGGGGACAGGAGCCTTCAGCTGACGGGCGGTTTCTGGTTTCTCTCCTTGCAGCCGGGCTCTGTGGATGCTGAGGCTGCTCTGGGCTCTGCCAGGGCTCTGCTGGGCTCAGCCCTGGGCACGGCTGGGCCCGCTCTGCCCTCACATGGCTCTGACAGCTTTGCATCAGATGAGCCCGTTCCGAGCACAGCACCTGAGCTTTGTGCTTCTGCAGGTGAGTGAGACTCTCCTGCAGGCCAAGACACTGCAGTTAGAGACACACATCCAGTTGGCAAGAGCCCAAACTCTCCACAGTCCCAGCTGAACACCTGGATCTCCACAGGATGTTTTATTAGTTCCACTCTTCATTTCTTCTTGTGTGGAATTGTGCAATTGCACTTTCTTCTTTGTCTAAAAGTGTCATGACTGGACAAAACCTGGTGAGTGGGCCGTGCTCCTAAGGCAGTGCAGGCTGGAGCTGAGGATGGAGAATTGTCCTTCTGCACTTCCAAAACAAGCAAAAAGCCATAAGTGAGACTCTCTTTAAGAAACCCCTGATAATTTCAAAGGGAATGTGCAGCTCATTCACAGGGTGAGAAGGAAGGGCATCTGCTAAAGGATCTGGGCTGTGACAGAATTTAGATTCCCAGTCCTGCTTGGAGCTGGCAGGGCACAAAGGAATTTCTTCTTGACTCACACCAGTTTCACCACAATTTAAAATAATGGTGGAAACAAACCCCAAAATATTTTTAAAAAAGGTTACTGAGACCAGTAAGATGCATCAATGCCATCAGCTCATTTACAGAGTAAATAACTGAGTTTTCTGTTTCAAGAGATCAGTTACCTCATAATTCAAAGTTAAAACAGAAGGTTTTTCACTGCACACTTGGGTGTTTTTATCTTTCACATTTTATAGAGGCTTTTTTTCTTTTTCCTTTTTCTTTTCTTTAAAACAGAAAACATGCCATAAAAAAGGAGTGTCCTCTGCTGCTGGTTCCCATGTGGAGCAGCTCCTTCCTCCTGGCTGAGCTTCTCAGGCAGAGCCCGGCAGCTCCTGGCCCTGCAGGGCTGAGGCTTTTCCCCATTGCTGGGCACAGACTGGTGGAGCAGCACTGCAGAGCACGGGGACACACAGAGGGGCCAGGAGCAGCTGCCTTTGTCCACCTGGAGCTGCAAGGGCCAAACTCTGAGCAGACAGGGCTGGCAGAGACTCACAGGCTCCTGTTTGCTGTGCTGCCCCACTTGTGCCCAGCCCAACTCTGTGTGGGGCAGAGGGAGAACAAGGGGCAGCTCCCTCCCAGCCCCCAGCCCAGGGACCCCTCTGGCCCCGGGGCTTGGGGCACTGTCAGCACCCACTGCTGCAGCCACTGCCTCTGCTGGCACTGACAGCAACCCCCAAATTGTGGCTGATCCCGAGGGAGCAGCAGCAGGGCCTGGATCTGATCCCTGACTCTGGGGCAGGGCTGGACAAACGACCCCCACAGCAGCAGCAGCAGCAGCAGCAGCAGCAGCAGCAGCAGCAGCAGCAGCAGCAGCACATGGACCTGACTTTCAGCACAGCCCCTGCCACTCTTCCCTCCCGAGTGCAGTGGTGTCACAGCAGCCTGGGCCACCTGGGAGCCCCCAGGGCCAGCAGGGACTGGAGATGGCAGCCCTGGGCTCCTGGAGGTTGTGCAGGGAACAGAGGTGGGGACTCCCTGTCCATGTGGAGCTTCCAGATGGAAAAGGCTGCTGTGAGCAGGCAGCTCCAAGGGCACAGAAAGGAGGGGCTGGAGCCCCTGATCTGTGCCAGTGCCACAGTCCTGGGCAGCAGCCACCGAGCACAGGGGGAACAGAGGGCACAGCAAGAGGGACAAAACCAGTCAAGGTCAGAGACTGGGAAGAGCCAGAGCTGGGAGCAGGAACAGCTGCTTCACTGCACCCTTGGAGAAAGCTCTTGGCTGCTTCAAAGTGCTGAAAGGTGTGAAGGGCAGAGAGGAGAGCACAGCAAACAATGCTCCTGTTTCCACAGCCTCCCCTCTCAGTGTCCCAGGAGGAATTGGATGAACTGTGTTCTTCTCTCTGAGCCATCTCGTTCAGCATGAGCAGCTCAGCACCAGGAGCTAAAGGAGCTGAAGCCTTAGGCCACAAGAGCTGACCAAGAGGGAACTTTTGACCAAAGTAATGCTGCCAACATGGACCTAACTGAATGCAGCAGATGGAATCCTGGAATTATAAAATCCTTTCTGTTGGGAAAGACCTCTGAGCACATGGAGTCCAGCTGTTCACCCAGCACTGTCAAGCCCAGCACTAAACCCAGTCCCTGAAGTGCCAAGGCCTGGACAACAGGCCCTGAGCCAAAGGTCACCTCTGGATGAACCTTCCAACCAAAGGTTATCTTTATATTAGCAAATATACATGGTCATTAGTGCTGTGATAAATGTATCCACTCATGAGTGAAACATGGATTGACCTTTCTGTATTTAGAAACCAGACAAGGCCATGAAATCTGACATCTGGCCTTGTTTGGGGCTGTATGGTCAAAGGCACCTGCCTTGGTTCCTCCTTGAGGCCTGGCCAGGCTTTGGGAGGAGCCCAAGAGGAGAATGAAAGCAGCTGTTCCTGCACTAGAAGTGCTGTCAGTTTGTTTATTCAGCACTGTCAGAGCTGGGCCCTCTCACAGCGGGGTTGGAAGCCTCCCCTGTGGCTGGAGGCACCTGCAGGAATTCCCAGTGTCCAGGAGTGGCTCTGCAGTCCTTGGCTGTGACAGCTTCCCCAGCTGATGTGTGCACCTGGCTGATGGCAAAGTCTGAGGGTGACTGCTGCTGTCTCTTAATCCCTGCAGGCAATCTTTGGTGCTGATGGTTGGCTGCATTGCTGAGCTTCTCCTTTTGTGATGCTTTGCTGCTTTGAACTACAGTAAATGACACTGATTGCTGAACTTGGTGTCTGTGTCTCTGCTGCTGCCCCTGCCCACTGGTAAAACAAAGTTGGTGTAGTCTGGCCAGATCACCACAAAATGTTGCTTTTTAAATGTAAATGTAAGGAATCAGTCTTGTCTGAAATTCCCAGGTATGGGGAAAACCTTCCCTAGAGTTTGCTGGCTCTAAAGGGGGCTGAGGTTGGAGCACTGTGTAAGCAATGGGGAAGGCAGCTGAAAGAAGCTGAAGCACAGGATGTATTAAAATGCATCCAAAAATTGCACTTGGAACAAGGAAAAGAACTTATGGGTATAGGAAGATGAGGGTGAAATTTGTAAACAGAATCCCAGAAACAGCACCAACAGAAGGATCAATTGTTGTTGGAACTCTATCACATGGAGGAGCAGAAGAGGTTCTTAATCTTGAGCTTGGATTTGTTTGTGCAAGAGAAATAATAATAATACAATAAATATATATGTATGTAAAACACAATTATTTTTTAATGTATATATTTATATGTATATAATAACATTGTAAAATAATGTTCCAAATACTGATTTTTTTAGTTTTGGCTACTCAGGGATTTAACACTGAATACTCTAAAGAAATGATTGGCCAGGACCCAAATATCACTGGTAAACTGTGAGATTGTATACAATGAATGAAAGAGGAAAGGCTGAAATTGGCAGTTTTTGCAGGGTTTGCTGACACTAGGATGTGGAATGCTTTATTTCTGTGAAAAATACAGTGAGTAAGACTGCTGGGTTTTTCATATACCAGACTACACAAGCTGCAGCATTGATTGAACAGATGAAGGAGTTGTTGAAAGAGCAGTTGGAAAAACGAGGAGATGGGAACCTGTCCCGATGGAGAACCCATCTCCCAGATGTGCTCCCTACCCTTAACAATGGCCCCACTGGGAAATGGGAACCCCCTGGATGTGCATGGCTGCACCCAGTTTGCAAATACAGCCATGGACAGTGACACTGTGACTGCCTGGGAAATTATTCCGGGTGTGATGGCCCCTGACAGGGCCACCCCAGAGGCTGCAGGGCTGGACCTTCAGGCATAGGAATTAATCAGGAGAAATCAGGAGCAAATGAGAGTCATCAATACTGGAATAGTGATTCAGATTCCTCCAGGATACTTTGGTTTGATGATTGCTCACTCAAGCTTGGCCTTGAAAAGTGTTCATGTCATGGGAGCAGTAATTAGTTCAGATTATCAAGGATAAATTAATTAATTCTGTTAAACAGAAGTGAACAGTTGGATTATTCAACCCCATATTCAGTTGTGGAAGGGTAGCACAATTATTGATGCTGCAGTTTTAGAACAACTGTGCAAAAAGGACATCCACCTCAAATCACTGCTGTTCATGGAGATAAAGGGTTTGGATGCACCAGTCCTAATAATGGAGCCAGAGTGTGGGTGCAGAGGCCAAATGGCCCTCCCAGGCCAGCTGAAGGAACAGCTCTGGGGAAAGACAACACTGTTTGACTCCTGAAACCTGGGTGAGAACAATGGGAATGTGTCCCTGCAGCCAAGTGCTCTGTGCCAGAACAAGGGGATGTTATGGGATATTGTTTTAGAGATCCTGCCAGACCAAATCTCCCTGTTTGCCCCAACAGCTCTTTGGAAAATGCTCTGATCCACGGGGCTCCATGTGAAGGCTGATGTGACACTGAGGATGTGGAATTCCACACAAATTCCAGCCAGGAGCCTGGGTGCCCTCAGGGACTGGGACCTGGCACCTCTCCAGCCAGAGGGGAAAGGACCCCACCAAGCCTTGTCACCCACAGACAGCACAGTAGAGCTGAACAGCAAAGGACCTTGGGGACATTATTCTGGAATTAAAAAGGCATCAGCTCCATGGACAACAGAATTATTGTTCCTAACCCAAATGAGATTGAGGAAAAATAATGAAGAACCATGTCACTAAAGAACTACTGGTGTTTGTAAGTTGTATCTTGATAGCAGCCACAATCTTTGTTTGCCAGAAACACCTCTAGAGTTTTACCAAGGATTAGTCGTGAAAATTGTGATGAAAATGTAAATATCAAAATAGCTGAAATACTCAGTGTAACTAATTGCTGGATATGTTCTTGACCAGAGGGAAATCAAGGCAGAGCCATGGTTTGTCAGGACTTGCTTGATCCCAATGAGCCCTGTGGTGCATTTGGTGCTGAGCCCTTGAACCTCAGGGCCTGAGAGGAGATTGCACAAACCTTTCCAGGAGTCCAAGTCAGAAGAAAAACCCAAAGTGTCTCAAAGCATTAATGGGTCCCACTGAGGTCCATCCTCAGTACAGGCTCCTCATGGACTCCTTGGAGGAGAGAACTGGAGGCCAGAATTGCCCAAAAACCACTCAGAGAGTAAGGGAGGAAAGGAAAAAGGAAAGTACCTTAAAAAACTGAAGTAACTTGAAGCATTAATGAGCCCCAATGAGTGTCAGTACAAGGCTCTCAAGGGACTCCTTAAAGCAGATAATTGGAGCCATGATTGCATAAACTACTAAAAGAGTTGGTGTCAAAAGGGAAACTCCAAGTACCTTAGAAAAACTGAGTACCTTGAAGCATTAATGAGCCCCACTGAGTATCATTACTGACAAAGCCTCTCAAGGGACTAATTAAAGCAGATAATTGGAGGCCATCACTTCACAAACCTCTCAGAGACTCAGTGTCAAAAAGTAGAACTTAAAATTAACCCTGAGTGCCTTGAAGCATTAATGAGCCCCACTGAGTGTTGTTACTGACAAAGGCTCTCAAGGGACTCATTAAAGCAGATAATTGGAGGCCATGATTGCACAAAGGTCTCAGAGACTCCAAGGCAAAAGCAAAACCCAAACCTTGAGTATCTCAAAGTATTTATGAGCCCCACTGAATGTCAATACAAAACTCTCAAGGGACTAATTAAAGCAGATAACTGGGGGCATGATTCTATAAACTACTAAAAGAGTTGGTGTCAAAAGGGAAAGACTTGACATTTCTATGTCCTCACCTGTCATCTCAGCCTCGAATTTCCTGCTCTAACTGGAACCTGGGGACATTTTCTCAGTTGTGTCCCTCAGTGGGACCCATTAAAACTTCAAGAAACTTCAGCATTTTAATTTGAGTTCTTGAGAAGTTTTTGGAACACTCTCTCAGGGAATGATTATAATGTAAATATTTAATGAACCAAGAGATTCATTAAAGTCCTTGTGCTGTGTCTGTGCTGCTGAGCTGGGCCGGGCTCCTGGCACAGAGGCAGCTCCCAAGGTAAACCAAGAGAAGCTTCAAAAAGACATTTCTGCTGAGGAGCAGCTCCTCTGCCAGCCCAGCAGGGCTGAGGGCACTGCCTGCAGGCACTGAGGGCACAGGAGCCAGGCACAGACAGGCTCAAGGCACTCAGGACTGGGAAGACATTGAGCTGAGACTGCACTTGGGGAAAAATCTTCACATTCCTGGACATGGTGAGTGTGTGGGTGCAGGGCAATGTCCCCTGTGCTCCTGGAGGGATCTCCTGGAGCCAGCACAGCCCACGGCCTGGGGGATGTGTCAGGAGGACTCTCCCAGTTTCTCTGAGGCACAGGAGGAGGAGGAGGAGGAGGAGGAAGAAGAAGAAGAAGAAGAAGAGGAGGATGTTCTGCAGAGCGGGGCTGCCCTGGGCACCGTCAGAGGGACAGGGCAGGACGGCTCCTGCTGCCAGGGACGGCTGCAGGGGCTGAAGCTGGGGCTGCAGCCAGGGCTGCCCAGGGCTGTCCTGCAGAGCAGCTCCTGCAGCCCTCAGGGCTCTTGGCCAGCCCAGGCCATGTGCCACCTGCCAGGGACAGCTCTCAGCCTGCCTGGCAGCTCCCCATGGACTGTGGGGAGAAGTTGGAGGTGGAAGGAGCCACCCCCATCAGGGCAGATTCCTCCTGCTGTGGAGATGGTGCTGCATGGCCAGGGCTGCTCTCAGCTTTCTCCTCAAGGCAAGGCAAAGGGGCTGTCAGGTGTGTCTGTGTCACTGACACTCCTGCACTGTCCCCCTGGGCATCAGCAGATGTGCCTCACATCTCCCTCACAAAGTGCCTCCTCATCCTCCTGTGCCTACAGACAGCAGCAGCAGCACCTTGGCTTGCAGCATCTCAGTTTGTGTGAGCTGCCCTTAAGGCCCTGCTGGCAGGGAGATGGCCCTGGGCAGTGCCCTGTGCTGGGAGGGGTGTGCAGGGCAGAGCTGAGCCCCCCGGGCTGGGCTGGGCTCTGGGAGCACTGGCAGGGACAAGGCTTGGATAGAGAGAAACAGCTCCCAGTAGGCACAACTGCAGGCACCAGAGAGCCAGACCAAACCTTGGTATCCCTCTCTGTTCAGCAATACACACAAAAAAACCCACAAAACAAACCAAACAAAAAAGACAAGAAAAGTTTAGGGAAATTTCTTGTAAAAATTGAGCTTTCAAAAAGTCTTTTTTTTTTTTTTTTTTTTTAAGCCCATTTTAAGTGTCATCACCCTGAATTACAGTCAGGTGCATTGAGCAAAGGGCACATCTGTGAGGAACAGCAGGTCTGACTGCACTGAAGCACAGGGAGCCCTGTTTCTCTCTGGGCTCCCCAGTGTTCCAGCTGAGATCAATGCTGAAAAAATATTATCTCCCTGAAAAAAGAAAAATCGCAAGTTCAGAGATAAAAAAAAAAAGAAGAGTGAAATTTCCCCAAAGAAAGAGAAGCAATTTTAAGTAAATTTGTAAAAAGTAGCGTAGGATTGACTCAAGGAAATTTGTCTCAGCTTTGCAATGTCTTCTTTCAACAGTCCATGATGCACAGAGACAGCAAATGTCCAACAGCAGCTCCATCAGCCACTTCCTCCTGCTGCCATTGGCAGACACACGGCAGCTGCAGCTCCTGCACTTCTGCCTCTTCCTGGCCATCTCCCTGGCTGCCCTCCTGGCCAACGGCCTCATCATCAGCGCCGTAGCCTGCGGCCACCACCTGCACACCCCCATGTTCTTCTTCCTGCTCAACCTGGCCCTCACTGACCTGGGCTCCATCTGCACCACTGTCCCCAAAGCCATGCACAATTCCCTCTGGGACACCAGACACATCTCCTATGAAGGATGTGCTGCTCAGGTATTTTTGTTTCTCTTCTTCATTTCAGCAGAGTATTTCCTCTTGACCATCATGTGCTACGACCGCTACGTGTCCATCTGCAAACCCCTGCACTACGGGACCCTCCTGGGCAGCAGAGCTTGTGCCCACATGGCAGCAGCTGCCTGGGCCAGTGCCTTTCTCAATGCTCTGCTGCACACAGCCAATACATTTTCCTTGCCCCTGTGCCAGGGCAATGCCCTGGGGGGATTCTTCTGTGAAATCCCCCAGATCCTCAAGCTCTCCTGCTCACACTCCAACCTCAGGGAACTTGGGCTCCTTGCTGTTGGTGTCTGTTTAGCTTTTGGTAGTTTTGTGTTCATTGTTTTCTCCTATGTGCAGATCTTCAGGGCTGTGCTGAGGATCCCCTCAGAGCAGGGACGGCACAAAGCCTTTTCCACCTGCCTCCCTCACCTGGCTGTGGTCTCCCTGTTTGTAAGCACTGCAGTGTTTTCTCACATGAAGCCCCCCTCCATCTCATCCCCATCTCTGGATCTGGCTCTGTCATTTCTGTACTCAGTGGTGCCTCCAGCCCTGAACCCTCTCATCTACAGCCTGAGGAATCAGGAGCTCAAGGCGGCAGTGTGGAGACTGAACACTAGATGGTTTCAGAAACATTAAACTGCTTGCCAATTTCTGAAAATCATTTGTGATAAAAGTCACCTTTGATTCTTCTTGTTGGTTTGCTTGTTGGTTTGTTCTTTTCTTTCCTTTGTTTTAGCTTTTCAATATTGTCCACTGTGATAAATGTCATTTATGCCAATTAAATTGTAAATATATTGACGAAATAGTATTTAGATCAATAGAAGACAATTGTTACAGAGTGAGGGGGGAGATGGGTGAGACAGGGCAAAGGACATCTTCCAGATGTTGGGAGTCGAAGAAGGAGGTTGGAAGAAAGTCAAACAAGAATAGTAGAAGGACGTAGGTCTGACAAGCAGCATCTAGAAATAGAAAGTTTCAACCTTGAAATGGGCCAAAATGGGATGATTCCAAGCATGGGACTCAATTAAAGTCTTGTTATGGAAAACATCTGCTCAGTCACACAGTGCACCTGTGCTACCTGCAGGTCACACCTCGGTCACTGAGGAAGACGATGAGCCTTCATCGGAAATAAGACCCTCAAAAGGATGAGAGACCCCCTAACCCATTAGTAGAGCATGCACTGTACACTTTGTGATGTAGATTTTAGGAATAGAAACTAGGAGGAGTTTTCTAGAAACTTCTGTAGCCTACAGTATATAAGTGGGATTGTTAGCCTGGATGCTTTGGTACGTGAGGAATGGGAGCCACTCCCCGTACCCCCGGTCGGAGGGGGAGCCCCTCCCCGGTCGGTTTTGCTTATGCTTTATATGAACCTCAATTATACTAAATTACTTACTGCCAAATTTTGTATCTTCTTAAATATATGCACTTTGGTTATATTCATCTCCAATGCTTTGATTGTATTCATTTTGTTACTATTAAAAACTTACTATTAAATTTAATCTTGTTGCTTGATAAATTGGAAAAATAGAACATCATTCATAATAGCACCAACACTTGTCTTCTCTTTGTGTCCAGTTTTCATCACTCTCTCCAGTTGTCTGGTCTAACTGGAACCTGGGGACACTTTCTCAGTTGTGTCCCTCAGTGGGAACCATTAAAAGTTTAGGAAACTTTGGAGTTCAATTCTGACTGAATTCTTGAAAGGTTTCCTAACAAACCATGGCTCTGCCTTGATTTCCCTCTGGTCTAGATCAGCTCATTAGGAAGGTTTCCTACTCCAGTTATGGAGAAGTATTTTAAAGGGATTCTTAGAAATACACATTGTATTTTAAAGGATGTATTTTATTACTGTTCCGTTTAGAAGAGATGTGATTGCAGCATTTTGTGGTTGATATCGATGCAGGGTCTCTCCTCAGGAGGTCTGGCCTGCTCACAGAAGCTGTGCCTTGAGGTCTGAGCCAGTGTGAACAACCTTGCTCCACATTGCCCATCCCCATCCTGTCTGTGCTCACCTGTGACCTGCTTTGCTTGGAGAAATGGCTGCACTCAGGCAAAGAGGTTTTTTTCCTTTTTTTTTAGTTTTGAAGCAATCTAAAACTCACATTTTTCCCCACTGCAAACAGACACACTCTCAGGTGTGTGCCAGCCCAAGGCCCCACCAAGGAGGTTCAGCTCCGGGGATCGGCGCTTCGGGGGCGGTGCCTGCAGTCGGTGCCATCTTTCCTTTCTGCCTCTAACTCCCATCATGCCCCGCGGCCCCATAGAGCCCCATTGGAGCTGGGACTACAACACCCATCATGCCCCACGCTCCACAGAACCCCCTGGTAACCGCCCCCCATATGCCTGGAGGATCCCTAATTGCCCCCTCAGGGCCCATTGGAGACCCCCCCAAAAATGTTCCCAGATACCTTGAATGCTCCCAACCCCATAGATGCCCCTACAGCTATTTCTGGGAATTCATCTCCTGCCATCTTCCATGAGCTCAGAGCACCTCATAACCCAGTCCCGAGTCGAAAACTCCTGCCATGCCCTGCACCATAAGAGCCCTGTTAGAACTCTGGAGGCTCACCCCAAGTTCTCCCAACCTCTATATGCTCCCCCCTGAGGATCTGAAGTCGCCACTCAGAGGCAAATGCGTTCCCCAAGTGCCTTCTCAGACCCTCAAACTCTCCGTAAGAACAACTTCCGGGACTACAGCTCCCATAATGCTCTATGGTTCCGGTAAAACGTCATTCTAACCATGACTTCATCTCCCATCGTGCCCTGCGCCACACTGAGAGACACTGCAGCTGCGACTACAACTCCCGTGATGCTCCACGGCCCCATTAAACCTTATTATACCCGCGCCTACAACTCCCATCACCCCCCGCACCCCGGAGAGCCCCGTTAGAGCCCCCGAGTGCCCGTCCGGACCCCGAATGGCCCCAGATTCCCCTCCCTGACCTCCAAGGGCCTCCCTGAAACAGCCAGGTAACATCCGAAGCCCAGACTTTCCCTCAGGATCTCTAAGTTCTCTGGTAGTGCCCACTCGATGCCCCCAAGTGTTCTCCCGTCCTCAACTTCCTTCTGAATTCTTTCCCCAGACCCAAAATTGCCATGAATGTGCCCCAGAAATGTCTCCCTGGACCCGAAGTGCCCCCCTGGACCCTGTCTGAGAAAATGATGGTAATAAAGGTGACCAAATGACTTCAAATATTACAAATTATTGTAAAGAGGGAGAAATAAATAACCCAGAGAGTTTATTTAATTAATGAAGGGAATTGTGTTACTTAGAACCATTGGCCAGTAATTTTTTTGGTTGCTAATAATATATAGAGTTTTATTATAAATATAAAAATTTGGTTATAAAAATATAGAATAGTACTATTATAAATAAGAAAAATATAATTACATTTTAATATTTAAGAACATTTTTAATTTAAAGAGAAATTTCTCTTTTTTTTCGAATTTGGGTTGTCAGTCAAAGGTGGGCGATATCATGACACAATTATGATGGGGGTGAGGAGCAGGTTGTCCAAACAGGGCCAGCCAGCAAGGGGCTCATCCTTCTCTGTGCCCAGAGCTCCTAAGGAGACATTCAGCATCAAGATCACTCTGGAAATGCTTCTATCTGTCATGAATGTCGTTCTGTTTGTACAATTTATCAGACAACAAGGTTAAATTTTGCAGCATTTTTTAAAATAGCAACAATTGTATATAAATGAATACAATCAAAATATATTGGATACATATATCTGAATATATACAAAATTTGGCAGTTAGTAATTTAGTTAATTGAGGTTCCTATAAAGCATAAGCAAAACCAACTGGGGCTATGGGGAGGGGCTCGCCCTTCCTCACGTACTGAACAATCAAGGCCAAAATCCCTCTTATATACTCTGTGCTAATACATATTAATACAGAAGTTTCTAGAAAACTCCTCCTAGTTTCTATTCCTAAAATCTACATCACTATGTGTATGGCACATGCTCTACTAATGGGTTAGGGGGTCTCTCATCCTTTTGAGGTTCTTATTTCTGATGAAGGCTCATCATCTTCATCAATGACTGAGGTGTGACCTGCAGGTAGCACAGGCACCCTGTGTGACTGAGCAGATGTTTTCCATAATAGGACTCTAATTGAATCCCATGCCTGGAATCATCCCATTTTGGCCCATTTCAAGGCTGATTCTTTCTATTTCTAGATGCTGCTTATCAGACCTACATCCTTTTACTATTCCCTTCCAACATCTGGAGGATTCCATCTACGTGATCTCACTCATTTCCTTTTTTTTGGCTTTGTAACAATTATATTCTATTGATATGAGTGCAATTTTGCTAATATAGTTACAATATAATTAGCACGAATCACATTTATCACATTCATACACATCTGTGAGATTTTCCTGTCAAATCGTTATCCATCCCAACACCGGCACATGCCAAGTCCAGCAATTTGCATGCACAGAAAGCCAAAACTCGGCAATTCCCCGGTTCCAGCACCAGCACTGCTCAGATCTGGTGATTTGTGGGTGCCAGCACTGCAGATGCAGCAGATTGTTGACGCTGGCAGTGCCCAGGTCTGGCGTTTGCCAGCATCGGTGCCGCCCAGAGCCGTCAGTTTCCTGCTGCTGGGGCACTCGGGGGTTCTGGCTGAGCACGAAAGGTGAGCCTGTGCCGGGAGCTTTTCTTGGCTGGAGCAAAGGCTGGGCACGCAGAGACCTTCCTGGCACTGTGCCCTGGGCCAGCAGGGATTGTGCCACTGGAGCCCACCCTAAATTTCTTCTCTCTGGCAGCTTTAGGACATGGAGGAGCCAGAGCAGACCCTCAGCTTTCTGGATTCATCCAGAACAATCCTGTGTGTGAAGTATCCTGGGAACAGGGTTTACATGCCAGGGTGGGCAATTCAGAGCCCTTTTCTCCCACACGGGCTGAGGGTGTGTCACTTGCCATTGGCAAGGGCCCTGCAGGTGCCAAAGGGGCCGTTTTCAATCTGCTGAGAACAGTCGGAACTGAGAGCCTGTCCTAAACCTTCTTTTCCTGCAAATGTACTCAAGGAATCTTCTTTTTTTGCAGTCTCAGCCTCTGTGTGCATGCAGCTGTACCAAGTGAAGGATGGAATGGGTCTATTGGGGGGGATGTTCTCCTTCTCCAGTGGTTTTTAGTTTTGTTTTTGTTGTTGTTCTTGTTGGATTTGTTTGTTTTCTCGGATGGGTTTGATTATTGCAGTTTATAATTTTAAATTTTGTTTTAATTTTTTAATCATCTCCTCGTGGCAGCTGTGGGCAGAGCTCTGTAGCTGTGTGTGACACTTGCGTGTGGCACAGTGAAGGTGTCCAGGGGGGCCTTGCCCGAGCTGTGTGCAGAGGAATCCCCATCAGGCCAGGCTGGGGGTGCTCCGTGGCCGGTGCCTTGCGTTGACTGGAAGCTGCCATGGAGCGTCTCCAGGGATGGAAGGTTGGGGCTGCCAGGGCTGTGGTGTCACAGACAGGGGAACGCTGGGGCTGCCACAGCTGCCGTGTCCCAGAGAGGGGAATGTTGGGGTGCCCTGCTCCTGGCCCGGCCCCAACAGCTCTGCCAGCTCCTCTCAAGGACACAAAGGCTGAGCCAAAGGGTGAGAATTGCGGGAGGGGCTGAGCTGGGAGGGACCCGGTGGGATCATGGAGTCCAGGGCCCTGCCCTGCACAGACAGCCCAACAAGGGGAGGCTGTGCATCCCTGGGAGAGGTGTCCAAAGGCTCCTGGAGCTGTGTCAGCCTTGCAGCTGGGAGCATTTTTTGGGGATCCTGGTCAGTGATGGAGGATCAAAGAAGGAAGGGTGGAAAGAAGGAAGGGTGGAAGGAAGGAAGGGTGGAAGGTTGGAAAGGGTAAGGAGGGAAGGAAGGAAGGAAGGAAGGAAGGAAGGAAGGAAGGAAGGAAGGAAGGAAGGAAGGAAGGAAGGAAGGAAGGAAGGAAGGAAGGAAGGAAGGAAGGAAGGAAGGAAGGAAGGAAGGAAGGAAGGAAGGAAGGAAGGAAGGAAGGAAGGAAGGAAGGAAGGAAGGAAGGAAGGAAGGAAGGAAGGAAGGAAGGAAGGAAGGAAGGGTGGAAGGAAGGAAGGAAGGAAGGAAGGAAGGAAGGAAGGAAGGAAGGAAGGAAGGAAGGAAGGAAGGAAGGAAGGAAGGAAGGAAGGAAGGAAGGAAGGAAGGAAGGAAGGAAGGAAGGAAGGAAGGAAGGAAGGAAGGGTTATGAATGTTATTCTATTTATCCAATTTATCAAACAACAAGATTAAATTTAGCAGCAAATTTCTGATAGTAATTTTTATAAATGTATACAATCAAAGTATTTGAGATGAATACAATCAAAGTATAGAATACATATATTTCAGGATGTGCAAAATTTAAGAGTAAGTAATTTAGTATAATTGAGGTTCGTATAAAGCATAAGCAAAACTGACCAGGGCTACGGGGAGGGGCTCGCCCTTCCTCTCGTACCAAAGCATCCAGGCTAACAATCCCACTTATATACTGTAGGCTACAGAAGTTTCTAGAAAACTCCTCCTAGTTTCTATTCCTAAAAATCTATGTCACAATGTTGTATGGTGCCCTAAGCTTGGGTTATATAACTAAGCATAAGTTCCCACTATAAAATTAAGTTCCATGCATGAAATCATCCCAATTTGACCCATTTCAAGGTCAAAACTTTTATTTCTAGATGCTGCTTCTACTATTCCCTTCCAACCTCCTTCTTCGACTCCCAACATCTGGGAGATGTCCTTTGCCCTGTCTCACCCATCTCCCCCCTCACTCTGTAACAATTGTCTTCTAATGATTTAAATACAGTATTGCTAATACAGCTACAATTTAATTAGCATGAATCACATTTATCACAATTCCCCCATTTCTCTTTTTGATCATATTGATTCGTGCTTTAAAAAGTTGTTGCTTGGTATTCTCTATGTTCCTTCATACTAGCCTCCAATTTTTCTAACATTTCTCATGCTGTGTTCAGCTTTTCACACTCCTTCTCAAATTTTATTAACATTTCTCGTGCCAGGGTATTCTCTTTGCATTCAGTCACCATTTTCTTGATCTCTCTCCCTTGAGTGTGAGTGGATCGTGCTTTTAGTACCATCAAGAAAATCAGTTTCCTTTTTGCTGTTGATTCCAGATCAATGGGCATGGCTGTAAGTTGCATTCCTGGAATTAGTGAGTGGATTACTCTAATTAGACAAGGTATCATGCAAGGCAGAAACAATAGTCCTAAACCAGAACATAATAGCATGAATCCCAATTTTTTCCACCACACACCCCCAAAAAGATTATCCCACCAATCAGCTTTCAGAATAGAATTCCATTTTTGAACTGGTACATGTGCCAATCTTTTAATTTCATCAGCAAGTTTTGTGATGGCCTCCCCGTGATTATCTATTTCCACACAGCACTCAGATTCATTAAACCTCCCACAAACTCCTCCTTCTTCTGCCAGCAGATAATCTAGGGCAATTCTCTTTTGATATACAAATGCTCACATCTGTGAATGCTGTTTGGCCAACAACTTCAAAGCATCTGCCCTATGGTTTGAGACGACTTCCACTACTGCCTGGAGCCTTATCAGTCGATTTAATAGGCAAATTGGAGTTCTATATCCCCAAGACCCATCCTGAGCCCAAGTAGCAGGTTCATAATGTGCTATAATTCTTTCTGCAGGCAATTCTTCATCTTTCCATTTTTGGTTTCCTCCTGCCATTGGAAGGTTGAGGTTTAATTCTATTTTCTTTCTTTCTAAGGTTTCATAAAGTGGTGTTCCTAGTATATTGCCCTTAGACCTTGGTATGACAAAGAAGGAGGGTCATAGAACTCCTAAGGTACAAGTTCCTTCCCACTTTCGGGGTAGTTCACTGTATGCCCACAAATCCAATATATTCCATCAGAGGCCTCCCTTTCATCTGTTTTCTGTGTTTTCTGGTTGTTCCCAATAAGATTTTAAGTCTTTTATAGAATGGTAGGGATTAGCTCCAGGACTGCTATGCCAGCACAAATCAGTTTGATTATTCCACTCACAATCCATTTCTTTCGCTATTCCCCAATATCCAGTAGGACTCTTGGGTCGCCAGGTCTTTGTGTTATTGTCTGAATTTACTACTAAAGTAGATAGGCAAGGAGTATATCCCACCACTTCAGTGTATTTTCTCCCTTCCCGAGTTATACAAACTGTCCCAATGACTTGATGACTCAGGACCCAACCCTCAGGCTGCTTTAATGTCTTAGAAATTTGAGTATGATTCCATTTTAAAAATTGTTCTGGAGCTAAACCCTCACCTCTCCATGGCCATCTTTCAGCCATTCTAAGTCCTCCACAAACAAAACATTTAGATAACCCTAATTCGGTGGCAATTTCTTGCATCAGATCTACAAACAAATTTTTGTTTGAAGTTGGCAAATCCCAGTTGCTATAGTGCTGTTTTAATTGTTTATACAGCTCATCCAGTTCTTCTAACTCTTTCCTTTTGATTATTTCCCTATCCTTCATTGTTTCCAATTAGTTTTTTCTTTGGCCCTTTTCCTTTTTCATCCTTTTCAAAACACAAAAAATGTTCGTATCTAGGACAGAGTTGATTATCATTAGGGTAAGGAGCTCGTCCCCTGAATCCCAAATTTTTTCTTACCCAATACAATTTTGAACTTTTTACACAAATTTCTAAGAAGCTGTTATGATCATAAAAAGCTGCACTAATATATGGGTGTGCCACAAATACTGATTCCATCTTATTCTTGACTCACATGGATTGATTGCATTTGTCACAGGGATCAGGAAGGGTTCGTGTCTTTATTTCTGCTTCTTGAGTGGTTTGTCGTCTTGTAATTTGTTCCTGCATGGCCTGTTCTTTTCCATTCCATGCAGTCTTACGGTTCTGGCCAGCTGCTAGGGGTATTATTGTAAGCACCATGAAAAGAATCCTCAGGAATTTTAACTTTCTACCTGTCTCAAGGCCCCTTGGGTTGCAGCCAAGGGCCGAGATGTCCATCTTCTCGGTAGCAAAGTTTTTATCCTGGGATTTATTTTTCTTTGGTACCCTTGGCCTCATAAGGTTCGCACGATCTATTTTAACTTTTTCTGTTCCAAAGATGGCACAAAATATTTATAGTTCTGCAGCACTGCCTTATCTCTTTCCCTAGATTGATTAGCTAATACATTTTTTTTTCCCCAATTTAGTAAAGCTCCGGAGATATGCCAACCACAACAAAATTACACTATTTCAATTAAATAGTTCTTCTTTTTGGTTTTCTAAACCTTCTTTTCCACCAATAGATATACTCGCGATGCCAATTTGCTGGTGAGACGTATTTACTGCGTGGCACATAGACTTCTTCTCCACAGCAATTGCCAGTTATGATACTCTGGTTTATAATATTTTGGATTGCTTGTTCTTTAGCCTGCACAAAAGTTAATATGGCAAGGAGTAGTTGGTCCTGATTCTCTATTAGTTGAATTGCGGCATAAAAGGTCCCGTTTTCATGTCTTAATGGTTTCCCATAGAAGTCACTAAAAAATTTTTCTGTTGTTAGCTGATCATGCATACGCTCTGAACAACTGAAACAAAGCAATTGTCTCTCTTTTTCTTTTGCCCTAGTTACTCTCCACCATGAATTAAAACAGCAAGTGCAAAGAATACGAATCCATGGGCGGCATTCTAAGCCATGAGTACGACATTGCCAATGTTCTAATTGTTTTTGGGCCTCCTCAATAATAGGTGTTACCAGTCTCTTTCTCTTGAGTTGCAGTTCTTCAAATAAATTGGTTAACGTTGGCGGTCGGAAAGTCCGGAGAAACTTTTCAATTTGTCTGGGATATTCCCACTGATCAAGGAGGCGTCTGATTCTTGTCCATCGGCGCTGCTCAGCTTCTGAACTTAATGGGGTTGCAGTTGGCAGCCAATCCAGGATGTCTAGACTTTAACAATATAGTGTCTCAAAGCAATTTTAATTGATATTCTAAGCAATAACAACATACAATAATATCTTTCTCTTATATATATATATATCTATCACACCTCCCTTTTGATCCCCAAATACAATGACTTTATGCCAGTTTCTTATTAATTCTGCTTTGTGGTGTCAAGTTTTCCTTTCTGCCTAATCATGAAGTTATTACAATTAATCAGTCTTCAAATTCCCTTTTTAATTTGATTTTAGGTCTCCTGGTGCTGAAATAATTTTCCATCCTTTGCTTTGTATTGGTCCTTTTACTCTTGAAGCATGAGTCCAGCCTTTTTCTGCTGTTCAGACTGCTGCTTCTGTGGTTAAAAGAACCAGAAATGGTCCCTCCCACCGAGGTTCTAAACTTTCTCCTTTCCAGCATTTTATCAATATTGTCCTGGTCTGATGGAATGTATTGGAAAATCGAGAGGAGTGGTTTGTGCTAAAATGCCTTTTTCTCTTAATTCCCTTAAATTGTTTGTGATGGTTGTAAGATACCCCTGAATGGTTTTGTCCCCGACCAGGGAGGGATCCATTGTCATGCCTTGGGGGTAAGGCAGTCCATGTAACATCTCATATGGTGAGATCCCAGTTTCAGAGTGGGGCTTGGTTCTTATATTTAACAGAGCTAAAGGAAGGCATCTGGTCCATGGTAATTTAGTTTCTATCATTAATTTAGTTAGTTGTTGTTTAATAGTTTGATTCATCCTCTCAACACGTCCAGAACTTTCAGGATGCCATGGGGTATGGTATTCCCAGGCAATTCCTAATGCTTGGCTTAAATTTTTAATTATTCTTGAGGTAAAATGAGTGCCCTGATCTGAATCAATAGCTTGTACTAATCCAAATCTTGGAATAATGTGCTCCATCAGAATTTTGGCTACTGTTTGAGCTGTGGCTTGAGCCGCAGGAAATGCTTCTACCCACTGAGTCAACTGATCTCCTGTAACCAGCAGATATTTCCACCTGCCTACTTTAGGTAATTCAGTGAAATCAACTTGGATCTTTTCGAATGGCCGATAGGCTGTCCCATGGCCTCCAGAGGGAGGACTCCTCAACACCTTTTTATTCACTTTTTGACATGTGAGACATCCTTGTGTAATCTGTTTTCCAATTTCAAATATTCCTATACACCCATAAAATTTTAAAAAGTGGTCACAAAGTGCTCTTGTGCCCCAGTGAGTTCTTCGATGTAAATTGTCCAGGATCTGTCGGGCTATAGGTTTTGGGACTATTTTTCTACCATCTGGTAGAATCCATTCTTCTTCCTTCATGGTTGCCCCTGGTCTCTTTATAGCTTCTATCTCTGTTAAAGAAAAGTATGGTGTTTCAGTTTGTGCTCCTGTCTCTTTAAAAGTCATAATTGCACTGTTGTTTTCCCTTAAGGCAGCCCTTTTTGCTTCATCATCTGCCAAATTGTTTCCTCTTGTTTTAATGTCTCTCCCCCTCTGGTGTCCTTTTACGTGTACAACTGCTATCTTTTTTGGACCTTTTAAAGCCTCAAGTATTTCACTGACTAATCTTTGGTGTATTAATCCTTTCCCTTGAGTGTTTACAAATCCCCTTTCTTTCCAGATTTTTCCAAAGGTATGCACAATCCCATAAGCATACTTTGAGTCCGTGTATATGGTTCCCTCTCGATCTTTTAATAGCAACAATGCACGGAGTAATGCATAAAGTCCACAGGTTTGTGCTGACCAGGATGAGTTAAGAGGACCAGATTCTTTCACTTCTAATTGTTCTCCACTAATTATGGCATATCCAGATTTTCTTTTCCCACTTACTACTCGAGATGATCCATCAATAAATAATTTTTCTCCTGTTCGTAGTTCCTGTTCCCTTAAATCTGGACGTATTTTTGTTTGTAATTCTATAACTTCTATGCAATCATGTATTAATTTTTCCCCTGGGTCCCCGTACAGAAACTGCCCTGGGCTTTGTACATTTCTTACTTTCAATTCTAATTCTGGAGAGGTTATTAAAATAGCCTCATACTTTAATATTCGACTGTCTGTTAACCATTTTTCAGCCTTTTGAGCAAGAATTCCCCTTATGTTATGGGGAGTGTATACTTCTAGTGGTGCCCCAAAAGTTATTTTTCGGGCCTCTTCTACTAACAATGCTGTTGCTACCAGAGCTTGTAAACATGTTAGCCAGCCCTTGCTAACTGGATCAAGCAACTTAGAATAATATCCCACTGGCTTTCTGCTTCCTGCCCAATCCTGAGTCACTACTCCATAAGCTGTTTGATCAATTGTATTAACAAATAATTGAAATGGCCTGTCTAAATCAGGAAGGCTTAAAACAGGAGCTTGCAGAAGGGCTTCTTTAACTTGCTCAAAATTTTCTTGATCCTTTTCATTCCATTTCAAGTGATTTGTAGTCAATTTTTCATATAAGAATTTTACTTTCCCACTAAATCCCTCTATCCACTGTCTGCAATAGCCCAAAAGACCCAAAAACTGTCTTATTTATCTTTTAGTCCTTGGGGGTCCCATATTTAAAATTCCTGAAACCCTTTCAGGGTCTAATTTTTTTCTTCCTCTGCTGATCCAATGACCTAAATAACGTACTTCTGACTCCACAAATTGTAACTTTGACCTGGATATTTTTAACCCATTTTTTCCTAAAAAATTTAAAAGCTGGATAGTCCCTTTCCTAGTGTCTTCTTCAGTTTCTCCAGCTAATAACAAATCATCTACATACTGTAACAACTTAATCCCTTTTGGTAACTCAAAAGACTTCAAGAGATCATCTAATGCTCTCCCAAAAAGGTTTGGTGACTCAGTGAAACCTTGGGGTATTACCATCCACCTAAGCTGTTCTCTTCTGCCTGTGTCTGGGTCCTCCCACTCAAAGGCAAAATAGTCCTGGCTGCTCTCATCCAGAGGGCAAGTCCAAAAAGCATCTGTTAAATCCACTACACTATACCAAGTATAATGAGGGGCCAGTTGGCTTAGTAAAGTACATGGATTGGCCACCACTGGAAAACGAGTAATGGTGCTTTGATTGACTGCCCTGAGATCCTGAACTGGTCGGTAACTGCCATCAGGCTTCTTTACCGGCACAATGGGGCTGTTATGTGCTGACATGCAAGGTTCTGATATCCCCTGGTGCCCCAAATTCTCAATTATTGCTTTCAATCCCCTCTCTAGTGATATTGGATATTGTTTTACTCGAATGGGGATTTCTGGATTCTGAATTTCAATGCTTATGGGCTGAATGTTTAATTTTCCCACTTCTCCAGAATACCACACTGTGTCACTAATCTCCTGATTATCTTTTTCAGTTAAAGAATAAATTTCAAGTTGTCCTTCACAGGGCTTCATTTGAATTCCCAGGGCTATGATTAAATCCCTTCCTAATAAGTTGTTATCTGCCTCTGGTATTAGTAATAAATCATTCAACTCGAATTTCATATCAGATTCTATTTGTACATCTTTAATTACGGGAACCTGAAAAACTTCCCCTTTAACCCCTACTACTGGGACATGCTCGGAGCTAACTCTACAATCTTGAGGCAGTTTTTTTACTGTGGACCTAGAAGCCCCTGTATCTACCAGAAATGTAATTTCTTCACCTTGAGGACCTACTTTTAATTTTATCAAGGGCTCTTTTGATGTTTTGGTCCTCATTAAATAAATGAGCCCCTGACCCCCCTAATCCTCTTTAAACATCTTTTCATCCTTTTGCCTCTTTCTGCAGACTTTCAGCACATGTCCTTTTTGGTGACAATAGCAACAGATAGGACTTGTACTCCTGGAAACAGGACAAGAATTTTGTAAATGTCCCCTTTTGTGACAAGAGAAGCACATAGGTCTACTGTTCTCTGAATGAAGTCCTGATCTTTTCTTTTTATCCTCTCCTACTAGATTTTTTGTGTTTGTGGCTGCTTGTGTTTCTTTAACTACTGCCATTAGGATCCTGGCTTTTGTTTTTTGCTTTTCTTCATCTCGTCTAACATACACTTTTTGTGCTTCCCTTAACAACTCCTGAAGCCCAATATCCTGCCAATCTTCCAATTTCTCCAGTTTCTTCCTGATGTCCCCCCAGGAATTGGCTACAAATTGTGTTTTTAACAGAACCTGCCCTGCTGGTGTATCGGGGTCTATGCCTGAGTACATTTGCAAATCCTTTCTTAATCTCTCTAACCATTCTGCCGGGGACTCATCTTTCCCTTGGTGCTCACTCAGAGCTTTTCCTATATTTTGTCCCCTGAGCACTGCTCCCCGAATTCCTTGGATAATCATCCACCTGAAATCCCTCATATTTTGCCTGTGTTCTGCCTCCTGATTATTCCAGTTTGGATCTGCCATAGGCCATTTCTGATCTCCCTGGTCTGGCCCCTGATGATCTCTATTCCAAGCCCGTATTCCTGACTGTCTAATCATTTCTCTCTCTTCCACTGTAAACAAGATTCCTAAAATCACTCAGGTGTAAATATTCAGCCCTAAAAACTGATCTAGTCTCTCTGCTACTCCAATAGGATTTTCTAGAATCCTGCCCATTTCTTTCTTAAATTTCCAAAAGTCCCTAGTATTCAGGGGAACACTCATAACCAATAGGTCCCTGCCCTGGGGCCAGATTTGCCATTGGAACCTCTCTAAGAGGGTATAATCGATCTTCCCTTCCTGCTCCCTCATCCTGTTTGTCACTTTCTTCCTCCTGTGCCCTTCTGCCTCTAGTTCTGTGTGCTACTGGCTCGTCCTGAATAGGGGGTGCATCAGGGACCAGGGGCTGGACAGGCTGGCCAGGCTGTCTGTATGGGGGTGGGAGGTGATCTAACGGGTCCCATGGCTTTATCTGGTCCCTTCTTGCTGCCTGTCCTTTAGTTTGCAAAGGGTATAACGAATAACCTTCTTTTTCCTGCCTTTGAACTACAAATTCACCCCCCTCCCCTTTTGGAAGCCACAAAGCAGCATATTCACTTTCTTCCTTGTTAAAAGGTTCTTTTGAATTCACATATAGACTTAAAACCTGACAAATCCCATCTTCAAATGATCCAAACTCTGGCCAGTATAAATTGTCTGCACGGATCTTTTCTTTTGTCCACTCAAACATACAGTACTGTATCATTTTCTGCTTACTTTTTTCTCTTTGGGATTCCCTTGTACCCCAGTATTGTAACACTATCCCCAGGGGGCTGTCCTGAGGAATCTCGCTCCCCTTCTGGGAAATCCCCTCTCGGTTCCCAGGCACACCGGGTTCTCGCGAATTTTTCTCACACTTCACAACCCCTGGGTCAGAGATTTTACTTTTCCTCTGACCCATCTCTGGCGGCAACATTTCCCTTGCTCTCTCTCACTCGTTCTGCAGTTCAACTCCTTCGCTTAATATACACTATCTCACTTCTTTTGGCAACCACTTGTTTCCCACCTAATTCCTTCTTTTCCTTTTATTCCCTCCCCAACTTCTCTTTCTGGCCACTCTCCACAATCCTTCATAATCACGTACCAAAACTTCCATCTATTATCCTCCCAACAGATAGTTGAACCTGACTCATTCACTCCCTTCTTAAATCACTTCTCCGAGCATCAGCTCCCTTCTCAAAGACTTTTCCCATCAGTTCTCGGGCTGGGACTTTCCCTCCCGCTCCCTCCCGGGGTATTCACTCGCTCTCCCCTTTCAGACCTTCCTCACTCACACACAAGCACACAGCCGCCCCCTTTACCCAACCCCGTGGTGCTCACACAGCCCCGTTTTCACACAGGGTTCTTGTGCACAAGACGTTTTACGGGCACCTTTCCCTGTCTGCCGGCATTCCCACAGGAGCCTTCTTCTGGCACAGCTCCTTGTAGCGAGCTTCTTTGGCTTATGCTTTATTTTAATTTGGAACTCCTTCTCCAAGAGAGCCTGGTCTAGCCTCGGGACCACCTTAACAATTGGTGGGGAACTCCTTCCCAAAACCAGCCACTCTTCACTGGGACTGGAGTTCCCGGGTTTCGGCACCAAATTGTTATGAATGATGTTCTATTTTTTTCCAATTTATCAAGCAACAAGATTAAATTTAATAGTAAGTTTTTAATAGTAACAAAATGAATACAATCAAAGTATTGGAGATGACAATTAAAGTATTGGAGATGAAACAATCAAAGTGCATATATTTAAGAATATACAAAATTTGGCAGTAAGTAATTTAGTATAATTGGGGTTCGTATAAAGCATAAGCAAAACCGACCGGGGAGGGCCCCCCCTCCGACCAGGGGTACGGGGAGTGGCTCCCATTCCTCACGTACCAAAGCATTCAGGCTAACAACCCCACTTATATACTGTAGGCTACAGAAGTTTCTAGAAAACTCCTCCTAGTTTCTATTCCTAAAATCTACGTAACTATGTGTACAGTGCATGCTCTACTAATGGGTTAGGGGGTCTCTCATCCTTTTGAGGGTCTTATTTCCGATGAAGGCTCATCATCTTCATCAGTGACCGTGGTGTGACCTGCAGGTAGCACGGGTGCACTGTGTGACTGAGCAGATGTTTTCCATAACATGACTCTAATTAAGTCCCATGCTTGGAATCATTCCATTTTTGACAGCTTCAAGGTTGAAGCTCTATTTCTAGATGCTGCTTATCAGACCTCCGTCCTTCTACTATTCTTATCTGACTTTCTTCTAACCTCCTTCTTCGACTCCCAACATCTGGAAGATGTCTTTTATCCTGTCTCACCCATCTCCCCCCCTTTCACTCGGTAACAATTGTCTTCTATTGATCTAAATACAATTTTGCTAATATAGTTACAATTTAATTAGCACGAATCACATTTATCACATAACCATCTGGCCTTGGTCGATAAAGAACAGCAGAAGTGGGAAGTCTGGTCTTAGCAGATAGGTTGCAATTGATTGCACAAAGGCAGGAAATCTGATTTTGCAAAATCTTTCAAGCTGTGGAAATCTTGTTTTACAAACTGGTATCAAATACAATTTATTTAGAAAACACAATATTCATAACAGGTGGATTTAAACAGAATGGTTTTAATCATATATTTCCCTTTATCTAGGTCCATGTTTTTATCTAAGTATTCTGGTTTATATAAACTCCAGAACTTCTATGATTAACACGAATCTTTTATCAATTATCACACTTGTAACACCCTGGAGCCAGGGGAACCCCACAGCCCCAAAACGCCCAGGAGTTGCATGCCTCTAGCAGCCCTGTCCCACCCGATTTCAAGACCAATAAATATTTTTGACAAGTTTTTTTAAATTTTATTTCGATTTTATTTTATTTTATTTTAATTTATTTTATTTTATTTTATTTTGTTTTGTTTTATTTTATTTTCCTTTTCCCCTTTTTTTGAATGAATGCCTCTTCTATTTTTTTGGAACAAAAAACTTTTTGGGAAAAATTGGTTTGGGAATATTTCTGGGTTTGGCTTGGAGGCAAATGTCACACTGTCGGGTTACCTGAACCTGAACCAGGGCATCTATTCCCCAGTGTGTTTTTTGGTGCTCTTTCTTTACTAATGACTATAACAGGTGAGAAGGGATGGCCATTGTTCCTTCTGCAGTAACAGCTCATCTCTTTTGGTTATATGTTCTTTCTTGATTTTTAATTAGTTTTCTATTCTTTTTGGTATATACTGGCTTACTTTCAAGGGAGATTTGTTTATTTGGAATTAAAGCTTCCTTAATCGTTATTTCACTTTTTGCTGCATCTTTTGCCTCTTTGTTTGCTAGCTCGTTTCTTTTTTCCAATTCTGAGCTCATTTTTTGGTGTGCTTTAATGTGCATAACTGCTATTTGCTCAGGGAGCTGAACTGCTTTTAGTAGCCACAATATTTCTTTCACGTGTTTGATACTTTTCTTCTGTGAGTTTAACAGTCTTTTCTTTTTCCAGATGGCTCCATGTGCATGTATAACTCTAAATGTGTATCTTGAGTCTGTATAAATATATATATATTTCTTGTGATCTTTAGGGCGCGAGTTAAAGCAATTATTTCAGCTTTTTGTGCAGAGGTATTTATTGATGTCTCGGTTTTAAAGACAGGTATTTGCTAAGCAAATGCGAGAACCCCTTTCCTGAGATGCAGAATGCAACTCCCTCCCTTTTAATTATTTCAGTTTTAAATCAGAGGCCTTCAGGCAGGAGATGTGGGGATAGGAATAACAGTTCTTTACTGGTATCTAACAAGGCAGAAAACAACAACAGCTATAAAAACTAACAACAGAACAGAACAGTCTAGCTCAGCTCCAGTCCCTTTTGGCCACAGGCCGTCTCCCTGCGCTCAGTTCCCGGTGCTGGGGGCAGGGCAGGTCCTGCACAGTTGAAGAGGGCTGGGTGATGGCGGGGGCCCAGGGGTGAGAGGGATGGGGAGGCGACTCCCCCTCACGGTGTCGGTCGTGGTGCTCGGCAGAGTGTCCGGAGGTAGGAGGATGAGGTGGGAGAGGAGCAGAGCGGTGTTTGATAGCAGGGAGTGTGGATCTCAGTGCTGGGATGGCAGGGGAGATGCCAGATCAGAGCCCGGGCCGTCCTCCCACTCCACGAGCCAAGCGAGAGAGCGAGAGCCCCCCCAGACCCCTGTCCCACCTTTCCTTTTCCGGTGTCCCCCTATCCCCCACCCCCTGCGAGAGAAAACTATTGCTACTAAGGTGTAGCCACAAATACTTAGCATAACAATGGGAAAAATTCCACAGAAAGAAAAGGGAACAATTCAACCACAAACACCCCCAGACATCTTTCTTGAGTTCCCCAGCCTCTGGCCTGTGTCTCCTCATCGCTCTCTGTAGACTCTCCATGAGGTCACCCCATCCACGACATTTCCCCATCAAACCCATACCTCCCGTCCCCCCGTTCCTCCACGCCAGGTGCCAGCCCCGTTTGTGTCCCTGCAGTGCCCGTGGCCAATGCCACCATCACCCCTGGTCCCCCGGCACTCCAGGTGCATGCAGGTGACCCCGTGACCCTGCGCTGCTCAGTGCAGGTGGGCTCAGCCCCTGTCACCTTCACCTGGCTGCACGATGGGCAGGACGTGGCCCGGGGTCCCCTCCTGGATCTTGGGGACGTCGATGTGGGACATTCAGGCACCTACCAGTGCGTGGCCACCAACCAGCTGGGACAGGACGGGCACGGCGTGTTCCGGGCACTCAGCCCAGAGCTGGCCCTGGAGGTGACACCCTGGGGACATGGAGGCACAGGTGGGGTCACTCGGGGTTCCTATGTGGGTCTGCAATCCCTTGATCATAGATGACCCAGGTTCACCCCCTGCTGTGTCCTTGGCAGTGACACAAATGGAACAGGGCACAGGAGGGGAGCTCATGAGGTCACTGGGATTGCAGAACCTCTGGGGTGACCCCGGGGACCCCAGTGTGTCCCTCTCTATTTCCTGCAGAGGCTGCATGGGTGGTTGGGTCCCTCTTGTTCCTGGTGCTGCTCATGGGTATCATTGTGGCCTTTCACTGGTGGATCCACATGGGTGGAATGGAGGGAATTGAGGGTCTGGTGGAGGTTCAGGATTCCCGGAGGTGGATGGGGAATCAAAGTCACCCCTTCATTTTTCTTTTGCAGATGCCAGGAAACACCAGGAAAGGTGAGTGCAGGCTTTGACCATGATTTGTGTTTTCCCCAAATCTCCAGGACCTCCCATCCTCTTCCACACATCCCCTTATTCCCACGGAGCCCCCATGGTGGAGGATCCTCAGGTGACCTCCGTGGAGCTGCAGGGGCCACATGGGCAACGGTGGGAACCCCGTGACATCTGTGACATTCTACAACAAAAGTTGTGACCCTCGGGGAAGTGGGAGGCACTGGAGTGATGGGAAGGCCCCATAGTGGGGGCAGAGATTGGGCAGCACCCAGGGCCCCTGGGCTGGGGGAAACTGAGCCCGCAGTGACCTCGGCTGGGGGTACTGAGAGCTGTGGGGAGAATTTGGAGGGTCTTGGTTGGGCTCCAGGGGGATCACTGGGTGGGTTTTCAGGAATATTGGTGTGGCACTGGGAGCTCCTGGAGGGTTTTGGGAACTCTTGGAGGGTCATGCAGGGATGTTGGGGGATCTTTCTGGGGTCCTGGGGGAGTTTGAGAGGTGCCCCTACCTGCCAGGCTTCGAGTTTTGTTGCTCAGAGGGTCGGGGGCACGGGGGGCAATGGGGGCACTGTGGTGGTGCAGAAGTTCTGGGGAATTCAGGGGTGCTTGAAATGTCTGGGGGCAATCAGGGGTACAGTGGGAATCGGGGTGCAGTGGGAATTTTTGTATCCCATGGGTTGTTGGAGCTGCCAAGGTCCCAGGAAGGGTCAGGGGTCCCGGGGTCCCCATTTGTCACTCCCTCCCATTTTCCTTGCAGCTGCCAGGAAGCCCCAGCACAGGTGAGTGGGAGGGTCTGGCCAGGACTCCCCTTTTCCCCCCCCGTCCCAGACTCCACCCAGAACCCCAGTTATCCCCATAGGACCCCCTGGAGGAGGGGGCAGTGATGGACCCCAATGCTGTGGGCACTGAGTGGGCAGGGGGTGAGTATGGGGGGGTACATGGGCACGTCACCCACGGGTGTCACCCCCACCCAGGTCTCCAACCCTGGAGTCTCTCTCAGGTCCCTGCCCAGCACATCCCCCAGGTGACCCACACAGAGCTGCTGGGACCCCAAGGACGACAGCAGGACCCCGGTGACATCTACGAGAACGTGCTGTGACACTGGGGACACTGGGGGCTCCTTTCCTAGGGCACCCCCCCTTTGGCATCCCCCAGGCTCCCATGGGTGCCCACCCTGACCAGGAGGTGGCCACGAGTGGTGGGTCCCATCTGGGGCTGCCAGAGCTCCACGTTCCAGTGCTCCCAGTGCTCCCAGTATCTCCAGGGGCTCCCCATTCCCTCCCCCAGTGCCAGGGGGCACAGGACCCTTGTCCCTCTCATTGGACACGAAATGCAGCTTTAGGATTAAACTGGGAGAAATGGTTTTGGTTTGTTCAGCTCTGCCTGCTCAGCTCGGGCCGAGGAGGGTCCCGGTCAGGTTGAGCAGATCCTTGTGGGATTTGCAGCAGTTTTGGGGCTCTCTCAGTCCCTTGGGCACAGGGACCAAATGATCAATTGCTGCATTTCCGGACTGGTTCCCTCGCAGCTGCCCCCGCAGGGGGGGGGGTTTCCAGCCAGCCCTGCTCTGAAAACCATCAAAGGCCCTGGCAGAGCCACTGCTGGGGCTCACACCGGGTTTTGTGCTTTTTGCAGGGCTGAGCAAACCACGGCCACGCCTTTTTCCCCCACAGAATTCTCACCTTTGCAGCAGCTCGAGAGCTGCGAGAATCAAAGCCAAGGGGGCAGGGGGAGCCTCAGGTCCTGGCTGCCACCTGGGGCTGGCCAGAGCAGGGCTGGCCAATGCCCATCCCTATGCCCTGGGCTGGGCCAAGGCTGGGCCCCACACTTGGATGGCCACTGGCTTCAAGGAGGAGCAGTTTGGGAGCTCCTTCCTGCCTGGGGCTCCATTCCCAAGCTGCTCTTGCCGGGTCAGATCCTGCGGGGGTCAAGTGAAAATGGAGATGTCTGGAACAGAATTTCTCCCAAAACCCAATAAACCCAAAGCTCCTAAGCCCTCAGGACAGAAATGTCATGCAGGGGATTTTGGGGAGCAGGAGAGGGAGGGGGAAGCCCCCCAAGAGCATCACAAGTGTTCCATGTGTAGGGTCTCATCCATCTCCTGGTTGCCAGCACTGAGACCCTGCAGGGGTTTTGGGTATGAGGGTGGGCTTTGGGTTTTTTTGGGGTGTCTGTGCCCTCCCTGACTGGCACCAGGCCATGTCCTTCCCTCCCCACTCATCCCTGCTGGGGTTTTTCCCCCACAGAATGATCTTGGTGGGCTGTGGGATGGGGCCGAGGTGCTGCACCTGTGAGGGTTCCCAAATGGGGATTGAGGGCTCCCAGATGGGTGGGGGCAGCCAATGAGGGGGTGTAGAGTGGCCGGGTCACACCCCAAACTGGGGCACCCCAGAGGTCACAGAGGTCACAGTGCCCCACTGAGGACAGAGGGGGCTGGCAGGGCCCCCCGTGCCCTACCCTGGACAGGGACTTCCTCAGGGAATGTGTCCAGGAACCCTGCCCAGAACCACCATCCCCCAGGACAGGATCTCCCCTGCTGGGATGTGTCACCACTGGAACAAAATCTGCCCAGAACGTGTCACCCCCAGAACAAGATCCCCTCAGGACAGGAACCCCTGGATGTGCCCCCCCAGGACAGAACTCCCCCCTGTGTGACTCTCAGCACAAACAGCCTCTTCCTTCTGCTGCAGGAGAGAGAAAGTGAAAGTGTTGGGGAGCACAGCTGGACACCCCCATCCCCCACAGCCTCCCCACCCCTCCCTGGAGACCCCTCACCCCCTTTTCTCCCTCCCTGGATTCCCCCCCAACCCATTCTCTGCCCAGCTGCTCCCCAGGATTTCTGAGCCAAGAACTGGGAGTGGTGGGGAATGGCACAAAAGTGAAGAAAATAAGGAAACCAGAGAAATAAAGAGAGGAAAAAGTCAAGCGTGGGGAGGGCACAGAAGCAGAGCTGCTCAGGACCCCCATGTGATGCCTGCCCAGGAAACACTCCAGGGGGGCAACGTTGGGCCCTGGGTCACCCCAAAATCTGAGGCACCCAGGGTAGGAGTGGTGACCCATGGGGCCTACCCAGGCAGTGCCCATCCCTGGCACTCCCATTCCCCTGAGAACCCAACCATGGGACAACCATTCCTTCTGTCCCCTCTTCCCTGGGACCCCCATGCCATGACTGCCACTCCCCAGGATCTCCATTCCCAAGGACCCTCATCCTGGTAGCTCCAGCCCCTGGGACCCCTCCCTTCCCTTGGGGACCAAGATTCCCCCAGGACTCCCATTCCCCTGACACCCCAATCCCTGGGGTCCATCCCATGATCACAAATCCCTGAAGGCCACGTTGTTCTGGGATTCTCATCCCTGAGTTTGAATCCACCCAACCCTTGGGACCCCCATTCCCATCCCTGGAACTCCAGTCCCCTGGACACCCATTCTTGGCTCCCTGCACCGCCTCAGCCTCCAAATTCCGGCAACATCCTGTCCCACCATGTCCCACCATCACCCCCATGTCCTACAAGGTCCCCACCCTGCCCCCATCCTGTCCCACCCTGCCCCCACCGAGGGCCACCTACACATGGGGACGAGAGCTGACCTCGCTTCCTGTCCCTTCATCCGAAGAGCCGCCAGCCAGGGGACAGGGGACAGCCACAGCAGTGAGTGACAGCCAGTGCCCATGGCCGGGGACACCGGGATGGCCGGGAAGGTGGCTCTGCTCCTGTGGGGTGAGTGCCCCGGGCACGGGCCTGATGACCCTGGGGACGGGCCCTGGTGAGGCAGAGAGGGGTGGGGAGGGGGCACAGGGGGGCTGCGGGGTCCCCTGAGGTCCCCAAGGCCAGCAGAGCCAGTGGGGGACAGAGCCAGTGGCTCCTCAGTGTGACCGGGGTTTTGGGGTGGCCCTGGGAACAGGAAAAGGGGAACTGGGATGTGGGAGAGGGATGTGGAGACAGGGATGGGGGACAGAGTTTCAGGGGACAGGGATGTCAGGTTTGGCTCCACGGGGCTGGGGCAGCTGTGGGGACAGGGACAAGGGGAGAAGCACCACGGGGATGTGGCCGTGGGGCTGGCGGGGGTGAGCTGTGCCAGCACGGGCTGGCCGTGGTGTCCCTGTCCCCGAGGCGTCCGTGCCACCCGGACGTGTGACACAGAGCTGTCCCCTGGGAGCCTCTCCAGACCTGTTGGGGACCGTGCCCGGGCATTTTCCCACAAGAAGCCGTGTCCCCACGGGGACAGCTCGGGGACAGCCTCACACCCTGTCCCCACGGAGCCAATTCCACCTTGCCCTGTCCCTTCTCCCTTCCAGCCCAGACCCTCAGCCTCGCTGGTGAGTCCTCGGGGGATGCCATTCCCCCACCCCGCTGTCCCCAGCCCCTTGGTGGCCCTGGCAGGCTGGTGTCCCCTGTCCCCCGCAGGTGCCCAGACCCCCCAGCTCCTGGTGGAGCCCCCCTGGACGCCGGCGGTGCTGTGGGACCGGGTGACACTGACCTGCCAGGGCTCGGGGACCGCCCGTGCCACCACCTGGTACAAGGACGGGCGGCGCTGGGGGCAGGAGGGACGTGACCGCTTCCCTGTCACCGAGAGTGGCACCTACCAGTGTCAGAGACCCGGCAGTGGGCTCAGCCCCCCCGTCATGGTGTCAAATGGTGAGGGGGGATCTGAAATGCTCAGGGTGGCTCCCTGATAACTCTGGGTGGGCTCCACTCCGTGGGTGGCCTCACAACCCTCGTGTGACAGGCGAGAGCCTGTCCCCTGCACACAGGGACATCCCAGTGCATCCCAGTGCATCCCAGTGCATCCCAGTGCACCCCAGTGTGGTGGGACTCCCGTGGTGACAGCTGTGCCACGGGGCTGCTCCTGGTGTCCCTGGGACCCTCCTGCGCAGTGGACACTCCAGCCAGATGTCCCCGGTGCCGTGGGCACCCACTTTGGACCTGTCTCGGGCTCCTCAGTGACACGGGACCCTCCTGTCCCACAGACCCGCTGGTGCTGCAGGTGCCAGCACGGGCGCTGCTGGAGGGGGACAAGGTGACACTACGCTGCCGGGGCTGGCAGGACAACCCTGTCACCAGGGTGCGATTTTACAAGGACGGGAAGGATCTAGGGGGGTCCCTCAGGGGCACCAAGCTGTCCCTGCCCCCCCTGAAGCTGCACAACAGCGGCCGCTACCGCTGCGAGGGCTTGGTGGCCTCAGGAATGACACTGTCAGCACCGGTGACAGTGACAGTGCACGGTGAGCACTCCCACGGCTGGAACTCCGATATCCTGACACCCCCAAAGCCACTTCTCAGTGCAATCAGAGTCACAGTCGCCACCCCCATCTCCTTCCCAGAGCTCGTGCCGGTGCTGGAGGGTCCCCCCGAGCTCACCGAGGGGTCCCCCCTCAATCTCAGCTGCCTCAGCACCCCCAGCCCCCTGCGGCCCCGAGCCCCCCTCCTGTACAGCTTTTACCGGGACGAGCAGATGCTGCAGGGCCCGCACGGCTCCCCGCAGCTCCTGGTGCCCGCCGTGGGGGTCTCCCACTCGGGGAATTACAGGTGCGAGGTGCTCTCCGAGGGGGGGGCCGTGCGGAAGAGCAGCGCCCGGCTCGGCGTCACGGTGCGCAGTGAGTGCGGGGATGGGCACGGGGAGCCCCCACCGCCCTCCCAGATCTCCCATCCCTGCTCAATCCTCTGCGAGCCCCCCCTCCTTCCCAGCTCTCTCCCTGGGTCCCCCCCTTGCCCATTGCATCCCTCCCAGATCCCCTTACCCATCCCTGGGTTCCTCTCTCCCTCTCTGAGGCCCTTCAATTGTCCACAGGTCCCTCCATCCCTGTCTGGGTCCCTAAACCGTTCCCTGTGGTTCCCCTCAACCCTCTCCATGTGTCCCCTCGCTGAATCTCCCATCCTTCCACCCCTTTCCAAGCCTCACTCCGTCTCTGTGACCCCTTCTTCCTCACTGGGATCCCCCCAGCCCTCTCTGATCCTCCCTCTCCATGAGTCCCTCACTGCTCCCTGCTGTCCCCCACTCGTCCCATGTCCCCAGTCCCTCCTGTGTCCTCCCCACAGGGGTCCCGCTCTCTGGTGTGTCCCTGTCGGTGCAGCCCCCCGGGGGACAGGTGGCACTGGGGGACCACCTGGTGCTGAGCTGCGCAGTGGCCATGGGGACAGGTCCCCTGTCCTTCTCCTGGCTCCGGGAGGGTTCGCAGGCACCACTGGGCACCGGTCCCCGCCTGGAGCTGCGGCACGTTGGGGACAATGACAGTGGCCACTACAAGTGCCGGGCCAGCAACAGGGACAGCGTGGCTGAGAGCCCCACTCTGAACGTCACTGTCGTGGGTGAGTGGAACCCTTGGGCTGGGGGTGACCCCACCCACAGCATCCCCAATTCCACACATCCCAAATTCCACCTCACCCCCCCCACACCAGCCCCAGCCCAGCTCACAGTGCCAGCCCTGGTGTCACAGACCAGCGAACAGGGACCCTCTGGCTCCAGGGATCCCCACCCAGGACATCCAAGCCATGCATCCCTAAGCCCAGCTGTCACATTCCCCACTGCACATCATGTCACATTCACCCTACTGAGCGTGACCCTCCCAGGGCACTGAGACCCTTGGCATTGGGGTGATGCCCCCGTTGATGTTCCTCATGGCACCCATCACATCCCACCCACGCCATTCTGTGCCCCCCACCAGGTGACAGCCATCCCCACCCTTGGACACGGCATCCCTCATCCCACCTTCCCCTCACCCTCATCTCATCTTCATCCCCCACTCCTCATCCATCACATGCTCTCCTCCCACACCTCATGATGACCCCCAGCACCATGGGGTCACTGTCCTGGGTGAAGGAGACCCTCTGTATCCAGGAGTCACCATGCAGACTCCCTCATCCCCCCTCACCAGGTGCCAGAACCTGTCCCCGGCCTCAGCCCTGTTTGTGTCCCCGCAGTGCCCGTGGCCAATGCCACCATCGCCCCTGGTCCCCCGGCACTCCAGGTGCATGCAGGTGACTCTGTGACCCTGAACTGCTCGGTGCAGGTGGGCTCAGGCCCTGTCACCTTCACCTGGCTGCACGATGGGCAGGAAGTGGGCCGGGGTCCCCTCCTGGATCTTGGGGACATCGATGTGGGACATTCGGGCACCTACCAGTGCGTGGCCACCAACCAGCTGGGACAGGACGGGCACCGCGTGTTCCAGGCACTCAGCCCAGAGCTGGCCCTGGAGGTGACACCACAGGGAACCACTGGACACTGGAATAGAGGTGGGATCACACGGGGTCACTGGGATTGCAGGACCCCTGGAGTGACAGGTGACCCCGATTTGTCCCTTCTGTCCCCAGCAGTGGCCGCAGGCATTGGCGGGTCCCTCCTCTTCCTGGTCCTGCTCCTGGGTGTAGCTGTGCACTGGCATCGGTGGAACAACATGGGTGGGTGAAAATGGGGACCATGGGGACCCTGGGGAGCTGGGGGACCACCTGCCTGTTGGGGTGATGGGGTGGCACCCAGAGCCTCTGACTTGGCAATGATGGCTCAGGACCTTTGGTCAGGGTCCTGAAGGATTTGGGGTGGTGTTGGAGGGACTTGCAGGGATTTTGGGGGTTCTTTCAGTGATCCTGGGGGAATGTGGAGGCTACCCCATACCTGGCAGGCTTGAGCTTCAGGGGGCTCTGGGGGTCCAGAGAACAGAGCAGGGGTTCTGGAGGGCATCAGGGATGCTCAGGGGTCCTGGAGGATATTGAGGGTGTAGTCGGATTTCAGGATTGCTGAGAAGGGTCAGGACCCTGGGGACCCCACAGTTATCCCTCCCCTCTTTCCTTTGCAGCTGCCAGGAAGCAGCAGGAAAGGTGAGTAGGGGGCTCAAACCACACTCTCGTCTTTGACCCCAACCCCCAAGACTTCCCATTCCCTCCCACACATCCCCTTGATTCCCTCAGGGCGCCCCCGGAGCCCCCGGCCCTCCCAGAGGAGGGGGAGGTGCTGTACACCCACGTCATGATCACCAAGCAGACGGGGGGTGAGTCCGGGCTGGGGCACATGCAGAGGGACACGTCACCCATGAGTGTCCCCCCGCCCAGATGCCACAGCCCGTGTCTCTTGCAGCGTCCCCCTGTCCCACCACACTCCAGGATCCCCAGGTGACCTATGTGGAGCTGCCAGCAACCCATGGGCGACTGCGGGAATGAGGGGACATCTACAGGAGTGCGCTGTGACACTCGGGGCATGGCTGGGCACTGGGGGGCTCTGGGGGCACTGGGGGCACTGGGGGACCTCACCCATGGGCAGCCACACATGTGTGTCCCCTGCACTGTTCCCGTGGGTGCCCAACATTCACGGGTAGGTGGGCACAAGTGTGAGGCAGCACAGGGCATCCAGAGCTCCACATGACCCCAGAACCCACAAGGATTTCCCCACCCCCCCTCCCACTATCACCAGTGGCTCCCCATTCCACATCCAAGTGCCCCCAGTACCCTCAGAGACTTCTCCATTCCCTCCAAACTGTGCTGCCAGTACCCCCAAGGGCTCCCTCTTTCCCCTCCCAGTGCCTCTCCATTGCTCCCAGTGGATCCAGGTGGTTCCCATTCTCTCTCCCAGTACCCCTGTACTCCCAGTGCCTCTGCAATGCCCCTCTCAGCACTCCCAGGACACCCACGGCTCAACATCTCTCCTCCCAGTGCCACGCGAACACAGGACTCGTTTCCCTCTTACTGGCACCAAAATGCAGCTTTTTGGTTCAACTGGCAGAGATGGTGTTTCTTTGTTCAGCTCTGTTGGGCTTTAGGAATGGGATTCTCCAATTTTGGGCTGCCACTCAAAACCAGTGCTTTGGATTCCCTTCTGCCCTGTCTCAAACCCCTCCTGTGCTGTGTTCCCCACATGATGATGTCCCAAAGGGCCTGGGGGGATTCTGGACCCTCCCCCTTTTCCAGAGCAGTCAGGATCAGGCCATGGCACAGGGTGGGGTGTCAGGGATAGGAAAAGTTTGATGTCTCAAAATATTATGGAACACCTGTGTGTGGCAGGGCTGGGTCAGGCCTTGCTTTTGGTGGCACAGGGCCCCGTGTGTCATTCAGTCTGTCAGCCATAGCACACTGGGGACAGTGTGACGCTCTGCCAAACCCAGCTCCTGATTACCTGAGGGACCAGGAGTCCTACCTTGGCAGAGGGCCCTTGGTGGCCCAAGGGCTTAAAAAGCAGAGCAAGAGGTGGCCAAGTGTCTGACTTTGTCTGCTCTTGAAGTGCCTGCCCCATTCATGCTGGAACCCAGGAGTTGGAAACTGTCATGATTTAAAAGAGAAACACCTGCCATAGAAAGCAGGAACTCTCCTGGATTGGAAAGAGGACCTATGCCTCCAAATTTTTTTAAGTGTGAAGTTTATGGGGCTTCCAGGCAAAAATGTAGGAAAATGAATAACAGTTCATTGCTAGGAAAGTTCTAGAACAGAACAGAACAAACAGCAACACAAGAAAAGAAATTTCCAACCCGCTCAGGGCAGTTTGTTCATCTTTGTGCAGTTATGACCACGGCCAGCAGGGGGCGCTGCAGGGAGCACTCCCGGCCAGCAGGGGGCGCTGCAGGGAGCGCTCACAGCCAGCAGGGGGCGCTGCAGGGAGCGATCACAGCCAGCAGGGGGCGCTGCAGGGAGCACTCACAGCCAGCAGGGGGCGCTGCAGGGAGCGAGCACAGTCAGCAGGGGGCACTGCAGGGAGCACTCACAGCCAGCAGGGGGCGCTGCAGGGAGCACTCACAGCCAGCAGGGGGCACTGCAGGGAGCACTCACAGCCAGCAGGGGGCGCTGCAGGGAGCGATCACAGCCAGCAGGGGGCGCTGCAGGGAGCACTCACAGCCAGCAGGGGGCGCTGCAGGGAGCGCTCACAGCCAGCAGGGGGCGCTGCAGGGAGCGCTCACAGCCAGCAGGGGGCGCTGCAGGGAGCGATCACAGCCAGCAGGGGGCGCTGCAGGGAGCACTCCCGGCCAGCAGGGGGCGCTGCAGGGAGCACTCACAGCCAGCAGGGGGCGCTGCAGGGAGCGCTCACAGCCAGCAGGGGGCGCCCCGGTGCCGCTCGAACCCCTCAGGGCCATGGCGGCCTCGTCGGGAGGGACGAGAGGAAATCGCTCCTTTTGCAAACTCAGGGGCACCAATCGGTCCCGGCACCATCCCCGGCAGTGCCCGGGCAGGACAGACGAAGGCAGCAGCTTGGCTCCTAGTGCCCAGTGGCAGCGTAGCAGTGTCCCAGGGCCAGGCACACACCCTGCTAAACTCCTGTGATTGCTCTCCCTGATGCCGAACAGAAAGAAGGCAGCACCCAACCCCAGGTAGGTCTCAGGTGCTCAACAGCACCTCTCCTGGCTTTACACCACACTTCCTGAAAACCCTCAGCCTTTCACTCCCTTTTTCTCCTGCAGCACAGGCACAGCATCTTTGGAAATGTTGAATTCCCCTGCGATGTTGAGGAAAGCAGGTGCTCCTTGCTGACAGTGCCAGGCCTCCTCAGGGGGCTCCAGCCACGGGGGGGAGGAGGAGGAGAAGGAGGAGGAGTCTGAGAGCAGAACCGCAGACCCGAGGGCTCTGCAGCTTCAGTTGCAGCTCCAGGGACAGCCAGGGATAGGAGCAGTGGCTTCAGAGGGATAAATGTGGTAAAACTGGAGCTGCTTGGGCCAATGTCCCTGATCTGCTCTGGGTGTTGCAGATACTTAAGGAGATGCTGAAATTACCACCAGGGTTCCCAAAATTCAGCTGTGCTGCTAAACCATCCCTGTGCACAAACACACAGCGCTGCTGCCTCTCCATGGGATTTTGGGATACTATGGCGGCATTGGACATATTTTGGGGGTCAGATGCCCCCAGCTCTGCCCACAAGGAGATTTTGTGGCTGCCCGGAAGGTTTCCTGGAGCTTCTCACCTTCTCCACTGAACAGGGATGGGCATTGGCCAGCCCTGCTCTGGCCAGCCCCAGGTGGCAGCCAGGACCTGAGGCTCCCCCTGCCCCCTTGGCTTTGATTCTCGCAGCTCTCGAGCTGCTGCAAAGGTGAGAATTCTGTGGGGGAAAAAGGCGTGGCCGTGGTTTGCTCAGCCCTGCAAAAAGCACAAAACCCGGTGTGAGCCCCAGCAGTGGCTCTGCCGGGGCCTTTGATGGTTTTCAGAGCAGGGCTGGCTGGAAACCCCCCCTGCGGGGGCAGCTGCGAGGGAACCAGTCCGGAAATGCAGCAATTGATCATTTGGTCCCTGTGCCCAAGGCACTGAGAGAGCCCCAAAACTGCTGCAAATCCCACAAGGATCTGCTCAACCTGACCGGGACCCTCCTCGGGCCGAGCTGAGCAGGCAGAGCTGAACAAACCAAAACCATTTCTCCCAGTTTAATCCTAAAGCTGCATTTTGTGTCCAATGAGAGGGACAAGGGTCCTGTGCCCCCTGGCACTGGGGGAGGGAATGGGGAGCCCCTGGGGATACTGGGAGCACTGGGAGCACTGGAACGTGGAGCTCTGGCAGCCCCAGATGGGACCCACCACTCGTGGCCACTTCCTGGTCAGGGTGGGCACCCATGGGAGCCTGGGGGGTGCCAAAGGGGGGGTGCACGAAGGCAGGAACCTCCAGTGCCCCCAGTGCCCCCAGTGTCACAGCACGTTCTCGTAGATGTCACCGGGGTCCTGCTGTCGTCCTTGGGGTCCCAGCAGCTCTGTGTGGGTCACCTGGGGGATGTGCTGGGCGGGGACCTGAGAGAGACTCCAGGGTTGGAGACCTGGGTGGGGGTGACACCCGTGGGTGACGTGTCCCCCCCATACTCTCCCTCTGCCCACTCAGTGCCCACAGCATGGGGGTCCATCACTGCCCCCTCCTCCAGGGGGTCCTATGGGGATAACTGGGGTTCTGGGTGGAGTCTGGGGCAGGGGGGAAAAGGGGAGGCCCGACCAGACCCTTCCAGTCACCTGTCCTGGGGCTTCCTGGCAGCTGCAAGGACAAGGGGAGGGACTGACCATGGGGACCCTGGGACCCCTGACCCTTCCTGGGACTTTGGCAGCTCCAACAACACATGGGATACAAAAATTCCCACTGCACCCCCGATTCCCACTGCACCCCTGATTGCCTCTGGACACTCCAATCACCCCTGAATCCCCCAGAACTTCTGCACCACCACAGTGCCCCCATTGCCCCCCGTGCTCCCGACCCTCTGAGCAACAAAACTCGAAGCCTGGCAGGTAGGGGCACCTCTCAAACTCCCCCAGGACCCCAGAAAGATCCCCCAACATCCCTGCATGACCCTCCAAGAGTTCCCAAAACCCTCCAGGAGCTCCCAGTGCCACATCAATATTCCTGAAAACCCACCCAGTGATCCCCCTGGAGCCCAACCAAGACCCTCCAAATTCTCCCCACAGCTCTCAGTAGCCCCAGCCGAGGTCACTGCGGGCTCAGTTTCCCCCAGCCCAGGGGCCCTGGGTGCTGCCCAATCTCTGCCCCCACTATGGGGCCTTCCCATCACTCCAGTGCCTCCCACTTCCCCGAGGGTCACAACTTTTGTTGTAGAATGTCACAGATGTCACTGGGTTCCCACGGTTGCCCATGTGGCCCCTGCAGCGCCACGTAGGTCACCTGAGGATCCTCCACCATGGGGGCTCCGTGGGAATAAGGGGATGTGTGGAAGAGGATGGGAGGTCCTGGAGATTTGGGGAAAACACAAATCATGGTCAAAGCCTGCACTCACCTCTCCTGGTGTTTCCTGCCATCTGCAAAGGAAAAATGAAGGGGTGACTTTGATTCCCCATCCACCTCCGGGAATCCTGAACCTCCACCAGACCCTCAATTCCCTCCATTCCACCCATGTGGATCCACCAGTGAAAGGCCACAATGATACCCATGAGCAGCACCAGGAACAAGAGGGACCCAACCACCCATGCAGCCTCTGCAGGAAATAGAGAGGGACACACTGGGGTCCCCGGGGTCACCCCAGAGGTTCTGCAATCCCAGTGACCTCATGAGCTCCCCTCCTGTTTCCTGTTCCATTTGTGTCACTGCCAAGGACACAGCAGGGGGTGAACCTGGGTCATCTGTGATCAAGGGATTGCAGACCCACATAGGAACCCCGAGTGACCCCACCTGTGCCTCCATGTCCCCAGGGTGTCACCTCCAGGGCCAGCTCTGGGCTGAGTGCCCGGAACACGCCGTGCCCGTCCTGTCCCAGCTGGTTGGTGGCCACGCACTGGTAGGTGCCTGAATGTCCCACATCGACGTCCCCAAGATCCAGGAGGGGACCCCGGGCCACGTCCTGCCCATCGTGCAGCCAGGTGAAGGTGACAGGGGCTGAGCCCACCTGCACTGAGCAGCGCAGGGTCACGGGGTCACCTGCATGCACCTGGAGTGCCGGGGGACCAGGGGTGATGGTGGCATTGGCCACGGGCACTGCAGGGACACAAACGGGGCTGGCACCTGGCGTGGAGGAACGGGGGGACGGACGGGAGGTATGGGTTTGATGGGGAAATGTCGTGGATGGGGTGACCTCATGGAGAGTCTACAGAGAGCGATGAGGAGACACAGGCCAGAGGCTGGGGAACTCAAGAAAGATGTCTGGGGGTGTTTGTGGTTGAATTGTTCCCTTTTCTTTCTGTGGAATTTTTCCCATTGTTATGCTAAGTATTTGTGGCTACACCTTAGTAGCAATAGTTTTCTCTCGCAGGGGATGGGGGATAGGGGGACACCGGAAAAGGAAAGGTGGGACAGGGGTCTGGGGGGGCTCTCGCTCTCTCGCTTGGCTCGTGGAGTGGGAGGACGGCCCGGGCTCTGATCTGGCATCTCCCCTGCCATCCCAGCGCTGAGATCCACGCTCCCTGCTATCAAACACCGCTCTGCTCCTCGCCCACCTCATCCTCCTACCTCCGGACACTCTGCCGAGCACCACGACCGACACCATGAGGGGGAGTCGCCTCCCCATCCCTCTCACCCCTGGGCCCCCGCCATCCCCCAGCCCTCTTCAACTGTGCGGGACCTGCCCTGCCCCCAGCACCGGGAACTGAGCGCAGGGAGACGGCCTGTGGCCAAAAGGGACTGGAGCTGAGCTAGACTGTTCTGTTCTGTTGTCAGTTTTTATAGCTGTTGTTGTTTTCTGCCTTGTTAGATATCAGTAAAGAACTGTTATTCCTATCCCCACATCTCCTGCCTGAAGGCCTCTGATTTAAAACTAAAATAATTAAAAGGGAGGGGGTTGCATTCTGCATCTCAGGAAAGGGGTTCTCGCCTTTGCTTAGCAAATACCTTTCTTTCAAACCGAGACATCAATAAATACCTCTGCACAAAAAGCTGACATAATTGCTTTAACTCGCGCCCTAAACATCACAAGAAATATATATATATTTATACAGACTCAAGATACACATTTAGAGTTATACATGCACATGGAGCCATCTGGAAAAAGAAAAGACTGTTAAACTCACAAAAGAAAAGTATCAAACACGTGCAAGAAATATTGTGGCTACTAAAAGCAGTTTAGCTCCCTGAGCAAATAGCAATTATGCACATTAAAGCACACCAAAAAATGAGCTCAAAATTGGAAAAAAGAAACGAGCTAGCAAACAAAGAGGCAAAAGATGCAGCAAAACGTGAAATAACGATTAAAGAAGCTTTAATTCCAAATAAACAAATCTCCCTTGAAAGTAAGCCAGTATATACCAAAAAGAATAGAAAACGAATTAAAAATCAAGAAAGAACATATAACCAAAAGAGATGAGCTGTTACTGCAGAAGGAACAATGGCCATCCCTTCTCACCTGTTATAGTCATTAGTAAAGAAAGAGCACCAAAAAACACACTGGGGAATAGATACCCTGGTTCAGGTTCAGGTAACCCGACAGTGTGACATTTGCCTCCAAGCCAAACCCAGAAATATTCCCAAACCAATTTTTCCCAGAAAGTTTTTTGTTCCAAGAAAATAGAAGAGGCATTCATTCAAAAAAAGAAGAAAAGAAAAGGAAAATAAAATAAAACACAACAAAATAAAATAAAATAAAATAAAATAAAAACGAAATAAAATTTAAAAAACTTGTCAAAAATATTTATTGGTCTTGAAATCGGGTGGGACAGGGCTGCTAGAGGCATGCAACTCCTGGGCGTTTTGGGGCTGTGGGGTTCCCCTGGCTCCAGGGTGTTACGAGTGTGATAATTGATAAAAGATTCGTGTTAATCATAGAAGTTTTGGAGTTTACATAAACCAGAATACTTAGATAAAAACATGGACCTAGATAAAGGGAAATATATGATTAAAACCATTCTGTTTAAATCCACCTGTTATGAATATTGTGTTTTCTAAATAAATTGTATTTGATACCAGTTTGTGAAACAAGGTTTCCACGGCTTGAAAGATTTTGCAAAATCAGATTTCCTGCCTTTGTGCAATCAATTGCCACCTATCTGCTAACACCAGACTTCCCACTTCTGCTGTTCTTTATCGACCAAGGCCAGATAGTTACTTGACAAACCATCTGGACAGCGGTCCCACGGATGTTTCTTTGACCACTACTGCTTACTTAGCAGAATTATGACAGCAAAAAAAATAACAACTATTGATTACTACAAGGAAAACCATACTATAAAAAGGAGCTGCAAACCAAGGTTCGGTGTAGCATAGTGTGGGCGGTGTCCCCTCACGTTCCCCAGCGAGCTGCTTGCTCTGTCTATATCAAATAAAGCAATCTAAATTTTGCTGAATATCGAGACTTTTGTTTCTCATTTCTAACACGAGGATAATTCGTCTACCCGGCCCTGGAGCGGCTGCGGGAGGCCAGGTCTACCCGGCTCCGGGGCCGGAGGCGTCCTGGATCGGACAGGTCTGCCCCGTTCCGGCGGGACGGGCGAATTTGGGCAGGGCTGGGTAGACCTGTTGTCCCCACCGGGCTCCGATGTTCACCAGGGGCTCGCTGTTTGTGGCTGCCTCCAGCTGTGCCACGCGGGCGGTCACCGGCAAGGAAAGTGCAGCCCACGAGGGGAAGAGTGGCGTGGCTTTGTCCGGGTTCCCGTCCCACCCAGCTTCCTGGGACAGGCGAGCCGAGAGGTGATGCCAGAGCCGCTCCCCGGCCGAGGCGAGGCGAGGCGGGGACAGAGAGAAGCCGCGAGCGTGTCCCGCTCGGGCCCGGCTGCCGCCGGCTTCGTGAAGGGGGGCGGGCGCCCGCTCGCTCCTCCGGGGATGGCGGCGGGCGAGGCGGCGGCGCCTCGTACCTTTTCTGCCGGGCCTTAAGCCGGGGCCCGCCCGCTCGCCGGGGACGGCGTTTTCGGCTCTCGGCCTGGTGCGGTGGCCGGCAGCCGGGGCTGGACTGTGGCCAGGGTTGTGTTGAGCCGGCCGAGGCTTTCCCCGGCCCCTTCCCCGAGAGCCCCGAGCATGGCTCGCTCGGCCGAGGTGGCTGCGCCTCCTTTCCCTCTCCCGACCTGTTTGCCGGAGTGTCCGTGTCGGAAGGGCCGCGGGGACGTGCAGTGGGGCGTGTGGCCTCGCCTCGGCCTCGCCCGCTTGCCTGAGGGGCTCGGTGACGGGAGTCGCCCGATGAAGTTTGCGGGCCGGGGTGGCGGCACCCTGTCCCCGCCGTGTGTTGTTGAAGTCGTCCCCCTTCCTCGGCCCTAAGCCGGGGACACGCTTAGCGGGCGGAATTTTTCAGGATTGGCGGCGGTGGCGGTGGCCGGAACCCGGCAGAGCCCTCGGGAATGTCGTGGGTGAGGCTGGAGAGCGAGAGATGTCGATGGAGGGGTTGGGGGGAGTGAGAGGCGCGGGCCTCGCCCCCAGCCCTGGCCCGTGACCCGGTGGCTAACACGGGTTGTATGACGCACCCTGTGCTTTTTATTTGTTTTTTTATTTTTGGTCACTGTTTGCCATCCCCCGGCTTTTCTGGAGGGAATCCAATCGCTGCGGGGTGGGCAAAAGCCGCTGGCCCGTGGCATGGTCGGTGGCAGCTTCTCCCACACTTGGTGGATGGGTTCCCTGGGGGCGGTGAAACGTGGCCTGCCACGGCCGCCCCTGCCCGTTGTGCACTTTTCTCACTAGGCAAACATCCTTCCATGTCGGCTCTCCCAATCATTGTGAAGCAGAATTCACCAGGCCTTGGATTGTTCACCCACTGATAGTGAACGTGAGCTGGGTTTAGACCGTTGTGAGACAGGTTAGTTTTACTCTAGTGATGATGTGTTGTTGCAACAGGCTGCTCCTGCTCCTTCTAAATTACTTTCTTGAAGTGTGTCCATCCTTCCTGGACCCCTTTGTTCAGAAGGACTGTTCCCCTTGAAATATCAGTACCTGATTTGGTACTCTCCAAAACTGTATCCTGAATAGACCAAAGTGTGCCCTCCGTAATTCCAGTGTAGAAGTTTTATTGATGCCCCTCCTTGTTTCACATAATATTGAAAACTGGATTATTTCATGGTCATTGTACCCCAGGCAGCCTCTGACCACCACATCTCTCACCAGCCCTTCTCTGTTTGTGAACAGCAGGAGACAGAGCTTTCCTTGGGAGTGAGAGTGTTACCAAAAATTTGTTCAAATTAAAAACTCCTTAACACCAGTGCAGCATTAAAAAGCAGCATTCTTTATTTGGATGGATACACAGGGGGACAGCTCCTCCCAAAGCCGTGCATGCTGAGTACAAGAAATTTCTGTTTATATTCTGTACTCTGCAAACCTATTCATTGATTGTCCTGGACTAAACACACGTATGATAATCATTTCCCCAAAATCATGAACATATTTTCCCTCCCCTTTACCCATGGCTTCTTCTGTCCTGGGGGTCTCTATGGTGGTCCCTGGTGGTCATTAACCCCAATGTTCCAGTTCAGCCTGGCTGAGTTGGCAGGACACTGAGGCAGGGGAACTTCCAGTTCCCCTTCTCACACAACGGGCATTGTGCAGGTTCCAGAGGCCAGTGGTTTTGGAGAGAAGAATTGTGTTAGCTCAGCTAGGGTGGGCAGTTTATCATCTGGTAACATGAGGTCACAGAGTGGGCTGTGACATCACACAGTGGGGTATGTGAGGTCATCGAGCAGCTATGACATCATAGGCTGTCTCTGTGACATCACAGGGCAGGCTGTGACATCACAGGAGAGGCTGTGTGACATCCCAGCAGGGCTGTGTGAGGTCACTGCGTTGGTCACTCTGCCCCAGCCCCCCCTCACAGTTTCCCCAGACAAGTCCAATGCTGTTCATGCCCAGCAGGGTCCCCTGTCCCCCGGGATCCCCCTGATCCACCTGGAGCCACAGCCTCCCCCAAGGATGTTCCACAAATCAACCCCAGAGCCTGACACGGGGACAAGGGGCCAGGGCTGTGTGACCTGGACATCAAGGACGTGGATTATCCAGGTCACTGGGGCCTGGTTTGGGTTCCCCAGGGCAGGAAAGATGTCTGGGGCTGGAGCAGGGTGAGGGAAGGGCCTCCAAGGTGGGGCTGGAGCCCTTTGGCTGTGAGGAGAGGCTGAGGGAGCTGGGCTTGTCCAGCCCGGAGCAGGGAAGGCTGAGGGGCTCCTCATGCCAGCCTGGCAGAGCCACCCAGGAGCTGATGGAGAACACAGAGCCAGGCTCTGCACTGGGGGGGCTGGGGGGGACAAAAGTCAATGGGTGGAAGGAGAGTGAGGGCAGATCAGACATGTGGAAAACCTTTGTTCCCATGGGCTCAGAGAGGTTCTGAGATGCTGCCCCATCCCTGGCCTTTGGGATTTTCCAATCCACACCAAATCAAGCCTTGAACCACTTGGTCTGACCCAGTTTCTGACAGGTTTGGCTGCAGACTTGCTGAGGTCCCTTCCAACCTCAGCTCCTGGATGATCCCTGGACGATGCTGCTCCCGATTTTGGAATGGGCTGGAGCAGATGTTTATGGGACAGGAGCCCTCTGGGGCTGTAGGGGACCTGCAGCTTGGAAGGTGCACGAGCACATCTCATTAGCTGGGGCATTTGAGGACTTCACAAAATGTCAAAAATTTCCCACCAGAAGAGAATAGAAATTTCCAGGATGTGTACTGATGGCAGGACAAGAAATACTGATCTTCCCCTGTACCTGTGTTACCACTACACTGTCTATTATTTCATGTCCCTCTTCATTTGGGTGTTTCACATCTCCTGTTTAAATGGCCATGTCTAAGGACATTTCTTCCTTAGACCAGCTCCTATGGCTGTGCCATTGCTCCCAGATTTCTTCCTCCAGTTGTTCTCTGGTCATTCCACATTCAACATCTTAATTGTGTCTACATCTATCACAGAATCACCCTTTCTAATGCCTGTGTCTAAAACTGTTCCTGTATGGAAATATCTTGTGCGTGGTGGATACATCAGATACTGCTTTGACATTGCACAGAGCTGAGGAAAGAATTTTGAAGTTTATTGAATTTTATCATGGGTCCTTTTTTTATGTTGGCCATGAAGAGAAACCTTCTGTGCCTCTGAGTCTCACCAGTTGCTGACCCCCAAAGGACACAAACCTGATGAGTTGTGGTTCCCACTGCAGTGGTGGCACTTGCACCTCTCTCCATACCCACAGCAGAGCTCCCTTGTCACACAAAGTCCCTGGCAATGCAGGGATGAAGGAAACAGGACAGGCTGTGGGGATCAGGGGCAGGGCACAGGCAGGGATTTGGGGTGGCTGTGAGCCCAGGGCAGGTCCCAGCCCTTGGCCTTGGTGAACCTCATCCAATTGTCCTGGGCCCATGGCTCCAGCCTGTCCAGATCCCTCTGCAGAGCTTCCTGCCCTGCAGCACAGCCACACTCCCACCCAGCTTGGCCTCACCTGGACACTGACTGAGGGTGCCCTCCATGGCCTCGTCCAGGTCAGCAATAAAGAGATTTCACTGCCCTGGCCCCAGTCCTGAGCCCTGGGGACACCCCTGGATGTGGCTCCATTGCCCAGCACTCCTTGGGCTGGACTTGTGTTTTTTATGGAGCTGTGCCTGCCTTTGGTTTTGTTTGCTGGCAATAAATGAGCATCCCTCTGTGTCTCAGGCAGCTCCTTCTCCAAGGAAAGCAGGTGGGAGTTGGTGCCAAGGAGCTGAAAGCTGCAGGCACAGCCTGGAGGGGAGGGAGCTCAGATTTGCACAAGGCTGCTCTGAGTGCCAGGGCTTGGATGGGGGAAATGGTGGGGTGAGGGTAGGGACAGAGTGTGATTGATTGTCAGCCATAAAGAGTCTTGATTTTCATCTCTATTCAGACTGCATTAGGAGGTGCTTGGGATCAATATCAACTGGAGATTGCTGATACCAATCTATAAACAGAAAAAAAATAAATAGGAAAGAAGTGCTTCTCTCTTTTTAATTGAAATATGTTTTGAATGGAGTGAAAGCTTAGACAAGTCCTGCCTTATGCTCACGTTTCTGGCAGTAGCTCTTTTTCAGGTGACCTGAATTCCAAATTGCTCTTGCTCTCAAGTTCCTTAGAATGCCTGCTTAGATATAATATAAAATAAATTATTTACTGGAACGACTCAAAATTCTTCAAGAGACTTTAAACGGACTACTGACTGCACAGGATAAACAAAAGAAGTCCAGGTAGATACAAACACAGTGCACAATGAAGTTTCCTATATTACAGATAGTGAACAAATAGCAGAGATCAGGAGTCAATGTAACTTACCACCAAACTGATGAGGGAGTACACAGGGAGCCCTTTCACTCAGCTTCCAGAAAAGGAACCACAAAGTTGCATCCAGACGTGGGGGAGAAGCCCTACCTGTTTGCAGGGACTATGAAGAAGATTTCTGCTTGGTGAAAGTTTTGTGTGACTTTTACAGTTTGTAAAGTGAAGTGTGTGTCACTCAGAAATTCAAGGCTCATCTCCCTTCAGTCTGCTCTCAAGGCAAGATGTTCATGGTCAGCTGGGAATTCCACCTCCCTGGCACCAGAGAGAACTCAGGACAGGACAGATGTCGGGCCTGGGTTATCTCAGCAGTTCCTGAGAGGGGGAAGATGCCCTGAGTGATGGCCCCAGCTGATGGACAGAACAGATGAGCTCTGCTGGGCCATAGGGGAAGTCCTGCTGCAGGAACCTCATGGAACCAAGGGTCTGTTGTGACATTGTGATGGCTCCTGGAACCAAGGAGACCATGGTGACACCAATGAACCTCATGGAACCAAGGGCCTGTGTGGTACTGCACTAGAGAGAGAGAAAAAGAGAGTAAGAACAGCAACACACGTGGACCTCTTTAGGGGAAAAAGGCCAACTTTATTGAACAGACAGCCCATATTTAAAGCATGTTACAGAGAGCTAAGATAGGACAGTAACTCCTTGGATAATTGGGAAAAACATCTGTGAGACCATACCTTAGAATGTGTCTCACAGAAAAACACCAGGTCTAATCTTTATTATGAATTCCATTCTGTTTTTCACCAGATTTCATGTTGTTTTGACCAGATTATCATCCTGGGAGAGATTCTCCTCAGCTGAAGCTAGAACCAGCTTATCAGCCTGGGAATGAAGCTGAAAAGCTCCAGCCTGAAATATTTTTCAGGATGTAATTTTTCTAGCTTTCTAACAATGTGTCCACAGGTCTGTGGTGACACTTTAGAACCACAGAGACCATTGTTGAGTACAGAACCTCATGGAACCAAAAGTCCATTGTGACACAGCAAGGCCTCCTGGAACCTAAAAGAGCATTGTGACACCGTGGGACCCCATGTACCCAAATCTCCATTGTGATAGTGCAGAACCTCATGGAACCAAGTGTTTATGATGACAACAGCAAGGCCTTGTGGAACAAGGGAGTCCAGAGGTTTAAAACATTCCTTGTATGGTTCTGCCTTGGGGAAGGAGAACCTCCATGGTGGCACCTAGGGCTGGCACACGCTAAGGGAAGGTGTCTGTAATGTGGAAATTCAGGAGTTTTAGATTGCTTCAAAAAAAGAAAAGGAAGAAAACCCCTGTTTTCCTGAGTGCAGGCAGTTCTCCAAGCAAAGCAGGTGCCAGGTGAGTGAGGACAGACAGGATGGGCTTGGGCATGTGGAGCAAGGTTGTCCACACTGGGTCAGACCTCAAGGCACAGCTTCTGTGAGCAGGCCAGACCTCCTGAGGAGAAAGCCTGGATCAATATCAACCACAAAATGCTGTAATCATCTCATCTGTAAAGAGAAGAGAAATAAAATACACCCTTTAAAATAGAAATATGTACTTCTAAGAAGCTCTTTGAAATATTCCTCCATATCTGGAGTTGAAAGCCATTGTTATGAACTGCACTGGACGAGAGGGAAATCAAGGCAGAGCCATGGTTTGTCAGGACTTGCTTGATGCCAATGAGCCCCGTGGTGCATTTGGTGCTGCCAAGGAGCTCCAAATAAGATTTTGGAAATATTGGCTCATTCTCTGCAGTGCTGCCTTTGCCAGGAGCCCAGCCCAGCTCAGCAGCACAGACACAGCACAAGGACTTTAATGACCCTCTCGGGGTTGGGGCTGAGTCCCTGAACATCAGTCCCTGAGAGGGAGCAGAAGAAACCTCTCAAGAATTCAAAGTCAGAATCAAACTCCAAAGTTTCTGCTACTTTTAGTGAGTCTCACTAATAAACATGAAGGAGAAAGTTTCCCAAGGGTTCAATTAGAACAGAAATTGATGACAATGACATCAGGTAGGAAAAAACAGGGTAAAGGAGGAAAAGAAACATCTCCAGAATTCAAAGTCAGATTCCAAATCCAAAGTTTCCTGAAGTTCCAATGGGTCCCAGTGAGGGACATGCCTGAAAAAGTGTCCCCAGGTGTGGGTTTATTGTTTTTATGACATATTTTTTAAGTGTGGGCTTATTGTTTTTATGTTAAAATTTTGGTGGGGATTTTTTCTTTTTCTGAATGAACCAGAGAGATGGGACTTCTGAGTTGCTTTAGGAAGTATAGCTTATTTTTTTATTTTCTATAAAGGTAGAAAGGGTAAGGTGGCTTCACAGATGTTCACAGCATGGCTTAGAAGTCACAAGACTTATGATTACAATGGCTTTTCAGGATATATTAAGAAATAAAACAACATCAAAAGAGATATTTATGCTTCTAATTTAATACAAAAATATTTTGTCTTATTGAGACATTCTACAGTGTGAAATTTCTTAGCCAATTATAACACAGAAACGTACATTGCTACACTCTAAAACTTCTTGTTACCTTTGTAACTGTCTTTATTTTTTCTATATCTTAAATTCTAAATTTAAACCTATCTCTATTTAACTGTGCTTAATTCTAAACTTTACCTTACAAACCCAATGTTCTGAGAATTCATTGCATTTTGAATTTCAACACTTGGGTTCCAGTTAGAGCAGAACACTGGGGGCACAGATGACAGGTGGGGACAAACAAGGGAAAGGTGTCTGTGATGCTGAGCAAACCTGAATGTGTTTCAGGAATGCAAAGGGCCAAGGGCTGAGCCCCAGCCCCTGGCAAGGCAGATCCTGTCCCTCCCTCATTGCTCAGGGCTCTTCCCGGCCCACTGGGCTCTGGCCATGTGCAATGCCAAGGGCAGCACCATGGGGCGGCCCCTGCCAGGCTGCTGAGCAGGGACAAGGAGGCAATGAGGCCCCAGCACAGCAAGGCTCACTTGTCCCCTGCTGGCCTCAGGCCCAGGGCCAGCCTGCATGGCCCAAGTGCTGCAGGAGTTGGCTGTGTCAGGGCCTTTCAGCTGCTGCCCATCCCTGTGCCCTCTGCAGCCCAGGCTGTCCTACGGTGTCCATGCCCTGCGCCTCTGTCCCTGCAGGCTGTCGTCATCCCCCGGCTGCCCCACCTCGCTGGCCCCTTCCTTTGCTGACAGCTCTGCCTCCTGCCTGCCTCTGCCTGGACACACAGAGCCTTGGCCTTGATACCAAAAGTGTTTAATTCAAGTTTTACTGTGCCTATGTTCCTTTGAACTTCATGTGCCTATGAACTTTCAGGAGAAAAACAAGGCATTGTGTGGCTGCTTTCCCAGCTGGGACAGTTGGAAGAAATGAAGAAGGCATCTGGCTCAAGGCTGCAGTGATAGAAAAATCAAAGACTATAACTGGGAAATAGGCATGACTTCTATGGAAATGGGTAAATTGTAATGCACATGTAGTGACTGAAATTAAGCCACACGCTCTTAGAATCACATGTCCGCATGAGGTTAGGTGTTATCCTCTGCTGGACCTCAGGCCTGAATAAATTATGCCCTTTTTAACACCAGATTAGTTTCAAAGAGTCTTATTCTTATATATTGGAGATTTGGTAACATCGTGGCCTCAGGGACCCAAGGAGTCCACTGTGACACTGTGGAACCTCATGGCACAAAGGCTCCATTGTGACACAATAGAATCCCATGGAACCAAGGGCCCTTTTTAACCCTGTGGGGCTGCATGAAACCAAAATCCATTTGGACACAGCGGGGCCCAATGGCACTGATGGTCCATTGTGATAGTGCAGATCCATGGAGACCATTGTGACACCACAGAAACGCCTGGAACCAAAATTCCATTGTGACAGAGAAAGGTCTCATGGAACCAAGGGGCCATTGTGACACAGCAGAGCCAGACAGAACCAAGGAGTCCATGGTGACACTGTGGAGCCTCATGGAACAAAGGGTCTGTTGTTACACTGGGGGCCCTGTGGAGCCATGGAGACCATTCTGATACTGTGGTGCTCCATGAAACAAAGGGGCCATTCTGACAGTGCCACCCCTCACGGAACCAAGGGCCCAATTGTGTCACAGTGGGGCTTTATGGAACCAAAGGTCCATTGTGACACTGCAGGGCCTTGTTTAACCAAGGGGCCATTTTAGCACAGCAGGGCCTCATGGAATCAAGGGGACCACAGTGACAGTGTGGGGCTCCATGGGATGAAGGGTCCATTCTGACACCATGGAACCAAGGAGGCCATTTTGAAGCAGTGGGGCCTCATGGAACCATGGAGACCATGATGACACTTTGAGGCCTCATCTAACCTAAAGACCATTGTGGCACTGCAGGAACTCATGGAACCAAGGGCACAATAGTGACACTGTGAGGCTCCAAAGGACCAAGGGGGCATTCTGAGACTGCAGAACCAAGGGTCCGTTGTGACACAGCAGGACCTCATGAAAGCATGGAGGCCATTTTAAAAGTTTGAGGCTTTTTTAAACTAAAGGGCCATCGTGACACTTCAGAGCCCTGTGAAACCAAGGGGACCCTAGTGACACTGTGGGGCTCAATGGGACCAAGCGGCCACTGTGACACTGTGGGTGTCACAGAACCAATCGTCTGTTGTGACATTGGAGAGCCTTATGGAATCATGGAGACTACTGTGACACAACAGATCTCATTGAACAGAGGGGCCATTGTGACACTTTGCAGCCCCATGGAACTGAGGAGTCCATTGTGACATTACTGGGGCTTGCCAGGCCAAGGGGCAATTGTGGCACTGTGTGGCACGGTTACAGGGGGCAATTGTGGGGGTTTAGATAAGTCCCTGCCCTTTGCCCTGGCCTCTGGCAGCAGGCAGTGTCTTTATTGAGGTGGTCAGCACCCAAAAACTCACTCTCATTTGCAATATCTTTAATAATGGCTGTTTCGGTCTATTATAGCATGAATTCTTTATTTAATAGACAGAAAACTAACAGACATAAGACTTAAACCAATACTACACAGGAATAAGGACAAAAAGAGACTTCTACCAGGTATATACAGCACGAGGTTAAAGGTACCTCTTAATATTACAGCTAGCAAAGATATAACTTAGGATTCATTGTATCTTACCATCCAATTGTTGGTGGAGTCTCACATCGAGATCCTTTCCCTCAATCCCCAGGGAAGTACCCGTGGAATCTGTGTGCAAACTACAAGAAGAAGCCCTTTACACCTTCAGGGTGTGCATGTGATGGCTTCTGCTTCTGCGATAACTCATATGTCTTTTAGTTTGTAAAACAGTGTCTCTCAGTCAAGAATATTCATTTATCTCTTCCCACATCTGCTCTCCAGACTAAGATGTTGATTCTGAGCTGAGGCCTGAGCCCTTTTGGCCCCAGAGATGATCCCTTGCTGGGTCTCTCAGCCCGGATTATCTCTTTATGCACCGACTGTCTGTGGTAGGGGTGGGTGGACGTCCTGCCACAGGCACCCCTGAACCAAGGAGACCTTTGTGACCCTGCAGGGCCCATGGAGCTAAGGGTTCATGTGACAGTGGGGGACCCCATGGAACCACTTTCTATATCCCTTTACTGTAATCATTATATGTACAGCTTCTATCTCTCAGCTAAGCTCTTAACCATTTGATTTTTGCTTCAAAGTGTGAAGTGGATAAAGCTCAGATTTGCACAAGGCTGCTCTGAGTCCTGGGAACTGGATGGGGGAAATGGTGGCGTATGGGCAAGGACAAAGTGTGATTGATTGTCAGCCAAAAAGGGTCTTGATTTTCATATCTGTTCAGACTGCATTAGGAGGTGCTAGGGATCAATATAACTGGAGATTGCTGATATAAATCCATAAACTGGAAAAGAATAAATGGCAAAAAAGATATTCACTCTTTTTGTTTTTAAATAAAATATGTTTTGAATGGAGTGGAAGTCCTGCTTTATGCTCAGGTTTCTAGTAGTAACTCTGTTTCAGGTGAACTGCACCCCAAATTACGCTTGCTCTCATGTTCTTTAGAATGGCTGATTAGGTCTATTATAAAAGGAATTATTCACTGAATGGACACAAGATTAATAGACAAGAGACTTTAAATGGACTACTTACTGCACAGGATAAAGAAAAGAAGTCCAGGTAGATACAAACACAGTGCACAATAAAGTTCCCTATATTACAGCTAGTGAAGAAATAGCAGAGATCAGGAGTCAATGTAACTTATCACCAAACTGATGAGGGAGTACACATGGAGCCCTTTCACTCAGCTTCCAGAAAAGGAACCACAAAGATGCATCCAGACTTGAGAGAGAAGCCCTACCTGTTTGCAGGGACTATGCAGAAGATTTCTGCTTGGTGAAAGTTTTGTGTGACTTTTATAGTTTGTAAAGTGAAGTGTGGGTCACTCAAGAAATTCAAGGCTCATCTCCCTTCAGCTGCTCTCAAGGCCAGATGTTCATGGTCAGCTGGGAATTCCACCTCCCTGGCACCAGAGAGAACTCAGGACAGGACAGATGTCGGGCCTGGGTTATCTCAGCAATTCCTGAGAGGGGGAAGATGCCCTGAGTGATGGCCCCAGCTGATGGACAGAACAGATGAGCTCTGCTGGGCCATAGGGGAAGTCCTGCTGCAGGATCCTCATGGAACCAAGGGTCTGTTGTGACAGATCAAGTCACAAAAAATGGGGCTTCTGGAATCTGATGGAGCCAAGTGTCAATTGTCAGAACAGCAGGGCCTCATGGAACCCAAGTGACCCTTGGGACTCCGTGGAATCTCATGGAACAAACTGTCAGGTGTAACACAGCAGGGTGTCATGGAACACAGGTGCCACTGGGACATTGCCATTGCTCATGGAACCAAGTGTCCATTGTGACACAACTGGGCCTAATGGAACACAGGAGACCATTGTGACACAAGGGAATCTCAAGAAACCAAGACTGCATTGTGAGACAGCAGGGTGTCAGGGAACCAAGGGAACCATTGTGAGGCAATGGAATGTCCTGGAAGAACAGGTAGATTTTCAAGAGAGCAGGACCTGATGGAACCCAGGAGCCAATGGGACATTTCCAAGGCTCATGCAAGCAAGCATCCATTGTGACAGAGCCAGGCCTAATTGAGCAAAGAAGAACATGGTTACCCAATGGAATCTGATGGAACCAAGTGTCCACAATTTCACAGTGCTGCCTTATAGAGTGGTGGAGACCATTGTGTTGCAATTGAATATGCTGGAACTGTTGTGACAAATGTGGGCTTTATGAAACCAAGGAGACCACTGTGATGCAATCAAATCTCAAGGAAACAAGGGTCAATTGTGAACACATCAGATGCTCAGGAAAATAAGGAGAACGGTGTAACATAGTGGAATCTCATGGAACCAAGGCTTTATTTTGACAAAGTAGGACTGAATAGGAGACAGGTGCCATTGGGACATTGCCAGCTCTTGTGGAATCCAGTGTCCATTGGGACACAGGGCAGGTCATGGAAACTTAGGGAGCGTTGTGACGCAACAGAACCAAGGGTCAATTGTGACAGAGAGGGGCCACATGGAGTGGCCTGATGGAAACCCAGTGCCACTGGGACATCTCCAGCCTTGAAGGAAGCAAGTGTCCATTGTGACACAGCACAGCCTCGTGAATCACAGGAGAGCACAGTGACACCGTGGAATCTTGGAGAACCAAGTGTCAATTGTAAACCCATGGAAGCCAGGAGACCATTGTGACACCGTGGAATCACATGGAAGCAAATGTCCTCTGTGTCATGTTTCATGTTGTGGCCTCACAGAGCACTGGAGACCATTGTGACAGAATAGAAAAATGTGGAGCAAAGGCTCTTGTAAGAGTCAGTCTGGAGTTTCCCTCATTTGCCTCACGACCATCGCGAGGATAGAGGCTGTCCCAAGGACCCCCACCCGCTTCTGGACAGGAGTTCTGGCCTGGCCGAGGTGGATGCTGGCCAAGGGACTGTTTGCTGGTGCTCTGTGCTTGCTGTGCTGTCCACGGTACAGAGCCTTTGAACAGGTACTGCACCTACAGCTGCTTCTTGGAGCACCACTGCATGTTCTGTCTCGAGCACCTCACAATGGCCCATAAATCTCCCACCTCTTGGCCAGACTCTACTCACTTTGGAAAAGGACTATAAGAAAGCGACCCTCTGGAGAAGCCTTTGAGATCTCCCCACAGAAGACGTGTCTATTGGCTGGGACCACGAGGACACCGGAGTCTCTTGGGCCAGACCACGAGGACATCCGTCTCATCTGTCAGTAGCTATTCCCCATTCTCCCCTTTCTCTAACTAACTCAGAAAACACTTCCTAAATGCAGCAACATGTTGCATATTCATAGACCTTCATGCATTATTCAGAATCATTCTCCCCAACCTGTAAATCATTACTTTTTCCTTCCCTGGGGTTCTGGTGTGAACAGAATGTGAACAATTTCTTGATTATCTTTTTTCCATTCCCTGAGTTAGGTACATGAACAAAAGATTTTACATCAAAATGTTGTAGTCCAAAAAAATATATTTATCACTACTATTTATAAGTTCTGTTAATCGCAGAGCTATAAGAAACTATGTTCATACAGCAAAGTTTTCCAACAGACAGCATTTATTTTAATATTTGCAAAAAGACAATAATATAATATGTACTTATAACACATCTAGGATTCAAATTTCTTTTCTGAGTCTGGAAGAGTCATAGCTGGGGCACTAATCATTTTGTTCTTTTTCATTTTCTCAGCTTTTGTTCCTTTTCTCCTGTCCATACCACAACCTTGAGGCTATTGAGGTTTAGAAAGTGATACAATGTTATGGGTAGAACAGAATCATCAATCCAGGTCATGCAAAATATCCTATTAATGCTCAGAATTCTTTTCAGTCCTGGATTACTTCTGAGATTCTCCAGACCCTCTCTGGGTCAATACACCACAAACCTACAGTCAGAATACGTCCCAAATATTTAACTATTTTTTAGAGCATTTGCTCTTTTTTTTTTCAAATAATCAAAGATGCTTTTTTTAGCCTGAACATTCAGCCAATTTGCAGAGGCTTCTTCTACCACCTCTTGTCCTCCTGATTGCAGCAAGTCATCCACATCCTGCATTAACCCAACCCCTGGGGGTGGGGTAAATTCTTGTCATGTTTATTGCAAGGCTTCCCCGAATAAGACTGGTGCTTCCGTGCATCCCTGCAGAAGGACCGTCCATGTCTTTTCCATTTTCCCTTCTACCTCTTGCTTCCAGTCAAGGGCAAAATACAGTTTATCATCCTGTGTGAGTGGGCATCCCCAGAAAGCATCTTTGCCATCAAGGACTGAATGGTGGCAGTGTGAGAAGGGAACCTGGTTCAGGATGGTGTAAGGATGTGAGAGCCCCTGGGTGCTGGGGCCCCCTTGGGCCCTGGGGTTCATCCCTCAGGGGCTGTAGAAACTCTGCCATGGCCATGGCCTTTGCCTTCCCCTTGGCCTTTTCCTCATCCCTTCTTGCATTCCCCTGCTGTGCCTTTGTGACCAACTGCTCCAGGGGCTTCTTCTGCCCCTCCTGCAGCCCCCTCAGTGCCTGGGGGTGCTCATCCTCTGACAGCTGCTGAGCTTTCTGCAAAATCATTCCTTTCTGCAGTGACCCAAGGAAAACGCTTAAAAGCTAATCTCGATCCTTGCACGTCCAATCCCCATTTCCCAGCTGTTCCTTCCTGCTGCTCCTTGTGCTGTGGCTGCCGTGCCCAGCCCGTATCCCAGAGCCGGTGCCTGTCCTGCCGCAGTGTCCAAACGCGGCCCCCCCGGCGGGCAGGGCCGGCAGCTCCACGGGGCCGGGCAGCGGCCGGGGCGTCCCGCAGCCTCCTGGGGGCCGGGGGCCACTGCCGGGCCTGCAATTGCCGGCGGCTGCTGGGCTCAGGCAGCGCCCGGCGCTGAGCCCCGGCTGCCCCACAGCCCCGGCCCGGCCCCGCAGCTCCCCACAGGCCCCCAGCCCGTGCTCCCGGTGCCGCCCCTCTGCGCCCGCTCCTGCCGCTGCCCAGCACAGAGAAACCCCCTGCAATCCTCACCTCCTTGTGTGCCTGTCCTGGCAACCGCGGATACAAACGATCTGGATCAGCTGGCAACTTCTGAGGATAAGAGCCTGCTGAAAAAAATGCCCATCCTCAGTATTTTTCTCTTCCTCGTCTTTTACATCATCCTTTTTCTTGCCACAAAGATTCCTCCTGCTGCTTCTTGCCTGAGCCATATTCCTGCACACTGCCCTTCACCCAATCCCTTCCCAGCACAGCAACAGCATCCATCCCCTGTTGTCTAAATCCCTTCTGGACTTCCCTTATTGCCCCCCTGGGGGTCCATGGCCTTGATTCTCTCTGGGACAATGTGCAAACTCCCTCAACATGCTCCCAAGGGACCCTTCAGAGATATTTTGGGATCATCATCCCTTTTGCCGGGAGCCTTTCTGGCTTTCCCTTTCTACCCTCCATGGGTGCCCTGCCATGTTTAGTCCCCGAAGATCCCACTGTAGTCACTGCTGAGATTTTCAGTGCTCTCTGGCTGCCGACTCTTCCCAGCCCCCCTGATCTGTCACTCGTCTGTCTCCCGGCCCCAGCGCCCCCCGCCAGGGGAATTTGGGGAGGTGGGAGCGGGGAGCGCCAAGGCCGGGCCCCCCCGCGCTGTGGTGGCGGCAGCGGCTGCAGTGCGGAGCGAGTGCGGGCGGGAGCGGCCGAGAGCCCAGCGCTGCCCCAGCCCAAGCTGCCCCAGCTCCATCGCTGCCCCTGCGCTGGGATGCTGTGGGTTTGGGGGGAAGAGGGAGCCGGCAGTGGGTGCTGGGCCTGGGGGCAGCAGGAGAAGGGAAGGAGAAGCAGGCTTGGAGAACTAAATGGGAAAAGAATGCACGTGGGAGGAGAAGGTGGGATTGTGCAGGAGAAGGAAGAATAGTAGGACGAAGAGGAGTGTGAGGAAGAGTAGGGACACAGGAGGAGGAGAACAAGAAGCAGCTCAAGGTTCCACCCCTTTCTGTATCTGCAGCCTCTTCCCCAGCCCCAAGAGCGTTGCACTCCCCACATGCACCAGGTGACCGGGAAGAAAAATCCACTATTTCCAGTGGGGTGAATCTTGGCGTTTCTTAGCTTTATTGGGCTAAATGTCGGTGCTTTTGTTACTTTGGGGGGCCTGAATGTTTATATTTTGGAGGGAATTTTGGCTGAAGCTTGATATTTTGGGTATTTTTGATCTGTGTCGTGATGTTTGGAGGATTTTTAGTTTGAATCTCGGTGTTTTGGTGGTTCTTACAGACGCAAGATGCCCAATGTCTTCCTGAGCTGCACTTGTGCAAAGAAGAGCTCCCCAACCCAAGGCCCTCTCCTCTTGTTTTCTCCCAAACCAGGATTTTTTGTTCCCAAGGTGTGGGCAGATGGAGGAGGAGGAAAAGCCCCAGAGTTTCCTCAGGAGGAGGGGCTGCAAACCCATCCTGGGGAGCTGTGAGGAGCAAAGACCCTCCCTGAGCAGGGAAGGCGGCCGGAGATTCAGTCAGAGCTCAGAGGTGGTGGAGAAGGCTCATGGAGGGGAGAAGCCCCACAGGTGCTTGGAATGTGGGAAGGATTTCAGCTACAGCTCTGACCTGATCCAGCACCAGAGGATGCACACTGGGGAGAAGCCCTACGAGTGTGGGGAATGTGAGAAGAGCTTTAGGACAATCTCTTATCTGTTGCAGCACCAGGTGATCCACATAGGAGAACGGCCCTACACCTGCTTGGAATGTGAGAAGAGCTTTGGATGGAGCTCCAGCCTGAGAAAACACCAGCGCATCCACACTGGGGAGAGGCCCTACGAGTGTCCCAGGTGTGGGAAGAGGTTTCAGAGCAGCTCCAATCTCCTCAGACATGAGCGGATTCACACAGAGGAGAGGCCCTTCCGCTGCCCCGCCTGCGGGAAGGGCTTCAAGCACAACTCCACCCTCACTGCCCACCGGCGCATCCACACCGGGGAGAGGCCCTACGAGTGTCCTGAGTGTGGGAAGGGCTTCTCCACGAGCTCTCACTTGACCCAACACCAACGAAGCCACCAATAAAGGAAGGCCTGTGATTGTCCCCAGTGTGGGAAGAGCTTCGTGCTCTGCTCCAGCTCCATCCCTCATGGGAGGATCGGTGTTGGATGATCCCAAGTGAGCCCCGTTGGGCAGAGCCCTGGTGATCCGTGGTCCTGGTGATCCGTGTTGGGTGGGGCGAAGGGGTTGGAGAGATTTCTCTCCCTTCTCCTTGTGCTGCTGTGATGTGGTTGGTAATAAATTCCCTCGCTGTGCCCAGGCTGGGTCTGTTGTTCCCGTGCCGGTTCTCGGGGCGGGATCTCTCCTGTTCCTTCTCTCAACTCCCGGGCCTCTCCTCAGCCAATCAGAGAATGCGATGGAGAAGATTCAGCCAATCAGCGAGAGCAGCTGTGATGACTCACCGGTTGCCGGGCAGACCCGCAGCACCCAGTGTTCCCCACCTGGGCCCCACCCTCCCCGCCCAATCCCGATCCCCCCGCGGGGTCCCCCCAAGTCCCTCCCCAGTCCCGCCCCACAATAAACGGGACTGCGGCAAACTGGGAAGATTTATTTGGAGCACTGGGAGCAACTGAGCTGGGGCAGAGTGACTGCGGGGCTGGGGGGGACACACAACACTCCCAAAATCAGCGTGGGGGTGGAGCAGGGGGTTCTGGCTGGGCTCGAGGCCACGGGGAGGGGCTGAAGCCGCTGCTGGGTCAGGAGCTCTGTGGGCAGAGAAAAGGGGGTGAAACTGAGCCAGGGGTCCTCAGGGAGAGCACACACACTCCGGGAACCCCGTCACCTTCTTGCACAGGTAGAAGCCGAGCCCCAGCGCCAGGAAGACAAAGCCCAACAAGGAGACCCTGATCCCCATCAGCACCCATCAGCTTTGGGAGGTGTCTGGTGGCGTCTCTGGGGTCCGCAGTGGTCAGGACCCCCCAAAACCTCTCAGAGGTACCCAAAGCCCCTCTAATCACATTCTCAATTGCTGCCAGCCAAAGTCAGGAATCCCTGAAACCTCCTCCCACTCTCTTCCCAGCCTGCCCAAGATCCACCAGATCCCCTCCTGTCCTTCTCAGGATCCCATAACCCCGTCCCATTTTCCCCACACCACCCCAGGACCCCCAATCTTTCTCCCAGTCCCTTCCCAGCCCCACCAGGACTCACCAAGACCCTCCCAGTCTCTTTCCAGCACAACCAGCCTCATTCCAACTCCTGCTTTCCAATCCCTGATCTTTTCCCAGCCCCACCCAGTTCACTCAAATCCCTCCCAATTACACCCAGCACCCCCAGACTCCATCCCAGTGCCCACCAGGACCCCTGGAACCCCATCCCACCCTCCACAGCTTCCTTTAAACTCCTCAGCCATTCCAGACCCCTGAACCCTACTCCCAGTTTTAACCAGGCTATCTCAAACTCCCTCCCAGTTACTCCCAGCACACCCCACTCCCTCTCCCAGCCCCCTCAGTGCCTCCCCCACTCCCCCACACTGTGGGGTCCGGGCCGTGCCCCAGTGCCGGCTCAGGGGGTGCTCCAGGCTGACGTGCTCCACCTGGCAGCTGGAGCTGACCCCGTGCCAGGGGAGGTTTCCAGCTCCTAGTGCTGCTGGAAACCACGTCGGTGGTCACCACATGCCCTGAGAGCTCCTGCTGGCCCTGGAATCAGCTCAGCTGGATCTCGGCAGGGTAGAAATCCATCCCAGAGCAGAGCAGGCAGCTGAGGCCGGGCTGGGAGTTGGAGGGAACCAGTGAGATGGACTCACTGAGGGGCACTGGGAGAGAGTGGGGACACACTGGGATCAGCTGGGGGTAACTGGGAGAGATGAAAGAGGGCTGGTATGGCACTGAGAGTGACTGGAAGGAAAGTGGAGAGAGTGGGGGAACACTGGGAGAGAGTGGAGTGGATTAGGGCAAAGGGAGTGGGTGGTGGTCTGGGATTGAACTGGAAAAGGACTTGGAAAGATTGGGAAGGACTGGGAAGGCATTGGGAGACAGGGTGGAGGTCTGAGAGTGGGGTTAGAAGGACTGGGAGTGGACTGGGAATGGAATGGCTGTGGAGTGAGGAATTGGGAGGGATTCTGGTGACACTGGGAGAGACTGTGAGGACACTGGGAGAGACTGGGATGGACTGGGAGAGCCTCACTTGGGGTGAGGTGTCAGGAGGCCCCGGGGATGGGCACAAGAAGGGCTGACATGTCTCGGGTGATTCCCAGGGAGGTTTTCAGGAGTTCCAGGGTCATTCCCAGGGCAGAGCCCGAGGGGACACGCTCTGCCCCACGCTCACCTCTGCACTCCACGAGGAACGGGCTGGACAACTCGTAGTTGTGCTGGCAGTGCCTGTCCACCACAGCCCGTCTGTACTCCATCCATTGCAGGTCGCTGTTCCAGTACCTGGCAGCCTTCTGTCTCAATGAAGAGATGGAGCTGTCACCCCCGTGTCTGGTTGGTACCACCAGCACAGCCCACACGGCACCAGCACTGGCTGAGCTCCATGTCCAGGAGCAGCCATGGATGCCCACGGTGCGGGCAGGCAGGAGCCAGGCAGGGGCTGCTGTGACCAGCGGCGGGGCCCCGAGGGGCTGGGGGAGCCCGTGCTGAGCATCCCTGGGCAGAGGGCACATCTCCTTCAGTGCCATCATCTGGGCCTGGACCTCCTCCAATGGCATGCCCAGGAAAAGAGGGGAGCCATGGAGAGCATCTCCAGAGACACAGCCTGACCAGCAATGTCAGCAGGCAAAACAAAGGTTTTGCTAAGCAATGGCCCTTTGATGGAGCAAAACATTTACAATCAGGGCAGTCCATTCGTGCAGATGGGGGTACACTCTGGGGCTAAGGCCATGAGGTCACAGCAGGCTCTGGGGTCACAGCAGGCTGAGGTCACAGCAGGCTCTGGGGTCCCAGAGGTCCCAGAGCCCCGTGGTTGCACAGCACCACAGCCACCGAGCAGTCAGTCCTTGAGCACAACTGCTGCGGCAGCAGCGGCGGCGGCGGCAGTGGTGCTGACATTGGGACAGCGGTGTCAGGACAGCGGGGGCAGCAAGAGCTGCGGGACTGGCACAGGACAAGGCACCGTGGCCCTTGCTCTGCGCCTTTTCCTCCTGCTCCTCCTGGCACTGGCCCTGCCTGCCAGGGCTGCCCAGGCAGCTCCGTGGCGAGCACAGGGAGCAGGTGAGCCGGCGGCCTGGCTCCCCTTTCCCGGGACAGTGCTCCCTTCTCCCCAGGGAGCGTTGGGGATGGTTTTCAAAAGGCTTTAGGGAGGCTTTCCTCTGTGGGTGGGAGAGAGCCCACAGGGACCCTGGGCTGCTCCAGCCACCCATCCAGGGATGTTGCACAGGGCGTGGAAAGAGTGTGAAGAGTGACCAGAGCCAGCCCAGAGTTCCCAAGGCCCCTCAGCAGCTTTGGCCAAATCCATTCACATCTGGCACCCACAGCCTTACCCGACCCCCTTGCAGTGACCATTTCCTAAGGCACAAGGAGATCTCAGCACACCATGGAAATGCGTCTGATTTGTGCTCCCTTCTAGATTTGAATCCTGACATGGCTTATTTAGAAAAGCTGGTGAATGACCGTATGAAGGTTCTAGAGCATGGTGGGGCCAAGTTCTCATTGCACCCTTCCTGACAGAATAATCTGTGTCACTGTGACAAGAGCTCTCTCCTGTGATGTTTCCTTTACATAATCTCAGGGTTGAGGGATTCTGGAAACCATGCCCTGCTCCCTTCTGGAGCCCTGAGTGATCCCTCAGGATCACTGTCAGTGGGAGGAAGGAGCATTCCTTCAATCCTCTTCCCATGTGCAATGCCAGTGTCTCCTTCTGTGTGCTCTGTGCAGTCACAGAGAAGGCAAGGCAAGGGCCCATGGCTGTGCCTTGCACGGCTCCTTTGCCAGCCCCAGGCAGCCTGAGCTGCTCCCGATGCTGCTGCCAGCTCCAGGGAGTCCTTTCTCCCCTGACTGCCCTACAAGGGGCTCCTTCCATCCAGTGTGGGGCCACTTCAGTCACCTGCTCCCTCTACCCCTGCACCTGAGCAGAAGGCAGAGCTGGGGGAGTGCCTTGGAGCACTCACTGCACTCACTGCCACTGCAGCCTGAAGGAGAAATGGAACTACTTTCCATTAAGCTCCTCCCAGATGGAAGAACCAAGACGTAGGAGACAAGAAATCCCTGGAGGAATCGAAACGTCTGGACCAGAAGCTGAGTGACCTGGAGAGACGCCGTGGTGGGTGCATTTCCCTCAGCCTTCTCCTGACACTCAGCAGCCGGGGGCTTTCTCTGCACATCTGGATACGCCGTGCCTGGCACAGTGGGAAGGGATCCATGGCAGCCTCGCTGCCCCACTGCTGCTGTCACAGCCTGCAGGGCTGTTTCCCAGCCTGGCCTGGCTGCAGCTTCTCCCCAGCCTCTGCAGGAAGGCCTTTGGCATCAGCTGACACGGAGCCCAAAGTGCCCCACGGGCCATGCAAACCCTGAGATCCCCTGAAATTTCCTGAAATCAGAGTAGATCAGAAAGGGCAGCTTTCTGTTTGGAGAAGGAAGAGCCCTGGCCAATCCCAAAAGTTTACATGATTTCCTTATCCATATCCATTTCTTTGACATGCATTGCCTCCTGAAGATGGCACCACCCCAATCTGGAACGGTTCCATCTGATCTGGTTTTCCCTTTCTCCAGAGATGAAAGGAAAGACTGTGCTGAAGGCTGAGTTTCCCGGAGGAAGCAGTGGTTCTGTGCCAGCCTCTGCTGCAGGAAGGGAGCTGATGCCAGACACAGTCACAGGAGGTAATTGCTGTGCCTCTGGGCCTGAGCCCTGCTGAGCCTTGAGCTGCCATCTCTGCTGCTTGGCAGTGCGGGCACAGCCCGGACAAGACGGGCACAGCCCAGAGGAATTCTCCCGAGCAGGCTCAGGGCACTCGGGTACTGAGCAATCCTGCTGGGGTCCCTCCATCGGAGACACCACCCGAAACCTGGGAGGGGCTGCAAGGGGTGACCATGGTGGGGAAAGGGCAGAGGGGGAGAGCAGGGCTCCAGTGTGTCCTGACAGGGCCTGCCTCTGTCCCCTTGGGCTGGGGGAGCTGTTCCAGGGGAAAGAGGCATGGAGAGAGAGAGCTAAGAGGTATCCCACAGTAGTAGGGAGAGAGGGAGAGAGGACAGGAGGAAGGTTGAGAGGTGTGGCTGTGGCACTGCATGCTGCAGTTCTCCCCAGTGTTTTAGCAAGACTTTCCACTGTGGGAGTGAGAGACCCCAATGGGCCCTGGCCTGGTCCAGCCACCAGCCAAGGCTGTTGTAGAGCACCTGCAAAGAGTGTGCACCGTGACCAGGAGCCAGCCCAGAGCTCCCCAGGCCCCTCTGCAGCTTTGGCCATGTCCATTCACATCTGGCTCACACAGCCTTACCCAACTCCCTTGCAGTGCCCAGGTCCCTAAGGCAGAAGGGGATCTCAGCAAACCATGGAAATGATTCTGATCTGTGCTCCCTTCTAGATTGGGATCAGGACATGGATTATTTGGAATTACTGGGGAATGGTGGTTTGAAGACATTCCCAGATGCTCAAGGAAAGTTCTCAATGTCCCTTTGCTGACAGAATAAGCAGTGTCAAGGTGGCAACAGCTCCCTCATGTGCCACTTCTCTTAAGTATCTGAGGGTTTTTGAATTCTTGAATCCTTGCTCTGCTTCTTTCTGGAGCCGTGACTGGTCCCACAGGATTACTGTCAGTGGGAGGAAGGAGCATTTAGCTGTCAATGCTCTTCCCATGTGCAATGCCAGTGTCTCCTTCCGTGTGCTCTGTGCAGCCTCAGAGAAGATCAGAGAGGGAAAGGAAGGGAAGGGCCCAGGACTGTGCCCCAGGGCTGATCCTTGCATGGCTCCTTTGCCAGCCCCAGGCAGCCTGAGGATCTCCTGCAGTGCTGGGAGCTGTTGTGCTCTGCCTTTCTTTGCAGATGAACCTGTTGGGGAAGGTGATCTGGCTTCCCAACCCACGTTCAGGGATGAGCCTCTGGGAGATGGTGAGGGTAGGTCAAGGCCTTTCACCCTGAGGGAGCTGCCAGCTCAGAGCCCAAAGCTCGGCCAGGGGGCATCGCTGCAGGTGCCAGGACAGAGCCGTGCACGTGTGTGCCCTCGCCCTGTGCAATCCCCTCACTGCTCCTGAGGCTCAGGCCTGGCAGCTGTTTGAGAGTGAGGGCCCTGGCTCTGGCTCAGAAGCCCAAATGTTTCTTGAACCTAATCCATGACTTTGCCAAGGATTGCCTTCTGAAGGTGCAGCCTATCCAATGGGGAATAGTTCCATCTGATCCAGCTGTCCCTTTTTCTTTCTCAAGTGATGGACCAAAAGTCTGTGCAGAAGGAGCCACATTTCAGAGGCAGCAGTGGGCCGGTGCCAGCCTCTATTGCAGGTGGGGAAGTGATGCCAGGCACGGGCACAGGCACAGGAGGTCATTGCTGTGCCAGGCTCAGCCCTGGGCAGGGCTGTGTGGCAGCAGCTCTTCCCCCAGGGCCTGCCCTTGCACGGCCCTGCAGCAGCCAAAGCTGGAGGCGCCTCAGCTTCGAGGCCTCTGGAGCTCGTTCCCAGCTCCTGGGAAACAGGACTCATGCACCAAGGTCCCTCCCGCTGCAGCTGCTCCTGGAGCTGCCCTGAGTGCCCAGAGGCCCAAGGCACAGGAGCAGCCCCGAGCGGGAGCCCTGCTGCGAGCCCAGGGCCACAGCCAGCCCTGGCTCCCGACTGGGCAGGGGCTGCACTGGGTCCTGACAGGGCCTGACTCTGTCCCCTTGGGCTGGGGGAGCTGTCCCGGGGCAGGGAGCCTCGGGGCTGGCAGTGGCTGCTCAGGGATGGGTCGGGCCCAGGTCCCTGGAAGGAGCAACTGCCCAAGCAGCTGTGCTGGCCCCGGGCTCTCCTCCCGGCCTCCTGGGCTTTGTTGGGTGGCACAGCCTGTGCCAAGGGGTGCCAAGGTGCCTGCAGGTACCAGCTCTGGGGGAAACAGAGAAGGTCCTGGCCACATCCAGCTATTTGTCTGCTCAGCAGTGGAGCACAGCATGGGCTCACGCTCCCCATTGCTCCCACAGAGGCAGCCAGCACCTCAACAGGTGTTCCTGATTCCCAGAAGGGCACTGGAAAGGGTTTCTGTCAGGGAACACGCTGCTGGCTAGAGTTAATGGCAGGCCTGGCTATTCCATGGCACACAGGTGACGGGGACCCCTGTAAGGCTGGCAGATGACTGGGGTCTGTCATGAGGCACACGGGTAGGGTGTGGAGTTTTCCAATAAGATATGTGGGGTTTGGGTTCTTTGTCAGTGGTGCATGTGGCTGGGGTTCCTCCTGAGGTTCTTAGGGGATTTGGGTCCCTTCTATGGCGTACAGGTGACTGGAGAGCTCTGTAAGGTTGGCAGGGGGGTTGAGCTCCTCATGATTTACGTGGCAGTTTAGTGGTTGCCGTCAAGGCCTGCAGAGGAGCTGAGTCCTTCCTAAGGTGGACAGGGGATGGGTTCTTTTATGAGGCACAAAGGGATATTTTGGGCTCTCTGCTAGGTTTTGCAGGGATCCCTCATGAGGCACAAAGGATATTTATGGTCTCTGCTAAGGTGTGCAGGGATCCCTCATGAGGTGTGCAGAGGGGTTAAACTGGACGTGTTTTTTAAAGCTTCTCAGCACAGCAAAGGGACACTGTGGCTCCAGGCTGTGCAAAGTCGGCGGGAAGCTTCCTGCAAAGCCGGGGCCCGGCCCGGGCCCAGCGGGCGGGCGGAGCCCATCCCTTGGGGGCCGGGCGGGGCCTCTGGAGCGGCCGCGCCCTGGTCGGGCCGGGTCCCGCGGCCGGGCCGGGCCGGGTCAGGGCTCCGGCGGGGAAGGGCCGCGGCCCCGGGCTGCGATGGGGCTGCCGAGCTGCGCCGGAGGCACAACAAGGGCCTGGCTACACCCTGGGCCTGTGCTGCAGCCACACACACATTGACAGCCACGGCCATTGGCCCTGGGCCTGTGCTGCAGCCACACACACATTGACAGCCACGGCCATTGGCCTGGGCCTGTGCTGCAGCCACACACACATTGACAGCCACGGCCATTGGCCTGGGCCTATGCTGCAGCCACACACACATTGACAGCCACGGCCATTGGCCCTGGGCCTGTGCTGCAGCCACACACACATTGACAGCCACAGCCATTGGCCATTGGCAACGTGGCTGACACTTTCACTCTCTGTGTTTGTTCCATACCCATGGGTACAAAGACATTATGGAAACCCTGGCACAGATAAAACCTTCTGTCCATGGACACAGAGACATCCAAGAGCCCCTGGCACAGACAGACCCTCCTGTCCATGGATACAGAGACATCCAAGAGCCCCTGGCATAGACAGACCCTTCTGCCCACGGGTGAGGGAGGGCACTGGGGGTGAGTGGGCAGTGAGTCCCAAACGGGAACCAGAACCAGCTCCAGCCATGCCAGACCCTACCAAGGCAGTGCTGAGCTGCAGCACAGGTTGTTTTCCCCACAGGCTGCAGGACATGAGAACACAACACTTGCAAACACTGACTGCAAGCCACAGCTCTGGGTGCTCCCCATGAACCTCAGCCCTGGGGCCACCGTGTGCCCCAAGCTTCAGGGGATGCAGTGGGAGCCTGGCTGGGCTCTGCCCTGGGGCCATCCTGCAGTGACAGCTGCAAACAGGGAGCATTCAGCTGCCACAAACAGCCAAGCCAGGGCTGCAGGGGAGCTGGTCCAGCCCAGACCGCACTGTTGTGTGCTGTGCTCTGGGGCTGGGGCTCCCTGCAGAGGGGACTGGACTGAAGTGCCAGAAGAAACAAAGAAGCTTCAGCTTAAGCCTAACTGAGCTGGGTGGGTGTGCTGGGAGGAGTGGGGAGGCTCAAGGGGAGTCACAGAGCTCATCCTGCTGGAAGGATGAGGAACAGGGAGTGGGAACTCAGCAGTGAGGAGAGCTGAGGCTGGAGAGCAGCTCTGAATGACACTAAAATCTCATCAGGCCTCTGAGACATTGCTGCTCTTCAGCCAGTGACAGGATGAGTCCCTAAGCCTGGGGCTTGGTCTTCCTCGTGGTGAGGGGCATCGAGGAAGGCAGCAGTGTGATGGAGACTGCGATGGGCTGGGAACTCACTGGGGGAAAGGAGGGAGCAGTAGTGAAATAAAGGGCAGGTGGGGGGGAGAACTGTTCAGAGAAGGGCTGAGCTACAGCTTGAGCAAGCTGAAAAATGTCATTTGGGGTAATGACAGATTGATTTCATTTCAGAAGGTATTGAACAAGTTTAATTTTGGGGAGGTGTCATGTTTTCCCCTGCAGGTGTACGCTCTGCAAACTTGAGCTGTGTTGCCGAAATGCTCAAGCAAGTCTCTGCTGCAGGTCACACCATTTCTCCTTTGGCTGATTCCGGCCCGGTGCTGAGCTGCAGCTGAGCCCTGGCAGAGCCCAGAGCAGCCTCAGCATCCACAGAGCCCGGCTGCAAGGAGAGAAACCAGAAACCGCCCGTCAGCTGAAGGCTCCTGTCCCCCTTGTCCCAGCTCCCGCCGTGCCCAGGCCATGCTGGCCGTGCCCAGAGCGGTGCCCAAAGCTGCCCATCATTGCTGCCTTGGGCACAGAGCAGGAGGGCAGGACTGTGCCCAGCCTGCAGCCAGCCATGGCACATCCAGCCCCTCAGCAGCTGCCACAGCAGGATGCTCCTGTGCTCGCTGCCATCTCCCAAAAGCTCTTATCTCACCCTGCCAAGGAGACGGGGACCCGCCTCACGCCATCGCTGCTGGAAGAAAAGCTGGTCCCAAACGGTGTCCTCAGCCTTCTCCAAGGACACGGCCCATCCACGCTGCAGCTGGGCCCAAGCACTTCCTGATCCACACTGGACACCACCTAGAACACTTCCTTTAGAGAAACAAATGACAAATGAATGAAAATAGATTACAGACAAAAAGGGGAGACACGAGAAAAGGTAAAAAATCTTATCTCTGTCAGGGGCTGGAGGAAGGCCCAACCTCTACATGCCAGGGAAAAATTCACCCAGGGGTGATGGAAGCCCATGGTTTTTCCCTTTCCCCCTTCATTGCCCCCAAAAGCAATGGTGATCTCAAAGCAAGCAAGGGCAGTGGAGCAGCCCAAGCCCTTCCTTGCCTGCAGAGCAAAGCAGCCATGCACAGTTCTGCAGTCCCACCTCTGCTGCTGCCACGGGCTTTGTTTGTGTCAGGCTGGCTGCCCCAGCTCCAGCCCCAGCCCAGGGCACGGTGGGTGCTGGGGGCTGTTGGCAGGGCCAGGAGCCAACTCCCATTTTGTACCCAGCCCAGCCCATCCCCCCAGCCCTGCCAAAAAGCAGCTTGGCAGCCGACGGAAGAATCCGTTTTATCCTCCCCAGCAAAGGGGGAACCTGTGCAATGCCCAAATCTGGGAGCATCCCCCTGGGTCTGGACTCATCTGCAAATTCGCTGTGGAGACTGGCTTTGAAGAAGGTGCCAGAATCCAAGTCCATCATCTTCAGCTTTTCTGTGGCCAGGTGGAGGAAGAGGTTGTCATCCTTGACGTCTTCCTTGCTGTCCCCAGCAGCAGCAGCCCCACCTGGTACAGCTACTCCAGGGGCTCCTTCTCCTTCCCTGGGGGTGAGACCAGGCTGTCAGTGTTCTGCCCAGGGCCCCAGCTGCCAGTGAACCAGGACAAGCCAAACCAGCTCAGATGGGGGCCACCAGTGCTGGGCAGAGCAGCTCAGCTCCAGCACAAGGGCTGTGTGTTCCCATCTGATGACGCCCGTGCAGTGACACAGGCAGGACAAAAAAGTCTGGGGTTCTTTGCTCCTGATTGCCAGGGCATGGGTGGAGCTGTAACTTACCAGGGCCCTGCATCAAAGCGTGCCTGTGGCTCTCTCCCTTCTTCTATGGCTGATGAATATTCTGCATCCAAGGATCACTGATCAGATCTTCTAATGAGGGCCTTTCCGTGTCGAGCATGGATAAACACCTCCTGATCAGACCTTGGCACTCTGGGGAGAGAAACCAGAAACCACTGGTCAGCTGGAGAAGTCTCCAGTCTGCTTTGCCCCACTCTTCCCATGCCCAGGCCATGCAGCATGTGCTCAGAGCTGGGCCTAAACCTTCCCATCAGTTCTTTGTTTTGGAGGAGAGCAGGACATGTGCCACCCCCTCAGCAGCTGCCAGAGCAGGATGCTCACGAGCCTGCTGCTGTCTCCCAGCACTGGTATTCCCCCCGTGCCCAGAGATGAGGATCCACCTTGAGAGAGCCGTTGTGGCAGTGAGAGCTGATGGTCCCAGCTGATGTTCTGGCCCCTCCTGAAAGGGTGCTCCCCACAGACCATCTGGTGCAGCAGGATGCCCAGGGACCAGATGGTAGCTGGCTTGCCATAGTACCAGCCAAACTTGGTCCATTCCGGGGGGCTGTAGGACAGGGTTCCTATGGAATACAGATACAAGGCCTGACCATGAGAAGTTAAAACCCACTCAGTGCTGGGCAAAATCCATGCTTTCATCCTCCCTGCCTGCATGGCCCAAAACATGTTATGAGGCCACGGTAAACAAGGTGAGCACAGTAGTCCAAGCCCTTTCTCACCTGCACACCAAACCGGCTGGTGCACAGGTTCTGGCCCCCCTCTCTGCCACCCCCACCCACAAGTGTTTCTGTCGGGCTGGGTGGCCCAGCCCCAGTCCTGGGCAGAGTTGCTGGCAAAGGCTGCCAGCAAGGCTGGAACCTGGCCCCCACTTTCCCTAACTCAAAAGCAATTCGGCTGAAGGCTCAGTGCCATGACTGGCAGCAAAAGGGAGAATCCCCACTACCACACCCAGTCTGGGCCAGGAGATGTTGGGCCAGGAGATGCCGGGACCGGGAGCACACCGCTGTGTGGGCTTACCTGCAAAGTGAGTGTAGGCTGTGTCCTGCAGGTAGGTGCCACAGCCGAAGTCAATCAGTTTTGCCTGCCCGGTGGCCAGGTCAACCAGGACATTCTGTGGCTTGATGTCCCTGTGCAGGACCCCGCAGCTGGTGCAGTGCCGCACGGCCTCCAGCACCTGGCGGAACAGCTCCCGCGCCACCTCCTCGGACAGGAACCCCCGTGCCCGGATGAAATGATGAAGGTCCTGACACTGCTCCGGGCGCTCCAGCACCATCACGATGTTGTTGGGGAGCTCAAGCCACTCCAGCAGCTGGATGACACCAGGGAAGCCGGTGGACACCTTGTCCAGCAGCACGATCTCCAGGGGTGCGCTGGTGCCGTCGGGCTGCGGGAAGACCACGATGCCGTCAGCGGGGCTGATGCCGTGCCAGGGCTCGGGAAGCCCTCATGCAGCCCGGGATGCTCTGCTGGCCCCACGCCCCCTCTCCCTCCAGGGTCCTGGCGGCTTCCACTCTGCCGGGCCTCGGCTTCTCCCGCTGGTCTCGCTCACTCACCAGTTCGCCCCAGTGCCGGACGCGGTTCCGCGGCACCCTTTTGATGGCCACCTGCAAGCCAAGGCCAACAGCGGGCTGAGCTCGCCGCCCGCTCTGCCGAGCCCCATCCTCCTCCTCCTCCTGCGCCCCCTCCTCCTGTTCCCGCCGCCGGCCCCGCCACTCACCGGGGCGCCGTCCGAGAGCCGCGTCGCCGCCCAGACGCTGCCGAAGCCGCCGCGCCCCAGCAGCGAACCCACCCGGTACCGCTGCTTCAGGCCCTGCTGCGCCTTCCCTGCCGGCGAGACGCGGCTGTCAGCGCTCGGCCCGGGGCCAGGAACGGCCCCCGAGCGCCCCTCAGCCGCCCCGGGCCGGGCAGCCCCAGGCGTTCGCTCTTTGGAACGGGACAGCGGCGGCTCGGGGCCGGCGGCCACGCTGCCGAGCGGCGGAGCTCGGGCCGGGGGAGCCGCAGCGCAGGCGGCGGGAGCGGCCGCGCCGCGTGTGTCCTCCACGGGCCCCGGGAGGAGCCGGGGCCGGGGACGGGGCCGGGGCCGGGGCTGGATCCCACGTTGGGGCCGTGGCCGTGGCCGGGCTCGGGCCAGGGCCAGGTGGAGCCAAAGGGAGGCGATGCCGCCCCAGCCCCAGGCACTGATGCCCGCCCAGCAGCGCCACCGCCAGCACGCCCAGAGCCAGGCGAAGGCGAGAGCACGGCGGGACGCCCGGGTCCGGCGACGGGGACGGGGCCGGGGACGGGGCAGCCCCGCCCGGGGTCGGGCCAGGGGCATGGCCCGGCCTAGAACGGGGAGTGGGAGACTGGGAGAGGAGGGGGACACCGGGAAACGGAGAGAGAGGGTGCGGGACTGCGGCAGAGGGTGTGGGACAGCGGGAGAGGGACAGGGGAAACAGAGAGTTGATAAAATTTGTTTCTTTTGCTGCTGCCGCTGCTGCCGCTGCTGCCGCTGCTGCTGCTGCCGCCGCTGCTGCTGCCGCTGCAACTGAAGCCCTGGGGCCGTTTGTCCCCGTGTCCGTTTTTCCGTTCCCTGCTCACGCCCGTGCCAAGCCCCGCGTGCCCCATGGGCACCCCCTGAACCTTCTCTTCCCATGGAAAAATCGTCTTTCAAGTGCAGGCATCCACGGCCAAAATTGGGAGTCCGCCTCCAGAATTCCGTATGTCTGCAAGGATAGCTCCCAGACAAAAGCTCCCAGGACTGTGTAGGTTCCCTTGGCTTCCTGAGGGCCAGCTCTCATTGCCTTTGAAACACTGGGGCTCCCTGCTTTCCTTCCTATGGAAAAAAAAAAAGTCCTTCTTGTCCTGATGCCCATGGACAGAACTGGGATTTGGCCTTGCAAATTCCATCTATGCAAGGATTTCTCCCAGACTAAGACCAACAGGTCTGGCTTGCCTTGGCCTCTGGTGACTGCCTCTCATCTGCCTTCAAAACCTGGCTTCTGTGCTTTCATTCCTACAGACAAGAACTGTCATTCATGTCCAGGTGCCCATGGCCTCAAGCACATCACCACTTTATAGTGGTCAATGGAGCTCTGTGCTCAGAGCACTGGAGACTGAGGAGAGCAGAGGAGAGCCCTGAGAGGGATTGACAGGCAGTTTCAGAGATGATGGATCCTTTTGACATAGTAGAGAATATCCAGAGAAAGAAACAATTAATGCCAAGGGCAGCTGGGGAGGCCCAGACTGGAAACAAGGAGAAAGGAATCTCTCTCCCAGGGCAGGGCTGTGGTACAACACATCCCCCAGAAGAAGTCTGGGCCAGCCCAAGGCACAGGGATGTGCAGCAGCTGAAAGGTTCTTCTGAATTGGACTCCTGCAAGGGTTTGTGCAATCTCCTCTTAGGCCCTGAGCTTCAAGGGCTCAGCACCAAATGCACCACGGGGCTCATTGGGGTCAAGCCAGTCCTGACAAACCATGGCTCTGCATTGGCTTCCCTCTGGTCTTCTGCAGTTCATGAGGAAGGTTTCTTTCTCCAGTTACAGAGAAATACTTCAAAGACCATGTAAGAAATACCCATTCCAGTTTTTAAGGGTGTATTTTATTACTGCTTTCCAGAAACAATAAAGTGCCTTTCTGCATAACATTAAGAATGGAACTCATTACAGGCTGCCCAGACTGCTTTGTGCCACGTGTCTTTTTTGCTATTCTAATTAGTGTGTTCTACTTTTCCTCTTTTTTTTTTTTTTTAACTTTTGATAATATTTTCCATAAAGGGATGCCATTAGTCACAGTATTGCTACATCAGTATCTACTGGGCTTGTGTTAAGCAGAGACAGTAAGGAGCCATGATCACTGTGCATTGAAGTAAAATAAAGTGTCCTGCCCTGCCCTGTGTGACCCAGGTGCTTCCTGAGCCCTTGTCTGTCTCTGCAGGGCAGTGCCTGTGAGCAGAGTGGAGGGAAGAGACTCCCAGCACAGCAGCACAGATGCAGGTGGTTGTCAGCTCCACTTCCTGCTTAGAAATCCTGAAACTGCTTCTAAATGCTGCTCTGCTCTGATGCCTTGAGGAGCTGGAACAGAGGCTACACACAGAGTTCAGGGGAATAAAATGGGTATTTATTGAGAGGCCACGAAAGGCCTCCAAAAGCCACACCCTAGCAGTATGAGTGCTACAGTTGTGACCCCTGCTTGGATGGCTCCAAGATGGAAGCAAAGGAGGGCTTGGTCACAAAATCTTACACTTTTATAGGTTTTGGTTCATTTGCATGAACCCACTCTCCACGTTTCCATGTTGTTTGTGCTTAGGGCCTGAAGTTTGGAGAAACTGTCCTTGAGTTCTTAACTAGAATAGGACTGTTTTGTCTTCATCACCCTAGCACATCAGAAAAGCACATCCAAGGAGAATAGGAACACTTAAAACTAAAGGCATCACTAGAGGCAGAAAATAATTTATTGGGGAGGGATTTAATAATAGCATTGGATTTGAAAATTGAAGTATCCCAAGGGCAGCTTAAAATTTTTGCTTTAAGCCAAAAGGACGAGGAGCAAATATGTCCTGAGATGTGGTACACCCCTAGGGAAGTAGGGAAGTTAAAAATGAAACCTATCAAGGTGAAAATCACTGATCCCGATTTACCTATCTGAGTTTGTCAATATCCAATATCACTGGAAGGGAGACGGGGCCTTAAGCCTCTCATAGAAAGGCTTTTGCAACAGGGGGCTTTAGAACCATGTATGTCCCCACATAATACTCCTATTCTGCCTGTCAAAAAGACAGACGGGAATTACAGATTGGTACAGGATTTGAGGGCTATAAATCAGCAAACTCTTACCCAATTTCCTGTAGTAGCAAACCCCTACACTCTCTTAAAAGAGTTGTCCCCTGACTACACTTTGTATAGTGTAATAGATCTAAAAGATGCCTTCTGGGCATGCCCATTAGAGGAAAGTAGTAGAGATTACTTTGCCTTTGAATGGGAAGATCCTGAAAAGGGCAGGAAACAACAACTGCTTTGGACAGTATTGCCTCAGAGCTTTAGAGAATCTCCCAATCTCTTTGGACAAGCCCTAGAAGAATTAATGCAGTCTTTTGAGTCACCAGAAGGGGTGTGATTGTAGCCTGTTCATAAAAAAAAAAAAAAGGTGTCCATATTGTACTGAGTTGTGGTGGTGTCATTCCTATGGTGGGTATCCCTCATTTGCATTATGTGTTCAGTGTGGAAGAAATAAATGCAAGGAAACTATTAAGGTACTTAATACCCTATCAGCACAAAGAGAAATTGAAATTGATGATCATAACTAGTAGGAGTTATTTGAAAATGGAACAAAAAAAAAAGCCACAGCCGAGGTATTGACAAAGAAGTACCAAAAAAGGTGACATTTACCAAGCTGTTACTGCTGTACCTCGTACTGGAATGTTAAAGCTAAAAGCTGGGAGAAAATTAAAAAACACTACCAAAAGAGAAAGACAAAGTGGGAGACCCCAGGACATATTCCCTGCTGCCGAGAAGATTAAACAAACCTCGGCTACTGGCAGCAACCCCACAGGCCTTGAGGGAGGCAGAGGGATGAAAATGGTCATGGGAGTCATCCTATTGCTAATGATGATAAAAGGAAATAGTGCTGATGCTTGTTCCAAGTGTCACCAGACAATTGGGTACAGGGATGCACGGTATCCACCCTTGCCTTCCATACACACATCAATTCAGCCTGCTATAATAAACACAACTTAGAAACTTGCACTATTATGGGAAGAAGTTACTGGGTAGCCACCAATTTGGGAAAAGGAGGGTGGGCTCCATCAGCATACCAAAGTTGTCCAGTAGGAGAGACACACCTCTGCTTCACAAAAGAAGGTATGTGGGGATATTCAGATCAGGGAGGAGTACAAGATCACTACAAGGAAGAATTGATAAAAAATATAACTAAAGTGTTCAAAGGAACAAGGACAAACCATGGGGGAAATTTTAACTTGTATGAGAAAATAAAACAACTCAGCGAACGGGACTTACACACATGGGGAAAAAAATCATTTGTAGAATTAATGAAAGAAATCACTACTGAACTGAACTTAACTCACTGTTGGATCTGTGGAGGAATGCAGATGACTGAACAATGGCCATGGAGGGGGGAGGGATTGGGCCCAGAGCAGTTGTTCCAGTGGAATCAAACAGAAATATCGAGGGGAGTCAATAGACCTGAAGGCTGGGTTCTAAGTCATGAGGTAATAGGAGAGGTATGTATAACACGTCAGGGAACTAACTTTACCCAATATGTGGGGCACACCCCCTGTAAGACTATCCTGATTACAAATGCAAGCAATCAGTCTTGGTGGCCCAAAGCTCCAGAAGGATATTGGGGAAAGTTAAGTAAGGGTAATTGTATAAAGAACAATTTACAGGACTATGCTGGTATAATAAAAATAAAGCCAACCCATATGAAGAAGTAAAAAGTGTAAAGACCTATTGGCAACAACCTGAATCAGTTAAACTAAGCTGGAAAGCCCCAGACGGAATATTTTGGATCTGTGGGAAAAAAGCTTATAATACCTTACCAAAAAGATGGAGAGGGACATGTACTCTAGGGATTATCCAGCCTGGTTTTTTTACATTACCAAAGGAAAAGGGTAGTAGAGTGTTAAGAGTTTCCTTGTATGAAACTTTGTATCGAAATAAAAGGAGCACAGTCATAGGGGGAACACAAATCTGGAAGGATGATGAATGGCCCTCAGAACGAATTATTGAATATTATGGACCAGCTACCTGGGCTCAAGATGGGAGCTGGGGCTATCGCACTCCAATTTATATGCTAAATTGAATTATCAGGCTACAAGCTGTGGTAGAAATTACTTCAAACCGGACAGCCTGAGCAATGGAATTAATAGCTAAACAACTTACCCAAACTAGAGCAGCAGTATATCAAAACCGACTAGCTCTGGACTATCTGTTAGCTGAAGAAGGGGGAGTGTGTGGGAAGTTTAATAATTCTGAATGCTGCTTAGAAATTGATGATAGTGGTGAAGTAATTACTAAAATTGCAGAAGAAATAAAACGAATAGCCCATGTACCTGTACAAACCTGGAACTCTATGCTTAATGATAATTGGTGGAATAACCTGTTGGGGGGAGCTTGGTGGAAGAAATTAGGGTTTATGTCAACATGTGCATTATTAGGACTACTGATCATCCCTTGTCTTGTTCCATGCTTCATTCGACTAATCCAGTCGGTGGTTCAAGAAATGCAAGTTGCTACAATACCAATAGACCCTGAGAAGGCAACCAAATTAATGGCAGTAGATGAATTAAATCTAGTACAAGAGGTACTGACAATATTTGAAGCCAGAACACGAATCAATGGGATAAAAAAAGAGAAGTGGGGAAATTGTGATAATTGATAAAAAATTCGTGTTAATCACAAAAGCATTGGGGTTTGTATAAACCAGAATACTAAGCTCTGAAGTGAAGCATGGACACTAGATAAAGGAAATTATACGATAAAGTAATTCTGTTTAAAATCACCTTGCTATATTATGTTGTATTATATTACATTGTATTATATTATGTTATGTTTTCCAAATAAGTTGTATCGGCTACCAGCTTGCAAAATCAGACTTCCCAATAGCCCTTCCTGCCTTTGTCTGATCAACACTGCCTATGTCAAGGACCAGACCTCCAGAACTTCTCTGGTGGTTATCTGCAAGGACCAGATGGCAATCTGTGACTGATTATCACTAAAGGCTTTGTGAATTTGTGTAAGGATGTTTATTCAACCACCACTGCTTATGACAACAAAAATCCAAAAATTATTGATTACAACGAGGAACCAGAGTATAAGAAGAGGCTGCAAACCAAGCTTTAGTGCAGCGTGGAGTGGGCGGTGACCCCTCACGTTCCCCAGCGCACTGCTTGCTCTATCTATATCAAAAAAAAAAAGCAATCTAAATTTTGCTGAACATCGGGACGTTTATTTCTCATATATAACACTTGCATAGATGGAATTTGCGAAGCCAAATCCCAGTTCTGTCCATGGGCATCAGGACAAGAAGGACAGATCTTTTCCATAGGAAGGAAAGCAGGGAGCCCCAGTGTTTCAAAGGCAATGAGAGCTGGCCCTCAGGAAGCCAAGGGAACCTACACAGTCCTGGCAGCTTTTGTCTGGGAGCTATCCTTGCACAGACAGGGAATTTTGGAGGCAGACTCCCAATTTTGGCCGTGGATGCCTGCACTTGAAAGACGATTTTTCCATGGGAAGAGAAGGTTCAGGGGGTGCCCCTGGGGCACGCGGGGCTTGGCACGGGCGCGAGCAGGGAACGGAAAAACGGACACGGGGACAAACGGCCCCAGGGCTTCAGTTGCAGCGGCAGCAGCAGCAGCGGCAGCAGCAGCAGCGGCAGCAGCGGCAGCAGCAAAAGAAACAAATTTTATCAACTCTCTGTTTCCCCTGTCCCTCTCCCGCTGTCCCACACCCTCTGCCGCAGTCCCGCACCCTCTCTCACTCTTCCTTTCCCGGTGTCCCCCTCCTCTCCCAGTCTCCCACTCCCCGTTCCCGGCCGGGCCATGCCCCGGGCCCGCCCCCAGGAGGGGCTGCCCCGTCCCCGGCCCCGGCCCCGTCCCCGTCGCCGGCCCCGGGCGTCCCGCCGTGCTCTCGCCTTCGCCTGGCTCTGGGCGTGCTGGCGGTGGCGCTGCTGGGCGGGCATCAGTGCCTGGGGCTGGGGCGGCATCGCCTCCCTTTGGCTCCACCTGGCCCTGACCCGAGCCCGGCCACGGCCACGGCCCCAACGTGGGATCCAGCCCCGGCCCCGGCCCCGGCCCCGGCTCCTCCCGGGGCCCGTGGAGGACACACGCGGCGCGGCCGCTCCCGCCGCCTGCGCTGCGGCTCCCCCGGCCCGAGCTCCGCCGCTCGGCAGCGCGGCCGCCGGCCCCGAGCCGCCGCTGTCCCGTTCCGAAGAGCGAACGCCTGGGGCTGCCCGGCCCGGGGCGGCTGAGGGGCGCTCGGGGGCCGTTCCTGGCCCCGGGCCGAGCGCTGACAGCCGCGTCTCGCCGGCAGGGAAGGCGCTGCAGGGCCTGAAGCAGCGGTACCGGGTGGGTTCGCTGCTGGGGCGCGGCGGCTTCGGCAGCGTCTGGGCGGCGACGCGGCTCTCGGACGGCGCCCCGGTGAGTGGCGGGGCCGGCGGCGGGAACAGGAGGAGGGGGCGCAGGAGGAGGAGGAGGATGGGGCTCGGCAGAGCGGGCGGCGAGCTCAGCCCGCTGTTGGCCTTGGCTTGCAGGTGGCCATCAAAAGGGTGCCGCGGAACCGCGTCCGGCACTGGGGCGAACTGGTGAGTGAGCGAGACCAGCGGGAGAAGCCGAGGCCCGGCAGAGTGGAAGCCGCCAGGACCCTGGAGGGAGAGGGGGCGTGGGGCCAGCAGAGCATCCCGGGCTGCATGAGGGCTTCCCGAGCCCTGGCACGGCATCAGCCCCGCTGACGGCATCGTGGTCTTCCCGCAGCCCGACGGCACCAGCGCACCCCTGGAGATCGTGCTGCTGGACAAGGTGTCCACCGGCTTCCCTGGTGTCATCCAGCTGCTGGAGTGGCTTGAGCTCCCCAACAACATCGTGATGGTGCTGGAGCGCCCGGAGCAGTGTCAGGACCTTCATCATTTCATCCGGGCACGGGGGTTCCTGTCCGAGGAGGTGGCGCGGGAGCTGTTCCGCCAGGTGCTGGAGGCCGTGCGGCACTGCACCAGCTGCGGGGTCCTGCACAGGGACATCAAGCCACAGAATGTCCTGGTTGACCTGGCCACCGGGCAGGCAAAACTGATTGACTTCGGCTGTGGCACCTACCTGCAGGACACAGCCTACACTCACTTTGCAGGTAAGCCCACACAGCGGTGTGCTCCCGGTCCCGGCATCTCCTGGCCCAACATCTCCTGGCCCAGCCTGGGTGTGGTAGTGGGGATTCTCCCTTTGCTGCCAGTCATGGCACTGAGCCTTCAGCCGAGTTGCTTTTGAATTGGGGCAAATGGGGGGCTAGCTTCCAGCCTTGCTGGCAGCCTTTGCCAGCAACTCTGCCCAGGACTGGGGCTGGGCCACCCAGCCCGACAGAAACACTTGTGGGTGGGGGTGGCAGAGAGGGGGGGCCAGAACCTGTGCACCAGCCAGTTTGGTGTGCAGATGAGAAAGGGCTTGCACTGCTGTGCTTGCCTTGTTTGCCTTGGCCTCATAATGTTTTTTGGGCCATGCAGGCAGGGAGGATGAAAGCATGGATTTTGCCCAGCACTGAGTGGGTTTTACCTTGTCATGGTCAGGCCTTGTATCTGTATTCCATAGGAACCCTGTCCTACAGCCCCCCGGAATGGACCAAGTTTGGCTGGTACTATGGCAAGCCAGCTACCATCTGGTCCCTGGGCATCCTGCTGCACCAGATGGTCTGTGGGGAGCACCCCTTCAGGAGGGGCCAGAACATCAGCTGGGACCATCAGCTCTCACTGCCACAACGGCTCTCTCAAGGTGGATCCTCATCTCTGGGCACGGGGGGAATACCAGTGCTGGGAGACAGCAGCAGGCTCGTGAGCATCCTGCTCTGGCAGCTGCTGAGGGGGTGGCACATGTCCTGCTCTCCTCCAAAACAAAGAACTGATGGGAAGGTTTAGGCCCAGCTCTGAGCACATGCAGCATGGCCTGGGCATGGGAAGAGTGGGGCAAAGCAGACTGGAGACTTCTCCAGCTGACCAGTGGTTTATGGTTTCTCTCCCCAGAGTGCCAAGGTCTGATCAGGAGGTGTTTATCCATGCTCGACACGGAAAGGCCCTCATTAGAAGATCTGATCAGTGATCCTTGGATGCAGAATATTCATCAGCCATAGAAGAAGGGAGAGAGCCACAGGCACGCTTTGATGCAGGGCCCTGGTAAGTTACAGCTCCACCCATGCCCTGGCAATCAGGAGCAAAGAACCCCAGACTTTTTTGTCCTGCCTGTGTCACTGCACGGGCGTCATCAGATGGGAACACACAGCCCTTGTGCTGGAGCTGAGCTGCTCTGCCCAGCACTGGTGGCCCCCATCTGAGCTGGTTTGGCTTGTCCTGGTTCACTGGCAGCTGGGGCCCTGGGCAGAACACTGACAGCCTGGTCTCACCCCCAGGGAAGGAGAAGGAGCCCCTGGAGTAGCTGTACCAGGTGGGGCTGCTGCTGCTGGGGACAGCAAGGAAGACGTCAAGGATGACAACCTCTTCCTCCACCTGGCCACAGAAAAGCTGAAGATGATGGACTTGGATTCTGGCACCTTCTTCAAAGCCAGGCTCCACAGCGAATTTGCAGATGAGTCCAGACCCAGGGGGATGCTCCCAGATTTGGGCATTGCACAGGTTCCCCCGTTGCTGGGGAGGATAAAACGGATTCTTCCCTCGGCTGCCAAGCTGCTTTTTGGCAGGGCTGGGGGATGGGCTGGGCTGGGTACAAAATGGGAGTTGGCTCCTGGCCCTGCCAACAGCCCCCAGCACCCACCGTGCCCTGGGCTGGGGCTGGAGCTGGGGCAGCCAGCCTGACACAAACAAAGCCCATGGCAGCAGCAGAGGTGGGACTGCAGAACTGTGCATGGCTGCTTTGCTTTGCAGGCAAGGAAGGGCTTGGGCTGCTCCACTGCCCTTGCTTGCTTTGAGATCACCATTACTTTTGGGGGCAGTGCAGGGGGAAAGGGAAAAACCATGGGCTTCCCTCACCCCTGGGTGAATTTTTCCCTGGCATGTAGAGGTTGGGCCTTCCTCCAGCCCCTGACAGAGATAAGATTTTTTACCTTTTCTCGTGTCTCCCCTTTTTGTCTGTAATCTATTTTCATTCATTTGTCATTTGTTTCTCTAAAGGAAGTGTTCTAGGTGGGGTCCAGTGTGGATCACGAAGTGCTTGGGCCCAGCTGCAGCGTGGATGGGCCGTGTCCTTGGAGAAGGCTGAGAACATCGTTTGGGACCAGCTTTTCTTCCAGCAGCGATGGCGTGAGGCGGGTCCCCGTCTCCTTGGCAGGGTGAGATAAGAGCTTTTGGGAGATGGCAGCGAGCACAGGAGCATCCTGCTGTGGCAGCTGCTGAGGGGCTGGATGTGCCATGGCTGGCTGCAGGCTGGGCACAGTCCTGCCCTCCTGCTCTGTGCCCAAGGCAGCAATGATGGGCAGCTTTGGGCACCGCTCTGGGCACGGCCAGCATGGCCTGGGCACGGTGGGAGCTGGGACAAGGGGGACAGGAGCCTTCAGCTGACGGGCGGTTTCTGGTTTCTCTCCTTGCAGCCGGGCTCTGTGGATGCTGAGGCTGCTCTGGGCTCTGCCAGGGCTCAGCTGCAGCTCAGCACCGGGCCGGAATCAGCCAAAGGAGAAATGGTGTGACCTGCAGCAGAGACTTGCTTGAGCATTTCGGCAACACAGCTCAAGTTTGCAGAGCGTACACCTGCAGGGGAAAACATGACACCTCCCCAAAATTAAACTTGTTCAATACCTTCTGAAATGAAATCAATCTGTCATTACCCCAAATGACATTTTTCAGCTTGCTCAAGCTGTAGCTCAGCCCTTCTCTGAACAGTTCTCCCCCCCACCTGCCCTTTACTTCACAAATGCTCCCTCCTTTCCCATAGTGAGTTCCCAGCCCATCGCAGTCTCCATCACACTGCTGCCTTCCTCGATGCCCCTCACCACGAGGAAGACCAAGCCCCAGGCTTAGGGACTCATCCTGTCACTGGCTGAAGAGCAGCAATGTCTCAGAGGCCTGATGAGATTTTAGTGTCATTCAGAGCTGCTCTCCAACCCTCAGCTCTCCTCACTGCTGAGTTCCCACTCCCTTTTCCTCATCCTTCCAGCAGGATGAGCTCTGTGAATCCCCTTGACCCTCCCCACTCCTCCCAACCCATCCCCCCAGCTCAGTTAGGCTTCAGATGAAGCTTCTTTGTTTCCCCTGGCACTTCAGTCCAGTTCCCTCTGCAGGGAGCCCCAGCCCCAGAGCACAGCACACAACAGTGCAGTCTGGGCTGGACCAGCTCCCCTGCAGCCCTGGCTTGGCAGTTTGTGGCAGCTGAATGCTCCCTGTTTGCAGCTGTCACTGCAGGATGGCCCCAGGGCAGAGCCCAGCCAGGCTCCCACTGCATCCCCTGAAGCTCGGGGCACACGGTGGCCCCAGGGCTGAGGTTCGTGGGGAGCACCCAGAGCTGTGGTTTGCAGTCAGTGTTTGCAAGTGTTGTGTTCTCATCTGCTGCAGCCTGTGGCGAAAACAACCTGTGCTGCAGCTCAGCACTGTCCCTCTGGGCAGGGACAAGGCTGAAGGGCTTTCCCATTCCAGAGGAGCCAGCATTGAGCCTTGGTAGGGTCTGGCATGGCTGGAGCTGGGTCTGGTTCCCGTTTGGGACTCGCTGCCCACTCACCCCCACTGCCCTCTCTCACCCGTGGGCAGAAGGGTCTGTCTGTGCCAGGGGCTCTTGGATGTCTCTGTATCCATGGACACGAGGGTCTGTCTGTGCCAGGGGCTCTTGGATCTCTCTGTATCCATGGACAGAAGGTTTTATCTGTGCCAGGGTTTCCATAATGTCTTTGTACCCATGGGTATGGATTGAACACAGAGAGTGAAAGTGTCAGCCATGTTGCTTGCACACTCCTTCCTTTGTACACAAGACACATCCATGCACACCCCCACACACAGATATATTAAAAGGATAGGGCTGGATAGAGATTTCCCACAGAGCTCTCACTTTGGCACAACTCACCTTATAAGCCAGCAGCCAGGAGATTTTTTTCCAGCTCTGTGTGAGTAGGTGTACAATTCCAGCTCTCTGTGGAATTGTGCCAAGACGGGGGCAGCAGAAACACTTTGTGTCTGCTTTGATGACACAAGGTCCAAGGAGCTGCGGTGGCAGAGGGTGACCTGGGCTGGTGGCAGGTGAAGTCCCATTTCATGACATCCCAGAGTGGCACAGGACAAAGCTCCAAGCACCCACAACCCCACTGATGAAGGCCTTGGGTTGCTGCACATTCTATAGGAAAAGATGCTGTCACACTATCCCTTGGTACTTATAAATTTCCTTTTCAATATTTTATGTCCAAGTTTCAGATTGCAAAATTTTTACACTCAAGACACAGTCATGTATTGCAATGAGGGTGGCCCCAAAACTTACAGGTTCAGAATATTGAGGGTTTAAGTAGCAAAATAAAGGAGCATGATCAACAGAGTTGGCAGAAAACTAAAGAACTTTAATGGAAAATAAAACTGGGACAACGCCCAGAAACTGAATGCTGTATGGGGACAAACTCCGAGGACACGAAAAAGGGGGCCATGACAATAGATACCCTGGGGGGAGAACTTTCTGGATCTATGATCATATAAGGGGAATGAATAACCAATAGGGGAAAAGAATTTGAACCAATTAACAGAACAACACTAAGGACTTTGGGAAGAACAGTTAGGTTTTCCCCAAGTTAACAAATGTTTCCCAGGGCTTGAACTCAATGCCTGGTTCTTTCTTGGTGAAACCTGGCTGACTGTGTGTCCCAGCCAGGCTGACTCCCACACTTATCTGCAAGAAGCACTGGAGAAATGCATGGGGATAAGAGTTCTGCAAGAACTAGGTTCTTGTGCAGCAGAAAGTTGTAAGATATGAAAGATTATAGAAACGACAATAAATCAATTATTTATGGCTTGTAAATATTCCAGTGAATCTCAGATACTTCTGGGCAAAAATAAACACAGGGCAAACTTTCCAAAGTAGGGTTTCATAACAAAATTGCAGTTTGTCTGTTCCTGTTGTGGGACAAGATGAGGTTCCAAGCTGCCCAGCTCAAGAAGAAAAGGAGGATCTACACTTCCCTGTCATATTTTCCTACCGACTCAGGAATTAAGACCAAGAATTTGGGTAAATGGAGGGGTAAAACCAGAGTATGGATGAGTTTTGCTGTGTATGGATCTCCTTGCTAAACCTCTTTGTCTTCAAATTCCCTGAACTGAACAAGCTCCATATGTCAGAGTTTCAGTTAAAAGCTTTGTGATGAGTTCATTTTAATGGATCCATTTCCAGTCTGTGGGGTTGCTGTCATGAGGAGCTCCAGTGGCTTCTTGTTGAGATCAAAATCAATGTGCCATTTGTCCCAGCTCCATCTGTCCTGTGACAGCACTGGCTCCACGGGAGCACACTGAGTGCTCTTGTGCCATTTCTATGTGAAAATTGAACATCCTAAAGAAGCCAGGCCAAAATCACCAGAGAGCAGTCACAAAAAAAAATGTAGGCAGTTTGCTGGGTATTGATCTAACAGCAACCACCTTTCCAAAGTCCAGGCTACACTAAACAAGGCTCTTTCCTCTGTTAGCAGATTTTCAATTTGTTGTGTTTGATACATGTGCAGAAGTACAAAAAGCCACTTCCACTGTAGAAACATGAGCTGCTGCTATGCAGTAAGTTGTGCTCAGTAGCTGGCCTGCTGATGTGGTTTTGAGGGGGTTTTAGAGAGGAGATACTGCAATAAAATTTGACAAGCAAACTATAAAACTATATTTTCTACCTCCAATATTGCCAGCACATAGCTTAAGGAAGAAGGTATTTACCAACCATAACAGCAGAAAAGAATTAAAATTTGAAAAAGGGCTTTTAAGGATATTACAACCATGTCCACCAGTCATTTTCCAGCTTTGCAGCATTTCACTTCAAAGTCAATATAAACAAGGCAGCATATGTCTAGCAAGAAAGAAATCACAGTTCATGTCTGCTCCTAAACCCAAGCTTTGCTCTATCAAAGATGGATGGTATTATTTTCCAGCTCTCAACAGATGTGTCCTAATTTCAAATAAACAAAATACCATGCATAGAAATATTTCACAGATCAGTAAGATTGATAGAAAAATATTTTAACAAGACAGATAGAGACATGTGAATGCACTTGGCTATATAACTTTGTATAGAAATGGATGGGGAAGTGAGAGGTGATTCTTTTCCACACATGGAAAACAATCTTTTTGCCAGAAGAATCAGCTTCCTTCTTCAATAACCACCAGGGTGCCGAAGACCCCACCAAGAAGGCCCTGTGATCCAATGGCCTGTGCATCCAGCACTTCAACAAAGTCATGCCTGCCTCTTAATACTACAGTGCTCTTCAAGAGGTTTATTCCCAATTGTTGGTGACAAGATGAACAAACTGAAGCCAGTTACTGTAAAATGCCTGCACAAGCACCACCACAAATGACAGCCAAAAGAAGGATGAAGCCAAGGTGTCCCACAACCATGGCCCAAGCAGCCAGAGATCCTCCTTCAACCCTGGCTGCATTGCAGCCCCACTGAGCACCAAGAAGAAAAGGGCCCTACTGAAAACAAGCAACCTTAACCCTCTGCCAGGACACAAATTTAGAGGGCAAAAAATTAAAAAGCCCCTCATCATCAGCCACACTTCCCAGTGAGAAGGGCTGGAACTCTCTGCCCCTCAACACCTGCCCAGGGGGTTCACAAAGGTAACTGCGATTTAAGCTGTGCCCCCCAAATGAACAGAGCCAGACTCAATGTGAGAAACCACGGCCTCAGTTATAGCCCCGGGTGCCTCCTGTGCCCCAGGGAGCAGCCCTGGCTGTCAATGTGTGTGTGGCTGCAGCACAGGCCCAGGGCCAATGGCCGTGGCTGTCAATGTGTGTGTGGCTGCAGCACAGGCCCAGGGCCAATGGCCGTGGCTGTCAATGTGTGTGTGGCTGCAGCACAGGCCCAGGGTGTAGCCAGGCCCTTGTTGTGCCTCCGGCGCAGCTCGGCAGCCCCATCGCAGCCCGGGGCCGCGGCCCTTCCCCGCCGGGGCCCTGACCCGGCCCGGCCCGGCCGCGGGACCCGGCCCGACCAGGGCGCGGCCGCTCCAGAGGCCCCGCCCGGCCCCCAAGGGATGGGCTCCGCCCGCCCGCTGGGCCCGGGCCGGGCCCCGGCTTTGCAGGAAGCTTCCCGCCGACTTTGCACAGCCTGGAGCCACAGTGTCCCTTTGCTGTGCTGAGAAGCCTTAAAAAACACGGCTAGTTTAACCCCTCTGCACACCTCATGAAGGATCCCTGCACACCTTAGCAGAGACCATAAATATCCTTTGTGCCTCATGAGGGATCCCTGCAAAACCAAGCAGAGAGCCCAAAATATCCCTTTGTGCCTCATAATAGAATCCAGGCCCTGTCCACCTTAGGATGGACTCAGCTCCTCTGCAGGCTTTGACAACAACCACTAAACTGCCACGTAAATCACGAGGAACTCAACCCCCCTGCCAACCTTACAGAGCTCTCCAGTCACCTGTACGCCATAGAAGGGACCCAAATCCCCTAAGAACCTCAGGAAGAACCCCAGCCACATGCACCACTGACAAAGACCCCAAACCCCACATATCTTATGGGAAAACTCCACACCCCACCTTGTGCCTCATGACAGACCCCAGTCATCTGCCAGCCTTACAGGGGTCTCCATCACCTGCGTGCCATGGAATAGCCAGGCCTGCCATTAACTCTAGCCAGCAGCGTGTTCCCTGACAGAAACCCTTTCCAGTGCCCTTCTGGGAATCGGGAACACCTGTTGAGGTGCTGGCTGCATCTGTAGGAGCGATGTGGAGCCTGAGTCCCTGCTGTGCTCCACTGCTGAGCTGGCAGCTCGCTGGTCACAGCCAGGACATTCTCTGTTTCCCCCAGAGCTGGGGCCTGCAGGCACCTTGGCACCCCTTGGCACAGGCTGTGCCACCCAACAAAGCCCAGGAGGCCACGAGGAGAACCCGAGGGCGGCAGGAAGCTGAGAGAACCCCCTGCTCTAGAACTGAGGGAGTTCCTTCAGAAGCAAAGACAGTGACTTGAGGAGATTCCTACTGTGCTCAAAGTTTGCCTCTGAAGACTCAGAGATGAGCTTGTCAGAAATCCGAGAAAATAGCTGGGAAAAGGTTTTGCCTAATTTGGTTGTGACTAGGTACAAATCTCCAGTGGGAAATGAGCCTCTGCAGTAGGCTGGGTGTCTTGGGGTGTCTTTGTTCTTCCTAGCGTAAAGAATACCAATTAAATGCAATTTTATTTTTTATTCTCGATGTAAAAATGTTCAAAGCTTTTCAGAATTCATAAACTACTTGGAAAAATACACAACAATTCTGGAAGAGGGGAAGAAACATTTGGGGATTTCTTTCTGCAAAAAAAAAGAAAAGGAAGAGTAACTATTTTTAAAAATGAAAAGTAAAGAAAATAAGGTCCCCCAAGCCTGACTGCTGCCTGCTCAGTGCTGCTTGTGCCCAGACAAGGAGCTCAACCAGTGCTGGTGGTACCACCCAGACATCAGAGCTGAAGCCCAAAGTGATGCTGGAATTAAGCCCATCCCTGGCAGGAGGAGCCCACCTTCAGTCCTGACTGGGAACCAGGGCCAGCACCTTTGGGGTCAGAGGGTCCTGTTCTGGGTGGTGGTGGCAGAGCAATAAGCTGCTAAGGCAGCCGTGGCAGGGACAAAGGACACTGGCTTGGGGATGGCCGGTGACAGGTACCAGGTGTCTCCAGCTGATGGCTTTGACCGCTCTTCTTAGACTGCAGGGGCGTTCCTGTGGAGAGAGGAGTGGCTGAGGCCCCAGCTGCCGCTGGCACACAGGGACCCTCCTGCACTGCAGGGCCCAGGGCTGGCAAGGCTCCCCAGCACGGCTGGAGCTGCTGGCACACCTTGGCCCAGCTGCACAGCTGCCCCTCAAGGCCCCGGCCAGCAGGGGATGGCTCTGGGCAGGGTCCCTGGCCAGGAGCAGGCCCCAGAGTGAGTCTGCCTTCCAAGGGCAATCTGGTCCCTGCTCTTTCTCCTCCCCACCTTGCTTTGCCTCTGCCCGATGCTCCTGGGGCTGCTCTTGGCCCCGCAGCCTCAGTGGGAGCCAGCACTGGCTGCAGCCCCAGCGGGCTCCCCAGGACAAGGCCCAGCAATTAAGAGGCCAATTAAAGACTGGGCAGCAGCAGAACCCTCAGCACCATTATGTGGACAACCACTGACCATCCAGAACTCCACAGCAGCCTCACTGGGAATGTTTCCTTTCTACAAGCAGCCATCAAATGAAGCTGTTTGAGGGGGAGAGCAACAAAACACTCAGCAGTTTCTCTTCCAGCAATATCAGTGTGTGATAAAGCAAAAGAAGAGGACAGTCGACCAAACGCAGGCCTAGCAATACCCCTAGCAAGAAGCATCTTCCCAGAGAGAAACGCTTTCCAGTGCCCTTCTGGGAATCAGGAACACCTGTTGAGGTGCTGGCTGCCTCTGTGGGAGCAATGGGGAGCGTGAGCCCGTGCTGTGCTCCACTGCTGAGCAGACAAATAGCTGGATGTGGCCAGGACGTTCTCTGTTTCCCGCAGAGCTGGTACCTGCAGGCACCTTGGCACCCCTTGGCACAGGCTGTGCCACCCAACAAAGCCCAGGAGGCCGGGAGGAGAGCCCGGGGCCAGCACAGCTGCTTGGGCAGTCGCTCCTTCCAGGGACCTGGGCCCGACCCATCCCTGAGCAGCCACTGCCAGCCCCGAGGCTCCCAGCCCCGGGACAGCTCCCCCAGCCCAAGGGGACAGAGTCAGGCCCTGTCAGGACCCAGTGCAGCTCCTGCCCAGTCGGGAGCCAGGGCTGGCTGTGGCCCTGGGCTCGCAGCAGGGCTCCCGCTCGGGGCTGCTCCTGTGCCTTGGGCCTCTGGGCACTCAGGGCAGCTCCAGGAGCAGCTGCAGCGGGAGGGACCTTGGTGCATGAGTCCTGTTTCCCAGGAGCTGGGAACGAGCTCCAGAGGCCTCGAAGCTGAGGCGCCTCCAGCTTTGGCTGCTGCAGGGCCGTGCAAGGGCAGGCCCTGGGGGAAGAGCTGCTGCCACACAGCCCTGCCCAGGGCTGAGCCTGGCACAGCAATGACCTCCTGTGCCTGTGCCCGTGTCTGGCATCACTTCCCCACCTGCAATAGAGGCTGGCACCGGCCCACTGCTGCCTCTGAAATGGGGCTCCTTCTGCACAGACTTTTGGTCCATCACTTGAGAAAGAAAAAGGGACAGCTGGATCAGATGGAACTATTCCCCATTGGATAGGCTGCACCTTCAGAAGGCAATCCTTGGCAAAGTCATGGATAAGGTTCAAGAAACATTTGGGCTTCTGAGCCAGAGCCAGGGCCCTCACTCTCAAACAGCTGCCAGGCCTGAGCCTCAGGAGCAGTGAGGGGATTGCACAGGGCGAGGGCACACACGTGCACGGCTCTGTCCTGGCACCTGCAGCGATGCCCCCTGGCCGAGCTTTGGGCTCTGAGCTGGCAGCTCCCTCGGGGTGAAAGGCCTTGACCTACCCTCACCATCTCCCAGAGGCTCATCCCTGAACGTGGGTTGGGAAGCCAGATCACCTTCCCCAACAGGTTCATCTGCAAAGAAAGGCAGAGCACAACAGCTCCCAGCACTGCAGGAGATCCTCAGGTTGCCTGGGGCCGGCAAAGGAGCCATGCAAGGATCAGCCCTGGGGCACAGTCCTGGGCCCTTCCCTTCCTTTCCCTCTCTGATCTTCTCTGAGGCTGCACAGAGCACACAGAAGGAGACACTGGCATTGCACACGGGAAGAGCATTGACAGCTTAATGCTCCTTCCTCCCACTGACAGCAATCCTGTGGGACCAGTCACGGCTCCAGAAAGAAGCAGAGCAAGGATTCCTGAATTCAACAACCCTCAGACAGTTAAGGGAAGTGGCACATGAGGGAGCTGTTGCCACCTTGACACTGCTTATTCTGTCAGCAAAGGGACATTGAGAACTTGCATCGAGCATCTGGGAATGTCTTCAAACCACCATTCCCCAGTAATTCCAAATAATCCATGTCCTGATCCCAGTCTAGAAGGGAGCACAGATCAGAATCATTTCCATGGTTTGCTGAGATCCCCTTCTGCCTTAGGGACCTGGGCACTGCAAGGGAGTTGGGTAAGGCTGTGTGAGCCAGATGTGAATGGACATGGCCAAAACTGCAGAGGGGCCTGGGGAGCTCTGGGCTGGCTCCTGGTCACGGTGCCCACTCTTTGCAGGCGCTCTACAACAGCCTTGGCTGGTGGCTGGACCAGGCCAGGGCCCATTGGGGTCTCTCACTCCCACAGTGGAAAGTCTTGCTAAAACACTGGGGAGAACTGCAGCATGCAGTGCCACAGCCACACCTCTCAACCTTCCTCCTGTCCTCTCTCCCTCTCTCCCTACTACTGTGGGATACCTCTTAGCTCTCTCTCTCCATGCCTCTTTCCCCTGGAACAGCTCCCCCAGCCCAAGGGGACAGAGGCAGGCCCTGTCAGGACACACTGGAGCCCTGCTCTCCCCCTCTGCCCTTTCCCCACCATGGTCACCCCTTGCAGCCCCTCCCAGGTTTCGGGTGGTGTCTCCCACGGAGGGACCCCAGCAGGATTGCTCAGTACCCGAGTGCCCTGAGCCTGCTCGGGAGAATTCCTCTGGGCTGTGCCCGTCTTGTCCGGGCTGTGCCCGCACTGCCAAGCAGCAGAGATGGCAGCTCAAGGCTCAGCAGGGCTCAGGCCCCGAGGCACAGCAATTACCTCCTGTGACAGTGCCTGGCATCGCCTCCCTTCCTGCAGCAGAGGCTGGCACAGAACCACTGCTTCCTCCGGGAAACTCAGCCTTCAGCACAGTCTTTCCTTTCATCTCTGGAAGAAGGGACAACTGGATCAGATGGAACCATTCCCCATTGGAAAGGTGCCATCTTCAAGAGCCAATACTGGTCAAAGTCATGGACAAGGATCAGGGACTCATATAAACTTTTGGGATTGGCCAGGGCCCGCCCTTCTCCAAACAAAAAGCTGCTCTTCCTGATCTCAGGAAATTTGAGGGGATCTCAGGGTGTGCAGTGCCCGTGGAGCATTTTGGGCTCCGTGTCAGCTGATGCCAGAGGCCTTCCTGCAGAGGCTGGGGAGAAGCTGCAGCCAGGCCAGGCTGGGAAACAGCCCTGCAGGCTGTGACAGCAGCAGTGGGGCAGCGAGGCTGCCATGGATCCCTTCCCACTGTGCCAGGCACGGCGTGTCCAGATGTGCAGAGAAAGCCCCCGGCTGCTGAGTGTCAGGAGAAGGCTGAGGGAAATGCACCCACCACGGCGTCTCTCCAGGTCACTCAGCTTCTGGTCCAGATGTTTGGATGCTTCCATAGATTTCTTTTCTCCTACGCCTTGGTTCTTCCATCTGGGAGGACCTTAATGGAAAGTAGCTCCATTTCTCCTTCAGGCTGCAGTGGCAGTGAGTGCAGTGAGTGCTCCAAGGCACTCCCCCAGCTCTGCCTTCCACTCAGGAGCAGGGGTAGAGGGAGCAGGTGCCTGCAGTGGCCCCACACTGGCATGGAAGGAGCCCCTTGTAGGGCAGTCAGGGGAGAAAGGACTCCCTGGAGCTGCCAGCAGCTCTGAACCCAGCCCTGGCCAGGGCCAGGGCTTGGCAGCAGCAGCGGGAGCAGCTCAGGCTGCCTGGGGCTGGCAAAGGAGCCGTGCAAGGCACAGCCATGGGCCCTTCCCTTCCTTCTCTGCTCTTCTCCGTGGCTGCACAGAGCACACAGAAGGAGACACTGGCATTGCACACGAGAAGAGCATTGACAGCTATATGCTCCTTCCTCCCACTGGCAGCCATCCTGTGGGATCATTCAGGGCTCCAGAAATGAGCAGGGCAAGGTTTCCAGAATGTCTCTTATGTAAAGGGAAACATGACAGGAGTGAGCTCTTGCAACAGTGACAGAAATTATTTTGTCAGGAAATGTGCACTGAGAACTTGCCTCCACCATGCTCTAGAACCTTCATCCTGTCATTCAGCACTTTTTCAAAATAATCCATGTCACGATCCCAGTCTTGAAGGAAGCACAGATGAGAACCATTTCCATGGTGTTCTGGGATGCTCTTCTGCCTTAGGGAATGGGCCCTTCAAGGGGGTCGGGTAAGGCTGTGGGAGCCAGATGTGAATGGGGATGGCCAAAGCTGCAGAGGGGCCTGGGGAGCACTATGGTGGCTCTGGTCACCCTGCACACTCTTTCCACTCCCTGTTCAACATCCCTGGATGGGTGGCTGGAGCAGCCCAGGGCCCCTCTGGGCTCTCTCCCTCCCTCTGAGGAAAGCCTCCCTAAAGCCCTTTGCAAAACCATCCCCAACGCTCCCTGGGGAGAAGGGAGCGCTGTCCCGGGAAAGGGGAGCCAGGCCGCCGGCTCACCTGCTCCCTGTGCTCGCCACGGAGCTGCCTGGGCAGCCCTGGCAGGCAGGGCCAGTGCCAGGAGGAGCAGGAGGAAGAGGCGCAGAGCAAGGGCCACGGTGCCTTGTCCTGTGCCAGTCCCGCAGCTCTTGCTGCCCCCGCTGTCCTGACACCGCTGTCCCAATGTCAGCACCACTGCCGCCGCCACCGCTGCTGCCGCAGCAGTTGTGCTCAAGGACTGACTGCTCCGTGGCTGTGGTGCTGTGCAACCACGGGGCTCTGGGACCTCTGGGACCCCAGAGCCTGCTGTGACCTCAGCCTGCTGTGACCCCAGAGCCTGCTGTGACCTCATGGCCTTAGCTGCACCCCCAGAGTGTACCCCCATCTGCACGAATGGACTGCCCTGATTGTAAATGTTTTGCTCCATCAAAGGGCCATTGCTTAGCAAAACCTTTGTTTTGCCTGCAGACATTGCTGGTCAGGCTGTGTCTCTGGAGATGCTCTCCATGGCTCCCCTCTTTTCCTGGGCATGCCATTGGAGGAGGTCCAGGCCCAGATGATGCCACTGAAGGAGATGTGCCCTCCGCCCAGGGATGCTCAGCACGGGCTCCCCCAGCCCCTCGGGGCCCCGCCGCTGGTCACAGCAGCCCCTGCCTGGCTCCTGCCTGCCCGCACCGTGGGCATCCATGGCTGCTCCTGGACATGGAGCTCAGCCAGTGCTGGTGCCGTGTGGGCTGTGCTGGTGGTACCAACCAGACACGGGGGTGACAGCTCCATCTCTTCATTGAGACAGAAGGCTGCCAGGTACTGGAACAGAGACCTGCAATGGATGGAGTACAGACGGGCTGTGGTGGACAGGCACTGCCGGCACAACTACGAGTTGTCCAGCCCGTTCCACGTGGAGTGCAGAGGTGAGCGTGGGGCAGAGCGTGTCCCCTCGGGCTCTGCCCTGGGAATGACCCTGGAACGCCTGAAAACCTCCCTGGGAATCACCCGAGACATGTCAGCCCTTCTTGTGCCCATCCCCGGGGCCTCCTGCCCCCTCACCCCAAGTTAGGCTCTCCCAGTCCATCCCAGTCTCTCCCAGTGTCCTCACAGTCTCTCCCAGTGTCACCAGAATCCCTCCCAATTCCTCAGTCCACAGCCATTCCATTCCCAGTCCACTCCCAGTCCTTCTAACCCCACTCTCAGACCTCCACCCTGTCTCCCAATGCCTTCCCAATCTTTCCAAGTTCTTTTCCAGTGCAATCGCAGACCACCACCCTCTCCCTTTGCCCTAATCCACTCCACTCTCTCCCAGTGTGTCCCCACTCTCTCCCAGTGCCCCTCAGTGAGTCCATCTCACTGGTTCCCTCCAACTCCCAGCCCGGCCCCAGCTGCCTGCTCTGCTCTGGGATGGATTTCTACCCTGCCGAGATCCAGCTGAGCTGGTTCCAGGGCCAGCAGGAGCTCTCAGGGCATGTGGTGGCCACCGACCTGGTTTCCAGCAGCACTAGGAGCTGGAAACCCCCCCTGGCACGGGGTCAGCTCCAGCTGCCAGGTGGAGCACGTCAGCCTGGAGCACCCCCTGAGCCGGCACTGGGGCACGGCCCGGACCCCACAGTGCGGGGGGAGTGGGGGAGGCACTGAGGGGGCTGGGAGAGGGAGTGGGGTGTGCTGGGAGTAACTGGGAGGGAGTTTGAGACAGCCTGGTTAAAACTGGGAGTAGGGTTCAGGGGTCTGGAAGGCCTGAGGAGTTTAAAGGATGCTGTAGAGGGTGGGATGGGGTTCCAGGGGTCCTGGTGGGCACTGGGAGGGAGTCTGGGGGTGCTGGGTGCAATTGGGAGGGATTTGAGTGAACTGGGTGGGGCTGGGAAAAGATCAGGGATTGGAAAGCAGGAGTTGGAATGAGGCTGGTTGTGCTGGAAAGAGACTGGGATGGCCTTGGTGAGTCCTGGTGGGGCTGGGAAGGGAATGGGGGAAAGATTGGGGGTCCTGGAGTGGTGGGGGGAAAATGGGACGGGGTTATGGGATCCTGAGAAGGACAGGAGAGGATTTGGTAGATCCAGGGTAGGCTGGGAAGAGACTGGGAGGAGGTTTCAGGGAATCCTGACTTTGGCTGGCAGCAATTGAGAATGTGATTAGAGGGGCTTTGGGTATCTGTGAGAGGTTTTGGGGGGTCCTGACCCCTGCGGACCCCCAGAGACGCCGCCAGACACCGCCCAAAGCAAGGTGCTGATGGGGATCAGGGTCTCCTTGTTGGGCTTTGTCTTCCTGGCGCTGGGGCTCGGCTTCTACCTGTGCAAGAAGGTGACGGGGGGTCCCGGAGTGTGTGTGCTCTCCCTGAGGACCCCTGGCTCAGTTTCACCCCCTTTTCTCTGCCCACAGAGCTCCTGTCCCAGCAGCGGCTTCAGCCCCTCCCCGTGGCCTCGAGCCCAGCCAGAACCCCCTGCTCCACCCCCACGCTGATTTTGGGAGTGTTGTGTGTCCCGCCCAGCCCCGCAGTCACTCTGCCCCAGCTCAGCTGCTCCCAGTGCTCCAAATAAATCTTCCCAGTTTGCCGCAGTCCCGTTTATTGTGGGGCGGGACTGGGGAGGGACTTGGGGGGACCCCGCGGGGTGATCGTGATTGGGCGGGGAGGGTGGGCCCAGGTGGGGAACACTGGGTGCTGCGGGTCTGCCCGGCAACCGGTGAGTCATCACAGCTGCTCTCGCTGATTGGCTGAATCTTCTCCACCGCATTCTCTGATTGGCTGAGGAGAGGCCCGGGAGTTGAGAGAAGGAACAGGAGAGATCCCGCCCCGAGCACCGGCACGGGAACAACAGACCCAGCCTGGGCACAGCGAGGGAATTTATTACCAACCACATCACAGCAGCACAAGGAGAAGGGAGAGAAATCTCTCCAACCCCTTCCCCCCACCCAACACGGATCACCAGGACCACGGATCACCAGGGCTCTGCCCAACGGGGGTCACTGGGGATCATCCAACACCGATCCTCCCATGAGGGATGGAGCTGGAGCAGAGCACGAAGCTCTTCCCACACTGGGGACAATCACAGGGCTTCCTTTATTGGTGGCTTCGTTGGTGCTGGGTCAAGTGAGAGCTCGTGGAGAAGCCCTTCCCACACTCAGGACACTCGTAGGGCCTCTCCCCGGTGTGGATGCGCCGGTGGGCAGTGAGGGTGGAGTTGTGCTTGAAGCCCTTCCCGCAGGCGGGGCAGCGGAAGGGCCTCTCCTCTGTGTGAATCCGCTCATGTCTGAGGAGATTGCAGCTGCTCTGAAACCTCTTCCCACACCTGGGACACTCGTAGGGCCTCTCCCCAGTGTGGATGCGCTGGTGTTTTCTCAGGCTGGAGCTCCACCCAAAGCTCTTTCCACATTCCAAGCAGGTGTAGGGCCGTTCTCCTGTGTGGATCACCTGGTGCTGCAACAGGTAAGATATTGTCCTAAAGCTCTTCTCACATTCCCCACACTCGTAGGGCTTCTCCCCAGTGTGCATTCTCTGGTGCTGGATCAGGCTGGAGCTGTAGCTGAAATCCTTCCCACATTCCAAGCACCTGTGGGGCTTCTCCCCTCCATGAGCCTTCTCCACCACCTCTGAGCTCTGATTGGATCTTTGGATGCCTTCCTGGCACAGGGAGGGTCTTTCCTCCTTGCAGCCTCCGGGGCTGGGTTTGCAGCCCCTCCTCCTGAGGAAATTCTGGGGCTTTTCCTCCTCCTCCATCTGCCCACACCTTGGGAACAAAAAATCCTGGTTTGGGAGTGTCTTGGTTTGAAAGACAGGTATGGTCTAAGGAAAGGCAAGAGCCCCTTTTCTGCGATGCAGAGTGCAACCCCCCTCCCTTTTAATTATTTTAGGTCCAATTCAGACACCTTCAGGCAGGAGATATGGGGATAAGAATAACAGTTCTTTACTGGTATCTAACAAAGCAGAAAAACAACAACAGCTATAAAAATTGGCAACAGAAACAGTCTAGCTCCGCTCCAGTCCCTTCTGGCCGCAGGCCGTCTCCCTGTGCTGTTACCGGTGCTGTGGGGGCAGGGCAGGTCCCGCGCAGTTGAAGAGGGCTGGGTGATGGCGGCCGCGGCCCAGGGGTGAGCGGGGATGGGGAAAGTGACTCCCCCTCACGGTGTCGGTCGTGGTGCTCAGCAGAGTGTCCGGAGGTAGTAGGGTGAGCTAGGAGGGCAGCAGAGCGATGTCCAAAGGCAGGGAGCGTGGATCTCAGTGCTGGGATGGCAGGGGAAGATGCCAGAGCAGAGCCCAGGTTGTCTTCCCACTCCACGAGCCAAGCGAGAGAGAGCCCCGCTCCAGACCACCCGTCCCACCTTTCCTTTTCCGGTTCCCCCCCCCCTCCCCCTCCAGCCACCCCCCTACGAGAGAACATTATCTGTCGTTTTAAGGTGTAGCCACAATTACTTAGCATAACAATGGGAGAAAATTCCACTGAAAGAAAAGGGCGTAATTCAACATCCAACATTATCCACCCCTGAATTTCTCCCATACTAATATGCTATATCAAATTAAACTGTTACATTATATATACGTACATGCAGTTAGAGACATAGGCACAGTACTATAGGTATTTCACCCTAAAACAAGGTCTCCTTGGGGTATGCATCTGGTCTCTCCATTCTTTTGCATCACTCACCAGGTGCAACCTGGTCCTTGAGCGAATACAACTCCATGGATGGGATTGTCTTTGCTGGAGGCAGGACTCACCCAAACAGTTTTTCCTAGCATACCTCTCATGTGTACCACTGGAACCTTATCTCCATTTGATATTCCCAAGGGCTCAGATTGGGCAGGGCCTGCTCGGTTAGTGGAACCTCGGGTGTTCACTAACCAGGTGGCCTTTGGTAGATTAATCTCCCAGTTCTTGAAAGTTCCCCCACCCAGTGCCTTCAAGGTGGTTTTAAGCAGGCCATTGCACCGTTCAACTTTCCCTGCAGCTGGTGCGTGGTAGGGGATATGGTACACCCACTCAATGCCGTGTTCTCTAGCCCAGGTGTTTATAAGGCTGTTCTTGAAATGAGTCCCATTGTCTGACTCAATTCTCTCAGGGGTACCATGCCTCCAAAGAACTTGTTTTTCCAGGCCCAGGATGGTGTTCCGAGCAGTGGCATGAGGCACAGGGTAGGTCTCCAACCATCCAGTGGTGGCTTCCACCATGGTCAGTACATAGCGCTTGCCTTGGCGTGTCTGGGGCAGTGTGATGTAGTCAATCTGCCAGGCCTCTCCATACTTATATTTGGACCATCGCCCCCCATACCAGAGGGGCTTCACCCGCTTGGCTTGCTTGATGGCAGCGCATGTCTCACAGTCATGGATAACGAGAAATACTGTCCATGGTTAGATCCACCCCTCGGTCTCGTGCCCACTTATATGTGGCATCTCTGCCCTGATGACCTGAGGCATCATGGGCCCATCGAGCCAGGAACAACTCTCCCTTGTGCTGCCAGTCTAAATCTATCTTCGACACCTCTATCTGTGCAGCCTGATCTACCTGCTCATTGTGTCGGTGTTCCTCATTAGCCCGACTCTTGGGGACATGGGCATCTACATGACGGACTTTCACAGGCAGCTTCTCCACCCGGGTGGCAATGTCTTTCCATTCACTGGCAGCCCAGATTGGTTTTCCCCTACGTTGCCAGTTAGCCTTTTTCCACCTTTCCAGCCATCCCCACAAAGCATTGGCTACCATCCATGAATCAGTGTAAAGGTAGAGTTTTGGCCACTTCTCTCTTTCAGCAATGTCCAGGGCCAGCTGAACAGCTTTGAGTTCAGCAAGTTGACTCGATCCACCTTCTCCTTCGGTAGCTTGTGCGACCTGTCGTGTGGGGCTCCATACGGCTGCTTTCCACTTCCGGTTCATCCCCACGATGCGGCAGGAACCATCAGTGAAAAGAGCATAGCATGTTTCATCTGCTGGCAGTTGGTTATATGGTGGGGCTTCTTCGGCCCGGGTCACCTGTTCCTGTTCCTCTTCGTCGGCAAGACCAAAGTCTTCCCCTTCCGGCCAGTTGGTAATTATCTCCAAAATCCCAGGGTGATTCGGGTTTCCAATACGGGCACGTTGTGTAATGAGGGCAATCCTTTTACTCCATGTGGCGTCAGTGGCATGGTGGGTTGAGGGAACCTTTCCTTTAAACATCCACCCCAGCACTGGCAGTCGGGGTGCCAGGAGGAGTTGTGTTTCCGTGCCAACCACCTCTGAGGCAGCTTGGACCCCTTCATAGGCGGCCAAGATCTCCCTCTCCGTCGGAGTGTAGTTGGCCTCGGACCCTCTGTAGCTTCGGCTCCAGAACCCCAGTGGTCGGCCTCGCGTCTCACCAGGCACCTTCTGCCACAGGCTCCAGGACAGACCATGGTTCCCGGCTGCAGAGTAGAGCATGTTCTTCACATCTGGTCCCGTCCTGACTGGGCCAAGGGCTACTGCATGAGCAATCTCCTGCTTGATCTGGACAAAGGCTTGCTGCTGCTCAGGGCCCCAGTGGAAATCGTTCTTCTTGCTGGTGACCAGGTAAAGAGGGCTCACAGTCTGGCTGTACTCAGGAACGTGCATTCTCCAAAAGCCTATGGCACCTAGGAAGGCTTGTGTTTCCTTCTTGCTGGTTGGTGGAGACATTGCAGTGATCTTATTGATGACCTCACTGGGGATCTGGCACCGTCCGTCTTGCCACTTTACTCCCAGGAACTGGATCTCTTGGGCAAGCCCTTTGACTTTGCTCTTTTTAATGGCGAAGCCGGCTCCCAGCAGAATCTCAATGATCTTCTCTCCTTTCTGAAATACTTCCATTGCCGTATCCCCCCACACAATGATGTCATCAATGTACTGCAGATGTTCTGGAGCTCCACCCTTCTCCAGTGTAGCCTGGATCAGCCCATGACAGATGGTGGGGCTGTGTTTCCACCCCTGGGGCAGTCGGTTCCACATGTATTGCACACCCCTCCAGGTGAAAGCGAACTGAGGCCTGCACTCTGCTGCCAGAGGAATGGAGAAAAATGCATTGGCGATATCGATAGTGGCGTACCACTTTGCTGCCTTGGACTCCAGCTCGTACTGCAGTTCCAGCATGTCTGGCACAGCAGCGCTCAGTGGTGGAGTCACCTCATTCAATGCATGATAGTCCACAGTCAATCTCCATTCTCCTTCAGATTTACGCACAGGCCAGATGGGGCTGTTGAAGGGTGAGTGGGTTTTGCTGACCACCCCTTGGCTCTCCAGCTCACGGATCATCTTGTGGATGGGGATCACGGCATCTCGATTCGTCCGGTACTGCCGGCGGTGCACTGTCGAGGTAGCAATTGGCACCTGTTGCTCTTTCACTCTGAGGAGTCCCACTGCAGATGGGTTTTCTGATAGCCCAGGCAGGGTGTTCAACTGCTTAATGCCCTCTGCTGCCACAGCAGCTATTCCAAAAGCCCACCTGAGTCCCTTTGGGTCTTTGTAATGGCCCTTCCTGAGGAAGTCTATGCCTAGGATACATGGTGCCTCTGGGCCAGTCACAATTGGATGTTTCTGCCACTCTTTCCCAGTCAGGCTCCCCTCAGCCTCCAGCAGAGTCAATTCCTGAGATCCCCCTGTAACCCCAGCAATTGAAACAGGTTCCTTCCCGACATGTCCTGATGGTATTAATGTACATTGTGAACCAGTGTCAACCAATGCTCTGTGTTCCTGTGGCTCTGATGTGCCAGGCCATCGGATCCACACCGTCCAAAAGATCCGGTATTCCCGTGCCTCTCCCTGGCTAGAGGCAGGGCCCCTCTAGCCCTGGTTATTATTTCTCTCCTGGGCATACATACTGGAGGTTCCTTCAAGGGGATCTGACAGATCATCCTCCTTTCTGTAATACCCTGCACCTCCATGGGAGGCTGAGGCTACCCTCACTTTAGTGGAGTTCCCTCTGTTGGTGTTCCCCTCCCTGAGTTGGCGCACCCGTGCTGCCAGGACAGAAGTGGGTTTCCCATCCCACCTTCTCATGTCTTCCCCGTGGTCACGTAGAAAAAACCACAGGTCAGCACGTGGGGTGTACCCTCTCTCCCTAGCTGGGGGGCGTTGGGCTCTACTTTTGGGGTCCATGACTCGCACTGGTGCTGCACTGATCTTCCTCACCTCTTCCCTTATCTCCTTCATCTCCTCCTTAAACTCCTCTCTGAGGTCCTTAGCCACAGCAGAGACATGAGCCTGCACTGGGCCAGCCATCATACTTTGATAATTCCTGAGCCTGTTGGCAACAGAGCCCACTGTCACTTGGTTGGTATCAGCATCAATCATTGCAATAAAGGGGGTATATTGAGATGGGCCCAGGTTTGCCAGATTCCACAACATCTGCCCTGTGCACCTGACCTTGTCAGGGTCATTGTCATGCTGTCCATCCCTCCCAAAGAGCACCTCCAGTACTGCCACTTCTCTCAGCTTTTGGATCCCTTCCTCAAGGGTATTCCAACGTGTTCTCTGGTGGTACTCCTGCATTCTTTCCCTGAGGACAAATCTCTCTCTCACACTCATTAAAAGTCACTCCCAGAGGGAAAGGAGACCTGTCTCCCTTACAAATACCTGGTCCACACCTGAGTCCTGGGTCAAGGCTCCCAAATTCCTTGCCTCAGTACCATCCAGTTGCACACCTGTACCCATAAGGTCCCAGACCCGCAGTAACCAGGTTGTAAAAGCCTCACGGCCCCATCGTACAATGTCTTTTCGCAGGTTACGGAGACTCTCGTATGACAGGGACTCGGTGATGATCTCAACTTCTGGCTCCCCTGCTGGTTGTGAGGGGCCCCCTTCCTGACCCTTATTATCTAGGTGCCTTGTTTTCATCTTAGACTTCCTAGTTTCCACAGGGGCAACTGCTGCTGGCTGTGAGTGCCCTTGCAGTTCAGCTGGAACCTGGACAGATGTAACATCTGTGGGTCCCACTGCTGCACCATCAGAGTCTCCCTCTTTAAGGCAGGGGGAGGGTTTCTCACCAGCTGGGGAGAGGTACTCCTTCAGCATCTGGCCCATCTCACGTATCTCCTTTGCTAGAACCCCCACCCATTCTGGGTGGTTCCTTTCCGAGGTAGGCTGTGGAGCAGGGTCAAACTCTGGGGTAATATCCCTAGTCTCTGGGATAGGATCAGGCTCTGGGGTAACCTCCCTAGTCTCTGGGACAAGATCAGGCTCTGGGGTAACCTCCCTAGTCTCTGGGACAGGATCAGGCTCTGGGGTAACATCACTAATCCCTGGGGTAGGTATCAGGGTTGTTATCCAAGTCAATCTCCCCTTATCTCTGAATGTTAGATAGAACAGGTTTAACAGGGATATAAGCAACACTAGCCACAATATAATGTCATTAGCATTTAAAGTGGATTGGAACCCCTTGAAGATTGGTGGGGTGAACTTCAAAAACCCTGTGATGGGTTGAGAAAAAATTTCACCTGCTGCCACTTCCTCACAGTAAGTACCATTATTGAAGTAGCCCCAGAAACACACACTTAGACTGTGATAGCTCTGAATCCATGTGGCCATCTTCCAGAGAAAATTAAAAATCCATAAATTCCTCAACTGATCAACCCACATAATAAACTGGATAATAGCCACAGTAACCTTGGTTATGAAACTCATGTTTAAAAAAGGGCTTGCAAATGGGAGAGATGTAGCAGTGACCACATGGAGGCCAATCCAGGGTAAGCTGGACAGCATGGTGTCACCTACCACAAGCTTGGGTAATTTAAGAACTGTTATCCCCTCTCTCAATGCCCTCAGGCAATGCCCCACGTTGGGCGCCAAAAGCTGTCTTGGTTTGAAAGACAGGTATGGTCTAAGGAAAGGCAAGAGTCCCTTTTCTGCGATGCAGAGTGCAACCCCCCTCCCTTTTAATTATTTTAGGTCCAATTCAGACACCTTCAGGCAGGAGATATGGGGATAAGAATAACAGTTCTTTACTGGTATTTAACAAAGCAGAAAAAAACAACAACAGCTATAAAAATTGGCAACAGAAACAGTCTAGCTCCGCTCCAGTCCCTTCTGGCCGCAGGCCGTCTCCCTGTGCTGTTACCGGTGCTGTGGGGGCAGGGCAGGTCCCGCGCAGTTGAAGAGGGCTGGGTGATGGCGGCCGCGGCCCAGGGGTGAAAGGGGATGGGGAAAGTGACTCCCCCCTCACGGTGTCGGTCGTGGTGCTCAGCAGAGTGTCCGGAGGTAGTAGGGTGAGCTAGGAGAGCAGCAGAGCGATGTCCAAAGGCAGGGAGCGTGGATCTCAGTGCTGGGATGGCAGGGGAAGATGCCAGAGCAGAGCCCAGGTTGTCTTCCCACTCCAGGAGCCAAGCGAGAGAGAGCCCAGCTCCAGACCCCCCTATCCCACCTTTCCTTTTCCGGTTCCCCCCCCCTCCCCCTCCAGCCACCCCCCTACGAGAGAACATTATCTGTCGTTTTAAGGTGTAGCCACAATTACTTAGCATAACAATGGGAGAAAATTCCACTGAAAGAAAAGGGCGTAATTCAACCTCCAACAAATGAGCTCATCCACTCTTATGGTGGGGCATGCTGTTCTGAGGCATACACAACCCTGAGCTATATATACCAACAAGGTTGTCTGGTTGACTGAATGGATTTTGAAGAGACAGATGCTTTGTTGTGGATCCAGGCAGATATCTCGGTCATTGTTGACATTTCCTTCACATACAAACCTCAGTTGTTTTCTTGTGGCACATAGCTCTATGTTAATAATCTGCCACTTCCCTTTAACCTCTTGTGCCCATGTTGTATGTTCAGATAGATGTAGCACAGTTCCCTCATGGTTTAATTCTAAAAGCCTTGGTTTCACATCCCTCTATTTTAAGCCTGAATTCAGAACAGTTAGTGAAGCATGTGTCACAACATTCAGTACCAATTGGAATGGGTTTTATAAGTCCCTGATGGAATCAGTCCTGAAAAAATGCAAATTTGCATCCTCAGACATCTTTCCCTGTCCAGACTGTTGCGTTTGATATTTGTAACACCTGCCACAGAGACTTAGGAGAGACAAAGTCAGAAGCTTTCCCCTGACACATAGAAATGCCAGTCCCATTGTATATAGGAGGTCTTGCACACATGTCTGCCATAGCCATGGCTATGATCATGAGAGCCACGGCTTTCCAGCTTGCACCTGCTTGATTATCCATGGTGACTGTGAAGCCTTTTTAATTCCAGTGTGATGTATTTGTGCTGCTTGTTCTCTGATCTTGATGGCAGTGAAGGAGGTGAGGAGCACCTGGTATGGTCCTGCCTACTGTGGTTCCAAAGTCTTTTCTGTAAGAGACTTCACATACACACAATCTCCAGGTTGTGCATTATGTACTGGTCCATCCAATCCCCTACACCAGCTTCTTCATACATGTTTCCTGATATTACTGAGTTGTTTCCCCAGGGCCACCATGTATTCTGTTACTGTTTCTTCCCCTATTTGTGCTGATGTTCCCTTCTGTATTGCATAAGGTCGCCCATACGGGATCTGAAAAGGACTCAGCCTTTCCTTTGCCCTTGGTTTAGTTCATATGTGTAAAAGGGCTAAAGGAAGGGATTGAGGCCAAGGCAGATTGACCTCCTGTCCTAATTTAACAATTTGCTGTTTGATGAAATGATTCATCATCTCCACTTGTCCAATTGACTGGGGATGATATGGGGTATGTAATTGCCAAACTATACCTAAAATATTACTAACCTGATTTACCACCTTTGCAATAAAATGGAGCCTTCTATCTGAAGAAATGGCAGCTGGACCCCCAAATCGTGATATTATCTCTTTTACTAATGCCTTGACCACTTTTCTGGCCTTAGCAGTTCTAGCAGGGAAAGCCTTAGGCCATCCTGAAAAGGTATCAGTTTATACCAGTAAAGAACAAAACCCCCCTTTTCTTGGGAGTTCTGTGAAGTCCATTTGCCATAATTGGTCAGGTACATTTCCATTCTCAATTTCACCCATTTCTGGCTTTGTTTTTAGGATTAGTCTGGAGGCAGAGATCACATTGTTGAGTTACCTGCTTCACTGCAGTGTATCAATTTCTAGCCATGATGTTCTGATTTAAGTGTTCATACACAGTCTGTGGTCCCCAGTGTCTTTTCCTATCCATCAGGGCCTTTTTCAATTGTTCAAAGGCTCGTGTGGCCTGTTTGTCCCATTGCAGATGTTTCTGTTCAGAGTTGATCAGTGCATACAGGGTTTAACAAGCAACTGGTAATTATAGATCCAAAGGCGACACCACTCAGTCATTCTGAGGAAAGTTCTCAATTCTTTCACAGTCTGTGGTTTTGGTATTTGGCATAGAGCTTCTTTTCAGGCTTGCCCCAGAGTTCTTTGCCCCACATTAATTTCATGCCCCAAGTAAGTGACTTCCTCTGCATTACCTGGGCTTCCTTCTTAGACACTCGGTGCCCTTGGAGCCCCAAAGAGTTTTAGAGACTCACTGTCCAAGGCATGCAAATATCTTCTGTCTCAGTGGTGATCAGGATGTCATCTCTGTATTGTAGCAGTCTCCCCTTCCCGGGTGGGGTTTCCCAAGGCTCGAGATCCTTGGCGAGTTGGTTGCCAAATATAGTGGGGAAATTCTTGAATCCTTGAGGCAGTACAGTCCAAGTGAGCTGGGTCCTTTGTCCACTTTTCCATTCAAAGGCAAATATCTTTTGGCTGGCTTCATAGAGAGGGAGGCAAAAGAAAGCATCTTTCAAATCTAAACAGTAAACCAGGTTAGTTAAGGTGTCAATACTGTTAACAAAGTGTATGGGTTTGCTACTACAGGACATAAATCCTCTGCTATTCTATTGACTGCTCTTAAATCCTGGACTACTCTGTACGTTCCATCAGGTTTGTGAACTGGTAATGTGGGAGTGCTAAAATCAGATTCACATTCCCTTAACAGACCCCATTGCAAGAATTTTTCTATTACCAGCTGGATTCCTTCCCTCCCCTCTCTTTTTAAGGGATATTGTTTTATCCTTACTGGTCATTGTCCCTCTTTAAGCTTTACCTCTATTGCATTCATATAGATGCATTCTTAGCTCTTCCTGGCTTCTCAGTGGCCCACACACCAGGGTACATCTGGTTGATGATATCTTCACTGATTTTTCCTTCTATGGGAACCTCCTTATTTGAATATATTCTTGAGTATCCACCTCCAGAGTCATCTCCCCTTTCTCAAATCTGATTGTTGCACTCAATTGTTCAAGCAAATGTCTTCCAAGGAGTGCATGTGGTGAATTAGGCATGTATAAGAACTTATGCAATCCTACTGGTTTTCCCAATTTATATTTTAGTGGTCCACAAAAATAAACCTTGTCAGCTTGGCCAGTGGCTCCCTTAACCATGATATAATCTTCCCCCACCTGAGTTAAAGCTGTGTTTAAAATCGAACACATTGCCCCTGTATCAATTAAAAATTTTCTTTGCTTTTGATCTTTTCCTTCCCCTGGCTTCATTATAACCAAGGGATCACCCAGGGAAGATCCCCCTGGTTCCTGTCAGTCTTCATTTACATTTGCCACTACCCGTGCCCCTTTGTTTCCCTTTCCTCAGCGTTCTGGGCATTCATTTTTTCAGTGGCCTAATTGCTCACATAGAGCACATTCTTTTCTTCCTAGGCGTGGAGGGGGAAGCCCCTTTTTAAAATTTTCGTCTTCCTTTTTAACTACTTCCATCACCCTTCCTTGTTTCCCCTTATTCCCTTCTTCTCGATTGCTAAACACCCTCCAGCCTTCATCCAATAATATTTCTAAGTTTCTTCCTTCAGTGGGTCTGAATTTCTGAAGTTTACATCTTCTATCACCGGTGGATTGACCTAAAAATGATGACACTAACTGCTGTATCCCGATATCTGATCTGGGTCCAAAGGTGTGCTACGACACATTGTGTCTCAGCCTGTCCAAGAACTCAGGTGGTGACTCAAAGGGACTTTGTTTAATAGCATATAAAGCTGAGCAGTTAATAGATTTGGGGATGGATTTCTCTATTCCCTTTGCAATCCATTCCTGATATTCTTGTACCTTCTGTCTTCCTGCCATTCTATTCACACTTTGCCCCATCTTCTGATCTATAGAGAGGCCACCATTGATTTGAGTATTTGATGAAAACCCTTTTGCTCTCCGTTTCTCCTGTCCCCACAACTTCCTTCCAGTGGCTTAGTATACATCCTAAAGGGCTCCTCCTAGGCACCTCTTTATTTTGCTGGGTCCCCATGATTTCTCTCCTTATTTCCCTTATATCCTATCCCAAACCTCTGCTGGCAATATTCTTTCACTTCCTCCCAGTGGTCATCGAAAACGTGCCAATCCTTGAGAACTGAATGACTCTTTCCCCAGATCAAATTCACAATCTCACACTCAACCTGTGTTAATTCCTGAATATGATGCCATGGGTCCGGGGTACACCTGGGGCATGTAGGCGTCCACCTCCTAGATCTGCAGTGCCACTTCCTTTTGCACCTATGACACTGTAGGAGGTCCCAGGCTGGATGCCACCTTGGTGTCCAAATTGCTGGTCCACACGCAAAGCAAAGAATTGGTCTAACCCTTCTAGGTTCCCTTTCGACTAGAGGTTGCTCCCAATCAAAACTCAGATAACTATCTATGGAATCTGAGAGTATTCCTCCCAAGTATACCTGCTCTACTCCCCCGTCCTCCCATACCAACCGTACATGTTTCCCTTGATCCCTCAAGAAATCCAGGGGCTCAATCTGGAGCCACCTAGAAAGGGCTTCCTCCTTGCTTGGTCGAGCCCTCTGCACTCACTCCCAGCTTCCACCACCTTTTTAATTCTGACAGTTTCCAAAAAAAACACTAACCTGTCATTTACAGTTACAGACACAGGAGGGCAGCGTTACATCAGAAACAATAGAATCTCATGCCTCAGAAAAGAACAGAAATCTTAACTTGTTGCAATGACAGTTAATAACACAACAGGGCAGTGCTACATCAGATATTGCAGAGGTCCACTACAGAAAACAAAGCAGACATTACTCAAAATCCAAAATCTCCACCACCAACATTAGAATGATGCAAACACAAAACACCAACCACCATATAAAATACTTCCTTCAACCACCCAACAACAAGCACAATTTACACAGAATATTTATGGCAGTTAGGGTTATAGCAGTGAGTTATGCTGTTAATAATACTGAGAACACCTTGGTTCATTCAAGTTGCCCCCAAACTTGCTAGTGGCCACCCTATGTGGTCAACAGAAACCCCTTTGCCAGCTTCCAAATCCCTTCCCCAAACCTGTCAGCTCTATGTGTTGGATGTCTCTGACACACTGTTAGCCATGTGCAGGCATCCCTAGTGTCTTACAGGCTCACCTTATCTTGGGCCACCCCCAAAAATTTTGGTCAAACGTTCCTCTAGGCCATATAGGAGGTTGGTTGCTCGTCCCTGCAGAGAGTGACCAGGGAGCAGAGGTCAGCTCCAGAAAAAGTCTGGGGTGCACTGGGATGTCGACGTCCCCTGTGCTCCAGCAGACAGACGAAGACCTTCTGGCTGGCTCAACAACTGATTTCGAGAATCAGCACTTGACACTGCAATTGTAGAGAGTGTTTCATTGCCAGCACATGGGGGATATATGGGGGGTTATTTCTTCCAAACCACGTGTACCTGGTCCAGACAGGTTCCAGGTATAAATACACATTGATCCCACAAGCCCACGCCTCCCTGCCTGCCCATCTCCACCTTCTCTCCCTTTGTATTATTATTAGCTGCCACCCCTCCTGGTGGTTGTGTTTGGTGGTCTTTGGGATGAAGGCTGTATGTCTTCCTCAGTAATCACTGTTTGACCTCTGCTTCTGGGCAGGTGCTGTGGAGGTTTGCCTCTCCCTCAGGTCAGTTTGTCCCACTCAAAACCACCTGGCTGGTCCTGGCTGGTTTCTGGAGCCACAGGTTTCTGTTTTGTTGGGTTTGTACAATAGCTAGGTCTTGCTTTGCTGAGTTTTTGCAATATATGTTATCTGAAAGTTTTTTCCTGGCAAATAAGTTTCTCTATGGTTTGTTACATACCATTTCTGCTGTGTGATCTATTTCCCCTCTACCTGCTGAAGCAATCATAGACTTCTAAAGTTCTGAATTTTCAAAACCGTATATGTTCCCCATCTCACTAGATCACACTGGGAGCAGGTTTGGGTGCATCAGCCCTTACTGGTTTATATTGGGTGCTGCTGCCACAGGTCTCAGGGACTCAGGAGTGGCTCCCAGTGCTTACTGGTTTATACTGGTGCCCTCCCACTATAAACCTGGGAGCCCTTAGACTACACTGAGGATGGGTTTGGGTGCATGCGGCCTTACTGTTTTCTGCTGGGAGCTGCCATCCTGGGCCTCAGAAGCTCAGGGGCGGCTCCTGGTGCTTACTGGCTTATACTGGTGCCCTCTCAGTCTATGCCTAGGAACACCTGTGGGTGCTGACAGGCAGGCAGGACCCTGAGGCCAAGCTATCCTTTGCTGGGGCACTGCTGAGCTGCGACTTCTCCAACTTCTCGGCCTGGCACCACTGCCTGCAGCTGCCAGGGACTCCAGAAAGGGTAAGGCTGGGGCACTGCCCCACAAAAGGCTGAAGAAATGTGAGCAATTCCCCAGTAAAATTCCCACAATTTCACAGGATCCCCAAAATTTTCCAGGCCCTCCCTCACCTAAAGTGGGTGGTGATGCGTCCTGTTGGGTTGAATGAGTAGAACTGGTGTCTCTAAATCCCCATTGACTTTAACGGGTACACCTGAACTCTAGTACACTTGAGTATTCAGATATTGGGGTGTCCCCCACTGCCCCCTAGAGATTTTGGGATGCCCCCTTTGCCCCCCCAGAGCTAGAGCTGGTGCAGAACACTGTCTTCAGCAACCCCACAGACCAAAGCACCTGGGTGTACCTGCACTGCATCCTCTCCTGAGGTAACTCAGGGCTCCCTCCCACCCTTGAGGCCCTCACCTGGAGTTTGGGGGTACCCCCTGAATGTTGGGGTGTCCCCCAATAGCCCCTCGGCTGCCAAGGGTCATCTGTGTCCACATTGACTGGGAGGACAGTGGCCATCATCTTCTCCTGGCCCATCAAGGTGAGTCGGGACACTTGGGTGCCCCAAAATAACCTGGAGATCCCCCAAAATTATCTGGGTACACCTGTGTACTCCCCCAAATCACCTGGATCTCCTCAAAAATCACCTGGGTACACCTGAGTACCCCTTGAACACCTAAATCACATGAGGGTCCCCAAAATTGGTGTCCCAAAAATCTTCATTGCTTTGACTGGGTGGACCTGGTGTCCCTGAATCCCCATTGATTTTAAAGGGTACATGTTGAGTCCTGTTTATCTCCGTTTATCTCTATAAATCCCTCCCAGTGGTCCCACTTATGCCCCAGTAACCCTAGTGTCCCCCCTTAGCCCTTCCCAGTGCTCCCAGTTGAACCACTAACCCTTCCCAATCAAGCCCTAATAATGGGTAGACCTGGTATCCCTCAATCCCCTTTGACCTCAATGGGTAGACCCAATGTCTGAAAATTTTTGCTGCCAAAAATCCCAACTTTGGGCTTGGAATTCCCAGATTTTGGGCTGAAAACAAAGATTTGGGGCTTAAGTGGAGACACAGCTCCAGCAGAGGCTGAAGGTGTGGGATCAAGAATTTGTGATTAGCTCCCAGGAATTATGGCAGGACTTCCAGAGTGTCAGCACCATAATCCTGAAATGGAAATTCCTGGAATTCAACCCAGTATTTACCCCAAATTTCCCCATTTTAGCACCAAATTTCTGCAAAATCCCCGTTAACTAATTGGTAAACCTGGTTTCCCTAAATTCCTATTGACTTCAAAAGGTAGACCTGATGTTCCTAAATCCCCTTTGATTTTTTTAAAATAGGTAGACTTGCTATTCCTACGTTGCCATTGATTTCAAAGGGTAGACCTGATGTCCTTAACATCTCTATTGGGAAATTAATATTACAAGAGATGGAACAACTGAGAGACATTGTCAAAGATGGTTTATTGCTTTATTTCATCAGTCTCATAGAAGGGTGAGACATTAAAGGTGTTACATCCAGTGCCATAATATGAGAAGCTTCCTCATTCTTAGTTACAAATGCCTTATATTAGTTTTTTAGCCAATCAAAAATTTCTATGAACTTTGCTTGTGTCTTTTTACACCAATCATTAATTGCTTTGCTTCCCATGGTTTTGGTGCAATGCATCATTTGTCAGTATATCATATAACACTGCACAAACCTACATTGATACATCTTAACATCTAATTAACTTTATAACAAGTTATTTTTGCCAAACTTTAAAATCTTTTAGTTTCTTACTTATCATACTGCTTTGCTTACATAATCCATATTTGTTTTCTTGAAACATATTTTTACTTAAACTACAAACTTATATTCTTGTTTTATGTCTGTTTCACTTTAATGCTCTAATTCTCTAAGCCTTCTCCAAGGTCTTAGCTCAAACCTTGGATCCATCTCTGTCTCTGGGCCTGTATGCCCAAGGCCCTGAGAGCTCTCCGTGTCTGCATTTCCCACACTGCAGTATCCCAATGGACCCTTGGTTCTGTGGGGACTCACAGTGGCAGAAGGGTCTCCTTGGTTCCACAAGGTCCTGCAGAGCCCCTTGATTCAACGAGGCCTCAAAGTGTCATCATGGCCTCCAGGATTCCATGAGGCCCCACAGTGTCACAATGGACATTTGTTTCCATGGAGTCCAGCACTGTTCCATGAATCCTTAGTTCCATGGGGCCCTGTAATGTCACAATGGACTCCTTTGTTCAATGATGCCACACATTGTGACAATTGCCCCTTGGCCTGCCAGGACTCCATAGTGTCACAACGATTCCTTGCTTCAGTGAGGTCTTGTAGTGTCACAATGAACTCCATGATTCCATGAGGTCCTGCAGTGTCACAATGGCCCCTTGATTTCATAAGGCCCTGAAATGCCACAATGGCCCTTTTGTTTCACAAAACCTCAAATTGTAAAAATGGCCTCCATGGTTTCATGAGGCCCTGCTCTGTCACAAAGGACTCTTGGCTCTATGATGCCTCATAGTATCACAATGGTCTCCTTGTTTCTGCAGTGTCAGAATGGCCCCTCGGTTCCTTGGAGCTCACAGTGTCACTCTTATGCCCTTGTTTCCATGAGGCCCTGCAGTGCCACAATGGTCCTTTGGTTCCACGTGGCCTCAAAGTGTCATCATGGCCTCCTTGGTTCCATGACACCCTGTAGTGTAACAAAGTTCTCCTTAGTTCCACAGTGTCAGAATGGCCCCTTTGTCCCATGGAGCCCCACACTGTCACTGTGCTCCCCTTGATTCCATGAGGCCCTGCTGTGCTACAATGGCCCCAATGGCTACAATGGTCTCCAGTGAGACTCTCTACAACCACCTGAACAGAGGCTGCAGTCAGGTGGGGGTTGGTTTCCTCTCCCAGGCAACACCTGACAGAATGAGAGGACACAGTCTGAAGATGAGCCAGGGGTGTATAGGTTTGACATCAGGAAAAAATTCTTCACTGCAAGAGTGATTGGGCACTGGAATCTTCTGCCCAGGGAGGTGATGGAGTCACCATCCCTGGAGGCATTAAAAAAAAGTCTGGACGTGGCACACAGAGCCATGGTTTAGTTGATGAGGTGATGTTAGGTCATAGGTTGGACTTGATGATTTCAAAGATCTTTTCCAACCTTGTTCATTCTGTGATTCTGCTTCATGAAGCCTTGTGATATCACAATGGACTCTTGGTTCCATGAGGGGTGGCAGTATCAGAATGGCTCCTTTGTTTCTATGAAGTTCCACAGTCTCACAATGGTGTCTCTGCTTCCATGAGATTCTCCTGCATCACAATGGCCCCTTGGTTCCATGAGGTTCCAAGCTGTCACAGTTGACTCCTCGGTTCTGAGGCCCCACTGTTGCCAAATCTGCAAAATATCAGAATAGGACTCCTTAACACTAATTAGGTGTTAAAGAGGACATCATTTATTCAGGCTTGAAGTCCAGCATGGGATAACTCCCAACCTTACATGGACATGTGATTCATTTCCTATGGGAAAAAAGCACCTTTCACATCCAGGCATACATGAACAAAGTTGGGAATCTGCTTCCAGAATTCCCTGTACCCAAGGAGAGCTCGCAGACAAAAAGCTGTCATGACTGGCTGGCCTTGGCTTCCTGAGAGCCAGCACTCATCTGCCTTTTGAAACACTGAGGCTCTTTGCTTTCCTAATGAAAAGAAATCTTCTTCCATTCCAGGCACCCACAACCAAAGTTGAGATTTCACCTCCAATAATCCCTGTGTCCAAGGATAGTCACCAGAAGAAAGGTGTCAGGAGATACAGGTCTGGCTGGCTTGGCCCATGGGAGGTCATCTCTCATCTTCTTCCAAAACACTTGGGCTTCGAGCTTTTCTTTCCTATGGAAAAAAGCATCCATCTGACCAGGCACCCATGGCCGAAATTTGGATTCCATCTCCAAAACACTTTACATCCAAGGATTGCTCCCAAGTGAAAGCTGCCAGGACAGACAGGTCTGGCTGCCCCAGGCCTTTTGGGGGCTGCCTCACACCCGCTTTCCAAACATGCAGGCTCTGTGCTTTCCTTCCTATGGAAAAGAACTGTCCTTCTCCTCCGAGTGTCCATGTCTAAGATTGGGATGAGGTGTCACAATTGACTCCTTGGGTCTGTGAGGCCACACAGCCACCAAATCTCCAAAATATAGCAATAAGACTCCTGAACACTAATCTGGTCTTAAAGAGGTCATCATTTATTCAGGCCTGAGGTCCAGCAGGGGAAAACACCAAACCTTACATAGACATGTGATGCCAAAAGTATGTTGCTCATATGCAATTGCTACATGTTATTACAATTTACTCATTACCATAAAACCCACCCCAAGTTCCCAGGTTCAGTCCTTGCTTTTTCTGTCTCTGCACCCTTGAGACAGATGTCTTCTTCTTTTGCAACCATCCCTGCCAGGAAAACAGTCCCTCAATACCTCGTTTCTCTGCTGAAAGTTCAAAGACACAGTAAAAATTGATTGAAACCTTTTGACATCAAGGCCAAAGCTCTGTGTGTCCAGGCAGAGGCAGGCAGGAGGCAGAGCTGTCAGCAAAGGAAGGGGCCAGCAAGGTGGGGCAGCCGGGGGATGACGACAGCCTGCAGGGACAGAGGCGCAGGGCATGGACACCGTAGGACAGCCTGGGCTGCAGAGGGCACAGGGATGGGCAGCAGCTGAAAGGCCCTGACACAGCCAACTCCTGCAGCACTTGGGCCATGCAGGCTGGCCCTGGGCCTGAGGCCAGCAGGGGACAAGTGAGCCTTGCTGTGCTGGGGCCTCATTGCCTCCTTGTCCCTGCTCAGCAGCCTGGCAGGGGCCGCCCCATGGTGCTGCCCTTGGCATTGCACATCTGCTGGGTGCCACAGGAAATAGGAGACTCCTGTGACACTGTGGGCCCCATGAAACCAAACATCCATTGTGACACTACAGAACCTCAAAGAACCAAGGAAACCCCGGTGACACTGCGGGGCCCCATGGAACCTGTGAGCCATTGTGACACTGCATGACCTTGTGGAACCAAGGAGACCACAGTGACACTGAGGGGCCTCATGAAACCAAGGGTCCGTTGTGACATTTTGGAACTACAGAGAGCATTGTTGAGAGTATGGAACCTCAAGCAACCAAAAGTCCATGTGACTATATGGAACCTCACAGAGCCAAGACTGCATGGTGGCACACACTAATCAAACATGTCTGTTTTCAATGAAGAAATTCAGGACTTTTAGACGGAAAAAAAAAGTGAGGCTAGACAGCATGGGGCTGGGGAATGTGGAGCAAGGTTGTCCACACTGGATCAGACCTCAAGGCACAGCTTCTGTGAGCAGGCCAGACCTCCTGAGGAGAGACTCTGGATCAATATCAACCACAGAATGCTGCAATCACCTCTGTTCTAAAGAGAATAGCAATGAAATACACCCTTCAAAATAGGAATGGGTATTTCTTAGAAGCTCTTGGAAATATTTCTCCATAACTGGAGTTGAAAATATTCCTAATAAATGGCACCAGACCAGAGGGAAATCAAGGCAGAGCCATGGTTTGTCAGGACTTGCTTGATCCCAATGAGCCCCCTGGTGCATTTGGTGCTGAGCTCTTGAACCTCAGTGCCTGAGAGGAGATTGCACAAACCTTTCCAGGAGTCAAAGGCAGAAGAAAAAACCCGAAGTGTCTCAAAGCATTAATGGGTGCCACTGAGGTCCATCCTCAACACAAGCTCCTCCTGGACTCCTTGGAGGAGAGAACTGGACACCAGGAATGCCCAAAAACCTCTCAGAGACTCAGAGAGAAAGGAAAATCCAAAGTACCTTTTAAACCCTGACTATCTAATAGTATTAATGAGCCCCACTGAGTGTCAATACAAAGCTCTCAAGGGACTAATTAAAGTAGATAATTGGGGCCATGATTACATAAACAACTAAAAGACTTGGTGTCAAAAGGGAACCTCCAAGTACCTTAAAAAACTGACGTACCTTGAACCATTAATGAGCCCCAATGAGTACCATTACTGACAAAGGTTATCAGATAAAGCAGATAATTGGAGGCCATGATTGCACAAAGTTCTCAGAGACTCCAAAGCAAAAGCAAAACCCAAAGTCCTCTGAAAAACCTGCAGTCCCTGGGAGCATGAAGGAGCCCCACAGGGCCATTCCTGACCAAGGCTCCCCAGGGACTCGTCCCAGCAGATCCCTGAGGCCACTGGGATGTGGGGGGATGCTGAGGGCAGGACAAGGGGTGACAGTGGCCAGCCTTGCTGGGGCTGTGCCAGGAGGCCCCAGTGGCTCAGCACAGCTCAGACCTTGCTGTGCCCCAGGGCACCAAGACTTGGCTTCTCTTTGTCCCCACCTGTCAACACTGCCTCCAATTTCCTGCTCTAACTGGAACCTGGGGACACTTTCTCAGTTGTTTCCCTCAGTGGGACCCATTAAAACTTCAGAAAATTTTGGAGTTTGATTCTGACTTGGAGTTCTTGAGAAGTTTCTTCATCTCCCTCTCAGGGACTGATGTTCAGGGCCTCAGCACAAACCCCGAGAGGGTCATTAAAGTCCTTGTGCTGTGTCTGTGCTGATGAGCTGGTCGGCGATCCTGGCAACCAAGAAGAGCTTCAAAAACACATTTCTCTTCATGAGCAGCTCTTCTCCCAGCCCAGCAGGGCTCAAGCACTGCTTGCAGCCACCCCGGGCACAGCACAGAGGCACAGAGAGCTTCAATCAGTCAGGGCTGGGAAGATGCTCAGAAGTGACTGGGGCAGAATCACTCCCAGCCCTTGACACAGGAAGTCTCTGGCTGCAGGACAATGCAGCTGCAGCTCCTGCAGTGATCTCCTAAAGCTGGAACATCCCAATGCCTGCAGACTGTGTGAGTACATTCTCTGATGATCTCTTGTGTAGAGCAGCCAGGGGTGCCCAGGCCTGTGGTGCAGAGCAGGGTCCTGCAGCCCAGGGTGCTGTGCTGGGGCAGGGACTCTGCTGCCTGCCAGGGACAGCTCTCAGCCAGCCCTGGGAGCTGCTCCCAGCACTGGGGGACAAGGTTTGGGTGGAAGGAAACAGCTGGTAAGGCTTGGAAGTGTTCTCCTTGTGTGGTGAGGATGCTGCATTGTTCAGCACTGCTCCCAGCAGAACATGTAACTCCAGAATATTTCTAGGTAGACTATAATGGGAGCACACTGAGGCAGGGGCTGCATAAAAATGAAAATCCTGATTTTATAGCCTACAGCTCTGGGTTGCTTAGATGGCAAATTGCATCATCTCTCAGTTCAGATTGGGAAAAATATAACTTTTTTTTTCTTGGATCTTGATAAAGCAGGCAGTAACAGAAATCAGCACTTACATGCAACATCAGTGTCACTTTTCCAGCCTCCTCAGGATAGCTATGACATTGCCATCAGAGCCTGCAGAAGCAGAGTTGCCCCTGGGCAGTGCCCTGTGCTGGGAGGGGTCTGCAGGGCAGAGCTGAGCCACCAGGGCTGGGCTGTGCTCTGACAGCACTGACAGGGCCCAGCCCTGGGCACAGGGAAGCAGCTGTTGGCAGGGACAGCTCCAGGCAGCAGAGCCCTGGGCATGCAGTGGGGGGAAAGAGCCACCAAACTGGGCTGGGATATTTCAAGTCCTCTCCAAACTGAACTATTCCATCATTATTTATTTTACAGATCCTCATGCCAAGACACAGCAAATGTCCAACAGCAGCTCCATCAGCCACTTCCTCCTGCTGCCATTGGCAGACACGCGGCAGCTGCAGCTCCTGCACTTCTGCTTCTTCCTGGCCATCTCCCTGGCTGCCCTCCTGGCCAACGGCCTCATCATCAGCGCCGTAGCCTGCGGCCACCACCTGCACACCCCCATGTTCTTCTTCCTGCTCAACCTGGCCCTCACTGACCTGGGCTCCATCTGCACCACTGTCCCCAAAGCCATGCACAATTCCCTCTGGGACACCGCGACCATCTCCTATGAAGGATGTGCTGCTCAGCTCTTTTTCTTTGTGTTCTTCATTTCAACAGAGTTTTCCCTGCTGACCATCATGTGCTACGACCGCTACGTGTCCATCTGCAAACCCCTGCACTACGGGACCCTCCTGGGCAGCAGAGCTTGTGCCCACATGGCAGCAGCTGCCTGGGCCAGTGGCTTTCTCAATGCTCTGCTGCACACAGCCAATACATTTTCCCTGCCCCTGTGCAATGGCAATGCCCTGGGCCAGTTCTTCTGTGAAGTTCCCCAGATCCTCAAACTCTCCTGCTCACACTCCAACCTCAGAGAACTTGGGCTCATTGTGCTAAGTACTTTTCTTTATTTGGGCTGTTTTGTGTTCATGGTTTTCTCCTATGTGCAGATCTTCAGGGCTGTGCTGAGGATCCCCTCAGAGCAAGGACGGCACAAAGCCTTTTCCACCTGCCTCCCTCACCTGGCTGTGGTCTCTCTGTTCCTCAGCACTGGCATGTTTGCTCACCTCAAGCCCTCCTCCATCTCCTCCCCATCCCTGGATCTGTCAGTGTCATTTCTATACTCAGTGGTGCCTCCAGCCCTGAACCCCCTCATCTATAGCCTGAAGAACCAGGAGCTCAAGGATGGCCTGAGGAAAATTATCATGAATGCTGTTCAGAAGCAATAAACTGTTCTTTTTCTGCATAGGTGTTGTTGTGTTACATTTACGCTCACTTTGTGTCCTGTATTTCTTGCTACTCACACAGGTGTTACAGTATTGAGAGTTTGTTTGCACAGAAGTCTTTGACTATAGGATTTTAAATTCAGTGTTTGCCCTTCTAGCAAACCCAGAGACTCTATAACCTGGGAGCTATTCTACTTATGTGCTTACACAAAATAAAGAACTCTGTATTACCGTGCTGCCCTGACATTATTGCTCCCTGGCTTCTCTGGAGCTGCAGGGTCGGTGCCTCTGGGCAGAGCTGAGGTGAAAAGGGAACCCGAGTGCTCCTCACTGCCAGGCAGCCCCAGGGCTTCTGCTCCAGAACCTCCCCTTCCTTCATTTCCACACTGCCCTTCAGAGCCCTGTGTTGGTTTAAGGCCTCAGGGCTCTCTCAGCTCAGTCCCAGTCCTGCTGTGTGACTGTCCAGGGACTGCAGGCAGGGACAGGCCATGGGCACAGCTGGGACAGAGCTGGGCTCTGCAGCAGCATTTCCATCATGCAAGGGCATCTCCCCAGTGCAGGGCCTGAAAGCTTCAATCTCCTTCCCAGTTTGCTCTCAAGGATGTTCCCAACACAGCACCCTGGAGAGGAGAACAGCAGTGACCAGCAGAAGTGTGGCAGTGTTCAGGTGGAGCTGTCCCAGCAGTGCCCTGGCAAAGCCAGCACCGCTCCCAGCAGTGGCCTCTCACCCCAGGGAACAGAAGTTGTTCTTCCCTCCCTGGAGGGACATCAAGTGACCGGGTCAGGAGTCTGTGTTTGCAGTGCAGGGACATTGCACAGCCCTGAACATCCTGTGTGTGTGTGAGGGGACATAAACCCAGTGACACAAACACCTGCAGCTGTTCCTGGAGTTTCCAGAGAGTAACACCCCTGGGAACCCCTGGATGCAGGGCTGGGATGAGCTCCTGTGCCCAGAGCTCCCCGTGTCCATCCCTCCGGCCATGGGGCACCTCGGGCAGGGGCAGGGCAGAGCAGGGTGACACCCGCAGGGCTGAGGTCCTTGCCAGGCTCTGGCAGTTGCAGCAGAGCCCAGGGAGCCCCTGCCCGTGCTGCAATGAACTGTGTGTGTGTGTGCCAGGGAAGGACTCGTGTCCCTGGACACCCCTGGGGCTGTGAGCAGGGCATGAGCCCAGCTCAGGGCTGGGCACCTGACAGAGCCCTGACATTGCTGGGTGTGCCCATAAAAGCAGAGTTGGGCAAGGTGACTGTGGTTAAACCCCACTGGGCATCAAATGACAGCCAAGTGTCTCTGTCACTGTCCCTCCTCACTCAGAAAACAGGAGAAAATAAGGTGGACATATTGTAGGTTACCTTAAGAAGAGATTAATGTTAGGGGGACTAAAAAGCAAAGGCCAAATGCAGAAGCAATGAAGATCATGGAGAGACAAGAATTCAGCACATGTACTGGTTATTTTGGAAGACAAATGTATTATATACAGAAAATCCAGAGACCGTCTTCTCCCCCTCATTTCCCTGCTGATCTGGACATCCCATGGAATGGAAGATCCCTAGGGTCAGTCCAGCCCAGCTGTCCCATCCCTGTGTCCCCAGGAACACTTGCCCATCCCCAGGACATTGGTTGGGGGGTTGCAGAGATGCCTCATGTGGGGCCAGCCCTGCCCAGGAGCAGCCAAAGCCTCGGGCTGGGACCAAACCCACTCCAGCCAAGAGAGCCAAGCACAGCAGAACAGGGGCTGCTCTGGGCAAAGGGAACTCCATCCCAGCCACACCCAGGCCAAGAGGGCTCAGGGGGCTCTTCCCACCTCTGTTATTCCACCATTCAATTAATCTTTTCCTTGGAGAGCTCTTTGAAGGCAGAATTGACAGAGAAGCAGAAGCAGAGCTATAAAATGCACCAGTACAAACACAGCAGCTCCAGTGAGGAATGAACCCTCCCAGGGCAGTGCTGTGGCAGGAGAAGCAGCCAGGAGGAGGAGGATGAGCTCAGTGTATATGTGTGTGTTTCCCAAGGCACAGAGGGTGAGGGTGGGCAGAGGTCAGGGCAGGGCTGGCAATGGCAGGGCAGAGGCAGGGGCAGCGAGATGGGAGTGTGCAGCCTGCAGGGACACAGCAGCAGCTGTGGCACAGTGCAGGACAAGCTGTGCTGGACATGGCCAAGGGCCCTGGCAGGGCTGGCAGTGCCCAGGAGAAGCCAAGTCTTGGTGTCCTGGGGCACAGCAGGGTCTGTGCCACCAAGGGCTGGGAGGAGACACCTTGTCCTGAGCCACTGAGGCCTCCTGGCACAGCCCCAGCAAGGCTGGCCACTGTCACCCCTTGTCCTGCCCTCAGTATCCCCCCACATCCCAGTGGCCTCAGGGATCTGCTGGGACGAGTCCCTGGGGAGCCTTGGTCAGGAATGGCCCTGGGGGGCTCCTTCATGCTCCCAGGCACTGCAGGTTTTTCAGATGACTTCGGGTTTTGCTTTTGCCTTGGAGTCTTGAGAGCTTTGTGCAATCATGGCCTCCAATTCTCTCCTCCAAGGAGTCCAGGAGGAGCCTGTGTTGGTGATGGACCTCACTAGGACTGACACTGAAACTGCATGAAAGGCAGAAACTCTCCAACAATATCTTCTCATTTGTAGAGAATTTAGGCATTACTTTCTTCTGGCCAGGATAATATTGTAGCCAGCACGTGCAATAGAAATCATTCCACCCACAAATGCCTGCCTTGTGCAGTGAAAATCATTCCATCACACATGGTTCTTTACTCTTTTCACATATTTATACAGACAAAGCCCAAAGAAATTCACGTTCATTGATCTTAAATTACACAATTCTTAGTATTTGATTGGCTGTTGGCTGTTGATCCCTTTGTCTTTGATGTGAATTATGTCCTCATTCTTTGATTCTCTCACCAATCTTTTTCCACACCAGGTGTCTCCAAGCACACTGGGGGTGATGTTCATTAATGTTCCTTTACCTCCTCTGTATCTTCTGGCTACTCCCAATCTGTAGATGTTAAACTCATCAGGTCTCACCCAACCTTGGTGAACCAAGTCTTTCAAATAGAAACTTCAATTCCCCTCCCCCTGGGCAAAGGTGAACATAAATCCTGACTGAAGTTACATTAAAAAATTTCAAGTTGTATCATTTGCAGCAACTCCATCATCTTCCTCAGTGTCCCAATTCTCTCCTTGGTTCCATGAGGGCACACAGTGTCACAACAGCCCCTTCATTCCATGAAGCCCTGCAGGGTCACAAAGGTCTCTGTAATTCCATGAGGCCCCACAGTGTCACAATGGCCCCTCGGTTCCATGTGTCCCACACTGTGACATGAATCCTTAGTTCCATGGCATCCTGTAGTGTCACAATGGACTCCTTGGTTCCATGGTGACACAGTTGCCACAATTTCCATGGTACCACAACTGCCCCTTGGTCCCACAAGTCCCCACAGTGTCACAATGGCCCCTTGATTCCATGACATCGTGTAGTGTCACAATGTTCTCCATGATTCCATACTGCCCTGCAGTGTCACCATGGACTCTTGGTTCAATAAAGCTCCACAGTGTAACCATGACCCCTTGGTTCCATGGACCCCACAGTGTCACTGTGCTCCCCTTGGTCCACATGGCCTTGAAGAGCCACAATGGACCTTTGATTCCAGCAGGCCTTGGTTTCAAAATACTCTCCATGGTTTCATGAGTACCCCATGTCACAATAGACTCTTGGTTCTGTGAAGTTCCTCAGAGTCACAATGGCCCTTTGGTAGAGTCACAATTCACTCCTTGGTTCCATGAGGCCCTGCTGTGTCACAATGCCCATGGTTCCATCAGTTTCCACAATGTCACCATGGTGTCCTTGGATCCACAGTATCTCAATGTCTCCTTGGTACCATAGTGCCCCAATGTGTCACAATGGCTTTTTGGTTCCATGAGGTTTCACTGTGTCACAAAGGTCTCCTTGGTTCCATGAGGATACAAAAGTTTTGCATAAACACTGAGAAACATCTGCTTAACACACCTGGGAACATCTGTCTGCATTCAAAAGAGGAGTTAAAGGTGAGAATGGCACCAGCAGCTTCCATCTGCAACAGAGATCCAGGGAAAAGAACAGGGACAGAGATTTTAACTGAAAGACTTGGAGGATGCACATAATCACAGAATCTTGAAGAGACCTTCAAGATCATCAAGTCCATCCCATGCCAAAACACCTCAACTAGACCATGGCACCGAGTGCCATATCCAAGCTTTTTAAACACATCCAGGGATGGTGACTCCACCAAACCCCCATGCAGATTATTCCAGTACTTTATCTTCCTTTCTGTAAAAAATATTTTCCTCATATCCAACCTATATTTTCCCTGATGCAGTTTAAGACTGTATCCTCTCGTTGTGACAGTTGCTGCCTCGAGAATGAGAAACCCACAACTGATTACAACCACCATTCAGGGAGTTGTAGAGAGTGATGAAGTCTCCCCTGAGCCTCCTCTTCTCCAGCTCTCCTCCTCTTCCCCAGCTCCCTCAGTCACTCCTCAGAAGACTTCTGTTCCAGACCCCTCACCAGCCTTGTTGCCCTTCTCTGGACACGCTCCAGCCCCTCCATGTCCTTCCTAAATTGGGGGCCCAGAACTGGACACAGCACTCGAGGTGCTGCCCAACCAGTGCTGAGCACAGGGGAAGAATCACTGCCCTGCTCCTGCTGGCCACACCATTCCTGATCCAGGCCAGGAGCCATTGGCCTTCTTGGCCACCTGGGCACACTGCTGGCTCATGTCCAGCCTGCTGTCCATCTGTGCCCCCAGGTCCCTTTCTGCCTGGCTGCTGTCCAGCCACTCTGTCCCCAGCCTGGAGCACTGCAGGGGTTGTTGTGGCAAAAGCAGGACCTGGCACTTGGTCTTGTTAAACCTCACCTCATTGGATTTGGGCCCTGGATCCAGCCTGTCCAGGTCCCTCTGCAGAGCCCTCCTACCCTCCAGCACATCCACACTCCCACCCAGCTTGGTGCCATCTGCACATTTGCTGATGGTGCACTCCATGCCCTCATCCAGATCATCAATGCAGATATTGAAATCCATGCTGGCTGGCTCTGATCCCTCAGCCATCCTGTAGGTGCCCTGGGATGGCACTCAAGGTGATCTGTTCCATCACCTCACCAGGCACCCAGGTCAGGCTGACAGGCCTGCAGTTCCCCACATCCTCCTTCCAGCCCTTCTTGGGGATGGGCTCACATTGGCACCTCCAGTCCTCTGGCACCTCCCTGCTGAGCCAGCACTGATGAGAAATGATGGAGAGCAGCTTGGGGAGCTCATCCAGCAGCTCCCTCATCCCCCTAGGATGGATCCCATCTGTTCCCAGAGACACCTGTGAGCATCTGAGTGGCTCAGCAGGTTCCCAGCTGCTTCCTCCTGGATTACAGGGGGTCTGTTCTGCTCTGTGTCCCCATCTACCAGCTCAGGAGAACACTTGTCCTGGGGACAACCTGGCTTATTGTCGAAAACTGAGGCAATGAATGGGTTAAGTATCTCAACCTTTTCCTCATCTTTAGTTACTCTATTCCCCACAACATCCAATAAAGAGCTGAGGTTCTCCTTGTCCCATGGTTTGCTAATAACTTATTTATATAAATATTTTCTGTTATTTTTCACAGAAGTGGCCAGTTTAAGTCCTAATTAAGTTTTCACTTCTCTCATTTTCTTTCTGCATGACCTAACTGTCCTAGTTTTGGGCAAATTTGGGGGAAAACCTCCAGAAGGAGCCCCCAGACAGCAAACCCCACGACTCCTCCCCCCCACCCCACCGGGTTCGGGAAGAATTTCCTCGGAGAAGAGTGGGAGAAAAAACCTGTTTATTTAACAAGCAAGACACTCCCCAGCACAGGGAAAAAAGACAACACCAGCTGACAAAAAAACTCTTTCACCGTTCTGAAGGGATGACAAACTCAGTCTCTCTGGCGAGTGGTCGCTCAGTTATCAGTCTCTGGCGCTGGGGAATCACTGCTGCAGGTGACAGAATGCAGACTCCTGGTGTTTCTTGGGGTTTCCCAGGTCCCCGTCTGGAACAGGTTCAGATGGTATCCAGGAGAGGGAGGGGACGGGGTGGAAGAGAAAACAGTCCAGGGAAAAGGTTGGACTGCCTAGCTGAACTAACTAATAAGAAAAAAGCAAGGGCAAAGCGAAGGAAAGAAAAAGAGGCAGAAGCGAGCAAGCAGGCAAGCAAGCAGGCAAGCAAGCAAGCAAGCAAGCCGAGCTAAAACCTCTCCTAAACATAGTTCATGGGGGAGGTGAGCCGGCTGATAACAAGACAAAACAAAGCTTCACTCTCAGAGTCAGTCCTGGAAGCACAGGACACAATACCAAACATAATCAGGACACACGATTGGAGATACAAACACCATAACATCACCCTAGGACATTCCACCCCTTATCTCCATATCGTGAACATACTAAACAGCATGTAAAAACTTCAGCAAGTAGAAATTTCCATCTTTCACTTACTCGGACACATTTTCTTCCATCTCACTTGCTCAAACCTTCGACACTTACACATTTCCTTCTATCTCACTTGCTCAGACCTTTGACACTTACATATTTCCTTCTGTCTCATGCTGCCTCACCCCACATCAGATCTCCCTGAGGCACACATCGTGTTGTTCCATCTCTCTGCATTACCCACCATGTACAACCTGGTCCTTGAGCAAAGACAATCCCACGAATGGGTTTGTCTGTACTCGGGGCAGAATTGATCCAAACTGCCTTCCCTAACAAACCTCTGATATGTGCCACTGGGACTTTGTCTCCATCTACTATATTCAGGGACTCAGACTGGGCAGGGCCCGCTCGGTTGGTGGAACCCCGGGTGTTAACTAACCAAGTGGCCTTTGCTAAATGATGCTCCCAGTTTTTGAATGATCCCCCACCCAATGCTCTTAAGGTGGTTTTTAACAGTCCATTGTACCTTTCCACTTTCCCTGCAGCTGGTGCATGGTAGGGGATATGGTACACCCACTCAATACCATGTTCCCTAGCCCAAGTGTTGATAAGGCTATTCTTGAAATGAGTCCCATTGTCTGACTCAATCCTCTCAGGGGTACCATGCCTCCAAAGGACCTGCTTTTCCAGGCCCAGGATGGTGTTCCGAGCAGTGGCATGAGACACAGGGTAGGTTTCCAACCATCCAGTGGTGGCTTCCACCATGGTCAGTACATAGCGCTTGCCCTGGCGAGTTTGAGGCAGTGTGATGTAGTCAATCTGCCAGGCCTCTCCATACTTGTACTTGGACCACCGCCCCCCATACCAGAGGGGCTTCACCCGCTTGGCTTGCTTGATGGCAGCGCACATCTCACAGTCATGGATAACTTGAGAAATACTGTCCATGGTTAGATCCACCCCTCGGTCTCGTGCCCACTTATATGTGGCATCTCTGCCCTGATGACCTGAGGCATCATGGGCCCATCGAGCCAGGAACAACTCTCCCTTGTGTTCCCAATCAAGGTCTATCTTCGACACCCCTATCTTTGCAGCCTGATCTACCTGCTGATTGTTTTTCTGCTCTTCATTAGCCCTACTTCTGGGAACATGGGTATCTACATGGCGAACCTTCACAGGTAATTTCTCTAACCGGGTAGCGATATCTTTCCACTCTTCGGCAGCCCAAATTGGTTTTCCTCTACGCTGCCAGTTAGCCTCTTTCCATCTCTCCAACCATCCCCACAGAGCATTGGCTACCATCCATGAATCGGTATAAAGGTAAAGCTTTGGCCACTTCTCTCTTTCAGCAATGTCTAAGGCCAGTTGAACCGCTTTGAGTTCAGCAAGTTGACTGGATCCACCCTCTCCTTCAGTGGCCTCTGCTACCCGTCGCGTGGGGCTCCATACGGCTGCTTTCCACCTCCGATTCATCCCCACAATGCGACAGGAACCGTCGGTGAATAGAGCATAGCGTGTTTCCTCTGCTGGCAGTTGGTTATATGGTGGAGCTTCTTCAGCCCGTGTCACTGGTTCTTGTTCCTCATCTGTGACACCAAAACTTTCACCTTCAGGCCAATTTGTAATTACTTCCAAAATCCCAGGGCGATTCAGTTTTCCAATCCGGGTGCGCTGTGTAATGAGGGCAATCCACTTGCTCCATGTAGCACTGGTGGCATGGTGGGTTGAGGGAACCTTTCCTCTGAACATCCACCCCAGCACTGGCAGTCGGGGTGCCAGAAGGAGTTGTGCTTCTGTGCCAACCACCTCTGAGGCTGCTTGGACCCCTTCGTAGGCGGCCAAGATTTCCTTCTCTGTTGGGGTGTAGTTAGCTTCAGACCCTCTGTAGCTCCGACTCCAAAATCCTAATGGTCGGCCTCGAGTCTCACCAGGCACCTTCTGCCACAGGCTCCAGGACAGACCATGGTTCCCGGCTGCAGAGTAGGGCACGTTCTTCACATCTGGTCCCGTCCTGACTGGGCCAAGGGCTACTGCATGAGCAATTTCCTGCTTTATCTGGGCAAAAGCTTGTTGCTGCTCAGGGCCCCAATGGAAATCGTTCTTCTTGCGGGTAACCAGGTAAAGAGGGCTCACGATCTGACTGTACTCAGGAATGTGCATCCTCCAAAAACCTATGGCGCCTAAGAAAGCTTGTGTCTCCTTCTTGTTGGTTGGTGGGGACATAGCTGTGATTTTGTTGATGACATCAGTAGGAATCTGACGCCGTCCATCTTGCCACTTCACTCCCAGGAACTGGATCTCTCGAGCAGGTCCCTTAACTTTACTCTTCTTGATGGCGAAGCCGGCTTCCAGGAGGATTTGGATGATTCTCTCTCCTTTCTTGAACACTTCTGCTGCTGTGTTCCCCCACACAATGATATCATCAATATATTGTAAATGTTCTGGAGCCTCACCTTTTTCTAGTGTAGTCTGGATCAGTCCATGGCAGATAGTAGGACTGTGCTTCCACCCCTGGGGCAGTCGATTCCAGGTGTACTGCACTCCCCTCCATGTGAAAGCAAACTGAGGCCTGCACTCTGCTGCCAGAGGAATGGAGAAAAATGCATTGGCGATATCGATAGTGGCGTACCACTTTGCTGCCTTGGACTCCAGCTCGTACTGCAGTTCCAGCATGTCTGGCACAGCAGCGCTCAGTGGTGGAGTCACCTCATTCAATGCACGATAGTCTACGGTCAGTCTCCATTCTCCTTCAGATTTACGTACAGGCCAGATGGGGCTGTTGAAGGGTGAGTGGGTTTTGCTGACCACCCCTTGGCTCTCCAGCCCACGGATCATTTTATGGATGGGAACCACAGCATCTCGAGTTGTTCTGTATTGTCGGCGATGCACTATGGAAGTGGCAATTGGTACCTTTTGCTCTTCTCCTTTCAGAAGTCCTACAGTACTTGGATTCTCAGACAGTCCAGACAAGGTGTTCAATTGCTGGATGCCCTCTATCACCACAGCTGCTATCCCAAATGCCCACCTGAATCCTTTTGGATCTTTAAAATACCCCCTTCGGAGGTAATCTATGCCCAAAATGCATGGGGCCTCTGGGCCAGTCACAATAGGATGTTTTTTCCATTCATGTCCAGTCAAGCTCACATCAGCTTCCACTGGTCGATCAGTCTTGTCTGTGCACTTTCCACTTCTCGTGCTGGTAGCAACAGCCATTGGTTGAGGCTTACTGACAGGTTTAGCTGCTGGCTTAGGCTCACTGTCTGGTGTAGTTGTTGGCCTCGAGCCTGGGGTGTTGGCTGCAGCCTGAGTGACTGGGATAGTGGCTGATTTATCTGCCTGTCCCCCTTCCTCTGTCTGCTGCCCTACAGTATCTAGCAGGGTACGGTAAGCATATGCCAGGGCCCAGCTCACTGCAATGATCTTCTTCTCCTTAGAATTACCATGGCACTTCTCTTTCAGGTACTTTGCCACCTCAGCTGGGTTCTGAATTTGTTCACATGGAAAATCCCAGGATGTAGGGTCAGAAAATTCCTTTAAGATTTGGCCCATATCCTCCCATTTCCCACACCATTCAGGATTCCTCACGCCTGGCTCTACTCTGGGGTCAGGGGTCTCAGCCCCTCTAGAAATCTCAGCTCTCATTCTAGAGAAACTGCAGACTGTATAGAGAAAGCTTACTATATTAAACACCAGAAAGATGGTCTCTTTAACACTCAGGGGGAACTGAACATTCTCTAATAAGGATGTAACAAATTCAGAGGAGAAGAAGGAGAACAAAGGCTGAAAAGCCTCATCCCCTGCTTCTCCTCTAACAAACTGAGTGCACAACCACAACCAAGAACCATACATTCCTGGAACAGATTCCAGCACCTTTATAAATCTCCTGCAGGCCATTAAAACCAAGCCCAGCCCGATGGATATTTTGGTCAATGCCCCTCTGCTACAGAAACTACGCATTAGGGACAATACCGGAGCTATTTCTGGATAAGCAAATAAACCCAGGGACCACAGAGGTATTAAGACTTCAAAAAACCCTAGGGACCAAAAACCCATGCAGGCCTCCACCCCAAAAGACATGAATTCCAACAACATAGCCAATAACTGCTCTATACCAACACAAAAGAATTTGAACCAAATTATTATTATTAGAACAGGGTTTTTTTCCCACTTTCTCGAGCCTCGAGTTGGGCGCCAATTTATTTGTCCTGGTTTCGGCCAAATTTGGGGGAAAACCTCCAGGAGGAGCCCCCAGACAGCAAACCCCACGACTCTTCCCCCCCCCCTCCCCACCCCACCGGGTTCGGGAAGAATTTCCTCGGAGAAGAGTGGGAGAAAAAAACCTGTTTATTTAACAAGCAAGACACTCCCCAGCACAGGGAAAAAAGACAACACCAGCTGACAAAAAAAACTCTTTCACCGTTCTGAAGGGATGACAAACTCAGTCTCTCTGGCGAGTGGTCGCTCAGTTATCAGTCTCTGGCGCTGGGGATGACTGCTGCAGGTGACAAAGGGTAGACTCCCGGTGTTTCTTGGGGTTCCCAGGTCCCCGTCCGTTCAGATGGTATCCAGGAGAGGGAGGGGACGGGGTGGAAGAGAAAACAGTCCAGGGAAAAGGTTGGACTGCCTAGCTGAACTAACTAATAAGAAAAAAGCAAGGGCAAAGCGAAGGAAAGAAAAAGAGGCAGAAGCGAGCAAGCAGGCAAGCAAGCAGGCAAGCAAGCAAGCAAGCAAGCAAGCCGAGCTAAAACCTCTCCTAAACATAGACCATGGGGGAGGTGAGCCGGCTGATAACAAGACAAAACAAAGCTTCACTCTCAGACTCAGTCCTGGAAGCACAGGACATAATACCAAACATAATCAGGACACACGATTGGAGATACAAACACCATAACATCACCCTAGGACAATGACTTTGCCAAGGATTGCCTTCTGAAGGTGCAGCCTATCCAATGGGGAATAGTTCCATCTGATCCAGCTGTCCCTTTTTCTTTCTCAAGTGATGGACCAAAAGTCTGTGCAGAAGGAGCCACATTTCAGAGGCAGCAGTGGGCCGGTGCCAGCCTCTATTGCAGGTGGGAAAGTGATGCCAGGCACGGGCACAGGCACAGGAGGTCATTGCTGTGCCAGGCTCAGCCCTGGGCAGGGCTGTGTGGCAGCAGCTCTTCCCCCAGGGCCTGCCCTTGCACGGCCCTGCAGCAGCCAAAGCTGGAGGCGCCTCAGCTTCGAGGCCTCTGGAGCTCGTTCCCAGCTCCTGGGAAACAGGACTCATGCACCAAGGTCCCTCCCGCTGCAGCTGCTCCTGGAGCTGCCCTGAGTGCCCAGAGGCCCAAGGCACAGGAGCAGCCCCGAGCGGGAGCCCTGCTGCGAGCCCAGGGCCACAGCCAGCCCTGGCTCCCGACTGGGCAGGGGCTGCACTGGGTCCTGACAGGGCCTGACTCTGTCCCCTTGGGCTGGGGGAGCTGTCCCGGGGCAGGGAGCCTCGGGGCTGGCAGTGGCTGCTCAGGGATGGGTCGGGCCCAGGTCCCTGGAAGGAGCGACTGCCCAAGCAGCTGTGCTGGCCCCGGGCTCTCCTCCCGGCCTTCTGGGCTTTGTTGGGTGGCACAGCCTGTGCCAAGGGGTGCCAAGGTGCCTGCAGGCCCCAGCTCTGGGGGAAACAGAGAACATCCTGGCTGTGACCAGCGAGCTGCCAGCTCAGCAGTGGAGCACAGCAGGGACTCAGGCTCCCCATTGCTCCCACAGATGCAGCCAGCACCTCAACAGGTGTTCCCGATTCCCAGCAGGGCACTGGAAAGGGTTTCTGTCAGGGAACACGCTGCTGGCTAGAGTTAATGGCAGGCCTGGCTATTCCATGGCACGCAGGTGATGGGGACCCCTGTAAGGCTGGCAGATGACTGGGGTCTGTCATGAGGCACACGAGTAAGGTGTGGAGTTTTCCAATAAGATATGAGGGGTTTGGGTTCTTTGTCAGTTGTAATACCATTAATAGTCCTTATTTAATTTTAATTTTTTTCTTCTATGATGATTGGTAAATGCCTTCCTCCTTAAGCTATGTGCTGGCAATATTTGAGGTAGAAAATAATATAATATTGCATATTTTAGATACTTTATAGTTTTCTTGTGAAATCTTATTGCAGTATCTCCTGTCTAAAACCCCCTCAAAACCACATCAGCAGGCCAGCTACTGAGCACAACTTACTGCATAGCAGCAGCTCATGTTTCTACAGTGGAAGTGGCTTTTTGTTCTTCTGCACATGTATCGAAGACAACAAATTGAAAATCTGCTAACAGAGGAAAGAGCCTTGTTTAGTGTAGCCTGGGCTTTGGAAAGGTGGTTGCTGTTAGATCAATACCCAGCAAACTGCCTACATTTTTTTTTGTGACTGCTCTCTGGTGATTTTGGCCTGGCTTCTTTAGGATGTTCAATTTTCACTTAGAAATGGCACAAGAACACTCAGTGTGCTCCCGTGGAGCCAGTGCTGTCACAGGACAGATGGAGCTGGGACAAATGGCACATTGATTTTGATCTCAACAAGAAGCCACCAGAGCTCCTCATGACAGCAACCCCACAGACTGGAAATGGATCCATTAAAATGAACTCATCACAAAGCTTTTAACTGAAACTCTGACATATGGAGCTTGTTCAGTTCTGCCTCGGAGGAAGGGAGTTTGAAGACAAAGAGGTTTAGCAAGGAGATCCATGCACAGCAAAACTGTCCTCTAGCAAATGAAGTCTTAGGATGTAAACCCTCATCGATATTCTGGTTTTACCCCTGCATTTACCCAAATTCTTGGTCTTAATTCCTGTGTCAGTAGGAAAATATGACAGGGAAGTGTAGATCCTCCTTTTCTTCTTGAGCTGGGCAGCTTGGAACCTCATCTTGTCCCACAAACAGGAACAGACAAACTGCAATTTTGTTAAGAAACCCTACTTTGGAAAGTTTGCCCTGTGTTTATTTTTGCCCAGAAGTATCTGAGATTCACTGGAATATTTACAAGCCATAAATAATTGATTTATTGTCGTTTCTATAATCTTTCATATCTTACAACTTTCTGCTGCACAAGAACCTGGCTCTTGCAGAACTCTTTCCCCATGCATTTCTCCAGGGCTTCTTGCAGATAAGTGTGGGAGTCAGCCTGGCTGGGACACAGAGTCAGCCAGGTTTCACCAAGAAAGAACCAGGCATTGAGTTCAAGCCCTGGGAAACATTTGTTAACTTGGGGAAAACCTAACTGTTCTTCCCACAGTCCTTAGTGTTGTTCTGTTAATTGGTTCAAATTCTGTTCCCCTATTGGTTATTCATTCCCCTTATATGCTCATAGTTCCAGAAAGTTCTCCCCCCAGGGTATCTATTGTCATGGCCCCCTTTTTCGTGTCCTCGGAGTTTGTCCCCATACAGCATTCAGTTTCTGGGCGTTGTCCCAGTTTTATTTTCCATTAAAGTTCTTTAGTTTTCGGCCAACTCTGTTGTTCCTGCTCCTTTATTTTGCTACTTAAACCCTCAATATTCCAAACCCCTAAGTTTTGCGGCCACCCCCATCACAACACGACTGTGTCTTGAGTGTAAAAATTTTACACTTTGAAACGTGGACGTAAAATATTGAAAAGGAAATTTATAAGTACCAAGGGATAGTGTGACAGCATCTTTTCCTATAGAATGTGCAGCACCCCAAGGCCTTCATCAGTGGGGTTGTGGGTGCTTGGAGCTTTGTCCTGTACCACTCTGGCATGTCATGAAATGGGACTTCACCTGCCACCAGCCAAGGTCACCCTCTGCCACCGCAGCTCCTTGGACCTTGTGTGATCAAAGCAGACACAAAGTGTTTCTGCTGCTCCCCTCTTGGCACAATTCCACAGAGAGCTTGAATTTTTGCAAATCTTGTGTCTCCATTGTGCCATATTCCTAAAGAACCAGGAGGCCATTCCGATGAATACAGTGAGTTTCATGCATGGTTGTCAGCTCCACTTCCTGCCTAGAAATCCTGAAATTGCTTCTAAGTGCTGCTCCCTTCATCTCTTGGACACCTACTCATACAGAGCTGGGGAAAAAAATCTCCTGGCTGCTGGCTTACAAGGTGTGTTGTGCCAAAGTGAGAGCTCTGTGGGAAATCTCTATCCAGCTCTATCCTTTTAATATATCTGTGTGTGGGTGTGAGCATGGATGTGTCTTGTGTACAAAGGAAGGAGTGTGCAAGCAACGTGGCTGACACTTTCACTCTCCATGTTCGTTACATACCCATGGGTACAGAGACATTATGGAAATGCTGGCACAGATAAAACCTTCTGTCCATGGATACAGAGAGATCCAAGAGCCCCTGGCACAGACAGACCCTTCTGTCCATGGATACAGAGACATCCAAGAGCCCCTGGCACAGACAGACCCTCGTGTCCATGGATACAGAGACATCCAAGAGCCCCTGGCACAGACAGACCCTTCTGCCCACGGGTGAGGGAGGGCAGTGGGGGTGAGTGGGCAGCGAGTCCCAAACGGGAACCAGACCCAGCTCCAGCCATGCCAGACCCTACCAAGGCTCAATGCTGGCTCCTCTGGAATGGGAAAGCCCTTCAGCCTTGTCCCTGCCCAGAGGGGCAGTGCTGAGCTGCAGCACAGGTTGTTTTCCCCACAGGCTGCAGGACATGAGAACACAACACTTGCAAACACTGCCTGCAAGCCACAGCTCTGGGTGCTCCCCATGAACCTCAGCCCTGGGGCCACCGTGTGCCCCAAGCTTCAGGGGATGCAGTGGGAGCCTGGCTGGGCTCTGCCCTGGGGCCATCCTGCAGTGACAGCTGCAAACAGGGAGCATTCAGCTGCCACAAACAGCCAAGCCAGGGCTGGAGGGGAGCTGGCCCAGTCCAGACCGCACTGTTGTGTGCTGTGCTCTGGGACTGGGGCTCCCTGCAGAGGGGACTGGACTGAAGTGCCAGGAGAAACAAAGAAGCTTCAGCTGAAGCCTAACTGAGCTGGGTGGGTGGGCGGGCTGGGAGGAGTGGGGAGGCTCAAGGGGAGTCACAGAGCTCATCCTGCAGGAAGGATGAGGAAAAGGGAGTGGGAACTCAGCAGTGAGGAGAGCTGAGGGCTGGAGAGCAGCTCTGAATGACACTAAAATCTCATCAGGCCTCTGAGACATTGCTGCTCTTCAGCCAGTGACAGGATGAGTCCCTAAGCCTGGGGCTTGGTCTTCCTCGTGGTGAGGGGCATCGAGGAAGGCACCAGTGTGATGGAGACTGCGATGGGCTGGGAACTCACTGGGGGAAAGGAGGGAGCAGTTGTGAAGTAAAAGGCAGGTGGGGGGGGAGAACTGTTCAGAAAAGGGCTGAGCTACAGCTTGAGCAAGCTGAAAAATGTCATTTGGGGTAATGACAGATTGATTTCATTTCAGAAGGTATGGAACAAGTTTAATTTTTAGGGGGTATCATGTTTTCCCCTGCAGGTGTACGCTCTGCAAACTTGAGCTGCGTTGCCGAAATGCTCAAGCAAGTCTCTGCTGCAGGTCACACCATTTCTCCTTTGGCTGATTCTGGCCCGGTGCTGAGCTGCAGCTGAGCCCTGGCAGAGCCCAGAGCAGCCTCAGCATCCACAGAGCCCGGCTGCAAGGAGAGAAACCAGAAACCGCCCGTCAGCTGAAGGCTCCTGTCCCCCTTGTCCCAGCTCCCACCGTGCCCAGGCCATGCTGGCCGTGCCCAGAGCGGTGCCCAAAGCTGCCCATCATTGCTGCCTTGGGCACAGAGCAGGAGGGCAGGACTGTGCCCAGCCTGCAGCCAGCCATGGCACATCCAGCCCCTCAGCAGCTGCCACAGCAGGATGCTCCTGTGCTCGCTGCCATCTCCCAAAAGCTCTTATCTCACCATGCCAAGGAGACGGGGACCCGCCTCACGCCATCGCTGCTGGAAGAAAAGCTGGTCCCAAACGATGTCCTCAGCCTTCTCCAAGGACACGGCCCATCCACGCTGCAGCTGGGCCCAAGCACTTCCTGATCCACACTGGACCTCACCTAGAACACTTCCTTTAGAGAAACAAATGACAAATGAATGAAAATAGATTACAGACAAAAAGGGGAGACACGAGAAAAGGTAAAAAATCTTATCTCTGTCAGGGGCTGGAGGAAGGCCCAACCTCTACATGCCAGGGAAAAATTCACCCAGGGGTGAGGGAAGCCCATGGTTTTTCCCTTTCCCCCTGCATTGCCCCCAAAAGTAATGGTGATCTCAAAGCAAGCAAGGGCAGTGGAGCAGCCCAAGCCCTTCCTTGCCTGCAAAGCAAAGCAGCCATGCACAGTTCTGCAGTCCCACCTCTGCTGCTGCCACGGGCTTTGTTTGTGTCAGGCTGGCTGCCCCAGCTCCAGCCCCAGCCCCAGCCCAGGGCACGGTGGGTGCTGGGGGCTGTTGGCTGGGCCAGGAGCCAACTCCCATTTTGTACCCAGCCCATCCCATCCCATCCCCCCAGCCCTGCCAAAAAGCAGCTTGGCAGCCGACGGAAGAATCCGTTTTATCCTCCCCAGCAAAGGGGGAACCTGTGCAATGCCCAAATCTGGGAGCATCCCCCTGGGTCTGCACTCATCTGCAAATTCGCTGTGGAGCCTGGCTTTGAAGAAGATGCCAGAATCCAAGTCCATCATCTTCAGCTTTTCTGTGGCCAGGTGGAGGAAGAGGTTGTCATCCTTGATGTCTTCCTTGCTGTCCCCAGCAGCAGCAGCCCCACCTGGTACAGCTACTCCAGGGGCTCCTTCTCCTTCCCTGGGGGTGAGACCAGGCTGTCAGTGTTCTGCCCAGGGCCCCAGCTGCCAGTGAACCAGGACAAGCCAAACCAGCTCAGATGGGGGCCACCAGTGCTGGGCAGAGCAGCTCAGCTCCAGCACAAGGGCTGTGTGTTCCCATCTGATGACGCCCATGCAGTGACACAGGCAGGACAAAAAAGTCTGGGGTTCTTTGCTCCTGATTGCCAGGGCATGGGTGGAGCTGTAACTTACCAGGGCCCTGCATCAAAGCGTGCCTGTGGCTCTCTCCCTTCTTCTATGGCTGATGAATATTCTGCATCCAAGGATCACTGATCAGATCTTCTAATGAGGGCCTTTCCGTGTCCAGCATGGATAAACACCTCCTGATCAGACCTTGGCACTCTGGGGAGAGAAACCAGAAACCACTGGTCAGCTGGAGAAGTCTCCAGTCTGCTTTGCCCCACTCTTCCCATGCCCAGGCCATGCTGCATGTGCTCAGAGCTGGGCCTAAACCTTCCCATCAGTTCTTTGTTTTGGAGGAGAGCAGGACATGTGCCACCCCCTCAGCAGCTGCCAGAGCAGGATGCTCACGAGCCTGCTGCTGTCTCCCAGCACTGGTATTCCCCCCGTGCCCAGAGATGAGGATCCACCTTGAGAGAGCCGTTGTGGCAGTGAGAGCTGATGGTCCCAGCTGATGTTCTGGCCCCTCCTGAAAGGGTGCTCCCCGCAGACCATCTGGTGCAGCAGGATGCCCAGGGACCAGATGGTAGCTGGCTTGCCATAGTACCAGCCAAACTTGGTCCATTCCGGGGGGCTGTAGGACAGGGTTCCTATGGAATACAGATAAAAGGCCTGACCATGACAAGGTAAAACCCACTCAGTGCTGGGCAAAATCCATGCTTTCATCCTCCCTGCCTGCATGGCCCAAAACACATTATGAGGCCACGGTAAACAAGGTGAGCACAGCAGTGCAAGCCCTTTCTCATCTGCACACCAAACCGGCTGGTGCACAGGTTCTGGCCCCCCTCTCTGCCACCCCCACCCACAAGTGTTTCTGTCGGGCTGGGTGGCCCAGCCCCAGTCCTGGGCAGAGTTGCTGGCAAAGGCTGCCAGCAAGGCTGGAAGCTGGCCCCCACTTGCCCCAACTCAAAAGCAACTCAGCTGAAGGCTCAGTGCCATGACTGGCAGCAAAAGGGAGAATCCCCACTGCCACACCCAGGCTGGGCCAGGAGATGTTGGGCCAGGAGATGCCGAGACCGGGAGGACACCGCTGTGTGGGCTTACCTGCAAAGTGAGTGTAGGCTGTGTCCTGCAGGTAGGTGCCACAGCCGAAGTCAATAAGTTTTGCCTGCACGGTGGCCAGGTCAACCAGGACATTCTGTGGCTTGATGTCCCTGTGCAGGACCCCGCAGCTGGTGCAGTGCCGCACGGCCTCCAGCACCTGGCGGAACAGCTCCCGCGCCACCTCCTCGGACAGGAACCCCCGTGCCCGGATGAAATGATGAAGGTCCTGACACCGCTCCGGGCGCTCCAGCACCATCACGATGTTGTTGGGGAGCTCAAGCCACTCCAGCAGCTGGATGACACCAGGGAAGCCGGTGGACACCTTGTCCAGCAGCACGATCTCCAGGGGTGCGCTGGTGCCGTCGGGCTGCGGGAAGACCACGATGCCGTCAGCGGGGCTGATGCCGTGACAGGGCTCGGGAAGCCCTCATGCAGCCCGGGATGCTCTGCTGGCCCCACGCCCCCTCTCCCTCGAGGGCCCTGGCGGCTTCCACTCTGCCGGGCCTCGGCTTCTCCCGCTGGTCTCGCTCACTCACCAGTTCGCCCCAGTGCCGGACGCGGTTCCGCGGCACCCTTTTGATGGCCACCTGCAAGCGAAGGCCAACAGCGGGCTGAGCTCGCCGCCCGCTCTGCCGAGCCCCATCCTCCTGTGCCCGCCGCCGGCCCCGCCACTCACCGGGGCGCCGTCCGAGAGCCGCGTCGCCGCCCAGACGCTGCCGAAGCCGCCGCGCCCCAGCAGCGAACCCACCCGGTACCGCTGCTTCAGGCCCTGCTGCGCCTTCCCTGCCGGCGAGACGCGGCCGTCAGCGCTCGGCCCGGGGCCAGGAACGGCCCCCGAGCGCCCCTCAGCCGCCCCGGGCCAGGCAGCCCCAGGCGTTCGCTCTTTGGAACGGGCCAGCGGCGGCTCGGGGCCGGCGGCCGCGCTGCCGAGCGGCGGAGCTCGGGCCGGGGGAGCCGCAGCGCAGGCGGCGGGAGCGGCCGCGCCGCGTGTGTCCTCCACGGGCCCCGGGAGGAGCCGGGGCCGGGGACGGGGCCGGGGCTGGATCCCACGTTGGGGCCGGGGCCGGGGCCGGGCTCGGGCCAGGGCCAGGTGGAGCCAAAGGGAGGCGATGCCGCCCCAGCCCCAGGCACTGATGCCCGCCCAGCAGCGCCACCGGCAGCACGCCCAGAGCCAGGCGAAGGCGAGAGCACGGCGGGACACCCGGGGTCGGCGACGGGGACAGGGACGGGGCCGGGGCCGGGGACGGGGCAGCCCCGCCCGGGGTCGGGCCAGGGGCATGGCCCGGCCTGGAACTGGGAGAGGGAGACTGGGAGAGGAGGGGGACACAGGGAAAGGGAGTGAGAGAGGGTGCGGGACTGCGGGAGAGGGTGTGGGATGGCGGGAGAGGGACAGGGGAAACTGAGAGTTGATAAAATTGTTTGCTTTGCTGCTGCTGCTGCTGCCGCCGCTGCTGCCGCTGCCGCTGCTGCCGCTGCAACTGAAGCCCTGGGGCCGTTTGTCCCCGTGTCCGTTTTTCCGTTCCCTGCTCGCACCCGTGCCAAGCCCCGCGTGCCCCAGGGGCACCCCCTGAACCTTCTCTTCCCATGGAAAAATCGTCTTTCAGGTGCAGGCATCCACGGCCAAAATTGGGAGTCTGCCTCCAGAATTCCGTATCTATGCAAGGATATCTCCCAGACAAAAGCTCCCAGGACTGTGTAGGCTCCCTTGGCTTCCTGAGGGCCAGCTCTCAGTGCCTTTGTAACACTGGGGCTCCCTGCTTTCCTTCCTATGGAGAAGAACTGTCCTTCTTGTCCTGATGCCCATGGACAGAACTGGGATTTGGCCTCCCAAATGCCATCTATGCAAGGATTTCTCCCAGACTAAGACCAACAGGTCTGGCTTGCCTTGGCCTCTGGTGACTGCCTCTCATCTGCCTTCAAAACCCTGGGCTTCTGTGCTTTCCTTCCTACAGACAAGAACTGTCATTCATGTCCAGGTGCCCATGGCCTCAAGCACATGACCACTTTATAGTGGTCAAAGGAGCTCTGTGCTCAGGGCACTGGAGACTGAGGAGAGCAGAGGAGAGCCCTGAGAGGGATTGACAGGCAGTTTCAGAGATGATGGATCCTTTTGGCATAGTAGAGAATATCCAGAGAAAAAAACAATTAATGCCAAGGGCAGCTGGGGAGGCCCAGACTGGAAACAAGGAGAAAGGAATCTCTCTCCCAGGGCAGGGCTGTGGTACAACACATCCCCCAGAAGAAGTCTGGGCCAGCCCAAGGCACAGGGATGTGCAGCAGCTGAAAGGTTCTTCTGAATTGGACTCCTGCAAGGGTTTGTGCAATCTCCTCTTAGGCCCTGAGCTTCAAGGGCTCAGCACCAAATGCACCACGGGGATCATTGGGGTCAAGCCAGTCCTGACAAACCATGGCTCTGCATTGGCTTCCCTCTGGTCTTCTGCAGTTCATGAGGAAGGTTTCTTTCTCCAGTTACAGAGAAATACTTCAAAGACCATGTAAGAAATACCCATTCCAGTTTTTAAGGGTGTATTTTATTACTGCTTTCCAGAAACAATAAAGTGCCTTTCTGCATAACATTAAGAATGGAACTCATTACAGGCTGCCCAGACTGCTTTGTGCCATGTGTCTTTTTTGCTATTCCAATTAGTGTGTTCTACTTTTCCTCTTTTTTTTTTTTTTTTTAACTTTTGATAATATTTTCCATAAAGGGATGCCATTAGTCACAGTATTGCTACATCAGTATCTACTGGGCTTGTGTTAAGCAGAGACAGTAAGGAGCCATGATCACTGTGCACTGAAGTAAAATAAAGTGTCCTGCTGTGCCCTGTGTGACCCAGGTGCTTCCTGAGCCCTTGTCTGTCTCTGCAGGGCAGTGCCTGTGAGCAGAGTGGAGGGAAGAGACTCCCAGCACAGCAGCACAGATGCAGGTGGTTGTCAGCTCCACTTCCTGCCTAGAAATCCTGAATGCTGCTCTGCTCTGATGCCTTGAGGAGCTGGAACAGAGGCTACACACAGAGTTCAGGGGAATAAAATGGGTATTTATTGAGAGGCCATGAAAGGCCTCCAAAAGCCACACCCTAGCAGTATGAGTGCTACAGTTGTGACCCCTGCTTGGATGGCTCCAAGATGGAAGGAAAGGAGGGATTGGTCACAAAATCTTACACTTTTATAGGTTTTGGTTAATCTGCATGAACCCACTCTCCACGTTTCCATGTTGTTTGTGCTTAGGGCCTGAAGTTTGGAGAAGCTGTCCTTAACTAGAATAGGACTATTTTGTCTTCATCACCCTAGCACATCAGAAAAGCACATCCAAGGAGAACAGGAAAACTTAAAACTAAAGGCATCATTTTCCCCCTTTAGAGGCCTGACAAGGCCTCTATCTTGTTGAGTCTCTATTCTAAATATTACTAACAACAAGTATTTAATTACAGATAAGTGACCAATAATAATAAATACCTAACATTAAATAAATACCTAGTACTAAATACATACTTAAAAATAAATGTAAACATAAACCTAATGTCCTAGGGTGATGTTATGGTGTTTGTATCTCCAATCGTGTGTTCTGATTATGTTTGGTATTATGTCCTGTGCTTCCAGGACTGACTCTGAAAGTGAAGCTTTGTTTTGTCTTCTTATCATCCGGCTCACCTCCCCCACGGTCTATGTTTAGGAGAGGTTTTAGCTCGTCTTGCTTGCTTGCTTGCTTGCCTGCTTGCTCGCTTCTGCCTCTTTTTCTTTCCTTTGCTTTGCCCTTGCTTTTGCTTATTAGTTAGTTCAGCTAGGCAGTCCAACTTTTTCCCTGGACTGTTTTCTTTTCCACCCCGTCCCCTCCCTCTCCTGGATACCATCTGAACCTGTTCCGGACGGGGACCTGGGAAACCCCAAGAAACACCAGGGGTCTGCATTCTGTCACCTGCAGCAGTCATCCCCAGTGCCAGAGACTGATAACTGAGCGACCACTCGCCAGAGAGACTGAGTTTGTCATCCCTTCAGAACGGTGAAAGAGTTTTTTTTGTCAGCTGGTGTTGTCTTTTTTCCCTGTGCTGGGGAGTGTCTTGCTAGTTAAATAAACAGGTTTTTTTTCCCACTCTTCTCTGAGGCAATTCTTCCCGAACCCGGTGGTGGTGGGGAGGAGTCGTGGGGTTTGCTGTCTGGGGGCTCCTTCTGGAGGTTTTCCCCCAAATTTGTCCAAAACCAGGACACCTAATAATAATGAACCTCTAAGAAGAACAGTATCTTACACAATCAAATGTTATATAAAAGAAAAGTAATTAGACCCAGAAGAAAAACTATGATTTCTACCAGTCTTTGTTGTTACAATTGTTCAGAAGTAGAAGCTCTCTTAATTCTGGAGTAGTGAATCCAGGGTCCTCTGCCAGCAGCTTTGATTAGAGTGAAGGTAGTCAGCAGGACTTTAAATTGTTCTTTCCACTTGGCTTGCAGAGGATCACTGTCCCACCACTTCACATAGACCCAGTCTCCAGGCTGGAACAGATGTGCAGGGGTGTCCAGTCCTATGGGTCTGGATAGCACGATGTAACTCTGTAGCTTTTGGAACTTCTGCAACGTGAAACTGAGAGCCATTAAATAACACTGTAAATCATGTTTCCTCTTCATGTGAATTAATTTCACCTGGAATATGTGGGGTTTTACATGGTCTACCATATGTTAACTTCTGCTTCAATCAAACTATGAAACATATTTGCCCGGAGAGGTTGTGGAGTCTCCATCTGTGGAGATGGTCAAAGTCCAGCTGAATGCAGTTCTGGGCACTCAGTTCTAGGTGCCCTGACTTGAGCAGGTTGGTTCAGACTAACTGCAGGCTCTCTGGCCTGTCCTCCCCTCCCTTTCATCAAGGTCTGGCATGGCGTGTGTCCCCTCCACCCAACACCTCCTGGGTTGCAGCCAACAGTGGAGCCATGAGATCTTCTTGGTGGCAAACACAGAGGCCAACCCAGGCTTGCCCCTGATTATTTCATGAGGGTCTTGGCCAGCCCTGCTCCTTTCACCTGGTTATCAAAGCAGTTTCACCTGCCTCATCTGGCAACAAGTGGCTACCAAAGCACACAAATTTGCATTCACAGTGGAACTACAATGGGGTGCAGCAGCTCATTGAAAATGCCAGTGGCCATGGGGAACCAGCCAAAAGGAACTTCCCACCAGTGGTGTTCTCCTGCCCTCCTAATTTGTTCCATTCCCTATTTTAGAACTTTACCATCATGGTGAACTGTTATTAGGATCTTTTTAGCTTTGGCCTTGGCATTTTCTGGCAGCTGCTGCAGATTTACATGCTCTAACATTTCTTTTACAAGTGTTTGTGTTTATACACAAAACCACAGTCTCTAATTGTAGTTACATTACAAATACACTTATTTAAGTTACTAAACACAGTCTGGTTACAAGCTTCCGAGCTTCCAATTCTTCCCCCCAGCAATCGTTTTGGTGAGTTAGGCATGTAAAGGAATTGATGCTTCTCCAATTTGAATTCCAAAGGTAGAAGAAAAACTGAGTTTCCCTTACCCCAGTCACCCCAATAACATGTACAGTGTCGTGACTCAGTTTCCCTTCTAAGGTATTTAACATAGAATGTGCTGCTCCAGAATCTACAAAAATTACTTGATGTCAACTTTGCCCAGCTTAGTTATAATCAAGGGCTCTGCTGGGGGAATAGCCCTTGGTGGCCATCACTCAGAGCCTGAGCCACTTGAGGTTTGTGCTACTGAGAGTTGGGGAACTGAGGATTTTTCTTTTAACACTGGACAGTCCTTTTTCCAATGCCCCCACTTTGTACAGTATGCACACTGGTCCTTCTGTGTAGGAGAAGCTTTGTTGGGTGACTTTTCCTGAGTTGCCTTCTTACTAGGTTGGGATTTAGCTCTTTCAGTTGAACCTCTATCTCAAAACACTTTCCAGGCAACCTCTAGCAGTCTCTCCATATCTCGGACCCCCTCTATCTTTTGCAGCTTCCTTCTTATATCATTTGAGGCCTGACCCATAAACAACAAAACCAAGTGTGCTTTACCATCAGCTGATTCAGGGTCTAGATCAGTGTATTTGATAGCAGTTTCTCTTAACCTGTTCAAAAAATCAGATGGTGATTCAACATCATGTTGTCTTACTTCATAAAGCTTGGACCAATTTATAGCTTTAGATACTCCATGTTTTGACCCATATACCACAAGACTTTGATATCGTTTTAGCCTCACGATATGTTCTGCTATATTTGGATCCCACCCAGGATTCTCAAGGGGAAATACCTGAGTGACAGTACCCTGAAGCAATCCACTGGCTGTGCTCCCCTCCACTGAGGTTATGATGGCTTTATTGACCATTTGTCTCTCAGTGGGGTCGAGTAATGTATCCAACATGGAGTTTAAGTCTGCCCAGTCAGGGTTTTGTGAGTTAATAGCCTGTTCCACCAGTTTTGCCACTTTATTTGGGTTCTCTTTATATTTTCCCATGGTAGTTTTCCACTGCTCTAACTCTATAAGGGAGTATGGTACTTTCACATATACTGGGCCCTGATTACCAACTGCCTGTCGTAAAGGGGCTTGCAAAACTGGTTCTCTGTCTCTTTCCCTTTTTGATCTAGTGTGGTGGGCAATTGGGCTACGCTCTCTGAGGGCTTTTCTTGCTATCCTTCCCCTCCTCCGCCTGTTTAAGGCAGCAATAATCTCGTCCATTTCCTCATCCTCCTCTTCCTCCTCAGAGTCGTTTGAGTAAGAGCTGTCTGACTCTGTTGTAGCCAAGAGTCGATCTCGGCTAGTCCCAATCCTGGAAAGCATCATACAAGACCTGTGGCGACTCCGCTGCCGGGCTGTGTGTCCGTGATCTTTGCTGATGTCACCTTCCGAGGCAGCTCCCTGGCCTTTGGTTTGCCATGGCACCTCACAGGCCTGAGAATGGAGGAGGTGTCGCTCGCCCTTTGGGAGGTTCCCTCTCCTCCTTCCCTGTAAAAGGCCCTGTCCCCCGGCCCCTCCTCTCGGGGCCGTGCCGAGGGCTGCACACACTGGCTCTCTCCTCCCCCCTTCCCCAGCCCTCGGGCTGCTGCCGGAGGTGGTGGTGGGGGCAGTGTCCATTGCTGCCCCGGCCCACCTTCGTCCTCCTTCACTGCCCAGGGCCCCCCTGAGCTGTGGCTCCCCTGGCCCCCCTTTGCGGCAGTGCCGGAGGAGGGGCCGTGCCCTGGCCTGAGCCCACGCCCCGGCCCGGGCCCCCGCCCAGCGCGGCCGGGACCGATCCTGTCCTCATGGCAGGAGCCACCAGATCTGTCTCCGCCTCCTCTGGGTTTTTATATATACTGCTGAAAGGTAGCTCTGTCTTTTTATCTTTTAAGACTAACATATGTTCTTTCTTCTTATATAGGTCCTGCTCATATGCTAATACCATAAAAAGTCGGGCATACTCTAATTCTTCAAAGAACCTATTTCCGTGTATTCGGGATATTAAACTTGGTATTAATTTTCGATCTAAACTCCCAACTTTAGGCCACGTTTCTCCATTATCTAGTTCATATGTTGGCCAGATTTTCTCCGAGAGTCTGATAAGTTTAGGTTTTGAAAGTATAGACTCTTCCCCGATTAGATTCACCCAATTTTTCAATATTAACCCCAAAGGGCTATCCCCTGGAATACTACCATTATCATGTTCACCAGAAAATACACAGCCCATTCTGATGCCCAAAATAAAGAGTAAGAGACACAAACAGAGACTCGGGGTGGAACTCACAACTCTCAGAGTCACAGCAAATGCTACGCCACCTTCTGGCTCTAGATGCTGCAATTTAAACCTGCTCTTTAAAGAAGAGGGATAAAGAGCAAACAATTCTACTTGGAACTCTAAGGTTCCCCAAACAAATGTGCAATTTACAAAATTATAATCCACAAACCCTCCCAGCACCTAACCCAGATGCTAAACAGAATGCCCTTTTATTCGGTCACTCACGTGCCTCTGTCCCCAGGGTTCTTGGCTCTGATACCTCTGGAGCTCTGCTGGGGCCTTTCCGGGGCTGCTGGCAGAACTTCAGTCCAGGGGGTTTTCCAGATGCCTTCACTGTCCCATCTGGGTCGCCAGCTCTGATGCCTTGAGGAGCTGGAACAGAGGCTACACACAGAGTTCAGGGGAATAAAATGGGTATTTATTGAGAGGCCACGAAAGGCCTCCAAAAGCCACACCCCAGCAATACAAGTGCCACAGTCGTGGCCCCTGCCTGGATGGCTCCAAGATGGAAGGAAAGGAGGGGGTTGGTCACAAAATCTTACACTTTTATAGGTTCTGGTTCATTTGCATGAACCCACTCTCCACCTTTCCACGTAGTTTGTGCTTAGGTCCTGAAGTTTTGAGAAACTGTCCTTGAGTTCTTAATTAGAATAGGACTGTTTTGTCTTCATCACCCAAGCACATCAGAAAAGCACATCCAAGGAGACTAGGAACACTTAAAACTAAAGGCATCACTAGAGGCATAAAATAATTTATTGGGGAGGGATTTAATAATAGCATTGGATTTGAAAATTGAAGTATCCCAAGGGCAGCTTAAAATTTTTGCTTTAAGCCAAAAGGACGAGGAGCAAATATGTCCTGAGGTGTGGTACACCCCTAGGGAAGTAGGGAAGTTAAAAATGAAACCTATCAAGGTGAAAATCACTGATCCCGATTTACCTATCTGAGTTCATCAATATCCAATATCACTGGAAGGGAGATGGGGCCTTAAGCCTCTCATAGAAAGGCTTTTGCAACAGGGGGCTTTAGAACCATGTATGTCCCCACATAATACTCCTATTCTGCCTGTCAAAAAGACAGACGGGAATTACAGATTGGTACAGGATTTGAGGGCTATAAATCAGCAAACTCTTACCAAATTTCCTGTAGTAGCAAACCCCTACACTCTCTTAAAAGAGTTGTCCCCTGACTACACTTGGTATAGTGTAATAGATCTAAAAGATGCCTTCTGGGCATGCCCATTAGAGGAAAGTAGTAGAGATTACTTTGCCTTTCAATGGGAAGATCCTGAAAAGGGCAGGAAACAACAACTGCTTTGGACAGTATTGCCTCAGAGCTTTAGAGAATCTCCCAATCTCTTTAGACAAGCCCTAGAAGAATTAATGCAGTCTTTTGAGTCACCAGAAGGGGTGTGATTGTAGCCCGTTCTTAAAAACAAAAAAAAAAAAAGGTGTCCATATTGTACTGAGTTGTGGTGGTGTCATTCCTATGGTGGGTATCCCTCATTTGCATTATGTGTTCAATGTGGAAGAAATAAATGTAAGGAAACTATTAAGGTACTTAATACCCTATCAGCACAAAGAGAAATTGAAATTGATGATCATAACTAGTAGGAGTTATTTGAAAATGGAACAAAAAAAAAAGCCACAGCCGAGGTATTGACAAAGAAGTACCAAAAAAGGTGACGTATACCAAGCTGTTACTGCTGTACCTCGTACTGGAATGTTAAAGCTAAAAGCTGGGAGAAAATTAAAAAACACTACCAAAAGAGAAAGACAAAGTGGGAGACCCCAGGACATATTCCCTGCTGCCGAGAAGATTAAACAAACCTCGGCTACTGGCAGCAACCCCACAGGCCTTGAGGGAGGCAGAGGGATGAAAATGGTCATGGGAGTCATCCTATTGCTAATGATGATAAAAGGAAATAGTGCTGATGCTTGTTCCAAGTGTCACCAGACAATTGGGTACAGGGATGCACGGTATCCACCCTTGCCTTCCATACACATATCAATTCAGCCTGCTATAATAAACACAACTTAGAAACTTGCACTATTATGGGAAGAAGTTACTGGGTAGCCACCAATTTGGGAAAAGGAGGGTGGGCTCCATCAGCATACCAAAGTTGTCCAGTAGGAGAGACACACCTGTGCTTCACAAAAGAAGGTATGTGGGGATATTCAGATCAGGGAGGAGTGCAAGATCACTACAAGGAAGAATTGATGAAAAATATAACTAAAGTGTTCAAAGGAACAAGGACAAACCATGGGGGAAATTTTAACTTGTATGAGAAAATAAAACAACTCAGCGAACGGGACTTACACACCTTGGGAAAAAATTTATTTGTAGAATTAATGAAAGAAATCAGTACTGAACTGAACTTAACTCACTGTTGGATCTGTGGAGGAATGCAGATGACTGAACAATGGCCATGGAGGGGGGAGGGATTGGGTCCAGAGCAGTTGTTCCAGTGGAATCAAACAGAAATATCGAGGGGAGTCAATAGACCTGAAGGGTGGGTTCTAAGTCATGAGGTAATAGGAGAGGTATGTATAACACGTCAGGGAACTAACTTTACCCAATATGTGGGGCACACCCCCTGTAAAACTATCCTGATTACAAATGCAAGCAATCAGTCTTGGTGGCCCAAAGCTCCAGAAGGATATTGGGGAAAGTTAAGTAAGGGTAATTGTATAAAGAACAATTTACAGGACTATGCTGGTATAATAAAAATAAAGCCAACCCATATGAAGAAGTAAAACGTGTAAGGACCTATTGGCAACAACCTGAATCAGTTAAACTAAGCTGGAAAGCCCCAGACGGAATATTTTGGATCTGTGGGAGAAAAGCTTATAATACCTTACCAAAAAGATGGAGAGGGACATGTACTCTAGGGATTATCCAGCCTGGTTTTTTTTACATTACCAAAGGAAAAGGGTAGTAGAGTGTTAAGAGTTTCCTTGTATGAAACTTTGTATCGAAATAAAAGGAGCACAGTCATAGGGGAGCACAAATCTGGAAGGATGATGAATGGCCCTCAGAACGAATTATTAAATATTATGGACCAGCTACCTGGGCTCAAGATGGGAGCTGGGGCTATCGCACTCCAATTTATATGCTAAATTGAATTATCAGGCTACAAGCTGTAGTAGAAATTATTTCAAACCGGACAGCCTGAGCAATGGAATTAATAGCTAAACAACTTACCCAAAATAGAGCAGCAGTATATCAAAACCGACTAGCTCTGGACTATCTGTTAGCTGAAGAAGGGGGAGTGTGTGGGAAGTTTAATAATTCTGAATGCTGCTTAGAAATTGATGATAGTGGTGAAGTAATTACTAAAATTGCAGAAGAAATAAAACGAATAGCCCATGTACCTGTACAAACCTGGAACTCTATGCTTAATGATAATTGGTGGAATAACCTGTTGGGGGGAGCTTGGTGGAAGAAATTAGGGTTTATGTCAACATGTGCATTATTAGGACTACTGATCATCCCTTGTCTTGTTCCATGCTTCATTCGACTAATCCAGTCGGTCGTTCAAGGAATACAAGTTGCTACAATACCAATAGACCCTGAGAAGGCAACCAAATTAATGGCAGTAGATGAATTAAATCTAGTACAAGAGGTACTGACAAAATTTGAAGCCAAAACACGAATCAATGGGATAAAAAAAGAGAAGTGGGGAAATTGTGATAATTGATAAAAGATTCGTGTTAATCACAAAAGCATTGGGGTTTGTATAAACCAGAATACTAAGCTCTGAAGTGAAGCATGGACACTAGATAAAGGAAATGGTATGATAAAATCATTCTGTTTAAAATCACCTTGTTATGTTATATTATGTTGTATTATGTTACATTATAATATGTTCTGTTTTCCAAATAAGTTGTATCAGCAACCAGCTTGCAAAATCAGCCTTCACAATAGGCCTTCCTGCCTTTATCTGATCAATACTGCCTATGTCAAGGACCAGACTTCCAGAACTTCTCTGGTGGTTATCTGCAAGGACCAGATGGCAATCTGTGACTGATTATCACTAAAGGCTTTGTGAATTTGTGTAAGGATGTTTATTCAACCACCACTGCTTATGACAACAAAAATCCAAAAATTATTGATTACAATGAGAAACCACAGTATAAGAAGAGGCTGCAAACCAAGGTTCAGTGGAGCGTGGAGTGGGCGGTGACCCCTCACGTTCCCCAGCGCGCTGCTTGCTCTGTCTATATCAAAAAAAAGCAATCTAAATTTTGCTGAACATCGGGACGTTTATTTCTCATTTATAACACTTGCATAGATGGAATTTGCGAAGCCAAATCCCAGTTCTATCCATGGGCATCAGGACAAGAAGGACAGTTCTTTTCCATAGGAAGGAAAGCAGGGAGCCCCAGTGTTTCAAAGGCAATGAGAGCTGGCCCTCAGGAAGCCAAGGGAACCTACACAGTCCTGGGAGCTTTTGTCTGGGAGCTATCCTTGCACAGAGAGGGAATTTTGGAGGCAGACTCCCAATTTTGGCCGTGGATGCCTGCACTTGAAAGACGATTTTTCCATGGGAAGAGAAGGTTCAGGGGGTGCCCCTGGGGCACGCGGGGCTTGGCACGGGCGTGAGCAGGGAACAGAAAAACGGACACGGGGACAAACGGCCCCAGGGCTTCAGTTGCAGCGGCAGCAGCAGCAGCGGCAGCAGCGGCAGCAGCAAAAGAAACAAATTTTATCAACTCTCTGTTTCCCCTGTACCTCTCCCGCTGTCCCACACCCTCTGCCGCAGTCCCGCACCCTCTCTCTCTCTCTCCCTTTCCCTGTGTCCCCCTCCTCCCTCAGTCTCACTCTCCCCGTTCCAGGCCGGGCCATGCCCCTGGCCCGCCCCCGGGCGGGGCTACCCCGTCCCCGGCCCCGTCCCCGTCCCCGTCGCCGGCCCCGGGCGTCCCGCCGTGCTCTCGCCTTCGCCTGGCTCTGGGCGTGCTGCCGGTGGCGCTGCTGGGCGGGCATCAGTGCCTGGGGCTGGGGCGGCATCGCCTCCCTTTGGCTCCACCTGGCCCTGACCCGAGCCCGGCCCCGGCCCCGGCCCCGGCCCCGGCCCCAACGTGGGATCCAGCCCCGGCCCCGTCCCCGGCCCCGGCTCCTCCCGGGGCCCGTGGAGGACACACGCGGCGCGGCCGCTCCCGCCGCCTGCGCTGCGGCTCCCCCGGCCCGAGCTCCGCCGCTCGGCAGCGCGGCCGCCGGCCCCGAGCCGCCGCTGGCCCGTTCCAAAGAGCGAACGCCTGGGGCTGCCCGGCCCGGGGCGGCTGAGGGGCGCTCGGGGGCCGTTCCTGGCCCCGGGCCGAGCGCTGACAGCCGCGTCTCGCCGGCAGGGAAGGCGCTGCAGGGCCTGAAGCAGCGGTACCGGGTGGGTTCGCTGCTGGGGCGCGGCGGCTTCGGCAGCGTCTGGGCGGCGACGCGGCTCTCGGACGGCGCCCCGGTGAGTGGCGGGGCCGGCGGCGGGCACAGGAGGAGGGGGCGCAGGAGGAGGAGGATGGGTCTCGGCAGAGCGGGCGGCGAGCTCAGCCCGCTGTTGGCCTTCGCTTGCAGGTGGCCATCAAAAGGGTGCCTCGGAACCGCGTCCGGCACTGGGGCGAACTGGTGAGTGAGCGGGACCAGCGGGAGAAGCCGAGGGCCGGCAGAGTGGAAGCCGCCAGGACCCTGGAGGGAGAGGGGGCGTGGGGCCAGCAGAGCATCCCGGGCTGCATGAGGGCTTCCCGAGCCCTGTCACGGCATCAGCCCCGCTGACGGCATCGTGGTCTTCCCGCAGCCCGACGGCACCAGCGCACCCCTGGAGATCGTGCTGCTGGACAAGGTGTCCACCGGCTTCCCTGGTGTCATCCAGCTGCTGGAGTGGCTTGAGCTCCCCAACAACATCGTGATGGTGCTGGAGCGCCCGGAGCGGTGCCAGGACCTTCATCATTTCATCCGGGCACGGGGGTTCCTGTCCGAGGAGGTGGCGCGGGAGCTGTTCCGCCAGGTGCTGGAGGCCGTGCGGCACTGCACCAGCTGCGGGGTCCTGCACAGGGACATCAAGCCACAGAATGTCCTGGTTGACCTGGCCACCGGGCAGGCAAAACTGATTGACTTCGGCTGTGGCACCTACCTGCAGGACACAGCCTACACTCACTTTGCAGGTAAGCCCACACAGCGGTGTCCTCCCGGTCTCGGCATCTCCTGGCCCAACATCTCCTGGCCCAGCCTGGGTGTGGTAGTGGGGATTCTCCCTTTTGCTGCCAGTCATGGCACTGAGCCTTCAGCTGAGTTGCTTTTGAGTTAGGGGAAGTGGGGCCAGCTTCCAGCCTTGCTGGCAGCCTTTGCCAGCAACTCTGCCCAGGACTGGGGCTGGGCCACCCAGCCCGACAGAAACACTTGTGGGTGGCGGTGGCAGAGAGGGGGGCCAGAACCTGTGCACCAGCCGGTTTGGTGTGCAGATGAGAGAGGGCTTGCACTGCTGTGCTTGCCTTGTTTGCCTTGGCCTCATAACATGTTTTGGGCCATGCAGGCAGGGAGGATGAAAGATTTTGCCCAGCACTGAGTGGGTTTTACCTTGTCATGGTCAGGCCTTGTATCTGTATTCCATAGGAACCCTGTCCTACAGCCCCCCGGAATGGACCAAGTTTGGCTGGTACTATGGCAAGCCAGCTACCATCTGGTCCCTGGGCATCCTGCTGCACCAGATGGTCTGTGGGGAGCACCCTTTCAGGAGGGGCCAGAACATCAGCTGGGACCATCAGCTCTCACTGCCACAACGGCTCTCTCAAGGTGGATCCTCATCTCTGGGCACGGGGGGAATACCAGTGCTGGGAGACAGCAGCAGGCTCGTGAGCATCCTGCTCTGGCAGCTGCTGAGGGGGTGGCACATGTCCTGCTCTCCTCCAAAACAAAGAACTGATGGGAAGGTTTAGGCCCAGCTCTGAGCGCATGCAGCATGGCCTGAGCATGGGAAGAGTGGGGCAAAGCAGACTGGAGACTTCTCCAGCTGACCAGTGGTTTCTGGTTTCTCTCCCCAGAATGCCAAGGTCTGATCAGGAGGTGTTTATCCATGCTCGACACGGAAAGGCCCTCATTAGAAGATCTGATCAGTGATCCTTGGATGCAGAATATTCATCAGCCATAGAAGAAGGGAGAGAGCCACAGGCACGCTTTGATGCAGGGCCCTGGTAAGTTACAGCTCCACCCATGCCCTGGCAATCAGGAGCAAAGAACCCCAGACTTTTCTGTCCTGCCTGTGTCACTACATGGGGGTCATCAGATGGGAATACACAGCCCTTGTGCTGGAGCTGAGCTGCTCTGCCCAGCACTGGTGGCCCCCATCTGAGCTGGTTTGGCTTGTCCTGGTTCACTGGCAGCTGGGGCCCTGGGCAGAACACTGACAGCCTGGTCTCACCCCCAGGGAAGGAGAAGGAGCCCCTGGAGTAGCTGTACCAGGTGGGGCTGCTGCTGCTGGGAACAGCAAGGAAGACATCAAGGATGACAACCTCTTCCTCCACCTGGCCACAGAAAAGCTGAAGATGATGGACTTGGATTCTGGCACCTTCTTCAAAGCCAGGCTCCACAGCGAATTTGCAGATGAGTGCAGACCCAGGGGGATGCTCCCAGATTTGGGCATTGCACAGGTTCCCACTTTGCTGGGGAGGATAAAATGAATTCTTCCGTCGGCTGCCAAGCTGCTTTTTGGCAGGACTGGGGGGATGGGATGGGCTGGGTACAAAATGGGAGTTGGCTCCTGGCCCTGCCAACAGCCCCCAGCACCCACCGTGCCCTGGGCTGGGGCTGGAGCTGGGGCAGCCAGCCTGACACAAACAAACCCCGTGGCAGCAGCAGAGGTGGGACTGCAGAACTGTGCATGGCTGCTTTGCTTTGCAGGCAAGGAAGGGCTTGGGCTGCTCCACTGCCCTTGCTTGCTTTGAGATCACCATTACTTTTGGGGGCAATGTAGGGGGAAAGGGAAAAACCATGGCCTTCCCTCACCCCTGGGTGAATTTTTCCCTGGCATGTAGAGGTTGGGCCTTCCTCCAGCCCCTGACAGAGATAAGATTTTTTACCTTTTCTCGTGTCTCCCCTTTTTGTCTGTAATCTATTTTCATTCATTTGTCATTTGTTTCTCTAAAGGAAGTGTTCTAGGTGAGGTCCAGTGTGGATCAGGAAGTGCTTGGGCCCAGCTGCAGCGTGGATGGGCCGTGTCCTTGGAGAAGGCTGAGGACATCGTTTGGGACCAGCTTTTCTTCCAGCAGCGATGGCGTGAGGCGGGTCCCCGTCTCCTTGGCAGGGTGAGATAAGAGCTTTTGGGAGATGGCAGCGAGCACAGGAGCATCCTGCTGTGGCAGCTGCTGAGGGGCTGGATGTGCCATGGCTGGCTGCAGGCTGGGCACAGTCCTGCCCTCCTGCTCTGTGCCCAAGGCAGCAATGATGGGCAGCTTTGGGCACCGCTCTGTGCACGGCCAGCATGGCCTGGGCACGGCGGGAGCTGGGACAAGGGGGACAGGAGCCTTCAGCTGACGGGCGGTTTCTGGTTTCTCTCCTTGCAGCCGGGCTCTGTGGATGCTGAGGCTGCTCTGGGCTCTGCCAGGGCTCAGCTGCAGCTCAGCACCGGGCCGGAATCAGCCAAAGGAGAAATGGTGTGACCTGCAGCAGAGACTTGCTTGAGCATTTCGGCAACGCAGCTCAAGTTTGCAGAGCGTACACCTGCAGGGGAAAACATGACACCTCCCCAAAATTAAACTTGTTCAATACCTTCTGAAATGAAACAATCTGGGATGACCCCAAGTGACATTTTTCAGCTTGCTCAAGCTGTACCTCAGCCCTTCTCTGAATAGTTCTCCCCCCCACCTGCCCTTTACTTCACAACTGCTCCCTCCTTTCCCCCAGTGAGTTCCCAGCCCATCGCAGTCTCCATCACACTGGTGCCTTCCTCGATGCCCCTCACCACGAGGAAGACCAAGCCCCAGGCTTAGGGACTCATCCTGTCACTGGCTGAAGAGCAGCAATGTCTCAGAGGCCTGATGAGATTTTAGTGTCATTCAGAGCTGCTCTCCAGCCCTCAGCTCTCCTCACTGCTGAGTTCCCACTCCCTTTTCCTCATCCTTCCAGCAGGATGAGCTCTGTGACTCCCCTTGAGCCTCCCCACTCCTCCCAGCCCATCCCCCCAGCTCAGTTAGGCTTCAGCTGAAGCTTCTTTGTTTCCCCTGGCACTTCAGTCCAGTCCCCTCTGCAGGGAGCCCCAGTCCCAGAGCACAGCACACAACAGTGCGGTCTGGACTGGGCCAGCTCCCCTGCAGCCCTGGCTTGGCTGTTTGTGGCAGCTGAATGCTCCCTGTTTGCAGCTGTCACTGCAGGATGGCCCCAGGGCAGAGCCCAGCCAGGCTCCCACTGCATCCCCTGAAGCTTGGGGCACACGGTGGCCCCAGGGCTGAGGTTCATGGGGAGCACCCAGAGCTGTGGTTTGCAGTCAGTGTTTGCAAGTGTTGTGTTCTCATGTCCTGCAGCCTGTGGGGAAAACAACCTGTGCTGCAGCTCAGCACTGCCTTGATAGGGTCTGGCATGGCTGGAGCTGGGTCTGGTTCCCGTTTGGGACTCGCTGCCCACTCACCCCCACTGCCCTCCCTCACCCGTGGGCAGAAGGGTCTGTCTGTGCCAGGGGCTCTTGGATGTCTCTGTATCCATGGACAGAAGGTTTTATCTGTGTGAGGGTTTCCATTATGTCTTTGTACCCATGGGTATGGAACGAACACAGAGAGTGAAAGTGTCAGCCACGTTGCCAATGGCCAATGGCCGTGGCTGTCAATGTGTGTGTGGCTGCAGCACAGGCCCAGGGCCAATGGCCGTGGCTGTCAATGTGTGTGTGGCTGCAGCACAGGCCCAGGGTGTAGCCAGGCCCTTGTTGTGCCTCCGGCGCAGCTCGGCAGCCCCATCGCAGCCCGGGGCCGCGGCCCTTCCCCGCCGGGGCCCTGACCCGGCCCGGCCCGGCCGCGGGACCCGGCCCGACCAGGGCGCGGCCGCTCCAGAGGCCCCGCCCGGCCCCCAAGGGATGGGCTCCGCCCGCCCGCTGGGCCCGGGCCGGGCCCGGCTTTGCAGGAAGCTTCCCGCCGACTTTGCACAGCCTGGAGCCACAGTGTCCCTTTGCTGTGCTGAGAAGCCTTAAAAAACACGGCTAGTTTAACCCCTCTGCACACCTCATGAGGGATCCCTGCACACCTTAGCAGAGACCATAAATATCCTTTGTGCCACATGAGGGATTCCTGCAAAACCAAGCAGAGAGCCCAGAATATCCCTTTGTGCCTCATAATAGAATCCAGCCCCTGTCCACCTTAGGATGGACTCAGCTCCTCTGCAGGCTTTGACAACAACCACTAAACTGCCACGTAAATCACGAGGAACTCAACCCCCCTGCCAACCTTACAGAGCTCTCCAGTCACCTGTACGCCATAGAAGGGACCCAAATCCCCTAAGAACCTCAGGAGGAACCCCAGCCACATGCACCACTGACAAAGAACCCAAACCCCACATATCTTATTGGAAAACTCCACACCCTACCCGTGTGCCTCATGACAGACCCCAGTCATCTGCCAGCCTTACAGGGGTCCCCATCACCTGCGTGCCATGGAATAGCCAGGCCTGCCATTAACTCTAGCCAGCAGCGTGTTCCCTGACAGAAACCCTTTCCTGTGCCCTTCTGGGAATGGGGAACGCTTGTTGAGGTGCTGGCTGCATCTGTGGGAGCGATGTGGAGCCTGAGTCCCTGCTGTGCTCCACTGCTGAGCTGGCAGCTCGCTGGTCACAGCCAGGACATTCTCTGTTTCCCCCAGAGCTGGGGCCTGCAGGCACCTTGGCACCCCTTGGCACAGGCTGTGCCACCCAACAAAGCCCAGGAGGCCACGAGGAGAACCCGAGGGCGGCAGGAAGCTGAGAGAACCCCCTGCTCTAGAACTGAGGGAGTTCCTTCAGAAGCAAAGACAGTGACTTGAGGAGATTCCTACTGTGCTCAAAGTTTGCTTCTGAAGACTCAGAGATGAGCTTGTCAGAAATCCGAGAAAATAGCTGGGAAAAGGTTTTGCCTAATTTGGTTGTGACTAGGTACAAATCTCCAGTGGGAAAAGAGCCTCTGCAGTAGGTTGAGTGTCTTGGGGTGTCTTTGTTCTTCCTAGTGTAAAGAGTACCAATTAAATGCAATTTTATTTTTTATTCTAGATGTGTAAACATGTTCAAAGCTTTTCAGAATTCAAAAACTACTTGTAAAAATGCACTATTGTAGAAGAGGGGAAGAAACATTTGGAGATTTCTTTGTATAAAAAAAAGAGTGTAACTATTTCTAAAAATGCCTAATTTCTAAAAATGAAAAGCAAAGAAAACAAGGTGCCCCAAGCCTGACTGCTGCCTGCTCAGTGCTGCTTGTGCCCAGACAAAGAGCTCAACCAGTGCTGGTGGTACCACCCAGATACCAGAGCTGAAGCCCAAAGGTGATGCTGGAATTAAGCCCATCCCTGGCAGGAGGAGCCCACCTTCAGTCCTGACTGGGAACCAGGGCCAGCACCTTTGGGGTCAGAGGGTCCTGTTCTGGGTGGTGGTGGCAGAGCAATAAGCTGCTAAGGCAGCCGTGGCAGGGACAAAGGACACTGGCTTGGGGATGGCCGGTGACAGGTACCAGGTGTCTCCAGCTGATGGCTTTGACCGCTCTTCTTAGACTGCAGGGGCGTTCCTGTGGAGAGAGGAGTGGCTGAGGCCCCAGCTGCCGCTGGCACACAGGGACCCTCCTGCACTGCAGGGCCCAGGGCTGGCAAGGCTCCCCAGCACGGCTGGAGCTGCTGGCACACCTTGGCCCAGCTGCACAGCTGCCCCTCAAGGCCCCGGCCAGCAGGGGATGGCTCTGGGCAGGGTCCCTGGCCAGGAGCAGGCCCCAGAGTGAGTCTGCCTTCCAAGGGCAATCTGGTCCCTGCTCTTTCTCCTCCCCACCTTGCTTTGCCTCTGCCCGATGCTCCTGGGGCTGCTCTTGGCCCCGCAGCCTCAGTGGGAGCCAGCACTGGCTGCAGCCCCAGCGGGCTCCCCAGGACAAGGCCCAGCAATTAAGAGGCCAATTAAAGACTGGGCAGCAGCAGAACCCTCAGCACCATTATGTGGACAACCACTGATAATCCACAATTCCACAGCAGCCTCACTGGGAATGTTTCCTTTCTACAAGCAGCCATCAAATGAAGCTGTTTGAGGGGGAGAGCAACAAAACACTCAGCAGTTTCTCTTCCAGCAATATCAGTGTGTGATAAAGCAAAAGAAGAGGACAGTCGACCAAACAAGCAGCCCCACCAATACCCCTAGCAAGATGCATTTTCCCAGAGAGAAACGCTTTCCAGTGCCCTTCTGGGAATCAGGAACACGTGTTGAGGTGCTGGCTGCCTCTGTGGGAGCGATGTGGAGCGTGAGCCCGTGCTGTGCTCCACTGCTGAGCAGACAAATCGCTGGATATGGCCAGGACGTTCTCTGTTTCCCCCAGAGCTGGGGCCTGCAGGCACCTTGGCACCCCTTGGCACAGGCTGTGCCACCCAACAAAGCCCAGAAGGCCGGGAGGAGAGCCCGGGGCCAGCACAGCTGCTTGGGCAGTCGCTCCTTCCAGGGACCTGGGCCCGACCCATCCCTGAGCAGCCACTGCCAGCCCCGAGGCTCCCAGCCCCGGGACAGCTCCCCCAGCCCAAGGGGACAGAGTCAGGCCCTGTCAGGACCCAGTGCAGCCCCTGCCCAGTCGGGAGCCAGGGCTGGCTGTGGCCCTGGGCTCGCAGCAGGGCTCCCGCTCGGGGCTGCTCCTGTGCCTTGGGCCTCTGGGCACTCAGGGCAGCTCCAGGAGCAGCTGCAGCGGGAGGGACCTTGGTGCATGAGTCCTGTTTCCCAGGAGCTGGGAACGAGCTCCAGAGGCCTCGAAGCTGAGGCGCCTCCAGCTTTGGCTGCTGCAGGGCCGTGCAAGGGCAGGCCCTGGGGGAAGAGCTGCTGCCACACAGCCCTGCCCAGGGCTGAGCCTGGCACAGCAATGACCTCCTGTGCCTGTGCCCGTGTCTGGCATCACTTCCCCACCTGCAACAGAGGCTGGCACTGGCCCACTGCTGCCTCTGAAATGTGGCTCCTTCTGCACAGACTTTTGGTCCATCACTTGAGAAAGAAAAAGGGACAGCTGGATCAGATGGAACTATTCCCCATTGGATAGGCTGCACCTTCAGAAGGCAATCCTTGGCAAAGTCATGGATTAGGTTCAAGAAACATTTGGGCTTCTGAGCCAGAGCCAGGGCCCTCACTCTCAAACAGCTGCCAGGCCTGAGCCTCAGGAGCAGTGAGGGGATTGCACAGGGCGAGGGCACACACGTGCACGGCTCTGTCCTGGCACCTGCAGCGATGCCCCCTGGCCGAGCTTTGGGCTCTGAGCTGGCAGCTCCCTCAGGGTGAAAGGCCTTGACCTACCCTCACCATCTCCCAGAGGCTCATCCCTGAACGTGGGTTGGGAAGCCAGATCACCTTCCCCAACAGGTTCATCTGCAAAGAAAGGCAGAGCACAACAGCTCCCAGCACTGCAGGAGATCCTCAGGCTGCCTGGGGCCGGCAAAGGAGCCATGCAAGGATCAGCCCTGGGGCACAGTCCTGGGCCCTTCCCTTCCTTTCCCTCTCTGATCTTCTCTGAGGCTGCACAGAGCACACAGAAGGAAACACTGGCATTGCACACGGGAAGAGCATTGACAGCTAAATGCTCCTTCCTCCCACTGACAGCAATCCTGTGGGATTAGTCAGGGCTCCAGAAGGGAGCAGGGCATGGTTTACAGAATGCCTCAACCCTGAGATTATGTAAAGGAAAACATGAGAGGAGTGAGCTCTTGCCACAGTGACAGAAATTATTTTGCCAGGAAAGGTGCACTGAGAACTTGCCTCCACCATGCTCTAGAATCTTCATACGGTCATTCAGCAGTTTTTCAAAATAATCCATGTCACGATCCCAGTCTAGAAGGAAGCACAGATGAGAACCATTTCCATGGTGTTCTGGGATGCTCTTCTGCCTTAGGGAACTGGGCACTGCAAGGGGCTCGGGTAAAGCTGTGTGAGCCAGATGTGAATGGAGATGGCCAAAGCTGCAGAGGGGCCTGGGGAGCTCTGGGCTGACTCTGGTCACTCTTCACACTCTTTCCATGCCCTGTGCAACATCCCTGGAGGGAAAACCGGAACAGCCCGGGGCCCCTCTGGGCTCTCTCCCTCCCTCTGAGGAAAGCCTCCCTAAAGCCCTTTGCAAAACCATCCCCAACGCTCCCTGGGGAGAAGGGAGCACTGTCCCGGGAAAGGGGAGCCAGGCCGCCGGCTCACCTGCTCCCTGTGCTCGCCACGGAGCTGCCTGGGCAGCCCTGGCAGGCAGGACCAGTGCCAGGAGGAGCAGGAGGAAGAGGCGCAGAGCAAGGGCCACGGTGCCTTGTCCTGTGCCAGTCCCGCAGCTCTTGCTGCCCCCGCTGTCCTGACACCGCTGTCCCAATGTCAGCACCACTGCCGCCGCCGCCGCTGCTGCCGCAGCAGTTGTGCTCAAGGACTGACTGCTCGGTGGCTGTGGTGCTGTGCAACCACGGGGCTCTGGGACCTCTGGGACCCCAGAGCCTGCTGTGACCTCAGCCTGCTGTGACCCCAGAGCCTGCTGTGCCCTCATGGCCTTAGCTGTAGCCCCAGAGTGTACCCCCATCTGCACGAATGGACTGCCCTGATTGTAAATGTTTTGCTCCATCAAAGGGCCATTGCTTAGCAAAACCTTTGTTTTGCCTGCTGACACTGCTGGTCAGGCTGTGTCTCTGGAGATGCTCTCCATGGCTCCCCTCTTTTCCTGGGCATGCCATTGGAGGAGGTCCAGGCCCAGATGATGGCACTGAAGGAGATGTGCCCTCCGCCCAGGGATGCTCAGCACGGGCTCCCCCAGCCCCTCGGGGCCCCGCCGCTGGTCACAGCAGCCCCTGCCTGGCTCCTGCCTGCCCGCACCGTGGGCATCCATGGCTGCTCCTGGACATGGAGCTCAGCCAGTGCTGGTGCCGTGTGGGCTGTGCTGGTGGTACCAACCAGACACTGGGGTGACAGCTCCATCTCTTCATTGAGACAGAAGGCTGCCAGGTACTGCAACAGCGACCTGCAATGGATGGAGTACAGACGGGCTGTGGTGGACAGGCACTGCCGGCACAACTACGAGTTGTCCAGCCCGTTCCTCGTGGAGCGCAGAGGTGAGCGTGGGGCAGAGCGTGTCCCCTCGGGCTCTGCCCTGGGAATGACACTGGAACGCCTGAAAACCTCCCTGGGAATCACTCGAGACATGTCAGCCCTTCTTGTGCCCATCCCCGGGGCCTCCTGCCCCCTCACCCCAAGTGAGGCTCTCCCAGTCCATCCCAGTCTCTCCCAGTGTCCTCACAGTCCCTCCCAGTGTCACCAGAATCCCTCCCAATTCCTCAGTCCACAGCCATTCCATTCCCAGTCCACTCCCAGTCCTTCTAACCCCACTCTCAGACGTCCAACCTGTCTCCTAATGCCTTCCCAGTCCTTCCTAATCTTTCCAAGTCCTTTTCCAGTCCAATTCCAGACGACCACCCTCTCCCTTTGCCCTAATCCACTCCACTCTCTCCCAGTGTTCCCCTACTCTCTCCAGTTTCCTTCCCAGTCACGCTCAGTGCCATACCAGCCCTCTTTCATCTCTCCCAGTTCCCCCCAGCTGATCCCATCGTGTCCCCACTCTCTCCCAGTGCCCCTCAGTGAGTCCATCTCACTGGTTCCCTCCAACTCCCAGCCCGGCCCCAGCTGCCTGCTCTGCTCTGGGATGGATTTCTACCCTGCCGAGATCCAGCTGAGCTGGTTCCTGGGCCAGCAGGAGCTCTCAGGGCATGTGGTGGCCACCGACCTGGTTTCCAGCAGCACTAGGAGCTGGAAACCCCCCCTGGCACGGGGTCAGCTCCAGCTGCCAGGTGGAGCACGTCAGCCTGGAGCACCCCCTGAGCCGGCACTGGGGCACGGCCCGGACCCCACAGTGTGGGGGGAGTGGGGGAGGCACTGAGGGGGCTGGGAGTAACTGGGAGGGAGTTTGAGATAGCCTGGTTAAAACTGGGAGTAGGGTTCAGAGGTCTGGAATGGCTGAGGAGTTTAAAGGATGCTGTGGAGGGTGGGATGGGGTTCCAGGGGTCCTGGTGGGCACTGGGATGGAGTCTGGGGGTGCTGGGTGTAATTGGGAGGGATTTGAGTGAACTGGGTGGGGCTGGGAAAAGATCAGGGATTGGAAAGCAGGAGTTGGAATGAGGCTGGTTGTGCTGGAAAGAGACTGGGAGGGTCTTGGTGAGTCCTGGTGGGGCTGGGAAGGGACTGGGAGAAAGATTGGGGGTCCTGGGGTGGTGGGGGGCAAATGGGACGGGGTTATGGGACCCTGAGCAGGACAGGAGGGGATCTGGTGGATCCTGGGTAGGCTGGTAAGAGACTGGGAGGAGGTTTCAGGGACTCCTCACTTTGGCTGGAGGCAATTGAGAATGTGATTAGAAGGGATTTGGGTATCTGTGAGAGGTTTTGGGGGGTCCTGACCCCTGCGGACCCCCAGAGACGCCACCAGACACCGCCCAAAGCAATGTACTGATGGGGATCAGGGTCTCCTTGTTGGGCTTTGTCTTCCTGGCGCTGGGGCTCGGCTTCTACCTGTGCAAGAAGGTGACGGGGGGTCCCGGAGTGTGTGTGCTCTCCCTGAGGACCCCTGGCTCAGTTTCACCCCCTTTTCTCTGCCCACAGAGCTCCTGACCCAGCAGCGGCTTCAGCCCCTCCCCGTGGCCTCGAGCCCAGCCAGAACCCCCTGCTCCACCCCCACGCTGATTTTGGGAGTGTTGTGTGTCCCCCCCAGCCCCGCAGTCACTCTGCCCCAGCTCAGCTGCTCCCAGTGCTCCAAATAAATCTTCCCAGTTTGCCGCAGTCCCGTTTATTGTGGGGCGGGACTGGGGAGGGACTTGGGGGGACCCCGCGGGGGGATCGGGATTGGGCGGGGAGGGTGGGCCCAGGTGGGGAACACTGGGTGCTGCGGGTCTGCCCGGCAACCGGTGAGTCATCACAGCTGCTCTCGCTGATTGGCTGAATCTTCTCCACCGCATTCTCTGATTGGCTGAGGAGAGGCCCGGGAGTTGAGAGAAGGAACAGGAGAGATCCCGCCCCGAGCACCGGCACGGGAACAACAGACCCAGCCTGGGCACAGCGAGGGAATTTATTACCAACCACATCACAGCAGCACAAGGAGAAGGGAGAGAAATCTCTCCAACCCCTTCGCCCCAGCCAACACGGATCACCAGGGCTCTGCCCAACGGGGGTCACTGGGGATCATCCAACACCGATCCTCCCATGAGGGATGGAGCTGGAGCAGAGCACGAAGCTCTTCCCACTCTGGGGACAATCACAGGCCTTCCTTTATTGGTGGCTTCGTTGGTGTTGGGTCAAGTGAGAGGTCGTGGAGAAGCCCTTCCCACTCTCAGGACACTCGTAGGGCCTCTCCCCAGTGTGCATTCTCTGGTGCTGGGTCAGGCTGGAGCTGTAGCTGAAATCCTTCCCACATTCCAAGCACCTGTGGGGCTTCTCCCCTCCATGAGCCTTCTCCACCACCTCTGAGCTCTGACTGAATCTCCGGCCACCTTCCCGGCACAGGGAGGGTCTTTGCTCCTCACAGCTCCCCAGGATGTGTTTGCAGTCCCTCCTCCTGAGGGAACTCTGGGGCTTTTCCTCCTCCTCCATCTGCCCACACCTTGGGAACAAAAAATCCTGGTTTGGGAGAAAACAAGAGGAGAGGGCCTTGGGTTGGGGAGCTCTTCCTTGCCCAAGTGCAGTTCAGGAAGACATTGGGCATCTTGTGTCTGTAAGAACCACCAAAACACCAAGATTCAAACCAAAAATCCTCCGAACATCACGACACAGATCAAAAATACCCAAAATATTCAAGATTCAGCCAAAACTCCCTCCAAAATATAAACATTCAGGCCCCCCAAAGTAACAAAAGCACCGACATTTAGCCCAATAAAGCTAAGAAACACCAAGATTCACCCCACTGGAAATAGTGGATTTTTCTTCCTGGTCACCTGGTGCATGTGGGGAGTGCAACGCTCTTGGGGCTGGGGGAGAGGCTGCAGATACAGAAAGGGGTGGAACCTTGAGCTGCTTCCTGTTCCGCCTCCTCCTCCTCCTGTGTCCCTACTCTTCCTCACACTCCTCTTCGTCCTACTATTCTTCCTTCTCCTGCACAATCCCACCTTCTCCTCCCACGTGCATTCTTTTCCCATTTTGTTCTCCAAGCCTGCTTCTCCTTCCCTTCTCCTGCTGCCCCCAGGCTCAGCACCCACTGCCGGCTCCCTCTTCCCCCCAAACCCACAGCATCCCAGCGCAGGGGCAGCGATGGAGCTGGGGCAGCTCGGGCTGGGGCAGCGCTGGGCTCTCGGCCACTCCCGCCCGCACTCGCTCCCCACTGCAGCCGCTGCCGCCACCACAGCGCGGGGGGGCCCGGCCTTGGCGCTCCCCGCTCCCACCTCCCCAAATTCCCCTGGCGGGGGGCGCTGGGGCCGGGAGACAGACGAGTGACAGATCGGGGGGGCTGGGAAGAGTCGGCAGCCAGAGAGCACTGAAAATCTCAGCAGTGACTACAGTGGGATCTTCGGGGACTAAACATGGCAGGGCACCCGTGGAGGGTAGAAAGGGAAAGCCAGGAAGGGCTCCCGGCAAAAGGGATGATGATCCCAAAATATCTCTGAAGGGTCCCTTGGGAGCATGTTGAGGGAGTTTGCACATTGTCCCAGAGAGAATCAAGGACATGGACCCCCAGGGGGGCAATAAGGGAAGTCCAGAAGGGATTTAGACAACAGGGGATGGATGCTGTTGCTGTGCTGGGAAGGGATTGGGTGAAGGGCAGTGTGCAGGAATATGGCTCAGGCAAGAAGCAGCAGGAGGAATGTATGTGGCAAGAAAAAGGATGATGTAAAAGACGAGGAAGAGAAAAATACTGAGGATGGGGATGTTTTTCAGCAGGCTCTTATCCTCAGAAGTTGCCAGCTGATCCAGATCGTTTGTATCCGCGGTTGCCAGGACAGGCACACAAGGAGGTGAGGATTGCAGGGGGTTTCTCTGTGCTGGCAGCGGCAGGAGCGGGCGCAGAGGGGCGGCACCGGGAGCACGGGCTGGGGGCCTGTGGGGAGCTGCGGGGCCGGGCCGGGGCTGTGGGGCAGCCGGGGCTCAGCGCCGGGCGCTGCCTGAGCCCAGCAGCCGCCGGCAATTGCAGGCCCGGCAGTGGCCCCCGGCCCCCAGGAGGCTGCGGGACGCCCCGGCCGCTGCCCGGCCCCGTGGAGCTGCCGGCCCTGCCCGCCGGGGGGGCCGCGTTTGGACACTGCGGCAGGACAGGCACCGGCTCTGGGATACGGGCTGGCCACGGCAGCGACAGCACAAGGAGCAGCAGGAAGGAACAGCTGGGAAATGGGCATTGGACGTGCAAGGATCGAGATTAGCTTTTAAGCATTTTCCTTGGCTCACTGCAGAAAGGAATGATTTAGCAGAAAGCTCAGCAGCTGTCAGAGGATGAGCACCCGCAGGCACTGAGGGGGCTGCAGGAGGGGCAGAAGAAGCCCCTGGAGCAGTTGGTCACAAAGGCACAGCAGGGGAATGCAAGAAGGGAGGAGGAAAAGGCCAAGGGGAAGGCCAAGGCCATGGCAGAGTTTCTACAGCCCCTGAGGGATGAACTCCAGGGCCCAAAGGGGCCCCAGCACCCAGGGGCTCTCACATCCTTACACCATCCTGAACCAGGTTCCTTCCTCACACTGCCACCATTCAGTCCTTGATGGCAAAGATGCTTTCTGGGGATGCCCACTCACACAGGATGGTAAACTGTATTTTGCCCTTGACTGGGAGCAAGAGGTAGAAGGGAAAATAGAAAAGACATGGACGGTCCTTCTGCAGGGATGCACGGAAGCACCAGCCTTATTCGGGGAAGCCTTGCAGAAAACATCACGAGAATTTACCCCACCCCCAGGGATTGGGTTAATGCAGTATGTGGATGACTTGTTGCAATCAGGAGGACAAGAAGTGGTAGAAGAAGCCTCTGCAAATTGGCTGAATGTTCAGGCTAAAAAAAGCATCTTTGATTATTTGAAAAAAAAAGAGCAAATGCTCTAAAAAATAGTTAAATATTTGGGACGTATTCTGACTGTAGGTTTGTGGTGTATTGACCCAGAGAGGATCTGGAGAATCTCAGAAGTTATCCAGGACTGAAAAGGAGGTGCAAGAATTCTGAGCATTAACAGGAAAATGCAGGACCTGGATTGAGGATTCTCTGCTCTACCCATAACTTTGTATCACTTTCTAAACCACAATAGCCTCAAGGTTGTGGTATGGACAGGAGAAAAGGAACAAAAGCTGAGAAAATGAAAAATAACAAAATGATTAGTGCCCCAGCTATGAGTCTTCCAGACTCAGAAAAGAAATTTGAATCCTAGGTGTGTTATAAGTACATATTATATTATTGTCTTTTTGCAAATATTAAAATGAATGCTGTCTGTTGGAAAACTTTGCTGTATGAACATAGTTTCTTATAGCTCTGCAATTAACCGAACTTATAAATAGTAGTGATAAATATTTTTTTTGGACTACAACATTTTGATGTAAAATCTTTTGTTCATGTACCTAACTCAGGGAATGGAAAAAAGATAATCAAGAAATTGTTCACATTCTTGGATTATGGAACACCAGAACCCCAGGGAAGGAAAAAATAATGATTTACAGGTTGGGGAGAATGATTCTGAATAATGCATGAAGGTCTATGAATATGCAACATGTTGCTGCATTTAGGAAGTGTTTTCTGAGTTAGTTAGAGAAAGGGGAGAATGGGGAATAGCTACTGACAGATGAGACGGATGTCCTCGTGGTCTGGCCCAAGAGACTCCGGTGTCCTCGTGGTCCCAGCCAATAGACACGTCTTCTGTGGGGAGATCTCAAAGGCTTCTCCAGAGGGTCGCTTTCTTATAGTCCTTTTCCAAAGTGAGTGGAGTCTGGCCAAGAGGTGGGAGATTTATGGGCCATTGTGAGGTGCTCGAGACAGAACATGCAGTGGTGCTCCGAGAAGCAGCTGTAGGTGCAGTACCTGTTCAAAGGCTCTGTACCGTGGACAGCACAGCAAGCACAGAGCACCAGCAAACAGTCCCTTGGCCAGCATCCACCTCGGCCAGGCCAGAACTCCTGTCCAGAAGCGGGTGGGGGTCCTTGGGACAGCCTCTATCCTCGCGATGGTCGTGAGGCAAATGAGGGAAACTCCAGACTGACTCTTACAAGAGCCTTTGCTCCACATTTTTCTATTCTGTCACAATGGTCTCCAGTGCTCTGTGAGGCCACAACATGAAACATGACACAGAGGACATTTGCTTCCATGCGATTCCACGGTGTCACAATGGTCTCCTGGCTTCCATGGGTTTACAATTGACACTTGGTTCCCCAAGATTCCACGGCGTCACTGTGCTCTCCTGTGATTCACGAGGCTGTGCTGTGTCAAAATGGACACTTGCTTCCTTCAAGGCTGGAGATGTCCCAGTGGCACTGGGTTTCCATCAGGCCACTCTTTGTCACAATGGAGCTTTGGTTCCATGAGATTCCACTGTGACACAATGTCCTCCAGGGTGCCATGAGGCTGTTCGTTGTCACAGTGGAGCCTTGGCACAGTCCCAGTGGCACATAGATGCCATCAGGCCCTGCCATGTCACAATGGACACTTGCTTCCATGAGATTCCATTGTTTCACAGTGCTCTCCCAGATCTCACGAGACCTTGTTCTGCCACTGTGGAGTTTTGTTTCTATTAGGCCTGGCAATATTTCCATGGCCCTTGTGTTCCTTGTGGCCCCTCTCTGTCACAATTGACCCTTGGTTCCATCACATCACAATGCTCCCTAAGTTTCCATGGCCTGCCCTGTGTCCCAATGGACACTGGATTCCACAAGAGCTGGCAGTGTCCCAATGGCACCTGTCTCCTATTCAGTCCTACTTTGTCAGAATAAAGACTTGGTTCCATAAGATTCCACTATGTTACACTGTTCTCCTTATTTTCCTGAGCATCTGATGTGTTCACAATTGACCCTTGTTTCCTTGAGATTTGATTGCATCATAGTGGTCTCCTTGGTTTCATAAAGCCCACATTTGACACAACAGTTCCAGCATATTCAATTGCAACACAATGGTCTCCACCACTCTATAAGGCAGCACTGTGAAATTGTGGACACTTGGTTCCATCAGATTCCATTGGGTAACCATGTTCTTCTTTGCTCCATTAGGCCTGGCTCTGTCACAATGGATGCTTGCTTGCATGAGCCTTGGAAATGTCCCATTGGCTCCTGGGTTCCATCAGGTCCTGCTCTCTTGAAAATCTACCTGTTCTTCCAGGACATTCCATTGCCTCACAATAGTTCCCTTGGTTCCCTGACACCCTGCTGTCTCACAATGCAGTCTTGGTTTCTTGAGACTCCCTTGTGTCACAGTGGTCTCCTGTGTTCCATTATGCCCAGTTGTGTCACAATGGACACTTGGTTGCATGAGCAGTGGCAGTGTCCCAGTGGCACCTGTGTTCCATGACACCCTGCTGTGTTACACCTGACAGTTTGTTCCATGAGATTCCATGGAGTCCCAAGGGTCACTTGGGTTCCATGAGGCCTCTCTGTTCTGACAATTGACACTTGGCTCCATCAGATTCCATTGCCCCACAATGTTCTCCTGGGTTCCAAGAAGCCCCATTTTTTGTGACTTGATCTGTCACAACAGACCCTTGGTTCCATGAGGATCCTGCAGCAGGACTTCCCCTATGGCCCAGCAGAGCTCATCTGTTCTGTCCATCAGCTGGGGCCATCACTCAGGGCATCTTCCCCCTCTCAGGAATTGCTGAGATAACCCAGGCCAGACATCTGTCCTGTCCTGAGTTCTCTCTGGTGCCAGGGAGGTGGAATTCCCAGCTGACCATGAACATCTGGCCTTGAGAGCAGACTGAAGGGAGATGAGCCTTGAATTTCTGAGTGACACACACTTCACTTTACAAACCATAAAAACCACACAGAACTTTCACCAAGCAGAAATCTTCTGCATAGTCCCTGCAAATGAGTAGGGCTCCTCCCCCAAGTGTGGATGCATCTTCATGGTTCCTTTTCTGGAAGCTGAGTGAAAGGGCTCCCTGTGTACTCCCTCATCAGTTTGGTGATAAGTTACATTGACTTCTCATCTCTGCTGTTTCTTCACTACCCATAATATAGGAAACTTTATTGTGCACTGTGTTTGTATCTACCTGTTCTTGTTTTGTTTATCTTTTGCAGTAAGTAGTCTATTTAAAGTCTCCTGTCTGTTAATCTTGAGTCCATTCAGTAAATAATTCTTTTTATAATAGACCTAATCAGCCATTCTAAAGAACATGAGAGCAAGAGCAATTTGAGGTGCAGGTCACCTGAAACAGAGCTACTGCCAGAAACCTGAGCATAAAGTAGGACTTCCACTCCATTCAAAACATATTTTATTTAAAAGCAAAAAGAGTGAAGATCTTTTTTTACCATTTATTCTTTTCCAGTTTATGGATTTATATCAGCAATCTCCAGTTATATTGATCCCCAGCACCTCCTAATGCAGTCTGAACAGATATGAAAATCAAGACCCTTTTTGGCTGACAATCAATCACACTTTGTCCTTGCCCATACGCCACCATTTCCCCCATCCAATTCCCAGGACTCAGAGCAGCCTTGTGCAAATCTGAGCTTTCTCTGCTCCACGCTTTGAAGCAAAAATCAAATGGTTAAGAGCTTAGCTGAGAGATAGAAGCTGTACATATAATGATTACAGTAAAGGCATATAGAAAGTGGTTCCATGGGGTCCTGCACTGTCACATGAACCCTTAGCTCCATGGGCCCTGCAGGGTCACAAGGGTCTCCTTGGTTCAGGGGTGCCTGTGGCAGGACGTCCACCCACCCCTACCACAGACAGTCGGTGCATAAAGAGATAATCCGGGCTGAGAGACCCAGCAAGGGATCATCTCTGGGGCCAAAAGGGCTCAGGCCTCAGCTCAGAATCAACATCTTAGTCTGGAGAGCAGATGTGGGAAGAGAAAAAAGAAATATTCTTGACTGAGAGACACTGTTTTACAAACTAAAAGACATATGACTTATCAGAGAGGCAGAAGCCACCACATACACACCCTGAAGGTGTAAAGGGCTTCTTCTTGTAGTTTGCACACAGATTCCACGGGTGCTTCCCTGGGGATTGAGGGAAAGGATCTCGATGTGAGACTCCACCAACAATTGGATGGTAAGATACATTGAATCCTAAGTTATATTATATCTTTGCTAGCTGTAATATTAAGAGGTACCTTTAACCTCGTGCTGTATATACCTGGTTGAAGTCTCTTTTTGTCGTTATTCCTGTGTAGTATTGGTTTAAGTCTTATGTCTGTTAGTTTTCTGTCTATTAAATAAAGAATTCATGCTATAATAGACCAAATTAGCCATTATTAAAGATATTGCAAATGAGAGTGAGTTTTTGCGTGCTGACCACCACAATAAAGACACTGCCTGCTGCCAGAGGCCTGGGCAAAGGGCAGGGACTTATCTAAACCCCCACAATTGCCCCCCGTAACCGTGCCACACAGTGCCACAATTGCCCCTTGGCCTGGCAAGCCCCTGTAGTGTCACAATGGACTCCTCAGTTCCATGGGGCTGCAAAGTGTCACAATGGCCCCTTTGTTCAATGAGATCTGTTGTGTCACAGTAGTCTCCATGATTCCATAAGGCTCTGCAATGTCACAACAGACGATTGGTTCTGTGACACCCCAGAGTGTCACAGTGGCCGCTTGGTCCCATTGAGCCCCACAGTGTCACTAGGGTCCCCTTGGTTTCACAGGGCTCTGAAGTGTCACGATGGCCCTTTAGTTTAAAAAAGCCTCAAACTTTTAAAATGGCCTCCATGCTTTCATGAGGTCCTGCTGTGTCACAACGGACCCTTGGTTCTGCAGTGTCAGAATGCCCCCTTGGTCCTTTGGAGCCTCACAGTGTCACTATTGTGCCCTTGGTTCCATGAGTTCCTGCAGTGCCACAATGGTCTTTAGGTTAGATGAGACCTCAAAGTGTCATCATGGTCTCCATGGTTCCATGAGGCCCCACTGCTTCAAAATGGCCTCCTTGGTTCCATGATGTCAGAATGGACCCTTCATCCCATGGAGCCCCACACTGTCACTGTGGTCCCCTTGATTCCATGAGGCCCTGCTGTGCTAAAATGGCCCCTTGGTTAAACAAGGCCCTGCAGTGTCACAATGGACCTTTGGTTCCATAAAGCCCCACTGTGACACAATTGGGCCCTTGGTTCCGTGAGGGGTGGCACTGTCAGAATGGCCCCTTTGTTTCATGGAGCACCACAGTATCAGAATGGTCTCCATGCTTCCACAGGGCCCCCAGGGTAACAACAGACCCTTTGTTCCATGAGGCTCCACAGTGTCACCATGGACTCCTTGGTTCTGTCTGGCTCTGCTGTGTCACAATGGCCCCTTGGTTCCATGAGACCTTTCTCTGTCACAATGGAATTTTGGTTCCAGGCGTTTCTGTGGTGTCACAATGGTCTCCATGGATCTGCACTATCACAATGGACCATCAGTGCCATTGGGGCCCGCTGTGTCCAAATGGATTTTGGTTTCATGCAGCCCCACAGGGTTAAAAAGGGCCCTTGGTTCCATGGGATTCTATTGTGTCACAATGGAGCCTTTGTGCCATGAGGTTCCACAGTGTCACAGTGGACTCCTTGGGTCCCTGAGGCCACGACGTTACCAAATCTCCAATATATAAGAATAAGACTCTTTGAAACTAATCTGGTGTTAAAAAGGGCATAATTTATTCAGGCCTGAGGTCCAGAAAAAGATAACACCTAACCTCATGCGGACATGTGATTCTAAAAGCGTGTGGCTTAACTTTAGTCACTACATGTGCATTACAATTTACCCATTTCCATAGAAGTCATGCCTATTTCCCAGTTATAGTCCGTGATTTTTCTATCACTGCAGCCTTGAGCCAGATGTCTTCTTCATTTCTTCTAACTGTCCCAGCTGGCAAAGCAGCCCCACAATGCCTTGTTTCTCTGCTGAAAGTTCATAGGCACATGAAGTTCACAGGAACATAGGCACAGTAAAACTTGAAAACTTTTTTGGTATCAAGGCCAAGGCTCTGTGTGTGCAGGCAGAGGCAGGCAGGAGGCAGAGCTGTCAGCAAAGGAAGGGGCCAGCGAGGTGGGGCAGCCGGGGGATGACGACAGCCTGCAGGGACAGAGGCGCAGGGCATGGACACCGTAGGACAGCCTGGGCTGCAGAGGGCACAGGGATGGGCAGCAGCTGAAAGGCCCTGACACAGCCAACTCCTGCAGCACTTGGGCCATGCAGGCTGGCCCTGGGCCTGAGGCCAGCAGGGGACAAGTGAGCCTTGCTGTGCTGGGGCCTCATTGCCTCCTTGTCCCTGCTCAGCAGCCTGGCAGGGGCCGCCCCATGGTGCTGCCCTTGGCATTGCACATGCCCAGAGCCCAGTGGCCCGGGAAGAGCCCTGAGCAATGAGGGAGGGACAGGATCTGCCTTGCCAGGGGCTGGGGCTCAGCCCTTGGCCCTTTGCATTCCTGAAACACATCCAGGTTTGCTCAGCATCAGAGACACCTTTCCCTTGTTTGTCCCCATCTGTCATCAGTGCCTCCAGTGTTCTGCTCTAACTGGAACCTGGGGACATTTTCTGAGTCATATCCCTCATTGAGACCCATTAAAGTTAAACAAACTTTGGAATTGGAGTCTGACTTGGGGTTCTTGAGAAGTTTTCCTTCAGCTCCCTCTCAGGGACTGATGTCCAGGTACTCATCACTGCTGGAAAATCCCAGCTCTGCAGAGAGGGGGAAACTGAGAGGAGTTTTAAAAAATTTTATTCTCTTGTCAGACTCCTTGAAGGATGAAGCATAAGAGATGTAAAACTCCATGCCATTCTATCTGAAGCCAACTTCTTTCCTGGTTACAATATTTTATAAATGTTTTTCAGCCTCTTAGCTTTTGCCACACAATGATGTTAATAATTCTAACACTAATCACCTAGTGTTTTACTCCATGTAGTCTTGCCACAATACATTTTTCACAGTTCTAATTCTCCAAAATATCTGACCTTTTGTAAGGCCATCATTTGAAACTTGTTTCTAGCTCAATCTCTCTCTCAGCAATGTCTTCTCTATTCCAGGGCCATTCTGATTCAGCACACCTTATCTCAGAGTTTGCATCCAGATGTACAAGACTGTGTGAGCTTTCAGTCAGGCTTTGAGAATCCTTTACAAATCCGTTTCTCACAAATATCAATCACAGAGTGCTGCAATGATCTCTGCCCTGAAGAGAACATTAATAAAATACTGTCTTGAAAATAGGAATGGGTATTTCTAAGAAGGTCTTTGTCATATTTCTCCATAACTGGAGTTGAAAAACTTCCTAATGAACTGGACCAGAGCAGAGGGAAATCAAAGCAGAACCGTTGTTTTATAGGAAACCTCTCAAGAATTCAGTCATAATCAAGCTCCAATGTTTCTGATACTGTTCATGGGTCTCGCTGAGGGCCACGACTGAGAAAGTGTCCCCAGGTTCCAGTGTGAGCAGGAAATTGGAGGCAGAGATGACAGGTGGTGTGGGAAATGCAGGCATGGAGAGCTCTCAGGGCCTTGTGCATACAGGCTCAGAGACTGAGATGGATGCAAGGTTTGACCTAAGTCCTTGGAGAAATCTTGGACAATCAGAGCATTAAAAGTAAAATTGATATAAAACAAGAATATAAGTTTTTAGTTTAATTAGAAATATATTTTTAGGAAACAGAAATGAGTATTATGTAAGCAAAGCAGTATGTTAAGTAAGATAGTAAAAGATTTTAAAGCTTAGCAATGGAACCTGTTATAAAGTTAGTTAGAAGTTTAAGATATATCAGTGTAGGTTGGTGAAGTATTATAGGATTGGTTGAAAAATGATGCATTGTGGCAAAGCCATGAGAAGGAAAGCAATTAATGATTGGTGTAAAAGGATGCTGGCAAACTTCCCAGAAGTATTTGATTGGCTAAAAAACGAACATAAAGCATTGTAACTAAGAATGAGGTGGCTTCTGATATTATGGTGTTGGATGTAACACCTTTAATGTCTCACCCTTCTATGAGACTGACACCATGAGGCCATAAACCATCTTTTACAATGTCTCTCAGTTGCCCCATCTCTTGTAATGTCAATCTCCCAATACACATTTTTTTTTATATCAGACATGACTAATGAAATCAATAGGGACTTATGGACACCAGGTCTATCCCATTAAAGTCAATATGGATTTAGGAACACCTGGCCTATCCATTAAAATCAAAGGGATTTTGAGGAAATTTGGCCCTAAAATAGGGAAATGTGAGTAAATTTGGAGGAAATCTTGGGCTGAATTCTGGGAATTTCAGCTCCAGGATCACAGTGCCCATGCTGTGGATGTCCTGGATGAATTCCTGGAGGCCAATCCCGAATCCCTGATCTTTCACCTGCTGTCCATGCTGGATCTGTGCCTCCAGTTAAGCCCAAAAATGTCCATTTTCAACCCGAAATCTGGAGATTCCAAGCCCAAAATTGGGATTTTTTGCGCCAAAAATGTTGGGACATCAGCTCTGCCCACTGAAGTCAAAGGGGATTTAGGGACACCAGGTCTACCCACTGATAGGGTTTGATTGGGAAGAGTTACTGTTTAAACTGGGAGCACTGGAAAGGGCTAAGGGGGGACACTGGGGTGACTGGGAGCACTGAAGCAAAAGTGGGAACACTGGGAGGGATTTGTAGAGATAAATGGAGATAAACAGGACTCCAGGTCTAACCCATTGAAGTCAATAGGAATTTAGAAACAGCAGGTCTACCCTTTAAAGGCAATGGGGTTTAGGGGCACCAGGTCTACCCAATCAAAGCAATGAGGATGTTTGAGACACTAGTTTTGGGGTTTTTGGTGATCCAGGTGTCCAAGGAGTACCCAGGTGTATCCAGGTGGTTTCTGGGGGTATCCAGGTGATTTTTGGGCAGTATCCAGGTGTACCCAGATAATCTTTGGAGATATCCAGGTCATTTTCGGGGCACCCAAGTGCCCTGACTCACCCTGACAGGCCAGGTGAAGATGATGGCCACCATCCTCCCAGTCGACGTGGACACAGATGACCCTTGGCAGTTGTGGGGCTGTCAGGGGGTACCCCAACATTCAGAGGGTACCCCAAACCTCCAGGTGAGGACATCAGGGGTAGGAGGGAGCCCTGAGTTTCCTCGGAAGAGGATGCAGGGCGGGTACAGCCAGGTGCTTTGGTCCATGGAGTTGGTGCAGATGGTATTCTGCAGCAGCTTCAGCTCTGGGGTGGGCAAAGGAGGCACCCCAAAATCTCAGGGGGACAGCAGGGGAAACCTCAATATCTCAGTAAGGACACCCAGGTATCCAGGAGTTCAGGTCTACCCACTGAAGTCAAAGGGGATTTAGGAGCACCAGGTCTACCCATTCAACCCGACAGAACCCACCAGCTCCCACTTTATGTGATGGAGGGGCTGGAAAATTTTGGGGATCCTGCAAAATTGGAGGAGTTTTTTTGAGGAATCCCTCACCTTCCTTCAGCCTTCCAGGGGGCAGTGCCCTTGCCGTAGTTCCTGGTGGGCATCAGCAGCCACAGGCAGTGTTGCCAGGCCGAGAACTTGGAGAAGTTGCAGCTCAGCAAGGCCCTGGTGAAGGCCAGCTCAGCCTTGAGGTCCTGCCTGGCTGCAAGTGCCCACCAGTGTTCCCAGGTGGGGACTTGGAAGGTACCAGTATAAACCAGTAAGCACTTGGAGCCACTCCTGAGCCCCTGAGCCCATGGCAGCAGCTCCCAGTATAAAAGTAAGCCCACCACAACCTGAAGTCACTCCCAGTAGGTCCCAGGTCCCATCCCAGTATAAATCAGTAAGGCCAGCATCCCCAGAAGTTGCTCCATGTGGAGTGCCAAGCATCCCCAAGCTCCATCCCAGTATAACCCTGTACACCCCAGTATAACCCAGTAAAATCCAGAATATCCCTCTATAATCCAGTATAAACCACTACAACCCAGTCACCCCCAGGAACACATCCCAGTATAACCCAGTGGCCCCCAGCACCTCATCCCAGTATAAACCAGTATAACCCAGTATAACTCACTGTCGGCCACCAGGTCCTCCCAGCCAGCAGGGGGCACTCACACACCCCTGCTCCCTTTCCCAGTAGAACCCAGTACAAATTATTAACACCTCAGCACCTCATCCCAATGCAAACCAGTATAACCAAGTAACCCCCAGCACACTATGGCAGTATAACCCAGTATAAACCAGTAACATCCGAGCACCCCATCCCAGTACAAATCACTATAACCCAGTACAGCCAATACACACAGTGCTAGGTCCTCCCGGACACTCACACACCCTCTCCCAGTATAACCCAGTATAACCCAATACAACCCAGTAAACCCAGCCCCGTCCCAGCACCCCCTGGACCCCATCCCAGCACAAATCAGTACAAACCAGTACAAACCATCCAGCCCACTCACAGTTTCAGGGGTCGGCCACCAGGAGGTGCTCACACAGTGCCAGGTCCTCCCGGCCAGCAGGGGGCGCTGCAGTGTCCATTGTGACCCTACAGAACCAAGGAAACCCCTGTGACACTGCGGGGCCCCACGGAACCAAGAGTCCATTGTGAGACACCTGGGCCACGTGGAGCCAAGGAACCATTGTGACACTGGGGAAACTCATGGCACAAAGGGGCCACTGTGACACTGTGGGGCCTCATGGAACCTGTGAGCCATTGTGACACTGCACGGCCTTGTGGAACCAAGGAGACCACGGTGACACTGTGGGGCCCATGGAACCAAGAGTCCTTTGTGACACTCTGGAACTACAGAGACCATTGCTGAGAGTATGGAACCTCGAGGAACCAACAGTCCATGTGACAGTACAGAACCTCACAGAACCAAGACTGCATGGTGGCACAGCAAGGCCTCGTAGAACCAAAGAGTCCAAAGGTCTAAAACAGTTCTTGCACGGTTCTGCCTTGGGGAAGGGGAACTTCAATGGTGGAAGCTTGAGCTGGCACACACTAATCAAAGGTGTCTGCTTTCAATGAGGAAATTCAGGAGTTTTAGATTGCTTCAAAACAAAACCAAACCAAACCAAACCAAAACAACAACAACAACAGAAAAAAAAAAAAAAAAAAAAAAAAAAAAAAGGGGAACAACTCCTTTTGGCCTGAGTGCAGCCAGCTCTCCAAGCAAAGCAGGTCCCAGGTGAGTGAGGACAGACAGGATGGGGTTGGGCAATGTGGAGCAAGGTTGTCCACACTGGGTCAGACCTCAAGGCACAGCTTCTCTGAGCAGGTCAGACCTCATGAGGAGAAACCCTGCATCAATATCAACCATAGAATGCTGCAATCACCTCTGCTGTAAAGAGAACTGTAATAAAATACATCCTTTGCAATATGAATTAGTATTTCTTAGAAGCTCTTTGAATTATTCTCTATATCTGGAGTTGAAAACCATCATAGTGAACTGCCCCAGACCCGAGGGAAATCAAGGCAGAGCCATGGTTTGTCAGGACGAGCTTGATCCCAATGAGCCCCGTGGTGCATTTGGTGCTGAGCCCTTGACCATCAGGGCCTGAGAGGAGATTGCACAAATCTTTCCAGGAGTCCAAGTCAGAAGAAAAACCCAAAGTGTATCAAAGCATTAATGGGTCCCACTGAGGTCCATCCCCAACACAGGCTCCTCATGGACTGCTTGGAGGAGAAAACTGGACACCAGGATTGCCCAAAAACCACTCAGAGACTCAGAGAGAAAGGAAAATCCAAGCTACCTGTAAAACCTTGAATATCTCAAAGTATTAATGAGCCCCACTGAGTTTGAATACAAAGCTCTCAAGGGACTAATTAAAGTAGACAATTGGGGGCATCATTGCATAAACTACTAAAAGAGTTGGTGTCAAAAGGAAACTCCAAGTACCTTAAAAAAAGGAAGTAACTTGAAAGATTAATGAGCCCCACTGAGTATCATTACTAACAAAGCCTCTCAAGGGACTAATTAAAGCAGATAATTGGAAGTAGACATTGCACAAACCTCTCAGAGATTCAGTGTCAAAAAGTAGAACTTAAATTAACCCTGAGTGTCTTGAAGCATTAATGAGCCCCACTGAGTGTTCTTACTGACAAAGGCTCTCAAGGGACTCATTAAAGCAGATAATTGGAGGCCATGATTGCACAAAGTTCTCAGAGACTCCAAGGCAAAAGCAAAACCCAAAGTCCTCTGAAAAACCTGCAGTCCCTGGGAGCATGAAGGAGCCCCCCAGGGCCATTCCTGACCAAGGCTCCCCAGGGACTCGTCCCAGCAGATCCCTGAGGCCACTGGGATGTGGGGGGATGCTGAGGGCAGGACAAGGGGTGACAGTGGCCAGCCTTGCTGGGGCTGTGCCAGGAGGCCCCAGTGGCTCAGGACAAGGTGTGTCCTCAGAGCCCTTGGTGGCCCAGACCCTGCTGTGCCCCAGAGCACCAAGACTTGGCTTCTCTTTGTCCCCAGCTGCCATCTCTGCCTCAAATTACCTTCTCTAACTGGAAATAGGGAACACTTCCTCAGTCATGTCCCACAGTGGGACCCATTAAAACTTCAAGAAATTTCAGTATTTTAATTTAAGTTCCAGTTCTTGAAAAGTTTTTGGAACACACTCTCTGGGAATGATTATGAAGTAAACAGAACCAAAGGCCCCGAGAGATTCATTAAAGTCCTTGTGCTGTGTCTGTGCTGCTGAGCTGGGCCGGGCTCCTGGCACAGAGGCAGCTCCCAAGGTAAACCAAGAGAAGCTTCAAAAAGACATTTCTGCTGAGGAGCAGCTCCTCTCCCAACCCAGCAGGGCTGAGGGCACTGCCTGCAGGCACTGAGGGCACAGGAGCCAGGCACAGACAGGCTCAAGGCAATCGGGACTGGGAAGACATTGAGCTGAGACTGCACTTGGGGAAACATCTTCACAGCCCTGGACATGGTGAGTGTGTGGGTGCAGGGCAATGTCCCCTGTGCTCCTGGAGGGATCTCCTGGAGCCAGCACAGCCCACGGCCTGGGGGATGTGTCAGGAGGACTCTCCCAGTTTCTCTGAGGCACAGGAGGAGGAGGAGGAGGCGGAGGATGATGATGATGTTCTGCAGAGCGGGGCTGCCCTGGGCACCGTCAGAGGGACAGGGCAGGACGGCTCCTGCTGCCAGGGACGGCTGCAGGGGCTGAAGCTGGGGATGCAGCCAGGGCTGCCCAGGGCTGTCCTGCAGAGCAGCTCCTGCAGCCCTCAGGGCTCTTGGCCAGCCCAGGCCATGTGCCACCTGCCAGGGACAGCTCTCAGCCTGCCTGGCAGCTCCCCATGGACTGTGGGGAGAAGTTGGAGGTGGAAGGAGCCACCCCCATCAGGGCAGATTCCTCCTGCTGTGGAGGTGGTGCTGCATGGCCAGGGCTGCTCTCAGCTTTCTCCTCAAGGCAAGGCAAAGGGGCTGTCAGGTGTGTCTGTGTCACTGACACTCCTGCACTGTCCCACTGGGCATCAGCAGATGTGCTTCACATCTCCCTCACAAAGTGCCTCCTCATCCTCCTCTGCCTACAGACAGCAGCAGCAGCACCTTGGCTTGCAGCATCTCAGTTTGTGTGAGCTGCCCTTAAGGCCCTGCTGGCAGGGAGATGGCCCTGGGCAGTGCCCTGTGCTGGGAGGGGTGTGCAGGGCAGAGCTGAGCCCCCAGGGCTGGGCTGGGCTCTGGGAGCACTGGCAGGGACAAGCCTTGGATAGAGAGAAACAGCTCCCAGTAGGTACAGCTGCAGGCAGCAGAAAGCCAAAGCAACCCTGGATATCCTCCATCTTCAGGTGACTATGGAGACAGAGAAGGGTTTAGGGAGACTGACTTTGAAACTGGAGCCTTCAAAGAGTCCACTTTATTTTTCCAGCACTTAGTAATTGTGATCACCCTGAAATATTGGGAGGAGTAATGAGCAAAGGGCACCTCTGTACAGCCAGCACATCTTACTGTACTGGGCCGCAGGGATCCCTGTTTTCCCTCTGGGCTCCCTAGTGTTCAGGCTGAGAGCAATGCTGAAGATGAAGCAAGAACTCAGCAGGAGCACTTACCTGAACTCGAATATAAAAAAGTTTTTAGTGAAATTCCCACAAGGGAAGAGAACTCGTTTTGAGGGAATTCATTATAAAATTGCCCAGGATTGACTCAAGAAAATATTTTCCGTTTGTAAAACGTGTTCTTTCAACAGCCCACCATGGCCATATTGAAGAAATGTCCAACAGCAGCTCCATCAGCCACTTCCTCCTGCTGCCATTGGCAGACACGCGGCAGCTGCAGCTCCTGCACTTCTGCCTCTTCCTGGCCATCTCCCTGGCTGCCCTCCTGGCCAACGGCCTCATCATCAGCGCCGTAGCCTGCGGCCACCACCTGCACACCCCCATGTTCTTCTTCCTGCTCAACCTGGCCCTCACTGACCTGGGCTTCATCTGCACCACTGTCCCCAAAGCCATGCACAATTCCCTCTGGGACACCAGACACATCTCCTATGCAGGATGTGTTGCTCAGGTATTTTTCTTTGCCTTGTTCATTGCAGCAGAATTTGCATTTCTCACCATCATGTGCTACGACCGCTACGTGTCCATCTGCAAACCCCTGCACTACGGGACCCTCCTGGGCAGCAGAGCTTGTGCCCACATGGCAGCAGCTGCCTGGGCCAGTGGCTTTCTCAATGCTCTGCTGCACACAGCCAATACATTTTCCCTGCCCCTATGCCATGGCAATGCCCTGGGCCAGTTCTTCTGTGAAATCCCACACATCCTCAAACTCTCCTGCTCACAGTCCAGCCTCAGGGAAGTTGGGCTTCTTGTGGTCACTTTCTGTTTAGCACTTGGCTGTTTTGTGTTCATGGTTTTCTCCTATGTGCAGATCTTCAGGGCTGTGCTGAGGATCCCCTCTGAGCAAGGACGGCACAAAGCCTTTTCCACCTGCCTCCCTCACCTGGCTGTGCTCTCCCTGTTCCTCAGCACTGACACATTTGTCTACCTGAAGTCCCCCTCCATCTCATCCTCAGCAACAGACCTTGTGGTTTCAGTTTTGTACTCAGTGGTGCCTCCAGTCCTCAACCCCCTCATTTATAGCTTGAGGAACCAGGAGCTCAAAGAAGCTCTCAGGAAAGCCATGACTGGATGCTTTTCAGCCCTTTCATTTTCCCATAACAGCCCTCACATTGCTTTGCATTGGGAGGCAGAAAGGAGATAGAAACAAACCCCTGGTTTGGCTCCTGCTGTGCAGAGCTGGCACAGCATCAGCGCTGTCTTGCAGCATTCTCTCTCCATCAAGTGGCTGAGAGAGGGTCAGATCCTGGGAAGGGACACCAACCCAGTGACCCTAATTAACCAAAGCAATATTCCAGAGTGTATAAAAGCTAAGGAAAGGAGGGTGAATTGGGGGCATTCCCTATTTTACAGTGTTTTCCTTCCTGACCAACCTCTCTGCCTGTTGAAGTCCTGCTTCCTGGAAAGTGGCCAAACATAAATTGCTGATGGGAAATAGAGAATAAAATTTTTTGTTTGTTTCTTTTTGCTGGTGCATGTAAAAACTTCCTCTTTTGCTATAGAAAACTGCCTTATCTCAACCTATGAGTGGTGTTCTGTATTATTTTCTCTCCCCTGTGCAGCCAAGGAGGGGAGTGATTGAGTGGCTTGGTGGGCACATGGAATCCAGTGGATGTATCCCATTAGCAGAAGCCACAGAAGGCCTTCTTTCCTCTGTCAGGAGCTCCTAATTCACGTCATGAGAGGCCAAGTGTTCTTTTATATACATATATTTTTTTCTGATTCTGTTAATATTAACAGAAATGCAATTATTCACCCCCTTCAACTTACTTAGCCTCCCTTCTTGTGTGACCCAGAGACATTGTGTAAGCAGGGAGTCTCACATAGTATTTAGGTGAAATAAATGGACATGCAATCACATTTTAAAAATGTTTTACTATCCTCATCAGAGCAGGAATGAACAGAAATGGGCACAGCTTTGTGGCTGCCCCAGCTCTGGGATGGGCCCTGGGCCTGGAGCAGGAGCAGCTCTGGAGGGCCCCAAGGCCGGGGCTGTTGTGCTGGCCTGGGCAGATGGGATGGCAGGAGGGGCTGCAGAGCTCTCAGGAGCTCAGGGAGAGGGGAGCAGGGCACACAGGGAGCCTCCTTTTGCCTTGGCCAAGCACCTTCCCCATGGCTGGGGCTGAGTCCTCTCTGAGCTGCAGCTGCTGCTGTGCCCTTGGCAGGGGCTGAGGCCGTGGGGCCACTGCCCAGAGCCCCCTGGCCTGAGCAGAGCTGTGGGGCCAGAGCCGGCTGGGCTGTGCTGGGGAGAGGCCCTTGGTGCTGCACAGAGCTCAGGGCAGCTGGCACAGCTTGCAGGGAGCTGGGCTGGCCTGAGAGAGCCTGCCAGAGAAAGCAGCAGTGTCCATCTCAGCCTGGCTGAGCGTGCAGGGGCACGACTCAGCCCAGGCCTTGTGGGGCAGGGTCAGCGCCTGGGGAAGGCATTGCAAACAGGCAAGTGGCCCAGAGAGGAGGCTGCTCTGTGCCCTTGGTGGCATGCACAGAGCAGGGAGGGGGCACAGGACATTTGTCAGCGCCAGCCTCTGTCCCCAGCCCTTGCCAGCCCTGGCTGCTGAGCCCAGGTTTGCCCTGGGCTGAGTTTGGCTGTGGCCCAGCTCCATCCTCCTGCGGGGCTCAGGGCCTGTTCCCAGCCATGGCCAGCCCTGCCTGGCCTCTGTGCTGGCCCAGAGCCCGGCAGAGCCCGGGGCAGGGCTGTCAGTGCAGGGCCACAGGTGCCACGGGCTGGGCAGGAGCTGGCAGAGGCTGCCCAGCAGGGAGGCCATGGGGCACAGAGCCCCAGGGCTGCTTTGGGCACCATGGCTGCACCTCCAGCTCTACAGGAGATGTGAGACATGGGAGCAGAGACAAATAATTCCTGCTGGATTCTTTAGTGTGTTTGCTTATACAGGTGATGTCCATCCACATGTAGAGGAGGTGTTTTGTGTCAGGTAACACTGGCAGAGTGATAAGAATAATATTATTCAGCTGAAAAATTGTTCATGCATAATACACAATGAGGAAAATAAAGACACATATAATCAGAAGAGCACCTGAGTTTTGCAGATGATGAGAGCCTCATTGATATTCCAGCAGACAAACCTGTTTAAATACTTTCTCCAGGGCTTCCTTGAGATGAGAGGTGACCACCAGAGGCCATGGGAAGCCAGAGGTCTATGTCCTGGCAGCCTTTGACTGGGAGTAAGCCTTGCATGTAGGGAATTTTTCTGCGGGAGTATCAATTTTGGAAGTGGCACCTGGAAAGAGGGATGGTTCTTTTCCACTGGAAGGAAAGCATAAAGCCCCAGTGGTCCGGGGACTGATGAGAGGCCGACCTCAACATTCCAAGGTTAGCTGGATCTTTCAGGTGGCCCCTGGGAGGCCAAACCAGCCATATCTGTTTCATCTCACCTTGGTTCAATGAGGCCCCACAGTGTCACAATGGTCTCCAAAGGAAGGAAACCACAGAGCCCCAGTGTTTCAGGGGCAGATGAGCAGCAGGCACCAGATGCCAAGGCCTGGCAGACCTGTCTGTCCTGGCAGGTTTGTCTGGGAGCAGCACTTGGAATATAAAGAATTTTGAATGTGGAATCCTAATTTCAGTCATTTGTGCCTGGAGGAGAAGGCCAGTTCTTTTCCACAGAAAGGAAAGCTCATAGCCCCTGTGTTTGGAAGGCAGGGGAGAGCCAGCCCTCAGGAGGCCAAGGCCAGTTAGACCTGTCTGTAATGGCAGCTTTTGTGTAGGAGCAATCTTTGGATCTAGGACTTTTGGAGGTGGAATCCCAATTTCGGCCATGGGCACTCGGAGAAAGGAAGGATGATTCTTCTCCACTGGAAGGGAAGTATAGGGCCCTGGTGTTTCAGAGGCAGATGAGCAGTAGCCACCAGAGGCAGCCAGACCCATCTGTCCTGGTATCTTTTGTCTTAGAACAATCCTTGATTACATAGAATTTTGGAGGCAGAATCCCAATTTCAGCCATGAGCACCTGGAGAAGGATGGTTCTTTTCTGTAGGAAGGAAAGCAAGGAGCCCCAGTGTCTCAGGGCAGAATAGAGGCAACCACCAGAGGCCAAGGCCAGCCTGACCTGTCTGTCCTGGCAGCTTTTGTTTGGGAGAAACCCTTGCGCATAGGGAATTTTGGAGGGGAAATACCAATTTTGGCCTTGGGTGTCTGTTCAGGAGAGACAGTTCTTTTCCATAGGAAGGAAAGCACTGAGCCCCAGGGTTTGAAGGCAGGTGAGAGCTGGCTCTCAGGAATACAGGGACAGCCACACTTGCTGGTAAAGACTGCTTTTGTCTGAGAGCAATCCCTGGATATTGGAAATTTGGGAGAGGGAATCCCATTTTGACCTTGGATGCTTGAGTGAGAAGGACAGTTCTTTTCCATCTGAAGGAAAGCCCAAAGCCCCAGTGTTTCAGGGACACATGAGAAGAGACCCTTGACCTGCCAAGGGCACTGAACCAGTCAGGCCAAGCTAACCAGATCTGTTACCTGTTCCCTTGGATCCATGGGACCCTGCAGTGCCACAATGGTCCCTTTCTTCCATGATCCTTTGCAGTATCAAAATGGTTTCCTTGGTTCCATGGGACTGCACATTGACACAATAGCTCCTTGGTTCCATGAGGCCAGAGTGTCACAATGGTCTCTGTGATTCCATACAGTCCTGCAGTGTCACAAGGGTCCCTTGGTTCCATTGGGCTCCTCAGGATCACAATGGCCCCCTGGCTGCACAAGGCACAGCTGTGTCACACTGGCCCCAGGCTTCCATGGGGCCCCACAGTGTAACAACTGTCCCTTGCTTCCATGGGGCCTTGCAGTGTCACAATGCTCTCCTTGCTTCCACAAGGTCCTGCAGAGCCGCTTCATTCAACAAGACCTTGAAGTGTCACAGTGGTCTCCAGTATTCCATGAAGCCCCACGATGTCACATCCAACCTTTGGTTCCTGCACTGTCACATGAACCCTTAGTTCCATGGGCCCTGCAGTGTCACAATGGTCTCCTTGGTTCTGTGGGGCCACAAAGTGTCACAATGGCCCCTTTGTTGAATGAGGCCTGTTGTGTCACAGTAGTCTCCATGACTCCATAAGGCTCTGTAATGTCACAACAGACCATTGGTTCCATGAGACCCCACAGTGTCATAGTGGACACTTGGTCCCAGAGTCCTACAGTGTCTCTTGGGCCCCCTTCATTTCACAAGGCCCCGAAGTGCCACAATGGTCCTCAGGTTAGAGGAGGCTTCACAGTGTCATCATGGTCTCCATGAGGCCCAACTGCTTCAAAATGGCCTCCATGGTTCCATGGACCCTTTAGGGTAGCAGTGGTCTCCTTGATTTCATGGTGTCAGAATGTCCCCATGGTCTCATGGAGCCCCACAGTGTCACTGTGGTCCCCTTGATTCCATGAGGCCCTGCCGTGCTACAATGACCCCTTGGTTATACAAGGCCCTGCAGTGTCACAATGGCCCCTTGGATCCAGTGGGTCCCAAAGAGTCACAATAGTCTCCATTGTTCCATGAGGCCCTGCAATGCCACAATGGACCTCTGGTTCTATAAAGCCCCACCGTGTCTCAAATGGCCCCTTGGTTCCATGAGGCTTGGCACACTCAGAATGGCCCCTTTGTTTCATGGAGCACCACAGTATCAGAATGGTCTCCATGGTTCCACTAGAGTCCCCCAGTGTAACAATGGACCCTTTGTTCCATGAGGTTCCTCAGTGTCACAATGGCCCCTTGGGTCCACATGACCCCACAAAGACTTGTGGTTCCATGAACTGTCATGTCCACAACAGCCTCCTTGGTTCTGCAGTGTCACCATGGATCCTTTATTCCATGAGGTTCTCCAGTGTCACCATGGACTCCTTGGTTCTGTCAGGCCCTGCTGTGTCACAGTGGCCCCTTATCTCCATGAGGCCTTTCTCTGTCACAATGACCTTTTGGTTTTAGGAGTTTCCATGGTGTCACAATGATCTCCTTGGATCTGCAGTATAACAATGGACCATCAGTTCCATGTGGCCCTGCAGTTTCATAATGGACTTAGGTTCCATGCAGCCCCACAATGTCATAATGTTCCTTAGTTCCGTGGCACTGTGTTGTGCCACAATGGACACTTTGTACCATGAGATTCCAGAGTGTCACAATTGACTCCTTGCGTCTGTGAGGCCATGCTGTGACCAAATCCAAAAATACCTGAATAAGACTCCTTAACACTAATTTGATGATAAAGAGGGCATAATTTATTGAGGCCTGAGGTCCAGGAGCGGGTAACACCTAACCTGACCTGGCCAAATGACTGAAAATGCATGTTGCTCATATGCAGTTGTTATGTATGTATTAGAATTTACCCATTTCCATGAAACCTACCCCATGTTCCCAGATTCAGTCCTTGCTTTTTCTGTCACTGCACCCTTGAGACAGATGTCGTCTTCTTCCCTTCCAACCATCCTTGCAGGGAAAGCAGCCCCTCAGTACCTTGTTTATCTGCTAAATTGCGCAGGCAAAGTAAAACTTGAATTAAACCCTTTTGGTATGAAGCCCAAACTCTGTGTGTCCAGGCAGAGGCAGGCAGGAGGCAGAGCTGTCAGCAAAGGAAGGGGCCAGCGAGGTGGGGCAGCCGGGGGATGACGACAGCCTGCAGGGACAGAGGCGCAGGGCATGGACACCGTAGGACAGCCTGGGCTGCAGAGGGCACAGGGATGGGCAGCAGCTGAAAGGCCCTGACACAGCCAACTCCTGCAGCACTTGGGCCATGCAGGCTGGCCCTGGGCCTGAGGCCAGCAGGGGACAAGTGAGCCTTGCTGTGCTGGGGCCTCATTGCCTCCTTGTCCCTGCTCAGCAGCCTGGCAGGGGCCGCCCCATGGTGCTGCCCTTGGCATTGCACATGCCCAGAGCCCAGTGGCCCGGGAAGAGCCCTGAGCAATGAGGGAGGGACAGGATCTGCCTTGCCAGGGGCTGGGGCTCAGCCCTTGGCCCTTTGCATTCCTGAAACACATCCAGGTTTGCTCAGCATCAGAGACACCTTTCCTTTGTTTGTCCCCACCTGTCATCAGTGCCTCCAGTCTTCTGCTCTAACTGGAACCCAAGCGTTGAAATTCAAAATGCAAGGAATTCTCAGAACATTGGGTTTGTAAGGTAAAGTTTAGAATTAAGCACAGTTAAGTAGAGATAGGTTTAAATTTAGAATTTAAGATATAGAAAAAATAAAGACAGTTACAAAGGTAACAACAAGTTTTAGAGTGTAGCAATGTACGTTTCTGTGTTATAATTGGCTAAGAAATTTTACACTGTAGAATGTCTCAATAAGACAAAATATTTTAGTATTGAATTAGAAGCATAAATATCTCTTTTGACATTGTTTTATTTCTTAATATATCCTGAAAAGCCATTGTAAACATAAGTCCTGTGACTTCTAAGCCATGCTGTGAACATCTGTGAAGCCACCTTACCCTTTCTACCTTTATAGAAAATAAAAAAAATAAGCTACACTTTCTAAAGCAACTCAGAAGTCCCATCTCTCTGCTTCATTCAGAAAAAGAAAAATCCCCACCAAAATTGTAACCTGAAAACAATAAGCCCACACTTAAAAAATATGTCATAAAAACGATAAACCCGCACCTGGGGACACTTTTTCAGGCATGTCCCTCAGTGGGACCCATTAGAACTTCAGGAAACTTTGGATTTGGAATCTGACTTTGAATTCTGGAGATGTTTCTTTTCCTCCTTAACCTGTTTTTTCCTACCTGATGTCATTTTCATCAATTTCTGTTCTAATTCAACCCATGGGAAACTTTCTCCTTCATGTTTATCAGTGGGACTCACTAAAAGTAGCAGAAACTTTGGAGTTTGAATCTGACTTTGAATTCTTGAAAGGTTTCTTCAGCTTCCTCTCAGGGACTGATGTTCAGGGACTCAGCCCCAACCCCGAGAGGGTCATTAAAGTCCTTGTGCTGTGTCTGTGCTGCTGAGCTGGGCCGGGCTCCTGGCAAAGGCAGCACTGCAGAGAATGAGCCAATATTTCCAAAATCTTATTTGGAGCTCCTTGGAAGCACCAAATGAACCACGGGGCTCATTGGGATCAAGCAAGTCCTGACAAACCATGGCTCTGCCTTGATTTCCCTCTCGTCCAGTGCAGTTCATAACAATGGCTTTCAGCTCCAGTTATGGAGGAATATTTCAAAGAGCTTCTTAGAAGTACATATTTCTATTTTAAAGGGTGTATTTTATTTCTCTTCTCTTTACAGATGAGATGATTACAGCATTTTGTGGTTGATATTGATCCAGGCTTTCTCCTCAGGAGGTCTGGTCTGCTCACAGAAGCTGTGCCTTGAGGTCTGACCCAGTGTGGACAACCTTGCTCCACATGCCCAAGCCCATCCTGTCTGTCCTCACTCACCTGGCACCTGCTTTGCTTGGAGAACTGCCTGCACTCAGGCAAACAGGGGTTTTCTTCCTTTTCTTTTTTTGAAGCAATCTAAAACTCCTGAATTTCCACATTACAGACACCTTCCCTTAGCGTGTGCCAGCCCTAGGTGCCACCATGGAGGTTCTCCTTCCCCAAGGCAGAACCATACAAGGAATGTTTTAAACCTCTGGACTCCCTCGTTCCACAAGGCCTTGCTGTTGTCATCATAAACACTTGGTTCCATGAGGTTCTGCACTGTCACAATGGAGATTTGGGTCCATGGAGTCCCACGGTGTCACAATGCTCTTTTAGGTTCCAGGAGGCCTTGCTGTGTCACAATGGACTTTTGGTTCCATGAGGTTCTGTGCTCAACAATGGTCTCTGTAGTTCTAAAGTCTCACCACAAACCTGTGGACACATTGTTAGAAAGCTAGAAAAATTACATCCTGAAAAATATTTCAGGCTGGAGCTTTTCAGTTTCATTCCCAGGCTGATAAGCTGGTTCTAGCTTCAGCTGAGGAGAATCTCTCCCAGGATGATAATCCGGTCAAAACAACATGAAATCTGGTGAAAAACAGAATGGAATTCACAATAAAGATTAGACCTGGTGTTTTTCTGTGAGACACATTCTAAGGTATGGTCTCACAGATGTTTTTCCCAATTATCCAATGAGTTACTGTCCTATCTTAGCTCTCTGTAACATGCTTTAAATATGGGCTATCTGTTCAATAAAATTGACCTTTTTTCCCTAAAGAAGTCCACGTGTGTTGCTGTTCTTACTCTCTTTTTCTCTCTCTCTAGTGCAGTACCACACAGGCCCTTGGTTCCATGAGGTTCATTGGTGTCCCCATGGTCTCCTTGGTTCCAGGAGCCATCACAATGTCACAACAGACCCTTGGTTCCATGAGGATCCTGCAGCAGGACTTCCCCTATGGCCCAGCAGAGCTCATCTGTTCTGTCCATCAGCTGGGGCCATCACTCAGGGCATCTTCCCCCTCTCAGGAATTGCTGAGATAACCCAGGCCCGACATCTGTCCTCTCCTGAGTTCTCTCTGGTGCCAGGGAGGTGGAATTCCCAGCTGACCATGAACATCTTGCCTTGAGAGCAGCTGAAGGGAGATGAGCCTTGAATTTCTGAGTGACACACACTTCACTTTACAAACTGTAAAAGTCACACAAAACTTTCACCAAGCAGAAATCTTCTTCATAGTCCCTGCAAACAGGTAGGGCTTCTCCCCCACGTCTGGATGCAACTTTGTGGTTCCTTTTCTGGAAGCTGAGTGAAAGGGCTCCCTGTGTACTCCCTCATCAGTTTGGTGGTAAGTTACATTGACTCCTGATCTCTGCTATTTGTTCACTATCTGTAATATAGGAAACTTTATTGTGCACTGTGTTTGTATCTACCTGGACTTCTTTTGTTTATCCTGTGCAGTCAGTAGTCCGTTTAAAGTCTCTTGAAGAATTTTGAGTCGTTCCAGTAAATAATTTATTTTATATTATATCTAAGCAGGCATTCTAAGGAACTTGAGAGCAAGAGCAATTTGGAATTCAGGTCACCTGAAAAAGAGCTACTGCCAGAAACGTGAGCATAAGGCAGGACTTGTCTAAGCTTTCACTCCATTCAAAACATATTTCAATTAAAAATAAAAAGAGAGAAGCACTTCTTTCCTATTTATTTTTTTTCTGTTTATAGATTGGTATCAGCAATCTCCAGTTGATATTGATCCCAAGCACCTCCTAATGCAGTCTGAATAGAGATGAAAATCAAGACTCTTTATGGCTGACAATCAATCACACTCTGTCCCTACCCCCACCCCACCATTTCCCCCATCCAAGCCCTGGCACTCAGAGCAGCCTTGTGCAAATCTGAGCTCCCTCCCCTCCAGGCTGTGCCTGCAGCTTTCAGCTCCTTGGCACCAACTCCCACCTGCTTTCCTTGGAGAAGGAGCTGCCTGAGACACAGAGGGATGCTCATTTATTGCCAGCAAACAAAACCAAAGGCAGGCACAGCTCCATAAAAAACACAAGTCCAGCCCAAGGAGTGCTGGGCAATGGAGCCACATCCAGGGGTGTCCCCAGGGCTCAGGATTGGGGCCAGGGCAGTGAAATCTCTTTATTGCTGACCTGGACGAGGCCATGGAGGGCACCCTCAGTCAGTGTCCAGGTGAGCCCAAGCTGGGTGGGAGTGTGGCTGTGCTGCAGGGCAGGAAGCTCTGCAGAGGGATCTGGACAGGCTGGAGCCATGGGCCCAGGACAATTGGATGAGGTTCACCAAGGCCAAGGGCTGGGACCTGCCCGGGGCTCACAGCCACCCCAAATCCCTGGCTGTGCCCTGCCCCTGATCCCCACAGCCTGTCCTGTTTCCTTCATCCCTGCATTGCCAGGGACTTCGTGTGACAAGGGAGCTCTGCTGTGGGGATGGAGAGAGGTGCAAGTGCCACCACTGCAGTGGGAACCACAACTCATCAGGTTTGTGTCCTTTGGGGGTCAGCAACTGGTGAGACTCAGAGGCACAGAAGGTTTCTCTTCGTGGCCAACATAAAACAAAGTACCCACGATAAAATTCAATAAACTTCAAAATTCTTTCCTCAGCTCTGTGCAATGTCAAAGCAGTATCTGATGTATCCACCACGAACAAGATATTTCCATACAGGAACAGTTTTAGACACAGGCATTAGAAAGGGTGATTCTGTGATAGATGTAGACACAATTAAGATGTTGAATGTGGAATGACCAGAGAACAACTGGAGGAAGAAATCTGGGAGCAATGGCACAGCCATAGGAGCTGGTCTAAGGAAGAAATGTCCTTAGACATGGCCATTTAAACAGGAGAGGTGGAAACACCCAAATGAAGAGGGCCATGAAATAATAGACAGCGTAGTGGTAACACAGGTACAGGGGAAGATCAGTATTTCTTGTCCTGCCATCAGTACACATCCTGGAAATTTCTATTCTCTTCTGGTGGGAAATTTTTGATATTTTGTGAAGTCCTCAAATGCCCCAGCTAATGAGATGTGCTCGTGCACCTTCCAAGCTGCAGGTCCCCTACAGCCCCAGAGGGCTCCTGTCCCATAAACATCTGCTCCAGCCCATTCCAAAATCGGGAGCAGCATCGTCCAGGGATCATCCAGGAGCTGAGGTTGGAAGGGACCTCAGCAAGTCTGCAGCCAAACCTGTCAGAAACTGGGTCAGACCAAGTGGTTCAAGGCTTGATTTGGTGTGGATTGGAAAATCCCAAAGGCCAGGGATGGGGCAGCATCTCAGAACCTCTCTGAGCCCATGGGAACAAAGGTTTTCCACATGTCTGATCTGCCCTCACTCTCCTTCCACCCATTGACTTTTGTCCCCCCCAGCCCCCCCAGTGCAGAGCCTGGCTCTGTGTTCTCCATCAGCTCCTGGGTGGCTCTGCCAGGCTGGCATGAGGAGCCCCTCAGCCTTCCCTGCTCTGGGCTGGACAAGCCCAGCTCCCTCAGCCTCTCCTCACAGCCAAAGGGCTCCAGCCCCACCTTGGAGGCCCTTCCCTCACCCTGCTCCAGCCCCAGACATCTTTCCTGCCCTGGGGAACCCAAACCAGGCCCCAGTGACCTGGATAATCCACGTCCTTGATGTCCTGGTCACACAGCCCTGGCCCCTTGTCCCCGTGTCAGGCTCTGGGGTTGATTTGTGGAACATCCTTGGGGGAGGCTGTGGCTCCAGGTGGACCAGGGGGATCCCGGGGGACAGGGGACCCTGCTGGGCATGAACAGCATTGGACTTGTCTGGGGCAACTGTGAGGGGGGGCTGGGGCAGAGTGACCAACGCAGTGACCTCACACAGCCCTGCTGGGATGTCACACAGCCCCTCCTGTGCTGTCACAGCCTGCCCTGTGATGTCACAGTCAGCTCTATGATGTCACAGAGACAGCCTGTGATGCTCAATGACCTCACATAACCCACTCTGTGATGTCATAGCCCACTCTGTGACCTCATGTTACCAGATGATAAATTGCCCACCCCAGGTGAGCTAACACAATGTTTGTTCTCCAAAACCACTGGCCTCTGGAACCTGCACAATGCCCGTTGTGTGAGAAGGGGAACTGGAAGTTCCCCAGCCTCAGTGTCCTGCCAACTCAGCCAGGCTGAACTGGAACATTGGGGTTAATGACCACCAGGGACCACCAGAGAGACCCCCAGGACAGAATAAGCCATGGGAAAAGGGGAAGGAAAATATGTTCATGATTTTGGGGAAATTATTATCATATGTGTGTGTAGTCCAGGACAATCAATGAATATGTTTGCAGAGTACAGAATATAAACAGAAACTTCCCTGTACTCAGCATGCACGGCTTTGGGAGGAGCTGTCCCCCTGTGTATTCAGCCAAATAAAGAATGCTGCTTTTTAATGCTGCGCTGGTGTTAAGGAGTTTTTAATTTGAACAAATTTTTGGTAACACTCTCACTCCCAAGGAAAGCTCTGTCTCCTGCTGTTCACAAACAGAGAAGGGCTGATGGGAGATGTGGTGGTCGGAGGCTGCCTCGGGTACAGTGACCATGAAATAATCCACTTTTCAATATTCTGTGAAACAAGGAGAGGCATCAATAAAACTTCTACACTGGAATTATGGAGGGCACACTTTGGTCTATCCAGGATACAGTTTTGGAGAGTACCAAATCAGGTACTGATATTTTAAGGGGAACAGTCCTTCTGAACAAAGGGTTCCAGGAAGGATGGACACACTTCAAGAAAGAAATTTAGAAGGAGCAGGAGCAGCCTGTTGCAACAACACATCATCAGTAGAGTAAAACTAACCTGTCTCACAATGGTGTAAACCCAGCTCACGTTCACTATCAGTGGGTGAACAATCCAAGGTCTGGTGAATTCTGCTTCACAATGATTGGGAGAGCCGACATGGAAGGATGTTTGCCTAGTGAGAAAAGTGCACAACGGGCAGGGGCAGCCGTGGCAGGCCACGTTTCACCGCCCCCAGGGAACCCATCCACCAAGTGTGGGAGAAGCTGCCACCGACCATGCCACGGGCCAGCGGCTTTTGTCCACCCCACAGCGATCGGATTCCCTCCGGAAAGGCCAGGGGATGGCAAACAGTGACCAAAAATAAAAAACAAATAAAAAGCACAGGGTGCATCATACAACCCGTGTTAGCCACGGGGTCACGGGCCAGGGCTGGGGGCGAGGCCCGCGCCTCTCACTCCCCCCAACCCCTCCATCGACATCTCTCGCTCTCCAGCCTCACCCACGACATTCCCGGGGGCTCTGCCGGGTTCCGGCCACCGCCACCGCCGCCCACCCTGAAAAATTCCGCCCGCTAAGCGGGTCCCCGGCTTAGGGCCGAGGAAGGGGGACGACTTCAACAACACACGGCGGGGACAGGGTGCCACCACCCCGGCCCGCAAACTTCATCGGGCGACTCCCGTCACCGAGCCCCTCAGGCAAGCGGGCGAGGCCGAGGCGAGGCCACACGCCCCACTGCACGTCCCCGCGGCCCTTCCGACACGGACACTCCGGCAAACAGGTCGGGAGAGGGAAAGGAGGCGCAGCCACCTCGGCCGAGCGAGCCATGCTCGGGGCTCTCGGGGAAGGGGCCGGGGAAAGCCTCGGCGGGCTCAACACAACCCTGGCCACAGTCCAGCCCCGGCTGCCGGCCACGGCACCAGGCCGAGAGCCGAAAACGCCGCCCCCGGCGAGCGGGCGGGCCCCGGCTTGAGGCCAGGCAGAAAAGGTACGAGGCGCCGCCGCCTCGCCCGCCGCCATCCCCGGAGGAGCGAGCGGGCGCCCGCCCCCCTTCACGAAGCCGGCGGCAGCCGGGCCCGAGCGGGACACGCTCGCGGCTTCTCTCTGTCCCCGCCTCGCCTCGCCTCGGCCGGGGAGCGGCTCTGGCATCACCTCTCGGCTCGCCTGTCCCAGGAAGCTGGGTGGGACGGGAACCCGGACAAAGCCACGCCACTCTTCCCCTCGTGGGCTGCACTTTCCTTGCGCCGGTGACCGCCCGCGTGGCACAGCTGGAGGCAGCCACAAACAGCGAGCCCCTGGTGAACATCGGAGCCCGGTGGGGACAACAGGTCTACCCAGCCCTGCCCAAATTCGCCCGTCCCGCCGGAACGGGGCAGACCTGTCCGATCCAGGACGCCTCCGGCCCCGGAGCCGGGTAGACCTGGCCTCCCGCAGCCGCTAAAGGGCCGGGTAGACGAAGTATCCTCGTGTTATAAATGAGAAACAAAAGTCTCGATATTCAGCAAAATTTAGATTGCTTTATTTGATATAGACAGAGCAAGCAGCGCGCTGGGGAACGTGAGGGGACACCGCCCACACTACGCTCCACTGAACCTTGGTTTGCAGCTCCTTTTTATAGTATGGTTTTCCTTGTAGTAATCAATAGTTGTTATTTTTTTTGCTGTCATAATTCTGCTAAGTAAGCAGTAGTGGTCAAAGAAACATCCATGGGACCGCTGTCCAGATGGTTTGTCAAGTAACCATCTGGCTTTGGTCGATAAAGAACAGCAGAAGTGGGAAGTCTGGTCTTAGCAGATAGGTTGCAATTGATTGCACAAAGACAGGAAATCTGATTTTGCAAAATCTTTCAAGCCGTGGAAATCTTGTTTTACAAACTGGTATCAAATACAATTTATTTAGAAAACACAATATTCATAACAGGTGGATTTAAACAGAATGGTTTTAATCATATATTTCCCTTTATCTAGGTCCATGTTTTTATCTAAGTATTCTGGTTTATGTAAACTCCAAAACTTCTATGATTAACACGAATCTTTTATCAATTATCACACTCGTAACACCCTGGAGCCAGGGGAACCCCACAGCTCCAAAACGCCCAGGAGTTGCATGCCTCTAGCAGCCCTGTCCCACCTGTTATGAATGATGTTCTATTTTTCCCAATTTATCAAGCAACAAGATTAAATTTAATAGTAAGTTTTTAATAGTAACAAAATGAATACAATCAAAGTATTGGAGATGACAATTAAAGTATTGGAGATGAAACAATCAAAGTGCATATATTTAAGAATATACAAAATTTGGCAGTAAGTAATTTAGTATAATTGAGGTTCATATAAAGCATAAGCAAAACCGACCGGGGAGGGGCCCCCCTCCGACCGGGGGTACGGGGAGTGGCTCCCATTCCTCACGTACCAAAGCATCCAGGCTAACAATCCCACTTATATACTGTAGGCTACAGAAGTTTCTAGAAAGCTCCTCCTAGTTTCTATTCCTAAAATCTACGTAACTATACTGCACGGCGCATGTTCTACTAATGGGTGAGGGGGTCTCTCATCCTTTTGAGGGTCTTATTTCCGGTGAAGGCTCATCATCTTCATCAGTGACCGAGGTGTGACCTGCAGGTAGCGCAGGCGCCCTGTGTGACTGAGCAGATGTTTTCCATAACATGACTTTAATTAAGTCCCATGCTTGTGATCATTCCATTTTTGACAGCTTCAAGGTTGAAGCTGTGTTTCTAGATGCCGCTTATCAGACCTTCGTCCTTCGACTATTCTTATCTGACTTTCTTCTAACCTCCTTCTTTGACTCCCAACATCTGGGAGATGTCTTTTATCCTGTCTCACCCATCTCCCCCTTCTCACTCTGTAACAATTGTCTTCTATTGATCTAAATACAATTTTGTTAATATAGTTACAACTTAATTAGCACGAATCACATTTATCACAATTCCCCCATTTCTCTTTTCGATTATATTGATTCGTGCTCTAAAAAGTTGCTACTTCGTATTGTCTATGTTTCTTTATACTAGCTTCTAATTTTTCTAACATTTTTCATGTGGTATCCAGCTTTTCACACTCTTTCTTAAATTTGGTTAACATTTCTCATGCCAGGGTATTTTTTTTTTCATTCAGTCACTATTTTCTTGATTTTTCTCCTTCGAGTGCAAGTGGATTGTGCTTTCAGTACCATCAAGGAATTTAATTTCTCTTTTGCTGTTGATTTTAGATTCATGGTCATGGCTGTAAGTTGCGTTTCTTGAATTACTGAGTGGATTAGTTTGATTAGACAGGATATTATGCAAGGCAGAAACAATAGACCTAAAACTGAACACAATAGCATGAATCCCAATTTTTCCACTACACACCCCCAAAAAGATTATCCCACCAGTCAGCTTTCAGGATAGAATTCTATTTTTGAACTGGTACATGTGCTACTTTTTCGTCAGCAAGTTTGGTGATGGCTTCTCCGTGGTCATCTATTTCCACACAGCACTCAGATTCATTAAACCTCTCACAAACTTCTCCTTCTTCTGCCAACAGATAATCTAGGGCAATTCTGTTTTGATATACAAATGCTCGCATTTGTGAATGCTGTTTGGCCAACAACTTTAAAGCGTCTGCCCTATGGTTTGAGACGACTTCCACTACGGCCTGGAGCCTTATCAACCGGTTTAATAGGTAAATTGGAGTTCTATATTCCCAAGACTCATCCTGAGCCCAAGTAGCAGGTTCATAGTATGCTATAATTTTTTCTGCAGGCCATTCTTCATCTTTCCATTTTTGGTTTCCTCCCGCCATCGGAAAGTCGAGATTTAATTCTCTTTTTTTTTTCTTTCTAAGGTTTCATAAAGTGGTGTTCCTAGTACATCGCTCTTAGACCTTGGTATGACAAAGAAGGAGGGTCGTATAATCCCTAAGGTACAAGTTCTTTCCCATTTTCAGGGTAGTTCACTGTATGCTCGTTGCCCACAAACCCAATATATTCCATCAGGGGCTTTCCATCTTTCTTTTTTGTATTTTCTGGTTGTTCCCAATAAGATTTCAAGTCTTTTATGGATTGGTAGGGGTTAGCTCCAGAACTGTTATGCCAGCACAAATCAGTTTGATTATTCCACTTGCAATTCATTTCTTTTGCTATTCCCCAATATCCAGTAGGACTCTTGGGTCGCCAGGTCTTTGTGTTATTGTCTGAATTTACTACTAAAGTAGATAGGCAAGGAGTATATCCCACCACTTCAGTGTATTTTCTCCCTTCCCGAGTTATACAAACTGTTCCAATGATTTGATGACTCAGGACCCAGCCTTCAGGCTGGTTTAATGTCTTAGAAATTTGAGTATGATTCCATTTTAAAAATTGTTCTGGAGCCAAACCCTCACCTCTCCATGGCCATCTTTTAGCCATTCTAAGTCCTCCACAAACAAAACATTTAGATAATCCCAATTCTGTGGCAATTTCTTGCATTAGATCTACAAACAAATTTTTGTTTGAAGTTGGCAAATCCCAGTCGCTATAGTGCTGTTTTAATTGTTTATACAGCTCATTCAATTTCCTTAACTCTTTCCTTTTGATCTTTTCCTATCTTTTGTTTTTGTTTCTTTTTGTTTTTCAACTTCCATTATTATATTTTTCAAAACAAAAGAAAATTTTATATCTAGGACAAAGTTGATTATTGTTAGGATAAGGAGTTCACCCATTGAATCCTAAATTTCTTCTTACTCAATAGAATTTTGGACTTTTCACACAATTTTCTAAAAAGCTGTTACAGTCATAACAGGCAGCAGTAACATGTTAATGTGCCACAAAAACTGATTCCATCTTATCCTTGACCCACAGGGATCAGGAATAGTTTGTTTCTTTACTGCTGGCTCTTGCATTGCTTGTCTTCTTGTAATTTGTTCCTGCATGGCCTGTTCTTTTTTGCTCCATGCTGTCTTATGGTTTTAGCCAGTTGCCAGGGGTATTATAGTAAGCACAATGAAAATAATCCTCAGGAATTTTAACTTTCTACCTGTCTCAAGGCCCCTTGGGTTGCAGCCAAGGGCCGAGATGTCAGTCTTCTTTGCAGCAAAGTTTTTATCCTGGAATTTGTTTCTTTTTGATACCCTTGGCCTCATAAGGTTCGTATGAACTATTTTAACTTTTTTTTTTTTTTGTTCCAAGATGGCACAAAGTATTCGTAGTTCTGCAGCACTGCCTTATCTTTCTCCTTAGATTGATCAGCTATTTTTCCTAATCCACTAAAGCTCCGGAGATATGCCAACTACAAGATTTGTTTTCACATAACTTGTCCCAATAGCATTCCAAAAAAATTACTAAAAATTTTTTTTTTTTTAAAGTTAGCTGTTTACATACACAACTTAAACAAACCAATTATCTTTTTTTTTTTTTTTTTCACTCTAGTTACTCTTTACTACAAATTAAAACAATAGGTACAAATAACACAAATTTATGGACAACACTTTAAGCCATGGTTAGTACTTTCCCAGTGTGTTAATTATGTTTTTGACCCTCTTAATAACAGGTGTTACCAGTCTTTTTTTCTGGAGTTGTAGTTCTTCAAATAAATCAGTTAATGTTGACTGGTGGAGGCTCTTGGAGAAATTTTTCAATCCTCCTGGGCTGTTTTCATTGATCAACGAGGTGTCTGATTCTTTCCCATCAGCGCTGCTCTGCCTTCAGGTTCAATGAGGTTGCAGCTGGCAGCTAATTCAGGATGTCCAGACTTTGATAATGCACTTTTTAAAACAACCTTAAACTGGTATTTCAAACAGCAATAAAATAATATTTTTTTTACTGCACATACAAAAATCACATTCTCCCTTGGTCCCAAAGTACAGTGGTTCTATGCTAACTCTATATGGACTGTAGCTTTTGGCACCCAGTACCCTCCTTAGCTTCATTCGATTTATTACAATTTGAGTAATTTGTTTTTTAATAAAATTTTACAAAATGGTCACAAAGTGCTCTCGTGCCCCAGTGAATCCCCCCATGTGAGCTGTCTGGGATCTGTTGGGCCAAAAGTCCTGGCACCGCTCTTTTACTATTGGGCAGAAGAATTCATCCTTTTTTCAGGGTTACCCCCAGCTTCTTCACAGCCTCCACTTCTGCCAAGGAAAAGCATGTTGCCCCACCCTGTGCTTTTGCTTCCCGAAAAGCCACACTCACACTGCCGTTTTCTCCTAGGGCTCCCCCCCTGCTTTATTATCAGCTAAATTGTTTCTTTTTATTTTATGATGCTTGTATCCTTAAATAGTCTGTTCAGTTGGTGTTGACTATTGAATTCTGCAGCTTTAAGACTGATTCCAGGAGTGAAAGAGGAGAGAAAAAGTGCAGAATTAGTTATCAGAAACTACACTGACTCCCCCGCATTCCTGCTCACAGACCTAGTTGTCTGCAGTGGACAGCGAGAGAGAACTCTCTTTTGCTTTTTGGTTAGGTTTTTTTTTTTTTTTCTTCTTAACCAATTAAAGTAAAAAATTCCCTGGAGTGTGTTTTTCTTCTTTTTTTTCTTGAATTATTCAATTTTGCTCTGGACTGAAAACCCAAGAAAGCACTGGAAGCTCACACTGTAGCTCACCTAGCCTGGCCTGGGCCAAGGCATTTCCCAGCACTGAAGGAACTGATACCAGACTAAGTAAGTTAAGCTGCAACTTACAAAAAAACCTTCTTTTGAATCTGTCATCTTTTTGAAACAATAAGAAGTTTTGTTGTTTAATATTGTTCATTTTTATACTGAAAAGTGTTTTGCCTGTTAAATAAATAGTTATTTTTCCCACTTCTCTCTGAGGAAATATTTTTTTTCTCTAACTAATTAAAAAAAGATTGCTTAAATTTGTTTCCCAGAAAAATTCTATTCAAAAGTTTTTTTCTAAATTTACCTTAAACTAAAACAAAGTCCTTGTGTCTACTAGAAATATGATTTCTTCATTTTGAGAATATACTTTCAGCTTTATCAAGGGGTCTTCTGGTATTTTGGTTCATATTAAATAAATGAGCCCCTGACCCCCCCTTAGTTTTCTTGAATTTTTTTTTTTTTTTTGTGTGTGTATGTCCTTTTTTTTTTTTTTTGACAAGAAAAGCACATAGGTCTTGTGTCCTCAGAAGCAGGACCTGATTTTTCTTTCTTCTTTTTATTCTTTCCTGATAAATTCTTTGTGTTTGTGGCTGTTTGTATTTCTTGGATTGCTGTCATTAGAATCCTGGCTTTAATTTTCTTTTCCTCATCTCTCCGAACATACGCTTCTTGTGCTTCCTTTAACAACTCCTGAAGCTCCTATCCTGCTAATTTTCTAATTTTTCTAACTTTTTCCTGATGTCCCCCCCTAAGACTTAGCTACAAATTGTGTTTTCAAAAGGACCTGCCCTGCTGGTGTATCGGGGTCTATGCTTGAGTATAACTGCAAATCCTTTTTTTTTTAGTCTCTTTAACCATTCTGCCAGGCATTCATCTTTCCCTTGGTGCTCACTCAGAGATTTCCCTATATTTTGTCCTCTGGGCATTGCTTCTTGAATACTTTGGATAATCATTTACTTGAAATCTCTCATATTTTGCCTATGTTCTACCTCCTGATTATTACAATTTGGATCTGCTATAGGCCATTTCTGATCTCTTTGGTTTGGCTTCTAATGATCTCTATTTTAAGCCTGTATTCCTGACTATCTAATCATTTCTCTCTTCCACTGTAAACAAGATTTCTAAAATAGACTGCAATTCCACTCAGGTGTAAATATTCAGTCCTAATAACTGATCTAGTTTCTTTGCTACCTCAATATGATCTTCTGGCATTCTGCCCATCTCTTTCTTAAATTTCCTAAAGTCCCTAGTATTCTGGGGAACACTCATAACCAATAGGTCCCTGTCCTGGGGCCAGATTTGCCATTGGAACCTCTCTAAGAGGGTATAATCTATCTTCCCTTCCTACTTCCTCACTCTCTTTGTCACTTTCTTCCTCTTGTTCCCTTTTGCCTCTAGTTCTGTGTGCTACTGGCTCGTCTTGAATAGGGGGTGCATCGGGGACCAGGGGCTGGACAGGCTGGCCAGGCTGTCTGTATGGGGGTGGGAGGTGATCTAACGGGTCCCATGGCTTTATCTGGTCCCTTCTTGCTGCCTGTCCTTTAGTTTGCAAAGGGTATAACGAATAACCTTCTTTTTCTTGCCTTTGAACTATAAATTTACCCCCCCACACACTTTTTGGAAGCCACAAAGCAGCATATTCACTTTTTTTCTTAATTAAAACGTTGGTTTGAACTCATATATAGATTTAAAACCTGACAAATCTAATCCTCAAATGATTTAAACTCTGGCCAGTACAAATTATTTGCACAAATCTATTCTTTTGTCCACTCAAACATACAGTACTGTATAATTTTCTGCTTACTTTTTCTCTTTGGGATTCCTTGTACTTTAGTATTGTAACACTATCCCCAGGGGGCTGTCCTGAGGAATCTCGCTCCCCTTCTGGGAAACCCCCTCTCGGTTCCCAGGCACACCGGGTTCTCGTGAACTATTCTCATAATTCACAACCCCTGGGTCAGAGATTTTACTTTTCCTCTGACCCATCTCTGGCGGCAACATCTCCCTTGCTCTCTCTTATTCGTTCTGCGGTTCAACTCCTTCGCTTAATATACACTATCTCACTTCTTTTACCAACCACTTGTTTCCCACCTAATTCCTTCTTTTCCTTTTATTCTCTCCCCAACCTCTCTTTCTGACTATTTTCCACAATCCTTTCTTAATTACGTACTGAAACTTCCATCTATTATCCTCCCAACAGATAGTTGAACCTGACTCATTCACTCCCTTCTTAAATCACTTCTTCTGAGCATCAGCTCCCTTCTCAAAGACTTTTCTCGTGAGTTCTCGGGCTGGGACTTTCCCTCCCGCTCCCTCCCGGGGTATTCACTCGCTCTCCCCTTTCAGACCTTCCTCACTCACACACAAGCACACAGCCGCCCCCTTTACCCAACCCCGTGGTGCTCACACAGCCCCGTTTTCACACAGGGCTCTTGTGCACAAGACGTTTTACGGGCACCTTTCCCTTTCTGCCGGCATTCCCACAGGAGCCTTCTTCTGGCACAGCTCCTTGTAGCGAGCTTCTTTGGCTTATGCTTTATTTTAATTTGGAACTCCTTCTCCAAGAGAGCCTGGTCTAGCCTTGGGACCACCTTAACAACTGGTGGGGAACTCCTTCCCAAAACCAGCCACTCTTCACTGGGACTGGAGTTCCCGGGTTTCGGCACCAAATTGTTATGAATGATGTTCTATTTTTCCAATTTATCAAGCAACAAGATTAAATTTAATAGTAAATTTTTAATAGTAACAAAATGAATACAATCAAAGTATTGGAGATGACAATTGAAGTATTGGAGATTAATACAATCAAAGTGCATATATTTAAGAATATACAAAATTTGGCAGTAAGTAATTTAGTATAATTGAGGTTCGTATAAAGCATAAGCAAAACCGACCGGGGAGGGGCTCCCCCTCTGACCGGGGGTTCGGGGAGTGGCTCCCATTCCTCACGTACCAAAGCATCCAGGCTAACAATCCCACTTATATACTGTAGGCTACAGAAGTTTCTAGAAAGCTCCTCCTAGTTTCTATTCCTAAGATCTACGTAACTATACTGCACGGCGCATGCTCTACTAATGGGTTAGGGGGTCTCTCATCCTTTTGAGGGTCTTATTTCCGATGAAGGCTCATCATCTTCATCAGTGACCGAGGTGTGACCTGCAGGTAGCGCAGGCGCCCTGTGTGACTGAGCAGATGTTTTCCATAACATGACTCTAATTAAGTCCCATGCTTGGAATCATTCCATTTTTGACAGCTTCAAGGTTGAAGCTGTATTTCTAGATGCTGCTTATCAGACCTCCGTCCTTCTACTATTCTTATCTGACTTTCTTCTAACCTCCTTCTTCGACTCCCAACATCTGGAAGATGTCTTTTATCCTGTCTCACCCATCTCCCCCCCTTTCACTCGGTAACAATTGTCTTCTATTGATCTAAATAGAATTTTGCTAATATAGTTACAATTTAATTAGCACGAATCACATTTATCACATAACCATCTGGCCTTGGTCGATAAAGAACAGCAGAAGTGGGAAGTCTGGTCTTAGCAGATAGGTTGCAATTGATTGCACAAAGGCAGGAAATCTGATTTTGCAAAATCTTTCAAGCTGTGGAAATCTTGTTTTACAAACTGGTATCAAATACAATTTATTTAGAAAACACAATATTCATAACAGCTGGATTTAAACAGAATGGTTTTAATGATATATTTCCCTTTATCTAGGTCCATGTTTCTATCTAAGTATTCTGGTTTATATAAACTCCAGAACTTCTATGATTAACACGAATCTTTTATCAATTATCACACTCGTAACACCCTGGAGCCAGGGGAACCCCACAGCTCCGAAACGCCCAGGAGTTGAATGCCTCTAGCAGCCCTGTCCCACCCGGTGAACCCAATTTCAAGACCAATAAATATTTTTGACAAGTTTTTTTAAATTTTATTTCGATTTTATTTTATTTTATTTCATTTTATTTTATTTTATTTTAATTTATTTTATTTTGTTTTGTTTTATTTTATTTTCCTTTTCTCCTTTTTTTGAATGAATGCCTCTTCTATTTTCTTGGAACAAAAAACTTTTCAGGAAAAATTGGTTTGGGAATATTTCTGGGTTTGGCTTGGAGGCAAATGTCACACTGTCGGGTTACCTGAACCTGAACCAGGGTATCTATTCCCCAGTGTGTTTTTTGGTGCTCTTTCTTTACTAATGACTATAACAGGTGAGAAGGGATGGCCATTGTTCCTTCTGCAGTAACAGCTCATCTCTTTTGGTTATATGTTCTTTCTTGATTTTTAATTCGTTTTCTATTCTTTTTGGTATATACTGGCTTACTTTCAAGGGAGATTTGTTTATTTGGAATTAAAGCTTCCTTAATCGTTATTTCACTTTTTGCTGCATCTTTTGCCTCTTTGTTTGCTAGCTCGTTTCTTTTTTCCAATTTTGAGCTCATTTTTTGGTGTGCTTTAATGTGCATAATTGCTATTTGCTCAGGGAGCTGAACTGCTTTTAGTAGCCACAATATTTCTTGCACGTGTTTGATACTTTTCTTCTGTGAGTTTAACAGTCTTTTCTTTTTCCAGATGGCTCCATGTGCATGTATAACTCTAAATGTGTATCTTGAGTCTCTATAAATATATATGTATTTCTTGTGATCTTTAGGGCGCGAGTTAAAGCAATTATTTCAGCTTTTTGTGCAGAGGTATTTATTGATGTCACGGTTTGAAAGACAGGTATTTGCTAAGCAAAGGCGAGAACCCCTTTCCTGAGATGCAGAATGCAACCCCCTCCCTTTTAATTATTTCAGTTTTAAATCAGAGGCCTTCAGGCAGGACATGTGGGGATAGGAATAACAGTTCTTTACTGATATCTAACAAGGCAGAAAACAACAACAGCTATAAAAACTGACAACAGAACAGAACAGTCTAGCTCAGCTCCAGTCCCTTTTGGCCACAGGCCGTCTCCCTGCGCTCAGTTCCCGGTGCTGGGGGCAGGGCAGGTCCCGCACAGTTGAAGAGGGCTGGGTGATGGCGGGGGCCCAGGGGTGAGAGGGATGGGGAGGCGACTCCCCCTCACGGTGTCGGTCGTGGTGCTCGGCAGAGGGTCCGGAGGTAGGAGGATGAGGTGGGAGAGGAGCAGAGCGGTGTTTGATAGCAGGGAGCGTGGATCTCAGCGCTGGGATGGCAGGGGAGATGCCAGATCAGAGCCCGGGCCGTCCTCCCACTCCACGAGCCAAGCGAGAGAGCGAGAGCCCCCCCAGACCCCTGTCCCACCTTTCCTTTTCCGGTGTCCCCCTATTCCCCACCCCCTTCGAGAGAAAACTATTGCTACTAAGGTGTAGCCACAAATACTTAGCATAACAATGGGAAAAATTCCACAGAAAGAAAAGGGAACAATTCAACCACAAACACCCCCAGACATCTTTCTTGAGTTCCCCAGCCTCTGGCCTGTGTCTCCTCATCACTCTCTGTAGACTCTCCATGGGGTCACCCCATCCACGACATTTCCCCATCAAACCCATACCTCCTGTCCCCCCGTTCCCCCACGCCAGGTGCCAGCCCTATCTGTGTCCCCACAGTGCCCGTGGCCAATGCCACCATCACCCCTGGTCCCCCGGCACTCCAGGTGCATGCAGGTGACTCTGTGACCCTGCGCTGCTCAGTGCAGGTGGGCTCAGCCCCTGTCACCTTCACCTGGCTGCACGATGGGCAGGAAGTGGCCCGGGGTCCCCTCCTGGATCTTGGGGATGTCGATGTGGGACATTCAGGCACCTACCAGTGCGTGGCCACCAACCAGCTGGGACAGGACGGGCACGGCGTGTTCCGGGCACTCAGCCCAGAGCTGGCCCTGGAGGTGACACCCTGGGGACATGGAGGCACAGGTGGGGTCACTCGGGGTTCCTATGTGGGTCTGCAATCCCTTGATCATAGATGACCCAGGTTCACCCCCTGCTGTGTCCTTGGCAGTGACACAAATGGAACAGGAAACAGGAGGGGAGCTCATGAGGTCACTGGGATTGCAGAACCTCTGGGGTGACCCCGGGGACCCCAGTGTGTCCCTCTCTATTTCCTGCAGAGGCTGCATGGGTGGTTGGGTCCCTCTTGTTCCTGGTGCTGCTCATGGGTATCATTGTGGCCTTTCACTGGTGGATCCACATGGGTGGAATGGAGGGAATTGAGGGTCTGGTGGAGGTTCAGGATTCCCGGAGGTGGATGGGGAATCAAAGTCACCCCTCCATTTTTCCTTTGCAGATGCCAGGAAACACCAGGAAAGGTGAGTGCAGGCTTTGACCATGATTTGTGTTTTCCCCAAACCTCCAGGACCTCCCATCCTCTTCCACACATCCCCTTATTCCCACGGAGCCCCCATGGTGGAGGATCCTCAGGTGACCTCCGTGGAGCTGCTTGGGCTACATGGGCAACCATGGGAACCCAGTGACATCTGTGACATTCTACAACAAAAGTTGTGACCCTCGGGGAAGTGGGAGGCACTGGAGTGATGGGAAGGCCCCATAGTGGGGGCAGAGATTGGGCAGCACCCAGGGCCCCTGGGCTGGGGGAAACTGAGCCCGCAGTGACCTCGGCTGGGGCTACTGAGAGCTGTGGGGAGAATTTGGAGGGTCTTGGTTGGGCTCCAGGGGGATCACTGGGTGGGTTTTCAGGAATATTGGTGTGGCACTAGGAGCTCCTGGAGGGTTTGGGGAACTCTTGGAGGGTCATGCAGGGATGTTGGGGGATCTTTCTGGGGTCCTGGGGGAGTTTGAGGGGTGCCCCTACCTGCCAGGCTTGGAGTTTTGTTGCTCAGAGGGTCGGGAGCACGGGGGGCAATGGGGGCACTGTGGTGCTGCAGAAGTTCTGAGGGATTCAGGGGTGATTGAAGTGTCCAGGGGCAATCAGTGGTACAGTGGGAATCGGGGTGCAGTGGGAATTTTTGTATCCCATGTGTTGTTGGAGCTGCCAAAGTCCCAGGAAGGGTCAGGGGTCCCAGGGACCCCATGGTCACTCCCTCCCCTTTTCCTTGCAGCTGCCAGGAAGCCCCAGCACAGGTGAGTGGGAGGCTCTGGCCAGGACTCCCCTTTTCCCCCCCCGTCCCAGACTCCACCCAGAGCCCCAGTTATCCCCATAGGACCCCCTGGAGGAGGGGGCAGTGATGGACTCCCATGTTGTGGGCACTGAGTGGGTAGGGGGTGAGTATGGGGGGGACACGTCACCCACGGGTGTCACCCCCACCCAGGTCTCCAACCCTGGAGTCTCTCTCAGGTCCCCGCCCAGCACATCCCCCAGGTGACCCACACAGAGCTGCTGGGACCCCAAGGACGACAGCAGGACCCCGGTGACATCTACGAGAACGTGCTGTGACACTGGGGGCACTGGGGGTTCCTTTCCTAGGGCACCCCCCCTTTGGCACCCCCCAGGCTCCCATGGGTGCCCACCCTGACTGGGAGATGGCCACGAGTGGTGGGTCCCATCTGGGGCTGCCAGAGCTCCACGTTCCAGTGCTCCCAGTGCTCCCATATCCCCAGGGGCTCCCCATTCCCTCCCCCAGTGCCAGGGGGCACAGGACCCTTGTCCCTCTCATTGGACACAAAATGCAGCTTTGGGATTAAACTGGGAGAAATGGTTTTGGTTTGTTCAGCTCTGCCTGCTCAGCTCGGACCGAGGAGGGTCCCGGTCAGGTTGAGCAGATCCTTGTGGGATTTGCAGCAGTTTTGGGGCTCTCTCAGTGCCTTGGGCACAGGGACCAAATGATCAATTGCTGCATTTCCGGACTGGTTCCCTCGCAGCTGCCCCCGCAGGGGGGGTTTCCAGCCAGCCCTGCTCTGAAAACCATCAAAGGCCCTGGCAGAGCCACTGCTGGGGCTCACACCGGGTTTTGTGCTTCTTGCAGGGCTGAGCAAACCACAGCCACGCCTTTTTCCCCCACAGAATTCTCACCTTTGCAGCAGCTCGAGAGCTGCGAGAATCAAAGCCAAGGGGGCAGGGGGAGCCTCAGGTCCTGGCTGCCACCTGGGGCTGGCCAGAGCAGGGCTGGCCAATGCCCATCCCTGTGCCCTGGGCTGGGCCAAGGCTGGGCCCCACACTTGGATGGCCACTGGCTTCAAGGAGGAGCAGTTTGGGAGCTCCTTCCTGCCTGGGGCTCCATTCCCAAGCTGCTCTTGCTGGCTCAGATCCTGCGGGGGTCAAGTGAAAATGGAGAAGTCTGGAACAGGTTTTCTCCCAAAACCCAATAAACCCAAAGTTCCTAAGCCCTCAGGACAGAAATGTCATGCAGGGGATTTTGGGGAGCAGGAGAGGGAGGGGGAAGCCCCCCAAGAGCATCACAAGTGTTCCATGTGCAGGGTCTCATCCATCTCCTGGTTGCCAGCACTGAGACCCTGCAGGGGTTTTGGGTATGAGGGTGGGCTTTGGGTGTTTTTGGGGTGTCTGTGCCCTTCCTGACTGGCACCAGCCCATGTCCTTCCCTCCCCACTCATCCCTGCTGGGGTTTTTCCCCCACAGAATGATCTTGGTGGGCTGTGGGATGGGGCCGAGGTGCTGCACCTGTGAGGATTCCCAAATGGGGATTGAGGGCTCCCAGATGGGTGGGGGCAGCCAATGAGGGGGTGTAGAGTGGCCGGGTTACACCCCAAATTGGGGCACCCCAGAGGTCACAGAGGTCACAGTGCCCCACTGAGGACAGAGGGGGCTGGCAGGGCCCCCCGTGCCCTACCCTGGACAGGGACTTCCTCAGGGAATGTGTCCAGGAACCCTGCCCAGAACCACCATCCCCCAGGACAGGATCTCCCCTGCTGGGATGTGTCACCACTGGAACAAAATCTGCCCAGAACGTGTCACCCCCAGAACAAGATCCCCTCAGGACAGGAACCCCTGGATGTGCCCCCCCAGGACAGAACTCCCCCCTGTGTGACTCTCAGCACAAACAGCCTCTTCCTTCTGCTGCAGGAGAGAGAAAGTGAAAGTGTTGGGGGGCACAGCTGGACACCCCCATCTCCCACAGCCTCCCCACCCCTCCCTGGAGACCCCTCACCCCCTTTTCTCCCTGCCTGGATTCCCCCCCAACCCATTCTCTGCCCAGCTGCTCCCCAGGATTTCTGAGCCAAGAACTGGGAGTGGTGGGGAATGGCACAAGAGTGAAGAAAATAAGGAAACCAGAGAAATAAAGAGAGGAAAAAGTCAAGCGTGGGGAGGGCACAGAAGCAGAGCTGCTCAGGACCCCCATGTGATGCCTGCCCAGGAAACACTCCAGGGGAGCAACGTTGGGCCCTGGGTCACCCCAAAATCTGAGGCACCCAGGGTAGGAGTGGTGACCCATGGGGCCTACCCAGGCACTGCCCATCCCTGGCACCCCCATTCCCCTGGGAACCCAACCATGGGACAACCATTCCTTCTGTCCCCTCTTCCCTGGGACCCCCATGCCATGACCTCCACTCCCCAGGATCTCCATTCCCAAGGACCCTCATCCTGGTAGTTCCAGCCCCTGGGACCCCTCCCTTCCCTTGGGGACCAAGATTCCCCCAGGACTCCCATTCCCCTGACACCCCAATCCCTGGGGTCCATCCCATGATCACAAATCCCCGAAGGCCACATTGTTCTGGGATTCTCATCCCTGAGTTTGAATCCACCCAACCCTTGGGACCCCCATTCCCATCCCTGGAACTCCAGTCCCCTGGACACCCATCCTTGGCTCCCTGCACCGCCTCAGCCTCCAAATTCCGGCAACATCCTGTCCCACCATGTCCCACCATCACCTCCATGTCCTACAAGGTCCCCACCCTGCCCCCATCCTGTCCCACCCTGCCCCCACCGAGGGCCACCTACACATGGGGACGAGAGCTGACCTCGCTTCCTGTCCCTTCATCCGAAGAGCCGCCAGCCAGGGGACAGGGGACAGCCACAGCAGTGAGTGACAGCCAGTGCCCATGGCCGGGGACACCGGGATGGCCGGGAAGGTGGCTCTGCTCCTGTGGGGTGAGTGCCCCGGGCACGGGCCTGATGACCCTGGGGACGGGCCCTGGTGAGGCAGAGAGGGGTGGGGAGGGGGCACAGGGGGGCTGCGGGGTCCCCTGAGGTCCCCAAGGCCAGCACAGCCAGTGGGGGACAGAGCCAGTGGCTCCTCAGTGTGACCGGGGTTTTGGGGTGGCCCTGGGAACAGGAAAAGGGGAACTGGGATGTGGGAGAGGGATGTGGAGACAGGGATGGGGGACAGAGTTTTGGGGACAGGGATGTCAGGTTTGGCTCCACGGGGCTGGGGCAGCTGTGGCGACAGGGACAAGGGGAGAAGCACCACGGGGATGTGGCCGTGGGGCTGGCGGGGGTGAGCTGTGCCAGCACGGGCTGGCCGTGGTGTCCCTGTCCCCGAGGCGTCCGTGCCACCCGAACGTGTGACACAGAGCTGTCCCCTGGGAGCCTCTCCAGACCTGTTGGGGACCGTGCCCGGGCATTTTCCCACAAGAAGCCGTGTCCCCACGGGGACAGCTCGGGGACAGCCTCACACCCTGTCCCCACGGAGCCAATTCCACCTTGCCCTGTCCCTTCTCCCTTCCAGCCCAGACCCTCAGCCTCGCTGGTGAGTCCTCGGGGGATGCCATTCCCCCACCCCGCTGTCCCCAGCCCCTTGGTGGCCCTGGCAGGCTGGTGTCCCCTGTCCCCCGCAGGTGCCCAGACCCCCCAGCTCCTGGTGGAGCCCCCCTGGACGCCGGCGGTGCTGAGGGACCGGGTGACACTGACCTGCCAGGCCTCGGGGACCGCCCGTGCCACCACCTGGTACAAGGACGGGTGGCGCTGGGGGCAGGAGGGACGTGACCGCTTCCCTGTCACCGAGAGTGGCACCTACCAGTGTCAGAGACCCGGCAGTGGGCTCAGCCCCCCCGTCATGGTGTCAAATGGTGAGGGGGGATCTGAAATGCTCAGGGTGGCTCCCTGATAACTCTGGGTGGGCTCCACTCCGTGCATGGCCTCACAACCCTCGTGTGACAGGCGAGAGCCTGTCCCCTGCACACAGGGACATCCCAGTGCATCCCAGTGCATCCCAGTGCATCCCAGTGCACCCCAGTGTGGTGGGACTCCCGTGGTGACAGCTGTGCCACGGGGCTGCTCCTGGTGTCCCTGGGACCCTCCTGCGCAGTGGACACTCCAGCCAGATGTCCCCGGTGCCGTGGGCACCCACTTTGGACCTGTCTCGGGCTCCTCAGTGACACGGGACCCTCCTGTCCCACAGACCCGCTGGTGCTGCAGGTGCCAGCACGGGCGCTGCTGGAGGGGGACACGGTGACACTGCGCTGCCGGGGCTGGCAGGACAACCGTGTCACCAGGGTGCGATTTTACAAGGACGGGAAGGATCTAGGGGGGTCCCTCAGGGGCGCCAAGCTGTCCCTGCCCCCCCTGAAGCTGCACAACAGCGGCCGCTACGGCTGCGAGGTCTTGGTGGCCTCAAGAATGACACTGTCAGCACCGGTGACAGTGACAGTGCACGGTGAGCACTCCCACGGCTGGAACTCCAATATCCTGACACCCCCAAAGCCACTTCTCAGTGCAATCAGAGTCACAGTCGCCACCCCCATCTCCTTCCCAGAGCTCTTCCCGGTGCCGGTGCTGGAGGGTCCCCCCGAGCTCACCGAGGGGTCCCCCCTCAATCTCAGCTGCCTCAGCACCCCCAGCCCCCTGCGGCCCCGAGCCCCCCTCCTGTACAGCTTTTACCGGGACGGGCAGATGCTGCAGGGCCCGCAGGGCTCCCCGCAGCTCCTGGTGCCCGCCGTGGGGGTCTCCCACTCGGGGAATTACAGGTGCGAGGTGCTCTCCGAGGGGGGGGCCGTGCGGAAGAGCAGCGCCCGGCTCGGCGTCACGGTGCGCAGTGAGTGCGGGGATGGGCACGGGGAGCCCCCACCGCCCTCCCAGATCTCCCATCCCTGCTCAATCCTCTGCGAGCCCCCCCTCCTTCCCAGCTCTCTCCCTGGGTCCCCCCATTGCCCATTGCATCCCTCCCAGATCCCCTTACCCATCCCTGGGTTCCTCTCTCCCTCTCTGAGGCCCTTCAATTGTCCACAGGTCCCTCCATCCCTGTCTGGGTCCCTAAACCGTTCCCTGTGGTTCCCTTCAACCCTCTCCATGTGTCCCCTCGCTGAATCTCCCATCCTTCCACCCCTTTCCAAGCCTCACTCCGTCTCTGTGCCCCCTTCTTCCTCACTGGGATCCCCCCAGCCCTCTCTGATCCTCCCTCTCCATGAGTCCCTCACTGCTCCCTGCTGTCCCCCACTCGTCCCATGTCCCCAGTCCCTCCTGTGTCCTCCCCACAGGGGTCCCGCTCTCTGGTGTGTCCCTGTCGGTGCAGCCCCCCGGGGGACAGGTGGCACTGGGGGACCACCTGGTGCTGAGCTGCGCAGTGGCCATGGGGACAGGTCCCCTGTCCTTCTCCTGGCTCCGGGAGGGTTCGCAGACACCACTGGGCACCGGTCCCCGCCTGGAGCTGCGGCACGTTGGGGACAATGACAGCGGCCACTACCAGTGCCGGGCCAGCAACAGGGACAGCGTGGCTGAGAGCCCCACTCTGAACGTCACTGTCGTGGGTGAGTGGAACCCTTGGGCTGGGGGTGACCCCACCCACAGCATCCCCAATTCCACACATCCCCAATTCCACCTCATCCCCCCCACACCAGCCCCAGCCCAGCTCACAGTGCCAGCCCTGGTGTCACAGACCAGCGAACAGGGACCCTCTGGCTCCAGGGATCCCCACCCAGGACATCCAAGCCATGCATCCCTAAGCCCAGCTGTCACATTCCCCACTGCACATCATGTCACATTCACCCTACTGAGCGTGACCCTCCCAGGGCACTGAGACCCTTGGCATTGGGGTGATGCCCCCGTTGATGTTCCTCATGGCACCCATCACATCCCACCCACGCCATTCTGTGCCCCCCACCAGGTGACAGCCATCCCCACCCTTGGACACGGCATCCCTCATCCCACCTTCCCCTCACCCTCATCTCATCTTCATCCCCCACTCCTCATCCATCACATGCTCTCCTCCCACACCTCATGATGACCCCCAGCACCATGGGGTCACTGTCCTGGGTGAAGGAGACCCTCTGTATCCAGGAGTCACCATGCAGACTCCCTCATCCCTCCTCACCAGGTGCCAGAACCTGTCCCCGGCCTCAGCCCTGTCTGTGTCCCCGCAGTGCCCGTGGCCAATGCCACCATCGCCCCTGGTCCCCCGGCACTCCAGGTGCATGCAGGTGACTCTGTGACCCTGAACTGCTCGGTGCAGGTGGGCTCAGCCCCTGTCACCTTCACCTGGCTGCACGATGGGCAGGAAGTGGGCCGGGGTCCCCTCCTGGATCTTGGGGACATCGATGTGGGACATTCGGGCACCTACCAGTGCATGGCCACCAACCAGCTGGGACAGGACGGGCACCGCGTGTTCCAGGCACTCAGTCCAGAGCTGGCCCTGGAGGTGACACCACAGGGAACCACTGGACACTGGAACAGAGGTGGGATCATGTAGAGAGCCTGGTGCAGGATCACACGGGGTCATTGGGATTGCAGGACCCCTGGAGTGACAGGTGACCCTGATGTGTCCCTTCTGTCCCCAGCAGTGGCCGCAGGCATTGGCGGGTCCCTCCTCTTCCTGGTCCTGCTCGTGGGTGTAGCTGTGCGCTGGCATCGGTGGAACAACATGGGTGGGTGACAATGGGGACCATGGGGACCCTGGGGAGCTGGGGGACCACCTGCCTGTTGGGGTGATGGGGTGGCACCCAGAGCCTCTGACTTGGCAATGATGGCTCAGGACCTTTGGTCAGGGTCCTGAAGGATTTGGGGTGGTGTTGGAGGGACTTGCAGGGATTTTGGGGGTTCTTTCAGTGATCCTGGGGGAATGTGGAGGCTACCCCATACCTGGCAGGCTTGAGCTTCAGGGGGCTCTGGGGGTCCAGAGAACAGAGCAGGGGTTCTGGAGGGCATCAGGGATGCTCAGGGGTCCTGGAGGATATTGAGGGTGTAGTCGGATTTCAGGATTGCTGAGAAGGGTCAGGACCCTGGGGACCCCACAGTTATCCCTCCCCTCTTTCCTTTGCAGCTGCCAGGAAGCAGTAGGAAAGGTGAGTAGGGGGCTCAAACCACACTCTCGTCTTTGACCCCAACCCCCAAGACTTCCCATTCCCTCCCACACATCCCCTTGATTCCCTCAGGGCGCCCCCGGAGCCCCCGGCCCTCCCAGAGGAGGGGAAGGTGCTGTACACCCACGTCATGATCACCAAGCAGACGGGGGGTGAGTCTGGGCTGGGGCACATGCAGAGGGACACGTCACCCCTGAGTGTCCCCCCGCCCAGATGCCACAGCCTGTGTCTCTTGCAGCGTCCCCCTGTCCCACCACACTCCAGGATCCCCAGGTGACCTATGTGGAGCTGCCAGCAACCCATGGGCGACTGTGGGAATGAGGGGACATCTACGGGAATGTGCTGTGACACTCGGGGCATGGCTGGGCACTGGGGGGCTCTGGGGGCACTGGGGGCACTGGGGGACCTCACCCATGGGCAGCCACACATGTGTGTCCCCTGCACTGTTCCCGTGGGTGCCCAACATTCACGGGTAGGTGGGCACAAGTGTGAGGCAGCACAGGGCATCCAGAGCTCCACATGACCCCAGAACCCACAAGGATTTCCCCACTCCCCCTTCCAGTATCACCAGTGGCTCCCCATTCCACATCCAAGTGCCCCCAGTACCCTCAGAGACTTCTCCATTCCCTCCAAACTGTGCTGCCAGTACCCCCAAGGGCTCCCTCTTTCCCCTCCCAGTGCCTCTCCATTGCTCCCAGTCGATCCAGGTGGTTCCCATTCTCTCTCCCAGTACCCCTGTACTCCCAGTGCCTCTGCAATGCCCCTCTCAGCACTCCCAGGACACCCACGGCTCAACATCTCTCCTCCCAGTGCCACGCGAACACAGGACTCGTTTCCCTCTTACTGGCACCAAAATGCAGCTTTTTGGTTCAACTGGCAGAGATGGTGTTTCTTTGTTCAGCTCTGTTGGGCTTTAGGAATGGGATTCTCCAATTTTGGGCTGCCACTCAAAACCAGTGCTATGGATTCCCTTATGCCCTGTCTCAAACCCCTCCTGTGCTGTGTTCCCCACATGATGATGTCCCAAAGGGCCTGGGGGGATTCTGGACCGTCCCCCTTTTCCAGAGAAGCTGGGATCAGGCCATGGCACTGGGTGGGGTGTCAGGGATAGGAAAAGTTTGATGTCTCAAAATATTTTGGAACACCTGTGTGTGGCAAGGCTGGGTCAGGCCTTGCTTTTGGTGGCACAGGGCCCCGTGTGTCATTCAGTCTGTCAGCCATAGCACACTGGGGACAGTGTGACGCTCTGCCAAACCCAGCTCCTGATTACCTGAGGGACCAGGAGTCCCACCTTGGCAGAGGGCCCTTGGTGGCCCAAGGGCTTAAAAAGCAGAGCAAGAGGTGGCCAAGTGTCTGACTTTGTCTGCTCTTGAAGTGCCTGCCCCATTCACGCTGGAACCCAGGAGTTGGAAACTGTCATGATTTAAAAGAGAAACACCTGCCATAGAAAGCAGGAACTCTCCTGGATTGGAAAGAGGACCTATGCCTCCAAATTTTTTTAAGTGTGAAGTTTATGGGGCTTCCAGGCAAAAATGTAGGAAAATGAATAACAGTTCATTGCTAGGAAAGTTCTAGAACAGAACAGAACAAACAGCAACACAAGAAAAGAAATTTCCAACCCGCTCAGGGCAGTTTGTTCATCTTTGTGCAGTTATGACCACGGCCAGCAGGGGGCGCTGCAGGGAGCACTCACAGCCAGCAGGGGGCGCTGCAGGGAGCACTCCCGGCCAGCAGGGGGCGCTGCAGGGAGCGCTCACAGCCAGCAGGGGGCGCCCCGGTGCCGCTCGAACCCCTCAGGGCCATGGCGGCCTCGTCGGGAGGGACGAGAGGAAATCGCTCCTTTTGCAAACTCAGGGGCACCAATCGGTCCCGGCACCATCCCCGGCAGTGCCCGGGCAGGACAGACGAAGGCAGCAGCTTGGCTCCTAGTGCCCAGTGGCAGCGTAGCAGTGTCCCGGGGCCAGGCACACACCCTGCTAAACTCCTGTGATTGCTCTCCCTGATGCCGAACAGAAAGAAGGCAGCACCCAACCCCAGGTAGGTCTCAGGTGCTCAACAGCACCTCTCCTGGCTTTACACCACACTTCCTGAAAACCCTCAGCCTTTCACTCCTTTTTCTCCTGCAGCCCAGGCACATCATCTTTGGGAATGTTAAATTCCCCTGCGATGTTGAGGAAAGCAGGTGCTCCTTGCTGACAGTGCCAGGCCTCCTCAGGGGGCTCCAGCCACGGGGGGGAGGAGGAGGAGAAGGAGGAGGAGTCTGAGAGCAGAACCGCAGACCCGAGGGCTCTGCAGCTTCAGTTGCAGCTCCAGGGACAGCCAGGGATAGGAGCAGTGGCTTCGGAGGGATGAATGGGGTAAAAGTGGAGCTGCTTGGACCAATGCCCCTGATCTGCTCTGGGTGTTGCAGATACTTAAGGAGATGCTGAAATTACCACCAGGGTTCCCAAAATTCAGCTGTGCTGCTAAACCATCCCTGTGCACAAACACACAGCGCTGCTGCCTCTCCCTGGGATTTTGGGATACTATGGCGGCATTGGACATATTTTGGGGGTCAGATGCCCCCAGCTCTGCCCACAAGGAGATTTTGTGGCTGCCCGGAAGGTTTCCTGGAGCTTCTCACCTTCGCCACTGCACAGGGATGGGCATTGTCCCAGTCCTGCTCTGGCCATCCCCAGGTGGCAGCCAGGACCTGAGGCTCCCCCTGCCCCCTTGGCTTTGATTCTCGCAGCTCTCGAGCTGCTGCAAAGGTGAGAATTCTGTGGGGGAAAAAGGCGTGGCTGTGGTTTGCTCAGCCCTGCAAGAAGCACAAAACCCGGTGTGAGCCCCAGCAGTGGCTCTGCCAGGGCCTTTGATGGTTTTCAGAGCAGGGCTGGCTGGAAACCCCCCCTGCGGGGGCAGCTGCGAGGGAACCAGTCCGGAAATGCAGCAATTGATCATTTGGTCCCTGTGCCCAAGGCACTGAGAGAGCCCCAAAACTGCTGCAAATCCCACAAGGATCTGCTCAGCCTGACCGGGACCCTCCTCGGGCCGAGCTGAGCAGGCAGAGCTGAACAAACCAAAACCATTTCTCCCAGTTTAATCCTAAAGATGCTTTTTTTGTCCAATGAGAGGGACAAGGGTCCTGTGCCCCCTGGCACTGGGGGAGGGAATGGGGAGCCCCTGGGGATACTGGGAGCACTGGGAGCACTGGAACGTGGAGCTCTGTGCAGCCCCAGATGGGACCCACCACTCGTGGCCACCTCCTGGTCAGGGTGGGCACCCATGGGAGCCTGGGGGGTGCCAAAGGGGGGGTGCCCTAGGAAAGGAACCTCCAGTGCCCCCAGTGTCACAGCACGTTCTCGTAGATGTCACCAGGGTCCTGCTGTCGTCCTTGGGGTCCCAGCAGCTCTGTGTGGGTCACCTGGGGGATGTGCTGGGCGGGGACCTGAGAAGGACTCCAGGGTTGGAGACCTGGGTGGGGGTGACACCCGTGGGTGACGTGCCCATGTACCCCCCCATACTCACCCCCTACCCACTCAGTGCCCACAGCATTGGGGTCCATCACTGCCCCCTCCTCCAGGGGGTCCTATGGGGATAACTGGGGTTCTGGGTGGCGTCTGGGGCAGGGGGGGAAAGGGGAGTCCTGGCCAGAGCCTCCCACTCACCTGTCCTGGGGCTTCCTGGCAGCTGCAAGGACAAGGGGAGGGAGTGACCATGGGGACCCTGGGACCCCTGACCCTTCCTGGGACTTTGGCAGCTCCAACAACACATGGGATACAAAAATTCCCACTGCACCCCCGATTCCCACTGCACCCCTGATTGCCCCTGGATGCTTCAATCACCCCTGAATCCCTCAGAACTTCTGCAGCACCACAGTGCCCCCATTGCCCCCCGTGCTCCCGACCCTCTGAGCAACAAAACTCCAAGCCTGGCAGGTAGGGGCACCCCTCAAACTCCCCCAGGACCCCAGAAAGATCCCCCAACATCCCTGCATGACCCTCCAAGAGTTCCCAAAACCCTCCAGGATCTCCCAGTGCCACACCAATATTCCTGAAAACCCACCCAGTGATCCCCCTGGAGCCCAACCAAGACCCTCCAAATTCTCCCCACAGCTCTCAGTACCCCCAGCCGAGGTCACTGCAGGCTCAGTCTCCCCCAGCCCAGGGGCCCTGGGTGCTGCCCAATCTCTGCCCCCACTATGGGGCCTTCCCATCACTCCAGTGCCTCCCACTTCCCCGAGGGTCACAACTTTTGTTGTAGAATGTCACAGATGTCACGGCGTTCCCATGGTTGCCCATGTGGCCCCGCAGCTCCACGTAGGTCACCTGAGGATCCTCCACCATGGGGGCTCCGTGGGAATAAGGGGATGTGTGGAAGAGGATGGGAGGTCCTGGAGGTTTGGGGAAAACACAAATCATGGTCAAAGCCTGCACTCACCTTTCCTGGTGTTTCCTGCCATCTGCAAAAGAAAAATGTAGGAGTGACTTTGATTCCCCATCCACCTCTGGGAATCCTGAACCTCCACCAGACCCTCAATTCCCTCCAGGTCCCCCCAGTATCCCTGATGCCCCCTAGAAACCCTGAACGACCCCAATTCCCCAACACACTGAGCCCCTAGATTGCCAGGTTTGGCAGGGAGGGGTACCCTCTGAATTCCCCAAAAATTCCTGATAGGATCCCCAACGTCCCTGCACGACCCTTCAGCACCTCCCTGCAGCTGTGGAAAGGGGTTTTAACTCTTTAAGTGCAGCAGAAATAAGATGCACAGTTACACGGTCGTCTTTCATGATAGAAAGAAAGAGACAAGTTTCTTCAGAAACACACTTGGTTTTATAGCATGACTCGCAATTCCAAGAGTAGAGAAAAGGTGATTGGTTTAGAGAGAAGACACCCCATTCCCAGGTCATGTACCACAACAGGTGTTCTATCTTGTTATTAATTCCTTTTTATTTTGACCAAATTATCACCCTGGGAGAAATTCTCCCTTGCGTTGAGCTGGACCAGCTTATTGGCTGGGAACAGAGCTGAGAAGCTGCAGCCTGGAATATTTTTCAGGCTGTAATTTTCTTGATTTCTCAATATGTGTCCCTACATGATTCCATGAGACTCCACAGTATCACAATGACCCCTTCATTCCATGGAGCCCCACAGTGTCACTATGGTATCCTTGGTTCTTCAATGTAAGGATGCCCTCTTGGTTCCCTGGAGCACAGTGTCACTCTTGTGCCCTTGATTCTATGAGTCCCTGCTGTGCCACAATGGTCCTTTGGTTCCACGTGGCCTCATCATGGTCTCCTTGGTTCCATTAGGCCCTGCTGTGTCACAATGACATCCTTGGTTTCATGATGCCCAGTACTGTAACAAAATTCTCCTTGTTTCCATGGTGTCAGAATGGCACCTTTGTCCCACAGAGCCCCACACTGTCACTGTGGTCCCCTTGATTCCATGAGGCCCTGCCTTGCTACAATGGCCCCAATGGCTACAGTGGTCTCCAGTGGGACTCTCTACAACCACCTGAACAGAGGGTGTAGTGAGATGAGGGTCTGTTTCCTCTCCCAGGCAACCACTGACACAAAGAGAGTCTGAAGTCTGAAGATGAGCCAAGGATAGGATATGTTTGACATCAGGAAAAAAATTCTTCACTAAAAGTGTGATTGGACACTGGAATCTCCTGCCCAGGGAAGTGGTGGAGTCACTACCCATGGAGGCATTTAAAAAAAGACTGGACGTGGCACTCAGAGCCATGGTTTAGTTGGTGAGGTGATGTTAGGTCATAGGTTGGGCTAGATGATCTCACAGGTCCTTTCCAACCTCGCTCATTCTGGGGTTCTGTTTCATAGCTGTCTCCATTGTTCCATGAGGTCCTGCAATGTCATAATAGGCCTTTGGTTCCATGAGTCCCCACAGTGTAACAGTGGACCCTTGGTTCCATGAGGGTCCTCAGTGTCACAATGGTCTCCTTGGATCCTCAGTGTCCAAGTGGCCCCTTGGTCACAATGGACTCCTGGTTCCATGAGCTTTCATACTCTCAGCAACAGTTCTGCAATGTCACCAGGGACCCCCTTGTTCCACGAGGTTCTGTAGTACAACATGGTCACCTGGGTTCTGTGAGGTTCTGCAGTGTCACAATGAACTCCTTGGTTCTGGGGGGCCCTGCAGTGTCACAATGCACCCAGGGTTGCAGGAGGTTCCACACTGTCACCATGGCCTCCTTGGATCTGCAGTAGAACAATGGACCATTGGTTCCATGTGGCCCCACAGTGTCACAATTGCTCTTTGGCTTGATAAAGCTTTTCTCTGTCACAATGGACTTTTGGTTCCATGAGGTTTCTCAGTGCCACAATGGTCTCCTTGGACCTGCAGTGTCACAAGGGACCATAGGTTCCATGTGGCCCCACTCTTTCAAAATGGATTTTGGTTCCATGAGCTCCCACAGTGTCAAAAGGCCCCTTTGTTCCTTGAGGTTCCATAGTGTCACAGTTGACACCTTGGTTCTGTGAGGACCCTCTGTCACCAAATCTCCAAAATATCAAAATAAGACTCCTTAAAACTAATTTGGTGTTGAAGAGGGCATCATTTTATTCAGGCCTCAGGTCCAATGTTAGAGAACTCCTAACCTTAGACGGACATGTGATTCTACAAGTGTGTTGCTTATAGTCAGTAACTACATGTGTATTACAATTTACCTATTTAGATAAAACCTGCCCTGTAGCCGTGGAAAGGGGTTTTAACCCTTTAAGTGCAGCAGAAATAAGATGCACAGCTACATGGTCATCTTCCATGACAGGAAGAAAGAGGCAAGTTTCTTCAGAAACACACTTGGTTTTATAGCATTGCTGCCCGAAACCCCAAGTAAAACACAAACTAACAGAGTGTCAGTTTATGCGGTGCTTTATTCAGGGCCCGGGGACCTGCGGACTCGCGTCCTAAGTCAGGATCCCACCGGTTCCCTTTTTAGAGGGTTTTTTATACCCTTTTTACAAATGGTTTATGTGCAGAAGTACACATTCTTCTGTAGATACATTCACCTTGAAGATAGCATTTTGGCGTCATAAATCTTACATGGTTGCTTATCTTAGGACTATAGTGTTCTCCCCCTCAATCTCTTTCTTATGCCACTGCCCACCACCAGTACTTTATTTATGTTTATACTTTAACCTTATCACTAATGGTTCTGCATGCTCTTAGCACAGCACATTCCTAAGTTAGTTTCCCAGGGCCTACTCTGGGAACTGCAGTCTTCAAGCCTTAGCATTACTACTACTATTATGGTTTATACACTTTATATTCTAATATTCAGGATTTCTAGTCCATATGGTAACAATTCCCCCCTTTTGAGCATTCTTCAGAGTCTTCTGCAAGGATGCTCAATTCTTCCAAGTGATAGTTTCTAGATATGATGGTGGAGGGTTGTTTCAGGAAGTTGGTTGAATCACTTCTTTTCGAGTCAGGGCCTTCATGATTTGCCGTGTGTGTGTTCCTTCTTTAGCAATTATTCCTAAAAGACATCTATACATAATCACAATTACTACAATGATTATTACAATCATTATTCCATTTTGAATAATTGAGGATAACCAACCAGAGACCTGGATTCCCAAAGAACTGAATAAAGCTCCAACCCAATTATGTTCTGCATCCTTTTGTACTTCATGTATTTTTGATTCAATTCGTTCCAATTGACCTATATCCTTTTCTACTTCCTTCGTGACATTTGGGATATGTACACAACAGTGATCATCCCTTCCTTGTAAATATCCACAAACTCCATGTTCCTTTAATAAGAGCAGATCTAATGCCATTCTATTCTGGATTGTCATCCTGGTTGTGGCTTGTAATTGTAGATTAAGATCTCTAAATCCCTTTTTGTTACTGCTGCCAATCTTTCTGTCTGCTCTAGTAATTTATATAACATTTCCCGGTTTCTATATGTAGATACAGGTGCAAATAAAGATTCAAGCATCCAACCGAATTTTACACTTTCCCCTGGCTCGTGCCATTCATTCTTCAGATTTACTGCCTCGTCTGTCTCAGGGCTTAATCCCCTTTTCGTCCTTTTCTCTTGGTCTTCCTTGGTTAATTTGGACTGTTTCCAAAATGGACATAAGGTTGGTATCCCTAACGTTATTTGAGTAATCGGACCACCTATCGGTAAATGTGTAGTCCATTGGCCATGTCCCATTACCCAGACTGAATTTCCGGGGCTTCGTACTGTGGTTGATTGACAATCTTTCCGAGCTCCTTTTAATTCTCCCGTTATTGTATGGTTGTATCTCTGACATTCACATCCCCATTTCAACAACACCCGAACGGGTACTAATCCAATTTGGGATTCTGGGGTATCACAGGTTATGACTTTACTACAGTTCCAACCTGATGTTTGGGCTAGTCTGTTGTGGTGCACTGTTTCAGCTTCGAGGACCCCTGGATGTTCCTGGCTTTTTTTGACCCAATCCATTCGACACACCAGTGTATTGATCCGATATAACTATACGGTTCCAGTAGGCTAGGACCCCAAATTGCTTTCCATTGTTCCCACTCTTCTTTTCCTTCTTGACACACTATTTCATAATAATAATCTACTACAGGTTTTCTCCTTTTCTGATTTACTTCAAATGTGTACCACCCAACATTTTTGTATCGACCTATTTTAGTGAATACAGAATTTGGTAATTTTAAACATTCCGAACTTTGCCCCGGGGTTGACCACCGTCTTCCATAGGTATAAACCTCTTCTACTATTCTAGTGCGATTTCGTAGCTCTTTGTTGCATTTCCTCGTTCCATTTGCTATTTTTGGGGGCATTTCTCCTAATGGGATGATTCCCCACGGTATAGGGTCACCTGCTGCCTTTGGCAAGGGCAAACACGCTGTTATCGCTGTTACATTTTGCATTTTCCCAAAATCCCTAACTAATCCCACTACCAAATTCTCTTGCCCCAATTCCTGTTTCACATTTTCCATTTCTTTTGCTTGTTGGACCGTTCTAGTTTCTCTCATCCTGCAAAGATTCCCTAATTTGAGAGTGCAATTGATTCTCAGTGAAGGACCATCCCACATGTCAACTCTCATACTTGTGGGTGTTACTTGTATTGGATAAGAATGCCCTTTTGTCTTAAAACCCTCCGCCAAAATTTTTACATCTAAGTTCCCATAATCGAAGCTTTCCCTGATCCATACTATGCATGAAAATTGACCAACCTGAGCTTTTTGCAGGTGTGAGATCATTAGGATAGTATTACCTTTCTGTTGTTTCATATCCCAAATTGTCACAATTCCTTCTGAAAATACCTTATTTGTAGTGATCAATTTCCATCTTGCATTTACTTCATCGAATCCAGCTCCCTGGTCATCAGAAAACAAACAGGTTAGATTTACATTTGCCCCTTGTGGTACAATCACTGTTGGTTTAGGAACAGTAACTTTAACAAAGGCATCTCCGATACGAGCAATGCTTAACATTAACATCACAATCAAGGCCTTGCCCTGAACACCAGTTTTGTGTCGGTTAAAGGCTGGACTTCCCATCGTGACGGGACTTTCTTGATTCGGGTGTAGTGTATCCAATTGTCGATCCCTTGGACCTTTACGGCTGTGTATGTAGTCATAATCACTTGTCAGGGACCGTCCCATGTTTCTTTTAGTGGTTCCACATTCCAGTTCTTTATGTAGACTTGGTCTCCAGGCTGTATATCGTGGACGGGATTCTCCAGAGGCAAAGGTCGATTCCACTGCAACGCCCCCCGTAGTGCTGTAAGAGTCTTATTGAGAGACAAAATGTAATTTACCAGTACCTGATCTCCCACCACATTCGGCTCCCCTTTGTAAGTTGCAGCATGATAGGGTTTGCCGTATAAAATTTCATACGGACTTACTCCTACCTTGTCTCTAGGTTTGATCCTGACCCTTAACAGAGCTAAAGGTAATGCTTGAGGCCATTGTATCTTTGCTTCTTGGCAGATTTTCTTAATCTGGCCTTTTGGTGTCTGATTCATCTTTTCTACTTGTCCACTAGACTGAGGTCTCCAAGGTGTATGGAGATTCCATGTTATCCCAAGTACCTTAGCCACTTCTTGCACTATTCCTGCCACAAAATGAGGTCCCCTATCTGAGGACATCCCTAGTGGGATTCCAAACCTAGGGATGATTTCTCGAAGTAAAGTTTTAATCACTTCTTTTGCTTGGTTTGTTCTACATGGGAATGCCTCTGGCCAGCCTGAGAAGGTACATACATAGACTAAAACATACTTATACCCCTGTGCTTTTGGTAATTCTGAAAAATCTATCTGCCAATAATCTCCTGGCTGTGGGCCTATTTGCAATTTTCCCATTTGCAGTTGCCTACGTGTCACTGGGTTGTTCTTAATACAAACTGGACACATTGCATTGATCCTTTTGGCCATTGTTAACATCTGATTGGAGATTATTTCTTGTTTTAGAAATTGCACTAAAGCTTCTGCTCCCCAATGGCATTTGTTATGTTCAATTTCTAATATCATTCTCATTATTTTTGTCGGCAATATCACTTGTCCTACGGCAGTTACATACCATCCGGCCGCATTCTTCTTAGCTTGTACTAGCCGTGCTAATTTTTCGTCTTCTGGTAGGTATACTGGTACTTCATCCATAAAAACTTCTGCAGGGTTGGTACGTGCTGGTAGCAACGCCATTTGGGTCCATACCTCGCGAGCAGCCTGTCTGGCTGCTCTGTCAGCCAGACGATTTCCCTGGAATGCTCTTTCTTCTCCCTGCTGGTGTCCTTTTACATGCATTACTGCCACCGCCTGGGGCTTATGTACTGCTTCCAGTAGTTGCACAATTTGTTCTCGGTGTTTAATTGACGAACCTTGTGAATTTAATAGTTCTCTCTCCTTCCATAATGCCCCATGTACATGTATTACCCCAAATGCATATTTAGAGTCAGTCCAAATATTTACTCTTTTCCCTTGACTCAATTCCAAGGCTCGGATGAGGGCTTAGATTTCAGCTTTTTGTGCTGATGTTTCGGGAGCCAAGGCTCTGGCTTCTATAACCTGTCTTAGAGTTACCACTGCATACCTGGCGTACCTGGTTCCATTTTCCACGAAACTAGATCCATCGGTATACAGCTCCCATTCAGGTTCATCTAAGGGCTCATCCTTTAGATCCTTGCAGGTAGCGTATACCTGTTTGATGGTCTCCACACAGTCGTGTACCAGGTTGCCTTCTTCTTGGGTGGCTCTAAGAAATTCGGCTGGATTGAGATGGTTAGTTACCTTCATTTCAACATCATCATGTTCTCTAAGGATTGCCTGGTATTGCAGCATACGGCTGGAGGAGAGCCAATGCCCCCCTTTTTGTTCCAAAACTGCTATTACCATATGTGGCACAAACACTTCCATTTTCTGCCCCATAGTTAGCTTTCTAGCTTCTTGTATCAGAAGCATTGTTGCAGCAACAGCTCTAAGGCAGCCAGGCCATCCAGCGCTTACTGAATCCAGTTGTTTTGAGAAGTATCCCACCGGGCGCTTCCATGTTCCCAATTTTTGTGTCAACACCCCAATCCCCAGTCTTTGCCTCTCATTTACATATAGTTGAAAGGGTTTTGTGAGATCTGGCAACCCTAATGCAGGTGCCTCTTTTAGAGCTTGCTTCAAGTTCTGAAATGCCTTTTCTTGTATTTTATTCCATTTAAATTCAGGATTTTTGACTGCCTCATACAGAGGTTTTGCTTTTAGTCCAAATTCTGGAATCCACAACCGGCACCACCCGCCATTCCTAAAAAGGACCTTAACTCTTGTGGATTTCGAGGTGTCGGTATAGCACATATTGCCTGAATCCGGTTCACCCCTAATTTCCGAACTCCTTGTGATATCTCGCATCCCAAATAAATGACTTGTGTTCTTACCAGCTGGGCCTTTTCTTTTGACACTCGGTATCCAGCTTGTCCGAGCATATTGAGGAGTTCAATGCTAAGTCTTCGACAGATATCTTCTTCTGTTGAGGCTAGAAAAATATCATCTACGTACTGTAGAAGAATAAATGAGAAAGGTGACTCCTTTACCTGGGTTAGTCTCCATTCTTCCAGTTCCCGGGCTAGTTGGTTTCTGAAGATGGTTGGAGAATTCTTGAATCCTTGTGGTAAACGTGTCCAGGTGAGCTGTCTTTTCCATCCTGTAGCAGGTTTTTCCCATTCGAAAGCAAAAATTTTCCTACTTTCAAATGCCAAAGGGATACAGAAGAATGCATCTTTCAAGTCAATTACTGTGAACCATTTAAATTTCTCCGAGACAGCTGTTAGCAATGTATATGGATTTGCTACTACTGGATGAATATCCTTTGTTATATTATTGATTGCCCTCAGATCTTGAACTAACCTGTACTTACCATTGGACTTCTTTACCGGAAATATGGGGGTATTGAATTCTGATTCACATTCCTGTAATATTCCTAAACTAACAAACTGATCTATTAAGGGTGCTACTCCTTTCTGAGCCTCTAGTTTCAGAGGGTACTGCCTTATCCGTACGGGTTGTGCTCCTTCCTTCAATTCCACAACTACCGGTTGTGCTGCTTTTGATTTTCCGGGAATCCCTGTTTCCCATACCCATGGTACCACAGCCTGTTCTATTTCTGTGGGGATTTCTGTTGCCTCTACTTCTTTCACTGTAAATAATTTGGCTATATTATCTTCTGGAATTTCTAATTTTACTCTTCCTTTTTCAAAGATTATTTTTGCCTCTAACATTGATAACAAATCCCTCCCCATTAATGATTCTGGGCTATTTGGCATGTATAAAAATTGATGATCAAATTCTTTCCCCCCAAACTTTATATCCAACGGACGTAAAAATGCCCTTTCTTCCACCTGTCCTGTAACCCCTACCACCCGAATGGTAGAATCACTTAGAGGTCCTAATTTGGTGTTAATTGCAGAATATGTAGCCCCCGTATCTACTCTAAATTCCAATGGTTCCCCATCTACTTCTAAAACTACCTTCAGATCCCGATCTAGTCAGCTTTGAGTCTGGTAGCTTCCCATCATAAAGGCTTGGGCGACACCTTGTGACCCTCCCTGAACTGCACTTGAATTATTTATCAACCCCTCCCCGCTATTCAGCCCGAATCCCATACCTTGATTAAGTGGACATTCGTTTTTCCATTGTCCTCTGTTCTTGCACAAGGCACACTGATCCAATCCCAATCTCATTTTTCCTTGTCCCACTTGTAATTGGTTTGGGAATCCCCTTCCACCCATCAAAATTCCTCCCCTAGCCATTGCTCGCCCCCGTCCGCGCCCCCGGCCACCTCCCCACATACCATTCCCCGTTATCTGCTGTAGTACTGCCAACATACTAGCTTGTTGTTTCTTAGCAGTCTCTTTTTCCCTATTATTATACACCTTCCACGCAACTTCTAAAAGTTTATCCAAATTCCGTGTATCTTCCCCTTCTAATTTCTGCAACTTTTTCCGAATATCCTCTTGGGATTGTCCCATAAAAACTAAAGCTAGCTGCAATTTCCCTGATTCCCCTTCAATTTCTAAACTGGTATATTTTCGAGCAGTTTCCTTAAGCCTTTCTAAGAAAGCTGACGGGGACTCATTTTTCTCCTGCCTTACTGAATACAACTTGGACCAGTTTAACGTCTTAGATATCCCACTCCGTATTCCTTCTACCAACAGTTCTTGATAAGCCTTAAGTCTACGGTAACCCCCTGTTGAATTAACATTCCACTCTGGATCCTCCCGCGGCACTAAATCATTTAATGTACCGTCCGCTATTTGCAACCTAATCATTTCTCGTGCCTTTTCCCTCATACCTTTAAATACCATCTCTTTCTCAGTAGAGTCCATTATTGTATCCAGTAAGACCTGTAAATCATTCCAGTCTGGATTCTGTGTTTTAATCACCATTTTCACTACCCTTGCTGCCCGTTCAGGATCCTCCCGATAAGCCCCCACAGACTGCTTCCAAATTAACAAATCATTAGGAGAAAAAGGAACTTTCACCATTACTCATTCCCCGTGGGGTCCAACCGCTTCCCGCAACGGAGCCATCAATTGTGCACCCCTTTTTCCCTTCTTCTCCCACCCGCTACGGGTCCTTTCACATAGAGGAGTACGCGGCTTATCAACGACTTTTCCTTTCTTTAAATCCCCTCCCTTTTCTTCCCCATTCACCTCTTCATCCGACTCACTTGATTCACTCTCCTCCAGGGGAGGGGCACTAGGTGCTACCAACAGAGAAACATCCTCCTCAGGGTCTGACAACTTAACAGAATACTCCTTCCCTTTTTGCCACCCTTTGCAGCCCGCACAACCATCTGTTGCTGTTTTTAAGACCATAATGCCACACTCCTTCTGCCATTCTGGCTTATTTTTCAAACAATAAAACAAATCAAGATATGGGATTTCTTCCCATTTCTCATTATTTTGTAAGAAATGCATAAGAGAAGTTATAATATCAGGATTTAGAGTACCATTTCGGGGCCATTGCATACCCTCAGGTTCCTATTGGGGCCACACATGATTATAAAAATCAATCAATTTCTTTTTACTCAGTTCTTGACCAAAATTCCCCACCTTCCAATGTTGCAACAAACAGCCCAAGGGTGAATCATTCGGAATTTCCATCCCCGAACTAGCCAGAGCTTTAAAGGTTTTAAAAGGCATCATAACACTCACACTCACACACTTTACTATTATTTCCACACTCACACACCCTTTACCACAATTCTTGCCTTTCTCGTCGCCGTGAGTGGCAAGTGCTGGATCTGCGCAATCACTGTTGCGTCTGACGACCAGCGCCTAGGCTTCCTTTTCCACAACCTTTAAGACGTCCTTTGCCCCCAGTGCGGGATCACCGTCCCGTCTTAATCGGCGGGCTTTCCCTTTCAATAAAGAATAAAGCACCTTGCGGGCTTACCTCACAGTCGTCCGTCAGGCGCGGGGTCAGGCACGGGTTGATGTCTCCCCAGAAATCACCTGGTGCCGGCGTGGAGTAGATCAGCTCGCGAACCGCCCCTGCCGCCCCCGGAGTCCTGCCGCGGTCGCCAAAACTGCTGCCCGAAACCCCAAGTAAAACACAAACTAACAGAGTGTCAGTTTATGCGGTGCTTTATTCAGGGCCCGGGGACCTGCGGACTCGCGTCCCAAGTCAGGATCCCACCGGTTCCCTTTTTAGAGGGTTTTTTATACCCTTTTTACAAATGGTTTATGTACAGAAGTACACATTCTTCTATAGATACATTCACCTTGAAGACAGCATTTTGGCGTCATAAATCTTACATGGTTGCTTATCTTAGGACTATAGTGTTCTCCTCCTCAATCTCTCTCTGGCGCCACTGCCTTAGGATTATAGTGTTCTCCTACTCAATCTCTCTCTTACGCCACTGCCCACCACCAGTACTTTATTTATGTTTATACTTTAACCTTATCACTAACGGTTCTGCATGCTCTCAGCACAGCACATTCCTAAGTTAGTTTCCCAGGGCCTACTCTGGGGACTGCAGTCTTCAAGCCTTAGCGTTACTACTACTATTATGGTTTATACACTTTATATTCTAATATTCAAGATTTCTAGTCCATACGGTAACAGTGTGTGCACACAGACAGAGAGAGTCAGTGCCAGGGAGCTGTTAGGAATTCCCCTGGAGGGCAGGGAAATGCTCCCTGTGGATGCTTTGGCATCTCCCCAGCGGTGAAGGGCTGAGCCTGGAGGAGTGGGGGATCAGCCCAGGCTCCGTGGTTGTTCGGGGATGCCCCGAGTGCAGCACACAGGAGAGTTCCCGGCTTGGAGAGGCCCCGCTCAGAGGGAGGTGCTGGCCCAGGAGAGCTCCAAGGGGCTCCTTGTGGAGCTCTGTTTGTAGGGCCCCAAGAGAGGGGCTTTGGGCACAACAATGTTTCATCCTGGCCACACTTGGCATCCACAGCTTTCTTTGGAAGGGTGAGAACAGGGATGTTGTGCCTGAGGGAACAAGAACAGTTCCAGGGCTGCTCCTAAAGGAACCAGGAGCTCACTGGGCAGCAGCAGTGCCTGGGAGCAGACAGTGTTTGTGCTGAGCTCCAGAGGAGCTGAGCCCAGGGGCTGTTGGCCACGGCCAAGCCCCAGCAAGCATTTCTCAGCTGGCAGGGTGGGCTGAGAAGGGCAGGGGGGAATGCAGCAGCACAGGGACCATGGAACCATTGTGACACTGAGGGGTCTCATGGAGTCTTGGAGACCACTGTGACATTCCTGGGCCTCATGGAGCCAAGGGGACCTTTATGATGCAGTGTGGCTCCATGGAATGTTTGGATCATTGTGACATTGAGATCCCATCAAACCAAGGGTCCATTGTGACACCACGGGGCCTCCTGGAACCCTGGAGAGCATTATGACACTTTGGGGTGTCATGGAACCAAAGGATGACATTGTGACACTGTGAGACCCCATGGAGCCAAATGTCCACTGTGACATTGCAAGGCCTCATAGAACCATGGAGAGACCATTCAGACACTTCACAGCCTCCTGGAACCGTGGAGAGACCATTGTGACCCTGAGGGGTCCCATGGAATCATGGAGTCCATTGTGACACCAGGAAGCCCCATGGAATAAGCAAAGCACTGTGACACTGTGAGACCTCATGGAACCATGGAGAGACCATTGTGACCTGATGGTCCTCACAGATGCAAGAGGACCATTGTGATACTGTGTGGCCTCGTGAAACCAAGAGGCCTTTGTGACACTGCAGGGCTACATGGAAACAAAGGTCCATTGAGACATTGGGGGCCTCATGTCATCAGTGGTCCATTGTGACACTGTGGAGCCAAAGGAGACCATTTTGACAATGCAAACCTCATGGTCCAAAGGTCCATGGTGATAATGAAGGTCTTCTTGTAATCAAGGCGCCATTGCGACACTGCAGGGCTCCATAAAACCAAGGGAACACAGAACAGCTCTGGCTGGTTTGGCCTCCAGGGAGTCACATGACTGGTCCAGCTGACCTTGGCATGTTGAGGGTCTCTTCTCATCTGCTACTGAAATACCAGGGCTTCCTGCTTTCCTTCCTATGGAAAAGAACTGCCTTTCTCCTCCAGGCACCCATGGCCAGAATTGGGATTTCACTGCCAAATTTCCTTATATCCAGGGATTGTTCCCATAAGAATATTGCCAGGACAAGTCTGGCTGGCCATGGTTTCACAAGGGTCACCTCTCATCTGTCTCCAAAACCCTGGGGAAGTCTCTGTGCTTCCCTTCCTATGGGAATGAACTGTCCTTCTTCTCCAGCCACCCATGGCCGAGATTGGGATTTCACCTCTAAAATTCCCTACATTCAAAGACTGCTCCCAGACAAAATCTGCCATTATTGACAAGTCTGGCTGGTCTTGGCCTAGTGAGGCTCTCACCTGCTTTCCAAACACTGAGGCTCTGTGCTTTCCTTCCTATGAAAAAGAGCTGTCTTTCTTGGCCAGCGGCCCATGACCAGAATTGGGATTCCACCTCCAACATTGCCTGTCGTGAAAAAGATTGTTGGCTCACAATATTCCATGTATGGGGGAGGAAGGGGCAGGGGCAGGGGCAGCCTTGCCCTGCCCTGTAACCCCAGCACTGCACTGCCCTGTAACCCCTGAGCCTCTATTCCAGCCCAGCAATGTCTGCCAGTCCCTGGTACACCAAAGGCAATGCTCCACACCCACCCCTGGAGCCCCAGCCCAGCTCCTGAGGGACCAAATGACTGAAAGTCCCACCTGGGGGAAGGGCCCAGGAAGACCAAGGATGTATTTAAGGCTGAACACAGGTCAAGGACACAGGTTGACCCTACCTCCTCTTGGAATTTCTGCCTGAACACTGCTGGAATCCAGGAGTTGATACCTGTATATGTGCTTCTCTGTGTCATTTTTGTCTTTCTTTCTTTCTTTCTTTCTTTCTTTCTTTCTTTCTTTCTTTCTTTCTTTCTTTCTTTCTTTCTTTCTTTCTTTCTTTCTTTCTTTCTTTCTTTCTTTCTTTCTTTCTTTCTTTCTTTCTTTCTTTCTTTCTTTCTTTCTTTCTTTCTTTCTTTCTTTCTTTCTTTCTTTCTTTCTTTCTTTCTTTCTTTCTTTCTTTCTTTCTTTCTTTCTTTCTTTCTTTCTTTCTTTCTTTCTTTCTTTCTTTCTTTCTTTCTTTCTTTCTTTCTTTCTTTCTTTCTTTCTTTCTTTCTTTCTTTCTTTCTTTCTTTCTTTCCTTTCTTTCTTTCTTTCTTTCTTTCTTTCTTTCCTTTCTTTCTTTCTTCTTTCTTTCCTTCCTTCCTTCCTTCCTTCCTTCCTTCCTTCCTTCCTTCCTTCCTTCCTTCCTTCCTTCCTTCCTTCCTTCCTTCCTTCCTTCCTTCCTTCCTTCCTTCCTTCCTTCCTTCCTTCCTTCCTTCCTTCCTTCCTTCCTTCCTTCCTTCCTTCCTATTTTTGGCCTCTTGCAACGTTTGAGTAACTTAAAATTAAAGAGGCCTAGAGTTTGTGAAGTAAAATTCTCAAAGTTAAGGCTTTGAGAAGTGGTTTGTTTTGTTGACTGAATATCATATTAAACCTTTTGTCCAAGTTTCTCTGATTTTCTAAAGTTGCTAACAAAGGCTATTCTGTTGCTTCGAGCTCCTGAGAATCTCTTGTTGGTATTTCTCCAGTGCTTCTAACTCAGAGTACACAAATAATAATTCCTCTTAAATGTCTTGTTGTGAGAGGTTTTTGGGGGATGGGACTCAGGGCTTCTCTGTCCTGCTTGGCACAGCCCAGGCAGGGCTTTCACAGCCACATTCCACATTCCATTTCCACCTGGACCCGCTGGTGCCTCTGAGTTCTGCTTCCCCAGCCCCAGGGACACTCTCCTTGTCTGCCCATTCCCCCACGGTCTCTGGGCAGGGATGGCCCCAGTGGGGGCTGCTGACATCCTCAGCAACTCCGAGGCTGCTGCTGAATTTGACTTCTCCAGAGGCTTGTTCAGCCTTCAGCTCTTCAGTTCAGGAATTCAGTGCCCCAGGGCTCATTAACATTCAGAAAACCTTAATAAGCCAAGCCTCCGGGAATAATTTATGTCTTTTACTCTTCTATGGTTAATTAAATTGATTTCAGAAGTATATTCAAAGTGAATAAACTATGTTACCAGTACAAGGAGAAAAGAATTCTTTGTTGAGCCTTGTTTATATTTTCCTGTTTATACACTGATATCAGCAATCTCGAATTGATATTGAACCCCAACCCCTCATCATGCAATCTGAATAGAAATGAAAATCAAGACCCTTTATGGCTGACAATCAGTCACACTCTGTCCCTACCCCCACCCCACCATTTCTCCATCCTAGCCCTGGCACTCAGAGCAGCCTTGTGCAAATCCAAGCTCCCTACCCCCCAGGCTGTGCCTGCAGCTTTCAGCTCCTTGGCACCAACTCCCACCTGCTTTCCTTGGAGAAGGAGCTGCCTGAGACACAGAGGGATGATCATTTATTGTCAGCAAACAAAACCAAAGGAAGGCACAGCTCCATAAAAAGAAAGGTAATTCCTCAGCCGGATATTAAGTCCCTTTCCACAGCAGACAGTCTCAGACCAATTGAAAACACGTTCTGTGCCCAGCACAGATCCCAAGATGCCCCAAACCCTCCCTGCCCTGATTCTGCCCAGATTTGCTCTTTGCACACACGAGTCACACACTGAAGTCAGGAGCTCCCTCCATGCCCAGAGGGAGGAAAGGAGAGAAAGTGGCTGAAGAGCTCTCTTGTGCACAGCTACAGCTGCACTAATGCCAATCTTCTGGGCTCACAGGAACGTGATCCAACAGCCTCTGCAGCATCTGTTCCCTGGGCAGAAATCTGACTGGATAAGCCAGGCCCAAGGAGTGCTGGGCAATGGAGCCACATCCAGGGGTGTCCCCAGGGCTCAGGATTGGGGCCAGGGCAGTGAAATCTCTTTATTGCTGATCTGGACGAGGGCATGGAGGGCACCCTCAGTCAGTGTCCAGGTGAGGCCAAGCTGGGTGGGAGTGTGGCTGTGCTGCAGGGCAGGAAGCTCTGCAGAGGGATCTGGACAGGCTGGAGCCATGGGCCCAGGACAATTGGATGAGGTTCACCAAGGCCAAGGGCTGGGACCTGCCCTGGGCTCACAGCCACCCCAAATCCCTGCCTGTGCCCTGCCCCGGATCCCCACTGCCTCATCAGGTTTGTGTCCTTTGGGGTCAGGAACTGGTAAGACTTAAGAGGCAAGAGAAGGATTCTCTTCAGTGCTAAAATATAAATGTAAAATCACAGAATTTATTGAACATTGAACCTCCTCCCTCAACAATGTGAGACATCCCAGCAGCATCTGACACATCCATCATTCAGAAGGGATTTCTGTACAAAATTAATTTTAGGCAAAGATGATGCTATGATAGATATAAACACAGTCAAGGTGTTGTACCAGCCTGCTCTGCCTGGAGTGCAGTTGAAACAGCTTGAAGATTGTTCTATTTGCAAAGCTTTCAGTGATGGATGGACAAAAGGAAGCCAAGCTGCTTTTGGTGTTGAGGAAATGCTGAAACCAGCCTGAGTCATTTAAACTCATCCTGTTCTTGCTGGGATGAGGAGCCCCTCAGCCTTCCCTGCTCTGGGCTGGACAAGCCCAGCTCTCTCAGCCTCTCCTCACAGCCAAAGGGCTCCAGTCCCACCTTGGAGGCCCTTCCCTCACCCTGCTCCAGCCCCAGACATCTTTCCTGCCCTGGGGAACCCAAACCAGGCCCCAGTGACCTGGATAATCCACGTCCTTGATGTCCTGGTCACACAGCCCTGGCCCCTTGTCCCCGTGTCAGGCTCTGGGGTTGATTTGTGGAACATCCTTGGGGGAGGCTGTGGCTCCAGGTGGACCAGGGGGATCCCGGGGGACAGGGGACCCTGCTGGGCATGAACAGCATTGGACTTGTCTGGGGAAACTGTGAGGGGGGGCTGGGGCAGAGTGACCAACGCAGTGACCTCACACAGCCCTGCTGGGATGTCACACAGCCCCTCCTGTGATGTCACAGCCTGCCCTGTGATGTCAGACCTCTGCCCTGTGATGTCACAGTCAGCTCTGTGATGTCACAGAGACAGCCTGTGATGCTCAATGACCTCACATACCCACTGTGTGATGTCATAGCCCACTCTGTGACCTCATGTTACCAGATGATAAATTGCCCACCCTAGCTGAGCTAACACAATTCCTGTTCTCCAAAACCACTGGCCTTTGGAACCAGCACAATGCCCGTTGTGTGAGAAGGGGAACTGGAAGTTCCCCAGCCTCAGTGTCCTGCCAATTCAGCCAGGCTGAACTGGAACATTGGGGTCCACGACCACCAGGGACCACCAGAGAAACCCCCAGGACAGAAGAACCCATGGGTAAAGGGGAGGGGAAATATGTTAATGACTGTGGGCAAATGATTATCATATGTGTGTTCAGTCCAGGACAGTCAATGAATATGTATGCAAAATAAAAAATATAAACAGAAACTTTCCTGTACTCAGCATGCACGGCTTTGGGAGGAGCTGTCCCCCTGTGTATCCAGCCAAATAAAGAATGCTGCTTTTTAATGCTATATTGGTGTTCAGGAGTTTTTAATTTTACTGAATTTTTGGTAACACTCGCACTGCCCAGGGAAGCTCTGTCTCCAGCTGTTCACAGAGAAGGGCTGGTGGGAGATGTGGTGGTCAGAGGTTGTTTGGGGTACACTGACAACGAAATTATTGAGTTTTTAAATACTCTGTGAAAGGAGGGGCATCTACAAAACTTCTACATTGGACTTAGAGAGAGCAGGATTTGGCCTATTCAGGATGCAGTTTTGGAGAATACCAAATCAGGCACTAATTTTTTTAAGGGAAACAGCCTTTAAAAAGCAAGGTTTCCCAGGAACGATGGAGATGATTCAAGAAAGAAATCTTGTAGGAGCTGCCTGTCTCTCTGTGCAAAAAAGTCAGATAGAAAGGGAAATGACTGGCCTGATAGGGCATGGAGCTTTTCCAGGAACTCAGGGTTAAAAGAAGGTGCATCACCTTTGGACAGAGGACAGGCAGCCCAGGAAGTGTTTCAGGATGTCGCTAAGTAATGCAGAAAGAAAACCAGAGAGGTGAAAGCTAAATTAGGATTTAACCTGGCTGCTTCTGTGAAGGATAACAAAAAATATTTTAGAAATTCATTAATGGCAAAAGAAAGCAAAAGGAGAAGCTCTATTGTTTATTAGGGGGGATATGGTTACCAAAGATGAGGAAAAGGCTGAGACACTTAACCCATTCATTGCCTCAGTTTTCAACAATAGGACAAGTTGTCCCCAGGACAAGTGTTCTCCTGAGCTGGTAGATGGGGACAGGGAGCAGAACAGACCCCCTGTAATCCAGGAGGAAGCAGCTGGGGACCTGCTGAGACACTCAGATGCTCACAGGTGTCTCTGGGAACAGATGGGATCCATCCTAGGGGGATGAGGGAGCTGCTGGATGAGCTCCCCAAGCTGCTCTCCATCATTTCTCATCAGTGCTGGCTCAGCAGGGAGGTGCCAGAGGACTGGAGGTGCCAATGTGAGCCCATCCCCAAGAAGGGCTGGAAGGAGGATGTGGGGAACTGCAGGCCTGTCAGCCTGACCTGGGTGCCTGGTGAGGTGATGGAACAGATCACCTTGAGTGCCATCACAGGGCACCTACAGGATGGCTGAGGGATCAGAGGCAGCCAGCGTGGATTTCAATATCTGCATTGATGATCTGGATGAGGGCATGGAGTGCACCATCAGCAAATGTGCAGATGGCACCAAGCTGGGTGTGAGTGTGGATGTGCTGGAGGGCAGGAGGGCTCTGCAGAGGGACCTTGACAGGCTGGATCCAGGGCCCAAATCCAACGAGGTGACGTTTAGCAAGACCAATTGCTATGTCCTGCACTTTTGCCACAACAGCCCCTGCAGTGCTCCAGGCTGGGGACAGAGTGGCTGGACAGCAGCCAGGCAGAAAGGGATCTGGGGGCACAGATGGACAGCAGGCTGGACATGAGCCAGCAGAGTGCCCAGGTGGCCAAGAAGGCCAATGGCACCTGGGCTGGATCAGGAATTGTGGAGGGAGCAGAAAACACAGAAGGGGAAGGGACAAAGGAAGGAGGTGAAGGAGATAACCCTAACTGTCTCTCTCCCCCCATCATAAAAATAATTGACTTTACTTATATTCCCTATCAGAAGGCCCATCCTTGTCCAAAGATGAAAATTTTCTCCGTTGATGCTGTCCTCACTGCTGCCTGGATCCTCTTCACCGTGCTGCATGCCTTCAGCTGGATCAGTCCACAACCCAAACACAATGTCTGGGTGACTTTAGCAAAGACATTGAAACAAGATAACATGTGCCTGTCCATGGGCAACCTTGATAACCCACTTTCCACATGCTTGGTAGGAATTCCCTTTGTAGCAGACGAATGGCCCATCCAGAACTCAGAGCTCCTCCACACCACTGGTAAGAGACCCAATCCCGTTGACACTTGGGACCATTGGACAAAAATACTGCCAAATGCCCCCGAGGAACCCCAAGAATTAGATTTGCTGGGGTCCTCCAAAGCAACATACTGCATCAAATTTTATTACAAAAGTCCAAAGCAAAATTGGCCTGAAATGAGTCAAATTCGAAACATATACAGAAAAGACATATCACCTATCAACAAAGCCTACAATTATCCAGATTGGTGCAATTACACAACTCATGCTCTCTCTGAATCCTCCCTCCACCTCAAAACGTTACCCCGTGGAATGTTTCTTATCTGTGGTGATCAGGTTTGGGCTGGAATCCCCTCTCGCCTTCACGGGGGACCCTGCAGCCTTGGCAAGCTTTCTACCCTCACCCCCAACATTACCTTATTACATAATTGGAAAAGGGAGAGTGAATGAAAATGTGAAAAAAGATCTTACACTGAATTTGATGAAAGTTGTGACCCTAAATTGTATATTTGGAACAGACCCACAAAAGCTGCTGTCTCCCTGTTCTTTCCATGGGTGGCTGCAGCAAAAGCCCTTGGTGAAATTACTCACTTAGGGTGTTGGCTCAGTAAGCAACAGTCACATCTGCTGCTTTGAGTGATCTTTTAAAGGATGAAGAAACCATGAGACATGCATCCCTGCAAAACCAAGCTGCAATTGACTTCCTGCTGCTCGCCCACGGACACAGCTGTGAAGACTTTGAAGGGATGTGCTGCTTCAATCTCTCCTCACGTTCAACATCCATCCAAGCAAACATCCAGAAGCTGAAGGACCTCGTGAAGGATTTGAAAGTACAAACCACCCCAGACTCGTTCAACAACCTTTTTGGACAATGGGGACTGACGGGGTGGGCCGCATCTCTGGTCAAGGGACTTTTATGGATTTTAATCATAGTTGTCATTGTATTAGTTATGTTTGCATGCTTTGTTCAATGTTTCAAGAAAGTTCCTGGAAGTGCCTTTTTAGTACATACAGAGAGAGGAGTTGTGGAGGGAGCAGAAAACACAAAAGAAAGTTTCTCTGAATCCTCAGAACAAACTCCTTGGAAAATCATAGCTTAGAGATAAGAAATGGCTTGTGAAATGACGAATACAAAAGGAATTTAGCTTCCCCCCTTTGGAAGACCCTCTTATCTATCTTCAATATTAGTGGTTCATTTTCTTTTAGTATCCATAGGCCAGCTTTGAATGCAAAATCCCTCAGGGATTGGTCAGAAAGTAGAATTCCCTTGGTAATTGGTGCAAATTGTAAAACCCTCAAAAGTTATTAAAAACCCCTGTAAAACAATAGCTGTTGGTATATGCTAGATAGGATGCCTTCACAGAATAAACTATGGATTTGTGCCTCTCTGCATATGCTGGTCTCTTTTCCCCGCTGGTCTGAGAGCTCACCGTGAGTCACAATTCTATCTGGGCAAGGCTCAGGAATTTGCTCCGTCGCTGAGGGCTATAAAAACAGCCTCAGGGATCCCAAAGGGACCCCGAACCCCACCAGTGACACTCTCCTTGCTTCCACAGTGCCCTGCATAATCAAAACGGCCCTTTGGTTCCATGGGCCCTACAGTGTCACAATGGTCTCCATGATTCCATGGGGCCTTGCAATGCCACAATGGTCTCCATGGATCCACGGTGCCCTGCAGGATCACAACGGCCCTTGGGCTGCACCAGGCCCTGGAATGCAACAATGGCCTCTTGGCTCCACAAAGCCCTGCTGCTTCACACCAGCCCCTTGGCACCATGCGGCCCAGCAGGGCCACAGTGATGTCCTTGGTGCCACGGAGTCCCCACAGTGTCACAATGGTCCCTTGGATCGATGGTGCCTTGCAGTGTTGCAATGGCCCCTTGGTTCCATAGAGCCCCACAGTGTCACCATGATGTCCACAGGAAGGAAACCACAGAGCCCCAGTGTTTCAGGGGCTGATGAACTGCAGCCACCAGAGGCCAAGGTCAGACAGACCTCTCTGTCCTGGAAGGTTTTTCTGGCAGCAACCCTTGGATATACAGAGTTTTGAATATTGAATCCCAATTTCAGCCATTTGTGCCTGGAGGAGAAGGCCAGTTCTTTTCCATAGAAAGGAAAGCATGCAGCCCCTGTGTTTGGAAGGCAGGTGAGAGCCGGCCCTCAGGAGGCCAAGGCCAGTTAGACCTGTCTGTAATGGCAGCTTTTGTGTAGGAGCAATCTTTGGATCTAGGACTTTTGGAGGTGGAATCCCAATTTTGGCCATGGATGCTTGAATGAGAAGGATGGTTCTTTTCCATTGGAAGGCAAGCCCAGAGCCTCAGTGTTTCAGGGACACATTAGAAGAGACTCCTGAAAGGCCAAGGGCAGTTGGAGCAGTCAGGCCAAGCCAACCAGACCTGTTACCTGTTCCCTTGGATCCATGGCGCCCTGCAGTGTCACAGTGGTTGTGTCAAATTGGATCCTTGGTTCCATGAGGCCCAGCTGTGTCACATGGGCCCCTTGTTTCCAAGGGGTTCCACAGTGTCACAATGGTCTCTTGTTTCCATGAGCCCTTGCAGTGTCACAGGGATCTCCTTGGTGCTGCAGTATCCCAATGGACCCTTGGTTCCATGGAGACTCACAATGGCAGAAGGGTCTCCTTGGTTCCACAAGGTACTGCAGAGCCCCTTGATCCAACACGGCCTCAAAGTGTCACAAGGATTCCATGAGGCCCTGCAATGTCACATTTAACCTTTGCTTCCATGGGATACTGCATTATTCCATGAATCCTTAGATCCATGGGGCCCTGTAGTGTCACAATGGACTCCTTGGTTCCATGGGGCCGCAAAGTGTCACAACAGTCTCCATGATTCCATGAGTCCCTGCAGTGCCACAGTGGTCCTTTGGTTCCACGAGGCCTCAAAGTGTCATCATGGTCTCCATGGTTCCATGAGGCCCTGCTGTGTCACAACGGCCTCCTTTGTTCCATGATGCCCAGTACTGTAACAAAGTTCTCCTTGATTCCATGGTGTCAGAATGGCCCCTTTGTCCCATGGAGCCCCACACTGTCACTGTGATCCCCTTGATTCCATGAGGCCCTGCCGTGCTACAATGGCCCCAATGGCTACAATGGTCTACAGGGAGACTCTCTACAACCACCTGAACAGAGGTTGCAGTCAGGTGGGGGTCGGTCTCTTCTCCCAGGCAACCACTGACAGAACGAGAGGACACAATCTGAAGATGAGCTAGGGGTAGGATAGGTTTGACATCAGGAGAAAAATTCTTCACTGAAAGAGTGATTGGGCACTGGAATCTTCTGCCCAGGGAGGTGGTGGAGTCACCATCCCTGGAAGCATTAAAAAAAAGACGTGGCACTCAGAGTCATGGTTCAGTTTTTGAGGTGATGTTCCGTCATAGGTTGGACTTGATGATCTCAAAGATCTTTTCCTACCTCATTCATTCTGTGATTCCATTTCATAATAGTCTCCATTGTTCCATGAGGCCCTGCAGTATCACAATGGATCTTTGGCTCTATGAGACCCACAGTGTAACTATGGCCCCTTGGTTCCATGGGACCCCTCTGCCACAATAAATTTTAGTTACATGAGTTCCCACAGTACCAAAAGTCCCCTTTGTACCTTCAGATTCCATAGTGTCACAGTTGACACTTTCGTACTGTGAAGCCCTGCAGTCACCAAATCTTCAAAATATCAGAATAAGACTCCTTAACACTAATTTGGTGCAGGGCATGGACACCGTAGGACAGCCTGGGCTGCAGAGGGCACAGGGATGGGCAGCAGCTGAAAGGCCCTGACACAGCCAACTCCTGCAGCACTTGGGCCATGCAGGCTGGCCCTGGGCCTGAGGCCAGCAGGGGACAAGTGAGCCTTGCTGTGCTGGGGCCTCATTGCCTCCTTGTCCCTGCTCAGCAGCCTGGCAGGGGCCGCCCCATGGTGCTGCCCTTGGCATTGCACATGCCCAGAGCCCAGTGGCCCGGGAAGAGCCCTGAGCAATGAGGGAGGGACAGGATCTGCCTTGCCAGGGGCTGGGGCTCAGCCCTTGGCCCTCTGCATTCCTGAAACACATCCAGGTTTGCTCAGCATCACAGACACCTTTCCCTTGTTTGTCCCCACCTGTCATCAGTGCCTCCAGTGTTCTGCTCTAACTGGAACCTGGGTGTTGGAATTCAAACTGCAAGGAATTCTCAGGACACTGGGTCTGTAAGGCAAAGCCTAGAATTAAGCATAGTTGAGTTAAGATTGGTTTAGCATTAGAATTTAAGATAAAGAAAAAAGTTAGTTACAATGGTAACAAGTTTCAGAGTGCAGCAATGTATGTTTCTCTGTTATATGATTGGCTAAGTTCACACTGTAGTATGACTCAATAGGACAAAATATTTTAGTATTTACCTATCTCTACTTAACTGTGCTTAGTTCTAAACTTTACCTTACAAACCCAATGTTCTGAGAATTCCTTGCATTTTGAATTTCAACGCTTGGGTTCCAGTTAGAGTAGAACACTGGAGGCACTGATGACAGATGGGGACAAACAAGGGAAAGGTGTCTGTGATGTTGAGCAAACCTGGATGTGTTTCAGAAATGCAAAGGGCCAAGGGCTGAGCCCCAGCCCCTGGCAAGGCAGATCCTGTCCCTCCCTCATTGCTCAGGGCTCTTCCCGGGCCACTGGGCTCTGGGCATGTGCAATGCCAAGGGCAGCACCATGGGGCGGCCCCTGCCAGGCTGCTGAGCAGGGACAAGGAGGCAATGAGGCCCCAGCACAGCAAGGCTCACTTGTCCCCTGCTGGCCTCAGGCCCAGGGCCAGCCTGCATGGCCCAAGTGCTGCAGGAGTTGGCTGTGTCAGGGCCTTTCAGCTGCTGCCCATCCCTGTGCCCTCTGCAGCCCAGGCTGTCCTACGGTGTCCATGCCCTGCGCCTCTGTCCCTGCAGGCTGTCGTCATCCCCCGGCTGCCCCACCTCGCTGGCCCCTTCCTTTGCTGACAGCTCTGCCTCCTGCCTGCCTCTGCCTGCACACACAAAGCCTTGGCCTTGACACCAAAAGGGTTTAATTCAAGTTTTACTTTGCCTGCGCAATTTAGCAGATAAACAAGGTACTGAGGGGCTGCTTTCCCTGCAAGGATGGTTGGAAGAGAAGAAGACGACATCTGTCTCAAGGGTGCAGTGACAGAAAAAGCAAGGACTGAATCTGGGAACATGGGGTAGGTTTCATGGAAATGGGTAAATTGTAATACATACATAACAACTGCATATGAGCAACATGCATTTTCAGTCATTTGTCCAGGTCAGGTTAGGTGTTATCTGCTCCTGGACCTCAGGCCTCAATAAATTATGCCCTCTTTATCATCAAATTAGTGTTAAGGAGTCTTATTCAGGTATTTTTGGATTTGGTCACAGCATGGCCTCACAGACCCAAGGAGTCAATTGTGACACTCTGGAATCTCATGGTACAAAGTGTCCATTGTGGCACAACACAATGCCACGGAACTAAGGAACATTATGACATTGTGGGGCTGCATGGAACCTAAGTCCATTATGAAACTGCAGGGCCACATGGAACTGATGGTCCATTGTGATACTGCAGATCCAAGGAGACCATTGTGACACCATGGAAACTCCTAAAACCAAAAGGTCATTGTGACAGAGAAAGGCCTCATGGAGATAAGGGGCCATTGTGACACAGCAGGGCCTGACAGAACCAAGGAGTCCATGGTGACACTGGAGAACCTCATGGAATAAAGGATCCATGGTGACACTGCAGAACCAAGGAGGCTGTTGTGGACAACATGACAGTTCATGGAACCACAAGTCTTTGTGGGGTCATGTGGACCCAAGGGGCCATTGTGACACTGAGGAACCTCATGGAACAAAGGTCCATTGTTACACTGGGGGACGCCATGGAACCATGGAGACCATTCTGATACTGTGGTGCTCCATGAAGAAAAGGGGCCATTCTGAGAGTGCCAAGCCTCATGGAACCATGGGGCCATTTGAGACACGGTGGGGCTTTATAGAACCAGAGGTCCATTGTGGCATTGCAGGGCCTCATGGAACAATGGAGACTATTGTGACTCTTTGGGACCCACTGGATCCAAGGGGCCATTGTGACACTGCAGGGCCTTGTATAACCAAGGGGTCATTGTAGCACAGCAGGGCCTCATGGAATCAAGGGGACCACAGTGACACTGTGGGGCTCCATGAGACCATGGGGACATTCTGACACCATGAAATCAAGAAGACCACTACTACACTAAAGGGTCCATGGAACCATGGAGGCCATTTTGAAGCAGTTGGGCCTCATGGAGACCATGATGACACTGTGAAGCCTCCTCTAGCCTGAGGACCATTGTGGCACTTCAGGACCTTGTGAAATGAAGGGGGCCCAAGAGACACTGTAGGACTCAGTGGGACCAAGTGTCCACTGTGACATGTGGGGTCTCATGGAACCAATGGTCTTTTGTGACATTACAGAGCCTTATGGAGTCATGGAGACTACTGTGACACAACAGGCCTCATTCAACAAAGGGGCCATTGTGACACTTTGTGGCCCCACAGAACCAAGGAGACCATTGTGACACTGCAGGGCCCGTGGAACTAAGGGTTCATGTGACAGTGCAGGAACCAAAGGTTGGATGTGACATTGTGGGGCTTCATGGAATACTGGAGACCACTGTGACACTTCAAGGTCTCGTTGAATGAAGGGGCTCTGCAGGACCTTGTGGAAGCAAGGAGAGCATTGTGACACTGCAAGGCCCCATGGAAGCAAGGGACAGTTGTCACACTGTGGGGCCCCATGGAAGCCAGGGGCCAGTGTGACACAGCTGTGCCTTGTGCAGCCATGGGGCCATTGTGATCCTGAGGAGCCCAATGGAACCAAGGGACCCTTGTGACACTGCAGGACTGTATGGAATCACAGTGACACTCTGTGGCCTCATGGAACCAAGGAGCTATTGTGTCAATGTGCAGTCCCATGGAACCAAGGAAACCATTTTGATACTGCAAGGGATCATGGAAGAAAGGGACCATTGTGACACTGCAGGGTCCCATGGATCCAAGGGAACAGGTAACAGATCTTGTTAGCTTGGCCTGACTGGTTCAGTGCCCTTGGCAGATCAAGGGTCTCTTCTCATGTGTCCCTGAAATACTGGGGCTTTGGGCTTTCCTTCAGAATGAAAAGAACTGTCCTTCTCACTCAAGCATCCAAGGTCAAAATGGGATTCCCTCTCCCAAATTTCCATTATCCAGGGATTGCTCTCAGACAAAAGCAGTCTTTACCAGCAAGTGTGGCTGTCCCTGTATTCCTGAGAGCCAGCTCTCACCTGCCTTCAAACCCTGGGGCTCAGAGCTTTCCTTCCTATGGAAAAGAACTGTCTCTCTTGAACAGACACCCAAGGCCAAAATTGGTATTTCTCCTCCAAAATTCCCTATGTGCAAGGGTTTCTCCCAAACAAAAGCTGCCAGGACAGACAGGCCTGGCTGCCCTTGGCCTCTGGTGGTTGCCTCTATTCTGCCCTGAGACATTGGGGCTCCTTGCTTTCCTTCCTACAGAAAAGAACCATCCTTCTCCATGTGCTCATGGCTGAAATTGGGATTCTGCCTCCAAAATTCTATGTAATCAAGGATTGTTCTAAGACAAAAGATACCAGGACAGATGGGTCTGGCTGCCTCTGGTGGCTACTGCTCATCTGCCTCTGAAACACCAGGGCCCTATACTTCCCTTCCAGTGGAGAAGAATCATCCTTCCTTTCTCCGAGTGCCCATGGCCGAAATTGGGATTCCACCTCCAAAAGTCCTAGATCCAAAGATTGCTCCTACACAAAAGCTGCCATTACAGACAGGTCTAACTGGCCTTGGCCTCCTGAGGGCTGGCTCTCCCCTGCCTTCCAAACACAGGGGCTATGAGCTTTCCTTTCTGTGGAAAAGAACTGGCCTTCTCCTCCAGGCACAAATGACTGAAATTAGGATTCCACATTTAAAATTCTTTATATCCAAGGGCTGCTCCCAGACAAACCTGCCAGGACAGACAGGTCTGCCAGGCCTTGGCATCTGGTGCCTGCTGCTCATCTGCCCCTGAAACACTGGGGCTCTGTGGTTTCCTTCCTTTGGAGACCATTGTGACACTGTGGGGCCTCATTGAACCAAGGCGAGATGAAACAGATATGGCTGGTTTGGCCTCCCAGGGGCCACCTGAAAGATCCAGCTAACCTTGGAATGTTGAGGTCGGCCTCTCATCAGTCCCCGGACCACTGGGGCTTTATGCTTTCCTTCCTGTGGAAAAGAACCATCCCTCTTTCCAGGTGCCACTTCCAAAATTGATACTCCCCCTGAACAATTCCCTACATGCAAGGCTTACTCCCAGTCAAAGGCTGCCAGGACATAGAGCTCTGGCTTCCCATGGCCTCTGGTGGTCACCTCTCATCTGAAGGAAACTTTGGAGAAAGTATTTAAACAGGTTTGTCTGCTGGAACATCAATGAGGCTCTCATCATCTGCAAAACTCAGGTGCTCTTCTGATTATATGTGTCTTTATTTTCCTCATTGTGTATTATGCATGAACAATTTTTCAGCTGAATAATATTATTCTTATCACTCTGCCAGTGTTACCTGACACAAAACACCTCCTCTACATGTGGATGGACATCACCTGTATAAGCAAACACACTAAAGAATCCAGCAGGAATTATTTGTCTCTGCTCCCATGTCTCACATCTCCTGTAGAGCTGGAGGTGCAGCCATGGTGCCCAAAGCAGCCCTGGGGCTCTGTGCCCCATGGCCTCCCTGCTGGGCAGCCTCTGCCAGCTCCTGCCCAGCCCGTGGCACCTGTGGGCCTGCACTGACAGCCCTGCCCCGGGCTCTGCCGGGCTCTGGGCCAGCACAGAGGCCGGGCAGGGCTGGCCATGGGCCAGAACAGGCCCTGAGCCCCGCAGGAGGATGGAGCTGGGCCACAGCCAAACTCAGCCCAGGGCAAAGCTGGGCTCAGCAGCCAGGGCTGGCAAGGGCTGGGGACAGAGGCTGGCGCTGACAAATGTCCTGGGCCCCCTCCCTGCTCTGTGCATGCCACCAAGGGCACAGAGCAGCCTCCTCTCTGGGCCACTTGTCTGTTTGCAATGCCTTCCCCAGGTGCTGGCCCTGCCCCACAAGGCCTGGGCTGAGTCCTGCCCCTGCACGCTCAGCCAGGCTGACATGGACACTGCTGCTTTCTCTGGCAGGCTCTCTCAGGCCAGCCCAGCTCCCTGCAAGCTGTGCCAGCTGCCCTGAGCTCTGTGCAGCACCAAGGGCCTCTCCCCAGCACAGCCCAGCCGGCTCTGGCCCCACAGCTCTGCTCAGGCCAGGGGGCTCTGGGCCGTGGCCCCACGGCCTCAGCCCCTGCCAAGGGCACAGCAGCAGCTGCAGCTCCGAGTGGACTCAGCCCCAGCCATGGGGAAGGTGCTTGGCCAAGGCAAAAGGAGGCTCCCTGGGTGCCCTGCTCCCCTCTCCCTGAGCTCCTGAGAGCTCTGCAGCCCCTCCTGCCATCCCATCTGCCCAGGCCAGCACAACAGCCCTGGCCTTGGGGCCCTCCAGAGCTGCTCCTGCTCCACGCCCAGGGCCCATCCCAGAGCTGGGGCAGCCACAAAGCTGTGCCCATTTCTGATCCTTCCTTCTCTCATGAGGATAGTAAAACATTTTTAAAATGTGGTTGCACGGTCATTTATTTCACCTTAATGCAATGTGAGACCCCCTTCTTACACAATGTCTCTGGGTCACACAAGAAGGGTTGTAAGTAAGTAACTAGATGGGGGTGAATAATAGCATTTCTTTTAATATAACAGAATCAGAAACCGAAAAAAAATATATATAAAAGCAGACATGGCCTCTCATGATGTGCATTAGGAGCTGCTGACAGAGGAAAGAAGGCCTTCTGTGGCTTCTGCTGGTGGGATACCTCCACTGGATTCCATGTGCCCACCAAGCCACTCAATCACTCCCCTCCTTGGCTGGACAGGGGAGAGAAAATAATACAGAATACAACTCATACGTTGAGATAAGACAGTTTTCTATAGCAAAAGAAGTTTTTACATGCATCAGCAAAAAGAAACAAAAAAAATAAAATTTTATTCTCTACTTCCCCTCAGCAATTTATGTTCAGCCACTTTCCAGGAAGCAGGAATTCAACAGGCAGAGGTTGATCGGGAAGGAAAACACTGTAAAATAGGGAATGCCCCCAGTTCACCCTCCTTTCCTTAGATTTATACACTCTGGAATATTGTTTTGGTTAATTAGGGTCACTGGGCTGGTGTCCCTTCCCAGGATCTGACCCTCTCTCAGCTGCTTGATGGAGAGAGAATGCTGCAAGACAGCGCTGATGCTGTGCCAGCTCTACACAGCAGGAGCCAAACCAGGGGTTTGTTTCTATCTCCTTTCTGCTTCCCAATGCAAAGCAATGTGAGGGTTGTTATGGGAAAATGAAAGGGCTGAAAAGCATCCAGTCATGGCTTTCCTGAGAGCTTCTTTGAGCTCCTGGTTCCTCAAGCTATAAATGAGAGGGTTCAGGACTGGAGGCACCAGTGAGTACAAAACTGAAACTACAAGGTCTGTTGCTGAGGATGAGATGGAGAGGGGCTTCAGGTAGACAAATGTGTCAGTGCTGAGGAACAGGGAGAGCACAGCCAGGTGAGGGAGGCAGGTGGAAAAGGCTTTGTGCCGTCCCTGCTCTGAGGGGATCCTCAGCACAGCCCTGAAGATCTGCACATAGGAGAAAACAATAAACACGAAGCAGCCAAATCCTAAACAGAAAGTGACCACAAGAAGGCCAACTTCCCTGAGGTTGGAGTGTGAGCAGGAGAGTTTGAGGATGTGTGGCACTTCACAGAAGAACTGGCCCAGGGCATTGCCCTTGCACAGGGGCAGGGAAAATGTATTGGCTGTGTGCAGCAGAGCATTGAGAAAGCCACTGGCCCAGGCAGCTGCTGCCATGTGGGCACAAGCTCTGCTGCCCAGGAGGGTCCCGTAGTGCAGGGGTTTGCAGATGGACACGTAGCGGTCGTAGCACATGATGGTGAGAAATGAAAATTCTGCTGCAATGAAAAAGGCAAAGAAAAATACCTGAGCAGCACATCCAGCGTAGGAGATGTGTCTGGTGTCCCAGAGGGAATTGTGCATGGCTTTGGGGACAGTGGTGCAGATGGAGCCCAGGTCAGTGAGGGCCAGGTTGAGCAGGAAGAAGAACATGGGGGTGTGCAGGTGGTGGCCGCAGGCTACGGCGCTGATGATGAGGCCGTTGGCCAGGAGGGCAGCCAGGGAGATGGCCAGGAAGAGGCAGAAGTGCAGGAGCTGCAGCTGCCGCGTGTCTGCCAATGGCAGCAGGAGGAAGTGGCTGATGGAGCTGCTGTTGGACATTTCTTCATTCTGTGTATTGTGGACTGTTAAAAGAAAACATTGACAAGCTGGGACAGATTTCTTTGAGTCAATCCTGTGCAATTAAATTAGAAATCCTCTCAAAACTATTTCTCTTCCTGTTAGTGAACCTGAGTAAAAATTTCATTCTTGAGTTCGGATTTCTGCTGCTGCTGAGTTAATGCCTCATCTGCAGCATTGCTCTCCACCTGAACTCTGAGGAGTCCAGAGGGAAAACAGGGCTCCCTGTGCCCCAGTGCAGTCAGACCTCCTGGTCTTACACAAGCATCTATTGCTCATTTCACCTCCCTGTATTTCTGGAAAATCATACTTAAAACTGACTGGAAAGATAAAGTTGTGTTGGGAAGGATGAATTAGGAAAACCTTATAAATACAAGTGCCTAGCAAAAGACTTTGAGAATATGGAAAATATAAGTGAAATAGAAATGATAGCAATTTTCGACTGTGTGGCTGAAAGCAACTGAATGCCTGAAGGCCCCTTTGTTTAGATAATGTTAGATGCTGCAAATACCAAGAAGAAAACGACATCCTCCCTAGGCATGGCAGGAAGGGTCCCAGATAAAATTTAGAGATAAGAAAAGCAGAAAAACATGGTAATATAGTGATTCCTATAGGTTGCATGCAAATGTTAGAGAATTTGTATCTTGTATTAGATTGGTTAGTGGAAATTAGAATATTCAACATAGAAGATTTAATGTATTGTAAGCGGGAAAATCACTCTCTTATGCCCTTACTCTCTTCGTTCTTACTTTCTTAAGCTCTCTTCTTTTACTCTCACTCTATCCCTCTCTCTGCCCTGCTCTGAGCTGCGGCTGCAGTTCCCAGCAGGGGCTTATATAAACCCACGCCCAACGAAATAAACTGCAAACTTCAAGACTGGAATAAAGAGAGTGCCTGAGTTTGTCCCAACCGTCCCAAGGCAGCGATTCCTACAAAGTTGACTCCTTTGAATGGTCGGGTTTTTAAGTAAGTTACTGTAAACCCTCTCTTTCCTTGTGCAGCTGGGCAGGAGGGTATCCAGTGTTCATGTGGCTCTCTGCTGCCTAGAGTTGTGGCTTCTAGGAGCTGTTTCTCTCTATCCAAGCCTTGTCCCTGCCGTTGGTGCCAGAGCCCAGCCCAGCCCTGGGGGCTCAGCTCTGCCCTGCACACCCCTCCCAGCACAGGGCACTGCCCAGGGCCATCTCCCTGCCAGCAGGGCCTTAAGGGCAGCTCACACAAACTGAGATGCTGCAAGCCAAGGTGCTGCTGCTGCTGTCTGTAGGCACAGGAGGGAGAGGAGGCACTTTGTGAGGGAGATGGGAGGCACATCTGCTGATGCCCAGTGGGACAGTGCAGGAGTGTCAGTGACACAGACACACCTGACAGCCCCTTTGCCTTGCCTTGAGGAGAAAGCTGAGAGCAGCCCTGGCCATGCAGCACCATCTCCACAGCAGGAGGAATCTGCCCTGATGGGGGTGGCTCCTTCCACCTCCAACTTCTCCCCACAGTCCATGGGGAGCTGCCAGGCAGGCTGAGAGCTGTCCCTGGCAGGTGGCACATGGCCTGGGCTGGCCAAGAGCCCTGAGGGCTGCAGGAGCTGCTCTGCAGGACAGCCCTGGGCAGCCCTGGCTGCAGCCCCAGCTTCAGCCCCTGCAGCCGTCCCTGGCAGCAGGAGCCGTCCTGCCCTGTCCCTCTGACGGTGCCCAGGGCAGCCCCGCTCTGCAGAACATCATCATCATCATCCTCCTCCTCCTCCTCCTCCTCCTCCTCCTCCTCCTCCTCCTCCTCCTCCTCCTCCTCCTCCTGTGCCTCAGAGAAACTGGGAGAGTCCTCCTGACACATCCCCCGGCCGTGGGCTGTGCTGGCTCCAGGAGATCCCTCCAGGAGCACAGGGGACATTGCCCTGCACCCACACACTCACCATGTCCAGGGCTGTGAAGATGTTTCCCCAAGTGCAGTCTCAGCTCAATGTCTTCCCAGTCCTGAGTGCCTTGAGCCTGTCTGTGCCTGGCTCCTGTGCCCTCAGTGCCTGCAGGCAGTGCCCTCAGCCCTGCTGGGCTGGCAGAGGAGCTGCTCCTCAGCAGAAATGTCTTTTTGAAGCTTCTCTTGGTTTACCTTGGGAGCTGCCTCTGTGCCAGGAGCCCGGCCCAGCTCAGCAGCACAGACACAGCACAAGGACTTTAATGAATCCTCTTGGTTCATTAAATATTTACATTATAATCATTCCCTGAGAGAGTGTTCCAAAAACTTCTCAAGAACTCAAATGAAAATGCTGAAGTTTCTTGAAGTTTTAATGGGTCCCACTGAGGGACACAACTGAGAAAATGTCCCCAGGTTCCAGTTAGAGCAGGAAATTCGAGGCAGAGATGACAGATGAGGACATAGAAATGTCAAGTCTTTCCCTTTTGACACCAACTCTTTTAGTAGTTTATAGAATCATGTCCCAGTTATGTGCTTTAATTAGTCCCTTGAGAGTTTTGTATTGACATTCAGTGGGGCTCATTAATACTTTGAGATACTCAAGGTTTGGGTTTTGCTTTTGCCTTCGAGTCTCTGAGAACTTTGTGCAATCATGGCCTCCAATTATCTGCTTTAATGAGTCCCTTGAGAGCCTTTTTCAGTAACAACACTCAGTGGGGCTCATTAATGCTTCAAGGCACTCAGGGTTAATTTAAGTTCTACTTTTTGACACTGAGTCTCTGAGAGGTTTGTGCAGTGATGGCCTCCAATTATCTGCTTTAATGAGTCCCTTGAGAGGCTTTGTCAGTAATGATACTCAGTGGGGCTCATTAATGCTTCAAGGTATTCAGTTTTTCTAAGGTACTTGGAGTTTCCCTTTTGACACCAACTCTTTTAGTAGTTTATGCAATCATGGCTCCAATTATCTGCTTTAACGAGTCCCTTGAGAGCCTTGTACTGACACTCAGTGGGGCTCCTTAATGCTTCAAGTTACTTCCGTTTTTTAAGGTACTTTCCTTTTTCCTTTCCTCTCTTACTCTCTGAGTGGTTTTTGGGCAATTCTGGCCTCCAGTTCTCTCCTTCAAGGAGTCCATGACGAGCCTGTGTTGGGGATGGACCTCAGTGGGACCCATTAATGCCTCAAGACACTTTGGGTTTTTCTTCTGACTTGGACTCCTGGAAAGGTTTGTGCAATCTCCTCTCAGGCCCTGAGGTTCAAGGGCTCAGCACCAAATGCACCACGGGGCTGATTGGGGTCAAGCAAGTCCTGACAAACCATGGCTCTGCCTTGATTTCCCTCTGGTCAAGAACATATCCAGCAATTAGTTACACTGAGTATTTCAGCTACTTTGATATTTACATTTTCATCACAATTTTCATGACTAATCCTTGGTAAAACTCTAGAGGTGTTTCTGGCAAACAAAGATTGTGGCTGCTATCAAGATACAACTTACAAACACCAGTAGTTCTTTAGTGACACGGTTCTTCATTATTTTTCCTCAGTCTCATTTGCGTTGGGAACAATAATTGTGTTGTCCATGGAGCTGATGCCTTTTTAATTCCAGAATAATGTCCCCAAGGTCCTTTGCTGTTCAGCTCTACTGTGCTGTCTGTGGGTGACAAGGCTTGGTGGGGTCCTTTCCCCTCTGGCTGGAGAGGTGCCAGGTCCCAGTCCCTGTGGGCACCCAGGTTCCTGGATGGAATTTGTGTGGAATTCCACATCCTCAGTGTCACATCAGCCTTCACATGGAGCCCCGTGGATCAGAGCATTTTCCAAAGAGCTGTTGGGGCAAACAGGGAGATTTGGTCTGGCAGGATCTCTAAAACAATATCCCATAACATTCACTTGTTCTGGCACAGAACACTTGGCTGCAGGGACACATTCCCATTGTTCTCAGCCAGGTTTCAGGAGTCAAACAGTGTTGTCTTTCCCCAGAGCTGTTCCTTCAGCTGGCCTGGGAGGGCCATTTGGCCTCTGCACCCACACTCTGGCTCCATTATTAGGACTGGTGCATCCAAACCCTTTATCTCCATGAACAGCAGTGATTTGAGGTGGGTGTCCTTTTTGCACAGTTCTTTTAAAACTGCAGCATCAATAATTGTGCTACCCTTCCACAACTGAATATGGGGTTGAATAATCCAACTGTTCACTTCTGTTTAACAGAATTAATTAATTTATCCTTGATAATCTGAACTAATTACTCCTCCCATGACATGAACACTTTTCAAGGCCAAGCTTGAGTGAGCAATCATCAAACCAAAGTATCCTGGAGGAATCTGAATCACTATTCCAGTACTGATGACTCTCATTTGATCCTGATTTATCCTGATTAATTCCTATGCATGAAGGTCCAGCCCTGCAGCCTCTGGGGTGGCCCTGTCAGGGGCCATCACACCCGGAATAATTTCCCAGGCAGTCACAGTGTCACTGTCCTTGGCTGTATTTGCAAACTGGGTGCAGCCATGCACATCCAGGGGGTTCCCATTTCCCAGTGGGGCCATTGTTAAGGGTAGGGAGCACATCTGGGAGATGGGTTCTCCATCGGGACAGGTTCCCATCTCCTCGTTTTTTCAACTGCTCTTTTAACAACTGCTTCATCTGTTCAATCAATGCTGCAGCTTGTGTAGTCTGGTATATGAAAAACCCAGTAGTCTTACAAACTGCATTTTTCACAGAAATAAAGCCTTGCACATCCTAGTGTCAGCAAACCCTGTAAAAACTGCCAATTTCATCCTTTCCTCTTTCATTCATTGTATACAATCTCACAGTTTACCAGTGATATTTGGGTCCTGGCCAATCATTTCTTTAGAGTATTCAGTGTTAAATCCCTGAGTAGCCAAAACTAAAAAAATCAGTATTTGGAACATTATTCTACAATGTTATTATATACATATAAATAGATACATTTAAAATATTTTTTTTACATATGTATATAATTATTTATTATATTACTATTATTTCTCTTGCACAAACAAATCCAAGCTCAAGATTAAGAACATTTTCTGTTCCTCCATGTGGGAGAGTACCAACAACAATTGATCCTTCTGTTGGTGCTGTTTCTGGATTCTGTTTACAAAATTCACCCTCATCTTCCTATACCCATAAGTTCTTTTCCTTTTTCCAAGTGCAATTTTTGGATGCATTTTAATACATCCTGTGCTTCAGCTTCTTTCAGCTGCCTTCCCCATTGCTCACACAGTGCTCCAACCTCAGCCCCCTTTAGAGCCAGCAAACTCTAGGGAAGGTTTTCCCCATACCTGGGAATTTCAGACAAGACTGATTCCTTACATTTACATTTAAAAAGCAACATTTTGTGGTGACCTAGCCAGACTACACCAACTTTGTTTTAGCAGTGGGCAGGGTCAGCAGCAGAGACACAGACACCAAGTTCAGCAATCAGTGTCATTTACTGTAGTTCAAAGCAGCAAAGCATCACAAAAGGAGAAGCTCAGCAGTGCAGCCAACCATCAGCACCAAAGATTGCCTGCAGGGATTAAGAGACAGCAGCAGTCACCCTCAGACTTTGCCATCAGCCAGGTGCACACATCAGCTGGGGAAGCTGTCACAGCCAAGGACTGCAGAGCCACTCCTGGACACTGGGAATTCCTGCAGGTGCCTCCAGCCACAGGGGAGGCTTCCAACCCCGCTGTGAGAGGGCCCAGCTCTGATAGTGCTGAATAAACAAACTGACAGCACTTCTAGTGCAGGAACAGCTGCTTTCATTCTCCTCTTGGGCTCCTCCCAAAGCCTGGCCAGGCCTCAAGGAGGAACCAAGGCAGGTGCCTTTGACCATACAGCCCCAAACAAGGACAGATGTCAGATTTCATGGCCTTGTCTGGTTTCTAGATACAGAAAGGTCAATCCATGTTTCACTCATGAGTGGATACATCTATCACAGCACTAATGACCATGTATATTTGCTAATATAAAGATAACCTTTGGTTGGAAGGTTCATCCAGAGGTCACCTTTGGCTCAGGGCCTGTTGTCCAAGCCTTGGCACTTCAGGGACTGGGTTTAGTGCTGGGCTTGACTGCTGGGAACGATGGGAGACAAGCACACCAGATGATGATCAGCAAGTCTCAATTTATTGATCAGAAGGCTGCAGTTATATAGACACAATAATAAGGCTCATACATATTGCAAAAGCTAAGCTCATCATGGGTTCTGTGCTCTCACCTTGTTAAACGTCATCCCTGCACATATTGCTACATACTCCGGATGGCTGTGCTGGCTCCACCACAACAGCTAGTTCTTGTTTTGACAAAAGCTAATTCTTATTTTGACATCCCGTGATTTCCTTGCTCCTTGCTCAAAGGCACAATGTTCTTGCCCAAGGCCTTATTTCCTGACTAGCGGAATCTCATCATGTCCCTTCTCACGTAGCCAGTCCTCCACAAAACTCTCCACACTTGACAGTACTGGGTGAACAGCTGGACTCCATGTGCTCAGAGGTCTTTTGCAACACAAAGGATTCTATAATTCCAGGATTCCATCTGCTGCATTCAGCTAGGCCCCTGTTGGCAGCATTACTTTGGTCAAAAGTTCCCTCTTGGTCAGCTCTTGTGGCCTAAGGCTTCAGCTCCTTTAGCTCCTGGTGCTGAGCTGCTCATGCTGAACGAGATGGCTCAGAGAGAAGAATACAGTTCATCCAATTCCTCCTGGGACACTGAGAGGGGAGGCTGTGGAAACTGGAGCATTGTTTGCTGTGCTCTCCTCCCTGCCCTTCACACCTTTCAGCACTTTGAAGCAGCCAAGAGCTTTCTCCAAGGGTGCAGTGAAGCAGCTGCTCCTGCTCCCAGCTCTGGCTCTTCCCACTCTCTGACCTTGACTGGTTTTGTCCCTCTTGCTGTGCCCTCTGTTCCCCCTGTGCTCGGTGGCTGCTGCCCAGGACTGTGGGACTGGCACAGATCAGGGGCTCCAGTCCCTCCTTTCTGTGCCCTTGGAGCTGCCTGCTCACAGCAGCCTTTTCCATCTGGAAGCTCCACATGGACAGGGAGTCCCCACCTCTGTTCCCTGCACAACCTCCAGGAGCCCAGGGCTGCCATCTCCAGTCCCTGCTGGCCCTGGGGGCTCCCAGGTGGCCCAGGCTGCTGTGACACCACTGCACTCGGGAGGGAAGAGTGGCAGGGGCTGTGCTGAAAGTCAGGTCCATGTGCTGCTGCTGCTGCTGCTGCTGCTGCTGCTGCTGCTGCTGCTGCTGCTGCTGCTGCTGCTGTGGGGGTCGTTTGCCCAGCCATGCCCCAGAGTCAGGGATCAGATCCAGGCCCTGCTGCTGCTCCCTCGGGATCAGACACAATTTGGGTGTTGCTGTCAGTGCCAGCAGAGGCGGTGGCTGCAGCAGTGGGTGCTGACAGTGCCCCAAGCCCCGGGGCCAGAGGGGTCCCTGGGCTGGGGGCTGGGAGGGAGCTGCCCCTTGTTCTCCCTCTGCCCCACACAGAGCTGGGCTGGGCACAAGTGGGGCAGCACAGCAAACAGGAGCCTGTGAGTCTCTGCCAGCCCTGTCTGCTCAGAGTTTGGCCCTTGCAGCTCCAGGTGGACAAAGGCAGCTGCTCCTGGCCCCTCTGTGTGTCCCCGTGCTCTGCAGTGCTGCTCCACCAGTCTGTGCCCAGCAATGGGGAAAAGCCTCAGCCCTGCAGGGCCAGGAGCTGCCGGGCTCTGCCTGAGCAGCTCAGCCAGAAGGAAGGAGCTGCTCCACACGGGAACCAGCAGCAGAGGACACGCCTTTTTTATGGCATGTTTTCTGTTTTAAAGAAAAGAAAAAGGAAAAAGAAAAGAAAAAAAGCCTCTATAAAATTTGGAAGATAAAAACACCCAAGTTTGCAGTGAAAAACCTTCTGTTTGAACTTTCAATTAAGAGGTAACTGGTCTTTTGAAACAGAAAACTCAGTTATTTACTTTGTAAATGAGCTGATGGCATTGATGCATCTTACTGGTCTCAGTAACCTTTTTAAAAAAGATTTTGGGGTTTGTTTCCAATATTATTATTTTAAATTGTGGTGAAACTGGTGGAAAGCAAGAAGAAATTCCTTTGTGCCCTGCCAGCTCCAAGCAGGACTGGGAATCTAAATTCTGTCACAGCCCAAATCCTTTAGAAGATGCCCTTCCTTCTCACCCTGTGAATGAGCTGCACATTCCCTTTGAAATTATCAGGGGTTTCTTAAAGAGAGTCTCACTTATGGCTTTTTGCTTGGTTTGGAAGTGCAGAAGGACAATTCTCCATCCTCAGCTCCAGACTGCACTGCCTTAGGAGCATGGCCCAATCGCCAGATTTTGTACAGTCATGACACTTCTAGAGGAAGAAGAAAGTGCAATTGCACAATTCCAGACAAGAAGAAATGAAGAGTGGAACTAATAAAACATCCTGTGGAGATCCAGGTGTTCAGCTGGGACTGTGGAGAGTTTGGGCTCTTGCCAACTGGATGTGTGTCTCTAACTGCAGTGTCTTGGCCTGCAGGAGAGTCTCACTCACCTGCAGAAGCACAAAGCTCAGGTGCTGTGCTCAGAACGGGCTCATCTGATGCAAAGCTGTCAGAGCCATGTGAGGGCAGAGCGGGCCCAGCCATGCCCAGGGCTGAGCCCAGCAGAGCCCTGGCAGAGCCCAGAGCAGCCTCAGCATCCACAGAGCCCGGCTGCAAGGAGAGAAACCAGAAACCGCCCGTCAGCTGAAGGCTCCTGTCCCCCTTGTCCCAGCTCCCGCCGTGCCCAGGCCATGCTGGCCGTGCCCAGAGCGGTGCCCAAAGCTGCCCATCATTGCTGCCTTGGGCACAGAGCAGGAGGGCAGGACTGTGCCCAGCCTGCAGCCAGCCATGGCACATCCAGCCCCTCAGAAACTGCCCAGAGCCAAAAAGCAGCTTGGCAGCCACTGAAGAATTCATTGCATCTGCCCCAGCAAAGCGGGGAACCTTTGGTGCCCGGCCAGGCCACGCTGTGCCCAGATCTGGGAGCATCCCCCTGGCTGTGGACTCACCCACAACTTGGGTGTGGATCTGTGCAGAAGGTGCCAGAATCCAAGTCCATCATCTTCAGCTGGCCAGGTCGAGGAACAGACTGTCATCATTGAGGTTGTCCTTGGTGTCTCCAGCAGCAGCCCCACCTGGTACAGCTTCTCCAGGGGCTCCTTCTCCTTCCCTGGGGGCCAGACCAGGCTGTCAGTGTTCTGCCCAGGGCCCCAGCCATCAATGAACCAGACAAGGAAACCCAGGTTGGATGGTGGCCACCAGTGCTTGCCACACCAGGTCTCCAGCTCAGCTCCAGCCCAACACCTGTGTGTTCCCTTCTGATGATCCCTGCTCAGAGCTACATCAGGACAAAACCAGTCTGGTTTGCTTTGCCACTGATTGCCAAGAGATGTGTGCAGCTGTTGCCTGCCAGGCTCCTGGATCCAACTGTGCCCGTGGATCTCTCCTATCTTCTGGGGCAGATGAACACCCTGCAGCCAAGGATCACAGAAAAGGTCTTCTAAGGACAGCCTGTCCAAGGGTTGTATGGACAAACACCTCTTAATAAAATCTTGGCACTCTGAAGAGAGAAACCAGAAATCACCAGTCAGCTGGAGACATTGTCTCCCTGTTCCTGTACCCAGGCCATGCTGGGTGTGCCCAGGACTGTGCCTAAACTTCCCTATGGATTCTCTATTTGGAGGAGAGCAGGAGAGCAGGACATGTGCCACCTCCTCAGCAGCTGCCAGAACAGGATGTTCACGAGCCTGCTGCTGTCTCCCAGCACTGGTACTCCCCCCGTGCCCAGGGATGAGGATCCACCTTGAGAGAGCCGTCGTGGGAACAAGATCCATCCCCAGATGATCTCCTGGCCCCTCCTGAACGGCTGCTTCCCCATGACCAGGTGGTACAGCAGAAGGCCCAGGGACCAGATCATTGCTGCCTCGCCGTGGTAGCGTTGGTGGTGGATCCACTCTGTTGGGCTGCAGGACAGGGCTCCTATGGAATACAGATGGAGTTCATCAGGGGGATGCTGCTGCTCCCAGAGCCTGGCCCCAGCATCCCTGGGCATGTGGGGGCTGCTCCAGTGGCACTTGGTGTGACCCACTGTCCTCTTGGCAGCACCTGGGACTTGTGTACAAACTCGGGGTTGGAAAAGAACTCACTGGAAGAGTGCAGCAGAAGCCCCATGGAGGCCCAGTCATGACATGCAAAAGAAAACCCTACCCAGTGGTGGAGAACATCCACTCTTCTCCCCACCTGCATGGCCCCCAAAAATGTTGATAAGCCAAGGCAAACAAGGGGAGCAGAGCAGTTCAAGCCCTTCCTTGCCTGCACACCAAACTGAGCGGTGCACAGGTCTGATCCCCCTCTCTGCTACCCCCATGGGGTTTTTATCGGCCTGGCTGCCCCAGCTCCAGCCCAGCCCAGGGCAGAGTGGGTGATGAAGGCTGTCAGCAGGGCTGGGAACGGGCACCACTCACACCCCCAGCCAAATGAACTTGGCTCAAGCATTGACCCCATCCCGGCTGCAATAGGGGGAAGCCCCGGTGCTACAGCCAGGCTGGGCCATGAGATGCCCAGGAGCATCCTCTGGGAGGGCTCATCTGCAAACTGGGTGTAAGTTGTCCTGGAGGAAGGTGCCACAGCCAAAGTCGATCAGTTTCAGCTCCCCAGTGGCCAGGTCGAGAGGATGTTCTCTGCTTTGATGTCCCTGAGCAGGACCCCGCAGCTGGTACAGTGCTGCACAGCCTCCAGCACCTGCTGGAACAGCTCCCACACCTCCTGCTCAAGCAGGAATCTCTGCTCCGCCTGCAAACCTGAGAGGTCCTGGCACCACTCCGGACGCTCCAGCACCAACAAGAAACTGTTGGGCAGCTCAACCCAACCCACTCCAGGAGCTGAATGACCCCAGCACACCCAGCACACCCGGCGGACACATTGGCCAGCCGCACGATCTCCAGGGGCAGGATCTCAGTGGGGCTTGGGCCCTGCCAGGGCTCTGGGACCCCTCACCCAGCCCGGGATGCTCTGCATCAGGGATGCAGCGCTCACCCTACGCCCGCTCTCCCAGCAGCGAACCCACCCGGTACCGCTCCTTCAGGCCCTGCTGCGCCTTCCCTGCCGGCGAGACGCGGCTGTCAGCGCTCGGCCCGGGGCCAGGAAAGGCCCCCGAGCGCCCCTCAGCCGCCCCGGGCCGGGCAGCCCCAGGCGTTCGCTCTTTGGAACGGGACAGCGGCGGCTCGGGGCCGGCGGCCGCGCTGCCGAGCGGCGGAGCTCGGGCCGGGGGAGCCGCAGCGCAGGCAGCGGGAGCGGCCGCGCCGCGTGTGTCCTCCGCGGGCCCCGGGAGGAGCCGGGGACGGGGCCGGGGCCGGGGAGGGGGAGGGGGGAAGGGACGGGGCAGCCCCTCCCAAGGCCGGGAGCATGGCCCGGCCCGGAATAAGGAGATGGACGCCGGGGAGGTGGGAGGTGGGAGGTGGGAGGTGGGAGGTGGCAGGGGTAGAGCACCAAACGAAGAGTGCAAGAGGCTGTGGGACAGTGGGAGAATGAGATGAGGACCAAGAGAAGAGACACAGCGGGTCTGTGGAATCGCTGCTCTTCTGCCGCTGCCGAAGTGCCGGAAGCGTTTGTCCGCGTGTCCGTGTGTCCCTTCCCCGTGTGTCCGTTCCCCGTGTGTCCATTCCCCGTGTGTCCATTCCCCGTGTATCCATTCCCAGTTCCGCCCCTTGTGCCCCACAGCCAAGCCCCGCTCCCCTCGGGGCAGCACGGGCCGCTCCGCTCCAGGGCCGAAGCAGAGTCACGGAGCATCTCTTCTTCCTGCACCCACACCAAAACCACCGTCTTGTTTAGCTTCTTCTTCACTAGATTCGAACTTCTATTTCTGGCAATCTTGCAATTTGCACCTCGTGCTCGCATGCCCCGGGCCCCATCCCGCCCGCCCGCCCCTCTCTGCGGTCTGTTCCTCACAAGCAAGCAAAGCGCTGTCCGGACTCTCCCCTGGAGCAGAGGAAAGTGCTGAATGAGGAGCCTGGCAGCGCCAGGCAGAGCCAGCCCCGTGGGAGGGCAGAGCAGCACATGAGGAGTGAGAAATGCAGCCCCTGCAGGGCAGCGCTGCTCCCCGGCCGCTCCGGGTGGGCAGCGGCAGCAGAGGGGCCACACCCGGCTCGGTGCCCTCGTCCCCAGGGCTGTTCCTGTTTTCTTGTCCAGTTCCAGGAGAAAATCGGAGACTGCCGAAAGGAGGATTAAAATAAAAGAATGAAACTGCTATTTTTGCCCAGTTTGGTGCCAATCCGATATAGCAGCTCAGTTCTCAGCTGCCTGCCTCCTCCCTGCCAATCCAGCACTTTCAGCCTGGAGCAAAGGCCCTCTCTGCAGAGAAAGTGCTGGCTGCTTTATTTCTCCTGCTGTTCATCGGCACAGCTAGAAAAGCAAACTAGTTTGGATCCTGAGTCTGTCAAGACACGTGAGCTTTGCCATGTTAAGTCAAGACACAGAGCCTTGACCCCTGCACAATGTCCTAGGAATGACCTTTGTTGCTGCTGTGTATTGTCCCTGCTGAGGGTGAAATACTGTGGGAGCACGTGCCCTGTCTCTAGAACTCACAGCCGACCAAAGCACTGTGCTCTAAAATCTGGCATTTGCAGGTTTCTGGTGTGTCCAGCATTGCTTTCAAAGCCAAACAGGGAGAAGGCAAAATGTGTGTAGCTAATGATACTGTACAGTGCATAAAACTTCCTGAGTCCTAGGTATTCAAGATACGATCAGTTTGGAATTACTGTGATGTAGAACCAGAAAAAGGGAGCATATAAGGAAAGGAATTAATAGTATATGTGAACATCTTGGGTTGTTTCTTTCCATTTTCATTTCACTTCTGGAAAGCTCTCCTGCTTCTTGAGAATCTTCTCCACGGTGATGTTTGCTCTTTCCGAGAACCTTTCCTGGAGAACGAGGTCGAGCTCCTGTCACAAGATGTGCCACCAACTGCAGCTTCTCTTGGCTTTCCACACTGTGAGGGCAGCACGATTTTTGCAGCAAAGCAGGATAAGTGTTTTGAGAACTTGACAACTTGTTCTTTCTTTTCCTTGTGGGCTGGGAAATTGTGCTGGGGGTAAGGTTTTCATTGTTATTGTTCTAATCTAGGGAAACAGGAAGTGGTACCAGGAATTGTTAGGGAATGCAACCCTGACTGAATGCAGAGAAAGAATCTCCAGAGCCTGCAGCCAGAAGTGGAGAGTTGTGTCATAATCATTCCAACACCCCCATGCACATCTTGAAAGTGATCTAGAAGATGAAAATGGGCTGACAGAGGGAGTTGGTTTCTGTGTTCAGTTTAGCTGATTCTACATCTCTTGCACTGGTATAAATCAAGAGTACCATCAGTTCATGACAAGCACCAGAACAAGCTGGACCTCTCTGAGTAGATGACTGAAAGAATCTGAAAAGGAGAAATGCAGGGAATGAACTTTGTGTGTAAGAAGGGGAATCTTTTCCTAATAATTTCCAATTCATTCCCTCTGCTTTTGTCCTTCATAGCAAGGCTATTTGCATCCCAGATTCCCCATGAAATGAGAACCCTGAGCTTGTGGAAGTGCCTGAAGGATGCCCTGTTCCTCTGCAGGGACACTCAGGCTGAAACAGGAACCTGAGGCCTGTGTGGGGAAGCCTCCTCAGAGCTGGAATTTGTGCTGGGGAAAGGCTCCATTTCAGCCTTTCTTGACTCATTGCTGTGAAGGGACCGAAATAAAAGGGGAACAAGCAGGGCCCGACCCCTTCTCCTTTGGGAGGAGCCATGAGGGGCTGTGAGGGGCTGTGAGGGACTGTGGGAGGCCAGGCACCTCATGGAACAAGGGGTCCATTGTGACACTGTGGAACCAAGGAGATCGTTGTTGTCAGTACAAAAGGTAACGGAACCAAAAGTTCATTGTGACATTGCAGGGCCTCAGGGAACCATGGAGACCATTATGGCACTTCATGACCCACTGGAACCAAGGGGCCATTGTGACATTCCAGGGCCTTGTATAACCCAGGGGTCATTGTAGCATGGCAGGGCCTCATGGAATCAAGGGGATCGTAGTGACACTGTGGGGCTCCATGAGACCATGGGGACATTCTGACTCTGTGGAACCAAGGATACCATTGTTACACATTGTGACACCAAAGGGCCATTGTGAACTGCAGGACCTCGTGGAACCAATGAGACCAATGTGACATTGCAGGGCCTCACGGAACCAAGGGGCCATTGTGACAGTACAGGGCTCCATGGAACCAAGGGGCCATTGTGACAGTACAGGGCTCCATGGAACTAAGAACTCATGTAACAGAGAGGGGCCCAATGGAATCAAGGTGCCATTCCATACTTCAGGGCTTCATGGAACCAAGGTGCCATTGTGATACTGTGGAACCAAAAGAGACCATTGTGACACTGTGAGGCCTCATGGAATCCTGGAGACCATTCTGACACTCTGGGTCCCCACAGAACCAAGACGCCATTGTGACACCACAGGGCCTCATGGAACCAAGGCAACCATTGTGACACTGCAGGGTCTCATGGGCACAAGGGCCCAGTGTGACACTCTGGGTCTCCATGGAAGCAAGGGGCCAGTGTGACACAGCCAGGCCTCGTGGAACCAAAGAGACATTCTGGCATTGTGCAGTCCCGTGGAACCAAGGAAACCATTTTGACACTGCAAGGCCTCATGGAAGCAAGGGGCCATTGTGCCACTGCAGAGCCAAGGAGACCATTGTGACACTGCTGGGCCTCATGGAAACAAAAATCTGTAGTGATACTATGGGGCCACATGGAACCAAGGGGCAATTGTGATGCTGCAGGGCCCCAAGGACACAAAAGCATGGAACAGGTCTGGCTGGCTTGGTCTTCTGGGGATGGCCTAACTGTTCCAGCTGGCCTTGCCATGTTGAGGGTTGCTTCTCATCTGCCCCTGAAACCTTGGAGTTCCATGCTTTCCTTCCTGTGGGAAAGAACTTTCCTTCTCCTCCAGGTGCCCAATGGACAAAATTGGGATACCTCCACCAAATGTGATTATATTCTTGGATGGCTCCCATATGAAACCTGCCAGGACAGGCAACTCTTAGGGGCCACCTTGCATCTGCCTTTAAAACAGTGAGGGGCCATGCTTTTGTTTCCATGGAAAAAAACATCTTTCATGTTCAGGCGTTCATGGCCTAAATTGGAAATCTGCCTCCAAAACACATTATATCTAAGGACAGCTCCAAGAAAAAAGCTGCAAGAAATGTCTAAGTTTCTTTGGCTTCCTTAGGGCAAGCTCTCATCTGCCTTTGAAACACTGGGGCTCTTCCCTTCCCATGGAGAAGAACTGTCATTGCAATCCAGGGACTCACAGGTGAAATGGAATTCCACTTCGAAAACTCTACAAATATCCAAAAGTTGCTTTCAGACAAAAGCTGCAAGGACAGACAGGTCTGGCTTGCCTTGGCCTCTAGTGTACCTCTTGTCCAGGTGCCCATGGACTCAAGCACTTGACCACTGCGTAGGGACAAAGGAGCTCTGTGCTGAGTGGAGTGGAGACTGATGACAGCAGAAGAGAGCCCTGGGAGGGATTGAAGATCAGTTTCAGAGATGGGGAAACCTTGGACATAGAGAAAAACAGCCAGAGAAAGAAAGAATTAATGCCAAGTGCAGCTAGGGTGGTCCAGAGTTGACAAAAGGATAAAGGAATTTCTCTTGCAGGGCAGGCCTGTGGTGCAACACATCCCCCAGAAGGAGTCTGGAGCAGCCCAAGGCTTTGTGTGTGCAGGCAGAGGCAGGCAGGAGGCAGAGCTGTCAGCAAAGGAAGGGGCCAGCGAGGTGGGGCAGCCGGGGGATGACGACAGCCTGCAGGGACAGAGGCGCAGGGCATGGACACCGTAGGACAGCCTGGGCTGCAGAGGGCACAGGGATGGGCAGCAGCTGAAAGGCCCTGACACAGCCAACTCCTGCAGCACTTGGGCCATGCAGGCTGGCCCTGGGCCTGAGGCCAGCAGGGGACAAGTGAGCCTTGCTGTGCTGGGGCCTCACTGCCTCCTTGTCCCTGCTCAGCAGCCTGGCAGGGGCCGCCCCATGGTGCTGCCCTTGGCATTGCACATGCCCAGAGCCCAGTGGCCCGGGAAGAGCCCTGAGCAATGAGGGAGGGACAGGATCTGCCTTGCCAGGGGCTGGGGCTCAGCCCTTGGCCCTTTGCATTCCTGAAACACATCCAGGTTTGCTCAGCATCAGAGACAACTTTCCCTTGTTTGTCCCCACCTGTCATCAGTGCCTCCAGTGTTCTGCTTTAACTGGAACCTGGGGACACTTTCACAATCATATCCCTCAGTGGAATCCATTAAAACTTCAAGAAACTTTGGAGTCTGAATCTGCCTCTGAGTTCTTGAGGAATTTTCCTTCAGCTCCTTTTCAGGGACTGATGTCCAGGGACTCAGCACTGTCAGAAAATCCCAGTTCTACAGAGATGGGGCAACTGAGAGGGGTTTTAAAATATTCTCTTCCATTATCAGTCTCCTTGGAGGGTGAAACATCAGAGATGTAAAACTCAATGCCATTCTACCAGAAGCCAAGTTATTTCCTTGTTATAAAACCTTAGAAATGTTTTTCAGCATATTAGCTTTTTCCACACAATGGTGCTAATAATTCTAAAAACAATATCCTATTATTTTACAACACACGGTCTTGCCACAATGCATCTTTCACAGTTCTAATTCTCAAAAATATCTGGTATTTTTGCAAGGCCACCGTTTGAAACTTGTTTCTAGTTCAATCTGTCTCTCAGCAATGTCTTCTCTATTCCAGGGCCATTCTGAGTCAGCACACCTTATCTCAGAGTTTGCATCCAGATGTCCAAGAGTGTGTGAGCTTTCAGTCAGGCTTTGAGAATCCTTTACAAATCCATTTCTCACAAATATCAATCACAGAGTGCTGCAATCACCTCTGCTCTAAAGAGAACATTAGTAAAATACATTCTTGAAAATTGGAATGGATATTTCTAAGAAGGTCTTTGTCATATTTCTCCATAACTGGAGTTGAAAAACTTCTGAATGAATGGCACCAAACCAGAGGGAAATCAAGGCAGAACCGTGGTTTGAATTTCCAGAATTCAGTCATAATCAAACTCTAAATTTTCTAATACTGTTCATGGGTCCCACTGAGGGACACGACTGAGAAAGTGTCCCCAGGTTCCAGTGAGAGCAGGAAATTGGAGGCAGAGATGACAGGTGGTGTGGGAAATGCAGGCACGGAGAGTTCTCAGGGCCTTGTGCATACAGGCTCAGAGACTGAGATGGATGCAAGGTTTGACCTAAGACCTTGGAGAAATCTTGGACAATCAGAGCATGAAAAGTAAAATAGGTATAAAACAAGAATATAAGTTTTAGTTCAAGTAGAAATATGTTTTAAGCAAACAGAAATATGCATTATGTAAGCAAAGCAGTATGTTAAGTAAGATAGTAAAAGATTGTAAAGTTTAGCAATAGAACTTGTAATAAAGTTAATTAGAAGTTTAAGATATATCAATGTAGGTTTGTGAAGTGTTATAGGATTGGTTGAAAAATGATGCATTTCTGAAAAGCCATGAGAAGGAAAGCAATTAATGATTGGTGTAAAAGGATGCTGGCAAACTTCACAGAAGTATTTGATTGGATAAAAAGCTAACATAAAGCATTGTAACTAAGAATGAGGCAGCTTCTGATATTATGGTGTTGGATGTAACACCTTTAATGTCTCACCCTTCTATGAGACTGACACCATGAGGCCATAAACCATCTTTTACAACGTCTCTCAGTTGCCCACTCCCTTACTATATCAATGTTCCAATGCACATTTTTTGACATCAGACATGACTAATGGAATCAATAGGGGCTTATGGACACCAGGTCTATCCCATTAAAGTCAATAGGGATTTAGGGACACTTGGCAAATCCATTAAAGTCAGTGGGGATTTTGATGAAATTTGGTCCTAAAAGGGGGAAATTTGGGTAAATTTGGGGGAAATTATGTGCTGAATTCTGGGAATTTCTACTTCAGGATAATAGTGCTGATGCTCTGGATGTCCTGGATGAATTCCTGGAGGCCAATCCGGAATCCCTAATCCCTCACCTGCGGTCCATGCTTGAGCTGTGCCTCCAGACAAGCCTAAAAATGTCCATTTTCAGTCCTAAATCTGGGAATTTTGAGCCCAAAACTGGGATCTTTAGCACCAAAATTTTGGGACGTCAGCTCTGCCCATTGAAGTCAAAGGGGATTAAAGAACACCAGATCTACCCCAGTGAAATCAATAGGGATTTTTAGGGACACCAGGTCTACCCATTGATAGGGCTTGATTGGGAAGAGTTACTGTTTAAACTGGAACCACTGGGAAGGGTTAAGGGGTGACTGGGAGCACTGAAGCAAAAGTGGGATCACTGGGAGGGATTTGTAGAGACAAATGGAGATAAACAGAACTCCAGGTCTAACACTTTGAAATCAATAGGAATTTAGGGACAGCAGGTCTACCCTTTAAAGGCAATGGGGTTAAGGGGCACCAGGTCTACCCAATCAAAGGAATGAGGATGTTTGGGACACTCGTTTTGGGAGGCCCCAGGGATTTTTGGTAATCCAGGTATCCAAGGGGTACCCAGGTGTACCCAGGTGATTTTTGGGGGTACCCAGGTGATTGCTGGGGGGGATCCAGCTGATTTTGGGAAATATCCACGTGTACCCAGATAATTTTCAGGGATATCCAGGTTGTTTTTGGTGCATCCAAGTGCCCTGAGTCACCCTGACAGGCCAGGAGAAGATGATGGCCACTGTCCTCCCAGTCAACATGGACACAGATGACCCTTGGCAGCTGCGGGGCTGTCACAGGGCACCCCAACATTCAGGGGGTACCCCAACACTCCAGGTGAGGACATCAGGGATGAGAGGGAGCCCTGAGTTACCTCAGGAGAGGATACAGATCAGGTACAGCCAGGTGCTTTGGTGCATGGGGTTGGTGAAGATGGTATTCTGCAGCAGCTCCAGCTCTGGGGTGGGCAAAGGAGGCACCTCAAAATCTCAGGGGGGGAAGTGGAGGAAACCCCAATATCTCAGTGGGGGCACCCAGGTATCCAGGAGTTCAGGTCTACCCATTAAAGTCAATGGGGATTTAGGGAAACCAGTTCTACTCATTGAAGTCAATGGAGTTTTAGGAACACCAGATCTACCCATTCAACCCAACAGAACCACGAGCTCCCACTTTAGGTGAGGGAGGGCCTGGAAAATTTTGGGGATCCCACAAAATTGTGTGGGTTTTTCTGGGGAATCCCTCACCTTCCTTCAGCCTACCAGAGGGCAGTGCCCTTGCCATAGTTCCTGGTGGGCATCAGCAGCCCCAGGCAGTGTTGCCAGGCCAAGAATCTGGGGAAGCTGTGGCTCAGCAAGGCCCTGGTGAAGGCCAGCTCAGCCCTGAGGTCCTGCCTGGCCACAAGGGCCTAATAGAGTTCCCAGGTGTGGACTGGGAAGGCACCAGTATAAACCAATAAGCACTGTGAGCCACTCCCAAGCTCCTGAGGCCTGTGACAGCAGCTCCCAGTATAAACCAGTAGGGCCTCATGCACCCAAACCCATTCCCAGTGTAGTCTAGGGAGGCTCCTAGTGTGGTCCTGAGGCTCCAAGGTTTATACTGGGAGGGCACCAGTATAAACCAGTAAGCACTGGGAGTCACCACTGAGCCCATGGCGGCAGCTCCCAGTATAATCCAGTAAGGCCAGCACAACCTGAAGTCACTCCCAATAGGTCCCAGGCCCCATCCCAGTATAAATCAATGAGGCCAGCATCCCCAGAATTTGCTCCCAGTGGAGAACCAAGCATCCCCAAGCCCCCTCCCAGTATAACCCAATAAACCCCAGTTTAACCCAGTAAAATCCAGAATATCCCAGTATAAACCACTACAACCCAGTATAACCCCCAGGACCACATTCCAGTATAAACCACTATAACCCAGTATAACCCTGTAAAACCCAGTATAACCCAGTGACCCCCAGCACCCCATCCCAATATAAACCAGTATAACCCAGTATAACTCGCAGTTGGCCACCAGGTCCTCCCAGCCAGCAGGGGGCGCTGCAGCGCCGCCCAGCACCCAGCCCTGGTGGTGCCACACCCCGTAGGATTTGGGGTTCACCCCCAGGCACTGCCCCATAAACGACAGCTCCAACAGCACCCTGAAACCTGTATAAACCAATACGGACCAGTATGGACCAGTGTAAGTGGTAAAACCAGTAAACAACAGTGTAGTGCAAACCAGTTGTAAACCAGTACAAACCAGTATAGACCAGCAAAAACCAGTATGTACCACTACAAACCAGAAAATATGTAAAAACCAGTACAAACCAGTGAAAACCCTTGTCTGTGTCAGGAGCCAAGCTGGCTGGGCCCGGTAACAAACCTGCTGCCCAAAGTCAGTAGAAATGTTACGACCCATTTCAAACACCTCAACACCCATCCCTTCACGCACCAAGTGATTTGGAAAGACATGAGCACACATCTTTCCTCTCACATTGATGGTTCCTGTGCTGGTGACAGTCTGTTAAACCCAGCCTTCAGCCTGAGCTCTCTGCTGTTGCAGTTCCATGCACAGAGGTTGTTGTCTCTCAGCCCTTCCATGGGCAGGCCGGTGTTCAGCCATCTCCAGGACAGCAGGGCCCCAGCCCACGTCACTGTGCCCTGGGGAGACAAAAACCATCACTCCAAATGTCCCCTTCTCCTCCTTCTTCCCAGGCATTTGGCCCTGGCATTGGGTTTTGCTGCTGGGTGCCACAGGGAAAAGGAAACCCCTGTGACACTATGGGGCACATGGAACCAAACATCCATTGTGACACTACAGAACCTCACAGAACCAAGAGTCCATGGTGACACAACAAGGCCTCAGAGAACCAAGAGAGTCCAAAGGACTAAAACATTCCTTGCATATGTCTGCCTTGGGAAGAGAAGCCTCCTGGGTGGCAGCTTAGGCTTGGCACACACTTCAGGACGGTGTCTGTTTGTAATGGGAAACTCAGGAGTTTTATCTTGCTACAGAAAAAGAAAAGGAAGAAAATCCATGCTTGCCTGAGTGCAGCCAGTTCTCAAAGCAAAGCAGGTCCCAGGTGAGTGAGGACAGACAGGATGGGGTTGGGCAATGTGGAGCAAGGTTGTGCACACTGGGTCAGACCTCAAGGCACAGCTTCTGTGAGCAGGCCAGACCTCCTGAGGAGAGACACTGCATCAATATCAATCACAGAATTCTGCAATCACCTCTGCTCTAAACAGAATAGTAATAAAATAAACACTTCAAAATAGGAATGGATATTTCTAAGAAGCTCTTTGGCATATTTGTCGATAACTCGAGTTGAAAACCTTCCTAATGAACTGCACTGAACCAGAGGGAAATCAAGGCAGAACTGTGGCTTTTAGGAAACCTCTCAAGAATTCAGTCATAATCAAACTCCAGTTTCTGATGCCATTCATGTGTCCCAGTGAGGGACATGACAGAGAAAGTGTCCCCAGGTTCCAGTGTGAGCAGGAAATTGGAGGCAGAGATGACAGGTGGTGTGGGAAATGCAGGCACAGAGAGCTCTCAGGGCCTTGTGCAGGCTCAGAGATTGAGATGGATCCAAGGTTTGACCTCAGACCTTGGAGGTGGCTTGGAGAATTAGAGCAGTGAAAAGCTTAGCAATAGAACCTTCTATAACGCTAGAATCTTAAGATATATCACTGTAGGTTTGTGAAGTGTTATATAATTGGTTGAAAAATGACACATCGTGGCAAAGCCATGGGAAGCAAAGCAATTCATGATTGGTGTAGAAAGACTCTAGCAAAGTTCATTGAAGTATTTAATTGGTTAAAAAACTAACATAAGTCATTGTAACTAAGAATGAGGTGGCTTCTGATATGATGGTGTTGGATGTAACACCTTTAATGTCTCACCCTTTTATGAGACTGATGTAATAAAGCAATAAGCCATCTTTTTTATTGTCTCTTGGTTGCCCCATCTTTTGTAACATTAATCTTCCAAGGAGGATTTTTTGGACATCTGGTCTACATCTCGAAATCAATGGGGATATAGCAAAATCAGGTATACTCTATAAAAAATTAATAGGAATTTAGGGACATCAAGTCTACCACATTAAAGTCAATACGGATTTAGGGAAACCAGGTCTACCCATTATAGTCAGTAGAGATTTTGCAGAAATTTGGGGTTAAAATGGGGAAAATTTGGGTAGGTTTGGGGGAAATCTTGGGCTGAATTCTGGGAATTTCTGTTCCAGGATTGCAGTGCTGATGCTCTGGAAGTCCTGGATGAATTCATGGATGCCAATCCCAAATCCCTGATCCCACATCTGAGGCTCATGCTGGACTTGTGCCTCCAGGTAAACCCAAAAATCTCCTTGTTCAGCCCAAAATCTGGGAATTCCAAGGCCAAAACTGGGATTTTTAGCACCAAAAATTTGGGGACATCAGGTCTGCACTTTGAAGTCCAAGGGGATTGAGGGATACCAGGTCTAGCCATTAACAGGGCTTGATTGGCAGGGGTTGCTGGTTAAACTGGGAGCACTGAGAGTGGCTAAGGGGGAGCAATGGGGTTACTGGGAACACTGAGGCATAAGTGGGACCACGAGGAGTGATTAGTAAAGATGAATATGGATAAACAGGATACCAGGTCTACCCTATTGAAGTCAATGGGAATTTAGGGACAAAATCTACCCTGTAGAGTCAATGTGGATTTAAGGGCACAAGGTCTACCTTGTCAGGGCAATGATGACTTAGGGACACCAGTCTGAGGGGGGGCCCAGGGGTTTTGGGTGACCAAGGTGTCCAAGAGGTACCCAGATGTATCCAAGTGATTTTGGGGTGATCCAGGTGTATTCAGGTGATTTTTGTTGGTACCCAGGTGATTCTGGGTGTACCCAGATGTAGTCAGGTGATTCTGGAGGGTAACCAGGTGATTTTCAGGGATACCCAGGTGTACCCAGCTGATTTTTAGGGAGATCCATATGTATCCAGGTGATATGTGAGGGTAGTCAGGTGATTTTTGGGAGGATCCAGGTGCATCCAGGTGATTTTTGGTGGTAACCAGGTGATTTTCAGGGGTACCCAGGTGTACCCAGCTGATTTTTGAGGCACCCACATGATTTTGGGGTTGCTCAGGTGAGTACTTGACAGGCTGGGAGAAAATGATGGCCACCCTTGATCCTCTTGGTCAACGTGGACACAGATGACCCTCTGTGGGGATGGGCTGTCGTGGGGCACCCCAACATTCGGGGCACACCCCAAAACTCCAGGTGAGGGCCCCAGGGGTGGAGGGGAGCCCTGAGTTACCTTGGGAGAGGATGCAGCACAGGTACACCCGAGCACTTTGGTCTGTGGGGTCGGTGAAGACGGCGTTCTGCACAAGCTCCAGCTCTGGGGAGAGCAAAGGAGGCATCCAAACTCTCAGGGGGGCAGTGAGGTCACCCAATGATGCACAGAAAATCTTTATAATCCACAAAGTAAGTTATAGATATGTATTTTACTCAGCACTGAGGTGCATGGGGGATAGCTCCTCCAAAAACCTGCACACCTTCAGCAACCTGCACCTCTCTTTTTATTCTCTACAAACTAGGATTGCACAATACTCCAAATACATATTAATTTCCTAACCACCCCTGCTTCATATTAAAATTAGCTCCACGCCTCTTTGAGACTGCACACTGCTCCTTGTTGGTCACTCTGGTGGTCATCTGGGGGTCCTTGGGATGAAGTAAAGAGTCTTCCTCTCAGTTGAACTTTTCACCTCGCCTTCTTTGAGCATGCATATTAGTCTTTGGTCACTTTCCAGATCATACACCAGATTTTTCTGGATCAGTGGTCTAAGACATCCCCCTTATCTGGAAGGGGCCTCACTCTTCCATCTTGATTGTGCATTCTTGCCCTCTATCTTATCTTGTAGCCTTGCTCTGTCCTCCTGTTCTTGCAAAAGTGAATGTTAAGCATTCATAGCATCTTTTCAGCGCCCTTCTAGTTAAAGCATCCACCTGTAGTTTTATCCTTAACACTTTAATTTTAATTTTAATTGCCTCTGTTTCAGTGTCACAATGGCTCCTTGGTTCTATGAGCCCCACAACTTCATCCTTGACCCTTGGTTCCATAGGGATCTTGATTTTCACAATGGTCCCCCTCATTCCATGAGATACCAGAGTGTCACAATGGTCTCTTTGGTTCCATGAGGTTCCAGAGTGTCTCCATGGTGTCTTTGGATCTGCTGCTGTCCTTGTCAAAACTGACCCATGGTTCCATGAGGTTCTGCAGTGTCACCATGGTCACTGTCAGAGGCTGGATGAGATCAATGTCCCAGACACCTGGGGATGAGCTGTCAATCAGTCACACAGTGGGGTGGTGCTGACCCAGGCTCTGATTGCCCCAGCAATCACAAGTCCCACCTGGGGGAGGCCCATGAAGGCCCAGGGGCTTAAAACACAGAGCAGGAGCTCAACCCATGGTCCATACCCTTCCTTCTCCTGGGGTCTGTGTCTCACCCACACTGGAACCCTAGGAGCTGGGAGCCATGTGTGTGTCTGTCTATAGAGCTTCTGTCCTTTTGTCTCTCTCTTTCCTCTCCTTCTAATGCTCTTTATATGGAACAGTTTGGGGTACCTCAACATCTTAAGTGTTTAAATGTTTCTAAGGTAAAATGGGAAAAGTTAATGAAGTTACTGCTATGATAAGTGTTTTATGTTGACTAGGATGTTTTATTAAATTCTTTTCCAAAGTTCCTTCATTTTCTATACTTTGCCAGCAAAATTTTTATGTCATTTGATCTCTTGAGAATATCTGGCTGGGGTTCCTCCTTTGTACCAAACTCAAGTAAAAGAACCTTTGGTCACCCCCAGCATTTCAGTGTTCTGGGGTGTTACAGCCCTGCAGGCTCACCATGGCCTCTTGTTTCCATCAGGCCCTGCTGTGTCACACTGGCCCTTGGTTCCATGAGCATCTGGAGTGTCACACAGCTTGATGACATTTGTCCTTGCTGCCCCTGCCATCCCACTGCCCCAGGAACAGCCCCGAGCCCCCCGTGAGGGACAGGCCCTGCTGGCCCAGGCCTGGGCTCAGGCCTTGGCCTTTCTGCTTCCTCCAGCCAGCCCAGGCCTTGCTCAGCATTGCAGTTCCCTGCTCACAGCCTCGGGCTCCTGCAATCCTGGCCCCAAGGACCTGCTCTCACCAGTCCCTGGGGAGCCTTTGGCAGTCCCTGCCCTCAGTGGGGCCAGTGATGCTCCAAGGGACTTGGAGTTTTGCTTCTGACTCCTGGAGCAGCTTCTTCAACCTTCTCTCAGTGCCTGAAGGTCCTGGACTCAGCCCCAAATCCACAGAGAGGCTCATTAAAATATAGAAAGCCCTCAGGAGCTCTTTGTCTTCCTTCAATTGTCTTCATATCTTCAGGCGTTGTGCATCTGCTTGGAGCCAGTTTGGAGGAAGATTTCGATGTGCAACTCATGACTTTTTCTTTTTGTTATCGAGCATGTTTTTATTTTTCAGTTTAGAGAAGGAGACGGGTTTCAAGGATTTCCCATGTGATCTTGATGCTGAATGTCTCCTTAGGAGGTCTGGGCATGCAGAAGAATGAACCCCTTGCAGGCTGACCCTGTTTGGACAACCTGCTCCTCACCCCCAACCTTACCATGTCTGACATTGCCCACCTGGGACTGACATCCCTGTGCCCTGCACCAGAACCTTGTCCCCTGAGCTCTGCAGCTGGCTGTCCCAGCCCATTGCTCCATGTCCCACCTGCTCTCCTCAGGGCTCTGCCTGCACACAGGCCCAGGAAAAGTTTTCCTGTTTGTGAGGACAGAATGGAAAAGCCTGAACAGGTTTCCTGAACAACAAACCCCACTGAGGAACCACATGCTCAGTCCAGGCTGCCTGGAATGATGCCACATTTCTACAAGGGCCAGTGTGAGCAACAATGATCTTTGTAAGCAGAATTCTCTGAGTCTTTCAGCTGAATTTTATGTCTCTGTTCTTTCTCTGGATCTCTGTTGCAGATGGAAGCTGCTGGTGCCATTCTCACCTTTAACCCCACGTTTGAATGCAGACAGATGTTCCCAGGTGTGTTAAGCAGGTGCTGCTCAATGTTTATGCAAAGCTTTGGTTTGCTCATGGAACCAAGGAGACCCTTGTGACACAGCAGGGGCTGATGGAAGCAAGGAGACAATTGTGACAGTTCAGAGCCTCACAGAAACAAGGCTCCATTGTGACACTGAGGGGAATTATGGAATCAAGGAAACCATTATGACACAGCCGGGCCACATGGAATCAATGTTCCATTGTGACAATGCAGATCCAAGGAGACCATGGTGACACTGTGGGACCTCATGGATCCAAGGGTCCACTATGACACTGAAGAACTTCATGGAACCCAGGGTCCAGTGTGACACAGCAGTTCCTCATTGGAACAAAGGAACCATTGTTGACAGCCCAGAAACTCATGGAACCAAGGGGCTGTGGTGGCACAGCAGGGCCACATGGAACCAAGGAGACCTGTGACATTTAAGAACCTTATAGAACCAAGGGTCCACTATGACACTGCACAAACAAGGAGACCATGGTGACACCTTGGAAGCTCATGGAACCAAGCAGCCATTGTGACACTCCAGGGCCTTGTTGAACAAGGGAAACAATTGTGACACTCCAGAACCCCATGGCACTAAAGGTTTACTGTGACACAGCAGGGTCCCATGGAACCGTGGGTCCATTGTGACAATTCAGATTCCCAGGAGACCGTGGTGAGACTACGGAAGCTCATGGAACCGTGGGTCCATTGTGACACTCCAAGGCCTTGTGGAACCAAGGGTCTGTCATTAAACTGTGTGGTGTCATGGAGCCATGAGCCATTGTGACACAGCATGGCCACATGGAGCCAAGGGGCCATTGTGACACTGTGGATTCAAGGAGACCATTGTGACTGAGGAATCTCATGGAACCACGAGTCCATTGTTACACTGTGGGGCCCTGTGGATCCAAGGGGATCACAGTGACATTGCAGGGCCTCATGGAACAATGGAGACTGTTCTGACACTTTGGGACCCCCTGGAACCAAGGGGCCATTTCAGCATGGCAGGGCCTCATGGAATCAAGGGCACTACAGTGAACACTGTGGGTCTGCATGGGATGAAGGGACCATTCTGACACCATGGAACCAAGGATACCATTGTGACACTATGGGGCACCATGGAAACAAAGGTCCATTGTCACTCAGCATGGCCTCATGAAACCATGGAGGCCATTTTGACACTTTGAGGCCTTGTGAAACCAAAGGGCCATTGTGGCACTTGAGAGCCTTGTGGAGCCAAGGGGACCATAGTGACACTGTGGGGCTCAGTAAAACCAATGGTCTGTTGTGACACCGTGGGATCTCATGGAATCAATGGTCTGTTTTGACACTGCAGGGCCTTATGGAATCATGGAGACTATTGTGACACTACAGGTAATGCCTTGGAGAGGCTACCTAGAACAGAGACTAGACAAGGTTAAGAGAATAAACTGTGTATTTATTAAAGGCCTTCAATAGATTCACCTTGGGCAGTCAAAAGCCTCCCAGGGTCTACACTTAAGATGGACTGTGATAATGAGTTTTTCAGAAAGATTTAATTTTGGTCCATTTGCATATCAGAGGTTAATCCTCCAATAACAGCTTCAGGTAATAAAGCCATATTACCTCAGTTTACTCACCCTTGAATTCACTTTTGTTTACACTTTTCAGAGCCTGAGGCTGTAGGGTGTCCTTGAGTTTCAGGCCTAGATGAATTGTTTTGTTTGACCAAAATGTGAATACAGTTAACTAACATTTTGTATGAAGTTTAGAGTTATGCACTATTGCAGTACTGAATTTGAAAAATATAAAGGCTAAAATCTTAAGACATCACAGGACTGACTGAACCAAGGGGCCACTGTGACACTTTGCAGCCCCGTTGAACCAAGGAGTCCATTGTGACACTACAGAGCCCCATGGAACTAAGGATTCATGGAACAGTGCAGGACCCCATGGAAACAAAGGTCCATTGTGACATTGTGGGACTTTATGGAATCCTGGAGGCCATGATGACACTTTCAGGCCTCGTTGAATCAAGGGGCTCTGCAGGGCCTCATGGAACCAAGGAGACCCTTCTGCCAATGTGAGTCCCCATGGAACCAAGGGTCCATTGGGATACTCTGGCACCAAGGAGACCCCTGTGACATTGACAGGCCTCATGGAAACAAGGGACCATTGTGACACTGTAGAACCCCATGGAAACAAGAGGCCAGGGTTACACATCTGGGCCTCATGAAACCAAGGGAATAGGTCACAGGTCTGCTTGGCCTGATCCTGGCATGTCGAGGGCTGCCTCTCATCTGCATCTGGAGCAATGGGGCTCTGAGCTTTCCTTCCTGTAGAACAGAACTTTCCCTTCTTCCTGGTGCCCAAGGCTGAAATTGGTAGTCCCCCTAAAAAATAAAAAATATTAAAGAATCTCTATATAGAGCCAAAATCCCAGCCAAAATCTGCCAGCACAGACAGCTGGCTGGCCTTGGCCTCCTGCAGGTTGTCTCTCATCTACCACCAAACACCAGGGCTCTGTGCTTTCCTTCCAGGGGAAAAGAACTGCCCTTCTCACCTAGGTGTCATTGGCAAAACTGGGATTCTACTTCTAAAATTGTATCTATTCAAATATTGGGCCCAGAGAAAAGCAGCTAGGGCAGCCAGGTTTGGCTGCCTTGCTCTCTGATGGTTTTCTGAGACCGTAAGCAGAATGTTTTTCTTTGCCAACAACTTGGAGAGGGCCCAAAAATCTCCCAAGGTGGGGTTTGTAGGCGGCAAGAACATGACCACTATAGAAGGACAAAGGAACTCTGTGCTCAGGGCAGTGGAGACTGAGGACAGCAGAGAAGTGCCCTGGGAGGGTTTGAAAGGTGGTTTCAGAGATGGTGGATACTTTTGACATAGTACAAAACAGCCAAAGAAAAAAAGAATTAATGCCAGGAGAAGCTGGGGACGTCCAGACTGGACACAAGAAGAGAAAGGAATTTCTCTCGCAGGGCAGGCCTGTGGTGCAACCCATCCCCCAGAAGGAGTCTGTGTGGCCTTGTGTGTGCAGGCAGAGGCAGGCAGGAGGCAGAGCTGTCAGCAAAGGAAGGGGCCAGCGAGGTGGGGCAGCCGGGGGATGACGACAGCCTGCAGGGACAGAGGCGCAGGGCATGGACACCGTAGGACAGCCTGGGCTGCAGAGGGCACAGGGATGGGCAGCAGCTGAAAGGCCCTGACACAGCCAACTCCTGCAGCACTTGGGCCATGCAGGCTGGCCCTGGGCCTGAGGCCAGCAGGGGACAAGTGAGCCTTGCTGTGCTGGGGCCTCATTGCCTCCTTGTCCCTGCTCAGCAGCCTGGCAGGGGCCGCCCCATGGTGCTGCCCTTGGCATTGCACATGCCCAGAGCCCAGTGGCCCGGGAAGAGCCCTGAGCAATGAGGGAGGGACAGGATCTGCCTTGCCAGGGGCTGGGGCTCAGCCCTTGGCCCTTTGCATTCCTGAAACACATCCAGGTGTGCTCAGCATCAGAGACACCTTTCCCTTGTTTGTCCCCACCTGTCATCACTGCCTCCAGTATTCTGCTCTAACTGGAACCTGGGGACACTTTCACAGTCATATCCCTCATTGAGACACATTAAAGTTAAAGAAACTTTGGAGTTTCAGTCTGACCTTGAGTTCTTGAGAAGTTTTCTTTCAGTTCCCTCTCAGGGACTGATGTTCAGGGATTCCGCATTGTTGGAAAATCCCATCTCTACAGAGATGGGGCAACTGAGAGCGGTTTTAAAAAGATTTTATTCCATTATCAGTCTCCTTGAAGGGTGAAATATACAAGATATAAATTTCAATGCCATTGTATCAGAAGCCAACTTGTTTCCTAGTTACAATACTTTATAAATGTTTTTCAGCCTATTAGCTTTTGCCACACAATGGTGCTAATACTTCTAACACCACCAAATATTTGCTGCACGTAGTCTGGCCACAATGCATTTTTCACAGTTCTAATTCTCAAAAATATCTGGTATTTTTGCAAGGCCACCGTTTGAAACTTGTTTCTAGTTCAATCTCTCTCTCAGCAATGTCTTCTCTATTCCAGGGCCATTCTGAGTCAGCACGCCTTATCTCAGAGTTTGCATCCAGATGTCCAAGAGTGTGTGAGCTTTCAGTCAGGCTTTGAGAATCCTTTACAAATCCATTTCTCACAAATCTCTATCACAGAATGCTGCAATCACCTCTGCTCTAAAGAGAACATTAATAAAATACAGTCTTGAAAATAGGAATAGATATTTCTAAGAAGGTCTTTGTCATATTTCTACATAACTGGAGTTGAAAAACTTCCAAATAATCTGGACTAGACCAGAGGGAAACCATGGCAGAACCATTGTTTTCTAGGAAACATCTCAAGAATTCAGTCAGAATCGAACTCTAAATTTTCTGATACCATTCATGGGTCTTGCTGAGGGCTGCGACTGAGAAAGTGTCCCCAGGTTCCAGTGTGAGCAGGAAATTGGAGGCAGAGATGACAGGTGGTGTGGGAAATGCAGGCACAGAGAGCTCTCAGGGCCTTGTGCATACAAGCTCATAGAAGATACAAGGTTTGACCTAAGACCTTGGAGAAATCTTGGGCAATCTGAGCATTAAAAGTAGAATAGATATAAAACAAGTATATAAGCTTTTATTTTAAGTATAAATATGTTTTAAGCAAACAGAAATATGCCTTACGTAAGCAAAGCAGTATGTTAAGTAAGATAGTAAACGATTGTAAAGCTTAGCAATAGAACCTTTTATAAAGTTAATTAGAAGTATAAGATATATCAATGTAGGTTTGTGAAGTGTTCTAGGATTGGTTGATAAATGATGCATTGCGGCAAAGCCATGGGAAGCAAAGCAATTAATGATTGGTGAAAAAGGATGCTAGCAAACTTTGTAGAAGTATTTGATTGACTAAAAAGCTAACATAAAGCATTGTAATTAAGAATGGGATGTCATGGAAGCAAGTGTCCATTGTGACACAGCAGGGGCTCAGGGCACCCAGGAGAGCACTGGGACACAAGGCAGTCTGGGGAACACAAGTGTCAGCTGCAAACACAGTGGGGCCTCACAGAAGCCAGGTGCCACTTGGACATTGCCAGCTCTTGTGGAATCCAGTGTCCATTGTGACACAGCAGAGCCTCGTGGAAACATGGGGACCATGGTGACACAATGGAATCTCATGGAAGCAAGTATCAGTTGTGAACATGGCATGTCCTCATGGAAACCAGGGCAAGTGGGACCGTGCCATGGCTCATGGAAACAAGGGGCCATGAGACACAGCAGGGCCTCTTGGAACCCAGGAGAACATTGTGGGGCAATGGAATCTGATGGAGCCAAGTGTCAATTGTCAGAACAGCGAGACCTCATGGAACCCAAGTGACCATTGTGACTCTGTGGAATCTCATGGAACAAACTGTCAGGTGTAACACAGCAGGGTGTCATGGAACACAGGTGCCACTGGGACATTGCCACTGCTCATGGAACCACGTGTCCATTGTGACACAACTGGGCATAATGGGACACAGGAGACCATTGTGACACAAGGGAGTCTCAAGGAATCAAGGCTGCATTGTGACACAGAGAGGCCTCATGGGACCAAGGAGACCATTGTGAGGCAATGGAATGTCCTGGAACAACAGGTAAATTTTCAAGAGAGCAGGGCCTGATGGAACCCAGGTGCCAATGGGACATTTCCAAGGCTCATGCAAGCAAATGTCCATTGTGACAATTGATGCTATAAGACTGTGCCGTGAAACTGTGGACACTTGGTTCCATGAGATTCCATGTTGTCACTGTCAGAGGTTTATGTCCAAAAAAGAGACAGAGGAGTCCTTCAACTTTATTTGAATAAAGGGAGAGAGTTCACCAGGGCACACACCCACGGGGTTTTCTCTCTCGAGGTTTCAGAGGGCACAGCCTCCTTTTATCCTGAACTCCCAGCTGCACGTTGCCCTCTTCCTTTCCTCACTGACCGAGGCACTAGGAAGGTAAAGCCTTCCTGAACATCCTGCTCCATATCCCCCCTTGAACCTGGCATTCCCCTCGAAGTTCAGGAGTTCAGCTTTGTGCAGACCCTTGTCTATTTGAGGAACCAAGCTGGCTGGGCCCGGTAACAAACCTGCTGCCCAAAGTCAGTAGAAACATTACAACCCATTTCAAAGACCTTAACACCCATCCCTTCACCCACCAAATGATTTGTAAAGACATGAGCACACATCTTTCCTCTCACATTGATGGTTCCTGTGCTGGTGACAGTCTGTTAAACCCAGCCTTCAGCCTGAGCTCTCTGCTGTTGCAGTTCCATGCACAGAGGTTGTTGTCTCTCAGCCCTTCCATGGGCAGGCCGGTGTTCAGCCATCTCCAGGACAGCAGGGCCCCACCCCACGTCACTGTGCCCTGGGAAGACAAAAACCATCACTCCAAATGTCCCCTTCTCCTCCTTCTTCCCAGGCATTTGGCCCCAGCAGTGGGGTTTGCTGCTGGTTGCCACGGGGAAAAGGAAACCCCTGTGACACTGTGGGGCACATGGAACCAAACATCCATTGTGACACTACAGAACCTCACAGAACCAAGAGTCCATGGTGACAAATCAAGGTCTCAGGGAACTAAGGGATTCCAAATGTCTAAAGAAGTTCTTGCTTGGCTCTGCCTTGGGAAGAGAAACCTCCATGGTGGCAGCTTGGGCTTAGCACACAATTAAGGAGAGTGTCTCTTTGTAATGGGGAAACTCAGGAGTTTTAGATTGCTTCAGAAAAAGAAAAGGAAGAAAACCACTCTTACTCTGAGTGCAGCCAGTTGTCCAAGCAAAGCAGGTCCCAGGTGAGTGAGGACAGACAGGATGGGGTTGGGGAATGTGGAGCAAGGTTGTCCACACTGGCTCAGACCTCAAGGCACAGCTTCTGTGAGCAGGCCAGACCTCCTGAGGAGAGACACTGCATCAATATCAATCACAGAATGCTGTAATCACTTCCTGCTCTAAAGAGAATAGCAATAAAATACACCCTTCAAAACAGGAATGTGTATTTCTTAGAATCTCTTGGTATTATTTCTCATAACTGGATTTGAAACTCTTCCTAATGAATGGCACCAGGGCAGAAGGAAATCAAGGCAGAGCCATGGTTTGTCAGGACTTGCTTGATCCCAATCAGCCCCGTAGTTCATTTGGTGCTGAGCCCTTGAAACTCAGGGCCTGAGAGGAGATTACACAAACCCTTCTAGGAGTTCCAAGTCAGAAGAAAAACCCAAAGTGTCTCAAAGCATTAATGGGTCCCACTGAGGTTCATCCCCAACACAGGCTCCTCATGGACTCCTTGGAGGACAGAACTGGACGTCAGGATTGCCCAAAAACCTCTCAGAAACTCAGAGAGAAAGGGAAATCCAAAGGAAAATCCAAAGTACCTTTAAAACCTTGAGTATCTCAAAGTATTAATGAGCCCCACTGAGTGTCAATACAAATTTCTCAAAGGACTAATTAAAGTAGATAACTGGGGGCATCATTGCATAAACTACTAAAAGAGTTGGTGTCAAAAGGGAACCTCCAAGTACCTTAAAAAAACAGAGTACCTTGAAACATTAATGAACCCCACTGAGTATCATCAGTGACAAAGCCTCTCAAGGGACTAATTAAAGCAGATAATTGGAAGCTGTCACTGCACAAACCTCTCAGAGGCTTAGTGTCAAAAAGTAGAACTTAAATTAACCCTGAGTACCTTGAGGCATTAATGAGCCCCACTGAGTGTTGTTTCTGACAAAGGCTCTCAAGGGACTCATTAAAGCAGATAATTGGAGGCCATGATTGCACAAAGCTTTCAGAGATTCCAAGGCAAAAGCAAAACCGAAAGTGCTCTGAAAAACCTGCAGTCCCTGGGAGCATGAAGGAGCCCCCCAGGGCCATTCCTGACCAAGGCTCCCCAGGGACTCGTCCCAGCAGATCCCTGAGGCCACTGGGATGTGGGGGGATGCTGAGGGCAGGACAAGGGGTGACAGTGGCCAGCCTTGCTGGGGCTGTGCCAGGAGGCCTCAGTGGCTCAGAACAAGGTGTCTCCTCCCAGCCCTTGGTGGCACAGACCCTGCTGTGCCCCACTTGTCATCACTGCCTCAAATTTCCTGCTCTAATTGGAACCTGGGGACACTTTCTCAGTTGTTTCCCTCAGTGGGACCCATTAAAACTTCAAGAAACTTTGGAGTTGGATTATGACTTAGAGTTCTTGAGAGGTTTCTTCATCTCCCTCTCAGAGATTGATATTCAGGGCCTCAGCACAAACCCCAGGATGGTCATTAAAGTCCTTGTGCTGTGTCTGTGCTGCTGAGCTGGGCTGGGCTCCTGGCACAGAAGGCGATCCTGGCAACCAAGAAGAGCTTCAAAAACACATTTCTCTTCATGAGCAGCTCCTTTCCCAGCAGAGCAGGGCTGGGGCTCTGCCTGCAGCCACCTCGGACACAGCACAGAGGCACAGAGAGCTTCAATCAGTCAGGGCTGGGAAGATGCTCAGAAGTGACTGGAGCAGAATCACTCCCAGCCCTTGACACAGGAAGCCTCTGGCTGCAGGACAATGCAGCTGCAGCTCCTGCAGTGATCTCCTAAAGCTGGAACATCCCAATGCCTGCAGACTGTGTGAGTACATTCTCTGATGATCTCTTGTGCAGAACAGCCAGGGGTGCCCAGGGCTGTCGTGCAGAGCAGGGTCCTGCAGCCCAGGGCACTGTGCTGGGGCAGGGACTCTGCTGCCTGCCAGGGACAGCTCTCAGCCAGCCCTGGGAGCTGCTCCCAGCACTGGGGAGAAGCTGTGGGGGCAAGGAGAGACCCTGAGCAGGGCAGGTGCTGCTGCTGAGAGGGGCTGTGTGGGGCAGGGCTGCTCCCAGCTCCAGACCAGCCTGGGCACAGCTCCCGAGGACACTTCCCAAAAGATGCTAAGCCTGGGATTTGTGCAAAGATCAGGGGTTTTCCTGAGAGTATTTTCAATTTCTTCTTTGGAGAAGGATGGAAAAGTTGGGGTGATGACAAAAATATTTTTGCTTTTTGTACATTTTTCGTATATTCATAGCTCTGAAAACTACTGCTATATAGCTATAAAATTATAATCCTTAATGGACTCTATTAAACTCTTAATTAATTCTATTAAAATACTATTATATACTTATATACTATAATCCTTAATTAATTCTAGTACATTTCCTAACCTTTCTCTTAGGTTTTAGAATAATAAGCTGACCTTCTAAATACATTCCAGAAATACTGTATAGTCTTATTATCAGGAAGACGACCTACAAGAACAATTTTTTTTCTAATCAGAATGTGAGCAGTCATAACAAAATTGGGGCAAGAAGCCTTGGACCTTTTCCAGTGGGTTCACCCAAGGGTGTGTAACATGGGAAACTGAATGCCCTATTGGATATTCCTGTTAAATATCCTAATTAATCAACCTTAATAAGGTGCTAAAATCGGGGCTAGGTGTGCCCCATCCACACTGGAACACCTGGAAGGTTCTGATAAAAGTCTGTTTTTTATTTTACTGTTCTAACAGTGTTTCAAGGGATTTTTTTCTTTTGATTTTAGACAACAGGAGGATGAGAGAAGCAGAACAGGAATTGTAATCACAGAACCACAAAATATTCTGAGTTGAAAGGGACACATCTGGATCATCAAAGCAATGTTTGAACATTTACAGAGACTCCAGATCTGTAACTTTGGGGGGTCAATGTCTCTGCTGGGAGCCTCCCAAAGGGCCTTCAGCCACTCCTCAGCCCTGGGCAGCACCAGCATCACCTTTGCAGGGCCCAGCAGGGCTCTCCTGAGCTGCTCTTGCCCACCTGCAGACAGAGCCTGCCCAGGCAGGGCCCTGCAGACAGGCAGGTTTCTGTAGGGCCAGGTGAGTGCACAGAGGGTGGGATGGGCTCTGTGAGCCTGGCAGGGACAAGGCAGCTCTCAGGAGGGAAATGTCCAGGCCCAGGGGGATGCTCAGGGAAGGAGAGGGGGCTGAACAGAGCGATGCTGGGGGCAGGAGGGCACTGTTGGTGTGTGGGAGGTGCCGTGCACAGCTGGGCACAGGAACACTGTCCTGAGTGCCCGGCTGTCTCTGCCCTGCCCTCCCAGGCACAGCACCACAACATCTTCTCTTGTTTCTGCACTCCTCTGATATTGTCATTGTTATCTGCTGCTCTCAGGGAGCCTCTGGGGTTTGCAGCAGCTGAGTCAGGCACTGCCCTTGGGAATCCTGCCAGGCTGGGGTGTCCATGGGAATGGGGTGTCCATGGGAATGGGGTGTCCAAGTTTCCCTGTGTCCTGTGGGGCTGAGGGCAAAGCAATCCCTGGCAAAGGGGAATGAGCTGAGCCCCCCTCCCTGAGATCCCATCATGGACACACCTGGGGGTCTCCTTGCTGTGTCCTTCCAAGCTCTGAGCTGCCCTCCTGGGTGCAAATCTGTGCCAGAGCCTCTCAGAGTTCACTGAATGTCCCACGGGGAAGGGCAGAGATGCCACAGCTGAGGAAATGCTGTTGGGTTTGCCAAGGGAGCCATGAGTGTCCTTGGCAGAACGGGGTGCTGAGACCTTGCTCAGAGACATTTAGAGAGGGTGAGACATTCAGGGATCCCTCTGCTCTGGGCAGGGTCTGGTTTATCCCAGAGTGACACGGGAGTGTGATTGTGCTCTGATTACAGTCAAAGGTGCAAAGCCAGGGCAATTGGGAACAACCCATCCAGCCCCTCACCTTGCCCTGAGCCACAGGGAATACTTTACCTCTCACACCTCTCAGTAGCAAACTATGAGTGCAGCAGAAATGCTGTGGATTTCTGTCCTCAGAGAGCCAGGAATGATGTGTGGGTAGGAAAACAATTCCTAAAACAGTGTCCTGCCATACTTTAGACTTGGGATTGCAGACTGTACCAAACCTTTCTGCATTAGGAGTTATTCCAGAGACAAATCCTGAATATCCAGCCTTGTCCCACAGCCACACAGCCACAAACCCAGGTCAGCCAGGCAGGGATGGCTCCTCGAGACCCCCCAAACACAGGTCTGGCTGCTCCTGGCACTCTCAGCCAGCACAACTGGAGCTCAGTCAGAGAGCTGGGTGAAGGTTTTCCCAAACCAGGAACAAGGGTGGGTGAGTCACAGCACGATAGTCTATAGGGAATGGCCCAGGTTTGGCTCAAAGCAGCCTCAGCTGACTTGTCACTGTCCTTTATCCATGAACAGATCCCAATGGCCAGAGACAGCAAATGTCCAACAGCAGCTCCATCAGCCACTTCCTCCTGCTGCCATTGGCAGACACGCGGCAGCTGCAGCTCCTGCACTTCTGCCTCTTCCTGGCCATCTCCCTGGCTGCCCTCCTGGCCAACGGCCTCATCATCAGCGCCGTAGCCTGCGGCCACCACCTGCACACCCCCATGTTCTTCTTAATGCTCAACCTGGCCCTCACTGACCTGGGCTCCATCTGCACCACTGTCCCCAAAGCCATGCACAATTCCCTCTGGGGCACCAGAAATATCTCCTACGCTGGATGTGCTGCTCAGGTATTTTTCTTTGTGTTCTTCATGTCAGCAGAGTATTTCCTCCTGACCATCATGAGCTACGACCGCTACGTGTCCATCTGCAAACCCCTGCACTACGGGACCCTCCTGGGCAGCAGAGCTTGTGCCCACATGGCAGCAGCTGCCTGGGCCAGTGGCTTTCTCAATGCTCTGCTGCACACAGCCAATACATTTTCCCTGCCCCTGTGCCATGGCAATGCCCTGGGCCAGTTCTTCTGTGAAATCCCACACATCCTAAAACTTTCCTGCTCCAAATCCTACCTCAGGGAACTTGGGCTCGTTGCTGTTAGCTCCTGTTTAGGACTCGGATGTTGTGTGTTTATTGTTTTCTCCTATGTGCAGATCTTCAGGGCTGTGCTGAGGATCCCCTCAGAGCAGGGACGGCACAAAGCCTTTTCCACCTGCCTCCCTCACCTGGCTGTAGTATCCTTGTTCCTCAGCACTGTCATATTTGCCTACCTGAAGCCCCCCTCCCTGTCCTCCCCATCCCTGGATCTCTCCCTGTCAGTGCTGTACTCAGTGGTGCCTCCAGCCCTGAATCCGCTCATCTACAGCCTGAGGAACCAGGAGCTCAAGGATGGCCTGAGGAAAATGATCATGAATGTTTTTCAGAAGTAATAAACTCTCATTCTTCTGTATAGCTCTTAAGATGTTAGTCATTAATGCCCACACACTGTCCTGTGGTTTTTTTGCTGGCATAGGTATTATATTTTTGAGAATTTGTTCACAGGATAATCTTTGTCTGTACCATTTTAAATTTACCATTTGGATTTCTCATGTGAACCACAGAGTATATAAACCAAGGAGTTGCACTGCATATGTGCTTACCGAAATAAAGAACTCTGTATTGCCATGATCCCCTGACATTTTTCCTCCCTGGCTTCTCTGAAGCTGCAGGGTTGGTGCCTCTGGGCAGAGCTGGACTGAAAATGGAACCCCTGTGCTCCTCACTGCCAGGCAGCCCCAGGGCTTCTGCTCCATAACCTCCCTGTCCTTCATTTCCACGCTTCCCTTCAGAGCCTCTGTGCTGGTTTAAGGCCTCAGGGCTCTCTCAGCTCAGTTCCTGTCCTGCTGTGTGACTGTCCAGGGACTGCAGGCAGGGACAGGCCATGGGCACTGCTGGGACAGAGCTGGGCTCTGCAGCAGCATTTCCATCATGCAGAGGCATCTCCCCAGTGCAGGGCCTGAAAGCTTCAATCTCCTTCCCAATTTGCTCTCAAGGATGTTCCCAACACAGCGCCCTGGAGAGGAGAACTGCAGTGACCAGCAGAAGTGTGGCAGTGTTCAGGTGGGGCTGTCCCAGCAGTGCCCTTGCAGAGCCAGCACTGTTTCCAGGAGTGGCCTCTCACCCCAGGGCACAGAGGTTGTTCTTCTCTGCGTGGAGGGACATCAAGTGACCGGGTCAGGAGTCTGTGTTTGCAGTGCAGGGACATTGCACAGCCCTGAACATCCTGTGTGTGTGTGAGGGGACATAAACCCAGTGACACAAACACCTGCAGCTGTTCCTGGAGTTTCCAGAGAGTAACATCCCCTGGGAACCCCTGGATGCAGGACTGGGATGAGCTCCTGTGCCCAGAGCTCCCCGTGTCCATCCCTCCAGCCATGGGGCACCTCGGGCAGGGGCAGGGCAGGGTGACACCCGCAGGGCTGAGGTCCCTGCCAGGCTCTGGCAGTGGCAGCAGAGCCCAGGGAGCCCCTGCCCGTGCTGCAATGAACTGTGTGTGTGTGTGCCAGGGAAGGACTCGTGTCCCTGGACACCCCTGGGGCTGTGAGCAGGGCATGAGCCCAGCTCAGGGCTGGGCACCTGACAGAGCCCTGACATTGCTGGGCGTGCCCATAAGAGCAGAGCTGGGCAAGGTGACTGTGGTTAAACCCCTCTGGGGATCAAATGACAGCCAAGTGTCTCTGTCACTGTCCCTCCTCACTCAGAAAACAGGGGAAAATAAGGTGGACATATTGTAGGTTACCTTAAGAAGAGATTAATGTTAGGGGGACTAAAAAGCAAAGGCCAAATGCAGAAGCAATGAAGATCATGGAGAGACAAGAATTCAGCACATGTAGTGGTTATTTTGGAAGACAAATGTATTATATACAGAAAATCCAGAGACTGTCTTCTCCCCCTCATTTCCCTGCTGATCTGGACATCCCATGGAATGGAAGATCTCTAGGGTCAGTCCAGCCCAGCTGTCCCATCCCTGTGTCCCCAGGAACACTTGCCCACCCCCAGGACATTGGTTGGGGAGTTGCAGAGATGCCTCATGTGGGGCCAGCCCTGCTCAGGAGCAGCCAAAGCCTCGGGCTGGGACCAAACCCACTCCAGCCAAGAGAGCCAAGCACAGCAGAACAGGGGCTGCTCTGGGCAAAGGGAACTCCATCCCAGCCACACCCAGGCCAAGAGGGCTCAGGGGGCTCTTCCCACCTCTGTTATTCCACCATTCAATTAATCTTTTTCTTGGAGAGCTCTTTGAAGGCAGAATTGACAGAGAAGCAGAAGCAGAGCTATAAAATGCACCAGTACAAACACAGCAGCTCCAGTGAGGAATGAACCCTCCCAGGGCAGTGCTGTGGCAGGAGAAGCAGCCAGGAGGAGGAGGATGAGCTCAGTGCATGTGTGTGTGTCCCAAGGCACAGAGGGTGAGGGTGGGCAGAGGTCAGGGCAGGGCTGGCAATGGCAGGGCAGAGGCAGGGGCAGCGAGATGGGAGTGTGCAGCCTGCAGGGACACAGCAGCAGCTGTGGGGCAGTGCAGGACAAGCTGTGCTGGACATGGCCAAGGGCCCTGGCAGGGCTGGCAGTGCCCAGGAGAAGCCAAGTCTTGGTGTCCTGGGTCACAGCAGGGTCTGTGCCACCAAGGGCTGGGAGGAGACACCTTGTCCTGAGCCACTGAGGCCTCCTGGTACAGCCTCAGCAAGGCTGGCCACTGTCACCCCTTGTCCTGCCCTCAGCATCCCCCCACATCCCAGTGGCCTCAGGGATCTGCTGGGAAGAGTCCCTGGGGAGCCTTGGTCAGGAATGGCCCTGGGGGGATCCTTCATGCTCCCAGGCACTGCAGGTTTTTCAGAGGACTTTGGGTTTTGCTTTTGCCTTGGAGTCTTGAGAGCTTTGTGCAATCATGGCCTCCAACTCTCTCCTCCAAGGAGTCCAGGAGGAGCCTGTGTTGGTGATGGACCTCACTAGGACTGACACTGAAACTGCATGAAAAACAGAAACTCCCCAACAATATCTTCTCATTTGTAGAGAATTTAGGCATTACTTTCTTCTGGCCAAGGTAATATTGTAGCCAGCACGTGCAATAGAAATCATTCCACCCACAAATGCCTGCCTTGTGCAGTGAAAATCATTCCATCACACATGGTTCTTTACTAGGCTTTTCACATATTTATACAGACAAAGCCCAAAGAAATTCACGTTCATTGATCTTAAATTACACAATTCTTAGTATTTGATTGGCTGTTGGCTGTTGATCCCTTTGTCTTTGATGTGAATTATGTCCTCATTCTTTGATTCTCTCACCAATCTTTTTCCACACCGGGTGTCTCCAAGCACACTGGGGATGATGTTCATTAATGTTCCTTTACCTCCTCTGTATCTTCTGGCTACTCCCAATCTGAAGATGTTAAACTCATCAGGCCTCACCCAACCTTGGTGAACAGAGTCTTTTGAAGAGAAACTTCAAATCCCCTCCCCCTGGGCAAAGGTGAACATAAATCCTGACTGAAGTTACATTAAAAAATTTCAAGTTGTATCATTTGCAGCAACTCCATTATGTTCCTTAGTGTCCCAATTCTCTCCTTGGTTCCATGAGGGCACACAGTGTCACAACAGCCCCTTCATTCCATGAAGTCCTGCAGGGTCACAAAGGTCTCTGTAATTCCATGAGGCCCCACAGTGGCACAATGGCCCCTCGGTTCCATGTGTCCCACACTGTGACATGAATCCTTAGTTCCATGGCATCCTGTAGTGTCATAATGGACTCCTTGGTTCCATGGTGACACAGTTGCCACAATTTCCATGGTACCACACTGCCCCTTGGTCCCACAAGTCCCCACAGTGTCACAATGGCCCCTTGATTCCATGACATCGTGTAGTGTCACAATGTTCTCCATGATTCCATACTGCCCTGCAGTGTCACCATGGACTGTTGGTTCAATAAAGCTCCACAGTGTAACCATGACCCCTTGGTTCCATGGACCCCACAGTGTCACTGTGCTCCCCTTGGTCCACAGGGCCTTGAAGAGCCACAATGGACCTTTGATTCCAGCAGGCCTTGGTTTCAAAATGCTCTCCATGGTTTCATGAGTACCCCATGTCACAATAGACTCTTGGTTCTGTGAAGTTCCTCAGAGTCACAAAGGCCCCTTGGTTCCATGAGGTTTGATAGAGTCACAATTCACTCCTTGGTTCCATGAGGCCCTGCTGTGTCACAATGCCCATGGTTCCATCAGTTTCCACAGTGTCACCATGGTGTCCTTGGATCCACAGTATCCCAATGGTCTCCTTGGTACCATCCAGCCCCAATGTCACAATGGATTTTTGGTTCCATGGGGTTTCACTGTGTCACAAGGGTCTCCTTGGTTCCATGAGGATACAAAAGCTTTGCATAAACATTGAGCAACACCTGCTGAACACTCCTAGGAACATCTGTCTGTATTCAGGAAATGGGAAAAAAGTGAGAAAGGCACCAGCAGCTTCCATCTGCAACAGAGACACAGGGAAGGGACAGGGACAGAGGATTCAGCTGAAAGACTCAGAGAATTCACAGAATCACAGAATCACAAAATCACTGGGTTGGAAGAGTCCTTCAAGATCATTAAGTCCAATCCCTGCCTTAACACCTCAACTAGACCATGGCACTGAGTGCCATATCCAGTCTGTTTTTAAACACATCCAGGGATGGTGTCTCCACCAACCACTGCCAGATCTTTCTAGTACTTTATCATCCTTTCTGTAAAAAATGCTTTCCTAATATCCAACCTATATTTCCCTTGGTGCAGCTTAAGACTGTGTCCTCTCATTCTGTCAGATGTTGCCTGAAGAAGGAGACCAATCCCCACCTGACTACAACCACTTTTCAGGGCGTTGTAGTCATAAGGTCACCCCGAGTCCTCCTCCAGGATAAACATCCCCAGCTCCCTCAGTCACTCCTCACAAGACTTCTGTTCCAGACCCCTCACCAGCCTTGTTGCCCTTCTCTGGACACATTCCAGCGCCTCCATGTCATTCCTAATTGGGGGGCCCAGAACTGGACACAGCACTCGAGGTGCTGCCCAACCAGTGCTGACCACAGAGGAAGAATCACTGCCCTGCTCCTGCTGGCCACACCATTCCTGATCCAGGCCAGGTGCCATTGGCCTTCTTGGCCACCTGGGCACACTGCTGGCTCCTGTCCAGCCTGCTGTCCATCAATGCCCCCAGGTCCCTTTCTGCCTGGCCACTGTCCAGCCACTCTGTCCCCAGCCTGGAGCACTGTAGGGGTTGTTGTGGCCAAAGTGCAGGACATGGCACTTGGTCTTGTTAAACCTCACCTTGATGGAATTTGGGCCCTGGATCCAGCCTGTCAAGGTCCCTCTGCAGAGCCCTCCTGCCCTCCAGCACATCCACACTCACACCCAGCTTGGTGTCATCTGCACATTTGCTGATGGTGCATTCAATGCCCTCATCCAGATCATCAATGCAGATATTGAAATCCACGCTGGCTGCCTCTGATCCCTCAGCCATCCTGGAGGTGCCCTGGGATGGCACTCAAGGTGATCTGTTCCATCACCTCACCAGGCACCCAGGTCAGGCTGACAGGCCTGCAGTTCCCCACATCCTCCTTCCAGCCCTTCTTGGGGATGGGCTCACATTGGCACCTCCAGTCCTCTGGCACCTCCCTGCTGAGCCAGCACTGATGAGAAATGATGGAGAGCAGCTTGGGGAGCTCATCCAGCAGCTCCCTCATCCCCCTAGGATGGATCCCATCTGTTCCCAGAGACACCTGTGGGCACCTGAGTGGCTCAGCAGGTCCCCAGCTGCTTCCTCCTGGATTACAGGGGGTCTGTTCTGCTCTCTGTCCCCATGTCTGGGGACACCCTGTCCTATTGTTGAAAACTGAGGCAACGAAGGGGTTGAGTACCTCAGCCTTTTCCTCATCTTTAGTTACTATATTCCCCACTGCATCAAATAAAGAGGTGAGGTTCTCCTTATCCAACAGTTTTCAATTAATCTATTTTTAGAAATACTTTATATTATTTTTTCACAGAAGTGGCCAGTTAAGTCCTAATTTAGCTTTCACCTCTAATTTCCTTTCTGCATGACCTAACTACATCCTTAAACATTTCCTGAACTGTCTGACTTTCTGTCTAATGGTGATGCAGCCCCTTTACTTTCTCTGTGTTCCTACAAAAGCTCCATGGGCAGCCAGGTCACTCATTTTCCTCACTGGCTCATCTTTTTGCACACAAGGACAGGCTGCTCCTTCCCCCTTAAGATTACATTCTTGAGGTGTGTCCATCCTTCCTGGAATCTGTTGTTTTTAAGGGCTATTTATCTTAAAAAAAAACAAAAAAACAAAAAAAAAATCAGTATCTGATTCAGTTATTCTGAAATCTGCATCCTGAATAGGCCAAAGGCTTCTCTCTCTAAATCCAGTGTAGAAATTTTGTTGCTGCCCCTCCTTCTTTCACCGATTATTTTTAAAAACTGCATTATTTCATGGTCACTGTACCCCAGGCAGCCTCTGAGCACCACATCTCCCACCAGCCCTTCTCTGTGAACAGCAGGAGACAGAGCTTCCCTTGCGAGTGGGAAGGAATTTTGGATTTAATCAGGGGCATATTATTTTTATTTTTCAGTTCAGCCAACTGAAGCATTGCTTATGTGATCTTGATGCTGAATGTTTCCTCAGGAGGTCTGGGCATGCAGAAGGATGAGCCCCTTGCAGGCCAACCCTGTTTGGACAACCTGCTCCTCACCCCCAGCCTCACCGTGTCTGACATTGCCTATGTGGGAATGACATCCTAAAACATAAAAAACCCCTGTAAATTTATTATTTAAATTGTAATTTAATTAAATGATAAAAATATATTAAGCTTTTACTTTTATAATACTGTTATTATTTTTTTTATACCTATTTTTTATATTTAAAAATCGATACATTTTTAGCAACCAGAAAAATTTATGGTCATTGGTTTTAAGTAACACAATTCAGTTCATTAATTAATTGACCACTATTGGCCTTTGATTTCTTCCTGTTTATGATAATTAGTCCTATTTTAATCTCATCTTTTTAATCATTTTCACAAACAGGATAAAACGGGGCCACTTTACGGTCCATGAAGACATTTCTGGGGTACATTTCAGGAAGTTTTGGGTATGGGGAGAGAATTTAGAGAGAAGTTGAGGGTCTGGAGGACACTTCAAGGAGCCGGGTGGTCACTTAAGGATTCTGAAGGACACTGTTGGGAGTCCAGGGTGGCACTAGGGAGTCAGGGAGGAGACTCTGGGGCCATTCAGGGTCCAAGCGGGCACCTGGGGGGCTCTAACGGGGTTCTTTAGGGTGCAGGGGATGATGGGAGTTGTAGGCACAGGTATGATACGGTTCAATAGGGCCGCAGAGCATCATGGGAGTTGTAGGAGCAGCTACAATGTCTCTTGGTGGGGCGTGGTGCATGACGGGAGATGAAGTCATGGCTGCAATAGCACTCTATGGGAACCACGGAGCATGATGGGAGCTGTAGTCCCGGAAGTGGCTCAGCCAGAGCGTTTGGGGGTCCGGGAAGGCACCTGGGGGACACTTTTGTGTCCGAGCCGAGACTTGAGATCCTCAGGAGGGAACGTGAACGGTTCAGGAGCACTTGGGGGGAGCTTGGGGAGCTCTAACCGGGCTCTTTAGGGCACAGGGCAGGGCAGGAGTTTTAGTTACAGAACTGTGTTATGAGGGACTCTGAGGCTGTGGGGGATTACAGGAGATGAATTCCAGAAGTGACTGTAACGGGAATCTGTGGGGTTGGGAGCATTCAGGGGATCTGGGGACACTTTTAGGGGGTCCCGAATGGGTGCTGAGGAGGCACTTCTGAATCCTGGAGGGTCTGGGGGACACTTAAGGGACGTGTGGGGACGGACACCGGGGTTCTGTGGGGCGCGGGGCATGAGAGGTGTTGTAGTCCCGGCTCCAGTCGGGCTCTGTCAATCCCAGGATGTCCCAGGATGTCCCTGTATTTTTAAGTGCAGCCCACAGTCCATCCCAGTCCACCCAGATCCCCCCTCAGCACTTCCCATCTTCCCAGGTTGTCCCAGTGCTCCCCAGTGTTCCCAAGGAAACTTGAACTTCTCCCGGTTGCTGTGGCAGCCAAAGCCAGCAGTGGGGTCAGTGCAGTGTCCATGGCCACAGCCCCTGGCAGTGGCCCAGGGCAGGTTGGGATGATGATCCACCCTCAGAGCTGGCCCAGGGCAGCTCTGCAGTGGTTTTGGTGGAACCTTGGGCTGGCACACACCTGAGGAGTGTGTCTGTTTGCAGTGGGGAACATTAGGAGTTTTAGATTGCTCAAAAAAAAAATAAAGAAGAAAACCCCTCTTTGCCAGAGTTCCTGAGGAGAGACCCTGGATCAACATCAATCACAGAATGCTGCAATCACCTCTGCTCTAAAGAGAACAGTAATAAAATGCACCCTTTATAATAGGAATGGATATTTCTAAGATGCTCTTTGAAATATTTCTCCATATCTGGAGTTGAAAACCTTCTTAATGAACTGCACCAGACCAGATGGAAATCAAGGAAGAGCCATGGTTTGTCAGGACTGCTTGATCCCAATGAGCCCCGTGGTGCATTTGGTGCTGCCAAGGAGCTCCAAATAATATTTTGGAAATATTGGCTCTTTCTCTGCAGTGCTGCCTTTGCCAGGAGCCCGGCCCAGCTCAGCAGCACAGACACAGCACAAGGACTTTAATGACCCTCTCGGGGTTGGGGCTGAGTCCCTGAATATCAGTCCCTGAGAGAGAGTTGAAGAAACCTCTCAAGAATTCCAAGTCAGATTCAAACTCCAAAGTTTCTGCTACTTTTAGTGAGTCTCATTGATAAACATGAAGGAGAAGATTTCCCAAGTGTTGAATTAGAGCAGAAAATTGATGACAATTATTTCAGATAGGAAAAAATAGGGTAAATGAGGAAAAGAAACCTCTCAAGAATTCAAAGTCAGATTCAAAGTTCAAAGTTTCCTGAAGTTCTAATGGGTCCCAGTGAGGGACATGACAAATAAAATGTCCCCAGGTGTGGGTTTATTCTTTTTACATTATATTTTTAAAGTGTATGGTTATTGTTTTTATGATGTCTTTTTTAAGTGTGGGCTTTCGTGGGGATTTTTTCTTTTTCTGAATGAAGCAGAGAGATGGGACTCCTGATTTGCTTTAGAAAGTGTAGCTTGTGTTTTAAATTTCCTATACAGGCAGAAAAGGTTAGGTGGTCTTACAGATGTTCACAGCATGACTTAGAAGTCAAAACACTTATGTTTACAGTGCCTTTTCAGGATGTATTAACCAATAAAACACTGTCAACAGAGATATTTATGCTTCTAATTCAGTACTAAAATATTTTGTCCTATTGAGTCATACTACAGTGTGAACTTTCTTAGCCAATCATATAACAGAGAAACATACATTGCTGCTCTGAAACTTGTTACCATTGTAACTAACTTTTTTCTTTCTATATCTTAAATTCTAATGCTAAAACAATCTCAACTCAACTATGCTTAATTCTAAGCTTTGCCTTACAGACCCAGTATTCTGAGAATTCCTTGCAGTTTGAATTTCAGCACTCAGGTTCCAGTTAGAGCACAATACTGGCGGCAGTGATGACAGGTGGGGACAAACAAGGGAAAGGTGTCTCTGATGCTGAGCACACCTGGATGTGTTTCAGGAATGCAAAGGGCCAAGGGCTGAGCCCCAGCCCCTGGCAAGGCAGATCCTGTCCCTCCCTCATTGCTCAGGGCTCTTCCCGGGCCACTGGGCTCTGGGCATGTGCAATGCCAAGGGCAGCACCATGGGGCGGCCCCTGCCAGGCTGCTGAGCAGGGACAAGGAGGCAATGAGGCCCCAGCACAGCAAGGCTCACTTGTCCCCTGCTGGCCTCAGGCCCAGGGCCAGCCTGCATGGCCCAAGTGCTGCAGGAGTTGGCTGTGTCAGGACCTTTCAGCTGCTGCCCATCCCTGTGCCCTCTGCAGCCCAGGCTGTCCTACGGTGTCCATGCCCTGCGCCTCTGTCCCTGCAGGCTGTCGTCATCCCCCGGCTGCCCCACCTCGCTGGCCCCTTCCTTTGCTGACAGCTCTGCCTCCTGCCTGCCTCTGCCTGCACACACAAGGCCACACAGACTCCTTCTGGGGGATGGGTTGCACCACAGGCCTGCCCTGCGAGAGAAATTCCTTTATCCTTTTGTCAACTCTGGATCACCCTAGCTGCACTTGGCATTAATTCTTTCTTTCTCTGGCTGTTTTCCTCTATGTCAAAAGGATCCACCATCTCTGAAACTGATCTTCAATCCCTCCCAGGGCTCTCCTCTGCTGTCCTCAGTCTCCACTCCACTCAGCACAGAGCTCCTTTGTCCCTATGCAGTGGTCAAGTGCTTGAGTCCATGGGCACCTGGACAAGAGGTACAGTTCTTTTCTGTAGGAAGGAAACCACAGAACCCCAGAAGTGAAAGATGAAAGGTGTTCACCAGATGCCAAGGTCAGCCAGACCTGTTTGTCTTGGCTGTGTTTTTCTGGGAGCAATCCTTTGATAGATGGAATTTTTGAGGCCAAATTCTAATTTTTGCCATGGACACCTGGAAGAGAAGGTTAGTTCTTTTCCATAGGAAGGAAAGCACAGCCCCTGTGTTTCAATGCAGCTGAGAGTGGCCCTCAGGAAGCCAAGGGAAGTTATACTTGTCAGTCCAGGCAGATTTTGTCAGAGCTATACTTAGAACTTTGGAGATGAATTCCCAATTTTGCCCTTGGATGCCTGGACTTGAAAGATTTTTTTCCATGGGAAGAAAAGCACAGCCCCAAAGTGTTTCAAAGGCAGATGAGAGGTGGCCCCCAAGAGGCCAAGTCCAGCCAAAGCTGTCTGTCCTAGCAAGTTTCATATGGGAACAATCCTTGGATATACAGAATGTTGGAGGAGGGATCCCAGTTTTGGCCATTTGTGCCTGGAAGTGAAGGACAGTTCTGTTCCATGGGAAGGAAAGCACAGAGCCCCATTGCTCCAGGTCCATTGGAGAAGAAGCTCTCACCATGCCCAGGTCATCTGAACTTCTCAGGCAGCCCCCAGGAGCCCATGCCAGCCAGAGCTGTTCCATGTTCCCTTGGTTCCATGTGGCCCTGCTGTGTCACAAAGGCCTCACAGTTCTCTGGGGCTCAACACTGCCACAGTGTCCCCTTGGTTCCATGGAACACCACAGCATCCCTGTGGTCCCCGTGGTTCCACAAGCCCTGCAGTGTCACAATGGCCCCTGGCTTCCATGAGCCCACGCAGAGTTGCTGCCCGATGCCCCAAACAGAACACAAACTAACAGAGTGTCAGTTTATGCGGTGCTTTATTCAGGGCCCGGGGAACCTGCGGACTAGCGTCCAAAGTCAGGGTCCCACAGTTCCCTTTTTCGTCAAGTTTTTTGTACCTTTTTACAAAGTAGTCCACGTGCAGAGGTACACATTCTTCAAGACAATACAGATACATAAATCTTGTAGATATCATTCCTAAAAGTTATAAATTTTGCATGCTTGTCTATTCAAAACTATAGGCTACCCCCCTTTAATTCCCCCTTGCATGTTTTCCCATTACCAGAACCCTTTATTTATTATTATACTTTAGCCTTATCCTGAAAGTTTCTAGATGTTCTTATATGCTCCACTAAATTATTTAATTATCTTTAATTATTGTTTCCACAGTCCCCAGCTCATTCCCAGGGCTGGTTCCCAGGGCCTGTCTGAGAACTGCAGTTTTCTAAGCCTTAGCATGACTACTACTATATCTACATTAGTCCTTTTTCTCATTATTTCGGTATCAACTCCCCCCTTTTGAGCATTCTTCAGATTTTCTGCAAGGATGCTCAATTCTTCAAGTTATGGTTTCTAAGTAGGATGGTGAGTCTTCTTTTCGAGTTGGCAGGATTACTTCTTTCCGGGTCAGTGCTCTCATAACACGTCGAGTATGAGTTCCTTCTCTGGCAATCATTCCTAAAAGACATCTGTACATAATCATGCATACTACAATAATCAATACAATCATTATTACATATTGTACAATTGATGATATCCAACCAGAGACTTGGATTCCTAGGGAGCTAAACAGTGCTCCTACCCAGTTATGTTCAGCTTCCTCCTGGACTTCATGCACTTTTGTTTCAATTTGTTCTAATTGACTTATGTCTTTTTCTACTTCTTCTGTGACATTTGGGATATGTACGCAGCAATGGTCAACCTTTCCTTGGAGGTACCCACAGACTCCATGTTCTTTTAATAAAAGCAAATCTAATGCCATTCTATTTTGAATTGTCATTCTTGTCGTTGCCTGCAACTGTAAGTTTAGATCCCTAAATCCTTTCTTTGTAACTGCGGCTAGCCTCTCAGTTTGTCCTACTAATTTGTACAGCATCTCCCGGTTTCTATATGTAGAAATTGGTGCAAACAAGGACTCCAATACCCATCCAAATTTAACTCCTGATGAGGGTTCATGCCATTCATCTTCATTTCCCAATCCTAGTTCTTCTGCCACTTCATTTGTTTCTCTCTTTGTTCGTGACTGCATCTCTTTCTGCGTTAATTTAGACTGTTTCCAAAAAGGGCAAAGTGTAGGGACTCCTAAAGTAATCTGTGTGACCGGGCCATTAATAGGCATATGAGTAGTCCACTGTCCGTGCCCCATTACCCACACTGAATGCCCTGGACTCCTGATGGTAGTCGTCTGACAGTCTTTCCATGCCCCTTTTATTTCACCTGTTATTGTATGATTATACCTTTGACATTCACAGCCCCATTTTAATAGTATCCGTACTGGCACTAAACCAATTTGGGATTCAGGGGTATCACAGGTGATGATTTTGCTACAATTCCAGCTAGGTGTGAGGGTCACTCGATCCTGTCTTACTGTTTCAGTTCCTAACACTCCTAGATGTCCTTGCTCTCTCTGGCCCGACCATTCGACACACCAATGTACTGGTCCTATGTAACTGTAAGGTTCTAACAAACTAGGACCCCAAATCGTTTTCCAATGTTCCCATTCTTCCTTCCCTTCTTGACATACTATCTCATAAGAAAATTCTGTGACTGGTTTTTTGTCTTTTTTGTCTTATGTCATAAGTACACCATCCTACATTCTTGAACCGTCCAATTCTCGTAAAAACTGGATTTAGTAATTTTAGGCACTCACTCTTTTGTCCCGGTGTTGACCATTTCCCTCGAACTGTATAGGTTTCCTCTATCATCTTAGTATGATTCCGTACTTCTTTATTACATCTTTTTGTCCCATTTATAGTTACTGGAGGCATTTCCCCAACGGGAATGATGCCCCATGGTATTGGATCTCCCGCAGCTTTAGGTAAAGGTAAACATGCAGTGATGGACGTAGTATTTTGTACTTGTCCAAAATCCCTAACTAATCCCACTATTAAATTTTCTTGTCCCAATTCTTGTTGTGTTTTTCCAGCTTCTGTCACCTACCATGTTCTCCCATTCTCTTTTAGAATACCTACATTTATGTTCCCATAATCAAAACTTTCTCTAATCCGCACAATGCATGAGAATTGTCCTACCTGATCAGCTTGCATATGAGATATTGTCAATGTGGTGTTACCTCTTTGCTGTTCCATATCCCAAAGTGTCACAATTCCTTCTGTAAATACCTCGTCTGTGGTGATTTGTCTCCAGGCTGCATGTACTTCTTTTAATCCAGTTCTCTGGTTGTCAGAAAACAAACAGGTTAAATTTACTCCCGCACCCTCAGGCACCATTACATCTGGCTCCGGAACTGTAATTTTAACAAACGCTTCTCCCACCTGCATTATACAGACTAATGTTAAAAGAACTAAGGCCTTGCCCTGAACACCAGCTTTGTTGCTGACAGAGGCTGTACTTCCCATCTTGACGGGACCTTCTTGATTCGAGTGTAGTGAATCCAGTTTTCGATCCCTTGGACTTTCACTGCCGTGTAGGTAGTCATGATCACCTGGTGAGGACCGTCCCATACTTCTTTCAAGGGTTCCGTATTCCAGTTTTTCACATATACTTGATCTCCTGGCTGTATGTCATGGACAGGATTCTCCAAGGGCAGAGGCCGGTTCCACTGCAATGCTCCTCGCAGCGCTGTAAGGACTTTATTTAAAGACAAAATGTAACTCAACAATACTTGATCTCCTACTAAGTGAGGGTCCCCTTTGTAGGTTGTAGCATGATATGGTTTGCCATACAAAATTTCGTATGGACTTACTCCTATCCTTTCTCTGGGTTTAATCCTGATTCTTAGCAAGGCTAGAGGTAGTGCCTGAGGCCACTGTATCTTCGCTTCCTGACAAATTTTCTTAATCTGCCCTTTTAATGTCTGATTCATCCGTTCCACTTGGCCACTAGATTGTGGTCTCCAGGGCGTATGGAGATTCCAAACTATCCTTAACACTCTGGCTACCTCTTGGACTACTCTAGCTACAAAGTGAGGTCCTCTATCTGAGGACATTCCTAATGGGATTCCAAATCTAGGGATGATTTCCCGTAGTAAAGTTTTAATTACTTCCTTTGCTTGGTTAGTCCTGCATGGGAAGGCTTCTGGCCACCCTGAAAAGGTACACACATACACCAGTAAATAACGGTACCCTTGTGCTTTTGGTAGCTCTGAGAAATCTATTTGCCAATAGTCTCCTGGTTGCGGCCCCACTTGTAACTTTCCTAGTTGTATCTGCCTTCGTGTCACTGGGTTATTTTTAATACAGACTGGACACATGGCGTTAATCCGCTTTGCCATTGTTAACATCCGATTGGAAATTATCTCACGTTTTAAAACTGTACCAATGCGTCTGCTCCCCAATGGCACTTGTTATGTTCGATTTCTAAAATTGTTTTCATTACTTTTGTTGGCAATACAACCTGACCTTCAGCTGTGACATACCATCCTTTTTCGTTCTTCTGGGCCTGAACAAATTGAGCAAGCTTCTCATCTTCATGTGTATACCATGGTTTCTGCTCAAGAAAAGAAGTGGCAGGGTTAATTCGCACTGGCAATAAAGCTAATTGTGTCCATACCTCTCGAGCAACCTGTTTGGCAACTCTGTCAGCCAGCTGGTTTCCTTGGAACGCTTTTCCCTCTTCCTTTTGATGTCCTTTTACATGCATCACTGCTACTGCCTGAGGTTTATGCACTGCTTCCAATAGTGCTAATATTTGTTCTTTGTGCTTAATTTCTGATCCTTGAGAATTCAACAGTCCTCTTTCTTTCCACAGTGCTCCATGTACATGTATTACTCCAAAGGCATATTTTGAATCAGTCCAAATGTTTACTCTTTTCCCCTGACTCAATTCTAAGGCTCTTACCAGAGCTTGTATCTCGGCTTTCTGGGCTGAAGTTCCCGGGGTTAAAGCTCGAGCTTCTATTATTTGTGTCAAAGTCACTACTGCGTATCCCGCATACCTGATTCCGTTTTCCACAAAGCTGGATCCATCTGTAAACAGTTCCCATTCCGGATTTTCCAAAGGCTCATCTTTCAGGTCCTTCCGGCTGGCATATACCTGTTCAATGATTTCTATGCAATCATGTGTCAATTCGCCTCCTTCTTCCTGGCTGCTGCTCCTAAGAAATTCTGCTGGATTAAGATGATTGGTTATTTTTAATTCAATGTCATCCTGTTCTCGGAGGAGTGCCTGATATTGTAACATGCGACTCGACGAGAGCCAATGCCCCCCTTTTTGTTCCAAAACTGCAATGACCATATGGGGAACAAATACTTCCATCCTTTTTCCCAAAGTCAATTTTTCTGGCTTCTCGAATTAGGAGCACTGTTGCTGCCACAGCCCTAAGACAACTGGGCCATCCGGCACTTACAGAGTCTAGCTGCTTTGAGAAGTACCCCACCGGGCATTTCCATGAGCCCAATTTTTGGGTGAGAACCCCTATTGCCAGTCTCTGTCTCTCATTTACGTATAGTTGAAAAGGTTTTGTGAGATCTGGCAATCCTAGTGCTGGGGCTTCCTTTAAAGCTTGTTTCAGACTCTGAAATGCCTTTTCTTGCATTTGTCCCCACTGAAACACAGGGCTTTTGGCTGCTTCATACAAGGGTTTTGCTTTCAGTCCAAATTCCGGAATCCACAAGCGGCACCACCCTATCATGCCCAAAAAGGATCTTAACTCTTGTGGATTTCGTGGTGTGGGTATGGTGCAAATTGCTTGTACTCGATTGATTCCTAACTTTCGCACCCCTTGTGAAATTTCGCAGCCTAAGTAAATCACTTGGGTTCTTACCAGCTGAGCTTTTTCTCTCGATACTCGGTATCCAGCTTGTCCCAGCATATTAAGTAATTCAATGGTGAGTCTAAGGCAAACATCCTTTTCTGCGGAGGCTATAAAGATATCATCAACATATTGTAGGAGAACATATAAAAAAGGTGATTCTTTTACCTGAGTCATCTTCCATTCTTCTAACTCTCGAGCCAATTGATTTCCAAAAATAGTTGGTGAGTTTTTGAATCCTTGTGGTAGACGCATCCAGGTGAGCTGCTTCTTGCGTCCCGTGTCTGGGTTCTCCCACTCAAAAGCAAAGTATTTCCTACTTTCAAGTGCCAAGGGGATACAGAAAAATGCATCTTTCAAATCAATCACTGTGAACCACTTAAACTTTTCCGACACAGCTGTCAACAATGTATACGGATTAGCTACTACTGGGTGTATATCTTTAGTGATATTATTAATTGCTCTTAAATCTTGAACTAATCTATACTTACCATTTGGCTTTCTAACTGGGAATATCGGAGTATTGAATTCTGACTCACATTCCTGTAAAATTCCTAAGCTAAGAAATTGTTCAATCATAGGTGCTATTCCTATTCGTGCTTCCAATTTCAAAGGATATTGTTTTACCCTTACTGGGGAGGCTCCTTCTTTTAGTTCTATTACAACCGGTTGTGCCGCTTTTGATTTTCCAGGTACTCCTGTTTCCCATACCCATGGTACTACAGCTTGCTCTATTTCTTGTGGTATTTCTACTGCTTCTACTTCTTTCACTACAAACAGCTTAGCAATATTCTCCTCGGGAAATTCCAATCTTACTCTACCTTTTTCAAATATTATCTTTGCTTCTAACATTGACAATAAATCCCTCCCAAATAGTGATTCTGGGCTATTTGGCATATATAAAAATCGATGGTCAAATTCCTTCCCCCCAAATTTTATATCTAATGGCCGCAAAAATGTTCGTTCCTCAACTTGTCCCGTAACTCCCACTACTTGAATAGTAGAATCACTCAAAGGTCCTATCTTAGTGTTGACAGCTGAAAATGATGCCCCAGTATCTACTCTAAATTCTAACGGTTCCCCATCTACTTCCATTATTACCTTTAAATCCTGGTCTAGTCAGCTCTGATTCTGGTAATTCCCCATCATAAAGGCCTGGGCGGCACCTTGTGGATTTCCCGGGAAAGCACCTGTATTATTCATCAGTCCCTGATTTCCATCCCCACTGGCTATAATTCCTCCCCCAAAACCCATTCCTTGGTTGAGAGGACACTCATTTTTCCAATGTCCTCTATTTTTACATAGAGCACATTGATCTATCCCCAGCTGCATTCTTCCTCTTCCCATATTCAATCGTCCCATGAGTCCTCCCGCCCCCATTGGCATTTCCCCCTTTGCTATTCCTCTTCCCCTCCCTCGTCCACGTCCACGACTCCCTCCTCTCATATTATTTCCAGCCACTTGCTGTAACACCGCTAACATAGTAGCCTGTTGTTTCCTGGCCGTTTCTTTTTCCCTGTTATTATATACCTTCCACGCAACTTCCAATAGTTTATCTAAATTCCGAGTATCTTCTCCTTCCAATTTTTGTAATTTCTTTCTAATATCTTCCTGGGACTGCCCCATAAAAATTAATGCTAGCTGTAATTTTCCCGATTCTCCCTCAACTTCTAAGTTAGTGTATCTACGAGCTGTCTCCTTAAGCCGCTCTAAAAAGGTTGATGGAGACTCATTCTTTTCCTGTCTGACCGAATATAACTTAGACCAATTCAAAGTTTTTGGTATTCCATTCCGTATTCCTTCTGTTAACAAATCCTGATAAGCTTTAAGTCTCCGAGACCCGCCCGTCGAGTTGGGATCCCACTCCGGATCTTCCCTAGGCACTAAGTCATTTACTGTACCATCCGCAAGCCACAACCTAATCATTTCCCGTGCTTTCTCTGTCATGGCTTTAAACACCATTTCCTTTTCAGTAGAATCCATTATTGTGTCTAACAGAACTTGTAAATCATTCCAATCTGGGTTCTGAGTCTTAATTACCATTTTTACCACCCGCGCAGTTCGTTCAGGATCCTCCCGATACGCCCCCGCTGATTGTTTCCAAATTAGCAAATCATTCGGAGAAAAGGGAACTTTCACTATGACCCGTTCCCCCTGCGGCCCGACTGCTTCACGAAGCAGAACCATTAAATGAGCATTCCTTCTCTTTCTGCCACCCCTTACATCCTTCACAAAGGTTTAATGTTTTCAAAACCATGATCCCACACTCCTTTTGCCACTCTGGTTTATCTTTCAAATAATAAAAGAGGTCTAGGTACGGTATTTCATCCCATTTTTCATTACTTTGCAGGAAATGCATCAAAGGTGTAATAATGTCAGGATTCAGTGTACCGTTCCTAGGCCATTGCATACCATCGGGTTCATATAAAGGCCATACATGATTACAGAAATCAATCAATTTCCTTTTAATTAATTCTTGACCAAAGTTCCCCGCATTCCAGTGTTGTAATAAACAGCCCAATGGTGAATCGTCCGGGATTTCCATCCCAGAACTTGCTAGAGTCTTAAACGTTTTTAAAGGCATCATTACACTTTTTTCTTTTTTTTTTTTTTTTTTTTTTTTTTTTTTTTTTTCTTTTTTTTTTCCTCCTTTTTTTTTTTTTTTTTTTTTTTAACACAATACACACCACACACAACACTCACACCCTTTCCAATACACACCACACACAACACTCACACCCTTTACACTCACACCCTTTCCACAAATCTTGCCTTTCTCGTCTCTGCGAGTGGCAAGTGCTGAACCTGCGCAGTCACTGCTGCGTCTGACGGTCAGCGCCTAGGCTTTTTCCACAACCTTAAAGACGTCTGTGACCCCCGTGCGGAAACGCCGTTCCGACTTAATCGGCAGGCCCCCCTTTCCCTCGATAAAAGGAATAAAGCACCTTCGGGCTTTACCTCCTGGTCGTCCGTCAGGCGCGGGGTCGGGCACGGGTTGATGTCCTCCCCAGAAATCACCTGGTGCCGGCGTGGAGTGGATCAGCTCGCGAACCGCCCCTGCCGCCTCCGGAGTCCCATCTGGGTCGCCAGAAAACTGCTGCCCGATGCCCCAAACAGAACACAAACTAACAGAGTGTCAGTTTATGCGGTGCTTTATTCAGGGCCCGGGGAACCTGCGGACTAGCGTCCAAAGTCAGGGTCCCACAGTTCCCTTTTTCGTCAAGTTTTTTATACCTTTTTACAAAGTAGTCCACGTGCAGAGGTACACATTCTTCAAGACAATACAGATACATAAATCTTGTAGATATCATTCCTAAAAGTTATAAATTTTGCATGCTTGTCTATTCAAAACTATAGGCTACCCCCCTTTAATTCCCCCTTGCATGTTTTCCCATTACCAGAACCCTTTATTTATTATTATACTTTAGCCTTATCCTGAAAGTTTCTAGATGTTCTTATATGCTCCACTAAATTATTTAATTATCTTTAATTATTGTTTCCACAGTCCCCAGCTCATTCCCAGGGCTGGTTCCCAGGGCCTGTCTGAGAACTGCAGTTTTCTAAGCCTTAGCATGACTACTACTATATCTACATTAGTCCTTTTTCTCATTATTTCGGTATCAGAGTCACAATGGTCTCCATGGGAAGGGAAGCACCAAGTCCCAGTGGTTCAGAGACACATGAGACACAAGCACCAGCGACCAAGGCCAGCCACATCTGTCTGTCCTGGCAGGTTTGTCTGGGAGTAGCACTTGGATATAGAGAATTTTGAATGTGGAATGCCAATTTTGGCCATTTGTGTCTGGACAAGCAGGACGAGTCTTTTCCATAAAAAGGAAAGCATGGAGCCCCAGTGTTTGGAAGGCAGGTGAGAGCTGGCCCTCAGGAGGTAGAGCCAGCCAGTCTTAACAGGAATGGCAGCTTTTGTCTGGGAGAAATCCTTGGATATATGGAATTTGGGAGTTGGAATCCAAATTTTGGCCATGGACACCATGTCAGGATAGATGGGCTTTTCCATATGAAAGAAAAGCAGAAAGTCCAAGTGTTTTGGAAGAAGATGAGAGGCAGCCACCATAAGCGAGGGCAGCCAGACGTCTTTCATGGCAGCTTGGGTATTTTATATCAGAACACTTTCCCATGGATCCAGTGTACTGAATGAAAGCTTGGGACCAAGGCCATTCAGCATTATTCTGGCTAGAGGTGCTTTCCAATTCTTGGATTACACTTATGACTACAAGCAAAACAAACAAAACTGTTCTATTGACTAGATTTCTGCAAGCTAAATTACTGAATATTCCCAACCACAATGTACTCATTTTGCTCAAGTAAGTTTTAATTTCATTTTCATTTCATTGTTACCCAGTGTTACTTTCCAAGGGGCTTCTGGAGCCTTTGTCACTCAAGAATGGTGAATCCAGGCACTCTGTTCCTTGATCATAAATTCAGTGAAGGTGGTGAGAAGCACCTGAACGGTCCTTCCCATAGTGGCTACAAAGTGTTTTGTGTAAGAGACTTAACATACACATAATCTCCAGGCTGTGTGTCATGCACTCGTCCATCCAGCCCTCTGCCCCAAGTTCCAGCCACATGTTTCTCAATTTCTCTGAGTTGCTTACTTAAGGCTATCGTATAGGCAGGCAGCCTCTCTTCCCCACTTGGGTAGACAATCTCTTTTGCACTCCATATGGTCTCCCATAAGGCATTTCAAAGGAACTTAGTTTTTTTATGGCTCTAGGCTTGGTTTGGATCCGCAGCAATGCCAGTGGGAGAGACTGAGGCCAGGGTAAATTAGCTTCTTGTCCTAGCCTCACAATTTGCTGCTTAATTAAATGATTCATTTTTTCAACTTGGCCACTTGACTGGGGATGATATGGAGTATGGAGCTCCCAGTCTATGCCCAAATGACGACTGATTTGTTGTACTATTTTTTAAGTAAAATGTGGCCCTCTATCTGAAGATATTGTGGCTGGAACTCTGAAGAGTGATATTATCTCTTGTAACAATACCCTGGTTACCTCTCAGGCTTTGTCAGTTCTGGTGGGAAAAGCCTCTGTCCACCCTTAAGAAGTGTCTGTTAACACCAGCAAATATCGATACCCCCCTTTTCTTGGGAGTTCTGAAAAGTCTATTTGCCACTGTTGCCCAAGACCATGGCCTTTTCCAATTTGACCAAGCTTTGGTTTGGGGATATTCTTGGGTTTGGTCTGGAGCCAAATGTCAGACTGCTGGCTTACCTGAACGATAATAGAGTATAAATTTCTGGCAGTAATCTTTTCAGTTAGATAGTTATACAGGGCATCTGTTCCCCGGTGTGTTTTCTGGTGCTCTTCCCTTACTAATGACCATAAGAGATGAGAAGGGATAACCATTCTCCCTTCTGCAGTAACAGCCCATCCCTCTTGGTTATACGTTCCTCCTTGAGCCTTAATTAGTTTTCTATCCCTTCTGGTATATACTGGCTTACCTTCAAGGGAGGCCTGTCCATCTGGAATTAAAGCTCCCTCAATCGTCATTTCATCTCTTGCTGCTTCTCTTGCCTCTCTGTCTGCCAGCTCGTTTCCTTCCTCCAGTTCTGAGCTCACCTTCTGGTGTGTCTTAATGTGCATAATCAGCTTGCTGAACTGCTTCCAGTAGCCGCAATATTTCCTGCGCATGTTTGGTGTTTTTCCCTTGTGACTTCAACAGTCCCCTTTCTTTCCAGATGGCTCCATGCGTGTGTGTACAACCCCAAATGCATATCTTGAGTCTCTATAAATATTTATTTTCTTTCCTTTCATGATCTCTAAGGTGTGGGTAAGAGCAATTATCTCAGCTTTTTGTGTAGAGGTATCTATTGGCAAGGGTCCAGATTCTGTTCCCTCTTTGCAGGTGGTAACTGCATACCCAGCACGTCGCTTTCCACTGACGACGTAGCTGCTTCCATCAGTGAACCAGGTTTCTGTGCCATCCAAAGGGGTGTCCTTCAGATCTGGGCAGCTGGAGTAGGAGGCTTCGATAGTCTCCAGGCAGTCATGGTGTAAAAAAATCACTTTTCTTGATTTCCACTAAGAAAAGAAGCTGGGTTGATAATGTTAGTCACAATTATCTCTACATTGTCTTGTTCTACCATGATGGCTTGATATTTCAGGAACCTTTGTGAGGAGACCCAGTGCCTGCCTTTTACTTCCAGGACTGCAGACACTGTGTAAGACACCAATACAGTCATTGTCTGGCCCAGGGTGAATTTGTGTGCCTCTTGAATATTCAGCACCACTGCTGCAATGGCTCTGAGGCATCCCAGCAATCCCTTGGCTGTTGTGTCTAGTTGTTTGGAGAAGCAAGCAACTGCTCTCTGGTACGGACCCAGGTCCTGGGCCAGTATCCCCAGGGCAATTCCCTGCTTCTCATGGGAAAACAGAAAGAATGGTTTACTCACATCTGGCAGTCTGAGAGCCAGAGCTGACATTCGAGCAATCTTCAGCTGGTGAAAGGCCAGAGTGGCCTCTTCTGTCCCCTGGAGTTCTCTGTTCCCATTTGCAATGAGGGCATACAGAGATTTTACAAGCAGCCCATAGCTGAGTATCCACAGCCTACACCACCCTGTCATTCCTAAGGATGTTTGCAGTTCCTTCACTGTTTGAGGTTTTGGGGTTTTGCAGATCTCTTCCTTGCAATCTTGCCCTACAGTCCGTTGTCCCACACTAATTTCATAACCCAGATAAATTACCTTTTGCTTCATTACCTGGGCCTTTTTCTTTGACACCCTGTATCCCTCAAGTCCTAGGAAGTTTAGGAGGCTTACTGTCCAGGCTGCACATGCCTCATTCATCCGGGTGGCTATGAGGAGATCATTCCATGTACTGCAGTAGCTTTCCTTCTTCTGGGGGAGCCTCCCAGCATTCCAGATCTTTGCATGTTGTTCTCCAAACAGGGTAGGAGAGTTTTTAAACACCATCCATGTGAGCTGGGATCTGAGCCCTCTTTTAGGGTTTTCCCATTCAAATGCAAAAATTTTCTGTCTACCTTCATGGAGAGGGAAGCAAAAGAAGGCATCTTTCAAGTCTAAAATGGTAAACCAAGTTAGCTCTGGTGTTAGGCACATTAGCAAAGTGTATGGATTTGCTACCATGGGATACAGATCTTCAGTTATTTTGTTAACAGCTCCTAGACCCTGTACTATCTGATATGACCCATCAGGTGTTCGGACCAGTAAGATGGGAGTATTGAATTCAGATTGACATTCTTTTAACAAACCTAATTACAAAAAGTTTTCAACTATTGGGCTAATTCCTTCCCTGTTCTCTCTTTTCAAGGGATAGTGTTTAATTCTAACTGGTTGCTTTCCTTCCTTCAGTTTAATTACTATAGGAGATGCATTTTTCGCCCTCCCTGCTACATTAGAAGTCCACACTCCAAGAAATACTTGATTTATTATTTCTTCACTAACTTCTCCCTCAATTTGAACTGCTGTTAACATTAAACTTAATGCCTCTATGTACTGTTCATCATTTACCTCCAGAATAACTTCCCCAGTTTTAAGTTCAATGGTTATTTGTAATTGTTCTAACAAGTTTCTCCCCAAAAGGTGCCTTGGGGATCTGGGCAGATATAGAAATTTATGAACACCCCATTATTTTCTAAGCCTATACTTTAATGGTTTGTAAAAATTTGCTTTTCCAGGTTGGTCAGTTGCTCCTATTAATGTAACATAATCCTTCCCCACAGGTGCCAAAGTTTTTTCAGAGCTGAATATGTTGCTCCCGTGTCCACTAGAAATTCCACTTCCCCCCCCGCTTTTTCCCATAGCTTTAATTTTATAATCAGTGATTTTCCTGGGGTAAGATTTACTGGTCCTCCTTAGTGTTTTTTTCACATGTGCAATCACATTTCCTTTTTCTTGTTCTCCCTTTTTTTGATGGTTACTTTGTTGTTTTTTTGGACATTGATTTTTCCAGTGACCGTATTTCTTACAGATCACACACTGGTCTCTGCCCAGCCAGGATGGGCCTTGTCTGGGTGGTCTTTGTTCTCTTCTTCCTCTCTCCCTCTCTCTTCGGACAGCCACAAACTTCCTCATTCCTTGTTTATATCCTTCTTCCCTATTCCTGAAGACTCCCCACACCTCGTCCAACAGAGTCTCTAAGTCCCTCCCATCCAGCTCCCAAAGCTTTTGAAGTTTTCGTGTTATGCCATCCATAGACTGCCCCAGGAATAAACTGACTGGCTGCTGTGTCCCCATGTCAGACCCAGGCTCCAGGGGTGTGTGGCAGCACATTGCATCCCTTCATGGATCGAGGAATTCAGATGGTGGCTCAGAGGGCCCCTGCTTAATTTCATACAATGCTGATCAATTTATAGTTTTGGGAATGGCTTTTTCCATTCCCTTTTTGATCCACTCCCAATAGCTTTCTCAATTCTGCTGATCTGTTTGGGTCCCACTGTGGATTTTGGAGTGGGAAATAATCTTTCACATCCAGTTGTTGGATTTCATAATAATCTTCTGCCAAATCCCCTGCCATTTTTATAATTAATTGTTTCTCTGTCTCAGTCAGTGCATCCAATAATAATTGCATATCGTTCCAATCTGGATTATGCTATTTTATTATAAATTGCAGACATTTAGCTGCGTTAACTGGATCACTGTGGTAATTTTTAGCAACCTTTTCCCATGCCTCCAAGTCGGTTCTGGAGAAGGGAACTTTAACCAATACCATTCCTCCCTCTGGTCCCCCTGCCTCTCGCAGAGGTGCCTGGAATATGTGTGTCTGTTAGTTGAGTTGTGATTGTTTTCTTAAAAGAGCTGAGCAGCTAATAGTTGCTATAAAGTTGTTTATAACAAAGGCACATCAGTCTCAAAAGGCAAAGGGTCACAAGCGTTCAAGTCCATGCTAAAGTTTTGGTATAAAGTCCTAAATAGGCAAAGTCCCAATCAGAAGCAGAAGCTGCTCCTGGAGGTCCTGAAGGGCTGATGTTGCTGGGGCAGCTCCTGTCTTCTTTGGGTGATGATGGTGGTGGTGAGAAGTGAGAGAGCAGGAACAAAATCAAAAGTCAAGAAGCAAAAGGTGAGTCTCTCCCCAGTGCATAGATTCTTATATACAAACTTCCCAGCAAGCTAAAGACATGAACTCGAACCTAGTTCTAGTTTCTTAGCACACCAGCTATGTATAAACTACATATATGTTCTATCTTGTTCTATCTAAAAAATGTAAACAATATTCTTACTATAGTTTTATTATGTCTAAAACTATGTTCCTGAAGCCTCCACAGAAACACTAGTATCTAAGACTATATTTTTCAACCCTCACTAGAACTCATGCTTCTACACTGGTCTCTGAGATCTTTACTATCTAAAAGCACTTAAAACTTATTCTTACTTACTTCCTTATTCTAAAACTTAAACTTACACTTCTACTTTATGTGAGTGGCTTAATATACTTGAATCCATCCAAAGGTTTTAATTCAATCCCTGCACTCTGATTTCTCTCTGAAGAATTCAGAGAGAGACTCTTGACTTACAGACTCCAACATCTGTTGTCTAGTCTGGTGTGTGATCAGAGGGGGGTCTGCATCCTCTGAGTCTGCATCCTCATCCCTTTCCTGTTTTACCTGGGGAGACCTGAGCAAATCGTCTGCCAGATCTTGTTCCTGGGCCACAGGCTGGTAAACCTTATCAAATTTTGTGCATCTTTGCCCTATGCTACACACTGAACAACACCACTTGAGCTTTCCTCTCTCAGTCTTATTCTCCTTCTATAAGGCCAATACCAGAGGGTCAGATGGAGCCCTGAGCCCACAGTCCCTCTGCCATCCGGGGTGATTTTGAAAGGAGAAAAACATATCCACATATGATACCTCTGTCCACTTCCCTTCCCTCCCAGAAATAGCATGAGCTGTAATAGATGTTATAATCCAAAGTTCCACTGGGTGGCCACTTCGCTCCATTGTCCAATTTATAAAAGGCCACCAGTTCTTGCAAAATCTAACAAGATCTCTCTTGGTTTCCATGCCCCCATGTCCAGCAGCATCTTTCAATGTGCAATAACACAGCCTAGTGGCCTGGCCTTAGGGATCTCTTTACTTTGTCCAGTTCCCATTATCTTCTCCTTCTTGTCCTGTGCTGTTTCCATCCAAACTTTTCCTCACACAATTTCACTGTTCTTTCTCAGTTTTCTTCCCACACACAATCCCAATTTGCAGGTATCGAATGTGACTTTCCACGCACTAATTTCAGAATTTTAGGTTCAACATCGATTTGATTAGGAAAATTTTTCAATTCACACTTGGGGCATATGCCCTGCTGGTTATTAGAGCAACAATACCAATGTCTTTCACAATCTCTACACTGTAATTAACTCCATGCCAGATGCCTTGATCCTCTGACAGCTCTAAATCTCCCACAAAGACAAATTATCCTGTTCACTCCCTCTGGAGTACTCAGAGTCGCTACTGCAGGTTGTTCCCAGTCCAAGGTTACCAATCACCCTCCAGAGGTTTCATATATCCCTCCTGTTCATTCCCTCTTTCTATCCAATGACTTATTGGATCAATAAATTCCCAGGGATCAAGTCCAAACCACTGCTGAGGAGAAACTCCTTCAATTTGTCTATCCATGATTAAAACAAACACTAACCACTCTGTGTTCAAGCACAACACTCCTCCCTTCTCACTTCTACTTGCCCCACACTGACCCCGCTCCTTTGCTTTTCTCCGGCCGCCTCAGTCGCCCAGACTGGAAATGCAGATAGAGCTCCACACTCACTCATTCACTCACTGACACACTCAACGTGTCCAGACCTGGCAGTCACACAAAACAGCAGCGAAAACAAGGGTTCACTCGACCCACCCCAGAGTCACTAGCGGGCTGCTCTATCAGCTCAGTGAGACCCCTCCGTCAGTGGCGTTATCAGCTGGGGATCGACCCCTCTCCCTCTGTCTCTGGCTCCCTTGGCCAGCAGCTTGCAAGCCCCCAGGGACTGTGCTGAGTGTCAGACGTCTCTGTATGACTCACCAGCAGTCCTGTTATAGATATTTATTACAGACCGTTTTATCCACAGTGCCAGCAGGTCGTTGTCTGTCCCCGCAATGAGTGAGCCGAGGTTGGGGATCCCTCCAGGAAAAAATCCCGGGGCACCCCTCAGGGTGTCTGCCCTGGTGGTGCTCCCTCAGCCACACAGATCTCCTGGCTGGCTCACCAATTATGAAGCACAGAACAACTCCATAACTCGTAAAAGTTGCAAAGTAGGTACGAATAATTTATTCAGGGCTGAGGTGCATGGGGGATAGCTCCTCCAAAAACATGCACACCTTTGGTGACCTGTGCCTCTCTTTTTATTCTCTACAAGTTAGTATTGCACAATGCACCTAATACATATTCATTTCCTAACTCTACCTGTTCTCACTTGGTATTAAAATTAACTCCATGCCTCTTTGTGACTGTGCACTGCTCCTTGTTGATCGCTCTGGTGGTCGTCTGGGGGTCCTTGGGATGAAGTAAACAGTCTTCTTCTCAGCTGAACTTCTCACCTTGCCTTCTTTGCACATGTGTATTAGCTTTTGCTTTCCTTCCAGACCTTGATACCAGTTTTCACTTGCTCAGGGGTCTGAGGAAACCCCCTTATGGAAGAGGCCTCGTTCTTCCATCCTGTTTATGCATTCTTGTTCCATCTTATCTTGTAGCCTTGCTCTGTTCTCCTGTTCTTGCAAAGGCAATGAACATTAAGCATTCATAGAATCATGTCACCTCCCTTCTAGTTAAAGCATACTCCTGTATTTTTACTCTTAATACTTTAATTTTAATTTTAATTTCCCCCTGTTTCATCATGAGGTCCCCACAGTGTTCCAGTGACCTCCACTGAAGGAAAGAACCAAGCCCCAGTGGTGCAGGGGCAGTCACCAGAAGCCAAGGCCAGCCAGACTTGACAGTACTGGCAGATTTTGCCTGGGACCAACCCTTGGATCTACAGTATTTTAGAGCTGGAATCCCAGTTTCAAACATGGACACATGGAGGAGATGGATGGTTCTTTTCAATAGGAAGGAAAGCAGGAAACACCTGTGTTTCAGGGGCAGAAGAAAGGCAGACATCAGAGGCCAAGGCCAGCCAGACCTCTCTGTCCTGGCAGCTTTTGTCTGAAAGCAACTCTGATATAGGGAATTTCAGAGGTGGAATCCCAATTTTGGCCATTTCTGTGTAGATTAGAAGGATGGTTCTTTTCCATTGGAAAGAAAGCACAGAGCCCCAGTGTTTCAAAGGCAGATGAGAGGTGGCTCCTGGGAGTCCAAACCATCCAGACCTGTTTGTCCTGACAGCTTTTCTCATGGAGGAATCCTCAGATATATGGAATTTGGGAGAAGGAATCTCAATTTTGACCACAGACACCTTGAGAAGGACAGTTCTTTTTCCCTGGAAGAAAAGCCTTGAGCCCCAGTGTTTGCAAAGCAGGGGAGAGGCAGCCCCCAAGAGGCTAAGGGCAGCCTGACCTGCCTGTGCTGGCACCTTCCAGTTAACATGCCTTGGTTCCATGAGGCCCTGCAGGGTCACAATGTTCCCCTTTTTTCTGTAGTGGCACAATGGCCCAATGACACCATGAGGTCCTGCAATGTCACAATGGCTTCATGCTTCCACAATGCCCTGATGTGTCACAATGGCCCCTTGGCTCCACGTGCTCTCACTGTGTCACAATGGCTCCTCCATGACACTATGGGCTTCACAAGGTCACCATGGACCCTTGGTCCTTGGGGCCCTTGAGTTTCATAAAGCTGTCCTTGATTCTGTGAGGCACAAGAGTGTCAGAATGGATCCATGAGATTCTGCAGTGTCACCATGGTCACTGTCAGAGGCTGGATGAGATCAATGTCCCAGTGTCCTAGGGTGATGTTATGGTGTTTCTATCTCCAATCGTGTGTCCTGATTATGTTTGGTATTATGTCCTGTGCTTCCAGGACTGACTCTGAGAGTGAAGCTTTGTTTTGTCTTGTTATCAGCCGGCTCACCTCCCCCATGGTCTATGTTTAGGAGAGGTTTTAGCTCGGCTTGCTTGCTTTGCCTGCTTGCTTGCTTGCTTGCTTGCCTGCTTGCTTGCCTGCTTGCTCGCTTCTGCCTTTTTCTTTCCTTCGCTTTGCCCTTGCTTTCTGCTTATTAGTTAGTTCAGCTAGGCAGTCCAACTTTTTCCCTGGACTGTTTTCTCTTCCACCCCGTCCCCTCCCTCTCCTGGATACCATCTGAACGGACGGGGACCTGGGAACCCCAAGAAACACCGGGAGGCTACACTTTGTCACCTGCAGCAGTCATCCCCAGCGCCAGAGACTGATAACTGAGCGACCACTCGCCAGAGAGACTGAGTTTGTCATCCCTTCAGAACGGTGAAAGAGTTTTTTTTGTCAGCTGGTGTTGTCTTTTTTCCCTGTGCTGGGGAGTGTCTTGCTTGTTAAATAAACAGGTTTTTTTCTCCCACTCTTCTCCGAGGAAATTCTTCCCGAACCCGGTGGGGTGGGGGGGGGAGGAGTCGTGGGGTTTGCTGTCTGGGGGCTCCTTCTGGAGGTTTTCCCCCAAATTTGCCCAAAACCAGGACAAATAAATTGGCGCCCAACGTGGGGCTCGAGAAAGTGGGAAAAAACCCTGTTCTAATAATAATAATTTGGTTCAAATTCTTTTGTGTTGGTATAGAGCAGTTATTGGCTATGTTGTTGGAATTCATGTCTTTTGGGGTGGAGGCCTGCATGGGATTTTGGTCCCTAGGGTTTTTTGAAGTCTTAATACCTTTGTGGTCCCTGGGTTTATTTGCTTATCCAGAAATAGCTCCGGTATTGTCCCTAATGCGTAGTTTCTGTAGCAGAGGGGCATTGACCAAAATATCCATCGGGCTGGGCTTGGTTTTAATGGCCTGCAGGAGATTTATAAAGGTGCTGGAATCTGTTCCAGGAATGTATGGTTCTTGGTTGTGGTTGTGCACTCAGTTTGTTAGAGGAGAAGCAGGGGATGAGGCTTTTCAGCCTTTGTTCTCCTTCTTCTCCTCTGAATTTGTTGCATCCTTATTAGAGAATGTTCAGTTCCCCCTGAGTGTTAAAGAGACCATCTTTCTGGTGTTTAATATAGTAAGCTTTCTCTATACAGTCTGCAGTTTCTCTAGAATGAGAGCTGAGATTTCTAGAGGGGCTGAGACCCCTGACCCCAGAGTAGAGCCAGGCGTGAGGAATCCTGAATGGTGTGGGAAATGGGAGGATATGGGCCAAATCTTAAAGGAATTTTCTGACCCTACATCCTGGGATTTTCCATGTGAACAAATTCAGAACCCAGCTGAGGTGGCAAAGTACCTGAAAGAGAAGTGCCATGGTAATTCTAAGGAGAAGAAGATCATTGCAGTGAGCTGGGCCCTGGCATATGCTTACCGTACCCTGCTAGATACTGTAGGGCAGCAGACAGAGGAAGGGGGACAGGCAGATAAATCAGCCACTATCCCAGTCACTCAGGCTGCAGCCAACACCCCAGGCTCGAGGCCAACAACTACACCAGACAGTGAGCCTAAGCCAGCAGCTAAACCTGTCAGTAAGCCTCAACCAATGGCTGTTGCTACCAGCACGAGAAGTGGGAAGTGCACAGACAAGACTGATCGACCAGTGGATGATGATGATGATGATGATGCAGGAGAAGGACCCTCGACGCCTCCTGACATAAAACCAGGAGTCAAAGCAACTGGTAAAAGATCAGAGGCCAATATTGAGTCTTTTTCCCTAAAGGACCTCCGTGGCCTAAGAAAGGATTACACCCGACGACCTGATGAGTCTATAATTAGTTGGTTGGTCCGTCTTTGGGATGCTGCAGGCGAGGCTACAATTCTGGATGGCACTGAAGCCAGGCATTTGGGATCCCTGTCACATGATCCTGTCATCGACCAAGGAATGATGAGAGGGCCTAACCCTCACAGCCTCTGGGCACGGGTCCTGGACAGTGTAGCACAAAGATACCTGTGTGCAGATGATCTTTATATGCAGCAGACCCACTGGAAGACGATAGAACAAGGGATCCAACGCCTGAGAGAAATGGCAGTGGCAGAGATTATCTTCTCAGATGACATAACAACTAGGAATCCGGACTTGGTACCATGTACATCTGTGATGTGGCGAAAACTTGTACGACTTGGGCCCCATGAATACGCTTCTGCTTTAGCAATAATGAAGCGGGACGAGAGGGATGAGACCGTGCTTGATATGGCAAAGAAGCTCCGAGCATATGCAGATGCTGTGCATGGCCCAACACATGCCAGAATTGCAGCTGTGGAAACACGTCTGCAGAAATTAGAAGACAAGATAGAGGAGAATCATAAAAGACTCAGGGAGGAGATTAAAGAGGACCTTCTCCAAATCTCAGCAGTACAAATTAGAGGCCCTGGTATCCAACGCAAACGTTCCCCTGATGGGGAGAGGAGGTACACCCCACGAGCTGAGCTGTGGTTCTTCCTACGTGATTGCGGAGAAAACATGAGGAGATGGGATGGAAAATCTACTGCTGCTCTGGCACAACGGGTGCGTGAATTGAAGGAAGGCAAGACCCAAAGAGGAAGTTCCACCAAAAGGAGAGCAGCTCCAGTTGCCCGTAGCCAAGCTGCCAAGTATGATGATGATGATATATCTGATCCCCTTGAAGGAACCTCTAAGACATATGCCCAAGGAAAGAAGGATAAACAGGCTTAGAGGGGCCCTGCCTCTAGCCAGGGAGAGGCGAGGGAAAATCGTGTCTTCTGGACTGTGTGGATTCGTTGGCCTGGCACATCGGAACCACAAAAGTATAAAGCTTTGGTTGATACTGGTGCACAATGCACATTAGTCCCATCAAGATATGTGGGGGCAGAATCTGTTTCTATTGCTGGTGTGACAGGTGGATCACAGGACTTTACCTTGGTGGAAGCTGATGTGAGCTTGACTGGACATGAATGGAAAAAACATCCTATTGTGACTGGCCCAGAGGCCCCATGCATTTTGGGCATAGATTACCTCCGAAGGGGGTATTTTAAAGATCCAAAAGGATTCAGGTGGGCATTTGGGATAGCAGCTGTGGTGACAGAGGGCATCCAGCAATTGAACACCTTGTCTGGACTGTCTGAGAATCCAAGTACTGTAGGACTTCTGAAAGGAGAAGAGCAAAAGGTACCAATTGCCACTTCCATAGTGCATCGCCGACAATACAGAACAACTCGAGATGCTGTGGTTCCCATCCATAAAATGATCCGTGAGCTGGAGAGCCAAGGGGTGGTCAGCAAAACCCACTCACCCTTCAACAGCCCCATCTGGCCTGTACGTAAATCTGAAGGAGAATGGAGACTGACCATAGACTATCGTGCATTGAATGAGGTGACTCCACCACTGAGCGCTGCCGTGCCGGACATGCTGGAACTGCAGTACGAGCTGGAGTCCAAGGCAGCAAAGTGGTACGCCACTATCGATATCGCCAATGCATTTTTCTCCATTCCTCAGGCAGCAGAGTGCAGGCCTCAGTTCGCTTTCACATGGAGGGGAGTGCAGTACACCTGGAATCGACTGCCCCAGGGGTGGAAGCACAGTCCTACTATCTGCCATGGACTGATCCAGACTACACTAGAAAAAGGTGAGGCTCCAGAACATTTACAATATATTGATGATATCATTGTGTGGGGGAACACAGCAGCAGAAGTGTTCAAGAAAGGAGAGAGAATCATCCAAATCCTCCTGGAAGCCGGCTTCGCCATCAAGAAGAGTAAAGTTAAGGGACCTGCTCGAGAGATCCAGTTCCTGGGAGTGAAGTGGTAAGATGGACGGCGTCAGATTCCTACTGATGTCATCAACAAAATCACAGCTATGTCCCCACCAACCAACAAGAAGGAGACACAAGCTTTCTTAGGCGCCATAGGTTTTTGGAGGATGCACATTCCTGAGTACAGTCAGATTGTGAGCCCTCTTTACCTGGTCACCCGCAAGAAGAACGATTTCCACTGGGGCCCTGAGCAGCAACAAGCTTTTGCCCAGATAAAGCAGGAAATTGCTCATGCAGTAGCCCTTGGCCCAGTCAGGACGGGACCAGATGTGAAGAACGTGCTCTACTCTGCAGCCGGGAACCATGGTCTGTCCTGGAGCCTGTGGCAGAAGGTGCCTGGTGAGACTCGAGGCCGACCATTAGGATTTTGGAGTCGGAGCTACAGAGGGTCTGAAGCTAACTACACCCCAACAGAGAAGGAGATCTTGGCTGCCTATGAAGGGGTCCAAGCAGCCTCAGAGGTGGTTGGCACAGAAGCACAACTCCTTCTGGCACCCCGACTACCAGTGCTGGGGTGGATGTTCAGAGGAAAGGTTCCCTCAACCCACCATGCCACCAGTGCTACATGGAGCAAGTGGATTGCCCTCATTACACAGCGCACCCGGATTGGAAAACTGAATCGCCCTGGGATTTTGGAAGTAATTACAAATTGGCCTGAAGGTGAAAGTTTTGGTGTCACAGATGAGGAACAAGAACCAGTGACACGGGCTGAAGAAGCTCCACCATATAACCAACTGCCAGCAGAGGAAACACGCTATGCTCTATTCACCGACGGTTCCTGTCGCATTGTGGGGATGAATCGGAGGTGGAAAGCAGCCGTATGGAGCCCCACGCGACGGGTAGCAGAGGCCACTGAAGGAGAGGGTGGATCCAGTCAACTTGCTGAACTCAAAGCGGTTCAACTGGCCTTAGACATTGCTGAAAGAGAGAAGTGGCCAAAGCTTTACCTTTATACCGATTCATAGATGGTAGCCAATGCTCTGTGGGGATGGTTGGAGAGATGGAAAGAGGCTAACTGGCAGCGTAGAGGAAAACCAATTTGGGCTGCCGAGGAGTGGAAAGATATCGCTACCCGGTTAAAGAAATTACCTGTGAAGGTTCGCCATGTAGATGCCCATGTTCCCAGAAGTAGGGCTAATGAAGAGCAGAAAAACAATCAGCAGGTAGATCAGGCTGCAAAGATAGGGGTGTCGAAGATAGACCTTGATTGGGAACACAAGGGAGAGTTGTTCCTGGCTCGATGGGCCCATGATGCCTCAGGTCATCAGGGCAGAGATGCCACATATAAGTGGGCACGAGACCGAGGGGTGGATCTAACCATGGACAGTATTTCTCAAGTTATCCATGACTGTGAGACGTGCGCTGCCATCAAGCAAGCCAAGCGGGTGAAGCCCCTCTGGTATGGGGGGCGATGGTCCAAGTACAAGTATGGAGAGGCCTGGCAGATTGACTACATCACACTGCCTCAAACCCGCCAGGGCAAGCGCTATGTACTGACCATAGTGGAAGCCACCACTGGATGGTTGGAGACCTACCCTGTGTCTCACGCTACAGCCCGTAACACCATCCTGGGCCTGGAAAAGCAGGTCCTTTGGAGGCATGGCACCCCTGAGAGGATTGAGTCAGACAATGGGACTCATTTCAAGAATAGCCTTATTAACACTTGGGCTAGGGAACATGGCATTGAGTGGGTGTACCATATCCCCTACCATGCACCAGCTGCAGGGAAGGTGGAAAGGTACAATGGACTGTTAAAAACCACCTTGAGAGCATTGGGTGGGGGATCATTCAAAAACTGGGAGCAGCATTTAGCAAAGGCCACTTGGTTAGTTAACACCCGGGGTTCCACCAACCGAGCGGGCCCTGCCCAGTCTGAGTCCCTGAATATAGTAGATGGAGACAAAGTCCCAGTGGCACATATCAGAGGTTTGTTAGGGAAGGCAGTTTGGATCAATTCTGCCCCGAGTACAGACAAACCCATTCGTGGGATTGTCTTTGCTCAAGGACCAGGTTGTACATGGTGGGTAATGCAGAGAGATGGAACAACACGATGTGTGCCTCAGGGAGATCTGATTGTGGGGTGAGGCAGCATGAGACAGAAGGAAATATGTAAGTGTCAAAGGTCTGAGCAAGTGAGATAGAAGGAAATGTGTAAGTGTCGAAGGTTTGAGCAAGTGAGATGGAAGAAAATGTGTCCGAATAAGTGAAAGATGGAAATTTCTACTTGCTGACATGCTGTTTAGTATGTTTACGATATGGAGATAAGGGGTGGAATGTCCTAGGGTGATGTTATGGTGTTTCTATCTCCAATCGTGTGTCCTGATTATGTTTGGTATTATGTCCTGTGCTTCCAGGACTGACTCTGAGAGTGAAGCTTTGTTTTGTCTTGTTATCAGCCGGCTCACCTCCCCCATGGTCTATGTTTAGGAGAGGTTTTAGCTCGGCTTGCTTGCTTTGCCTGCTTGCTTGCTTGCTTGCTTGCCTGCTTGCTTGCCTGCTTGCTCGCTTCTGCCTTTTTCTTTCCTTTGCTTTGCCCTTGCTTTCTGCTTATTAGTTAGTTCAGCTAGGCAGTCCAACTTTTTCCCTGGACTGTTTTCTCTTCCACCCCGTCCCCTCCCTCTCCTGGATACCATCTGAACGGACGGGGACCTGGGAACCCCAAGAAACACCGGGAGGCTACACTTTGTCACCTGCAGCAGTCATCCCCAGCGCCAGAGACTGATAACTGAGCGACCACTCGCCAGAGAGACTGAGTTTGTCATCCCTTCAGAACGGTGAAAGAGTTTTTTTTGTCAGCTGGTGTTGTCTTTTTTCCCTGTGCTGGGGAGTGTCTTGCTTGTTAAATAAACAGGTTTTTTTCTCCCACTCTTCTCCGAGGAAATTCTTCCCGAACCCGGTGGGGTGGGGGGGGGGAGGAGTCGTGGGGTTTGCTGTCTGGGGGCTCCTTCTGGAGGTTTTCCCCCAAATTTGCCCAAAACCAGGACACCCAGACACCTGGGGATGAGCTGTCAATCAGTCACACAGTGGGGTGGTGCTGACCCAGGCTCTGATTGCCCCAGCAATCACAAGTCCCACCTGGGGGAGGCCCACGAAGGCCCAGGGGCTTAAAACACAGAGCAGGAGCTCAACCCATGATCCATACCCTGCCTTCTCCTGGGGTCTGTGTCTCACCCACACTGGAACCCTAGGAGATGGGAGCCATGTGTGTGTCTTTCTAGAGCTTCTGTTTTTCTGTGTCTCTTTCCTCTCGTTCTAATGCTCTTTATACAGAACAGTTTTGGGCACCTCAACAATCTAAGTGTTTAGAGGTTTTTAGATTAAATGAGCAAAGTTAATGACGTTCCTGCTATGATAAGTGTTTTATGTTGACTAGGATGTTTTATTAAATTCTTTTCCAAAGTTCCTTCATTTTCTATACTTTGCCAGTAAAATTTTATGTCATTTTGACCTCTAGAAAATATCTGGCTGGGATTCTCCTGTGCACCAAACTTGAGTAAAGGAACCTTTGGTTACCCCCAGCATTTCAGTGTTCTGGGGTGTTACAGCCCTGCAGGCTCACCATGGCCTCTTGTTTCCATCAGGCCCTGCTGTGTCACACTGGCCCTTGGTTCCATGAGCATCTGGAGTGTCACACAGCTTGATGACATTTGTCCTTGCTGCCTCTCCCATCCCAGTGCCCCAGGAACAGCCCCGAGCCACCTGTGAGGGACAGGCCCTGCTGGCCCAGGCCTGGGCTCAGGCCTTGGCCTTTCTGCTTCCTCCACCCAGCCCAGGCCTTGCTCAGCATTGCAGTTCCCTGCTCACAGCCTCGGGCTCCTGCAATCCTGGCCTCAAGGATCTGCTCTCACCACTCCCTGGGGAGCCTTTGGCAGTCCCTGCCCTCAGTGGGGCCAGTGATGCTCCAAGGGACTTGGAGTTTTGCTTCTGACTCCTTGAGCAGCTTCTTCAACTTTCTCTCAGTGCCTGAGCATCCTGGACTCAGCCCCAATTCACCACAGGGATCTTTAAAATACAGAAAAGCCTCAAGGGCTCTTAGTCTTCTTCCAATTGTCTTCACATCTCCAGGCCTTGTGCAGATCATTGGAGAAAATTTTGGAGCTCTGTTAAGGAGGAAGATTTCAAGGTGCACCTCATGACTTTTTCTTAGATGTTTTAATCAAGCATATTTCTATATTCGAGTTCAGTGAAGAGGGGGTAGAAGCATTCCCGAAATGATCTTGATGCTGAATGTCTCCTTAGGAGGTCGGGGCACGCAGAAGTACGAGCCCTTTGCGGGTTGACCCTGTTTGGACAACCTGCTCCTCACCCCCAACCTCACCATGTCTGACATTGCCCACCTGGGACTGACATCCCTGTGCCCTGCACCAGAACCTTGTCCCCTGAGCTCTGCAGCTGGCTGTCCCTGCCCATTGCACCATGTCCCACCTGCTCTCCTCAGGGCTCTGCCTGCACACAGGCCCAGGAGAAGTTTTCCTGGTTTTGAGGAAAGAAGGGAAAAGCCTGAGCAGGTTTCCTGAACAACAAACCCCACTGAGGAACCACATGCTCAGTCCAGGCTGCCTGGAATGATGTCACATTTCTACAAGGGCCAGTGTGACCATAAACGATCTCTAAGCAGAATTCTCCGAGTCTTCCAGCTGAATTCTCTGTTCCTGTCCTTTCCCTGGATCTCTGTCTCAGATGGAATCTGCTGGTGCTATTCTCACCTTTAACCCCTCTTTTGAATGCAGACAGATGTTCCCAGGTGTTGGGGGTTGAATTGTTCCCTTTTCTTTCTGCGGAATTTTCTCCCATTGTTATGCTAAGTAATTGTGGCTACACCTTAAAACGACAGATAATGTTCTCTTGCAGGGGGGTGGGTGGAGGGGGAGGGGGGGGGAACTGGAAAAGGAAAGGTGGGACGGGGGTCTGGAGTGGGGGACTCTCTCTTGCTTGGCTCGTGGAGTGGGAGCACGGCCCGGGCTCCGCTCTGGCATCTTCCCCTGCCATCCCAGCACTGAGATCCACGCTCCCTGCCGTTGGACATCGCTCTGCTGCCCTCCCACCTCACCCTACTATCTCTGGACACTCTGCTGAGCACCACGACCGACACCATGAGGGGGGGAGTCACTTTCCCCATCCCTCTCACCCCTGGGCTGCTGCTGCCATCACCCAGCCCTCTTAAACTGCGCGGGACCTGCCCTGCCCCCAGGACCAGGAACTGAGCGCAGGGAGACGGCCTGCGGCCAAAAGGGACTGGAGCTGAGCTAGACTGTTCTGCTCTGTTGTCAATTTTTATAGCTGTTGTTTTTTTCTGCCTTGGTGGATATCAGTAGAGAACTGTTACCCTTATCCCCACACCTCCTGCCTGAAGGCTTCTGATTTGGACCTAAAATAATTAACAGGGAGGGGGTTGCATTCCGCATCTCAGGAAAGGGGCTCTTGCCTTTCCTTAGCAGATACCTGTCTTTCAAACCAAGACACCAGGTGTGTTAAGCAGATGTTGCTCAATGTTTATGCAAAGCTTTTGTATCCTCATGGAACCAAGGAGACCCTTGTGACACAGCAGGGGTTCATGGAACCAAGGAGACAATTGTGACAGTTTGGATCCTCACAGAAACAAGGCTCCATTGTGACACTGAGGGGAATTATGGAACCCAGCAGACCATGGTAACACATCGATATCACATGGAACCAATGTTCCATTGTGACAATGCAGATCCAAGGAGACCATGGTGACACTGTGGGACCTCATGGATCCAAGGGGCCACTGTGACACTGAAGAACTTCATGGAACCCAGGGTCCAGTGTGACACAGCGGCGCCTCATTGGAACAAAGGAACCATTGTTGACAGCACAGAAACTCACGGAACCAAGGGGCTGTGGTGGCACAGCAGGGCCACATGGAACCAAGGAGACTGTGGGAATCTTTAAAATCAGAGGATTTTGGGAATGCTGAAAAAAGCAGGCCTCAGAGACAGCAAACTGCAATTAGAGCTAAGTGGAAAGCATAAGGCATGTCAGCAGAAAAGTTAAATGAAATGTAGAAAGCAAGGACAAATAGAACAATGGTCTATATATTAACACGTGGCAAGAATAACTCTCTAAGCTGCAGAAAAGTCTATCTAGCAAGATATTAGGAAGGTCTAAGCCTAATAATGGAGCTCTGTGCATTGTATTTTAAGGCTTACAAGTAGGTATTGTATTCAAAATATGCAAGCATTGTTTTAACCAAAGGTATATGTGTACTTATAGTGGTTGAATAGAACTACTGTCAATATGTTTTTGCTGTTGTGATTGGTCAAAAAAATTTCAAAATACGTTGTAACATCACGTTCTCTGGCTGTTGCTGAGGACATGAGCTGCTGGCATCTTCCCTCTGTCCCAACCTTGTAATGAGACTGATGCTTGGGAGGAAAAAATAATAATAAAGCAGCTCAAGACACGTTCCACAACAGTCCCATCCCGTTTATGTTTCTGTGTGTAAAACCCCTGCTGGCATTAGAGACCAGTGACATTTAGGAACATTGTGGAACCAAGGGTCCACTATGACACTGCAGAAACAAGGAGATCATTGTTGGTACTATGGAAGCTCATGGAACCAAGCAGCCATTGTGACACTCCAGGACCTCACTGAACCAAGGAGATCATTGTGACACTCCAGAACCTCATGGCACTGAGGGTTTAGGGTGATACAGCAGGGTCCTGTGAGGTTTCGGGGAGACCTCTGGATACCTCTTGGGCACCCACACTGTCGGGCTTATTCTCTTTTTCTGTAAAAAGCGAAGCAGCTAATAGTTGCTATGAAGTTGTTTATTGCAGAAGCACATCAGTCTCAAAAGCAAAAACAAAGCAAAGCAATGGTATAAAGCAATGGCAAAACTGCAGTGGCAAAATGCAATGGCAAAATGCACATGGCATAGAGCACCAGCTCTCCCTGATGCATGTTCTTTTATAGAAACTTTCCAACTAGCTAAGACACAAACTGGGTCCACTGCTTCTTAACCTATTAGAATTCTGGTTTCTTAGCATGCCAGGCTACGTATAGACTACGTTCATGGCCTATCTTGTTCTAACTGAAAAATGTAAGCAATATTCTTAACTCTATTATGTCTGAAGCCAGATTCTTGGAGCCTCTAAGGAAACACTAGTATGTTTTTCAATCTTCACTAGAACATGTACTACTTCTCAGGCATCTACGACTTTTTGCTTACTAAAAGCACTTAAACTTATTCCATTTACTTACTTATTTTCTCTCTCTCATGTTACAACCTAAATCTTCACCTCTGCCTTATAGGTGAGAGGCCTAATATACTTCAATCCATCTAAAAGTTTCAACTCAATCCCTGCATTCTGATATCTCCCTGAAGGATTCAGAGAAACTCCTGACTTACTGACTTCAACAGCATTGTTATACAGCAGGGCCTCATGGAACCAAGGAGCCATTGTGAAACTGTGCAAGGGGCATTATGGAGTCAGGGACACCACTGATACTGAAACCCACAGGATAGAAACTTTTGAACACAGTTTGGAGTATCTGAAAGCAGATATTCTTTATCACATCATGGTGGTGACTTTGGCAAACCTTCCTCCATTCAAGTGCACTGAGCATCGAATGAGCAGAGTTTTTATCACACACACTTGTTACATACTCTTTAGCTATCCCCACTTTCTTTGAATTTACTGAACATAGTTGCATTCCTTATCACAAGTCCTTATATGGTTCTTTGGGGTCAGTCTTCAACATCCAATGCCCTTTTCAGGGGCCTTCTCCTCAACCCCCACTTTTGAGTAAGGGCAATATTATTGTTTTGTATAACTTCTGCTTTGTCAGCCATGCAGAGCTGAGCTGGCATCCTCCTTGCATTTTGTGTGACTTCTGTTTGCCTCAGCTACATCCTTTGTGCATTTCTCCAAGGCTGTGCTGTTCTGCTCTCTGCCCTTGATAAGTGTAAATGTTGTTCTGTTCTCCTGTCCTTGTCACGGTGCTCACCCCACATGAGGTGTGCCTGCAACCCCCTCCAAGCCATGGGCTTGGGGTGGGCAAGTGTTCCTGAGGGAACAGGGATGGGACAGCTGGGCTGGACTGGCCCAAGGGATGTTCCATTCCATGTCATACCTATCAGCAATAAACTGAGAGAAGCGGAGGGCAAGGGGGTACGGGATTAATTTCTTTTTTAAGAAGTTTGCCTTTCAAAACAGCACCAACACATAGAATCTACTCCACTTTCTGCTCATAGGAGATTTCTTTTGGATTTACTTTTCTTCTGTGTGTGGCCTTTGCTTTTTGGGGTTGCTTTGTTTAGGGGGTTTTGTGTTGTGAGTGAGCCTTGCTTTGTTATTTTTTTGGTTGGGTTTGGGTTCTTCCCATTTGAACTGCTTTTCTTCTGATGCATAAGTGTTTTCTGCCTTGTGGCTTGGCTGGGATCTGAAGGCAAGAAAAATTTACCTAACTCAGTCATCTTGCCTAATTATGTCCTGCAGTCACCATTAACTAGATGTGTTTGGTCACAGACTCCCTACAACTTGGCAGCATGCATAAAGGAATTGAAAGTGCATTTCATGCCATTGTAGCAATAATAGAAATGTTCCACACTGGTGGTCAAGGGCTGGTCACTGAGGGATGTCACCAAGGAGTGGCTGCCAAAAGGACTCTGTGCCAAATTCCCACCCTCCCCTCCCCGCTCCATGTTCCTCTCCTGCAGCCCAGCTCTGTCCAGTCTGGCTCTGAGGAGAGCACAGCAGACCATGTCCCAGGCCTGGCTAAAGTCTGGGCACACAACATCCCCTTCTTTTCCCTTTCACAAGGATTCTGCAATCCCTGCCTTGTGCTGCCAGTGCCTGCAATGGCTGCAGGAGGATTTGCCACATGCTCTTCCCTGCTGAGCCTGACCAGTCTGTGACTCTCCCAGTGCCCCTCCCTGCCCTGTTTGCAGACTGGTTCCATGTCTGCCCTTCCCAAGTGCCCAGGACCCTCTGGGATGGCTCTGCCCTTTCCAAGGGGTTGAGAGAGGTCTCACAGTGACACTGCCCAGCCTTGTCAGCATCCCTGACACCAAAGGCCTTTTCCACATCCCTCAGTTCCAGGTCAGTGCCCAGAGCACAGCACAGCCCTGTCCAGGTCCTTGGGATGGTTCAGAAGGGAGGCAGCTCTGATTTCTCCCCACAGACCAGAGAACTCCAAAGGTCTCTCTGTGCAGTCCATGGCTGTCCTGAGCATTTTTTCCTGGAGCCTCCCTGCCCAGGATGTTTCTCTCTATGCAATCCTAACCACAGCCCAGTAATGAATTCAGGTGGTTTTCTAGAGTGTAGTGGCCTCAAGGCACTGTTTGTGCCACCAGAACTGTGCCACCCCCGAGTGCTGATGATGGAGTTTGTGCTCACTCGGGTTCATCTCCCCCCACACACACGATGCACTGCTGAAATCTCCTCAGGACACACCAAACATGGCCTGCTGGCCTGGTCACTTGGTGTCCCTCCATGCAGGGACAAACAACCTCCTGCAGCTGGGGGAGAGGCCAGTGCTGGGTGTGGTGATTGCAGGGGCTGGTGTGGGACAATTGCCCTGGGGCACCTTCCCAGGCTGTGCCCAGAACAAAGACACAGCCCAGGCCCTGCCCTGCTGCTCCTCAGGTCCATCCCAGGAGCTCTGACTGTGCCAGGACACTGCTGTGTGCCCCCTGCACACTGCCCCTCTGCCCCAGGCACTGGGCTTTGCTTGGCCAGGGCATTCCAGCAGCACATTCCTGACAGCAGCTCTGAGGAGAGCAAAGCCTTCCTGCCCTGCCCTCAGGAGATGCCCTTTGGTGATGGAGCTGCTGTGCTGGAGCCCAGTTGTGTCCCAGCAGTGCCCATGGCCTGTCCCTGCCTGTGGGCACAGCACGGACACACAGCAGGACTGTGACCAAACTGCCAGAGCACTGCAGCCTCACAGCCACAGAAGGGCTGGCAAGGAGGGGAGCAGATGTGGGAAGAGCCAGAGCCATTGTCCCTGGCTGTGCTGCTGTGCTGGGAGTTTCTTCCCTCCATCTCTGCTCACAGGCACTGCCCTGCAGAGACAGAGAAGGGCTGAGGAAGAATCCTGGACACACAGGGCAGGGCAGGCAATTGTTTTTATTGAAATGCATAGGGAACAGACCACTTTCAAATCTTTCTCTTTCAAAAGAAAGGTAGATATTAATGCAGCAATGCAAAGAGTAATGCGACAGTATTTAGTAAGAAACATGCAAAAATAGAAAAAGTTATCATAGAAAAAATGGACAAATAAGGAAAAAAAAAACCTGAGATTGTAGAGAGTTACATTCTGAAAGTTCTGCAGCTGAAAAGTGTTTAATGCTTCTGGAAATATAGAAGCATCAATTTTCTCAGGGCATTCTTGAGCTCCTGACTCCTTAGGCTGTAGATGAGAGGGTTCAGGGCTGGAGGCACCACCGAGTACAGAACTGACACTGCCAGATCCAGGTATGGGGAGGAGATGGAGGGAGGCTTCAGGTAGGCAAACACTGCAGTGCTTAGGAACAGGGAGAGCACAGCCAGGTGAGGGAGGCAGGTGGAAAAGGCTTTGTGCCGTCCCTGCTCTGAGGGGATCCTCAGCACAGCCCTGAAGATCTGCACATAGGAGAAAACAATGAACACAAAATATCCAAAAGTTAAACAGACACTAATAGCAACAAGTCCAAGTTCCCTGAGGTAGGATTTGGAGCAGGAGAGCTTGAGGATCTGGGGGATTTCACAGAAGAACTGGCCCAGGACATTGCCCTTGCACAGGGGCAAGGAAAATGTATTGGCCGTGTGCACCAGTGAATAGAGAAAGCCACTGGCCCAGGCAGCTGCTGCCATGTGGGCACAAGCTCTGCTGCCCAGGAGGGTCCCTTAGTGCAGGGGTTTGCAGATGGACACGTAGCGGTCATAGCACATGATGGTCAGGAGGGAAAACTCTGCTGAGATAAAGAACAGAAAGAAAAAGAGCTGAGCAGCACATCCTGAGTAGGAGATGTGTCTGATGTCCCAGAGGGAATTGTGCATGGCTTTGGGGACAGTGGTGCAGATGGAGCCCAGGTCGCTGAGGGCCAGGTTGAGCAGGAAGAAGAACATGGGGGTGTGCAGGTGGTGGCCGCAGGCTACGGCGCTGATGATGAGGCCGTTGGCCAGGAGGGCAGCCAGGGAGATGGCCAGGAAGAGGCAGAAGTGCAGGAGCTGCAGCTGCCGCGTGTCTGCCAATGACAGCAGGAGGAAGTGGCTGATGGAGCTGCTGTTGGACATTTCTGCACTGTGGCCATGGAGTCCTGTTGAAGGAGGACACAGTTATAATTCAGGGGAGACTTTGCTGAGCAATTTCCGAGCCCTTTCTCCCAGCCCTGCCCCTGCTGGTCTGCACCACCCCATTTTCCTTTTGTCAAATCCGTTCCTTCAGCCTCATGCCTGGAGCTCTGCTGGGATCTGGCCCCGTTGCTGTGATGAGCAGGGGCCGTGTCTATGGACACTGAGGGGTCAGCTCTGCTCTGCAGCAGTGGGGTCATGGGAACAGGAACAGGGGCCAGTCCTGGGGCTGGATTTCATCAGGCCAATCTGCTCCTGAGGCAGAGGAGCTTGGCAGCATCTCCTGTCCCAGGGCTAAGGAACAGTGATGGCCAAAGGCAGTTTGAGAGGGATTCCTGCTGTGCCCAGGGAGATCAGAGAGAACTGTGCAATGCAAGAGCTGTAACTCAGTGAAGGGTGAGGGGACCTGCTCTGTCACTCCATCTGTCCCCAGCTGCCCTTTCTGAGATCCAGGGCAGTCACTGTGTTCCCCTGAAATCAGCCTGACACAGCTGAGAGCAGAGGGACAGCAGAGCAACCTGGCTCAGCCCTTCTCACAGTCTCAGGCCCACTCCTGGCCAAGGACACTCCTGTCCCCCAGTGTCCCCTGGAGGCAGCTCAAAGCTTGGATGGCATCCTGAGGACACACCAAGGGTCCTGTCCATGGCACTGCTTGAGGAGACTCAGCTCATTCCCAGCCTCCCAGCCTGCCCTGGCCTGAGCTCCCCGGGGCACAGGGAGCTGGGACACCCCATTGCTGTGCTCAGCCTGCACAGGAGGAGCCCAAGGGCTGGGCCTGAGCCTGCAGCTGGAGCTGCCATTGCCAGAGAGCCCTTCAGCAATGCCAGGAGCACCTGGGCAAGGCAAGGAGAGAGAGAGCTGGCCCTGAGGAAAAGCCTTTCCCTGTCCATCCCTGCCCAGCCCCTGCCAGGCAGCACCAGGGCAGGACAGTGGCCCTCAGGCCCTGGTCAGCAGGGAATGGGCACATGGCAGGAGAGATGCCCTTCATGTCTGGTGCTGCTCTGCCAGCCCAGGAGGGGACTGAGGGCCCTGAGCCCCTGGGCTGAGGGCTGAGCTGGCTGGGAGGGGACACCAGAGCTGTGCTGCTCAGGGCAGTGTCTGCCCTGCAGGGCAGGGCTGGCAGGTGTCACATCTGCCCTGCAGCAGGGCTTCCCTCAGCACTGCCTCCCTCCCTCCCTCTCCATGGCTCTGCTGCTGGAGCTGTCCCAGCCCGAGCTGTTCCTGTGGCCCCGGGCTCCTTCCCTGCCAGAGCTGCCAGAGCCTAGCCCAGCCCCTGGGCCAGCTCTGCCCTGCAGCTGCTCGGGGGTGCAGGGATTAAAGAACAGTTCCCCCAAGCCTGGGCACCATGGAAAGGTGATGCTGGATGGATCTGGAGGATGGATCCCTTTCTGAGGTGCCCAGGAATCCACAGAGTGATGGTTTAAGAGCCTCAGCCCCTGCTCTACCCTGCACAGCTGAGTTTCCACTCTCACCAAGCTGAGTCTGGGAAAAGTGGGAGCACAGACTCAGGAAACCAGAGGCACAAGCAGGAAACTCCTGCCCTGAATGAACTCATGAAAAGTCCCCTCAGAAATGACCTGGGCATGAGCTGGAGCTCTGAGCAGCCCTGGCCCACACAGCACCCTCTGCACAGCAGCAGAACCTGTCCTGACAGGACTCACTCCTTGCACCCACAGCTCCCGTCCACCACGCATGAGGAGCTGCCAGGCAGGCTGAGAGCTGTCCCTGGCAGGTGGCACATGGCCTGGGCTGGCCAAGAGCCCTGAGGGCTGCAGGAGCTGCTCTGCAGGACAGCCCTGGGCAGCCCTGGCTGCAGCCCCAGCTTCAGCCCCTGCAGCCGTCCCTGGCAGCAGGAGCCGTCCTGCCCTGTCCCTCTGACGGTGCCCAGGGCAGACCCGCTCTGCAGAACATCCTCCTCCTCCTCCTCCTGTGCCTCAGAGAAACTGGGAGAGTCCTTCTGACACATCCCCCAGGCTGTGGGCTGTGCTGGCTCCAGGAGATCCCTCCAGGAGCACAGGGGACATTGCCCTGCACCCACACACTCACCATGTCCAGGAATGTGAAGATGTTTCCCCAAGTGCAGTCTCAGCTCAATGTCTTCCCAGTCCCGATTGCCTTGAGCCTGTCTGTGCCTGGCTCCTGTGCCCTCAGTGCCTGCAGGCAGTGCCCTCAGCCCTGCTGGGCTGGCAGAGGAGCTGCTCCTCAGCAGAAATGTCTTTTTGAAGCTTCTCTTGGTTTACCTTGGGAGCTGTCTCTGTGCCAGGAGCCCGGCCCAGCTCAGCAGCACAAACATAGCACAAGGACTTTAATGATCCTCTTGGTTCATTAAATATTTACATTATAATCATTCCCTGTGAGAGTGTTCCAAAAACTTCTCAAGAACTCAAATTAAAATGGTGAAGTTTCTTGAAGTTTTAATGGGTCCCACTGAGGGACACAACCGAGAAAATGTCCCTCGGTTCCAGTTAGAGCAGGAAATTCGAGGCAGAGATGACAGGTGGGGACAAAGAGAAGTCGAGTCTTTCCCTTTTGACACCAACTCTTTTAGTAGTTTATAGACTCATGCCCCCAGTTATCTGCTTTAATTAGTCCCTTGAGAGTTTTGTATTGACATTCAGTAGGGCTCATAAATACTTTGAGATACTCAAGGTTTGGGTTTTGCCTTGGAGTCTCTGAGACCTTTGTGCAATCATGGCCTCCAATTATCTGCTTTAATGAGTCCCTTGAGAGCCTTTGTCAGTAACAACACACAGTGGGGCTCATTAATGCTTCAAGGCACTCAGGGTTAATTTTAAGTTCTACTTTTTGACACTAAGCCTCTGAGAGGTTTGTGCAGTGATGGCCTCCAATTATCTGCTCTAATTAGTCCCTTGAGTGGCTTTGTCAGTAAGGACACTCAGTGGGGCTCATTAATGCTTCAAGGTACTCAGTTTTTCTAAGGTACTTGAAGTTTCCCTTTTGACACCAACTCTTTTAGTAGTTTATGCAATCATGGCTCCAATTATCTGCTTTAAGGAGTCCCTTGAGAGCCTTGTACTGACACTCAGTGGGGCTCATTAATGCTTCAAGTTACTTCAGTTTTTTAAGGTATTTCCTTTTTCCTTTCCTCTCTTACTCTCTGAGTGGTTTTTGGGCAATTCTGGCCTCCACCAGTTCTCTCCTTCAAAGAGTCCATGAGGAGCCTGTGTTGGGGATGGACCTCAGTGGGACCCATTAATGCCTCAAGACACTTTGGGTTTTTCTTCTGACTTGGACTCCTGGGAAGGTTTGTGCAATCTCCTCTCAGGCCCTGAGGTTCAAGGGCTCAGCACCAAATGCACCACGGGGCTGATTGGGGTCAAGCAAGTCCTGACAAACCATGGCTCTGCCTTGATTTCCCTCTGGTCAAGAACATATCCAGCAATTAGTTACACTGAGTATTTCAGCTACTTTGATATTTACATTTTCATCACAATTTTCATGACTAATCCTTGGTAAAACTCTAGAGGTGTTTCTGGCAAACAAAGATTGTGGCTGCTATCAAGATATAACTTACAAACACCAGTAGTTCTTTAGTGACACGGTTCTTCATTATTTTTCCTCAATCTCATTTGGGTTAGTGTTATGAATGGTTTTCTATTTTTCCAATTAATCAAACAACAAAGATTAAAAGTAACAACAAATTTTTAATAGTAACAATTATAAATGAATACAATCAAAAGTATTAAAGATGATTACAAAAATTATTGAAACTGAATATAATCCACGTAAAGTATTACAGTTGTATAATTTGGGATGGTTAAAATTTGAGAGTGTTTTAGTATAATTGAGGTTTGTATAAAGCATAAGCAAAACCGACCGGGGGTACGGGGAGGGGCTCCCATTCCTCTCGTACCAAAGCATCCAGGCTAACAATCCCACTTATATACTGTAGGCTACAGAAGTTTCTAGAAAGCTCCTCCTAGTTTCTCTTCCTAAAATCTACGTAACTATACTGCATGGCGCATGCTCTACTAATGGGTTAGGGGGTCTCTCATCCTTTTGAGGGTCTTATTTCCGATGAAGGCTCATCATCTTCCTCAGTGACCGAGGTGTGACCTGCAGGTAGCGCAGGCGCCCTGTGTGACTGAGCAGATGTTTTCCATAACATGACTCTAATTAAGTCCCATGCTTGGAATCATTCCATTTTTGACAGCTTCAAGGTTGAAGCTGTATTTCTAGATGCTGCTTATCAGACCTCCGTCCTTCTACTATTCTTATCTGACTTTCTTCTAACCTCCTTCTTCGACTCCCAACATCTGGAAGATGTCTTTTATCCTGTCTCACCCATCTCCCCCCCTTTCACTCGGTAACAATAGTCTTCTATTGATCTAAATACAATTTTGCTAATATAGTTACAATTTAATTAGCACGAATCACATTTATCACATTTTCCTACAATAGTTTTCCACTGCTCTAACTCTATAAGGGAGTATGGTACTTTCACATATACTGGGCCCTGATTACCGACTGCCTGTCGTAAAGGGGCTTGCAAAACTGGTTCTCTGTCTCTTTCCCTTTTTGATCTAGTGTGGTGGGCAATTGGGCTACGCTCTCTGAGGGCTTTTCTTGCTATCCTTCCCCTCCTCCGCCTGTTTAAGGCAGCAATAATCTCGTCCATTTCCTCATCCTCCTCTTCCTCCTCAGAGTCGTTTGAGTAAGAGCTGTCTGACTCTGTTGTAGCCAAGAGTCGATCTCGGCTAGTCCCAATCCTGGAAAGCATCATACAAGACCTGTGGCGACTCCGCTGCCGGGCTGTGTGTCCGTGATCTTTGCTGATGTCACCTTCCGAGGCAGCTCCCTGGCCTTTGGTTTGCCATGGCACCTCACAGGCCTGAGAATGGAGGAGGTGTCGCTCGCCCTTTGGGAGGTTCCCTCTCCTCCTTCCCTGTAAAAGGCCCTGTCCCCCGGCCCCTCCTCTCGGGGCCGTGCCGAGGGCTGCACACACTGGCTCTCTCCTCCCCCCTTCCCCAGCCCTCGGGCTGCTGCCGGAGGTGGTGGTGGGGGCAGTGTCCATTGCTGCCCCGGCCCGCCTTCGTCCTCCTTCACTGCCCAGGGCCCCCCTGAGCTGTGGCTCCCCTGGCCCCCCTTTGCGGCAGTGCCGGAGGAGGGGCCGTGCCCTGGCCTGAGCCCACGCCCCGGCCCGGGCCCCCGCCCAGCGCGGCCGGGACCGATCCTGTCCTCATGGCAGGAGCCACCAGATCTGTCTCCGCCTCCTCTGGGTTTTTATATATACTGCTGAAAGGTAGCTCTGTCTTTTTATCTTTTAAGACTAACATATGTTCTTTCTTCTTATATAGGTCCTGCTCATATGCTAATACCATAAAAAGTCGGGCATACTCTAATTCTCCAAAGAACCTATCTCCGCGTATTCGGGATATTAGACTTGATATTAATTTTCGATCTAAACTCCCAACTTTAGGCCACGTTTCTCCATTATCTAGTTCATATGTTGGCCAGATTTTCTCCGAGAGTCTGATAAGTTTAGGTTTTGAAAGTATAGACTCTTCCCCGATTAGATTCGCCCAATTTTTCAATATTAACCCCAAAGGTCTATCCCCTGGAATACTACCATTATCATGTTCACCAGAAAATACACAACCCATTCTGATGCCCAAAATAAAGAGTAAGAGACACAAACAGAGACTCGGGGTGGAACTCACAACTCTCAGAGTCACAGCAAATGCTACGCCGCCTTCTGGCTCTAGATGCTGCAATTTAAACCTGCTCTTTAAGAAGAGGGATAAAGAGCAAAACAATTCTACTTGGAACTCTAAGGTTCCCCAAACAAATTTGCAATTTACAAAATTATAATCCACAAACCCTCCCAGCACCTAACCCAGATGCTAAACAGAATGCCCTTTTATTTGGTCACTCACGTGCCTCTGTCCCCAGGGTTCTTGGCTCTGATACCTCTGGAGCTCTGCTGGGCCTTTCCGGGGCTGCTGGCAGAACTTCAGTCCAGGGGGTTTTCCAGATGCCTTCACTGTCCCATCTGGGTCGCCAGCTCTGATGCCTTGAGGAGCTGGAACAGAGGCTACACACAGAGTTCAGGGGAATAAAATGGGTATTTATTGAGAGGCCATGAAAGGCCTACAAAAGCCACACACCAGCAATACAAGTGCCACAATCATGGCCCCTGCCTGGATGGCTCCAAGATGGAAGGAAAGGAGGGGGTTGGTCACAAAATCTTACACTTTTATAGGTTCTGGTTAATCTGCATGAACCCACTCTCCACCTTCCCACGCAGTTTGTGCTTAGGGCCTGAAGTTTGGAGAAACTGTCCTTGAGTTCTTAACTAGAATAGGACTGTTTTGTCTTCATCACCCTAGCACATCAGAAAAGCACATCCAAGGAGACTAGGAAAACTTAAAACTAAAGGCATCAGAGAAATATGACAAAGACCTTCTTAGCAATATCCATTCCTATTTTAATGGGTGTATTTTATTACTGTTGTCTTTAGAGCAGAGGCGATTGCAGCACTCTGTGATTGGTACTTGTGAGAAATGGATTTGTAAAGGATTCTCAATGCCTGACTGAAAGCTCACACAGTCTTGTACATCTGGATGCAAACTCTGAGATAAGGTGTGCTGACTCAGAATGGCCCTGGAATAGAGAAGACATTGCTGAGAGAGAGATTGAACGAGAAACAAGTTTCAAACATTGGCCTTGTGAAAAGATCAAATATTTAGGAGAATTAGAACTGTGAAAAATGCATTGTGGCAAGACTACATGGAGTAAAACACTAGGTGATTAGTGTTAGAATTATTAGCACCATTGTGTGGCAAAAGCTAATAGACTGAAAAACATTTATAAAATATTGTAACCAGGAAAGAAGTTGGCTTCAGATAGAATGGCATGGAGTTTTACATCTCGTATGTTTCACCCTTCAAGGAGTCTGATCATGGAATAAAATCTTTTTAAAACCTCTCTCAGTTGCCCCATCTCTGTAGAGCTCGGATTTTCCAACAGTGCTGAGACTCTGAACATCAGTCTCTGACAGGGAGCTGAAAGCAAACTTCTGGAGAACTCAAAGACATATTCAAACTCCAAAGTTTCGTTGACTTTAATGGGTCTCAGTGAGGGATATGATTGTGAAAGTGTCCCCAGGTTCCAGTTAGAGCAGAACACTGGAGGCACTGATGACAGGTGGGGACAAACAAGGGAAAGGTGTCTGTGATGCTGAGCAAACCTGGATGTGTTTCAGGAATGCAAAGGGCCAAGGGCTGAGCCCCAGCCCCTGGCAAGGCAGATCCTGTCCCTCCCTCATTGCTCAGGGCTCTTCCCGGGCCACTGGGCTCTGGCCATGTGCAATGCCAAGGGCAGCACCATGGGGCGGCCCCTGCCAGGCTGCTGAGCAGGGACAAGGAGGCAATGAGGCCCCAGCACAGCAAGGCTCACTTGTCCCCTGCTGGCCTCAGGCCCAGGGCCAGCCTGCATGGCCCAAGTGCTGCAGGAGTTGGCTGTGTCAGGGCCTTTCAGCTGCTGCCCATCCCTGTGCCCTCTGCAGCCCAGGCTGTCCTACGGTGTCCATGCCCTGCGCCTCTGTCCCTGCAGGCTGTCGTCATCCCCCGGCTGCCCCACCTCGCTGGCCCCTTCCTTTGCTGACAGCTCTGCCTCCTGCCTGCCTCTGCCTGGACACACAGAGCCTTGGGCTGCTCCAGACTCCTTCTGGGGGATGTGTTGCACCACAGGCCTGCCCTGCGAGAGAAATTCCTTTATCCTTTTGTCAACTCTGGATCACCCTAGCTGCACTTGGCATTAATTCTTTCTTTCTCTGGCTGTTCTCTATGTCAAAAGGATCCACCATCTCTGAAATCACCCTTCAATCCCTCCCAGGGCTGTCCTCTCCTGTCCTCAATCTCCACTCCACTGAGCACAGAGCTCCTTTGTCCCTATACAGTGCTCATGTGCTGAGGCCATGGGCACCTGGACAAAAATATTTCTTTTCCACAGGAAGGAAACTACAGAACTCCAAGGTTTTGGAGGCACATCAGAGGTTCTCACTAGAGGCCAATGCAAGCCAGACCTGTCTGTCCTTGCAGCTTTTGTCTGAAAGCAACTTTTGGATATTTGTAGAGTTTTCAAAGTGGAATTCCATTTCAGCTGTGAGTCCCTGGATTGCAATGACAGTTCTTCTCCATGGGAAGGAAAGGGAAGAGCCCCAGTGTTTCAAAGGCAGATGAGAGCTGGCCCACAGGAAGCCAAAGGAACTTAGACATTTCTTGCAGCTTTTGTCTTGGAGCTGTCCTTAGATATAAGGAGTTTTAGAGTCAGATTCCCAATTTAGGCCAAGGACGCCTGAACATGAAAGATGTTTTTTTCCATGGAAAGAAAAGCATGGCCTCTCACTGTTTTAAAGGCAGATGCAACGTGGCCCCTAAGAGATCATGGCCAGCCAGAGTTGCCTGTCCTGGCAGGTTTCATATGGGAACCATCCAAGAATATAATCACATTTGGAGGAGGTATCCCAATTTTGTCCATTGGGCACCTGGAGAAGAAGGAAAGTTCTTTCCCACAGGAAGGAAAGCATGGAACTCCAAGGTTTCAGGGGCAGATGAGGAGCAACCCTCAACATGGCAAGGTCAGCTGGAACAGTTAGGCCATCCCCAGAAGACCAAGCCAGCCAGACCTGTTCCATGCTTTTGTGTCCTTGGGGCCCTGCAGCATCACAATTGCCCCTTGGTTCCATGTGGCCCCATAGCATCACAACAGATTTTTGTTTCCATGAGGCCCAGCAGTGTCACAATGGTCTCCTTGGCTCTGCAGTGGCACAATGGCCCCTTGCTTCCATGAGGCTGTGCAGTGTCAAAATGGTTTCCTTGGTTCCATGGGACTGCACAATGCCAGAATGTCCCTTTGGTTCCACGAGGCCTGGCTGTGTCACACTGGCCCCTTGCTTCCATGGAGACCCAGAGTGTCACACTGGCCCCTTGTGCCCATGAGACCCTGCAGTGTCACAATGGTTGCCTTGGTTCCATGAGGCCCTGTGGTGTCACAATGGCGTCTTGGTTCTGTGGGGACCCAGAGTGTCAGAATGGTCTCCAGGATTCCATGAGGCCTCACAGTGTCACAATGGTCTCTTTTGGTTCCACAGTATCACAATGGCACCTTGGTTCCATGAAGCCCTGAAGTATGGAATGGCACCTTGATTCCATTGGGCCCCTCTCTGTTACACGAGTTCTTAGTTCCATGGAGCCCTGTACTGTCACAATGGCCCCTTGGTTCCATGGTGCCACACAGTGTCACAATGGCCCCTTGGTTCCATGAGGCCCTGCAATGTCACATTGGTCTCATTGGTTCCACGAGGTCCTGCAGTTCACAATGGCCCTTTGGTGTCACAATGTGTAACAATGGGATCCTTGGTTCCACAGAGTCAGAATGTCCCCGTGGTCTCATGGAGCCCCACAGTGTCACTACGATCCCCTTGATTCCATGAGGCCCTGCCATGCTACAATGACCCCTGGGTTATACAAGGCCCTGGAGTGTCACAATGGCCCCTTGGTTCTGCTGGGTCATGAAGTGCCATAATGGCCACCGTGGCTCCGAGGCCCTGCAATGTCACAATGGACTTTTGGTTCCGTTACCTTTTGTACTGACAACAACGATCTCCTTGGTTCCACAGTGTCACAATGGATCCTTTGTTCCATGAGGTGCCTGGCCTCCCACAGCCCCTCACAGCCCCTCATGGCCCCTCACAGCCCCTCATGGCTCCTCCCAAAGAAGAAGGGATCGGGCCCTGCTTGTTCCCCTTTTATTTCGGTCCCTTCACAGCAATGAGTCAAGAAAGGCTGAAATGGAGCCTTTCCCCAGCACAAATTCCAGCTCTGAGGAGGCTTCCCCACACAGGCCTCAGGTTCCTGTTTCAGCCTGAGTGTCCCTGCAGACGAACAGGGCATCCTTCAGGCACTTCCACAAGCTCAGAGTTCTCATTTCATGGGGAATCTGGGATGGAAATCCCTTGCTAAAAAGGAGAAAAGCAGAGGGAATGAATTGGAAATGACTAGGGAAAAAATGACCCTTCTTACAGACAAAGTTCATTCCCTGCATTTCTCCTTTTCAGATTCTTTCAGTCATCTCCTCAGAGAGGTCCAGCTTGTTCTGGTGCTTCTCATGAACTGATGGTACTCTTGATTTATACCAGTGCAAGAGATGTAGAATCAGCTAAACTGAACACAGAATCAAACTCCTTCTGTCAGCCCATTTTCATCTTCTAGATCACTTTCAAGATGTGCATGGGGGTGTTGGAATGATTATGACACAACTCTTCATTTCTGGCTGCAGGCTCTGGAGATTCTTTCTCTGCATTCAGTCAGGGTTGCATTCCCTAACAATTCCTGGTACCACTTCCTGTTTCCCTAGATTAGAACAATAACAATGAAAACCTTACCCACAGCACAACTCCCCAGCCCACAAGGAAAAGAAAGAACAAGTTGTCAAGTTCTCAAGACATTTATCCTGCTTTGTTGTGAAAATTGTGCTGCCCTCACAGTGTGGAAAGCCAAGAGAAGCTGCAGTTGGTGGCACATCTTGTGACAGCAGCTCGACCTCGTTCTCCAGGAAAGGTTCTCGGAAAGAGCAAACATCACCGTGAAGAAGATTCTCGAGAAGCAGGAGAGCTTTCCAGAAGTGAAATGAAAATGGAAAGAAACAACCCAAGGTGTTCACATATACTATTAATTCCTTTCCTTATATGCTCCCTTTTTCTGGTTCTACATCACAGTAATTCCAAACTGATCGTATCTTGAACACCTAGGACTCAGGAAGTTTTATGCACTGTACAGTGTCATTAGCTACACACATTTTGCCTTCTCCCTGTTTGGCTTTGAAAGCAATGCTGGAGACACCAGAAACCTGCAAATGAAAGATATTAAAGCACAGTGCTTTGGTCGGCTGTGAGTTCTAGAGACAGGGCACGGGCTCCCACAGTATTTCACCCTCAGCAGGGACAATACACAGCAGCAACAAAGGTGATTCCTAGGACATTGTGCAGGGGTCAAGGCTCTGTGTCTTGACTTAACATGACAAAATTCATCTGTTTTGAAGGACTCAGGATCCAAACTAGCAGCCAGCAGTTTCTCTGCAGAGAGGGCCTTTGCTCCAGGCTGAAAGTGCTGGATTGGCAGGGAGGAGGCAGGCAGCTGAGAACTGAGCTGCTATATCGGATTGGCACCAAACTGGGCAAAAATAGCAGTTTCACTCTTTTATTTTAATCCTCCTTTTGGCAGTCTCCGATTTTCTCCTGGAACTGGACAAGAAAACAGGAACAGCCCTGGGGACGAGGGCACCGAGCCGGGTGTGGCCCCTCTGCTGCCGCTGCCCACCCGGAGCGGCCGGGGAGCAGCGCTGCCCTGCAGGGGCTGCATTTCTCACTCCTCATGTGCTGCTCTGCCCTCCCACGGGGCTGGCTCTGCCTGGCGCTGCCAGGCTCCTCATTCAGCACTTTCCTCTGCTCCAGGGGAGAGTCCGGACAGCGCTTTGCTTGCTTGTGAGGAACAGACCGCAGAGCGGGGTGGGCGAGCGGGATGGGGCCCGGGGCATGCGAGCACGAGGGGCAAGTTGCAAGATTGCCAGAAATAGAAGTTCGAATAAGCTAAACAAGACGGTGGTTTTGGCGTGGGTGTGAGAGGAAGAAGAAATGTTCCGTGACTCTGCTTCGGCCCCGGAGCGGAGCGGCCCGTGCTGCCCCGAGGAGAGCGGGGCTTGGCTGTGGGGCACAAGGGGCGGAACTGGGAACGGACACACGGGGAATGGACACACGGGGAACGGACACACGGGGAATGGACACACGGAGAATGGACACACGGGAAAGGACACACGGGGAACGGACACACGGGGAACAGACACACGGACGCAGACAAACGCTCCCGGCACTTCGGCAGTGGCAAAAAAGCAGCGATTTCACCGACCCGCTGTGTTCCTTCTCTTGTTCCCCATCTCCCACTCCAGCTGTCCCACAGCCTCTCGTGCTCTTTGTTTGGTGCTCTACCCCTGCCACCTGCCACCTCCCCGGCGTCCCTCTCCTTGCTCTGGGCCGGGCCATGCCCCGGACTCCGGGCGGGACTGCTCCCTCCCCGTCACCGCCCCCCATCCTCGTCTCCGTCCCCGTTCCCGTTCCCATCCCCGTCCCCCTCCCCCTCCCCCTCCCCCTCCCCGTTCCCCTCCCCGCCCGTCCCGCCCCGGTCTCGCCTCCGCCCGGCTCTGCCCGTTCTGGCGGTGCCGCTGCTGGGCGGGCATCAGTGCCTGGGGCTGGGGCGGCATCGCCTCCCTTTGGCTCCGCCTGTCCCGGGGCCGGGGACGGGGCCGGGGACGGGGCCGGCTCCTCCCGGGGCCCGTGGAGGACACACGCGGCGCGGCCGCTCCCGCCGCCTGCGCTGCGGCTCCCCCGGCCCGAGCTCCGCCGCTCGGCAGCGCGGCCGCCGGCCCCGAGCCGCCGCTGGCCCGTTCCAAAGAGCGAACGCCTGGGGCTGCCCGGCCCGGGGCGGCTGAGGGGCGCTCGGGGGCCGTTCCTGGCCCCGGGCCGAGCGCTGACAGCCGCGTCTCGCCGGCAGGGAAGGCCCAGGTGGGACTGAAGGAGCAGAACCGGCTGGGTTCGCTGCTGGGAGAGCGGGCGTGGAGTGAGCGCTGCATCCCTGATGCAGAGCATCCCGCTGCGGGGTCCTGCTCAGGGACATCAAAGCAGAGAACATCCTGCTCGACTTGGCCACTGGGCAGCTGAAACTGATTGAGTTTGGCTGTGGCACCTTCCTCCAGGACAGCTTACACCCAGTTTGCAGATGAGCCCTCCCAGAGGATGCTCCTGGGCATCTCATGGCCCAGCCTGGCTGTAGCACCGAGGCTTCCCCCTGTTACAGCCGGGATGGGATTAATGCTTGAGCCAAGTTGATTTGGGTGGGGGTGTGAGTGGTGCCCGTTCCCAGCCCTGCTGACAGCCTTCATCACCCACTCTGCCCTGGGCTGGGCTCGAGCTGGGGCAGCCAGGCCGATAAAAACCCATGGGGGTAGCAGAGAGGGGGGTCAGACCCGTGCACTGCTCAGTTTGGTGTGCAGGCAAGGAAGGGCTTGAACTGCTCTGCTCCCCTTGTTTGCCTTGGCTTATTAACATTTTTGAGGGCCATGTAGGTGGGGAGAAGAGTGGGTTTTCTCCACCTCTGGGTGGGGTTTTCTTTTGCATGTCATGCTTGGGCCTCCCTGGGGCTTCTACTGCCCTCTTCCAGCACCAGTGAATTCTTTTCCAACCCCAAGTTTGTACACAAGTCCCAGGTGCTGCCGAGAGGACAGTGGGTCACACCAGGTGCCACTGGGGCAGCCCCTGCATGCCCAGGGATGCTGGGGCCAGGCTCTGGGAGCAGCAGCATCCCCCTGATGAACTTGTGATAATTGATAAAAGATTCATGCTAATCACAAAAGCATTGGGGTTTGTATAAACCAGAATACTAAGCTCTGAAGTGAAGCATGGACACTAGATAAAGGAAATTATATGATAACATCATTCTGTTTAAAATAACCTTGTTATATTATGTTATATTATGTTATATTATGTTAGGTTATGTTAGGTTATGTTAGGTTAGGTTATGTTTTCCAAATAAGTTGTATCTACTACCAGCTTGCAAAATCAAACTTCCAAATACCCCAAATCAGACTTACCAATCGCCCTTCCTGCCTTTGTCTGATCAATGCTGCCTATCTCAAGGACCAAACTTCCAGAATTTCACTGGTGGTTATATACAAAGACCAGACGGTTATCTGTGAAAATGGCTATCGCCAGAGACTTTGTGAATTGGGATAAGGATGTTTATTCGACCACCACTGCTTACCTGTCAAAATTGTGACAGCTAAAAAAACAAAAATTATTGATTGTAGTGGGAAACAATAGTATAAGAAGAGGCTGCAGGCCGGGGTTCACTGGAGTGTAGAGGGGGCGGTGACCCCTCATGTTCCACAGAGTGCTTCTTGCTCTGTCTATATCAAATAAAGCAATCTCAATTTTGCTGAATATCAAGACTTTTGTCTCTCATTTATAACAACTTTCATCTGTATTCCATAGGAGCCCAGTCCTGCAGCCCAACAGAGTGGATCCACCACCAACGCTACCACGGCGAGGCAGCAATGATCTGGTCCCTGGGCCTCCTGCTGTACCACCTGGTCATGGGGAAGCAGCCGTTCAGGAGGGGCCAGGAGATCATCTGGGGATGGATCTTGTTCCCACGACGGCTCTCTCAAGGTGGATCCTCATCTCTGGGCACGGGGGGAATACCAGTGCTGGAAGACAGCAGCAGGCTCGTGAGCATCCTGCTCTGGCAGCTGCTGAGGAGGTGGCACATGTCCTGCTCTCCTGCTCTCCTCCAAATAGAGAATCCATGGGGAAGTTTAGGCACAACCCTGGGCACACCCAGCATGGCCTGAGCACAGGAACAGGGAGACAATGTCTCCAGCTGACTGGTGATTTCTGGTTTCTCTTTTCAGAGTGCCAAGATGTTATTAAGAGGTGTTTGTCCATACAACCCTTGGACAGGCTGTCCTTAGAAGACCTTTTCTGTGATCCTTGGCTGCAGGGTGTTCATCTGCCCCAGAAGATGGGAGAGATCCACGGGCACAATTGGATCCAGGAGCCTGGCAGGTAACAGCTGCACACATCTCTTGGCAATCAGTGGCAAAGCAAACCAGACTGGTTTTGTCCTGCTGTAGCTCTGAGCAGGGATCATCAGAAGGGAACACGCAGCTCTTGGGCTGGAGCTGAGCTGGAGACCTGGTGTGGCAAGCACTGGTGGCCACCATCCACCCTGGGTTTCCTTGTCTGGTTCATTGATGGCTGGGGCCCTGGGCAGAACACTGACAGCCTGGTCTGGCCCCCAGGGAAGGAGAAGGAGCCCCTGGAGAAGCTGTACCAGGTGGGGCTGCTGCTGGAGACACCAAGGACAACCTCAATGATGACAATCTGTTCCTCGACCTGGCCAGCTGAAGATGATGGACTTGGATTCTGGCACCTTCTGCACAGATCCACACCCAATTTGTGGGTGAGTCCACAGCCAGGGGGATGCTCCCAGATCTGGGCACAGCGTGGCCTGGCCGGGCACCAAAGGTTCCCCCCTTTGCTGGGGCAGCTGCAATGAATTCTTCAGGGGCTGCCAAGCTGCTTTTTGGCTCTGGGCAGTTTCTGAGGGGCTGGATGTGCCATGGCTGGCTGCAGGCTGGGCACAGTCCTGCCCTCCTGCTCTGTGCCCAAGGCAGCAATGATGGGCAGCTTTGGGCACCGCTCTGGGCACGGCCAGCATGGCCTGGGCATGGCGGGAGCTGGGACAAGGGGGACAGGAGCCTTCAGCTGACGGGCGGTTTCTGGTTTCTCTCCTTGCAGCCGGGCTCTGTGGATGCTGAGGCTGCTCTGGGCTCTGCCAGGGCTCTGCTGGGCTCAGCCCTGGGCACGGCTGGGCCCGCTCTGCCCTCACATGGCTCTGACAGCTTTGCATCAGATGAGCCCGTTCCGAGCACAGCACCTGAGCTTTGTGCTTCTGCAGGTGAGTGAGACTCTCCTGCAGGCCAAGACACTGCAGTTAGAGACACACATCCAGTTGGCAAGAGCCCAAACTCTCCACAGTCCCAGCTGAACACCTGGATCTCCACAGGATGTTTTGCTGGTCCCACTCTTCATTCCTTCTTGTCTGGAATTGTGCAATTGCACTTTCTTCTTCCTCTAGAAGTGTCATGACTGGACAAAACCTGGTGAGTGGGCCGTGCTCCTAAGGCAGTGCAGGCTGGAGCTGAGGATGGAGAATTGCCCTTCTGCACTTCCAAAACAAGCAAAAAGCCATAAGTGAGACTCTCTTTAAAAAAAGCCTTTCAAATAATTTCAAAGGGAATGTGCAGCTCATTCACAGGTGAGAAGGAAGGGCATCTTCTAAAGGATTTGGGCTGTGACAGAATTTAGATTCCTAGTCCTGCTAGGAGCTGGCAGGACACAAAGGAATTTCTTCTTGCTTCCCACCAGTTTCACCACAATTTTAAATAATAATATTGGAAACAAACCCCCAAATCTTTATTAAAAAGGTTACTGAGACCAGTAAGATGCATCAATGCCATCAGCTCATTTACAGAGTAAATAACTGAGTTTTCTGTTTCAAGAGATCAGTTACCTCTTAATTGAAAGTTAAAACAGAAGGTTTTTCACTGCAAACTTGGGTGTTTTTATCTTTCACATTTTATAGAGGCTTTTTTTCTTTTTCCTTTTTCTTTTCTTTAAAACAGAAAACATGCCATAAAAAAGGAGTGTCCTCTGCTGCTGGTTCCCGTGTGGAGCAGCTCCTTCCTCCTGGCTGAGCTGCTCAGGCAGAGCCCGGCAGCTCCTGGCCCTGCAGGGCTGAGGCTTTTCCCCATTGCTGGGCACAGACTGGTGGAGCAGCACTGCAGAGCACGGGGACACACAGAGGGGCCAGGAGCAGCTGCCTTTGTCCACCTGGAGCTGCAAGGGCCAAACTCTGAGCAGACAGGGCTGGCAGAGACTCACAGGCTCCTGTTTGCTGTGCTGCCCCACATGTGCCCAGCCCAGCTCTGTGTGGGGCAGAGGGAGAACAAGGGGCAGCTCCCTCCCAGCCCCCAGCGCAGGGACCCCTCTGGCCCCGGGGCTTGGGGCACTGTCAGCACCCACTGCTGCAGCCACCGCCTCTGCTGGCACTGACAGCAACCCCCAAATTGTGGCTGATCCCGAGGGAGCAGCAGCAGGGCCTGGATCTGATCCCTGACTCTGGGGCAGGGCTGGACAAACGACCCCCACAGCAGCAGCAGCAGCAGCAGCAGCAGCAGCAGCAGCAGCAGCAGCAGCAGCACATGGACCTGACTTTCAGCACAGCCCCTGCCACTCTTCCCTCCCGAGTGCAGTGGTGTCACAGCAGCCTGGGCCACCTGGGAGCCCCCAGGGCCAGCAGGGACTGGAGATGGCAGCCCTGGGCTCCTGGAGGTTGTGCAGGGAACAGAGGTGGGGACTCCCTGTCCATGTGGAGCTTCCAGATGGAAAAGGCTGCTGTGAGCAGGCAGCTCCAAGGGCACAGAAAGGAGGGACTGGAGCCCCTGATCTGTGCCAGTGCCACAGTCCTGGGCAGCAGCCACCGAGCACAGGGGGAACAGAGGGCACAGCAAGAGGGACAAAACCAGTCAAGGTCAGAGACTGGGAAGAGCCAGAGCTGGGAGCAGGAACAGCTCTTCACTGCACCCTTGGAGAAAGCTCTTGGCTGCTTCAAAGTGCTGAAAGGTGTGAAGGGCAGAGAGGAGAGCACAGCAAACAATGCTCCTGTTTCCACAGCCTCCCCTCTCAGTGTCCCAGGAGGAATTGGATGAACTGTGTTCTTCTCTCTGAGCCATCTCGTTCAGCATGAGCAGCTCAGCACCAGGAGCTAAAGGAGCTGAAGCCTTAGGCCACAAGAGCTGACCAAGAGGGGACTTTTGACCAAAGTAATGCTGCCAACAGGGGCCTAACTGAACGCAGCAGATGGAATCCTGGAATTATAGAATCCTTTGTGTTGGGAAAGACCTCTGAGCTCATCCAGTCCTGCTGTTCACCCAGCACTGTCAAGCCCAGCACTAAACCCAGTCCCTGAAGTGCCAAGGCCTGGACAACAGGCCCTGAGCCAAAGGTGACCTCTGGATGAACCTTCCAACCAAAGGTTATCTTTATATTAGCAAATATACATGGTCATTAGTGCTGTGATAAATGTATCCACTCATGAGTGAAACATGGATTGACCTTTCTGTATTTAGAAACCAGACAAGGCCATGAAATCTGACATCTGGCCTTGTTTGGGGCTGTATGGTCAAAGGCACCTGCCTTGGTTCCTCCTTGAGGCCTGGCCAGGCTTTGGGAGGAGCCCAAGAGGAGAATGAAAGCAGCTGTTCCTGCACTAGAAGTGCTGTCAGTTTGTTTATTCAGCACTATCAGAGCTGGGCCCTCTCACAGCGGGGTTGGAAGCCTCCCCTGTGGCTGGAGGCACCTGCAGGAATTCCCAGTGTCCAGGAGTGGCTCTGCAGTCCTTGGCTGTGACAGCTTCCCCAGCTGATGTGTGCACCTGGCTGATGGCAAAGTCTGAGGGTGACTGCTGCTGTCTCTTAATCCCTGCAGGCAATCTTTGGTGCTGATGGTTGGCTGCATTGCTGAGCTTCTCCTTTTGTGATGCTTTGCTGCTTTGAACTACAGTAAATGACACTGATTGCTGAACTTGGTGTCTGTGTCTCTGCTGCTGCCCCTGCCCACTGGTAAAACAAAGTTGGTGTAGTCTGGCCAGATCACCACAAAATGTTGCTTTTTAAATGTAAATGTAAGGAATCAGTCTTGTCTGAAATTCCCAGGTGTGGGGAAAACCTTCCCTAGAGTTTGCTGGCTCTAAAGGGGGCTGAGGTTGGAGCACTGTGTGAGCAATGGGGAAGGCAGCTGAAAGAAGCTGAAGCACAGGATGTATTAAAATGCATCCAAAAATTGCACTTGGAACAAGGAAAAGAACTTATGGGTGTAGGAAGATGAGGGTGAATTTTGTAAACAGAATCCCAGAAACAGCACCAACAGAAGGATCAATTGTTGTTGGTACTCTCCCACATGGAGGAACAGAAAATGTTCTTAATCTTGAGCTTGGATTTGTTTGTGCAAGAGAAATAATAATAATACAATAAATAATTATATACGTATGTAAAAAATAATTATTTTTTAATTTATATATTTATATGTATATAATAACATTGTAAAATAATGTTCCAAATACTGATTTTTTTTAGTTTTGGCTACTCAGGGATTTAACACTGAATACTCTAAAGAAATGATTGGCCAGGACCCAAATATCACTGGTAAACTGTGAGATTGTGTACAATGAATGAAAGAGGAAAGGATGAAATTGGTAGTTTTTACAGGGTTTGCTGACTCTAGGATGTGCAATGCTTTATTTCTGTAAAAAATACAGTGAGTAAGACTGCTGGGTTTTTCATATACCAGACTACACAAGCTGCAGCATTGATTGAACAGATGAAGGAGTTGTTAAAAGAGCAGTTGGAAAAACGAGGAGATGGGAACCTGTCCCGATGGAGAACCCATCTCCCAGATGTGCTCCCTACCCTTAACAATGGCCCCACTGGGAAATGGGAACCCCCTGGCTGTGCATGGCTGCACCCAGTTTGCAAATACAGCCATGGACAGTGACACTGTGACTGCCTGGGAAATTATTCCGGGTGTGATGGCCCCTGACAGGGCCACCCCAGAGGCTGCAGGGCTGGACCTTCATGCATAGGAATTAATCAGGAGAAATCAGGAGCAAATGAGAGTCATCAGTACTGGAATAGTGATTCAGATTCCTCCAGGATACTTTGGTTTGATGATTGCTCACTCAAGCTTGGCCTTGAAAAGTGTTCATGTCATGGGAGCAGTAATTAGTTCAGATTATCAAGGATAAATTAATTAATTCTGTTAAACAGAAGTGAACAGTTGGATTATTCAACCCCATATTCAGTTGTGGAAGGGTAGCACAATTATTGATGCTGCAGTTTTAAAACAACTGTGCAAAAAGGACATCCACCTCAAATCACTGCTGTTCATGGAGATAAAGGGTTTGGATGCACCAGTCCTAATAATGGAGCCAGAGTGTGGGTGCAGAGGCCAAATGGCCCTCCCAGGCCAGCTGAAGGAACAGCTCTGGGGAAAGACAACACTGTTTGACTCCTGAAACCTGGCTGAGAACAATGGGAATGTGTCCCTGCAGCCAAGTGCTCTGTGCCAGAACAAGTGGATGTTATGGGATATTGTTTTAGAGATCCTGCCAGACCAAATCTCCCTGTTTGCCCCAACAGCTCTTTGAAAATGCTCTGATCCACGGGGCTCCATGTGAAGGCTGATGTGACACTGAGGATGTGGAATTCCACACAAATTCCATCCAGGAGCCTGGGTGCCCTCAGGGACTGGGACCTGGCACCTCTCCAGCCAGGGGGGAAAGGACCCCACCAAGCCTTGTCACCAACAGACAGCACAGTAGAGCTGAACAGCAAAGGACCTTGGGGACATTATTCTGGAATTAAAAAGGCATCAGCTCCATGGGCAACGGAATTATTGTTCCTAACCCAAATGAGACTGAGGAAAAATAATGAAGAACCGTGTTACTAAAGAACTACTGGTGTTTGTAAGTTGTATCTTGATAGCAGCCACAATCTTTGTTTGCCAGAAACACCTCTAGAGTTTTACCAAGGATTAGTCATGAAAATTGTGATGAAAATGTAAATATCAAAGTAGCTGAAATACTCAGTGTAACTAATTGCTGGATATGTTCTTGACCAGAGGGAAATCAAGGCAGAGCCATGGTTTGTCAGGACTTGCTTGACCCTGAGAGGAATGTTGAATTTGTCTTTACAAATGAGTTGTGGATCAGCCTGTAGATAAGGCTAGCACTGAGAGATAAAAGAAACAATGGGATGGATTCCACTGATTGATGAATGGAAAGAGATATTTGCCTTTACAAACAAACTGTAGGGCTGCTGATAAATGAAATTGGATATCGAAAGATGAAAGAAGCAACGGGGGGAAAACTATGAATTCCATAAGAATTAAAAATTAAAAGGGAGGGTTATACATTAGAGGGGAATTTCAGGTATCAGGCGTTCCGGGAAGTCTGTGCCTCTCAAGTACCTCAGCCAATGGGGAAAGAGAGAGGGAAATGCGGCCGGGAAAATAGGATAAAAAGGAGGCTGCGTCCTCCGAAAATTTGAGAGATCCCAGGGGAATGTCCCATGGCCTCTCCCTTTATTCGAATAAAGCAAAAAGGACTCCTCTGTCTCCTTTTTGGACATAAACCTCTGGTGTTTGTGGATTAATTTTCCTGACATTTTAAAACTGCAGCATCAATAATTGTGCTACCCTTCCACAACTGAATATGGGGTTGAATAATCCAACTGTTCACTTCTGTTTAACAGAATTAATTAATTTATCCTTGATAATCTGAACTAATTACTGCTCCCATGACATGAACACTTTTCAAGGCCAAGCTTGAGTGAGCAATCATCAAACCAAAGTATCCTGGAGGAATCTGAATCACTATTCCAGTATTGATGACTCTCATTTGCTCCTGATTTCTCCTGATTAATTCCTATGCATGAAGGTCCAGCCCTGCAGCCTCTGGGGTGGCTCTGTCAGGGGCCATCACACCCGGAATGGAAGGCTCATCATCTTCATCAGTGACCAAGGTGTGACCTGCAGGTAGCACAGGTGCACTGTGTGACTGAGCAGATGTTTTCCATTACAAGACTTTAATTGAGTCCCATGCTTGGAATCATCCCATTTTGGCCCATTTCAAGGTTGAAACTTTCTATTTCTAGATGCTGCTTGTCAGACCTACGTCCTGCTACTATTCTTGTTTGACTTTCTTCCAACCTCCTTCTTCGACTCCCAACATCTGGAAGATGTCCTTTGCCCTGTCTCACCCATCTTCCCCCTCACTCTGTAACAATTGTCTTCTATTGATCTAAATACAATTTTGTTAATATAGTTGCAATTTAATTAGCACGAATCACATTTATCACACTCCTCTCCTGGGCTGGGCCACCATGGCTGGGGCAGCGAGGCACAAAGGGGCCACGGAGCCACTGCCAGGGCTGACAGCAAGGCCAGGCACACACAAGGAATTGCTGAGCATGGCCTGTGCTGGGCAGGGCTGGATGTGGCAAGAGCAGAGCTCAGCTGGCCTTGGTGGTTGCAGGAAAAGCCAAGAGCCCAAAGAGCCTCCATGGCTGTGTTGGAGAGCAAGGCTGGAGGAGGGAAATGCAGGGCTGCTGTGGGATGGGGAGGGGATTGAATTCCAGCAGACACATCAGCTTGCAAGGTGCTCTGCTGTTCCTCAGCTGCTCTCTGAGACATCCAATCCCAGCTCAGCCCCTCAGGGCACTGGGGCCCTACAAGGGGCACTGCCTATCTATGGGCACATAAGTGATGGCTGCCTGGAAAGGGGCACTGGTTTTAATACTTGTCCATTTCATAATATACAAGCACATTCTGATTATCTGGGTCATTTGAGTACTTTTAACAAATGGCAAATTTTTCCCACCACTAACAGGAGTTTCCTGGATCTACTGATTTCTTCTACTGATAGCAGGAAAAGAAATCCTGATCTTCCTGTCTACTTGTGTCACCAATATTCAGTCTATTATCTCCTCTTCCTCTTCCTTCAGGTGTTTCCATCTCTCCTGTTTAAATGGCCATGTCTAAGGACATCTCTTCACTAGACCAGCTGGATCTATGTCCTTTCCATTGCTCCCAGATTTCCTCCTCCAGATTCTCTCTGGTCATTCAAGTGCCTCTCAACTGACTGCTTTCATGCTTTGAGCTGCAGGCAGTTGCTCAGTCTTTCAGAAGTTTAAATATCATATTAGTCAACATCTTAATTGTGATTATATCTATCACAGAATTCCCTTTTCTTATGCCTTTGTCTAAGACTGTTCCTGTACAGAAGTCCTCTGGGGATGGTGGACATGTCAGATGCTGCTGGGACATCCCAGAGAGTGAGGGAGGAGTTGTGATGGTTATTAAACTGCATCATGTTCAACTTTTGTCTGTTGGCGAGAAACCTTTCTGTGCCTCTGAGTCTCCCCAGTCTCTGAGCCCAAAGGACACAAACCTGATGAGCTGTGGTTCCCACTGCAGTGGTGGCACTTGCACCTCCCTTCATACCCACAGCAGAGCTGCCTTGTCCCACAAAGTCCCTGGCAATGCAGGGATGACAAAATCGGGAAAGGCTGTGGGGATCAGGTGCAGGACAGAGACAGGGAGAAGAATGACTTTTGTATTTTATGGAGCTGTGCCTTCCCTTGGTTTTGTTTGCTGACAATAAATTAACATCCCTCTGTGTCTCAGGCAGCTCCTTCTCCAAGGAAAGCAGGTGGGAGTTGGTGCCAAGGAGCTGAAAGCTGCAGGCACAGCCTGGAGTGGAGGGAGCTCAGATTTGCACAAGGCTGCTCTGAGTGCCAGGCGTTGGATGGGGGAAATGGTGGGGTGGGGGTAGTGACAGAGTGTGATTTATTGTCAATCATAAAGAGTCTCGATTTTCATATCAATTAAAACTGCATGAGGAGGTACTAGGATTAGGTGACAATTGGAGATTGCATATATCAATTTATTAACAGTAAAAAGAAAACTAAACAGAACCAAAAGTATTTTCTCATTGCCTTTGTAAGTAGAATACATTCAGTTTGAATACTTTTGAAATCTTTCTAATTAACCAAAAAGATTTGAAAACTTACATCAAAATATTTCCGGAGGCTTGGCTTTTTAAGGTGTTCTGAATGTTAATGAGCCCTGGGGCACTGAATTCCTGAACTGAACTCAAGAGCTGAAGGCTGAACAAGCCTCTGGAGAAGTCAAATTCAGCAGCAGCCTCGGAGTTGCTGAGGATGTCAGCAGCCCCCACTGGGGCCATCCCTGCCCAGAGACCGTGGGGGAATGGGCAGACAAGGAGAGTGTCCCTGGGGCTGAGGAAGCAGAACTCAGAGGCACCAGAGGGTCCAGGTGGAAATGGAATGTGGAATGTGGCTGTGAAAGCCCTGCCTGGGCTGTGCCAAGCAGGACAGAGAAGCCCTGACTCCCATCCCCCAAACAATTCTCTCAATGAGACATTTAAATGGAATTATAATTATTTGTGTATTCTGAGTTGGATGCACTGTAGAAAAACCAACAAGAGATTCTCAGGAGCTCAAAACAACCAAACAGGCTTTACTAGCAACTTCAGAAAATCAGAGAAACTTCAGCAAAACGTTTAATATGACATTCAATCAAGAAAAAACACTTCTCAAAGTATTAACTTGTCCCATTTTACTCCACAAATTCTAAGCCAGTTCAATTTTCAGTTACTCAAAATTTGCAAGAGGGGAAAATTAGAAGAAGGCACAGAAAATGGGAAAGACAGAAGATACAGAGAAGAACACACTGAGCTACCAACTCCTGGATTCCAGTGGCATTCAGACAGAAATTCCAAGAGGAGGTAGGGTGTGTTCAGCTTTAAATACCCTTTGGTCTTCCCCCAGGTTGGACTTGGAATCATTTGGTCACTCAGGAGCTGGGCTGGGGCTTCAGGAGTGGGTGTGGAACATTGCCTTTGGTGTGCCAGGGACTGGCAGACACTGCTGGGCTGGGATAGAGGCTCAGGGGGGACTGGCGTTACAGGGCAGTGCAGTGCTGGGGTTACAGGGCAGGGCAACTTCTTTTCTGCTGCCCCTTCTTCCCTCACACATGAAATATTTCAAGCAACAATGTTCTCCAGTCTCTCACAATAGGCAATGTTGGAGGTGGAGTCCAATTCTAGCCATGGGCACCTGGCCCAGGAGGACAGTTCTTTTCCATAGGAAGGAAAGCAGGAAGCCCTGGTATTTCAGTAGCAGATGAGAAGAGACCCTCAACATGCCAAGGTCAGCTTGACCAGGCAGGTGGCTCCCTGGAAGACCAAACCAGCCAGAGCTGTTCTGTATTCCTTTGGTTTCATTGGGGCCTGTAGTGGCACAATGGCTCCTTGATTACCAGAAGACCTTCAGTGTTACCAGGGACGTTTGGACCAAGGGGCTTTGTGGTGGTGTCACAATGCAAATGTTCCTTTGGCTCCACAGTGTCTCAATGGACCATTGATTACAGGAGGCCCCTCTGTGTGACCCTGGAGCTTTGGTTCCATGCAGCCCTGCAGTGTCACAATGAGCCCTTGGGTCAGTTGGGTTCCACAGTGTCACAATTGCCCCAAGGTTCCATGAAGCCCTGCAGTGTCACAAAGGCCTCTTGGTTTCATGAGGCCCTACAGTATCACAATGGTCCTCCTGGTTCTGTGGGGACCATCAGGGTCACAATGGTCTCCACGGTTCCAGGAGGCTGTGAAGTGTCTGAATGGTCTCTCCATGGTTCTATGAGGCCTTGCAATGTCACAATGGACATTTGGCTCCATGGGGTCTCACAGTGTCACAGTGTCACCCTTTGGTTCCATGACACCCCAAAGTGTCATAATGCTCTCCAGGGTTCCTGGAGGCCCCGCAGTGTCCCAATGGACCCTTGGTTTGATGGGATCTCAATGTCACAATGATCCAAACATTCCATGGAGCCACACTGCATCACAAAGGTCCCCTTGGCTCCATGATGCCCAGGAATGACACAGTGGTCTCCATGATTCCATGAGGCCACAAAATGTCACAAAGTCCCCTTGGTTCCATCAGGCCCATCAGGGTCACAGAACTCCCTGTGCATCCTGAGGCCCCACTTCACCCAGCCCAGGCCATTGCCATGGTTCCAGCCACTCCCTGTATGATTCCAGTGACTCCCAGTCTCTCTCAGTACATCCCAGCTGATCCCAGCATGCTCCCAGTCTCTCCCACTTCCTCATAGTTGCTTCCAGCGTGATTCTAGTTGCCCACAGCCACTCCAAGTCACCCTCAGTTCAATGCAAGTTGTTCCCAGTATATCCCAGTTGCCCTCAACATTGTTCAAACTGCCCTCAGCATGTTTCTGGTAACTCCAAGTATGATCCCAGTCCCCCTCAGTGTCATCCCAGTTCTACCCAGTGTGATCCCAGTTACACCCAGTCACTGCCAGTATGATCTCAGTGGCCTCAGTATAGACAAAGTCACTCCCAGTTGCTCCCCATTGGTCCCAGCATGATTCCAGTTGTACCCAGTGTTATCCCTTCCAGTATCATTGCAGACACTCTCAGTATATCCCAGCTGCCCACAGCATGCTCATTCCCAGTCACCCCAGAATCCCCAGTATGGTTCCAGTTGCTCCCAGGATGATCTCACTCATTCCCAGTATATCCCAGTTACCTCCAGCATGCAACCATCATTCCCAGTTGTTCCCAGTAGCCCTCAGTGTGGTCCCAGTCACTCCCAGTATTTCCATGTCCATGCTCCAGGTGCTGCTCCCAGCCCTGATCCATGGGGATGGAAATGTCCCGCTCCCTTCCCGGGGCAGGGTCACACCTGAGCCAGGTGTGCAGGGCAGGACCTTGCCCTGAGCCCAAGCACTGTCCCACCTGCAGGATCTGCTTCCCCTCAGCCTCTTCCTCCTGCAGCCCCAAGCCCAGCTTGGTGCTGAACAAAGGGTTTGGGGCGGGCTCATGCCCTGGCGGGGGCTGTGCATCCCCTCTGCCCCCTCCCCAAATTCCCTCCAGGGGGCTGCAGGACCTGGGGCAGGAGCCCTGTGAAGAGGGAGAAGGGGGTGACACCAGGATGGGGGGGGGTCACACACGGTCTGGGGGAGACACACATGGCCCCTGAGGACCTCCCCTCACCTTCTCCTAAAGCACCAGGAGGATGAACCCCAACATGGCAACCCTAAATCCCAGAAGCATCTTGGGGTGTGGTGTCTGGTGGCAGCTTTCAGGATGCTGGGGGAATCACAACTGCCCCAAAATCCCCTCCCAGCCCCACAGCCACTCCTGGATCCCCCAAACCACTACACAACTCCTGGCCACAGCAAACCCTCGACCACTCTCTGTAACATAAATATCCCCCAAAAAACAAAAAAACCCCTTCCCATCTTCCCCAACACCCACCCAGCTCACAACCCTTCCAGAAGGCCCCCAAAGCCCCTCCCAGCACCACAAATGTCCCGAAGAACCACAAAAGCCTCTCTCAGTGCCCCCCAGGAGTCCCTAAAACCCCTCCCAGCCCCACCCGGAACTGACCAGGAGAGGTGGGGGACAGGAACATCCACAGTCCAGAGCAGCTCAGGCACTTCAGCAGAGATTTGGACACTTTGAGGGGGGCACCCCGGATGGGGAGACCCAGGCCAGAGACTGGGATAGACAACTGGAATTCCTGGAGAAAAGATGAGCTCAAATGGACACCTTCTGCTGGAAGAGCTACGAGATCATGGCCTTGGCTTAGGTGGTCCCAAAACACCCAAATCCTTCTGAATATTCCCCTGAACGCTGAGCATGAACAAATTCATGCTCAAATCCCAGTAAAATGGTTCAGCTTTAGATGTCTTTGCTAAATTTCTCTATTTTTAACCCAATTCTGGGTGTTTGGATGGGATAAACAAGGACATTACTCAGGTAGGAAAGGATCAGCAAGATCCTCCAGCTTTGCTTGATGCCACCAGAAAAAACAAGTGGACAGAGCAGATGAGAATTTTTGGGCTGTATTAATTAATTACCAATTAATTACCAATGTTGATCAGAGGCCCGATGGATGTTCCTGCCCCTGGGTTCATCCAGGTGCCTATGGGGATACAGGAGGACGTGGAGAGCACCAGCCAGGTGTCTTCCCAACCTGGATCACAGGGAATTTGGGTCACCAGGGCTCTGCCCAACATGGATCCTCTGATGGGGTGATGGGTGTTGAGGTTGGAGATGCACATGAAGCTCTTCCCACAGGTGGGACACTCACAGGGCTTCCATTACCTGTGCCTCCACCGGTGTTTGGTCAAGTGAGAGCTCAGGGTAAATCTCTTCCCACACTCAGGACACTCATAGGGCCTCTCCCCAGCGTGGTTGCACCCGTGCCTGATGAGGGTGGAGTTGTGCTTGGAACCCTTCCCACAGTCAGGGCAGCGGAAGGGCCTCTCCTCTGTGTGAATCTGCTGGTGCAGGAGGACATGGGAGCTGGTCTGAAACCTCTTCCCATATTTTTATGGCCTTAAAAGTAACAGCAGTTAAAAGTAACAACTTAGCAAAAGAACAACATTTAGCAGCATTTAACTTAGCTTGTACCTTATGACTTAACCTTACTGACAGCCTGACTGACTCAGACACCCAAGGCACTCCAACCCCTCAGAGAGCAGCATTTCTGCCACATTTGCCAGGGCACAGGCACTCGTGTGTGCACACAGACAGAGAGAGTCAGTGCCAGGGAGCTGTGAGGAATTCCCCTGGAGGGCAGGGAAATGCTCCCTGTGGATGCTTTGGCATCTCCCCAGCAGTGAAGGGCTGAGCCTGGAGGAGTGGGGGATCAGCCCAGGCTCCGTGGTTCTTCGGGGATGCCCCGAGTGCAGCACACGGGAGAGTTCCCGGCTCAGAGAGGCCCCGCTCAGAGGGAGGTGCTGGCCCAGGAGAGCTCCAAGGGGCTCCTTGTGGAGCTCTGTTTGTAGGGCCCCAAGAGAGGGGCTTTGGGCACAACAATGTTTCATCCTGGCCACACTTGGCATCCACAGCTTTCTTTGGAAGGGTGAGAACAGGGATGTCGTGCCTGAGGGAACAAGAACAGTTCCAGGGCTGCTCCTAAAGGAACCAGGAGCTCGCTGGGCAGCAGCAGTGCCTGGGAGCAGACAGTGTTTGTGCTGAGCTCCAGAGGAGCTGAGCCCAGGGGCTGTTGGCCATGGCTGAGCCCCAGGGAGCATTTCTCAGCTGGCAGGGTGGGCTGAGAAGGGCAGGGGGGAATGCACCAGCACAGGGACCATGGAACCATTGTGACACTGAGGGGTCTCATGGAGTCTTGGAGACCACTGTGACATTCCTGGGCCTGATGGAGCCAAGGGGACCTTTATGATGCAGTGTGGCTCCATGGAATGTTTGGATCATTGTGACATTGAGATCCCATCAAACCAAGGGTCCATTGTGACACCGCGGGGCCTCCTGGAACCCTGGAGAGCATAATGACACTTTGGGGTGTCATGGAACCAAAGGGTGACATTGTGACACTGTGAGACCCCATGGAGCCAAATGTCCACTGTGACATTGCAAGGCCTCATAGAACCATGGAGAGACCATTCAGACACTTCACAGCCTCCTGGAACCGTGGAGAGACCATTGTGACCCTGAGGGGTCCCATGGAATCATGGAGTCCATTGTGACACCAGGAAGCCCCAAGAATAAGCAAAGCACTGTGACAGTGAGACCTCATGGAACCATGGAGAGACCATTGTGACCTGATGGTCCTCACAGACCCAAGAGGACCATTGTGATACTGTAGGGCCTCGTGAAACCAAGAGGCCTTTGTGACACTGCAGGGCTGCAGAGAATTAAAGATCCATTGTGACACTGAGGGCCTCATGTCATCAGTGGTCCATTGGGACACTGTGGAGCCAAAGGAGACCATTGTGACAATGCAAACCTCATGGTCCAAAGGTCCATGGTGATAATGAAGGTCTTCTTGTAATCAAGGGGCCATTGGACACTGCAGGGCTCCATAAAACCAAGGGAACACAGAACAGCTCTGGCTGGTTTGGCCTCCAGGGAGTCACATGACTGGTCCAGCTGACCTTGGCATGTTGAGGGTCTCTTCTCATCTGCTACTGAAATACCAGGGCTTCCTGCTTTCCTTCCTATAGAAAAGAACTGCCTTTCTCCTCCAGGCACCCATGGCCAGAATTGGGATTTCACTGCCAAATTTCCTTATATCCAGCAATTGTTCCCATAAGAATATTGCCAGGACAAGTCTGGCTGGCCATGGTTTCACCAGGGTCTTCTCTCATCTGTCTCCAAAACCCTGGGGAAGGCTCTGTGCTTCCCTTCCTATGGGAATGAACTGTCCTTCTTCTCCAGGCACCCATGGCCAAGATTGGGATTTCACCTCTAAAATTCCCTACATTCAAAGAGTGCTCCCAGACAAAATCTGCCATTATTGACAAGTCTGGCTGGACTTGGCCTACTGAGGCTCTCACCTGCCTTCCAAACACTGGGGCTCTGTGCTTTCCTTCCTATGAAAAAGAGCTGTCCTTCTTGGCCAGCGGCCCATGACCAGAATTGGGATTCCACCTCCAACATTGCCTGTAGTGAAAAAGATTGTTGGCTCACAATATTCCATGTATGGGGGAGGAAGGGGCAGGGGCAGCCTTGCCCTGCCCTGTTACCCCAGCACTGCACTGCCCTGTAACCCCCGAGCCTCTATCCCAGCCCAGCAGTGTCTGCCAGTCCCTGGCACACCAAAGGCAATGCTCCACACCCACCCCTGGAGCCCCAGCCCAGCTCCTGAGGGACCAAATGACTGAAAGTCCCACCTGGGGGAAGGGCCCAGGAAGACCAAGGATGTATTTAAGGCTGGACACAGGTCAAGGACACAGCTTGACCCTACCTCCTCTTGGAATTTCTGTCTGAACACTGCTGGAATCCAGGAGTTGATACCTGTGTATGTGCTTCTCTGTGTCATCTTTCTTTCTTTCTTTCTTTCTTTCTTTCTTTCTTTCTTTCTTTCTTTCTTTCTTTCTTTCTTTCTTTCTTTCTTTCTTTCTTTCTTTCTTTCTTTCTTTCTTTCTTTCTTTCTTTCTTTCTTTCTTTCTTTCTTTCTTTCTTTCTTTCTTTCTTTCTTTCTTTCTTTCTTTCTTTCGTTCTTTCTTTCTTTCTCTTTCTTTCTTTCTTTTTCCTTCCTTCCTTCCTTCCTTCCTTCCTTCCTTCCTTCCTTCCTTCCTTCCTTCCTTCCTTCCTTCCTTCCTTCCTTCCTTCCTTCCTTCCTTCCTTCCTTCCTTCCTTCCTTCCTTCCTTCCTTCCTTCCTTCCTTCCTTCCTTCCTTCCTTCCTTCCTTCCTTCCTTCCTTCCTTCCTTCCTTCCTTCCTATTTTTGGCCTCTTGCAACGTTTGAGTAACTTAAAATTAAAGAGGCCTAGAGTTTGTGAAGTAAAATTCTCAAAGTTAAGGCTTTGAGAAGTGGTTTTTTTTTGTTGACTGAATATCATATTAAACCTTTTGTCCAAGTTTCTCTGATTTTCTAAAGTTGCTAGCAAAGGCTATTCTGTTGCTTCGAGCTCCTGAGAATCTCTTGTTGGTATTTCTCCAGTGCTTCTAACTCAGAGTACACAAATAATTATAATTCCATTTAAATGTCTCATTGAGAGAATTGTTTGGGGGATGGGAGTCAGGGCTTCTCTGTCCTGCTTGGCACAGCCCAGGCAGGGCTTTCACAGCCACATTCCACATTCCATTTCCCACCTGGACCCTCTGGTGCCTCTGAGTTCTGCTTCCCCAGCCCCAGGGACACTCTCCTTGTCTGCCCATTCCCCCACGGTCTCTGGGCAGGGATGGCCCCAGTGGGGGCTGCTGACATCCTCAGTAACTTGGAGGCTGCTGCTGAATTTGACTTCTCCAGAGGCTTGTTCAGCCTTCAGCTCTTCAGTTCAGGAATTCAGTGCCCCAGGGCTCATTAACATTCAGAAAACCTTAAAAGCCAAGCCTCCGGGAATAATTTATGTCTTTTACTCTTCTATGGTTAATTAAATTGATTTCAGAAGTATATTCAAAGTGAATAAACTATGTTACCAGTACAAGGAGAAAAGAATTCTTTGTTGAGCCTTGTTTATATTTTCCTGTTTATACACTGATATCAGCAATCTCTAATTGATATTGAACCCCAGCCCCTCATCATGCAATCTGAATAGAAATGAAAATCAAGACCTTTATGGCTGACAATCAGTCACACTCTGTCCCTACCCCCACCCCACCATTTCTCCATCCAACCCCTGGCACTCAGAGCAGCCTTGTGCAAACCTGAGCTTCCTCCACCCCAGGCTGTGCCTGCAGCTTTCAGCTCCTTGGCACCAACTCCCACCTGCTTTCCTTGCAGAAGGAGCTGCCTGAGACACAGAGGGATGTTCATTTATTGTCAGCAAACAAAACCGAAGGAAGGCACAGCTCCATAAAAACAAAGGTAATTCCTCAGCCGGATATTAAGTCACTTTCCACAGCAGACAGTCTCAGACCAATTGAAAACACGTTCTGTGCCCAGCACAGATCCCAAGATGCCCCAAACCCTCCCTGCCCTGATTCTGCCCAGATTTGCTCTTTGCACACACAAGTCACACACTGAAGTCAGGAGCTCCCTCCATGCCCAGAGGGAGGAAAGGAGAGAAAGTGGCTGAAGAGCTCTCTTGTGCAGAGCTACAGCTGCACTAATGCCAATCTGGGCTCACAGGAACGTGATCCAACAGCCTCTGCAGCATCTGTTCCCTGGGCAGAAATCTGACTGGATAAGCCAGGCCCAAGGAGTGCTGGGCAATGGAGCCACATCCAGGGGTGTCCCCAGGGCTCAGGATTGGGCCCAGGGCAGTGAAATCTCTTTATTGCTGATCTGGACGAGGGCATGGAGGGCACCCTCAGTCAGTGTCCAGGTGAGCCCAAGCTGGGTGGGAGTGTGGCTGTGCTGCAGGGCAGGAAGCTCTGCAGAGGGATCTGGACAGGCTGGAGCCATGGGCCCAGGACAATTGGATGAGGTTCACCAAGGCCAAGGGCTGGGACCTGCCCTGGGCTCACAGCCACCCCAAATCCCTGGCTGTGCCCTGCCCCGGATCCCCACTGCCTCATCAGGTTTGTGTCCTTTGGGGTCAGGAACTGGTAAGACTTAAGAGGCAAGAGAAGGATTCTCTTCATTGCTAAAATATAAATGTAAAATCACAGAATTTATTGAACATTGAACCTCCTCCCTCAACAATGTGAGACATCCCAGCAGCATCTGACACATCCATCATCCAGAAGGGATTTCTGTACAAAATTAATTTTAGGCAAAGATGATGCTATGATAGATATAAACACAGTCAAGGTGTTGTACCAGCCTGCTCTGCCTGGAGTGCAGTTAAAACAGCTTGAAGATTGTTCTATTTGCAAAGCTTTCAGTGATGGATGGACAAAGGGAAGCCAAGCTGCTTTTGGTGTTGAGGAAATGCTGAAACCAGCCTGAGTCATTTAAACTCATCCTGTTCTTGCTGGCATGAGGAGCCCCTCAGCCTTCCCTGCTCCGGGCTGGACAAGCCCAGCTCCCTCAGCCTCTCCTCACAGCCAAAGGGCTCCAGCCCCACCTTGGAGGCCCTTCCCTCACCCTGCTCCAGCCCCAGACATCTTTCCTGCCTGGGGAACCCAAACCAGGCCCCAGTGACCTGGATAATCCACGTCCTTGATGTCCTGGTCACACAGCCCTGGCCCCTTGTCCCCGTGTCAGGCTCTGGGGTTGATTTGTGGAACATCCTTGGGGGAGGCTGTGGCTCCAGGTGGACCAGGGGGATCCCGGGGGACAGGGGACCCTGCTGGGCATGAACAGCATTGGACTTGTCTGGGGAAACTGTGAGGGGGGGCTGGGGCAGAGTGACCAACCCAGTGACCTCACACAGCCCTGCTGGGATGTCACACAGCCCCTCCTGGGATGTCACAGCCTGCCCTGTGATGTCAGACTTCTGTCCTGTGATGTCACAGAGACAGCCTGTGATGCTCAATGACCTCACATACCCCACTCTGTGATGTCATAGCCCACTCTGTGACCTCATGTTACCAGATGATAAATTGCCCACCCCAGGTGAGCTAACACAATGTTTGTTCTCCAAAACCACTGGCCTCTGGAACCTGCACAATGCCCGTTGTGTGAGAAGGGGAACTGGGAGTTCCCCAGCCTCAGTATCCTGCCAACTCAGCCAGGCTGAACTGGAACGTTGGGGTCCACGACCACCAGGGACCACCAGAGAAACCCCCAGGACAGAAGAACCCATGGGTAAAGGGGAGGGGAAATATGTTAATGACTGTGGGCAAATGATTATCATAATGTGTGTTCAGTCCAGGACAGTCAATGAATATGTATGCAAAATACAAAACAGAAACTTCCCTGTACTCAGCATGCACGGCTTTGGGAGGAGCTGTCCCCCTGTGTATCCAGCCAAATAAAGAATGCTGCTTTTTAATGCTATATTGGTGCTGAGGAGTTTTTAATTTTACTGATTTTTTGGTAACACTCGCACTGCCCAGGGAAGCTCTGTCTCCAGCTGTTCACAGAGAAGGGCTGGTGGGAGATGTGGTGCTCAGAGGCTGTTTGGGGTACAATGACAATGAAATTATTGAGTTTTTAAATACTCTGTGGAAGAAGCAGGGGCATCTACAAAACTTCTACATTGGACTTAGAGCAGGATTTGGCCTATTCAGGATGCAGTTTTGGAGAATACCAAATCAGGTACTAATTTTTTTTTAGGGAAACAGCCTTTAAAAATCAAGGTTTCCCAGGAACAATGGAGACAATTAAAGAAAGAAATCTTGTAGGAGCTGCCTGTCCCTCTGTGCCAAAAAGTCAGATAGAAAGGAAAATGACTTGCCTGATAGGGCATGGAGCTTTTCCAGGAACTCAGGGTTAAAAGAAGGTGCATCACCTTTGGACAGAGGACAGGCAACTCAGGAAGTGTTTCAGGATGTCGCTAAGTCATGCAGAAAGAAATCTAGAGAGGTGAAAGCTAAATTAGGATTTAACCTGGCTGCTTCTGTGAAGGATAACAAAAATTATGTTAGAAATACATTAATGGCAAAAGAAGGGAAAAGGAGAAGCTCTATTGTTTATTAGGGGGGATATGGTTACCAAAGATGAGGAAAAGGCTGAGACACTTAACCCATTCATTGCCTCAGTTTTCAACAATAGGACAAGTTGTCCCCAGGACAAGTGTTCTCCTGAGCTGGTAGATGGGGACACAGAGCAGAACAGACTCCCTGTAATCCAGGAGGAAGCAGCTGGGGACCTGCTGAGCCACTCAGATGCTCACAGGTGTCTCTGGGAACAGATGGGCTCCATCCTAGGGGGATGAGGGAGCTGCTGGATGAGCTCCCCAAGCTGCTCTCCATCATTTCTCATCAGTGCTGGCTCAGCAGGGAGGTGCCAGAGAACTGGAGGTGCCAATGTGAGCCCATCCCCAAGAAGGGCTGGAAGGAGGATGTGGGGAACTGCAGGCCTGTCAGCCTGACCTGGGTGCCTGGTGAGGTGATGGAACAGATCACCTTGAGTGCCATCACAGGGCACCTACAGGATGGCTGAGGGATCAGAGCCAGCCAGCGTGGATTTCAATATCTGCATTGATGATCTGGATGAGGGCATTGAGTGCAGCATCAGCAAATGTGCAGATGGCACCAAGCTGGGTGTGAGTGTGGATGTGCTGGAGGGTAGGAGGGCTCTGCAGAGGGACCTGGACAGGCTGGATCCAGGGCCCAAATCCAACAAGGTGAGGTTTAACAAGGCCAAGTGCTATGTCCTGCACTTTTGCCACAACAACCCCTGCAGTGCTCCAGGCTGGGGACAGAGTGGCTGGACAGCAGCCAGGCAGAAAGGGACCTGGGGGCACTGATGGACAGCAGGCTGGACATGAGGCAGCAGAGTGCCCAGGTGGCCAAGAAGGCCAATGGCTCCTGGCCTGGATCAGGAATGGTGTGGCCAGCAGGAGCAGGGCAGTGATTCTTCCCCTGTGCTCAGCACTGGTTGGGCAGCACCTCGAGTGCTGTGTCCAGTTCTGGGCCTCTCAATTTAGGAACGACATGGAGGGGCTGGAGTGTGTCCAGAGAAGGACAACAAGGCTGGTGAGGGGTCTGGAACACAAGTCCTGTGAAAAGTGGGTGAGAGAGCTGGGGTTGTTTATCCTGGAGAAGAGGAGGCTCAGGGGAGACCTCATCACTCTCTACAAATCCATGAAAGGAGGGTTCAGCCACATGAGGGTCGGCCTCTTCTCCTAGGAAACAGTGACAGGACAAGAGAATACAGCCCTAAGTTGCATAGGGAGACTTTTAGGATGGATATTAGGAAAAGGTTGTTCAAAGAAGGGGTGATGGGGCATTAGCAGGAGCTGCCCGTGGAGGTGGGTGAGTCACTGTCCCTGGAAGTGTTTCAGGAAAGACTGGATGTGGCACTGAGTGCCATGGTCTGGGTGACAAGGTGGTGTTGGGTCACAAGTTGGACTTGATGCTCTCAAAGGTCTTTTCCAGCCTGGGTGATTCTGTGATGATTGTGACACTGCAGGGCCCTGGGGAAGCCAGGTCCCATTGTGACACTGTGGGGCTAAATGGAACCAAGGTCCATTGATGACTCTGGGTCATTGTGAAACCACAAAGGCCACAGGGACACAGTGGGCTTTGTTGAACCAAGGGCCATTGTTACAATGCAGGGACTGGTGGAACTAAGGGAACAATTCTGACACCTGGGTGCCCCCTGGAACAAAGGGGCCACTGTGATACTGCAAGGCCTCATGTACTCAGACACCACGGTGACACTGACACTGCAGGGTGTCATGGCACCAAGAATCCATTGTGACACTGCAGGCTCTTGTGTCACCAGGGCTCCATTGTGACACTGTGCAAACGAGGAGTCCATTGTGACACTGTGGAACCTCGGTTAACAATGGGGCCATGGTGACACTGCAGGACCCCACAGTACCAAGGGGCCAGTGTTACTCTTTGGGGCCTTGTGGAACCACGGAGGCCACTGAGACACTGCTGGACCTTATATAACCAAAAGGCCATTGTGACACTGCAGGGACTCATGAATTAATGAAGGAAAGATGTTTAACACCGTGCTGCCACTTGGGACCAAGAGGTCATTGTGACACTGTGGAACCAAGGAGAGCATTGCTGCACTGTGAGACCTCATGGAACCAAGGATCTACTGTGACACTACAAGGCCCTGGGGGACCAAGATGCCACTGTGACACTGCAGGGCTCAAGGATCCAAGGGATTTGTGACACTCAGGGGCTGCATGGAACCAAAGGGACATTGTGACACTGGGAGGCCTCATGGAATCGTGACACTCTAGGACCATATGGAACCGTGCTGACATTAAAGTGGGTGTGAGTGTGGATGTTCTGGAAGGTAGGAGGGCTCTGTACACAGACTTAGACATGCTGCATCCAGGGCCCAAATCCAATAAGGTTGAGTTTAACCAGTCCAAGTGCTTGGTCCTGCACTTGGGCCAAAACAACCCCTGCATTGTGATTCTTCCCCTGTACTCGGCACTGCTTGGGCAGCACCTCGAGTGCTGTGTCCAGTTCTGGGTGCCCCAATTTAGGAAGGACATGGAGGGGCTGGAGTGTGTCCAGAGAAGGGCAACAAGGCTGGTGAGGGGTCTGGAACACAAGTCCTGTGAAAAGTGGGTGAGAGAGCTGGGGTTGTTTATCCTGGAGGAGGCTCAGGGAGACAAGGTGATGTCAGGGCACAGGTTGCCTTGATGTTCTCCAGGATCTTTTCTTGCCATGCTGATTCCATGATTCTCTGAAAACACCCTTGAAGCAGTGGCAGGATGAGTCCTGGGCCTCCTCTTCACAAGGTCCAGCAGCCCAGGTCCCTCAGCTTCTCCACACAGGCCCCAAAGCCCATCCTGTCAGTCCTGCAGAGCCTCTCCAGCCCCTCCTCATTGCCCAGAACAGGGAGCCCCACACCCAGACACAGCAGCCCAGATGTGCCCCCCTGGCCTGTGGTGCCTCTGGCAAGGGAGCAGCACGAGGCACTGCAGGACCCTGCAGACAATTCCTGAAGCACTTGGAGGATGATCCTGCTCCCCAAGGGATGTTCCCATGGTGCCAGCTCAGGAACTGAAATGGGGAGTGGGGCCAGAGAGGAAAGGGCAAACAGGGATGGCTGTTTGCAGGGGAGGGGACAGGGATGGGCAAAAGGAGACATTTGGAACAGGGCAGAAGAAAGAAAACAAAAGTGAAGCCAAGGGAATGCTCAGGGCAGTTTGGGGGTGGCTGCCAGGCAGTCCTGGCTCTGAGCAACAACATCTGCAGTGGGACAGGAAACTCACAGCTCATGGGAACAAACTTTCTGGCTGACTTCAGAGGCCACGACAAAGCTGAGTGGTTTCCCTGCCATCCCCCAGGCCTTGCTGGCCCCAGGGGCTGAGGGCATTTGTGCTCACTCAGCTCCATGTCCCCACGGCAGCACCATGGGGGTGCTGACCCTGCTGTGTGCAATGCAAACAGGGGCTCCTGAGCCAGTGCTGCCGTGTGTGTGCCTGCAAGGATGGGGCTCCTGTGTGAGCTGGGGGAGAGGCCAGGGCTGCAGAGGGGGGATGTTGTTGGCAGGTGCATGAGGACGCTCTGGGACGCTGCCCTGGGGTGTCCAGTGCAGTGGGGATGGATCAGCCCCTGCTCTGCTGCTCCTTGCCAGGGTGTCCCCCTTGCAGGGAGCTTGCAGAGCACCAGCCATGCTGTTTGCCCCCAGCCTGCCCACAGCCAACCTGGGGCTGCTCCCGGGCTTTTCTCTGCTCAGCATTGGGCTGGCCAAGTGTTGTGGAGAGAGCCTGGCCAAGGAGCCTGGAGCCCCCAGGCCCTGCCCTGAGGCGTCAGCGCTGCCCCAGCAGTGCCCATGGTCTGTCCCTGCTGCAGCCCTGGCACTGCCACCCCCAGGGCTGTGCCTGGCCCCAAGAGCACTCAGGCCCTGCAGCCACACGAGGGCCAGGAGGGCAGCGGGGCAGTGGCACGGGAGCAGCACTGGCAACACCAAGTGCTGCTGCTGCTGCTGGGCACAGCTGCTGTGCCAGCACTGATCTGCCCCCAGCTCTGCACACAGACATTGCTGCTGCAGCTCCAGAGAAGGGAAGGGGCATCTCTGGAGAAAACTTTGCTGGCAGAGAGCTCCTTTAATTCATTTAAAGGAACTGAGATGGCAGCCCCTCATTCACGCTATATGGGTACACAAAAAACAGAGGGAGAAAGAAAATGAAATAATGCACAAAGGATGACATTTCTTTGTGGAATATAATAAAATACTATAACAAGTGACAGAAAAGAAAATTCACCCACTAAATCGAACACATTCTGTTAAAGGTTACTATTATTATAAGTGATTTGCAGAGATTGGCAAGCAGTTTGCTTTTTCTTAAAACATCCAGTAATCAGTCTCCACAGTGCAGCCTTGAGCTCCTGATTCCTCAGGCTGTAGATGAGGGGATTCAGCACTGGAGGCACAGCCGAGTACAGAAATGACAGTGACAGATCCAGGGATGGGGAGGAGATGGAGGGGGGCTTCAGGTAGGCAAAAAAGCCAGTGCTGATAAAAAGGGAGACCACAGCCAGGTGAGGGAGGCAGGTGGAAAAGGCTTTGTGCCGTCCTTGCTCAGAGGGGATCCTCAGCACAGCCCTGAAGATCTGCACATAGGAGAAAAGAATGAAAAGAAAACATCCCAAATATAGAAAAGCATTAACTGCAGTGGGCCCCAGTTCCCAGAAGTAGGATTTGGAGCAGGAGAGCTTGAGGATCTGGGGGATTTCACAGAAGAATCCTCCCAGGGCATTGCCCTGGCACAGGGGCAGGGAAAATGTATTGGCTGTGTGCAGCAGAGCATTGAGAAAGCCACTGGCCCAGGCAGCTGCTGCCATGTGGGCACAAGCTCTGCTGCCCAGGAGGGTCCCGTAGTGCAGGGGTTTGCAGATGGACACGTAGCGGTCGTAGCACATGATGGTGAGAAAGGAAAACTCAGAAGAAAGAAAAAGGGTAAAAGTAAACACCTGAGCAGCGCATCCAGCATAAGAGATGTGTCTGGTGTCCCAGAGGGAATTGTGCATGGCTTTGGGGACAGTGGTGCAGATGGAGCCCAGGTCGCTGAGGGCCAGGTTGAGCAGGAAGAAGAACATGGGGGTGTGCAGGTGGTGGCCGCAGGCTACGGCGCTGATGATGAGGCCGTTGGCCAGGAGGGCAGCCAGGGAGATGGCCAGGAAGAGGCAGAAGTGCAGGAGCTGCAGCTGCCGCGTGTCTGCCAATGGCAGCAGGAGGAAGTGGCTGATGGAGCTGCTGTTGGACATTTCCTCACTCTGGGCATTGTGGACTGTTGAAACACAACATTAACAAGGTGGGACCAACCTCTTTGAATCAATCCTATGCAATATTATATAGAATTCACTGAAAACTACTTATCCTTTGGAGAAACTTCATTTAGGATTTTTATTTTTGAGCTCAGTTTGTGCTGCTGAGTTACTACTTCATCAGTGCTCTCAGTCTGAACACTGAGGAGCCCAGAGGGAAGACAGGGCTCCCTGATCCCCAGTGCAGTCAGTCCTGCTAGTCTCACAGAGCTGAACTTTACTAATCACACCTCCCTCTAATTCAGGGTGATTGCACTTATAACATTCTTGAGAAATAATGTAGTCTTTTTGAAGGATCTAATTTCAAAAGAGAGAGAGGGAAACCAAGAGTTGGCCTGTCTTTCTGCTGCCTGCAGTTGTGCCTACTGGGAGCTGTTTCTCTCTATCCAAGCCTTGTCCCTGCCAGTGCTGCCAGAGCCCAGCCCAGCCCTGGGGGCTCAGCTCTGCCCTGCAGAGCCCTCCCAGCACAGGGCACTGCCCAGGGCCATCTCCCTGCCAGCAGGGCCTTAAGGGCAGCTCACACAAACTGAGATGCTGCAAGCCAAGGTGCTGCTGCTGCTGTCTGTAGGCACAGGAGGATGAGGAGGCACTTTGTGAGGGACATGTGAGGCACATCTGCTGATGCCCAGTGGGACAGTGCAGGAGTGTCAGTGACACAGACACACCTGACAGCCCCTTTGCCTTGCCTTGAGGAGAAAGCTGAGAGCAGCCCTGGCCATGCAGCACCATCTCCACAGCAGGAGGGATCTGCCCTGATGGGGGTGGCTCCTTCCACCTCCAACTTCTCCCCACAGTCCATGGGGAGCTGCCAGGCAGGCTGAGAGCTGTCCCTGGCAGGTGGCACATGGCCTGGGCTGGCCAAGAGCCCTGAGGGCTGCAGGAGCTGCTCTGCAGGACAGCCCTGGGCAGCCCTGGCTGCAGCCCCAGCTTCAGCCCCTGCAGCCGTCCCTGGCAGCAGGAGCCGTCCTGCCCTGTCCCTCTGACGGTGCCCAGGGCAGCCCCGCTCTGCAGAACATCATCATCCTCCTCCTCCTCCTCCTCCTCCTCCTGTGCCTCAGAGAAACTGCGAGAGTCCTCCTGACACATCCCCCAGGCCGTGGGCTGTGCTGGCTCCAGGAGATCCCTCCAGGAGCACAGGGGACATTGCCCTGCACCCACACACTCACCATGTCCAGGGCTGTGAAGATGTTTCCCCAAGTGCAGTCTCAGCTCAATGTCTTCCCAGTCCTGATTGCCTTGAGCCTGTCTGTGCCTGGCTCCTGTGCCCTCAGTGCCTGCAGGCAGTGCCCTCAGCCCTGCTGGGCTGGCAGAGGAGCTGCTCCTCAGCAGAAATGTCTTTTTGAAGCTTCTCTTGGTTTACCTCTGTGCCAGGAGCCCGGCCCAGCTCAGCAGCACAGACACAGCAAAAGGACTTTAATGAATCCTCTTGGTTCATTAAATATTTACATTATAATCATTCCCTGAGAGAGTGTTCCAAAAACTTCTCAAGAACTCAAATTAAAATGCTGAAGTTTCTTGAAGTTTTAATGGGTCCCACTGAGGGACACAACTGAGAAAGCGTCCCCTGGTTCCAGTTAGAGCAGGAAATTCGAGGCAGAGATGACAGGTGAGGACATAGAAATGTCAAGTCTTTCCCTTTTGACACCAACTCTTTTAGTAGTTTATAGAATCATGCCCCCAGTTATCTACTTTAATTAGTCCCTTGAGAGCTTTGTATTGACATTCAGTGGGGCTCATAAATACTTTGAGATACTCAAGGTTTGGGTTTTGCTTTTGCCTTGGAATCTCTGAGACCTTTGTGTAATCATGGCCTCCAATTATCTGCTTTAATGAGTCCCTTGAGAGCCTTTGTCAGAAACAACACTCAGTGGGGCTCATTATTGCTTCAAGGAACTCAGGGTTAATTTTAAGTTCTACTTTTTGACACTGAGTCTCTGAGAGGTTTGTGAAGTGATGGCCTCCAATTATCTGCTTTAATTAATCCCTTGAGAGGCTTTGTCAGTAATGATACTCAGTGGGGCTCATTAATGCTTCAAGGTACTCAGTTTTTTTAAGGTACTTGTAGTTTCCCTTTTGACACCAACTCTTTTAGTAGTTTATGCAATCATGGCTCCAATTATCTGCTTTAACGAGTCCCTTGAGAGCCTTGTACTGACACTCATTTGGGCTCATTAATGCTTCAAGTTACTTCCGTTTTTTAAGGTACTTTCCTTTTTCCTTTCCTCTCTTACTCTCTGAGTGGTTTTTGGGCAATTCTGGCCTCCACCAGTTCTCTTCTCTAAGGAGTCCATGAGGAGCCTGTGCTGAGGATGGACCTCAGTGGGACCCATTAATGCCTCAAGACACTTTGGGTTTTTCTTCTGATTTGGACTCCTGGAAAGGTTTGTGCAATCTCCTCTCAGGCCCTGAGGTTCAAGGGCTCAGCACCAAATGCACCACGGGGCTGATTGGGATCAAGCAAGTCCTGACAAACCATGGCTCTGCCTTGATTTCCCTCTGGTCAAGAACATATCCAGCAATTAGTTACACTGAGTATTTCAGCTACTTTGATATTTACATTTTCATCACAATTTTCATGACTAATCCTTGGTAAAACTCTAGAGGTGTTTCTGGCAAACAAAGATTGTGGCTGCTATCAAGATACAACTTACAAACACCAGTAGTTCTTTAGTAACACGGTTCTTCATTATTTTTCTTCAATCTCATTTGGGTTAGGAACAATAATTCTGTTGTCCATGGAGCTGATGCCTTTTTAATTCCAGAATAATGTCCCCAAGGTCCTTTGCTGTTCAGCTCTACTGTGCTGTCTGTGGGTGACAAGGCTTGGTGGGGTCCTTTCCCCTCTGGCTGGAGAGGTGCCAGGTCCCAGTCCCTGAGGGCACCCAGGCTCCTGGATGGAATTTGTGTGGAATTCCACATCCTCAGTGTCACATCAGCCTTCACATGGAGCCCCGTGGATCAGAGCATTTTCCAAAGAGCTGTTGGGGCAAACAGGGAGATTTGGTCTGGCAGGATCTCTAAAACAATATCCCATAACATCCACTTGTTCTGGCACAGAGCACTTGGCTGCAGGGACACATTCCCATTGTTCTCAGCCAGGTTTCAGGAGTCAAACAGTGTTGTCTTTTCCCCAGAGCTGTTCCTTCAGCTGGCCTGGGAGGGCCATTTGGCCTCTGCTCCCACACTCTGGCTCCATTATTAGGACTGGTGCATCCAAACCCTTTATCTCCATGAACAGCAGTGATTTGAGGTGGATGTCCTTTTTGCACAGTTCTTTTAAAACTGCAGCATCAATAATTGTGCTACCCTTCCACAACTGAATATGGGGTTGAATAATCCAACTGTTCACTTCTGTTTAACAGAATTAATTAATTTATCCTTGATAATCTGAACTAATTACTCCTCCCATGACATGAACACTTTTCAAGGCCAAGCTTGAGTGAGCAATCATCAAACCAAAGTATCCTGGAGCAATCTGAATCACTATTCCAGTACTGATGACTCTCATTTGATCCTGATTTCTCCTGATTAATTCCTATGCATGAAGGTCCAGCCCTGCAGCCTCTGGGGTGGCCCTGTCAGGGGCCATCACACCCGGAATAATTTCCCAGGCAGTCACAGTGTCACTGTCCATGGCTGTATTTGCAAACTGGGTGCAGCCATGCACATCCAGGGGGTTCCCATTTCCCAGTGGGGCCATTGTTAAGGGTAGGGAGCACATCTGGGAGATGGGTTCTCCATCGGGACAGGTTCCCATCTCCTCGTTTTTCCAACTGCTCTTTTAACAACTCCTTCATCTGTTCAATCAATGCTGCAGCTTGTGTAGTCTGGTATATAAAAAACCCAGCAGTCTTACAAACTGCATTTTTCACAGAAATAAAGCCTTGCACATCCTAGTGTCAGCAAACCCTGTAAAAACTGCCAATTTCATCCTTTCCTCTTTCATTCATTGTATACAATCTCACAGTTTACCAGGGATATTTGGGTCCTGGCCAATCATTTCTTTAGAGTATTCAGTGTTAAATCCCTGAGTAGCCAAAACTAAAAAAATCAGTATTTGGAACATTATTCTACAATGTTATTATATACATATAAATAGATACATTTTAAATATTTTTTTTACATATGTATATAATTATTTATTATATTACTATTATTTCTCTTGCACAAACAAATCCAAGCTCAAGATTAAGAACATTTTCTGTTCCTCCATGTGGGAGAGTACCAACAACAATTGATCCTTCTGTTGGTGCTGTTTCTGGGATTCTGTTTACAAAATTCACCCTCATCTTCCTATACCCATAAGTTCTTTTCCTTTTTCCAAGTGCAATTTTTGGATGCATTTTAATACATCCTGTGCTTCAGCTTCTTTCAGCTGCCTTCCCCATTGCTCACACAGTGCTCCAACCTCAGCCCCCTTTAGAGCCAGCAAACTCCAGGGAAGGTTTTCCCTATACCTGGGAATTTCAGACAAGACTGATTCCTTACATTTACATTTAAAAAGCAACATTTTGTGGTGACCTAGCCAGACTACACCAACTTTGTTTTACCAGTGGGCAGGGGCAGCAGCAGAGACACAGACACCAAGTTCAGCAATCAGTGTCATTTACTGTAGTTCAAAGCAGCAAAGCATCACAAAAGGAGAAGCTCAGCAATGCAGCCAACCATCAGCACCAAAGATTGCCTGCAGGGATTAAGAGACAGCACCAGTCACCCTCAGACTTTGCCATCAGCCAGGTGCACACATCAGCTGGGGAAGCTGTCACAGCCAAGGACTGCAGAGCCACTCCTGGACACTGGGAATTCCTGCAGGTGCCTCCAGCCACAGGGGAGGCTTCCAACCCCGCTGTGAGAGGGCCCAGCTCTGATAGTGCTGAATAAACAAACTGACAGCACTTCTAGTGCAGGAACAGCTGCTTTCATTCTCCTCTTGGGCTCCTCCCAAAGCCTGGCCAGGCCTCAAGGAGGAACCAAGGCAGGTGCCTTTGACCATACAGCCCCAAACAAGGCCAGATGTCAGATTTCATGGCCTTGTCTGGTTTCTAAATACAGAAAGGTCAATCCATGTTTCACTCATGAGTGGATACATTTATCACAGCACTAATGACCATGTATATTTGCTAATATAAAGATAACCTTTGGTTGGAAGGTTCATCCAGAGGTCACCTTTGGCTCAGGGCCTGTTGTCCAAGCCTTGGCACTTCAGGGACTGGGTTTAGTGCTGGGCTTGACTGCTGGGAACGATGGGAGACAAGCACACCAGATGATGATCAGCAAGTCTCAATTTATTGATCAGAAGGCTGCAGTTATATAGACACAATAATAAGGCTCATACATATTGCAAAAGCTAAGCTCATCATGGGTTCTGTGCTCTAACCTTGTTAAACGTCATCCCTGCACATATTGCTACATACTCTGGATGGCTGTGCTGGCTCCACCACAACAGCTAGTTCTTGTTTTGACAAAAGCTAATTCTTATTTTGACATCCCCTGATTTCCTTGCTCCTTGCTCAAAGGCACAATGTTCTTGCCCAAGGCCTTATTTCCTGACTAGTGGAATCTCATCATGTCCCTTCTCACGTAGCCAGTCCTACACAAAACTCTCCACACTTGACAGTGCTGGGTGAACAGCTGGACTCCATGTGCTCAGAGGTCTTTTGCAACACAAAGGATTCTATAATTCCAGGATTCCATCTGCTGCATTCAGTTAGGTCCATGTTGGCAGCATTACTTTGGTCAAAAGTCCCCTCTTGGTCAGCTCTTGTGGCCTAAGGCTTCAGCTCCTTTAGCTCCTGGTGCTGAGCTGCTCATGCTGAACGAGATGGCTCAGAGAGAAGAACACAGTTCATCCAATTCCTCCTGGGACACTGAGAGGGGAGGCTGTGGAAACAGGAGCATTGTTTGCTGTGCTCTCCTCCCTGCCCTTCACACCTTTCAGCACTTTGAAGCAGCCAAGAGCTTTCTCCAAGGGTGCAGTGAAGAGCTGTTCCTGCTCCCAGCTCTGGCTCTTCCCAGTCTCTGACCTTGACTGGTTTTGTCCCTCTTGCTGTGCCCTCTGTTCCCCCTGTGCTCGGTGGCTGCTGCCCAGGACTGTGGCACTGGCACAGATCAGGGGCTCCAGTCCCTCCTTTCTGTGCCCTTGGAGCTGCCTGCTCACAGCAGCCTTTTCCATCTGGAAGCTCCACATGGACAGGGAGTCCCCACCTCTGTTCCCTGCACAACCTCCAGGAGCCCAGGGCTGCCATCTCCAGTCCCTGCTGGCCCTGGGGGCTCCCAGGTGGCCCAGGCTGCTGTGACACCACTGCACTCGGGAGGGAAGAGTGGCAGGGGCTGTGCTGAAAGTCAGGTCCATGTGCTGCTGCTGCTGCTGCTGCTGCTGCTGCTGCTGCTGCTGCTGCTGCTGCTGCTGTGGGGGTCGTTTGTCCAGCCCTGCCCCAGAGTCAGGGATCAGATCCAGGCCCTGCTGCTGCTCCCTCGGGATCAGCCACAATTTGGGGGTTGCTGTCAGTGCCAGCAGAGGCGGTGGCTGCAGCAGTGGGTGCTGACAGTGCCCCAAGCCCCGGGGCCAGAGGGGTCCCTGCGCTGGGGGCTGGGAGGGAGCTGCCCCTTGTTCTCCCTCTGCCCCACACAGAGCTGGGCTGGGCACATGTGGGGCAGCACAGCAAACAGGAGCCTGTGAGTCTCTGCCAGCCCTGTCTGCTCAGAGTTTGGCCCTTGCAGCTCCAGGTGGACAAAGGCAGCTGCTCCTGGCCCCTCTGTGTGTCCCCGTGCTCTGCAGTGCTGCTCCACCAGTCTGTGCCCAGCAATGGGGAAAAGCCTCAGCCCTGCAGGGCCAGGAGCTGCCGGGCTCTGCCTGAGAAGCTCAGCCAGGAGGAAGGAGCTGCTCCACACGGGAACCAGCAGCAGAGGACACTCCTTTTTTATGGCATGTTTTCTGTTTTAAAGAAAAGAAAAAGGAAAAAGAAAAAAAAGCCTCTATAAAATGTGGAAGATAAAAACACCCAAGTGTGCAGTGAAAAACCTTCTGTTTTAACTTTCAATTAAGAGGTAACTGATCTCTTGAAACAGAAAACTCAGTTATTTACTCTGTAAATGAGCTGATGGCATTGATGCATCTTACTGGTCTCAGTAACCTTTTTAAAAAAGATTTTGGGGTTTGTTTCCAATATTATTATTTTAAATTGTGGCAAAACTGGTGGGAAGCAAGAAGAAATTCCTTTGTGCCCTGCCAGCTCCAAGCAGGACTGGGAATCTAAATTCTGTCACAGCCCAAATCCTTTAGCAGATGCCCTTCCTTCTCACCCTGTGAATGAGCTGCACATTCCCTTTGAAATTATCAGGGTTTTTTTAAAGAAAGTCTCACTTATGGCTTTTTGCTTGGTTTGGAAGTACAGAAGGGCAATTCTCCATCCCTCAGCTCCAGCCTGCACTGCCTTAGGAGCACGGCCCACTCACCAGGTTTTGTCCAGTCATGACACTTCTAGAGGAAGAAGAAAGTGCAATTGCACAATTCCAGACAAGAAGAAATGAAGAGTGGGACCAGCAAAACATCCTGTGGAGATCCAGGTGTTCAGCTGGGACTGTGGAGAGTTTGGGCTCTTGCCAACTGGATGTGTGTCTCTAACTGCAGTGTCTTGGCCTGCAGGAGAGTCTCACTCACCTGCAGAAGCACAAAGCTCAGGTGCTGTGCTGGGAACGGGCTCATCTGATGCAAAGCTGTCAGAGCCATGTGAGGGCAGAGCAGGCCCAGCCGTGCCCAGGGCTGAGCCCAGCAGAGCCCTGGCAGAGCCCAGAGCAGCCTCAGCATCCACAGAGCCCGGCTGCAAGGAGAGAAACCAGAAACCGCCCGTCAGCTGAAGGCTCCTGTCCCCCTTGTCCCAGCTCCCGCCGTGCCCAGGCCATGCTGGCCGTGCCCAGAGCGGTGCCCAAAGCTGCCCATCATTGCTGCCTTGGGCACAGAGCAGGAGGGCAGGACTGTGCCCAGCCTGCAGCCAGCCATGGCACATCCAGCCCCTCAGAAACTGCCCAGAGTCAAAAAGCAGCTTGGCAGCCACTGAAGAATTCATTGCATCTGCCCCAGCAAAGGGGGGAACCTTTGGTGCCCGGCCAGGCCACGCTGTGCCCAGATCTGGGAGCATCCCCCTGGCTGTGGACTCACCCACAACTTGGGTGTGGATCTGTGCAGAAGGTGCCAGAATCCAAGTCCATCATCCTCAGCTGGCCAGGTCGAGGAACAGATTGTCATCACTGAGGTTGTCCTTGGTGTCTCCAGCAGCAACCCCACCTGGTACAGCTTCTCCAGGGGCTCCTTCTCCTTCCCTGGATGTTCTCTGGTTTGATGTCGCTGTGCAGGACCCCGCAGCAGGATGCTCTGCATCAGGGATGCAGCATTCACCCCACGCCCGCTCTCCCAGCACGAACCCACCCGGTTCTGCTCCTTCAGTCCACCTGGGCCTTCCCTGCCGGCGAGACGCGGCTGTCAGCGCTCGGCCCGGGGCCAGGAACGGCCCCCGAGCGCCCCTCAGCCGCCCCGGGCCGGGCAGCCCCAGGCGTTGGCTCTTTGGAACGGGACAGCGGCGGCTCGGGGCCGGCGGCCGCGCTGCCGAGCGGCGGAGCTCGGGCCGGGGGAGCCGCAGCGCAGGCGGCGGGAGCGGCCGCGCCGCGTGTGTCCTCCACGGGCCCCGGGAGGAGCCGGGGACGGGGCCGGGGCCGGGGCTGGGGCTGGATCCCACGTTGGGGCCGGGGCCGGGACAGGCGGAGCCAAAGGGAGGCGATGCCGCCCCAGCCCCAGGCACCGATGCCCGCCCAGCAGCGGCACAGCCAGAACGGGCAGAGCCGGGCGGAGGCGAGACCGCGGCGGGACGGCCGGGGACGGGGACGGGAACGGGGACGGAGACGGGGATGGGGGGCGGTGACGGGGACGGAGCACTCCCGCCCGGAGTCCGGGGCATGGCCCGGCCCGGAGCAAGGGGAGGGACGCCGGGGAGTTGGCAGGTGGTAGGGGTAGAGCACCAAACAAAGAGCGCGAGAGGGTGTGGGACAGCTGGAGAGGGAGATGGGGAACAAGAGAAGGAACACAGCGGGTCTGTGGAATCGCTGCTTTTTTGCCACTGCCGAAGTGCCGGGAGCGTTTGTCCGTGCGTCCATTCCCCGTGTGTTCATTCCCAGTGTGTCCATTCCCCGTGTGTCCATTCCCCGTGTGTCCATTCCCCGTGTATCCATTCCCAGTTCCGCCCCTTGTGCCCCACAGCCAAGCCCCGCTCCCCTCGGGGCAGCACGGGCAGCTCCGCTCCAGGGCTGAACCAGAGTCACGGAGCATCTCTTCTTCCTCTCACAGCCACCCCAAAACCACCGTCTTGTTTAGCTTCTTCTTCACTAGATTCGAACTTCTATTTCTGGCAATCTTGCAACTTGCCCCTCGTGCTCGCATGCCCCGGGCCCCATCCCGCCCGCCCACCCCGCTCTGCGGTCTGTTCCTCACAAGCAAGCAAAGCGCTGTCCGGACTCTCCCCTGGAGCAGAGGAAAATGCTGAATGAGGAGCCTGGCAGCGCCAGGCAGAGCCAGCCCCGTGGGAGGGCAGAGCAGCACATGAGGAGTGAGAAATGCAGCCCCTGCAGGGCAGTGGCAGCAGAGGGGCCACACCCGGCTCGGTGCCCTCGTCCCCAGGGCTGTTCCTGTTTTCTTGTCCGGTTCCAGGAGAAAATCGGAGACTGCCAAAAGGAGGATTAAAATAAAAGAGTGAAACTGCTATTTTTGCCCAGTTTGGTGCCAATCCGATATAGCAGCTCAGTTCTCAGCTGCCTGCCTCCTCCCTGCCAATCCAGCACTTTCAGCCTGGAGCAAAGGCCCTCTCTGCAGAGAAACTGCTGGCTGCTAGTTTGGATCCTGAGTCCTTCAAAACAGATGAACTTTGCCATGTTAAGTCAAGACACAGAGCCTTGACCCCTGCACAATGTCCTAGGAATCACCTTTGTTGCTGCTGTGTATTGTCCCTGCTGAGGGTGAAATACTGTGGGAGCCCGTGCCCTGTCTCTAGAACTCACAGCCGACCAAATCACTGTGCTCTAAAATCTGGCATTTGCAGGTTTCTGGTGTGTCCAGCATTGCTTTCAAAGCCAAACAGGGAGAAGGCAAAATGTGTGTAGATAATGATACTGTACAGTGCATAAAACTTCCTGAGTCCTAGGTGTTCAAGATACGATCAGTTTGGAATTACTGTGATGTAGAACCAGAAAAAGGGAGCATATAAGGAAAGGAATTAATAGTATATGTGAACATCTTGGGTTGTTTCTTTCCATTTTCATTTCACTTCTGGAAAGCTCTCCTGCTTCTTGAGAATCTTCTCCACGGTGATGTTTGCTCTTTCCGAGAACCTTTCCTGGAGAACGAGGTCGAGCTCCTGTCACAAGATGTGCCACCAACTGCAGCTTCTCTTGGCTTTCCACACTGTGAGGGCAGCACGATTTTTGCAGCAAAGCAGGATAAATGTTTTGAGAACTTGACAACTTGTTCTTTCTTTTCCTTTTGGGCTGGGGAGTTGTGCCATGGGTAAGGTTTTCATTGTTATTGTTCTAATCTAGGGAAACAGGAAGTGGTACCAGGAATTGTTAGGGAATGCAACCCTGACTGAATGCAGAGAAAGAATCTCCAGAACCTGCAGCCAGAAGTGGAGAGTTGTGTCATAATCATTCCAACACCCCCATGCACATCTTGAAAGTGATCTAGAAGATGAAAATGGGCTGACAGAAGGAGTTTGTTTCTGTGTTCAGTTTAGCTGATTCTACATCTCTTGCACTGGTATAAATCAAGAGTACCATCAGTTCATGAGAAGCACCAGAACAAGCTGGACCTCTCTGAGGAGATGACTGAAAGAATCTGAAAAGGAGAAATGCAGGGAATGAACTTTGTCTGTAAGAAGGGTCATTTTTTCCCTAGTAATTTCCAATTCATTCCCTCTGCTTTTGTCCTTTTTAGCAAGGGATTTCCATCCCAGATTCCCCATGAAATGAGAACTCTGAGCTTGTGGAAGTGCCTGAAGGATGCCCTGTTCCTCTGCAGGGACACTCAGGCTGAAACAGGAGCCTGAGGCCTGTGTGGGGAAGCCTCCTCGGAGCTGGAATTTGTGCTGGGGAAAGGCTCCATTTCAGCCTTTCTTGACTCATTGCTGTGAAGGGACCGAAATAAAAGGGGAACAAGCAGGGCCCGACCCCTTCTCCTTTGGGAGGAGCCATGAGGGGCTGTGAGGGGCCATGAGGGGCTGTGAGGGGCTGTGGGAGGCCAGGCACCTCATGGAACAAAGGATCCATTGTGACACTGAAGAACCAAGGAGATTGTTGTTGGCAGTACAAAAGGTAACGGAACCAGAAGTCCATTGTGACATTGCAGGGCCTCAGGGAGCCACGGTGGCCATTATGACACTTCAGGACCCACTGGAACCAAGGGGTCATTGTGACACACTGGGCCTTGTATAACCCAGGGGTCATTGTAGCATGGCAGGGCCTCATGGAATCAAGGGGATCGTAGTGACACTGTGGGGCTCCATGAGACCACGGGGACATTCTGACTCTGTGGAACCAAGGATACCATTGTTACACATTGTGACACCAAAGGGCCATTGTGAACTGCAGGACCTCGTGGAACCAATGAGACCAATGTGACATTGCAGGGGCTCACGGAACCAAGGGGCCATTGTGACACTGTGTGGCACCATGGAACCAAGGGGCCATTGTGACAGTACAGGGCTCCATGGAACTAAGAACTCATGTAACAGAGAGGGGCCCAATGGAATCAAGGTGCCATTCCATACTTCAGGGCTTCATGGAACCAAGGTGCCATTGTGGTACTGTGGAACCAAAAGAGACCATTGTGACACTGTGAGGCCTCATGGAATCCTGGAGACCATTCTGACACTCTGGGTCCCCACAGAACCAAGACGCCATTGTGACACCACAGGGCCTCATGGAACCAAGGCAACCATTGTGACACTGCAGGGTCTCATGGACACAAGGGCCCAGTGTGACACTCTGGGTCTCCATGGAAGCAAGGGGCCAGTGTGACACAGCCAGGCCTCGTGGAACCAAAGGGACATTCCGGCATTGTGCAGTCCCATGGAACCAAGGAAACCATTTTGACACTGCACGGCCTCATGGAAGCAAGGGGCCATTGTGCCACTGCAGAGCCAAGGAGACCATTGTGATACTGCTGGGCCTCATGGAAACAAAAATCTGTTGTGATACTATGGGGCCACATGGAACCAAGGGGCAATTGTGATGCTGAAAGGCCCCAAGGACACAAAAGCATGGAACAGGTCTGGCTGGCTTGGTCTTCTGGGGATGGCCTAACTGTTCCAGCTGACCTTGCCATGTTGAGGGTTGCTCCTCATCTGCCCCTGAAACCTTGGAGTTCCATGCTTTCCTTCCTGTGGGAAAGAACTTTCCTTCTTCTCCAGGTGCCCAATGGCCAAAATTGGGATACTTCCTCCTAATATGATTATATTCTTGGATGGCTCCCATATGAAACCTGCCAGGACAGACAACTCTGGCTGGCCGTGATCTCTTAGGGGCCACCTTGCATCTGCCTTTAAAACAGTGAGAGGCCATGCTTTTGTTTCCATGGAAAAAACATCTTTCATGTTCAGATATCCATGGCCTAAATTGGGAATGATCCTCCAAAACTCCTTATATCTAAGGACAGCTCCAAGACAAAAGCTGCAAGAAATGTCTAAGTTCCTTTGGCTTCCTTAGGGCCAGCTCTCATCTGCCTTTGAAACACTGGGGCTCTTTCTTTCCTTCCCATGGAGAAGGACTGTCATTGCAATCCAGGGACTCACAGGTGAAATGGAATTCCACTTCGAAAACTCTACAAATATCCAAAAGTTGCTTTCAGACAAAAGCTGCAAGGACAGACGGGTCTGGCTTGCCTTGGCCTCTAGTGAGAACCTCTGATCTGTCTCCAAAACCTTGGAGTTCTGTAGTTTCCTTCCTGTGGAAAAGAAATATTTTTGTCCAGGTGCCCATGGCCTCAGCACATGACCACTGTATAGGGACAAAGGAGCTCTGTGCTGAGTGGAGTGGAGATTGAGGACAGGAGAGGAGAGCCCTGGGAGGGATTGAAGGGGGATTTCAGAGATGGTGGATCCTTTTGACATAGAGAACAGCCAGAGAAAGAAAGAAATAATGCCAAGAGCAGATGGGGAGGACAAGACTGGGAACAAAGAGAAAGGAGTTTATGTCCCAGGGCAGGGTTGTGGTGCAACACATCCCCCAGAAGGAGTCTGGGGCAGCCCAAGGCTCTGTGTGTGCAGGCAGAGGCAGGCAGGAGGCAGAGCTGTCAGCAAAGGAAGGGGCCAGCGAGGTGGGGCAGCCGGGGGATGACGACAGCCTGCAGGGACAGAGGCGCAGGGCATGGACACCGTAGGACAGCCTGGGCTGCAGAGGGCACAGGGATGGGCAGCAGCTGAAAGGCCCTGACACAGCCAACTCCTGCAGCACTTGGGCCATGCAGGCTGGCCCTGGGCCTGAGGCCAGCAGGGGACAAGTGAGCCTTGCTGTGCTGGGGCCTCATTGCCTCCTTGTCCCTGCTCAGCAGCCTGGCAGGGGCCGCCCCATGGTGCTGCCCTTGGCATTGCACATGCCCTGAGCCCAGTGGCCCGGGAAGAGCCCTGAGCAATGAGGGAGGGACAGGATCTGCCTTGCCAGGGGCTGGGGCTCAGCCCTTGGCCCTTTGCATTCCTGAAACACATCCAGGTGTGCTCAGCATCACAGACACCTTTCCCTTGTTTGTCCCCACCTGTCATCAGTGCCTCCAGTGTTCTGCTCTAACTGGAACCTGGGGACACTTTCTCAGTCATATCCCTCATTGAGACCCATTAAAGTCAACGAAACTTTGGAGTTTGAATATGTCTTTGAGTTCTTGAGAAGTTTGCTTTCAGCTCCCTCTCAGGGACTGATGTTCAGGGTCTCAGCACTGTTGGAAAATCCCATCTCTACAGAGATGGGGCAACTGAGAGGGGTTTTAAAAAGATTTTATTCCATGATCAGACTCCTTGAAGGGTGAAACATAAGAGATGTGAAACTCCATGCCATTCTATCTGAAACCAACTTCTTTCCTGGTTACAATATTTTATAAATGTTTTTCAGCCTATTAGCTTTTGCCACACAATGGTGCTAATAATTCTAACACTAATCACCTAGTGTTTTACTCCATGTAATCTTGCCACAATGCATTTTTCACAGTTCTAATTCTCCTAAATATTTGATCTTTTCACAAGGCCATTGTTTGAAACTTGTTTCTCGTTCAATCTCTCTCTCAGCAATGTCTTCTCTATTCCAGGGCCATTCTGAGTCAGCACACCTTATCTCAGAGTTTGCATCCAGATGTAGAAGACTATGTGAGCTTTCAGTCAGGCATTGAGAATCCTTTACAAATCCATTTCTCACAAATATCAATCACAGAGTGCTGCAATCGCCTCTGCTCTAAAGACAACAGTAATAAAATACACCCATTAAAATAGGAATGGATATTTCTAAGAAGGTCTTTGTCATATTTCTCTGATGCCTTTAGTTTTAAGTTTTCCTAGTCTCCTTGGATGTGCTTTTCTGATGTGCTAGGGTGATGAAGACAAAACAGTCCTATTCTAGTTAAGAACTCAAGGACAGTTTCTCCAAACTTCAGGCCCTAAGCACAAACAACATGGAAACGTGGAGAGTGGGTTCATGCAGATTAACCAGAACCTATAAAAGTGTAAGATTTTGTGACCAACCCCTCCTTTCCTTCCATCTTGGAGCCATCCAAGCAGGGGTCACAACTGTGGCACTCATACTGCTAGGGTGTGGCTTTTGGAAGCCTTTCGTGGTCTCACAATAAATACCCATTTTATTCCCCTGAACTCTGTGTGTAGCCTCTGTTCCAGCTCCTCAAGGCATCAGAGCAGAGCAGCATTTAGAAGCAGTTTCAGGATTTCTAGGCAGGAAGTGGAGCTGCCAACCACCTGCATCTGTGCTGCTGTGCTGGGAGTCTCTTCCCTCCACTCTGCTCACAGGCACTGCCCTGCAGAGACAGACAAGGGCTCAGGAAGCACCTGGGTCACACAGGGCACAGCAGGACACTTTATTTTACTTCAATGCACAGTGATCATGGCTCCTTACTGTCTCTGCTTAACACAAGCCCAGTAGATACTGATGTAGCAATACTGTGACTAATGGCATCCCTTTATGGAAAATATTATCAAAAGTTAAAAAAAAAAAAAAAGAGGAAAAGTAGAACACACTAATTGGAATAGCAAAAAAGACACGTGGCACAAAGCAGTCTGGGCAGCCTGTAATGAGTTCCATTCTTAATGTTATGCAGACAGGCACTTTATTGTTTCTGGAAAGCAGTAATAAAATACACCCTTAAAAACTGGAATGGGTATTTCTTACATGGTCTTTGAAGTATTTCTCTGTAACTGGAGAAAGAAACCTTCCTCATGAACTGCAGAAGACCAGAGGGAAGCCAATGCAGAGCCATGGTTTGTCAGGACTGGCTTGACCCCAATGAGCCCCGTGGTGCATTTGGTGCTGAGCCCTTGAAGCTCAGGGCCTAAGAGGAGATTGCACAAACCCTTGCAGGAGTCCAATTCAGAAGAACCTTTCAGCTGCTGCACATCCCTGTGCCTTGGGCTGGCCCAGACTTCTTCTGGGGGATGTGTTGTACCACAGCCCTGCCCTGGGAGAGAGATTCCTTTCTCCTTGTTTCCAGTCTGGGCCTCCCCAGCTGCCCTTGGCATTAATTGTTTCTTTCTCTGGATATTCTCTACTATGTCAAAAGGATCCATCATCTCTGAAACTGCCTGTCAATCCCTCTCAGGGCTCTCCTCTGCTCTCCTCAGTCTCCAGTGCCCTGAGCACAGAGCTCCTTTGACCACTATAAAGTGGTGATGTGCTTGAGGCCATGGGCACCTCGACATGAATGACAGTTCTTGTCTGTAGGAAGGAAAGCACAGAAGCCCAGGGTTTTGAAGGCAGATAGGAGGCAGTCACCAGAGGCCAAGGCAAGCCAGACCTGTTGCTCTTAGTCTGGGAGAAATCCTTGCACAGATGGAATCTGGGAGGCCAAATCCCAGTTCTGTCCATGGGCATCAGGACAAGATGGACAGTTCTTTTCCATAGGAAGGAAAGTAGGGAGCGCCAGTGTTTCAAAGGCACTGAGAGCTGGCCCTCGGGAAGCCAAGGGAACCTACACAGTCCTGGCAGCTTTTGTCTGGGAGCTATCCTTGCATAGATACGGAATTCTGGAGGCAGACTCCCAATTTTGGCCGTGGATGCCTGCACTTGAAAGACGATTTTTCCATGGGAAGAGAAGGTTCAGGGGGTGCCCCTGGGGCACGCGGGGCTTGGCACGGGTGCGAGCAGGGAACAGAAAAACGGACACGGGGACAAACGGCCCCAGGGCTTCAGTTGCAGCGGCAGCAGCAGCGGCAGCAGCAGCAGCGGCAGCAGCAGCAGCAAAACAAACAATTTTATCAACTCTCAGTTTCCCCTGTCCCTCTCCCGCCATCCCACACCCTCTCCCGCAGTCCCGCAACCCCTCTCACTCCCTTTCCCTGTGTCCCCCTCCTCTCCCAGTCTCCCTCTCCCCATTCCAGGCCGGGCCATGCCCCTGGCCCGCACCCGGGCGGGGCTGCCCCGTCCCCGGCCCCGTCCCCGTCGCCGACCCCGGGTGTCCCGCCGTGCTCTCGCCTTCGCCTGGCTCTGGGCGTGCTGGCGGTGGCGCTGCTGGGCGGGCATCAGTGCCTGGGGCTGGGGCGGCATCGCCTCCCTTTGGCTCCACCTGGCCCTGACCCGAGCCCGGCCCCGGCCCCGGCCCCGGCCCCGGCCCCGTCCCCGGCTCCTCCCGGGGCCCGTGGAGGACACACGCGGCGCGGCCGCTCCCGCCGCCTGCGCTGCGGCTCCCCCGGCCCGAGCTCCGCCGCTCGGCAGCGCGGCCGCCGGCCCCGAGCCGCCGCTGGCCCGTTCCAAAGAGCGAACGCCTGGGGCTGCCCGGCCCGGGGCGGCTGAGGGGCGCTCGGGGGCCGTTCCTGGCCCCGGGCCGAGCGCTGACAGCCGCGTCTCGCCGGCAGGGAAGGCGCAGCAGGGCCTGAAGCAGCCGTACCGGGTGGGTTCGCTGCTGGGGCGCGGCGGCTTCGGCAGCGTCTGGGCGGCGACGCGGCTCTCGGACGGCGCCCCGGTGAGTGGCGGGGCCGGCGGCGGGCACAGGAGGAGGGGGCGCAGGAGGAGGAGGATGGGGCTCGGCAGAGCGGGCGGCGAGCTCAGCCCGCTGTTGGCCTTCGCTTGCAGGTGGCCATCAAAAGGGTGCCGCGGAACCGCGTCCGGCACTGGGGCGAACTGGTGAGTGAGCGAGACCAGCGGGAAAAGCCGAGGCCCGGCAGAGTGGAAGCCGCCAGGACCCTGGAGGGAGAGGGGGCGTGGGGCCAGCAGAGCATCCCGGGCTGCATGAGGGCTTCCCGAGCCCTGGCACGGCATCAGCCCCGCTGACGGCATCGTGGTCTTCCCGCAGCCCGACGGCACCAGCGCACCCCTGGAGATCGTGCTGCTGGACAAGGTGTCCACCGGCTTCCCTGGTGTTATCCAGCTGCTGGAGTGGCTTGAGCTCCCCAACAACATCGTGATGGTGCTGGAGCGCCCGGAGCAGTGTCAGGACCTTCATCATTTCATCCAGGCACGGGGGTTCCTGTCCGAGGAGGTGGCGCGGGAGCTGTTCCGCCAGGTGCTGGAGGCCGTGCGGCACTGCACCAGCTGCGGGGTCCTGCACAGGGACATCAAGCCACAGAATGTCCTGGTTGACCTGGCCACCGGGCAGGCAAAACTGATTGACTTCGGCTGTGGCACCTACCTGCAGGACACAGCCTACACTCACTTTGCAGGTAAGTCCACACAGCACTGTGCTCCCGGTCCCGGCATCTCCTGGCCCAACATCTCCTGGCCCAGCCTGGGTGTGGTAGTGGGGATTCTCCCTTTTGCTGCCAGTCATGGCACTGAGCCTTCAGCTGAGTTGCTTTTGAGTTGGGGCAAATGGGGGGCCAGCTTCCAGCCTTGCTGGCAGCCTTTGCCAGCAACTCTGCCCAGGACTGGGGCTGGGCCACCCAGCCCGACAGAAACACTTGTGGGTGGGGGTGGCAGAGAGGGGGGGCCAGAACCTGTGCACCAGCCGGTTTGGTGTGCAGATGAGAAAGGGCTTGCACTGCTGTGCTCACCTTGTTTACCGTGGCCTCATAATGTGTTTTGGGCCATGCAGGCAGGGAGGATGAAAGCATGGATTTTGCCCAGCACTGAGTGGGTTTTAACTTCTCATGGTCAGGCCTTGTATCTGTATTCCATAGGAACCCTGTCCTACAGCCCCCCGGAATGGACCAAGTTTGGCTGGTACTATGGCAAGCCAGCTACCATCTGGTCCCTGGGCATCCTGCTGCACCAGATGGTCTGTGGGGAGCACCCTTTCAGGAGGGGCCAGAACATCAGCTGGGACCATCAGCTCTCACTGCCACAACGGCTCTCTCAAGGTGGATCCTCATCTCTGGGCACGGGGGGAATACCAGTGCTGGGAGACAGCAGCAGGCTCGTGAGCATCCTGCTCTGGCAGCTGCTGAGGGGGTGGCACATGTCCTGCTCTCCTCCAAAACAAAGAACTGATGGGAAGGTTTAGGCCCAGCTCTGAGCACATGCTGCATGGCCTGGGCATGGGAAGAGTGGGGCAAAGCAGACTGGAGACTTCTCCAGCTGACCAGTGGTTTATGGTTTCTCTCTCCAGAATGCCAAGGTCTGATCAGGAGGTGTTTATCCATGCTCGACACGGAAAGGCCCTCATTAGAAGATCTGATCAGTGATCCTTGGATGCAGAATATTCATCAGCCATAGAAGAAGGGAGAGAGCCACAGGCACGCTTTGATGCAGGGCCCTGGTAAGTTACAGCTCCACCCATGCCCTGGCAATCAGGAGCAAAGAACCCCAGACTTTTCTGTCCTGCCTGTGTCACTGCACGGGGGTCATCAGATGGGAACACACAGCCCTTGTGCTGGAGCTGAGCTGCTCTGCCCAGCACTGGTGGCCCCCATCTGAGCTGGTTTGGCTTGTCCTGGTTCACTGGCAGCTGGGGCCCTGGGCAGAACACTGACAGCCTGGTCTCACCCCCAGGGAAGGAGAAGGAGCCCCTGGAGTAGCTGTACCAGGTGGGGCTGCTGCTGCTGGGGACAGCAAGGAAGACATCAAGGATGACAACCTCTTCCTCCACCTGGCCACAGAAAAGCTGAAGATGATGGACTTGGATTCTGGCATCTTCTTCAAAGCCAGGCTCCACAGCGAATTTGCAGATGAGTCCAGACCCAGGGGGATGCTCCCAGATTTGGGCATTGCACAGGTTCCCCCTTTGCTGGGGAGGATAACACGGATTCTTCCGTCGGCTGCCAAGCTGCTTTTTGGCAGGACTGGGGGGATGGGCTGGGCTGGGTACAAAATGGGAGTTGGCTCCTGGCCCTGCCAACAGCCCCCAGCACCCACCGTGCCCTGGGCTGGGGCTGGAGCTGGGGCAGCCAGCCTGACACAAACAAAGCCCGTGGCAGCAGCAGAGGTGGGACTGCAGAACTGTGCATGGCTGCTTTGCTTTGCAGGCAAGGAAGGGCTTGGACTGCTCCACTGCCCTTGCTTGCTTTGAGATCACCATTACTTTTGGGGGCAGTGCAGGGGGAAAGGGAAAAACCATGGGCTTCCCTCACCCCTGGGTGAATTTTTCCCTGGCATGTAGAGGTTGGGCCTTCCTCCAGCCCCTGACAGAGATAAGATTTTTTACCTTTTCTCGTGTCTCCCCTTTTTGTCTGTAATCTATTTTCATTCATTTGTCATTTGTTTCTCTAAAGGAAGTGTTCTAGGTGGTGTCCAGTGTGGATCAGGAAGTGCTTGGGCCCAGCTGCAGCGTGGATGGGCCGTGTCCTTGGAGAAGGCTGAGGACATCGTTTGGGACCAGCTTTTCTTCCAGCAGCGATGGCGTGAGGCGGGTCCCCGTCTCCTTGGCAGGGTGAGATAAGAGCTTTTGGGAGATGGCAGCGAGCACAGGAGCATCCTGCTGTGGCAGCTGCTGAGGGGCTGGATGTGCCATGGCTGGCTGCAGGCTGGGCACAGTCCTGCCCTCCTGCTCTGTGCCCAAGGCAGCAATGATGGGCAGCTTTGGGCACCGCTCTGGGCACGGCCAGCATGGCCTGGGCACGGTGGGAGCTGGGACAAGGGGGACAGGAGCCTTCAGCTGACGGGCGGTTTCTGGTTTCTCTCCTTGCAGCCGGGCTCTGTGGATGCTGAGGCTGCTCTGGGCTCTGCCAGGGCTCTGCTGGGCTCAGCACCGGGCCGGAATCAGCCAAAGGAGAAATGGTGTGACCTGCAGCAGAGACTTGCTTGAGCATTTTGGCAACACAGCTCAAGTTTGCAGAGCGTACACCTGCAGGGGAAAACATGACACCTCCCCAAAATTAAACTTGTTCAATACCTTCTGAAATGAAATCAATCTGGGATGACCCCAAATGACATTTTTCAGCTTGCTCAAGCTGTACCTCAGCCCTTCTCTGAACAGTTCTCCCCCCCACCTGCCCTTTACTTCACAACTGCTCCCTTCTTTACCCCAGTGAGTTCCCAGCCCATCACAGTCTCCATCACACTGCTGCTTTCCTCGATGCCCCTCACCACGAGGAAGACCAAGCCCCAGGCTTAGGGACTCATCCTGTCACTGGCTGAAGAGCAGCAATGTCTCAGAGGCCTGATGAGATTTTAGTGTCATTCAGAGCTGCTCTCCAACCCTCAGCTCTCCTCACTGCTGAGTTCCCACTCCCTTTTCCTCATCCTTCCAGCAGGATGAGCTCAGTGACTCCCCTTGAGCCTCCCCACTCCTCCCAGCCCACCCACCCAGCTCAGTTAGGCTTAAGCTGAAGCTTCTTTGTTTCCCCTGGCACTTCAGTCCAGTCCCCTCTGCAGGGAGCCCCAGCCCCAGAGCACAGCACACAACAGTGCAGTCTGGGCTGCACCAGCTCCCCTGCAGCCCTGGCTTGGCTGTTTGTGGCAGCTGAATGCTCCCTGTTTGCAGCTGTCACTGCAGGATGGCCCCAGGGCAGAGCCCAGCCAGGCTCCCACTGCATCCCCTGAAGCTCGGGGCACACGGTGGCCCCAGGGCTGAGGTTCATGGGGAGCACCCAGAGCTGTGGCTTGCAGTCAGTGTTTGCAAGTGTTGTGTTCTCATCTCCTGCAGCCTGTGGGGAAAACAACCTGTGCTGCAGCTCAGCACTGCCTTGATAGGGTCTGGCACGGCTGGAGCTGGGTCTGGTTCCCGTTTGGGACTCGCTGCCCACTCACCCCCACTGCCCTCCCTCACCCGTGGGCAGAAGGGTCTGTCTGTGCCAGGGGCTCTTGGATCTCTCTGTATCCATGGACAGGAGGGTCTGTCTGTGCCAGGGGCTCTTGGATGTCTCTGTATCCATGGACAGAAGGTTTTATCTGTGCCAGGGTTTCCATAATGTCTTTGTACCCATGGGTATGGAACGAACACAGAGAGTGAAAGTGTCAGCCACGTTGCCAATGGCCAATGGCCGTGGCTGTCAATGTGTGTGTGGCTGCAGCACAGGCCCAGGGCCAATGGCCGTGGCTGTCAATGTGTGTGTGGCTGCAGCACAGGCCCAGGCCAATGGCCGTGGCTGTCAATGTGTGTGTGGCTGCAGCACAGGCCCAGGCCAATGGCCGTGGCTGTCAATGTGTGTGTGGCTGCAGCACAGGCCCAGGGCCAATGGCCGTGGCTGTCAATGTGTGTGTGGCTGCAGCACAGGCCCAGGGCCAATGGCCGTGGCTGTCAATGTGTGTGTGGCTGCAGCACAGGCCCAGGGTGTAGCCAGGCCCTTGTTGTGCCTCCGGCGCAGCTCGGCAGCCCCATCGCAGCCCGGGGCCGCGGCCCTTCCCCGCCGGGGCCCTGACCCGGCCCGGCCCGGCCGCGGGACCCGGCCCGACCAGGGCGCGGCCGCTCCAGAGGCCCCGCCCGGCCCCCAAGGGATGGGCTCCGCCCGCCCGCTGGGCCCGGGCCGGGGCCCGGCTTTGCAGGAAGCTTCCCACCGACTTTGCACAGCCTGGAGCCACAGTGTCCCTTTGCTGTGCTGAGAAGCCTTAAAAAACACGGCTAGTTTAACCCCTCTGCACACCTCTTGAGGGATCCCTGCAAAATCTAGCAGAGAGCCCAGAATATCCCTTTGTGCCTCATAATAGAATCCAGGCCCTGTCCACCTTAGGATGGACTCAGCTTCTCTGCAGGCCTTGACAACAACCACTAAACTGCCACGTAAATCATGAGGAGCTCAACCCCCCTGCCAACCTTACAGAGCTCTCCAGTCACCTGTACGCCATAGAAGGGATCCCAAATCCCCTAAGAACCTCAGGAGGAACCCCAGCCACATGCACCACTGACAAAGAACCCAAACCCCTCATATCTTATTGGAAAACTCCACACCCTACTCGTGTGCCTCATGACAGACCCCAGTCATCTGCCAGCCTTACAGGGGTCCCCATCATCTGCGTGCCATGGAATAGCCAGGCCTGCCATTAACTCTAGCCAGCAGCGTGTTCCCTGACAGAAACCCTTTCCAGTGCCCTTCTGGGAATCGGGAACACCTGTTGAGGTGCTGGCTGCATCTGTGGGAGCAATGGGGAGCCTGAGTCCCTGCTGTGCTCCACTGCTGAGCTGGCAGCTCGCTGGTCACAGCCAGGACATTCTCTGTTTCCCCCAGAGCTGGGACCTGCAGGCACCTTGGCACCCCTTGGCACAGGCTGTGCCACCCAACAAAGCCGAGGCCACGAGGAGAACCCGAGGGCGGCAGGAAGCTGAGAGAACCCCCTGCTCTAGAACTGAGGGAGTTCCTTCAGGAGCAAAGACAGTGACTTGAGGAGATTCCTACTGTGCTCAAAGTTTGCCTCTGAAGACTCAGAGATGAGCTTGTCAGAAATCTGAGAAAATAGCTGGGAAAAGGTTTTGCCTAATTTGGTTGTGACTAGGTACAAATCTCCAGTGGGAAATGAGCCTCTACAGTAGGCTGGGTGTCTTGGGGTGTCTTTGTTCTTCCTAGCATAAAGAGTACCAATTAAATGCAAATTTTATTTTTTATTCTAGATGTGTAAACATGTTCAAAGCTTTTCAGAATTCATAAACTACTTGGAAAAATACACAACAATTCTGGAAGAGGGGAAGAAACATTTGGGGATTTCTTTCTACAGAAAAAAAAAAAAAAGAATAACTATTTCTAAAAATGAAAAGCAAAGAAAACAAGGTGCCCCAAGCCTGACTGCTGCCTGCTCAGTGCTGCTTGTGCCCAGACAAAGAGCTCAACCAGTGCTGGTGGTACCACCCAGACATCAGAGCTGAAGCCCAAAGTGATGCTGGAATTAAGCCCATCCCTGGCAGGAGGAGCCCACCTTCAGTCCTGACTGGGAACCAGGGCCAGCACCTTTGGGGTCAGAGGGTCCTGTTCTGGGTGGTGGTGGCAGAGCAATAAGCTGCTAAGGCAGCCGTGGCAGGGACAAAGGACACTGGCTTGGGGATGGCCGGTGACAGGTACCAGGTGTCTCCAGCTGATGGCTTTGACCACTCTTCTTAGACTGCAGGGGCGTTCCTGTGGAGAGAGGAGTGTCTGAGGCCCCAGCTGCCGCTGGCACACAGGGACCCTCCTGCACTGCAGGGCCCAGGGCTGGCAAGGCTCCCCAGCACGGCTGGAGCTGCTGGCACACCTTGGCCCAGCTGCACAGCTGCCCCTCAAGGCCCCGGCCAGCAGGGGATGGCTCTGGGCAGGGTCCCTGGCCAGGAGCAGGCCCCAGAGTGAGTCTGCCTTCCAAGGGCAATCTGGTCCCTGCTCTTTCTCCTCCCCACCTTGCTTTGCCTCTGCCCGATGCTCCTGGGGCTGCTCTTGGCCCCGCAGCCTCAGTGGGAGCCAGCACTGGCTGCAGCCCCAGCGGGCTCCCCAGGACAAGGCCCAGCAATTAAGAGGCCAATTAAAGACTGGGCAGCAGCAGAACCCTCAGCACCATTATGTGGACAACCACTGATAATCCACAATTCCACAGCAGCCTCACTGGGAATGTTTCCTTTCTACAAGCAGCCATCAAATGAAGCTGTTTGAGGGGGAGAGCAACAAAACACTCAGCAGTTTCTCTTCCAGCAATATCAGTGTGTGATAAAGCAAAAGAAGAGGACAGTCGACCAAACAAGCAGCCCCACCAATACCCCTTTCAAGAAGCATTTTCCCAGAGAGAAACGCTTTCCTGTGCCCTTCTGGGAATCGGGAACACGTGTTGAGGTGCTGGCTGCCTCTGTGGGAGCGATGTGGAGCGTGAGCCCGTGCTGTGCTCCACTGCTGAGCAGACAAATCGCTGGATGTGGCCAGGACGTTCTCTGTTTGCCCCAGAGCTGGGGCCTGCAGGCACCTTGGCACCCCTTGGCACAGGCTGTGCCACCCAACAAAGCCCAGAAGGCCGGGAGGAGAGCCCGGGGCCAGCACAGCTGCTTGGGCAGTCGCTCCTTCCAGGGAGCTGGGCCCGACCCATCCCTGAGCAGCCACTGCCAGCCCCGAGGCTCCCTGCCCCGGGACAGCTCCCCCAGCCCAAGGGGACAGAGTCAGGCCCTGTCAGGACCCAGTGCAGCCCCTGCCCAGTCGGGAGCCAGGGCTGGCTGTGGCCCTGGGCTCGCAGCAGGGCTCCCGCTCGGGGCTGCTCCTGTGCCTTGGGCCTCTGGGCACTCAGGGCAGCTCCAGGAGCAGCTGCAGCGGGAGGGACCTTGGTGCATGAGTCCTGTTTCCCAGGAGCTGGGAACGAGCTCCAGAGGCCTCGAAGCTGAGGCGCCTCCAGCTTTGGCTGCTGCAGGGCCGTGCAAGGGCAGGCCCTGGGGGAAGAGCTGCTGCCACACAGCCCTGCCCAGGGCTGAGCCTGGCACAGCAATGACCTCCTGTGCCTGTGCCCGTGTCTGGCATCACTTCCCCACCTGCAATAGAGGCTGGCACCGGCCCACTGCTGCCTCTGAAATGGGGCTCCTTCTGCACAGACTTTTGGTCCATCACTTGAGAAAGAAAAAGGGACAGCTGGATCAGATGGAACTATTCCCCATTGGATAGGCTGCACCTTCAGAAGGCAATCCTTGGCAAAGTCATGGATTAGGTTCAAGAAACATTTGGGCTTCTGAGCCAGAGCCAGGGCCCTCACTCTCAAACAGCTGCCAGGCCTGAGCCTCAGGAGCAGTGAGGGGATTGCACAGGGCGAGGGCACACACGTGCACGGCTCTGTCCTGGCACCTGCAGCGATGCCCCCTGGCCGAGCTTTGGGCTCTGAGCTGGCAGCTCCCTCAGGGTGAAAGGCCTTGACCTACCCTCACCATCTCCCAGAGGCTCATTCCTGAACGTGGGTTGGGAAGCCAGATCACCTTCCCCAACAGGGTCATCTGCAAAGATGGTGTCTCCCACGGAGGGACCCCAGCAGGATTGCTCAGTACCCGAGTGCCCTGAGCCTGCTCGGGATAATTCCTCTGGGCTGTGCCCGTCTTGTCCGGGCTGTGCCCACACTGCCAAGCAGCAGAGACGGCAGCTCAAGGCTCAGCAGGGCTCAGGCCCCGAGGCACAGCAATTACCTCCTGTGACTGTGCCTGGCATTGCCTCCCTTCCTGCAGCAGAGGCTGGCACAGAACCACTGCTTCCTCCGGGAAACTCAGCCTTCAGCACAGTCTTTCCTTTCATCTCTGGAAGAAGGGACAACTAGAGCAGATGGAACCATTCCCCATTGGAAAGGTGCCATCTTCAAAAGCCAATATTGGTCAAAGTCATGGACAAGGATCAGGGAATCATATAAACTTTTGGGATTGGCCAGGGCCCGCCCTTCTCCAAACAAAAAGCTGCCCTTTCTGATCTACTCTGAGACCAGGAAATTTCAGGGGATCTCAGGGTGTGCATGGCCCGTGGGGCATTTTGGGCTCCCTGTCAGCTGATGCCAAAGCCTTCCTGCAGAGGCTGGGGAGAAGCTGCAGCCAGGCCAGGCTGGGAAACAGCCCTGCAGGCTGTGACAGCAGCAGTGGGGCAGCGAGGCTGCCATGGATCCCTTCCCACTGTGCCAGGCACGGCGTGTCCAGATGTGCAGAGAAAGCCCCCGGCTGCTGAGTGTCAGGAGAAGGCTGAGGGAAATGCACCCACCACGGCGTCTCTCCAGGTCACTCAGCTTCTGGTCCAGATGTTTCGATTCCTCCAGGGATTTCTACTCTCTTATGTCTTGGTTCTTCCATCTGGGAGGAGCTTAATGGAAAGTAGTTCCATTTCTCCTTCAGGCTGCAGTGGCAGTGAGTGCAGTGAGTGCTCCAAGGCACTCCCCCAGCTCTGCCTTCCGCTCAGGTGCAGGGGTAGAGGGAGCAGGTGCCTGCAGTGGCCCCACACTGGATGAAAGGAGCCCCTTGTAGGGCAGTCAGGAGAGAAAGGACTCCCCGGAGCTGCCAGCAGCTCTGAACCCAGCCCTGGCCAGGGCCAGGGCTCGGCAGCAGCAGCAGGAGCAGCTCAGGCTGCCTGGGGCTGGCAAAGGAGCCGTGCAAGGCACAGCCATGGGCCCTTGCCTTGCCTTCTCTGTGACTGCACAGAGCACACAGAGGGAGACACTGGCATTGCACATGGGAGGAGGATTGAAGGAATGCTCCTTCCTCCCACTGACAGTGATCCTGAGGGATCACTCAGGGCTCCAGAAGGGAGCAGGGCATGGTTTCCAGAATCCCTCAACCCTGAGATTATGTAAAGGAAACATCGCAAGAGAGAGCTCTTGCCACAGTGACACAGATTATTCTGTCAGGAAGGGTGCAATGAGAACTTGCCCCCACCATGCTCTAGAATCTTCATACTGTCATTCACCAGCTTTTCTAAATAAGCCATGTCAGGATCCAAATCTAGAAGGGAGCACAAATCAGAAGCATTTCCATGGTGTGCTGAGATTTCCTTGTGCCTTAGGAAATGGGCACTGCAAGGGGATCAGGTAAGGCTGTGGGAGCCAGATGTTAATGAATTTGGCCAAAGCTGCTGAGGGGCCTTGGGAACTCTGGGCTGGCTCTGGTCACACTGCACACTCTTTCCATGCCCTGTGCAACATCCCTGGATGGGTGGCTGGAGCAGCCCAGGGTCCCTGTGGTCTCTCTCCCTCCCTCTGAGGAAAGCCTCCCTAAAGCCCTTTGCAAAACCATCCCCAACGCTCCCTGGGGAGAAGGGAGCGCTGTCCCGGGAAAGGGGAGCCAGGCCGCCGGCTCACCTGCTCCCTTTGCTCGCCACGGAGCTGCCTGGGCAGCCCTGGCAGGCAGGGCCAGTGCCAGGAGGAGCAGGAGGAATAGGCGCAGAGCAAGGGCCACGGTGCCTTGTCCTGTGCCAGTCCCGCAGCTCTTGCTGCCCCCGCTGTCCTGACACCGCTGTCCCAATGTCAGCACCACTGCCGCCGCCGCCGCCGCTGCCGCAGCAGTTGTGCTCAAGGACTGACTGCTCGGTGGCTGTGGTGCTGTGCAACCACGGGGCTCTGGGACCTCTGGGACCCCAGAGCCTGCTGAGACCTCAGCCTGATGTGACCCCAGAGACTGCTGTGACCTCATGGCCTTAGCTGCACCCCCAGAGTGTACCCCCATCTGCACGAATGGACTGCCCTGATTGTAAATGTTTTGCTCCATCAAAGGGCCATTGCTTAGCAAAACCTTTGTTTTGCCTGCTGACACTGCTGGTCACTGTGTCTCTGGAGATGCTCTCCATGGCTCCCCTCTTTTCCTGGGCATGCCATTGGAGGAGGTCCAGGCCCAGATGATGGCACTGAAGGAGATGTGCCCTCCGCCCAGGGATGCTCAGCACGGGCTCCCCCAGCCCCTCGGGGCCCCGCCGCTGGTCACAGCAGCCCCTGCCTGGCTCCTGCCTGCCCGCACCGTGGGCATCCATGGCTGCTCCTGGACATGGAGCTCAGCCAGTGCTGGTGCCGTGTGGGCTGTGCTGGTGGTACCAACCAGACACGGGGGTGACAGTTCCATCTCTTCATTGAGACAGAAGGCTGCCAGGTACTGCAACAGCGACCTGCAATGGATGGAGTACAGACGGGCTGTGGTGGACAGGCACTGCCAGCACAACTACGAGTTGTCCAGCCCGTTCCTCGTGGAGTGCAGAGGTGAGCGTGGGGCAGAGCGTGTCCCCTCGGGCTCTGCCCTGGGAATGACCCTGGAAGTCCTGAAAACCTCCCTGGGAATCACCCGAGACATGTCAGCCCTTCTTGTGCCCATCCCCGGGGCCTCCTGCCCCCTCACCCCAAGTGAGGTTCTCCCAGTCCATCCCAGTCTCTCCCAGTGTCCTCAGTCCCTCCCAGTGTCACCAGAATCCCTCCCAATTCCTCAGTCCACAGCCATTCCATTCCCAGTCCACTCCCAGTCCTTCTAACCCCACTCTCAGACATCCACCCCGTCTCCCAATGCCTTCCCAGTCCTTTCCAATCTTTCCAAGTCCTTTTCCAGTCCAATCCCAGACCTCCACCCTCTCCCTTTGCCCTAATCCACTCCACTCTCTCCCAGTGTTCCCCCACTCTCTCCAGTTTCCTTCCCAGTCACTCTCAGTGCCATACCAGACCTCTTTCATCTCTCCCAGTTTCCCCCAGCTGATCCCAGTGTGTCCCCACTCTCTCCCAGTGCCCCTCAGTGAGTCCATCTCACTGGTTCCGTCGAACTCCCAGCCCGGCCCCAGCTGCCTGCTCTGCTCTGGGATGGATTTCTACCCTGCCGAGATCCAGCTGAGCTGATTCCAGGGCCAGCAGGAGCTCTCAGGGCATGTGGTGGCCACCGACGTGGTTTCCAGCAGCACTAGGAGCTGGAAACCCCCCCTGGCACGGGGTCAGCTCCAGCTGCCAGGTGGAGCACGTCAGCCTGGAGCACCCCCTGAGCCGGCACTGGGGCACGGCCCGGACCCCACAGTGTGGGGGGAGTGGGGGAGGCACTGAGGGGGCTGGGAGAGGAAGTGGGGTGTGCTGGGAGTAACTGGGAGGGAGTTTGAGATAGCCTGGTTAAAACTGGGAGTAGGGTTCAGAGGTCTGGAAGGGCTGAGGAGTTTAAAGGATGCTGTGGAGGGTGGGATGGGCTTCCAGGGGTCCTGGTGGGCACTGGGAGGGAGTGTGGGGGTGCTGGGTGTAATTGGGAGGGATTTGAGTGAACTGGGTGGGGCTGGGAAAAGATCAGGGATTGGAAAGCAGGAGTTGGAATGAGGCTGGTTGTGCTGGAAAGAGACTGGGAGTGTCTTGGTGAGTCCTGGTGAGGCTGGGAAGGGACTGGGAGAAAGACTGGGGGTCCTGGGGTGGTGTGGGGCAAATGGGTCGGGGTTATGGGATCCTGAGAAGGACAGGAGGGGATCTGGTGGATCCTGGATAGGCTGGTAAGAGATTGGGAGGAGGTTTCAGGGACTCCTCACTTTGGCCTGCGGCAATTGAGAATGTGATTAGAAGGGATTTGGGTATCTGTGAGAGGTTTTGGGGGGTCCTGACCCCTGCGGACCCCCAGAGACGCCACCAGACACCGCCCAAAGCAAGGTGCTGATGGGCATCAGCGTCTCCTTGTTGGGCTTTGTCTTCCTGGCACTGGGGCTCGGCTTCTACCTGTGCAAGAAGGTGACGGGGGGTCCCGGAGTGTGTGTGCTCTACCTGAGGACCCCTGGCTCAGTTTCACCCCCTTTTCTCTGCCCACAGAGCTCCTGTCCCAGCAGCGGCTTCAGCCCCTCCCCGTGGCCTCGAGCCCAGCCAGAACCCCCTGCTCCACCCCCACGCTGATTTTGGGAGTGTTGTGTGTCCCCCCCAGCCCCGCAGTCACTCTGCCCCAGCTCAGCTGCTCCCAGTGCTCCAAATAAATCTTCCCAGTTTGCCGCAGTCCCGTTTATTGTGGGGCGGGACTGGGGAGGGACTTGGGGGGACCCCGCGGGGGGATCGTGATTGGGCGGGGAGGGTGGGGCCCAGGTGGGGAACACTGGGTGCTGCGGGTCTGCCCGGCAACCGGTGAGTCATCACAGCTGCTCTCGCTGATTGGCTGAATCTTCTCCATCGCATTCTCTGATTGGCTGAGGAGAGCCCCGGGAGTTGAGAGAAGGAACAGGAGAGATCCCGCCCCGAGCACCGGCACGGGAACAACAGACCCAGCCTGGGCACAGCGAGGGAATTTATTACCAACCACATCACAGCAGCACAAGGAGAAGGGAGAGAAATCTCTCCAACCCCTTCGCCCCACCCAACACGGATCACCAGGACCACGGATCACCAGGGCTCTGCCCAACGGGGGTCACTGGGGATCATCCAACACCGATCCTCCCATGAGGGATGGAGCTGGAGCAGAGCACGGAGCTCTTCCCACACTGGGGACAATCACAGGCCTTCCTTTATTGGTGGCTTCGTTGGTGCTGGGTCAAGTGAGAGCTCGTGGAGAAGCCCTTCCCACACTCAGGACACTCGTAGGGCCTCTCCCCGGTGTGGATGCGCCGGTGGGCAGTGAGGGTGGAGTTGTGCTTGAAGCCCTTCCCGCAGGCGGGGCAGCGGAAGGGCCTCTCCTCTGTGTGAATCCGCTCATGTCTGAGGAGATTGGAGCTGCTCTGAAACCTCTTCCCACACCTGGGACACTCGTAGGGCCTCTCCCCAATGTGGATGCACTGGTGTTTTCTCAGGCTGGAGCTCCATCCAAAGCTCTTCTCACATTCCAAGCAGGTGTAGGGCCGTTCTCCTGTGTGGATCACCTGGTGCTGCAACAGGTAACATATTGTCCTAAAGCTCTTCTCACATTCCCCACACTCGTAGGGCTTCTCCCCAGTGTGCATTCTCTGGTGCCGGATCAGGCTGGAGCTGTAGCTGAAATCCTTCCCACATTCCAAGCACCTGTGGGGCTTCTCCCCTCCATGAGCCTTCTCCACCACCTCTGAGCTCTGACTGAATCTCCGGCCGCCTTTCCGGCACAGGGAGGGTCTTTCCTCCTCACAGCTCCCTGGGCTGGGTTTGCAGCCCCTCCTCCTGAGGAAACTCTGGGGCTTTTCCTCCTCCTCCATCTGCCCACACCTTGGGAACAAAAAATCCTGGTTTGGGAGAAAACAAGAGGAGAGGGCCTTGGGTTGGGGAGCTCTTCCTTGCCCAAGTGCAGCTCAGGAAGACATTGGGCATCTTGTGTCTGTAAGAACCACCAAAACACCGAGATTCAAACCAAAATCCTCCAAACAGCACGACATAGATCAAAAATACCCGAAATATCCAGATTCAGCCAAAAGTCCCTCCAAAATATAAACATTCAGGCCCCCCAAAGTAACAAAAGCACCGACATTTAGCCCAATAAAGCTAAGAAACGCCAAGATTCACCCCACTGGAAATAGTGGATTTTTTTTCCCGGTCACCTGGTGCATGTGGGGAGTGCAACGCTCTTGGGGCTGGGGGAGAGGCTGCAGGTACAGAAAGGGGTGGAACCTTGAGCTGCTTCCTGTTCCGCCTCCTCCTCCTCCTGTGTCCCTACTCTTCCTCACACTCCTCTTCGTCCTACTATTCTTCCTTCTCCTGCACAATCCCACCTTCTCCTCCCACGTGCATTCTTTTCCCATTTTGTTCTCCAAGCCTGCTTCTCCTTCCCTTCTCCTGCTGCCCCCAGGCTCAGCACCCACTGCCGGCTCCCTCTTCCCCCCAAACCCACAGCATCCCAGCGCAGGGGCAGCGATGGAGCTGGGGCAGCTCGGGCTGGGGCAGCGCTGGGCTCTCGGCCGCTCCCGCCCGCACTCGCTCCCCACTGCAGCCGCTGCCGCCACCACAGCGCGGGGGGGCCCGGCCTTGGCGCTCCCCGCTCCCACCTCCCCAAATTCCCCTGGCGGGGGGCGCTGGGGCCGGGAGACAGACGAGTGACAGATCAGGGGGGCTGGGAAGAGTCGGCAGCCAGAGAGCACTGAAAATCTCAGCAGTGACTACAGTGGGATCTTCGGGGACTAAACATGGCAGGGCACCCCTGGAGGGTAGAAAGGGAAAGTCAAGGAGGGCTCCCGGCAAAAGGGATGATGATCCCAAAATATCTCTGAAGGGTCCCTTGGGAGCATGTTGAGGGAGTTTGCACATTGTCCCAGAGAGAATCAAGGCCATGGACCCCCAGGGGGGCAATAAGGGAAGTCCAGAAGGGATTTAGACAACAGGGGATGGATGCTGTTGGTGTGCTGGGAAGGGATTGGGTGAAGGGCAGTGTGCAGGAATATGGCTCAGGCAAGAAGCAGCAGGAGGAATGTATGTGGCAAGAAAAAGGATGATGTAAAAGACGAGGAAGAGAAAAATACTGAGGATGGGCATTTTTTTCAGCAGGCTCTTATCCTCAGAAGTTGCCAGCTGATCCAGGTCGTTTGTATCCGCGGTTGCCAGGACAGGCACACAAGGAGGTGAGGATTGCAGGGGGTTTCTCTGTGCTGGGCAGCGGCAGGAGCGGGCGCAGAGGGGCGGCACCGGGAGCACGGGCTGGGGGCCTGTGGGGAGCTGCGGGGCCGGGCCGGGGCTGTGGGGCAGCCGGGGCTCAGCGCCGGGCGCTGCCTGAGCCCAGCAGCCGCCGGCAATTGCAGGCCCGGCAGTGGCCCCCGGCCCCCAGGAGGCTGCGGGACGCCCCGGCCGCTGCCCGGCCCCGTGGAGCTGCCGGCCCTGCCCGCCGGGGGGGCCGCGTTTGGACACTGCGGCAGGACAGGCACCGGCTCTGGGATACGGGCTGGCCACGGCAGCGACAGCACAAGGAGCAGCAGGAAGGAACAGCTGGGAAATGGCGATTGGACGGGCAAGGATCGAGATTAGCTTTTAAGCATTTTCCTTGGCTCACTGCAGAAAGGAATGATTTTGCAGAAAGCTCAGCAGTGTGATAAATGTGATTCGTGCTAATTAAGTTGTAACTATATTAACAAAATTGTATTTAGAAGATAATTGTTACAGAGTGAGGGGGGAGATGGGTGAGACAGGGCAAAGGACGTCTTCCAGATGTTGGGAGTCAAAGAAGGAGGTTGGAAGAAAGTCAAACAAAAATAGTAAAAGGACGTAGGTCTGACAAGCAGCATCTAGAAACAGAAAGTTTCAACCTTGAAATGGGCCAAAATGGGATGATTCCAAGCATGGGACTCAATTAAAGTCTTGTAACGGAAAACATCTGCTCAGTCACACAGTGCACCTGTGCTACCTGCAGGTCACACCTCGGTCACTGAGGAAGATGATGAACCTTCATCGGAAATAAGACCCTCAAAAGGATGAGAGACCCCCTAACCCATTAATGGAGCATGCACCTTACACAGTGATGTAGATTTTAGGAATAGAAGCTAGGAAGAGTTTTCTAGAAACTTCTGTAGCCTACAGTATATAAGTGGGATTGTTAGCCTGGATGCTTTGGTACGTGAGGAATGGGAGCCACTCCCCGTACCCCCGGTCTGAGGGGGGCCCCTCCCCGGTCGGTTTTGCTTATGCTTTATATGAACCTCAATTATACTAAATTACTTACTGCCAAATTTTGTATATTCTTAAATATATGCACTTTGATTGTATTCATCTCCAATACTTTAACTGTCATCACTTATACTTTGATTGTATTTATTTTGTTACTATTAAAAATTTACTATTAAATTTAATCTTGTTGCTTGATAAATTGGAAAAATAGAACATCATTCATAACAATTTGGTGCTGAAACCCGGGAACTCCAGTCCCAGTGAAGAGTGGCTAGTTTTGGGAAGGAGCTCCCCACCAGTTGTTAAGGTGGTCCCGAGGCTAGACCAGGCTCTCTTGGAGAAGGAGTTCCAAATTAAAATAAAGCATAAGCCAAAGAAGCTCGCTACAAGGAGCTGTGCCAGAAGAAGGCTCCTGTGGGAATGCCGGCAGAAAGGGAAAGGTGCCCGTAAAACGTCTTGTGCACAAGAACCCTGTGCGAAAACGGGGCTGTGTGAGCACCACGGGGTTGGGTAAAGGGGGCGGCTGTGTGCTTGTGTGTGAGTGAGGAAGGTCTGAAAGGGGAGAGCGAGTGAATACCCCGGGAGGGAGCGGGAGGGAAAGTCCCAGCCCGAGAACTCACGAGAAAAGTCCTTGAGAAGGGAGCTGATGCTCGGAGAAGTGATTTAAGAAGGGAGTGAATGAGTCAGGTTCAACTATCTGTTGGGAGGATAATAGATGGAAGTTTTGGTACGTGATTAAGAAGGATTGTGGAGAGTGGCCAGAAAGAGAAGTTGGGGAGAGAATAAAAGGAAAAGAAGGAATTAGGTGGGAAACAAGTGGTTGGCAAAAGAAGTGAGATAGTGTATATTAAGCGAAGGAGTTGAACTGTAGAACGAGTGAGAGAGAGCAAGGGAGATGTTGCTGCCAGAGATGGGTCAGAGGAAAAGTAAAATCTCTGACCCAGGGGTTGTGAAGTGTGAGAAAAATTCGCGAGAACCCGGTGTGCCTGGGAACCGAGAGGGGATTTCCCAGAAGGGGAGCGAGATTCCTCAGGACAGCCCCCTGGGGATAGTGTTACAATACTGGGGTACAAGGGAATCCCAAAGAGAAAAAAGTAAGCAGAAAATGATACAGTACTGTATGAGTGGACAAAAGAAAAGATCCGTCCAGACAATTTATACTGGCCAGAGTTTGGATCATTTGAAGATTGGATTTGTCAGGTTTTAAATCTATATGTGAATTCAAAAGAACCTTTTAACCAGGAAGAAAGTGAATATGCTGCTTTGTGGCTTCCAAAAGGGGAGGGGGGTTAATTTGTAGTTCAAAGGCAGGAAAAAGAAGGTTATTCGTTATACCCTTTGCAAACTAAAGGACAGGCAGCAAGAAGGGACCAGATAAAGCCATGGGACCCGTTAGATCACCTCCCACCCCCATACAGACAGCCTGGCCAGCCTGTCCAGCCCCTGGTCCCTGATGCACCCCCTATTCAGGACGAGCCAGTAGCACACAGAACTAGAGGCAGAAGGGCACAGGAGGAAGAAAGTGGCAAAGAGGATGAGGGAGCAGGAAGGGAAGATCGATTATACCCTCTTGGAGAGGTTCCAATGGCAAATCTGGCCCCAGGACAGGGACCTATTGGTTATGAGTGTTCCCCTGAATACTAGGGACTTTAGGAAATTTAAGAAAGAAACGGGCAGAATGAAATGGGCAGGATTCTAGAAAATCCTATTGGAGTAGCAGAGAGACTAGATCAGTTTTTAGGGCCGAATATTTACATCTGATTGATTTTAGGAATCTTGTTTACAGTGGAAGAGAGAGAAATGATTAGACAGTCAGGAATACAGGCTTGGAATAGAGATCATCAGGGGCCAGACCAGGGAGATCAGAAATGGCCTATGGCAGATCCAAATTGGAATAATCAGGAGGCAGAACACAGGCAAAATATGAGGGATTTCAGGTGGATGATTATCCAAGGAATTCGGGGAGCAGTGCTCAGGGGACAAAATATAGGAAAAGCTCTGAGTGAGCACCAAGGGAAAGATGAGTCCCCGGCAGAATGGTTAGAGAGACTAAGAAAGGATTTGCAAATGTACTCAGGCATAGACCCCAATACACCAGCAGGGCAGGTTCTGTTAAAAACACAATTTGTAGCCAAGTCCTGGGGGGACATCAGGAAGAAGCTGGAGAAATTGGAAGATTGGCAGGATAGGGGGCTTCAGGAGTTGTTAAGGGAAGCACAAAAAGTGTATGTTAGAGGAGATGAAGAAAAACAAAAAACAAAAGCCAGGACCCTAATGGCAGTAGTTAAAGAAACACAAGCAACCACAAACACAAAGAACCTAGTAGGAGAGGATAAAAAGAAAAGATCAGGACCTCCTTCAGAGGACACTAGACCTATGTGCTTTTCTTGTCACAAAAGAGGACATGTATAGAATTCTTGTCCTGTTTTCAAGAGTACAGGTCCTATCTGTTTCTATTGTCACCAAAAAGGACATGTGCTGAAAGTCTGCAAAAAGAGGCAGCAGGATGAAAAGATGTTTAGAGAGAGGATTAGGGGGGTCAGGGGATCATTTATTTAATGAGGACCAAAACATCAAAAGAGTCCTTGATAAAATTAAAAGTAGGTCCTCAAAGTGAAGAAATCACATTTTTAGTAGATACAGGGGCTTCTAGGTGCACAGTGAGAAAACTGCCCCCAGGCTGTAGTGTTAGCTGAGAATGTGTCCTGGTAATAGGGGTTAAAGGGGGAGTTTTTCAGGTTCCCATAATTAAAGATGTACAAATAAAATCTGATACAAGATTTGGGTTGAATGATTTATTACTAATACCTGAGGCAGATAACAATTTATTAGGAAGGGATTTAATAATAACCCTGGGAACTCAAATAAAGCCCTGTGAAGGACAACTTAAAATTTATTCTTTAACTGAAAAAGATAATCAGGAGATTAGTGACACAGTGTGGTATTCCAGAGAAGTGGGAAAGTTAAACATTCAGCCCATAAGCATTGAAATTCAGAATCCAGAAATCCCCATTTGAGTAAAACAATATCCAATATCACTAGAGAGTCGGAGGGGATTGAAAGCAATAATTGAGAATTTGGGGCACCAGGGGATATCAGAACCTTGCATGTCAGCACATAACAGCCCCATTGTGCCGGTAAAGAAGCCTGATGGCAGTTACCGACCAGTTCAGGATCTCAGGGCAGTCAATCAAAGCACCATTACTCGTTTTCCAGTGGTGGCCAATCCATGTACTTTACTAAGCCAATTGGCCCCTCATTATACTTGGTATAGTGTAGTGGATTTAACAGATGCTTTTTGGACTTGCCCTCTGGATGAGAGTAGCCAGGACTATTTTGCCTTTGAGTGGGAGGACCCAGACACAGGCAGAAGAGAACAGCTTAGGTGGATGGTAATACCCCAAGGTTTCACTGAGTCACCAAATCTTTTTGGGGAGCATTAGAAGACCTCTTGAAGTCCTTTGAGTTACCTAGAGGGATTAAGTTGTTACAGTATGCAGATGATTTGTTACTAGCTGGAGAAACTGAAGAAGACACTAGGAAGGGACTATCCAGCTTTTAAATTTTTAAGGAGAAAATGGGCTAAAAATATCCAGGTCAAAGTTACAATTCGTGGAGTCAGAAGTACGTTATTTAGGTCATTGGATCAGTAGAGGAAGAAAAAAACTAGAGCCTGAAAGGGTTTCAGGAATATTGAATATGGGACCCCCAAAGTCTAAAAGAGAAATTAGACAGTTCTTGGCTCTTCTGGGTTATTGTAGGCAAAGAATAGAGGGATTTAGTGGGAAAGTAAAATTCCTATATGAAAAATTGACTACAAATCACTTAAAATGGACTGAAAAGGATCAGGAAAATTATGAGCAAGTTAAAGATGTCCTGCTGCAAGCTCCTGTCTTAAGACTTCCTGATTTAGACAGGCCATTTCAATTATTTGTTAATACAACCTATCAAAGAGCTTATGGAGTAGTGACTCAGGATTGGGCAGGAAGCAGAAAGCCAGTGGGATATTATTCTAAGTTGCTCAATCCGTTCCAAGGGCTGGCTAACATGTTTACAAGCTCTTGTGGCAATGGCATTGTTAGTAGAAGAGGCTCAAAAAATAACTTTTGGGGCACCACTGGAAGTATACACTCCCCATAACATGAGAGGAATTCTTGCTCAAAAGGCTGAAAAATGGTTAACAGAAAGTCTAATATTAAAATATGGGGGTATCTTGATAACCTCTCCAGAATTAGATTTGAGAGTGGCAAACATACAAAGCCCAGCCTAGTTTCTGTATGGGGACCCAGGGGAAAAATTAATACATGATTGCATAGAGGTCATAGAATTACAAACAAAAATATGTCCAGATTTAAGGGAACAGGAACAGTGAACAGGGGAAAAATTATTTATTGATGGATCATCATGAGTGGTAAATGGGAAAAGAAAATCTGGGTATGCTATAATTAATGGAAAAAAATTAGAAGTATAAGAATCTGGTCCCCTTAGCTCATCCTGGTCAGCACAAGCCTGTGGACTTTATGCATTACTCCGTGCATTGTTGTTATTAAAGGATCAAGAGGCAACCATATACACGGATTCAAAGTATGCTTTTGGGATTGTGCATACCTTTGGACAGATCTGGAAAGAAACACCCAAGGAAAAGTATTAATACACTAAGGTTTAGTAAGTAAAATACCTGAAGCTTTAAAAGCTCCAAAAAAGATAGCAGTTATACATGTAAAAAGACACCAGAGGGGGAAAGACATTAAAATAAGAGGAAATAATTTGGCTGATGATGCAGCAAAAAGGGCTGCCTTAAGGGAAAACAACAGTGTAATTATGACTTTTAAAGAGATAGAAACACAAACGGAAACACCATACTTTTCTTTAACAGAGGTAGAAGCTATAAAGAAGCCAGGGCCATCCCTGAAGGCAGGAGAATGGATTCTACCTGATGGTGGAAAAGTAGTCCCAAAACCCATAGCCCAAGAGATCCTGGACAACTTACATCTAAGAACTCATTGGGGCACAAGGGCACTTTATGACTACTTTTTAAAATTTTATGGGTGTATAGGAATATTTGAAATTGGGAAACAAATCACTCAAGGATGTCTCACATGTCAGAAAATGAACAAAAAGGTGTTGAGGAGTCCTCCCTCTGGAGGCCATGGGACAGCCTATCGGCCATTCGAAAAGATCCAAGTTGATTTCACTGAATTACCTAAAATAGGCAGGTGGAAATATCTGCTGGTTATAGTAGATCAGTTGACTCAGTGGGTAGAAGCATTTCCTGCAGTGCAAGCCACAGCTCAAACAGTAGCCAAAAGTCTGATGGAGCACATTATTCCAAGATTTGGATTAGTACAAGTTATTGATTCAGATCTGGGCACTCATTTTACCTCGAGAATAATTAACAATTTAAGCCAAGCACTAGGAATTATCTGGGAATACCATACCCCATGGCATCCCGAAAGCTCTGGACGAGTTGAAAGGATGACTCAAACTATTAAACAACAGCTAACTAAATTAATTATAGAAACTAAATTACCATGGACCAGATGCCTTCCCTTAGCCCTGTTAAATATAAGAACCAAGCCCTGCTCTGAAACTGGGATGTCACCATATGAGATGTTACATGGACTGCCTTACCCCCAAGACATGACAATGGATCCCTCACTAGTCTGGGACAAAACCATTCAGGGGTATCTTACATCCATCACAAACAATTTGAGGGAATTAAGAGAGAAAGGCATTTTAGCTCAAACAACTCCTCTCGATTTTCCAGTACATTCTATCTGACCAGGACAGTATGTGTTGATAAAATGCTGGAGAGGAGAAAGTTTAGAGCCTCAATGGGAGGGACCATTTTTGGTTCTTTTAACCACAGAAGCAGCAGTCTGAACAGCAGAAAAAGGCTGGACTCATGCTTCACGATTAAAAGGACTGATACAAAATAAAGATTGGAAAATTATTTCAGCACTAGGAGATCTAAAAATCAAATTAAAAGGGAATTTAAAAGTTGATTAAATTTCCATCCAGATTCAAAAGCATAGAGGAATTGAAATAAATTCGTGATTAGGTGGAAAGGAGTACTTGGTGCCAAAAAGCTACAGTCTATAAGAAATTGACATAAAATCATTGTATCTTAGGACAAAAGGGGGAGATATAATATATAACGGGAAAGATATTATGGTATGGTGTTACTGCTTGAAATATCAATTAAAGTTGTTTTGAGAAGTCCATGTTTGTCATTTAGACATCCTGCATTGGCTGCCAACTGCAACCTCATTGAGTTTGGAGGCTGAACAACTCTAATGGGAAAGAATCAGACGCCTCCTTGATCAGTGGGAAAAGCCCGGGAGGATTGAAAAGCTTCTCAGGAGCTTCTGACTGCCAACATTAACTGATTTATTTGAGGAGCTGCAACTCCAGAAAAAGAGACTGGTGACACCTATTATTGAGGAGGCCCAACAACAATTAACACATTGGGAATGTAATAATCATGGCTTAGAATGCTGCCCTTGCATTTGTATTGCTTGTACCTGCTGTTTTAATTCGTGCTGGAGGGTAAATGGGGCAAAAGAAAAAGAGACACAATTGAGTTGTTGAAGTTGTTTAGATTGTGTACGTGGACAGCTAACAATAGAAAGATTTTTAATGACTTTTATGCTTAACCATTCAGACAACAAAATGGGACCTTTTTTTGCAACAATTCAACTAATAGAGAACCAAGACCAACTACTCCTCACCATATTAGCTTTTGTACAGGCTAAAGAACAAACAATCCATAATATTATAGACCAGTGTATTATAAATGACAATTGCTGTGGAGAAGAAATCTATGTGCCAAGTCATAGATTTGTTTCAGCAGCTGATTGGCATGGTGAGTGTATCTATTGGTGGCAACGAATATTTAACTACCAACCCCGATTTCATAGCAGAAATAGACCAGTAAAAAGAACTGTTTAATTGAAGCAATGTGAAAACAAATTTTGTTGCAGTTGGCATATCTCCGGAGCTTTAGTGGATTAGGAAAATAGCTGCTCAATCTAGGGAAAGAGATAGGGCAGTACTGCAGAACTACAAAGAATTGATGCCATCTTTGGAAAAGAAAAAGCTAAAATGGCTTATATGAGCTTTATGAGGCCAAGGATGCCAAAAAGAGACAAATCCCAGGATAAAAGCTTTGCTACCAAGAAGACTGACATCTCGGCCCTTGGTTGCAATCCAAGGGGCCTTGAGACAGGTAGAAAGTTAAAATTCCTGAGGATTCTTTTCATTGTGCTTGCTATAATACCCCTGGCAACTGGCCAAAGCCATAAGACTGCATGGAGTAGAAAAGAACAAGTCATGAAGGAACAAATTACAAGACAACTAGCAGCACAAAATCCAGCAGTAAAGAAACAAACCATTCCTGATCCCTGTGACAAATGCAATCATTCCATGTGGGTAAAGGATAAGATGGAATCAGTTTTTGTGGCACAGTTACATGTTAGTGCTGCCTGTTACGATCGTAGCAGCTTCTTAGAAATTTGTGTGAAAAGTCCAAAATTATATTGGGTGAGAATAAATTTGGGATTCAATGGGTGAGCTCCTTATCCTAACAATGATCAACTTTGTCCTAGATATGAAAATTTCTTGTGTTTTGAAAAAGATAAGAATAGAAAAGAGACAAAGAAAAAAAATTAGTTGGAAAACAAAAAGAAACAATAAAGGATAGGAAAAAGATCAGAGGAAAAGAGTTAGAGGAGCTGGATGAGCTGTATAAGCAATTAAAACAGCTCTATGGCAACTGGGATTTGCCAACTTCAAGCAAAAATCTGTTTGTAGATCTAATGCAAGAAATTGCCACGTAATTGGGATTATCTAAATGTTTTGTTTCTGGAGGGCTTAGAATGGCTGAAAGATGGCCATGGAGAGGTGAGGGTTTAGCTCCAGAACAATTTTTAAAATGGAATCATACTCAAATTTCTAAGACATTAAAGCAGCCTGAGGGTTGGGTTCTGAGTCATCAAGTCATTGGGACAGTTTGTATAACTCGGGAAGGGAGAAAATACACTGAAGTGGTGGGATATACTCCTTGCCTATCTACTTTAGTAGTAAATTCAGACAATAACACAAAGACCTGGCGACCCAAGAGTCCTACTGGATATTGGGGAATAATGAAAGAAATGGATTGTGAGTGGAATCATCAAACTGATTTGTGCTGGCATAACAGTCCTGGAACTAATCCTTACCAATCTATAAAAGACTTAAAATCTTATTGGGAACAACCAGAAAACACAGAAAACAGATGGAAGGCCCATGATGGAATATATTGGATTTGTGGGCAACGAGCATACAGTGAACTACCCCGACAGTGGGAAGGAACTTGTACCTTAGGAGTTCTATTGTTACCGTATGGACTAGAAATCCTGAATATTGGAATATAAAGTGTAGAAACCATAATAGTAGTAGTAATGCTAAGGCTTGGAGACTGCAGTTCCCAGAGTAGGCCCTGGGAAACTAACTTAGGAATGTGCTGTGCTGAGAGCATGCAGAACTGTTAGTGATAAGGTTAAAGTATAATCATAAATAAAGTACTGGTGGTGGGCAGTGGCGTAAGAGAGAGATTAAAGGGGAGAACACTATAGTCCTAGGATAAGCAACCATGTAAGATTTATGACGCCAAAATGCTATCTTCAAGGTGAATGTATCTATATTATTTAGAAGAATGTGTACTTCTGCACATAAACCATTTGTAAAAAGGGTATAAAAAACCCTCTAAAAAGAGAACCAGTGGGATCCTGACTTTGGACGTGAGTCCGCAGGTCCCCGGGCCCCGAATAAAGCACCGCATAAACTGACACTCTGTTAGTTTGTGTTTTACTTGGGGTTTCGGGCAGCAGTTTTGGCGACCGCGGCAGGACTCCGGGGGCGGCAGGGGCGGTTCGCGAGCTGATCTACTCCACGCCGGCACCAGGTGATTTCTGGGGACACATCAACCCGTGCCCGACCCCGCGCCTGACGGACGACTGTGAGGTAAGCCCGCAAGGTGCTTCATTCTTTATTGAAAGGGAAAGCCCGCCGATTAAGACGGGACGGTGATCCCGCACCGGGGGCAAAGGACGTCTTAAAGGTTGTGGAAAAGGAAGCCTAGGCGCTGGTCGTCAGACGCAACAGTGATTGCGCAGATCCAGCACTTGCCACTCGCGGCGACGAGAAAGGCAAGAATTGTGGTAAAGGGTGTGTGAGTGTGGAAATAATAGTAAAGTGTGTGAGTGTGAGTGTTATGATGCCTTTTAAAACCTTTAAAGTTCTGGCTAGTTCGGGGATGGAAATTCCCAATGATTCACCCTTGGGCTGTTTGTTGCAACATTGGAAGGTGGGGAAATTTGGTCAAGAACTGAGTAAAAAGAAATTGATTGATTTTTGTAATCATGTGTGGCCCCAATACGAACCTGAGGGTATGCAATGGCCCCGAAATGGTACTCTAAATCCTGATATTATAACTCCTGTTATGCACTTTTTACAAAATAATGAGAAATGGGAAGAAATCCCGTATCTTGATTTGTTTTATTATTTGAAAAATAAGCCGGAATGGCAGAAGGAGTGTGGCATTATGGTCTTAAAAACAGCAACAGATGGTTGTGCGGGCTGCAAAGGGAGGCAGAAAGGGAAGGAGTATTCTGTTAAATTTTCAGACCCTGAGGAGGATGTTTCTCTGTTGGTAGCACCTAGTGCCCCCCCCCCCCCCCCCCCCGGAAGAGAGTGAACCGAGTGAGTCGGAAGAAGAGGTGAATGGGGAAGAAAAGGGGGGGGATTTAGAGAAAGGAAAAGTCGTTGATAAGCCGCGTACTCCTCTATGTGAAAGGACCCGTAGCAGGCAGGAGAAGAAAGGAAAAAGGGGTGCACAATTGATGGCTCCGTTGCGGGAAGCGGTCGGACCCCACGGGGAGCGAGTAATAGTGAAAGTTCCTTTTTCTCCTAATGATTTGTTAATTTGGAAGCAGTCTGCGGGGGCTTATTGGGAGGATCCTGAACGGGCGGCAAGGGTAGTGAAAATGGTGATTAAAACACAAAATCCAGACTGGAATGATTTACAGGTCTTACTGGATACAATAATGGACTCTACTGAGAAAGAGATGGTGTTTAAAGCTATGAAGGAAAAGGCACGAGTAATGATTAGGTTGCAAATAGCGGATGGTACATTAAATGATTTAGTGCCGCGGGAGGATCCAGAGTGGGATGTTAATTCAACAGGGGGTTACCGTAGACTTAAGGCTTATCAAGAATTGTTGATAGAAGGAATACGGAGCGGGATACCTAAGACGTTAAACTGGTCCAAGCTGTATTCAGTAAGGCAGGAGAAAAATGAGTCCCCGTCAGCTTTCTTAGAAAGGCTTAAGGAAACTGCTCGAAAATATACCAGTTTAGAAATTGAAGGGGAATCAGGGAAATTGCAGCTAGCTTTAATTTTTATTGGACAATCCCAAGAGGATATTCAGAAAAAATTGCAGAAATTAGAAGGGGAAGATACACGGAATTTGGATAAACTTTTAGAAGTTGCGTGGAAGGTGTATAATAATAGGGAAAAAGAGACTGCTAAGAAGCAACAAGCTAGTATGTTGGCAGTACTACAGCAGATAACGGGGAATGGTATGTGGGGAGGTGGCCGGGGGCGCGGACGGGGGCGAGGAATGGCTAGGGGAGGAATTTGGATGGGTGGAAGGGGATTCCCAAACCAATTACAAATGGGACAAGGAAAAATGAGATTGGGATTGGATCAGTGTGCCTTGTGCAAGAACAGAGGACACTGGAAAAACGAATGTCCACTTAATCAAGGTATGGGATTCGGGCTGAATAGCGGGGAGGGGTTGATAAATAATTCAAGTGCAGTTCGGGGAGGGCCACAGGGTGTCGCCCAAGCCTTTATGATGGGAAGCTACCAGACTCAAAGCTGACTAGATCGGGATCTGAAGGCAGTTTTAGAAGTAGACGGGGAACCATTGGAATTTAGAGTAGATACGGGGGCTACATATTCTGCAATTAACACCAAATTAGGACCTCTAAGTGATTCTACCATTCGGGTGGTAGGGGTTACAGGACAGGTGGAAGAAAGGGCATTTTTACGTCCGTTGGATATAAAGTTTGGGGGGAAAGAATTTGATCATCAATTTTTATACATGCCAAATAGCCCAGAATCATTAATGGGGAGGGATTTGTTATCAATGTTAGAGGCAAAAATAATCTTTGAAAAAGGAAGAGTAAAATTAGAAATTCCAGAAGATAATATAGCCAAATTATTTACAGTGAAAGAAGTAGAGGCAACAGAAATCCCCACAGAAATAGAACAGGCTGTGGTACCATGGGTATGGGAAATAGGGATTCCTGAAAAATCAAAAGCAGCACAACCGGTAGTTGTGGAATTGAAGGAAGGAGCACAACCCGTACGGATAAGGCAGTACCCTCTGAAACTAGAGGCTCAGAAAGGAGTAGCACCCTTAATAGATCAGTTTGTTAGTTTAGGGGTATTACAGGAATGAGAATCAGAATTCAATACCCCCATATTTCCGGTAAAGAAGTCCAATGGTAAGTACAGGTTAGTTCAAGATCTGAGGGCAATTAATAATATAACAAAGGATATTCATCCAGTAGTAGCAAATCCATATACATTGCTAACAGCTGTCTCGGAGAAATTTAAATGGTTCACAGTAATTGACTTGAAAGATGCATTCTTCTGTATCCCTTTGGCATTTGAAAGTAGGAAAATTTTTGCTTTCGAATGGGAAAACCCTGCTACAGGACGAAAAAGACAGCTCACCTAGACACGTTTACCACAAGGATTCAAGAATTCTCCAACCATCTTCGGAAACCAACTAGCCCGGGAACTGGAAGAATGGAGACTAACCCAGGTAAAGGAGTCACCTTTCTCATTTATTCTTCTACAGTACGTAGATGATATTTTTCTAGCCTCAACAGAAGAAGACATCTGTCGAAGACTCAGCATTGAACTCCTCAACATGCTCGGACAAGCTGGATACCGAGTGTCAAAAGAAAAGGCCCAGCTAGTAAGAACACAAGTCATTTATTTGGGATGCGAGATATCACAAGCAGTTCGGAAATTAGGGATGAACCGGATCCAGGCCATATGTGCTATACCGACACCTCGAAATCCACAAGAGTTAAGGTCCTTTTTAGGAATGGCAGGGTGGTGCCGGTTGTGGATTCCAGAATTTGGACTAAAAGCAAAACCTCTGTATGAGGCAGTCAAGAATCCTGAATTTAAATGGAATAAAATACAAGAAAAGGCATTTCAGAACTTGAAGCAAGCTCTAAAAGAGGCACCTGCATTAGGGTTGCCAGATCTCACAAAACCCTTTCAACTATATGTAAATGAGAGGCAAAGACTGGGGATTGGGGTGTTGACACAAAAATTGGGAACATGGAAGCGCCCGGTGGGGTACTTCTCAAAACAACTGGATTCAGTAAGCGCTGGATGGCCTGGCTGCCTTAGAGCTGTTGCTGCAACAGTGCTTCTGATACAAGAAGCTAGAAAACTAACTATGGGGCAGAAAATGGAAGTGTTTGTCCCACATATGGTAATAGCAGTTTTGGAACAAAAAGGGGGGCATTGGCTCTCCTCCAGCCGTATGCTGCAATACCAGGCAATCCTTAGAGAACATGATGATGTTGAAATGAAGGTAACTAACCATCTCAATCCAGCCGAATTTCTTAGAGCCACCCAAGATGAAGGCAACCTGGTACACGACTGTGTGGAGACCATCGAACAGGTATACGCTACCCGCAAGGATCTAAAGGATGAGCCCTTAGACAAACCTGAATGGGAGCTGTATACCGATGGATCTAGTTTCGTGGAGAATGGAACCAGGTACGCCGGGTATGCAGTGGTAACTCTAAGACAGGTTATAGAAGCCAGAGCCTTGGCTCCCGAAACATCAGCACAAAAAGCTGAAATCCAAGCCCTCATCCGAGCCTTGGAATTGAGTCAAGGGAAAAGAGTAAATATTTGGACTGATTCTAAATATGCATTTGGGGTAATACATGTACATGGGTCATTATGGAAGGAGAGAGAACTATTAAATTCACAGGGTTCGTCAATTAAACACCGAGAACAAATTGTGCAACTACTGGAAGCAGTACATAAGCCCCAGGCGGTAGCAGTAATGCATGTAAAAGGACACCAGCAGGGAGAAGAAAGAGCATTCCAGGGAAATCGTCTGGCTGACAGAGCAGCCAGACAGGCTGCTTGCGAGGTATGGACCCAAATGGCGTTGCTACCAGCACGTACCAACCCTGCAGAAGCTTTTATGGACGAAGTACCAGTATACCTACCAGAAGATGGAAAATTAGCACGGCTAGTACAAGCTAAGAAGAATGCGGCCGGATGGTATGTAACTGCCGTAGGACAAGTGATATTGCCAACAAAAATAATGAAAATGATATTAGAAATTGAACATAACAAATGCCATTGGGGAGCAGAAGCTTTAGTGCAATTTCTAAAACAAGAAATAATCTCCAATCAGATGTTAACAATGGCCAAAAGGATCAATGCAATGTGTCCAGTTTGTATTAAGAACAACCCAATGACACGTAGGCAACTGCAAATGGGAAAATTGCAAATAGGCCCACAGCCAGGAGATTATTGGCAGATAGATTTTTCAGAATTACCAAAAGCACAGGGGTATAAGTATGTTTTAGTCTATGTATGTACCTTCTCAGGCTGGCCAGAGGCATTCCCATGTAGAACAAACCAAGCAAAAGAAGTGATTAAAACTTTACTTCGAGAAATCATCCCTAGGTTTGGAATCCCACTAGGGATGTCCTCAGATAGGGGACCTCATTTAGTGGCAGGAATAGTGCAAGAAGTGGCTAAGGTACTTGGGATAACATGGAATCTCCATACACCTTGGAGACCTCAGTCTAGTGGACAAGTAGAAAAGATGAATCAAACACTAAAAGGCCAGATTAAGAAAATCTGCCAAGAAGCAAAGATACAATGGCCTCAAGCATTACCTTTAGCTCTGTTAAGGGTCAGGATCAAACCTAGAGACAAGGTAGGAGTAAGTCCGTATGAAATTTTATACGGCAAACCCTATCATGCTGCAACTTACAAAGGGGACCCGAATGTGGTGGGAGATCAGGTACTGGTAAATTACATTTTGTCTCTCAATAAGACTCTTACAGCACTACGGGGGGCATTGCAGTGGAATCGACCTTTGCCTCTGGAGAATCCCGTCCACGATATACAGCCTGGAGACCAAGTCTACATAAAAAACTGGAATGTGGAACCACTAAAAGAAACATGGGACGGCCCCCGACAAGTGATTATGACTACATACACAGCCGTAAAGGTCCAAGGGATCGACAATTGGATACACTATACCCGAATCAAAAAAGTCCCGTCACGATGGGAAGTCCAACCTCTAACCGACACAAAACTGGTGTTCAGGGCAAGGCCTTGATTGCGATGTTAATGTTGAGCATTGCTCGTATCGGAGATGCCTTTGTTAAAGTTACTGTTCCTAAACCAACAGTGATTGTACCACAAGGGGCAAATGTAAATCTAACCTGTTTGTTTTCTGATGACCAGGGAGCTGGATTTGATGAAGTAAAGACGAAATGGAAATTGATCACTACAAATAAGGTATTTTCAGAAGGAATTGTGACAATTTGGGATATGAAACAGCAGAAAGGTAATACTACCCTAATGATCTCACACTTGCAAAAAGCCCAGGTTGGTCAATTTTCATGCATGGTATGGATTAGGGAAAGTTTCGATTATGGGAACTTAGATGTAAAAATTTTGGTGGAGGGTTTTAAGACAAAAGGGCATTCTTATCCAATACAAGTAACACCCACAAGTATGAGAATTGACATGTGGGATGGTCCTTCATTGAGAATCAATTGTACTCTTAAATTAGGGAATCTTTGCAGGATGAGAAAAACTAGAATGGTCCAACAAGCAAAAGAAATGGAAAATGAGAAACAGGAATTGGGGCAAGAGAATTTGGTAGTGGGATTAATTAGGGATTTTGGGAAAATGCAAAATGTAACAGCGATAACAGCGTGTTTGCCCTTGCCAAAGGCAGCAAGTGACCCTATACCGTGGGGAATCATCCCATTAGGAGAAATGCCCCCAAAAATAGTAAATGGAACGAGGAAATGCCACAGAGAGCTACGAAATCGCACTAAAATAGTAGAAGAGGTTTATACCTATGGAAGACGGTGGTCAACCCCAGGGCAAAGATCGGAATGTTTAAAATTACCAAATTCTGTATTCACTGAAATAGGTCAATACAAAAATGTTGGGTGGTGCACATTTGAAGTAAATCAGAAAAGAAGAAAACCTGTAGTAGATTATTATCATGAGATAGTGTGTCAAGAAGGGAAAGAAGAGTGGGAGCAATGGAAAGCAATTTGGGGTCCTAGCCTACTCGAACCCTATAGTTATATCGGATCAATACACTGGTGTATCGAGTGGTCAAGAAAACAGGAACATCCAGGGGCCCTCGAAGTTGAAACAGTGCACCACAACAGACTAGCCCAAATATCAGGTTGGAACTGTAGTAAAGTCATAACCTGTGATACCCCAGAATCCCAAATTGGATTGGTACCCGTTCGGGTGTTGTTGAAATGGGGATGTGAATGTCAGAGATACAACCATACAATAACGGGAGAATTAAAGGGAGCTCGGAAAGATTGTCAATCAACCACAGTACGAAGCCCCGGAAATTCAGTCTGGGTAATGGGACATGGCCAATGGACTACACATTTACCGATAGGTGGTCCGATTACTCAAATAACGTTAGGGATACCAACCTTATGTCCATTTTGGAAACAGTCCAAATTAACCAAGGAGGACCAAGAGAAAAGGACGAAAAGGGGATTAAGCCCTGAGATAGTCGAAGCAGAAAATCTAGAGAATGAATGGCACGAACCGGGGGAAAGTGTAAAATTCGGTTGGATGCTTGAATCCTTATTTGCACCTGTATCTACATATAGAAACCGGGAAATGTTATATAAATTACTAGAGCAGACAGAAAGATTGGCAGCAGTAACAAAAAAGGGATTTAGAGATCTTAATATACAATTACAAGCCACAACCAGGATGACAATCCAGACTAGAATGGCATTAGATCTGCTCTTATTAAAGGAACACGGAGTTTGTGGATATTTACAAGGAAGGGATGATCACTGTTGTGTACATATCCCAAATGTCACGAAGGAAGTAGAAAAGGATATAGGTCAATTGGAGCGAATTGAACTAAACATACATGAAGTACAAAAGAATGCAGAACATAATTGGGTTGGAGCTTTATTCAGTTCTTTAGGAATCCAGGTCTCTGGTTGGTTATCCTCAATTATTCAAAATGGAATAATGATTGTAATAATCATTGTAGTAATTGTGATTATGTATAGGTGTCTTTTAGGAATAATTGCTAAAGAAGGAACACATACACGGCAAATCATGAAGGCCCTGACTCGAAAAGAAGTGATTCAACCAACTTCCTGAAACAACCCTCCACCATCATATCTGGAAACTATCACTTGGAAGAATTGAGCATCCTTGCAGAAGGCTCTGAAGAATGCTCAAAAGGGGGGAGTTGTTACCGTATGGACTAGAAATCCTGAATATTAGAATATAAAGTGTATAAACCATAATAGTAGTAGTAATGCTAAGGCTTGAAGACTGCAGTCCCCAGAGTAGGCCCTGGGAAACTAACTTAAGAATGTGCTGTGCTGAGAGCATGCAGAACCGTTAGTGATAAGGTTAAAGTATAAACATAAATAAAGTACTGGTGGTGGGCAGTGGCGTAAGAGAGAGATTGAGGGGGAGAACACTATAGTCCTAAGGCAGTGGCGCCAGAGAGAGATTGAGGGGGAGAACACTATAGTCCTAAGATAAGCAACCATGTAGGATTTATGACGCCAAAATGCTATCTTCAAGGTGAATGTATCTACAGAAGAATGTGTACTTCTGCACATAAACCATTTGTAAAAAGGGTATAAAAAACCCTCTAAAAAGGGAACCAGCGGGATCCTGACTTGGGACGCGAGTCCGCAGGTCCCCGGGCCCTGAATAAAGCACCGCATAAACTGACACTCTGTTAGTTTGTGTTTTACTTGGGGTTTCGGGCAGCAATGGCCCCTTGGTCACAATGGACTCCTGGTTCCATGAGCTTTCATACTCTCAGCACGAGTTCTGCAAAGTCACCATGGACTCTTTGTTCCATGAGGTTCTGTAGTATAACATGGCCACCTTGGTTCTGTGAGGTTCTGCAGTGTCACAATGAACTCCTTGGTTCTGGGGGGCCCTGCAGTGTCACAATGCACCCATGGTTGCAGGAGGTTCCACAGTGTCACCATGGCCTCCTTGGATCTGCAGTAGAACAATGGACCATTGGTTCCATGTGGCCCCATAGTGTCACAATGGCCCCTTGGTTCCATGAGGCCTTTCTCTGTCACAATGGACTTTTGGTTCCATGAGGCCTTTGTCACAATGGACTTTTGGTTCCAGGAGGTTTCTCAGTGCCACAATGGTCTCCTTGGACCTGCAGTGTCACAAGGGACCATGGGTTCCATGTGGCCCCACTCTGTCAAAATGGATTTTAGTTCCATGAGCTCCCAGAGTGTCAAAAGGCTCCTTTGTTCCTTGGGGTGCCATAGTGTCACAGTTGACACCTTGGTTCCATGAGGCCCCACTGTCACCAAATCTCCAAAATATCAGAATAACACTTCTTAAAACTAATTTAGTGTTAAAGAGGGCATCATTTATTCAGGGCTTAGGTCCAGTGTGGGATAACTCCTAACCTTAAGTGGACAACTAATTCTACCGGTGTGTTGCTTATATTCAGTGAATACATGTATTACAATTTATCCATTTCCATAAAACCTATGCAAATTTCCCAGATCCAGTCCTTGTTTTTTCTATCACTGCACCGTTCAGCCAGATGTCTTCTTCTTGTCTCCCAACCATTAGTTCTGAGAAAGCAGCCCCTCAATGCTATGTTCCTGTGCTAAAAGTTCACAGGCCCAGCCAAACGTGAATTAAACCCTTTTGGTGTCAAGGCCAAGGCTTTGTGTGTCCAGGCAGAGGCAGGCAGGAGGCAGAGCTGTCAGCAAAGGAAGGGGCCAGCGAGGTGGGGCAGCCGGGGGATGACGACAGCCTGCAGGGACAGAGGCGCAGGGCATGGACACCGTAGGACAGCCTGGGCTGCAGAGGGCACAGGGATGGGCAGCAGCTGAAAGGCCCTGACACAGCCAACTCCTGCAGTACTTGGGCCATGCAGGCTGGCCCTGGGCCTGAGGCCAGCAGGGGACAAGTGAGCCTTGCTGTGCTGGGGCCTCATTGCCTCCTTGTCCCTGCTCAGCAGCCTGGCAGGGGCCGCCCCATGGTGCTGCCCTTGGCATTGCACATGCCCAGAGCCCAGTGGGCCGGGAAGAGCCCTGAGCAATGAGGGAGGGACAGGATCTGCCTTGCCAGGGGTTGGGGCTCAGCCCTTGGCCCTTTGCATTCCTGAAACACATCCAGGTTTGCTCAGCATCAGAGACACCTTTCCCTTGTTTGTCCCTACCTGTCATCACTGCCTCCAGTGTTCTGCTCTAACTGGAACCTGGGGACACTTTCACAGTCATATCCCTCAGTGGAATCCATTAAAACTTCAAGAAACTTTGGAGTCTGAATCTGCCTCTGAGTTCTTGAGGAGTTTTCCTTCAGCTCCCTTTCAGGGACTGATGTCCAGGGACTCAGCACTGTCAGAAAATCCCAGCTCTACAGAGATGGGGCAACTGAGAGGCACTTTAAAATATTCTCTTCCATTATCAGTCTCCTTGAAGGGTGAAACATCAGAGATGTAAAACTCAATGCCATTCTACCAGAAGTCAAGTTATTTCCTCGTTATAAAACCTTAGAAATGTTTTTCAGCATATTAGGTTTTGCCACACAATGGTGCTAATACTTCTAACACCAATCACCTAATATTTGCTCCACGTAGTCTTGCCACAATGCATCATTCACAGTTCTAATTCTCCAAAATATCTGATCTTTTTGCAAGACCATTGTTTGAAACTTGTTTCTAGTTCAGTCTCTCTCTCAGCAATGTCTTCTCTATTCCAGGGCCATTCTGAGTCAGCACACCTTATCTCAGAGTTTGCATACAGATGTACAAGAGTGTGTGAGCTTTCAGTCAGGCTTTGAGAATCCTTTACAAATCCATTTCTCACAAGTATCAATCACAGAGTGCTGCAATCACCTCTGCTCTGAAGAGAACATTAGTAAAATACATTCTTGAAAATTGGAATGGATATTTCTTAGAAGGTCTTTGTCATATTTCTCCATAACTGGAGTTGAAAAACTTCTGAATGAATGGCACCAAACCAGAGGGAAATCAAGGCAGAACCGTGGTTTGAATTTCCAGAATTCAGTCATAATCAAACTCTGAATTTTCTGATACTGTTCATGGGTCCCACTGTGGGACACGACTGAGAATGGGTCCCAGGTTCCAGTGTGAGCAGGAAATTGGGGGCAGAGATGACAGGTGGTGTGGGAAATGCAGGCACAGAGAGCTCTCAGGGCCTTGTGCATACAGGCTCAGAGACTGAGATGGATCCAAGGTTTGACCTAAGACCTTGGAGAAATCTTGGACAATCAGAGCATTAAAAGCGAAATAGGTATAAAACAAGAATATAAGTTTTTAGTTTAAGTAGAAATATGTTTTAAGCAAACAGAAATATGCATTATGTAAGCAAAGCAGTATGTTAAGTAAGATAGTAAAAGATTGTAAAGTTTAGCAATAGAACTTGTAATAAAGTTAATTAGAAGTTTAAGATATATCAATGTAGGTTTGTGAAGTGTTCTAGGATTGGTTGAAAAATGATGCATTTCTGAAAAGCCATGAGAAGGAAAGCAATTAATGATTGGTGTAAAAGGATGCTGGCAAACTTCACAGAAGTATTTGATTGGATAAAAAGCTAACATAAGGCATTGTAACTAAGAATGAGGCAGCTTCTGATATTATGGTGTTGGATGTAACACCTTTAATGTCTCAGCCTTCTATGAGACTGACACCATGAGGCCATAAACCATCTTTTACAACATCTCTCAGTTCCCACTCTCTTACTATATCAATGTCCCAATGCACATTTTTTGACATCAGACATGACTAATGGAATCAATAGGGGCTTATGGACACCAGGTCTATCCCATTAAAGTCAATGGGGATTTAGGGACACTTGGTAAATCCATTAAAGTCAGTGGGGATTTTGATGAAATTTGGTCCTAAAATGGGGAAATTTGGGTCAATTTGGGGGAAATCATGGGCTGAATTCTGGGAATTTCTACGCCAGGATAGTGCTGATGCTCTGGATGTCCTGGATGAATTCCTGGAGGCCAATCCGGAATCCCTAATCCCTCACCTGCGGTCCATGCTTGAGCTGTGCCTCCAGACAAGCCTAAAAATGTCCAGTTTCAGTCCTAAATCTGGGAATTTTGAGCCCAAAACTGGGATCTTTAGCACCAAAAATTTTGGGACATCAGCTCTGCCCGCTGAAGTCAAAGGGGATTAAAGAACACCAGATCTACCCCAGTGAAATCAATACGGATTTTTAGGGACACCAGGTCTACCCACTGATAGGGCTTGACTGGGAAGAGTTACTGTTTAAACTGGGAGCACTGGGAAGGGTTAAGGAGGTACACGGGGGTGACTGGGAGCACTGAAGCAAAAGTGGGACCACTGGGAGGGATTTGTAGAGATAAATGGAGATAAACAGGACTCCAGGTCTAACCCATTGAAGTCAATAGGAATTTAGGGACAGCAGGTCTACCCTTTAAAGGCAATGGGGTTAACAGGCACCAGGTCTACCCAATCAAAGCAATGAGGATGTTTGAGACAATCGTTTTGGGAGGCCCCAGGGATTTTTGGTGATCCAGGTATCCAAGGGGTACCCAGGTGTACCCAGGTGATTTTTGGGGGTACCCAGGTGATTGCTGGGGGGGATCCAGCTGATTTTGGGAAATATCCACGTATACCCAGATAATTTTCAGGGATATCCAGGTTGTTTTTGGTGCATCCAAGTGCCCTGAGTCACCCTGACAGGCCAGGAGAAGATGATGGCCACTGTCCTCCCAGTCAACATGGACACAGATGACCCTTGGCAGCTGCGGGGCTGTCACAGGGCACTGCAACATTCAGGAGGTACCCCAAAACTCCAGGTGAGGACATCAGGGATGAGAGGGAGCCCTGAGTTACCTCAGGAGAGGATGCAGTGCAGGTACAGCCAGGTGCTTTGGTGCATGGGGTTGGTGAAGATGGTATTCTGCAGCAGCTCCAGCTCTGGGGTGGGCAAAGGAGGCACCCCAAAATCTCAGGGGGGAAGTGGGGGAAACCCCAATATCTCAGTGGGGGCACCCAGGTATCCAGGAGTTCAGGTCTACCCATTAAAGTCAATGGGGATTTAGGGAAACCAGTTCTACTCATTGAAATCAATGGAGTTTTAGGAACACCAGGTCTACCCATTCAACCCAACAGAACCACGAGCTCCCACTTTAAGTGAGGGAGGGCCTGGAAAATTTTGGGGATCCTGCAAAATTGTGGGAGTTTTTCTGGGGAATCCCTCAGCTTCCTTCAGCCTTCCAGGGGGCAGTGCCCTTGCCGTAGTTCATGGTGGGCATCAGCAGCCACAGGCAGTGTTGCCAGGCCAAGAATCTGGGGAAGCTGTGCCTCAGCAAGGCCCTGGTGAAGGCCAGCTTGGCCCTGAGGTCCTGCCTGGCCACAAGGGCCTACCAGAGTTCCCAGGTGTGGACTGGGAAGGCACCAGTATAAACCAGTAAGCACTGTGAGCCACTCCCAAGCTCCTGAGGCCTGTGACAGCAGCTCCCAGTATAAACCAGTAAGGCCTCATGCACCCAAACCCATTCCCGGTGTAGTCTAGGGAGGCTCCTAGTGTGGTCCTGGGGCTCCAAGGTTTATACTGGGAGGGCACCAGTATAAACCAGTAAGGACTGGGAGTCACCACTGAGCCCATGGTGGCAGCTTCCAGTATAATCCAGTAAGGCCAGCACAACCTGAAGTCACTCCCAGTAGGTCCCTGGTCCCATCCCAGTATAAATCAATGAGGCCAGCATCCACAGAATTTGCTCCCAGTGGAGTACCAAGCATCCCCAAGCCCTCTCCCAGTATAACCCAGTAAACCCCAGTTTAACCCAGTAAAATCCAGAATATCCCAGTATAAACCACTACAACCCAGTATAACCCCCAGGACCACATTCTAGTATAACCCACTATAACCCAGTATAACCCAGTGACCCCCAGCACCCCATCCCAGTATAAACCAGTATAACCCAGTATAACTCGCAGTTGGCCACCAGGTCCTCACGGCCAGCAGGGGGCGCTGCAGCGCGGCCCAGCACCCAGCCCTGGTGGTGCCACACCCCGTAGGATTTGGGGTTCACCCCCAGGCACTGCCCCATAAACGACAGCTCTGATGGCACCCTGAAACCTGTACAAACCAATACGGACCAGTATGGACCAGTGTAAGTGGTAAAACCAGTAAACAACAGTGTAGTGCAAACCAGTTGTAAACCAGTACAAACCAGTATAGACCAGCAAAAACCAGTATGTACCACTACAAACCAGAAAATATGTAAAAACCAGTACAAACCAGTGAAAACCCTTGTCTGTGTCAGGAGCCAAGCTGGCTGGGCCCGGTAACAAACCTGCTGCCCAAAGTCAGTAGAAATGTTATGACCCATTTCAAACACCTCAACACCCATCCCTTCACCCACCAAATGATTTGTAAAGACATGAGCACACATCTTTCCTCTCACATTGATGGTTCCTGTGCTGGTGACAGTCTTTAAACCCAGCCTTCAGCCTGAGCTCTCTGCTGTTGCAGTTCCATGCACAGAGGTTGTTGTCTCTCAGCCCTTCCATGGGCAGGCTGGTGTTCAGCCATCTCCAGGACAGCAGGGCCCCAGCCCACGTCACTGTGCCCTGGGAAGACAAAAACCATCACTCCAAATGTCCCCTTCTCCTTCTTCCCAGGCATTTGGCCCTGGTATTGGGTTTTGCTGTTGGGTGCCACAGGGAAAAGGAAACCCCTGTGACACTGTGGGGCACATGGAACCAAACATCCATTGTGACACTACAGAACCTCACAGAACCAAGAGTCCATGGTGACACAACAAGGCCTCAGAGAACCAAGGGAGTCCAAAGGACTAAAACATTCCTTGCATATGTCTGCCTTGGGAAGAGAAGCCTCCTGGGTGGCAGCTTAGGCTTGGCACACACTTCAGGACGGTGTCTGTTTGTAATGGGGAAACTCAGGAGTTTTATCTTGCTACAGAAAAAGAAAAGGAAGAAAATCCATGCTTGCCTGAGTGCAGCCAGTTCTCAAAGCAAAGCAGGTCCCAGGTGAGTGAGGACAGACAGGATGGGGTTGGGCAATGTGGAGCAAGGTTGTGCACACTGGGTCAGACCTCAAGGCACAGCTTCTGTGAGCAGGCCTGGCCTTCTGAGGAGAGACTCTGGATCAATATCAATCACAGAATGCTGCAATCACCTCTGCTCTAAACAGAACAGTAATAAAATAAACACTTCAAAATAGGAATGGATATTTCTAAGAAGCTCTTTGGCATATTTCTCCATAACTCGAGTTGAAAACCTTCCTAATGAACTGCACTGAACCAGAGGGAAATCAAGGCAGAACTGTGGCTTTTAGGAAACCTCTCAAGAATTCAGTCATAATCGAACTCCAGTTTCTGATGCCATTCATGTGTCCCAGTGAGGGACATGACAGAGAAAGTGTCCCCAGGTTCCAGTGTGAGCAGGAAATTGGAGGCAGAGATGACAGGTGGTGTGGGAAATGCAGGCACAGAGAGCTCTCAGGGCCTTGTGCAGGCTCAGAGATTGAGATGGATCCAAGGTTTGACCTCAGACCTTGGAGGTGGCTTGGAGAATTAGAGCAGTGAAAAGCTTAGCAATAGAACCTTCTATAACGCTAGAATCTTAAGATATATCACTGTAGGTTTGTGAAGTGTTATATAATTGGTTGAAAAATGAGACATCGTGGCAAAGCCATGGGAAGCAAAGCAATTCATGATTGGTGTAGAAAGACTCTAGCAAAGTTCATAGAAGTATCTAATTGGCTAAAAAACTAACATAAGTCATTGTAACTAAGAATGAGGTGGCTTCTGATATGATGGTGTTGGATGTAACACCTGTAATGTCTCACCCTTTTATGAGACTGATGTAATAAAGCAATAAGCCATCTTTTTTATTGTTCTTGGTTGCCCCATCTTTTGTAACATTAATCTCCCAAGGAGGATTTTTTGGACATCTGGTCTACATCTCGAAATCAATGGGGATATAGCAAAACCAGGTATACTCTATAAAAAATTAATAGGAATTTAGGGACATCAAGTCTACCACATTGAAGTCAATAAGGATTTAGGGAAACCAGGTCTACCCATTATAGTCAGTAGAGATTTTGCAGAAATTTGGGGTTAAAATGGGGAAAATTTGGGTAGGTTTGGGGGAAATCTTGGGCTGAATTCTGGGAATTTCTGTTCCAGGATTGCAGTGCTGATGCTCTGGAAGTCCTGGATGAATTCATGGAAGCCAATCCCAAATCCCTGATCCCACATCTGAGGCTCATGCTGGACCTGTGCCTCCAGGTAAACCCAAAAATCTCCTTGTTCAGCCCAAAATCTGGGAATTCTGAGGCCAAAACTGGGATTTTTAGCACCAAAAATTTGGGGACATCAGGTCTGCACTTTGAAGTCCAAGGGGATTGAGGGATACCAGATCTAGCCATTAACAGGGATTGATTGGCAGGGGTTGCTGGTTAAACTGGGAGCACTGAGAGTGGCTAAGGGGGAGCAATGGGGTTACTGGGAACACTGAGGCATAAGTGGGACCATGAGGAGTGATTAGTAAAGATGAATATGGATAAACAGGATACCAGGTCTACCCTATTGAAGTCAATGGGAATTTAGGGACAAAATCTACCCTGTAGAGTCAATGTGGATTTAAGGGGACCAGGTCTACCTTGTCAGGGCAATGATGACTTAGGGACACCAGTCTGAGGGGGGGCCCAGGGGTTTTGGGTGACCAAGGTGTCCAAGAGGTACCCAGGTGTATCCAAGTGATTTTTGGGGTGATCCAGGTGTATTCAGGTGATTTTTGTTGGTACCCAGGTGATTCTGGGTGTACCCAGATGTAGTCAGGTGATTCTGGAGGGTAACCAGGTGATTTTCAGGGATACCCAGGTGTACCCAGCTGATTTTTAGGGAGATCCATATGTATCCAGGTGATATGTGAGGGTAGTCAGGTGATTTTTGGGAGGATCCAGGTGCATCCAGGTGATTTTTGGTGGTAACCAGGTGATTTTCAGGGGTACCAGGTGTACCCAGCTGATTTTTGGGGCACCCACATGATTTTGGGGGTACTCAGGTGAGTACTTGACAGGCTGGGAGAAAATGATGGCCACCCTTGATCCTCTTGGTCAACGTGGACACAGATGACCCTCTGTGGGGATGGGCTGTCGTGGGGCACCCCAACATTCGGGGCACACCCCAAAACTCCAGGTGAGGGCCCCAGGGGTGGAGGGGAGCCCTGAGTTACCTTGGGAGAGGATGCAGCACAGGTACACCCGAGCACTTTGGTCTGTGGGGTCGGTGAAGACGGCGTTCTGCACAAGCTCCAGCTCTGGGCAGAGCAAAGGAGGCATCCAAACTCTCAGGGGGGCAGTGAGGTCTCCCTGCACAGAAAATCTTTATAATCCACAAAATAAGTTATAGATATGTATTTTACTCAGCACTGAGGTGCATGGGGGATAGCTCCTCCAAAAACATGCACACCTTCAGCAACCTGCACCTCTCTTTTTATTCTCTACAAACTAGGATTGCACAATACTCCAAATACATATTAATTTCCTAACCACCCCTGCTTCATATTAAAATTAGCTCCACGTCTCTTTGAGACTGCACACTGCTCCTTGTTGGTCACTCTGGTGGTCATCTGGGGGTCCTTGGGATGAAGTAAAGAGTCTTCCTCTCAGTTGAACTTTTCACCTCGCCTTCTTTGAGCATGCATATTAGTCTTTGGTCACTTTCCAGATCATACACCAGATTTTTCTGGATCAGTGGTCTAAGACATCCCCCTTATCTGGAAGGGACCTCACTCTTCCATCTTGATTGTGCATTCTTGTCCCTCTATCTTATCTTGTAGCCTTGCTCTGTCCTCCTGTTCTTGCAAAAGTGAATGTTAAGCATTCATAGCATCTTTTCAGCGCCCTTCTAGTTAAAGCATCCACCTGTATTTTTATCCTTAACTCTTTAATTTTAATTTTAATTCCCTCTGTTTCAGTGTCACAATGGCTCCTTGGTTCTATGAGCCCCACAACTTCATCCTTGACCCTTGGTTCCATAGGGATCTTGATTTTCACAATGGTCCCCCTGATTCCATGAGTCACCAGAGTGTCACAATGGTCTCTTTGGTTCCATGAGGTTCCAGAGTGTCTCCATGGTGTCTTTGGATCTGCTGCTGTCCTTGTCAAAGCTGACCCATGGTTCCATGAGGTTCTGCAGTGTCACCATGGTCACTGTCAGAGGCTGGATGAGATCAATGTCCCAGACACCTGGGGATGAGCTGTCAATCAGTCACACAGTGGGGTGGTGCTGACCCAGGCTCTGATTGCCCCAGCAATCACAAGTCCCACCTGGGGGAGGCCCACGAAGGCCCAGGGGCTTAAAACACAGAGCAGGAGCTCAACCCATGATCCATACCCTGCCTTCTCCTGGGGTCTGTGTCTCACCCACACTGGAACCCTAGGAGATGGGAGCCATGTGTGTGTCTGTCTATAGAGCTTCTGTCCTTTTGTCTCTCTCTTTCCTCTCCTTCTAATGCTCTTTATATGGAACAGTTTTGGGTACCTCAACATCTTAAGTGTTTAAATGTTTCTAAGGTAAAATGGGAAAAGTTAATGAAGTTACTGCTATGATAAGTGTTTTATGTTGACTAGGATGTTTTATTAAATCCTTTTCCAAAGTTCCTTCATTTTCTATACTTTGCCAGCAAAATTCTTATGTCATTTGACCTCTTGAGAATATCTGGCTGGGGTTCCTCCTTTGTACCAAACTCAAGTAAAAGAACCTTTGGTCACCCCCAGCATTTCAGTGTTCTGGGGTGTTACAGCCCTGCAGGCTCACCATGGCCTCTTGTTTCCATCAGGCCCTGCTGTGCCACACTGGCCCTTGGTTCCATGAGCATCTGGAGTGTCACACAGCTTGATGACATTTGTCCTTGCTGCCCCTGCCATCCCACTGCCCCAGGAACAGCCCCGAGCCACCTGTGAGGGACAGGCCCTGCTGGCCCAGGCCTGGGCTCAGGCCTTGGCCTTTCTGCTTCCTCCACCCAGCCCAGGCCTTGCTCAGCATTGCAGTTCCCTGCTCACAGCCTCGGGCTCCTGCAATCCTGCCCTCAAGGATCTGCTCTCACCAGTCCCTGGGGAGCCTTTGGCACTCCCTGCCCTCAGTGGGGCCAGTGATGCTCCAAGGGACTTGGAGTTTTGCTTCTGACTCCTTGAGCAGCTTCTTCAACCTTGTCTCAGTGCCTGAGGCTCCTGGAGTCAGCCCCAAATCCACAGAGGGGCTCATTAAAATATAGAAAGCCCTCAGGAGCTCTTTGTCTTCCTTCAATTGTCTTCATATCTCCAGGCCTTGTGCATCTGCTTGGAGCCAGTTTGGAGGGAAGATTTTGATGTGCAACTCATGACTTTTTCTTTTTGTTATCGAGCATGTTTTTATTTTTCAGTTTAGAGAAGGAGACGGGTTTGAAGGATTTCCCATGTGATCTTGATGCTGAATGTCTCCTTAGGAGGTCTGGGCATGCAGAAGAATGAACCCCTTGCAGGCTGACCCTTTTTGGACAACCTGCTCCTCACCCCCAGCCTCACCATGTCTGACATTGCCCACCTGGGACTGACATCCCTGTGCCCTGCACCAGAACCTTGTCCCCTGAGCTCTGCAGATGGGTGTCCCTGCCCATTGCACCATGTCCCACCTGCTCTCCTCAGGGCTCTGCCTGCACACAGGCCCGGGAGAAGTTTTCCTGTTTGTGAGGACAGAATGGAAAAGCCTGAGCAGGTTTCCTGAACAAAAAACCCCACTGAGGAACCACATGCTCAGTCCAGGCTGCCTGGAATGTTGTCACATTTCTACAAGGGCCAGTGTGAGCAAAAATGATCTTTGTAAGCAGAATTCTCTGAGTCTTTCAGCTGAATTTTATGTCTCTGTTCTTTCCCTGGATCTCTGTTGCAGGTGGAAGCTGCTGGTGCCATTCTCACCTTTAACCCCACGTTTGAATGCAGACAGATATTCCCAGGTGTGTTAAGCAGGTGCTGCTCAATGTTTATGCAAAGCTTTGGTGTGCTCAGGGAACCAAGGAGACAATTGTGACAGTTCAGAGCCTCACAGAAACAAGGCTCCATTGTGACACTGAGGGGAATTATGGAATCAAGGAAACCATTATGACACAGCGAGGCCACATGGAATCAATGTTCCATTGTGACAATGCAGATCCAAGGAGACCATGGTGACACTGTGGGACCTCATGGATCCATGGGGCCACTGTGACACTGAAGAACTTCATGGAACCCAGGGTCCAGTGTGACACAGCAGTTCCTCATTGGAACAAAGGAACCACTGTTGACAGCACAGAAACTCCTGGAACCAAGGAGCTGTGGTGACACAGCAGGGCCACATGGAACCAAGGAGACCTGTGGCATTTAAGAACCTTATAGAACCAAGGGTCCACTATGACATTGCAGAAACAAGGAGACCATGGTGACACCTTGGAAGCTCATGGAACCAAGCAGCCATTGTGACACTCCAGGGCCTTGTTGAACACAGGAAACCATTGTGACACTCCAGAACCCCATGGCACTAAAGGTTTACTGTGACACAGCAGGGTCCCATGGAACCAGTTGTCCATTGTGACAATTCAGATTCCCAGGAGACCGTGGTGAGACTATGGAAGCTCATGGAACCGTGGGTCCATTGTGACACTCCAAGGCCTTGTGGAACCAAGGGTCTGTCATTAAACTGTGTGGTGTCATGGAGCCATGAGCCATTGTGACACAGCATGGCCACATGGAGCCAAGGGGCCATTGTGACACTGTGGATTCAAGGAGACCATTGTGACTGAGGAACCTCATGGAACCACGAGTCCATTGTCACACTGTGGGGCCCTGTGGATCCAAGGGGACCACAGTGACATTGCAGGGCCTCATGGAACAATGGAGACTATTCTGACACTTTGGGAGCCACTGGAACCAAGGGGCCATTTCATCATGGCAGGGCCTCATGGAATCAAGGGCACTACAGTGAACACTGCGGGTCTGCATGGGATGAAGGGTCCATTCTGACACTGTAGAACCAAGGAGACCATTGTGACACTATGGGGCACCATGGAAACAAAGGTCCATTGTCAGCACGGCCTCATGAAACCATGGAGGCCATTTTGACACTTTGAGGCCTTGTGAAACCAAAGGGCCATTGTGGCACTTGAGAGCCTTGTGGAGCCAAGGGGACCATAGTGACACTGTGGGGCTCAGTAAAACCAATGGTCTGTTGTGACACTGTGGGATCTCATGGAATCAATGGTCTGTTTTGACACTGCAGGGCCTTATGGAGTCATGGAGACTATTGTGACACTACAGGTGATGCCTTGGAGTGGCTACCTAGAACAGAGGCTAGACAAGGTTAAGAGAATAAACTGTGTATTTATTAAAGGCCTTCAATAGATTCACCTTGGGCAGCCAAAAGCCTCCCAGGGGCTACACTCAAGATGGACTGTGATGATGAGTTTTTCAGGCAAATTCAAGTTTGGTCCATTTGCATATCAGAGGTTAATCCTCCAATTACAGCTTCAGGTAATGAAGCCACATTACCTCAGTTTTCTCACCCTTGAATTCACTTTTGTTTATACTTTTCAGAGTCTGAGGCTGTAGGGTGTCCTTGAGTTTCAGGCCTAGATGAATTGTTTTGTTTGACCAAAATATGAATACAGTTAACAAGCATTTTGTATGAAGTTTAGAGTCATGCACTATTGCAGTACTGAATTTGAAAAATATAAAGGCTAAAATCTTAAGGCATCACAGGACTGACTGAACCAAGGGGCCACTGTGACACTTTGCAGCCCTGTTGAACCAAGGAGTCCATTGTGACACTACAAGGCCTCATGGAAGCAAGGAACCATTGTGACACTATGGGGTCTTGTGGGGCCAAGGGGTGATTGTGTCACTGTGTGGCACCATGGAACCAAGGAGTCCATTGTGACACTACAGGGCCCCATGGAACTGAGGATTCATGGAACAGTGCAGGACCCCATGGAAACAAAGGTCCATTGTGACATTGTGGGACTTTATGGAATCCTGGAGGCCATGATGACACTTTGAGGCCTCATTGAATCAAGGGGCTCTGCAGGGCCTCATGGAACCAAGGAGACCCTTCTGCCATTGTGAGTCCCCATGGAACCAAGGGTCCATAGGGACACTCTGGCACCAAGGAGACCCCTGTGACACTGCAAGGGCTCATGGAAACAAGGGAAAAAGGAACAAGTCTGATTGGCTTGGCCTGACTGATCCAACTGCCCTTGGCAGGTTGAGGGTCTCTTCTAATGTGCCCCTGAAACCCTGAGCTTTTCTTTCCAATTGAAAAGAACTGTCCTTCTCATCCAGGAACCCATTGCCAAAACGAGATTTCCCTCTCCAAAATTATCAATATCCGTGATTGCTCCCAAACAAAAGCTGCCATTTCCAACATTCTGGCTGCCCTTGGCTTCCTTAGGGCTGGGTCTCACCTGTCTTCAAACACTGGGGCTCCATGCTCTCCTCCTAAGGAAAAGAACCATCCCTCCTGCACAGGCACCCGTGGCCAAAATTGGTGCTTTTCCTCCAGAATTCCTATCCACAATGGTTTCTGCCAGACAAAAGCTGCCAGGACAGACAGGTCTGGCTGGCCTTGGCCTCTGGTGGCTGCAGTTCATGAGGCCATGAAACACGGGGGATTCATGGATTCCTTCCTGTGGAGACCATGGTGAGACTGTGGGGCCCCATGGAACCGTGGAGACCATTGTGACACTTTGGGGCCTTCTGAAATGAAAGAGCCATTGTGACACTGTGGGGACCCTGTGGAACCACGGACATTGTTGTGGCACTGCTGGGCTGTATGGAAGCAAGGAACCATTTTGACATTGTGGGATCTCATGGAACCAAGGACATCATTGTGGCCCTGCTGGGCTGCATGGTGCCAAGGGGCCGGTGTGAAGCAGCAGGGCTGTGTGGAACCAAGAGGCCATTGTTGCATTCCAGGGCCTGGTGCAGCCCAAGGGCCGTTGTGATCCTGCAGGGCACCGTGGATCCATGGAGACCATTGTGGCATTGCAAGGCCCCATGGAATCATGGAGACCATTGTGACACTGTGGGGAACCAAAGGGCCATTGTGACCCTGCAGGGCCTCATGGCAGCAAGGGGCCATTGTGACACTGCAGAAACAAGGAGAACATTGTGACACGCTGAGGCCCCAAAGAATTAAGCTGAGTGCCCAGGAGATAAAACCCACTCCTGTCAGCTGAGGTGTGACTCTGCAGGGCCAGGACACGTTCCAGCAGGTGTGTGCTGCTGTGCCAGTTCCCTGGCAGGGATCTCACACAGGCAGGTGCAGCACTGAGGAGCTTGGTCTGTGGCCTTGGTGACATGGCCAGTGTGAGAAGGTGCCCCAGGGTTTTGAGCATCCCTCCAGCCTCTTCCATCAGCCACTTCCAGACCTGGGCACTCTCCCCAGTTTCTTGGTCTATTTGTTCTGTGCTTATCTCCTTCCTCCTGCTGATTTCAGCACTGCTCTAGGGGCAGCATCAGCCCTGCCCGGGCTCCCTCCTCACCCAGCCCTTGGCAGAGCCCAGAGCAGGGCTCTCTGTGACCCCTGGCACGGGATGTGGGTGCTGGGACTGGACACTGAGGTGTGGAGTGGACACTCTGGTGGGGAACATTTGCCCACCCAAAACACTCCCTGTGCTGTGCTGTGTCTGATGAGGGGATGTGGCGCCTGTGCTGGCCAGGGGGGCTGTGCTGCCTCAGGGACAAATGACAGGCATGAGCCACAGCACAACGACCAGGAGGTGAAAGTGAGGACAAGGTACAGAGGAGGAATTCAGAAATCTGCCCTGAGCGTGTGTTCATGTGTTTAGGAAAGCCAAAGCTCAGCTGGAGCTGATGGAAGCTGCAGGCAACACCCAGAGCAAAGTCAATTCATTGCTGTGTTAGAATTCAAAATGCAATGTCTGTAAGCCAAAGTTTAAAACTAAACACAACTAGAGATAGGTTTAGCTTTTGAATTTAAGATCTAGAAGAAATAAAGGTACTTACAAAGGGAACAAGAAGTTGTAGAGTGCAGCAATATAAGTTTGTGTGTGAGGATATAATTGGCTAAGAAAGTTCACTCTGTGGAATGAGTCAGTGAAACAAAATATCTTAGTATTAAATTAGATACAGAAATATCTCTGTTGACAGTGTTTTATTGGTTATTAAATCCTTAAAAGACCTTGTAACCATAAGTCTTGTGACTTCTAAGCCATGCTGTGACCACTTCTAAGACAAATTTACCCTTTCTACCTGGATAGAAAATTTAAAAAAATAAATCACACTTTCTAAAAGAACTCAGAAGTCCTGTCTCTCTGCTTCATTTGGAAAAACAAAAAGTCCCCACCAAAAATTACAACATAAAATCAGTAAGGCCACACTTGAAAAATATATAATATAAAAAATAAACACACATTTTGAAAATGTAATGTAAAAACAACAAACCTGCACCAGGGAACACTTTCTCAGTCATGTCTCTCAGTGGGACCCATTAGAACTTCAGGAAACTTTGGACTTTGAATCTAACTTGGAATTCTTGAGAGGTTTCTTCTGCTCCCTATCAGGCACTGATGTTCAGGGACTCAGCCCCAACCCCGAGAGGGTCATTAAAGTCCTTGTGCTGTGTCTGTGCTGCTGAGCTGGGCTGGGCTCCTGGCAAAGGCAGAGCTGCAGAGAGAGAGCCAATATTTCCAAAATGTTATTTGGAGCTCCTTGGCAGCACCAAATGCACCATGGGGCTCATTGGGATCAAGCAAGTCCTGACAAACCATGGCTCTGCCTTGATTTCCATCTGGTCTGGTGCAGTTCATTAGGAAGTTTTTCTACTCCAGATATGGAGAAATATTTCAAAGAGCTTCTTAGAAATATCCATTCTTATTTTAAAGGGTGTATTTTATTACTGTTCTCTTTAGAGCAGAGGTGATAGCAGCTTTCTGTGATTGATTTTGATCCAGGGTCTCTCCTCAGGAACTCTGGCAAAGAGGGGTTTTCTTCTTTTTCTTTTTCTTTTTCTTTTTTTTTTTTTTTTTGAACCAATCTAAAACTCCTAATGTTCCCCACTGCAAGCAGACACACTCCTCAGGTGTGTGCCAGCCCAAGGTTCCACCAAAACCACTGCAGAGCTGCCCTGGGCCAGCTGTGAGGGTGGATCATCATCCCAACCTGCCCTGGGCCACTGCCAGGGGCTGTGGCCATGGACACTGCACTGACCCCACTGCTGGCTTTGGCTGCCACAGCAACCGGGAGAAGTTCAAGTTTCCTTGGGAACACTGGGGAGCACTGGGACAACCTGGGAAGATGGGAAGTGCTGAGGGGGAATCTGGGTGGACTGGGATGGACTGTGGGCTGCACTTGAAAATACAGGGACATCCTGGGACATCCTGGGATTGACAGAGCCCGACTGGAGCCGGGACTACAACGCCTCTCATGCCCCGCGCCCCACAGAACCCCGGTGTCCGTCCCCACATGTCCCTTAAGTGTCCCCCAGACCCTCCAGGATTCAGAAGTGCCTCCTTAGCACCCATTCGGGACCCCATAAAAGTGTCCCCAGATCCCCTGAATGCTCCCAACCCCACAGATTCCCGTTACAGTCACTTCTGGGAATTCATCTCCTGTAATCCCCCACGGCCTCAGAGTCCCTCATAACACAGTTCTGTACCTAAAACTCCTGCCGTGCCCTGAGCCCTAAAGAGCCCGGTTAGAGCTCCCCAAGCTCCCCCCAAGTGCTCCCTAACCGTTCACGTTCCGTCCTGAGCACCTCAAGTCTCGGCTCGGACACAAAAGTGTCCCCCAGGTGCCTTCCCGGACCCCCAAACGCCCCGGCTGAGCCACTTCCGGGACTACAGCTCCCATCATGCTCCGTGGTTCCCATAGAGTGCTATTGCAGCCGTGACTTCATCTCCCGTCATGCACTACGCCCCACCAAGAGGCATTGTAGCTGCACCTACAACTCCCATGATGCTCTGCGGCCCCTTTGAACAATGTTATACCTGTGCCTACAACTCCCATCACCCCCTGCGCCCCGGAGAGACCTGTCAGAGCCCCCCAGGTGCCTGCCCGGACCTTGAATGGCCCCAGATTCCCGTCCCTGACCCCCAAGTGCCACCCTGGACCCCCAAGAGCTCCTCTGGACCCCGAAGTGTCCTTCAGAATCCTTAAGTGACCACCCGGCTCCCTGAAGTGTCCTCCAGTCCCTCAAGTTCTCTCTAAATTCCCTCCCCAGACCCAAAACATCCTAAAATGTACCCCAGAAATGTCTTCATGGACAGCAAAGTGGCCCCGTTTTATCCTGTCTGTGAAAACTATGAAAAAGATGAGAAAGGGATTAAAATAGGACTAATTATCATAAACAGGAAGAAATCAATGGCCAACAATGGTTAATTAATTAATGAAGTGAATTGTGCTACCTAAAACCAATTACCATTAATTTTTCTGGTTGCTAAATATGTAGAGATTTTTACATGTAAATACACAAAATTAAATAGAAAAAAGAATAATAGTATTATAAAAATAAAAGCATAATTATATTTTTATTATTTAATTGAATTACAATATTAATAATAAATTTATAGGGGTTTTTTATGTTTTAGGATGTCAGTCCCAGCTAGGCAATGTCAGACATGGTGAGGCTGGGGGTGAGGAGCAGGTTGTCCAAACAGGGTTGGCCTGCAAGGGGCTCATTCTTCTGCATGCCCAGACCTCCTAAGGAGACATTCAGCATCAAGATCACTTAAGGAATGCTTCAGTGAGCCCTTCTCTGAACTGAAAAATAAAAGTAATATGCCCTTGATTAAAACCAAGATTCCTTCTTGTCTCACTCACAAGGAAAGCTCTGTGTCCTGCTGTTCACAAACAGAGAAGGGCTGGTGGGAGATGTGGTGCTCAGAGGCTGTTTGGGGTACAGTGACCATGAAATAATGCAGTTTTTTAATATTCTGTGAAAGCAGGTGGGGCATCAACAAAACTTCTACACTGGACCTACAGAGAGCAGACTTCAGCCTATTCAGAATGCAGATTTGGGGATAATTGAACTCATTTTTTTTTAATGGGAAACAGCTCTTAAAGGATTCCAGGAAGAAAGGAGACACTTCAAGAAAGGAATCTTGAAGGAACAGAAGCAGCCTGTCTCTCACATTCCTCACAGAAGGAAGTGAGCTAGCGAGGAAAATAACTGGCCTGGCTAGGCAGGGAGCTTTTACCAGGAACTCAGGGAGAAAATAAGGTGCATTATCTTTGGACAGAGGGGCAGGCAACTCAGGAAATGTTTAAAGAAGTCGTTAGGTCATGCAGAAAGAAAATCAGAGGTGAAAGCTCAAATTAGGAGTTAACCCAGCTGCTTCTGTGAAAGATAACAAAAATGATTTTATAAACGCATTCATGGCAAAAGGAGGGATAAGGAAAATCTCCATTCCTTATGGGGGGGATATGGTTACGAAAGATGAGGAGAAGGCTGAAGTATTCAACCCCTTCATCACCTCACTTTTCAACAAGACAGGTTGTGCTCAGGACAAGTGTTCTCCTGACCTGGGAGATGGGGACAGGGAGCAGAACAGACCCCCTGTAATCCAGGAGGAAGCAGCTGGGAACGTGCTGAGCCACTCAGATGCTCACAGGTGTCTCTGGGAACAGATGGGATCCATCCTAGGGGGATGAGGGAGCTGCTGGATGAGCTCCCCAAGCTGCTCTCCATCATTTCTCATCAGTGCTGGCTCAGCAGGGAGGTGCCAGAGGACTGGAGGTGCCAATGTGAGCCCATCCCCAAGAAGGGCTGGAAGGAGGATGTGGGGAACTGCAGGCCTGTCAGCCTGACCTGGGTGCCTGGTGAGGTGATGGAACAGATCACCTTGAGTGCCATCCCAGGGCACCTACAGGATGGCTGAGGGATCAGAGCCAGCCAGCGTGGATTTCAATATCTGCATTGATGATCTGGATGAGGGCATTGAGTGCACCATCAGCAAATGTGCAGATGGCACCAAGCTGGGTGTGAGTGTGGATGTGCTGGAGGGTAGGAGAGCTCTGCAGAGGGACCTGGACAGGCTGGATCCAGGGCCCAAATCCAACAAGGTGAGGTTTAAAAGGACCAAGTGCTATGTCCTGCACTTTGGCCACAACCACCCCTGCAGTGCTCCAGGCTGGGGACAGGGTGGCTGGACAGCAGCCAGGCAGAAATGGCCCTGGGGGCACAGATGGACAGCAGGCTGGACATGAGGCAGCAGTGTGCCCAGGTGGCCAAGAAGGCCAATGGCTCCTGGCCTGGATCAGGAATGGTGTGGCTTTCAGGATCAGAGCTGCTGTGCTCAGCACTGATCTGCCTCCAGCTCTCCACATAGACATTGCTGCTGCAGCTCCAGAAAAGGAAAAAAAAGGGGCATCACCAGTGAAAAGTTTGCTGGGAGATCTTTTGTACATTAAAGCCCCCGAGAACACAAATCCCCATTAAAAGAGTCTAGGGTCACAGCAGAGGTCGAGAGAACCAAAATGAGAAATAGCACACTGTGGACAATAGCACATCATTGTGGACAATATTAAAACCAAAACAAAAAGAATAATCAGAAATTATTTTTATTGCAAGATATTTATGGAAATATGCCTGTAATTTAACGTTTCTGAAATCTTTCAGTCATCATTCTCCACACTGCGGCCTTGAGCTCCTGGTTCCTCAGGCTGTAGATGAGAGGGTTCAGGGTTGGAGGCACCACCGAGTACAGAACTGACAGAGCCAGATCCAGGGATGGGGAGGAGATGGAGGGGGGCTTCAGATTGGCAAACACTGCAGTGCTGAGAAACAGAGAGACCACAGCCAGGTGAGGGAGGCAGGTGGAAAAGGCTTTGTGCCTTCCCTGCTCAGAGGGGATCCTCAGCACAGCCCTGAAGATCTGCACATAGGAGAAAACCATGAACACAAAACAACATAGTGCTAAAAAGGCACTAACAGAAATGAGCCCAAGTTCCTTGAGGTAGGAATGTGAGCAGGAGAGCTTGAGAATCTGGGGGATTTCACAGAAGAACTGGCCAAGGGCATTGCCCTTGCACAGTGGCACAGAAAATGTATTGGCTGTGTGCAGCAGAGCATTGAGAAAGCCACTGGCCCAGGCAGCTGCTGCCATGTGGGCACAAGCTCTGCTGCCCAGGAGGGTCCCGTAGTGCAGGGGTTTGCAGATGGACACGTAGCGGTCGTAGCACATGATGGTCAGCAGGGAAAACTCTGTTGTAGAGCAGAAAGCAAAAAAAAATACCTGAGCAGCACATCCAGCGTAGGAGATGTGTCTGGTGTTCCAGAGGGAATTGTGCATGGCTTTGGGGACAGTGGTGCAGATGGAGCCCAGGTCGCTGAGGGCCAGGTTGAGCAGGAAGAAGAACATGGGGGTGTGCAGGTGGTGGCCGCAGGCTACGGCGCTGATGATGAGGCCGTTGGCCAGGAGGGCAGCCAGGGAGATGGCCAGGAAGAGGCAGAAGTGCAGGAGCTGCAGCTGCCGCGTGTCTGCCAATGGCAGCAGGAGGAAGTGGCTGATGGAGCTGCTGTTGGACATTTCTGCACTGTGGCCATGGAGTCCTGTTGAAGGAGGACACAGTTATAATTCAGGGGAGACTTTGCTGAGCAATGTCCAAGTTCCTTCTCCTTTGCCTCTGCTGCTCTGTGCCACCCCATTTTCCTTTTGTCAAATCCGTTCCTTCAGCCTCATGCCTGGAGCTCTGCTGGGATCTGGCTCTGTTGCTGTGATGAGCAGGGACCCTGTCTATGGACACTGAGGGGTCAGCTCTGCTCTGCAGCAGTGGGGTCATGGGAACAGGGACAGGGGCCAGTCCTGGGGCTGGATTTCATCAGGCCAAACTGCTCCTGAGGCAGAGGAGCTTGGCAGCATCTCCTGTCCCAGGGCTAAGGAACAGTGATGGCCAAAGGCAGTTTGAGAGGGATTCCTGCTGTGCCCAGGGAGATCAGAGAGAACTGTGCAATGCAAGAGCTGTAACTCAGTGAAGGGTGAGGGGACCTGCTCTGTCACTCCATCTGTCCCCAGCTGCCCTTTCTGAGATCCAGGGCAGTCACTGTGTTCCCCTGAAATCAGCCTGACACAGCTGAGAGCAGAGGGACAGCAGAGCAACCTGGCTCAGCCCTTCTCACAGTCTCAGGCCCACTCCTGGCCAAGGACACTCCTGTCCCCCAGTGTCCCCTGGAGGCAGCTCAAAGCTTGGATGGCATCCTGAGGACACACCAAGGGTCCTGTCCATGGCACTGCTTGAGGAGACTCAGCTCATTCCCATCCTCCCAGCCTGCCCTGCCCAGAGCTCCCCGGGGCACAGGGAGCTGGGACACCCCATTGCTGTGCTCAGCCTGCACAGGAGGAGCCCAAGGGCTGGGCCTGAGCCTGCAGCTGGAGCTGCCATTGCCAGAGAGCCCTTCAGCAATGCCAGGAGCACCTGGGCAAGGCAAGGAGAGAGAGAGCTGGCCCTGAGGAAAATCCTTTCCCTGTCCATCCCTGCCCAGCCCCTGCCAGGCAGCACCAGGGCAGGACAGTGGCCCTCAGGCCCTGGTCAGCAGGGAATGGGCACATGGCAGGAGATATGCCCTTCATGTCTGGTGCTGCTCTGCCAGCCCAGGAGGGGACTGAGGGCCCTGAGCCCCGGGCTGAGGGCTGAGCTGACTGGGAGGGGACACCAGAGCTGTGCTGCTCAGGGCAGTGTCTGCCCTGCAGGGCAGGGCTGGCAGGTGCCACATCTGCCCTGCAGCAGGGCTTCCCTCAGCACTGCCTCCCTCCCTCCCTGCCCATGGCTCTGCTGCTGGAGCTGTCCCTGCCCAAGCTGTTCCTGTGGCCCCGGGCTCCTTCCCTGCCAGAGCTGCCAGAGCCCAGCCCAGCCCCTGGGCCAGCTCTGCCCTGCAGCTGCTCGGGGGTGCAGGGATTAAAGAACAGCTCCCCCAAGCCTGGGCACCATGGAAAGGTGATGCTGGATGGATCTGGAGGATGGATCCCTTTCTGAGGTGCCCAGGAATCCTCAGAGTGATGGTTTAAGAGCCTCAGCCCCTGCTCTACCCTGCACAGCTGAGTTTCCACTCTCACCAAGCTGAGTCTGGGAAAAGTGGGAGCACAGATTCAGGAAACCAGAGGCACAAGCAGGAAACTCCTGCCCTGGATGAACTCATGAAAAGTCCCCTCAGAAATGACCTGGGCATGAGCTGGAGCTCTGAGCAGCCCTGGCCCACACAGCACCCTCTGCACAGCAGCAGAACCTGTCCTGGCAGGACTCACTCCTTGCACCCACAGCTCCCCTCCACCATGCATGAGGAGCTGCCAGGCAGGCTGAGAGCTGTCCCTGGCAGGTGGCACATGGCCTGGGCTGGCCAAGAGCCCTGAGGGCTGCAGGAGCTGCTCTGCAGGACAGCCCTGGGCAGCCCTGGCTGCAGCCCCAGCTTCAGCCCCTGCAGCCGTCTCCTCCTCCTCCTCCTCCTCCTCCTCCTCCTCCTCCTCCTCCTCCTCCTCCTCCTCCTCCTCCTCCTCCTCCTCCTCCTCCTCCTCCTCCTCCTCCTCCTCCTCCTCCTCCTCCTCCTCCTCCTCCTCCTCCTCCTCCTCCTCCTCCTCCTCCTCCTCCTCCTCCTCCTCCTCCTCCTCCTCCTCCTCCTCCTCCTCCTCCTCCTCCTCCTCCTCCTCCTCCGGCTCAGAGAAACTGGGAGAGTCCTCCTGACACATCCCCCAGGCCGTGGGCTGTGCTGGCTCCAGGAGATCCCTCCAGGAGCACAGGGGACATTGCCCTGCACCCACACACTCACCATGTCCAGGAATGTGAAGATGTTTCCCCAAGTGCAGTCTCAGCTCAATGTCTTCCCAGTCCTGATTGCCTTGAGCCTGTCTGTGCCTGGCTCCTGTGCCCTCAGTGCCTGCAGGCAGTGCCCTCAGCCCTGCTGGGCTGGCAGAGGAGCTGCTCCTCAGCAGAAATGTCTTTTTGAAGCTTCTCTTGGTTTACCTTGGGAGCTGCCTCTGTGCCAGGAGCCCGGCCCAGCTCAGCAGCACAGACACAGCACAAGGACTTTAATGATCCTCTTGGTTCATTAAATATTTACATTATAATCATTCCCTGAGAGAGTGTTCCAAAAACTTCTCAAGAACTCAAATTAAAATGCTGAAGTTTCTTGAAGTTTTAATGGGTCCCACTGAGGGACACAACTGAGAAAATGTCCCCAGGTTCCAGTTAGAGCAGGAAATTCGAGGCAGAGATGACAGGTGAGGACATAGAAATGTCAAGTCTTTCCCTTTTGACACCAACTCTTCTAGTAGTTTATAGACTCATGCCCCCAGTTATCTGCTTTAATTAGTCCCTTGAGAGTTTTGTATTGACATTCAGTGGGGCTCATAAATACTTTGAGATACTCAAGGTTTGGGTTTTGCTTTTGCCTTGGAATCTCTGAGACCTTTGTGCAATCATGGCCTCCAATTATCTGCTTTAATGAGTCCCTTGAGAGCCTTTGTCAGTAACAACACTCAGTGGGGCTCATTAATGCTTCAAGGCACTCAGGGTTAATTTTAAGTTCTACTTTTTGACACTGAGTCTCTGAGAGGTTTGTGCAGTAGTGGCCTCCAATTATCTGCTTTAATTAGTCCCTTGAGAGCCTTTGTCAGTAATGATACTCAGTGGGGTTCATTAATGCTTCAAGGTACTCCGTTTTTCTAAGGTACTTGGAGTTTCCCTTTTGACACCAACTCTTTTAGTAGTTTATGCAATCATGGCTCCAATTATCTGCTTTAACGAGTCCCTTGAGAGCCTTGTACTGACACTCAGTGGGGCTCATTAATGCTTCAAGTTACTTCAGTTTTTTAAGGTACTTTCCTTTTTCCTTTCCTCTCTTACTCTCTGAGTGGTTTTTGGGCAATTCTGGCCTCCAGTTCTCTCCTTCAAAGAGTCCATGAGGAGCCTGTGTTGGGGATGGACCTCAGTGGGACCCATTAATGCCTCAAGACACTTTGGATTTTTCTTCTGATTTGGACTCCTGGAAAGGTTTGTGCAGTCTCCTCTCAGGCCCTGAGGTTCAAGGGCTCAGCACCAAATGCACCACGGGGCTGACTGGGATCAAGCAAGTCCTGACAAACCATGGCTCTGCCTTGATTTCCCTCTGGTCAAGAACATATCCAGCAATTAGTTACACTGAGTATTTCAGCTACTTTGATATTTACATTTTCATCACAATTTTCATGACTAATCCTTGGTAAAACTCTAGAGGTGTTTCTGGCAAACAAAGATTGTGGCTGCTATCAAGACACAACTTACAAACACCAGTAGTTCTTTAGTGACACGGTTCTTCATTATTTTTCCTCAATCTCATTTGGGTTAGGAACAATAATTCTGTTGCCCATGGAGCTGATGCCTTTTTAATTCCAGAATAATGTCCCCAAGGTCCTTTGCTGTTCAGCTCTACTGTGCTGTCTGTGGGTGACAAGGCTTGGTGGGGTCCTTTCCCCTCTGGCTGGAGAGGTGCCAGGTCCCAGTCCCTGAGGGCACCCAGGCTCCTGGATGGAATTTGTGTGGAATTCCACATCCTCAGTGTCACATCAGCCTTCACATGGAGCCCCGTGGATCAGAGCATTTTCCAAAGAGCTGTTGGGGCAAACAGGGAGATTTGGTCTGGCAGGATCTGTAAAACAATATCCCATAACATCCACTTGTTCTGGCACAGAGCACTTGGCTGCAGGGACACATTCCCATTGTTCTCAGCCAGGTTTCAGGAGTCAAACAGTGTTGTCTTTCCCCAGAGCTGTTCCTTCAGCTGGCCTGGGAGGGCCATTTGGCCTCTGCACCCACACTCTGGCTCCATTATTAGGACTGGTGCATCCAAACCCTTTATCTCCATGAACAGCAGTGATTTGAGGTGGGTGTCCTTTTTGCACAGTTCTTTTAAAACTGCAGCATCAATAATTGTGCTACCCTTCCACAACTGAATATGGGGTTGAATAATCCAGCTGTTCACTTCTGTTTAACAGAATTAATTAATTTATCCTTGATAATCTGAACTAATTACTCCTCCCATGACATGAACACTCTTCAAGGCCAAGCTTGAGTGAGCAATCATCAAACCAAAGTATCCTGGAGGAATCTGAATCACTATTCCAGTACTGATGACTCTCATTTGCTCCTGATTTATCCTGATTAATTCCTATGCATGAAGGTCCAGCCCTGCAGCCTCTGGGATGGCCCTGTCAGGGGCCATCACACCCGGAATAATTTCCCAGGCAGTCACAGTGTCACTGTCCTTGGCTGTATTTGCAAACTGGGTGCAGCCATGCACAGCCAGGGGGTTCCCATTTCCCAGTGGGGCCATTGTTAAGGGTAGGGAGCACATCTGGGAGATGGGTTCTCCATCGGGACAGGTTCCCATCTCCTCGTTTTTCCAACTGCTCTTTTAACAACTCCTTCATCTGTTCAATCAATGCTGCAGCTTGTGTAGTCTGGTATATAAAAAACCCAGTAGTCTTACAAACTGCATTTTTCACAGAAAGAAAGCATTCCACATCCTAGTGTCAGCAAACCCTGTAAAAACTGCCAATTTCATCCTTTCCTCTTTCATTCATTGTATACAATCTCACAGTTTACCAGTGATATTTGGGTCCTGGCCAATCATTTCTTTAGAGTATTCAGTGTTAAATCCCTGAGTAGCCAAAACTAAAAAAATCAGTATTTGGAACATTATTCTACAATGTTATTATATACATATAAATATATACCTTTAAAATATTTTTTTTTACATATGTATATAATTATTTATTATATTACTATTATTTCTCTTGCACAAACAAATCCAAGCTCAAGATTAAGAACATTTTCTGTTCCTCCATGTGGGAGAGTACCAACAACAATTGATCCTTCTGTTGGTGCTGTTTCTGGGATTCTGTTTACAAAATTCACCCTCATCTTCCTATACCCATAAGTTCTTTTCCTTGTTCCAAGTGCAATTTGTGGATGCATTTTAATACATCCTGTGCTTCAGCTTCTTTCAGCTGCCTTCCCCATTGCTCACACAGTGCTCCAACCTCAGCCCCCTTTAGAGCCAGCAAACTCCAGGGAAGGTTTTCCCCATACCTGGGAATTTCAGACAAGACTGATTCCTTACATTTACATTTAAAAAGCAACATTTTGTGGTGATCTGGCCAGACTACACCAACTTTGTTTTACCAGTGGGCAGGGTCAGCAGCAGAGACACAGACACCAAGTTCAGCAATCAGTGTCATTTACTGTAGTTCAAAGCAGCAAAGCATCACAAAAGGAGAAGCTCAGCAATGCAGCCAACCATCAGCACCAAAGATTGCCTGCAGGGATTAAGAGACAGCACCAGTCACCCTCAGACTTTGCCATCAGCCAGGTGCACACATCAGCTGGGGAAGCTGTCACAGCCAAGGACTGCAGAGCCACTCCTGGACACTGGGAATTCCTGCAGGTGCCTCCAGCCACAGGGGAGGCTTCCAACCCCGCTGTGAGAGGGCCCAGCTCTGATAGTGCTGAATAAACAAACTGACAGCACTTCTAGTGCAGGAACAGCTGCTTTCATTCTCCTCTTGGGCTCCTCCCAAAGCCTGGCCAGGCCTCAAGGAGGAACCAAGGGAGGTGCCTTTGACCATACAGCCCCAAACAAGGCCAGATGTCAGATTTCATGGCCTTGTCTGGTTTCTAAATACAGAAAGGTCAATCCATGTTTCACTCATGAGTGGATACATTTATCACAGCACTAATGACCATGTATATTTGCTAATATAAAGATAACCTTTGGTTGGAAGGTTCATCCAGAGGTCACCTTTGGCTCAGGGCCTGTTGTCCAGGCCTTGGCACTTCAGGGACTGGGTTTAGTGCTGGGCTTGACAGTGCTGGGTGAACAGCTGGACTCCATGTGCTCAGAGGTCTTTCCCAACAGAAAGGATTCTATAATTCCAGGATTCCATCTGCTGCATTCAGTTAGGTCCATGTTGGCAGCATTACTGTGGTCAAAAGTCTCCTCTTGGTCAGCTCTTGTGGCCTAAGGCTTCAGCTCCTTTAGCTCCTGGTGCTGAGCTGCTCATGCTGAACGAGATGGCTCAGAGGGAAGAATACAGTTCATCCAATTCCTCCTGGGACACTGAGAGGGGAGGCTGTGGAAACAGGAGCATTGTTTGCTGTGCTCTCCTCCCTGCCCTTCACACCTTTCAGCACTTTGAAGCAGCCAAGAGCTTTCTCCAAGGGTGCAGTGAAGCAGCTGCTCCTGCTCCCAGCTCTGGCTCTTCCCAGTCTCTGACCTTGACTGGTTTTTGTCCCTCTTGCTGTGCCCTCTGTTCCCCCTGTGCTCGGTGGCTGCTGCCCAGGACTGTGGGACTGGCACAGATCAGGGGCTCCAGTCCCTCCTTTCTGTGCCCTTGGAGCTGCCTGCTCACAGCAGCCTTTTCCATCTGGAAGCTCCACATGGACAGGGAGTCCCCACCTCTGCTCCCTGCACAACCTCCAGGAGCCCAGGGCTGCCATCTCCAGTCCCTGCTGGCCCTGGGGGCTCCCAGGTGGCCCAGGCTGCTGTGACACCACTGCACTCGGGAGGGAAGAGTGGCAGGGGCTGTGCTGAAAGTCAGGTCCATGTGCTGCTGCTGCTGCTGCTGCTGCTGCTGCTGCTGCTGCTGCTGCTGCTGCTGCTGTGGGGGTCGTTTGTCCAGCCCTGCCCCAGAGTCAGGGATCAGATCCAGGCCCTGCTGCTGCTCCCTCGGGATCAGCCACAATTTGGGGGTTGCTGTCAGTGCCAGCAGAGGCAGTGGCTGCAGCAGTGGGTGCTGACAGTGCCCCAAGCCCCGGGGCCAGAGGGGTCCCTGCGCTGGGGGCTGGGAGGGAGCTGCCCCTTGTTCTCCCTCTGCCCCACACAGAGCTGGGCTGGGCACAAGTGGGGCAGCACAGCAAACAGGAGCCTGTGAGTCTCTGCCAGCCCTGTCTGCTCAGAGTTTGGCCCTTGCAGCTCCAGGTGGACAAAGGCAGCTGCTCCTGGCCCCTCTGTGTGTCCCCGTGCTCTGCAGTGCTGCTCCACCAGTCTGTGCCCAGCAATGGGGAAAAGCCTCAGCCCTGCAGGGCCAGGAGCTGCCGGGCTCTGCCTGAGCAGCTCAGCCAGGAGGAAGGAGCTGCTCCACACGGGAACCAGCAGCAGAGGACACTCCTTTTTTATGGCATGTTTTCTGTTTTAAAGAAAAGAAAAAGGAAAAAGAAAAAAAAGCCTCTATAAAATGTGAAAGATAAGAACACCCAAGTGTGCAGTGAAAAACCTTCTGTTTTAACTTTCAATTAAGAGGTAACTGATCTCTTGAAACAGAAAACTCAGTTATTTACTCTGTAAATGAGCTGATGGCATTGATGCATCTTACTGGTCTCAGTAACCTTTTTAATAAAGATTTTGGGGTTTGTTTCCAATATTATTATTTTAAATTGTGGCAAAACTGGTGGGAAGCAAGAAGAAATTCCTTTGTGCCCTGCCAGCTCCAAGCAGGACTGGGAATCTAAATTCTGTCACAGCCCAAATCCTTTAGCAGATGCCCTTCCTTCTCACCCTGTGAATGAGCTGCACATTCCCTTTGAAATTACCAGGGGTTTCTTAAAGAAAGTCTCACTTATGGCTTTTTGCTTGGTTTGGAAGTACAGAAGGGCAATTCTCCATCCTCAGCTCCAGCCTGCACTGCCTTAGGAGCATGGCCCACTCACTAGGTTTTGTCCAGTCATGACACTTCTAGAGGAAGAAGAAAGTGCAATTGCACAATTCCAGACAAGAAGAAATGAAGAGTGGGACCAGCAAAACATCCTGTGGAGATCCAGGTGTTCAGCTGGGACTGTGGAGAGTTTGGGCTCTTGCCAACTGGATGTGTGTCTCTAACTGCAGTGTCTTGGCCTGCAGGAGAGTCTCACTCACCTGCAGAAGCACAAAGCTCAGGTGCTGTGCTCGGAACGGGCTCATCTGATGCAAAGCTGTCAGAGCCATGTGAGGGCAGAGCGGGCCCAGCCGTGCCCAGGGCTGAGCCCAGCAGAGCCCTGGCAGAGCCCAGAGCAGTCTCAGCATCCACAGAGCCCGGCTGCAAGGAGAGAAACCAGAAACCGCCCGTCAGCTGAAGGCTCCTGTCCCCCTTGTCCCAGCTCCCGCCGTGCCCAGGCCATGCTGGCTGTGCCCAGAGCGGTGCCCAAAGCTGCCCATCATTGCTGCCTTGGGCACAGAGCAGGAGGGCAGGGCTGTGCCCAGCCTGCAGCCAGCCATGGCACATCCAGCCCCTCAGAAACTGCCCAGAGCCAAAAAGCAGCTTGGCAGCCCCTGAAGAATTCATTGCAGCTGCCCCAGCAAAGGGGGGAACCTTTGGTGCCCGGCCAGGCCACGCTGTGCCCAGATCTGGGAGCATCCCCCTGGCTGTGGACTCACCCACAAACTGGGTGTGGATCTGTGCAGAAGGTGCCAGAATCCAAGTCCATCATCTTCAGCTGGCCAGGTCGAGGAACAGATTGTCATCATTGAGGTTGTCCTTGGTGTCTCCAGCAGCAGCCACACCTAGTACAGCTTCTCCAGGGGCTCCTTCTCCTTCCCTGGGGGCCAGACCAGGCTGTCAGTGTTCTGCCCAGGGCCCCAGCCATCAATGAACCAGACAAGGAAACCCAGGGTGGATGGTGGCCACCAGTGCTTGCCACACCAGGTCTTCAGCTCAGCTCCAGCCCAAGAGCTGAGTGTTCCCTTCTGATGATCCCTGCTCAGAGCTACAGCAGGACAAAACCAGTCTGGTTTGCTTTGCCACTGATTGCCAAGAGATGTGTGCAGCTGTTGCCTGCCAGGCTCCTGGATCCAATTGTGCCCGTGGATCTCTCCCATCTTCTGGGGCAGATGAACACCCTGCAGCCAAGGATCACAGAAAAGGTCTTCTAAGGACAGCCTGTCCAAGGGTTGTATGGACAAACACCTCTTAATAACATCTTGGCACTCTGAAGAGAGAAACCAGAAATCACCAGTCAGCTGGAGACATTGTCTCCCCGTTCCTGTGCTCAGGCCATGCTGGGTGTGCCCAGGGTTGTGCCTAAACTTCCCCATGGATTCTCTATTTGGAGGAGAGCAGGAGAGCAGGACATGTGCCACCCCCTCAGCAGCTGCCAGAGCAGGATGCTCACGAGCCTGCTGCTGTCTCCCAGCACTGGTACTCCCCCCGTGTCCAGAGATGAGGATCCACCTTGAGAGAGCCCTCGTGGGAACAAGATCCATCCCCAGATGATCTCCTGGCCCCTCCTGAATGGCTGCTTCCCCATGACCAGGTGGTACAGCAGGAGGCCCAGGGACCAGATCGTTCCTGCCTCGCCGTGGTAGCGTTGGTGGTGGATCCACTCTGGTGGGCTGCAGGACAGGGCTCCTATGGAATACAGATGGAGTTCATCAGGGGGATGCTGCTGCTCCCAGAGCCTGGCCCCAGCATCCCTGGGCATGTGGGGGCTGCTCCAGTGGCACTTGGTGTGACCCACTGTCCTCTCAGCAGCACCTGGGACTTGTGTACAAACTCGGGGTTGGAAAAGAATTCACTGGTGCTGGAAGAGGGCAGCAGAAGCCCCATGGAGGCCCAATCATGACATGCAAAAGAAAACCCCACCCAGTGGTGGAGAAAATCCACTCTTCTCCCCACCTGCATGGCCCCCAAAAATGTTAATAAGCCAAGGCAAACAAGGGGAGCAGAGCAGTTCAAGCCCTTCCTTGCCTGCACACCAAACTGAGCAGTGCACGGGTCTGACCCCCCCCTCTCTGCTATCCCCATGGGTTTTTATTGGCCTGGCTGCCCCAGCTCCAGCCCAGCCCAGGGCAGAGTGGGTGATGAAGGCTGTCAGCAGGGCTGTGAGTGATCACCCCTCACACCCCCACCCAAATCAACTTGGCTCAAGCATTAATCCCATCCCAGCTGCAACAGGGGGAAGCCTCGGTGCTACAGCCAGGCTGGGCCATGAGATGCCCAGGAGCATCCTCTGGGAGGGCTCATCTGCAAACTGGGTGTAAGTTGTCCTGGAGGAAGGTGCCACGGCCAAACTCGATCAGTTTCAGCTCCCCAGTGGCCAGGTCGAGCAGGATGTTCTCTGGTTTGATGTCCCTGAGCAGGACCCCGCAGCTGGTGCAGTGCACAGCCTCCAGCACCTGCTGGAACAGCTCCCACACCTCCTGCTCAAGCAGGAATCTCCACTCTGACCGCAAACCCGAGAGGTCCTGGCACCACTCCGGACACTCCAGCACCAACAAGAAGCTGTTGGGCAGCTCAACCCAACCCACTCCAGGAGCTGAATGACCCCAGCACACCCAGAGGACGCCCTGGCCAGCAGCACGATCTCCAGGGGCAGGATCTCAGTGGGGCTTGGGCCCTGCCAGGGCTCTGGGACCCCTCAGCCAGCCCAGGATGCTCTGCACCAGGGATGCAGCGCTCACCCCACGCCCGCTCTCCCAGCAGGGAACCCACCCGGTTCTGCTCCTTCAGTCCCACCTGGGCCTTCCCTGCCGGCGAGACGCGGCTGTCAGCGCTCGGCCCGGGGCCAGGAACGGCCCCCGAGCGCCCCTCAGCCGCCCCGGGCCGGGCAGCCCCAGGCGTTCGCTCTTTGGAACGGGCCAGCGGCGGCTCGGGGCCGGCGGCCGCGCTGCCGAGCGGCGGAGCTCGGGCCGGGGGAGCCGCAGCGCAGGCGGCGGGAGCGGCCGCGCCGCGTGTGTCCTCCACGGGCCCCGGGAGGAGCCGGAGCCGGGACCGGGGCCGGGACAGGCGGAGCCAAAGGGAGGCGATGCCGCCCCAGCCCCAGGCACTGATGCCCGCCCAGCAACGGCACCGCCAGCACGGGCAGAGCCGGGCCGAGGCGAGACCGCGGCGGGACGGCCGGGGACGGGAACGGGGACGGGGAGGGGGACGGGGATGGGGGGCGGTGACGGGGACGGAGCAGTCCCGCCCGGAGTCCGGGGCATGGCCCGGCCCGGAGTAAGGAGATGGACGCCGGGGAGGGGGGAGGTGGGAGGTGGCAGGGGTAGAGCACCAAACGAAGAGCGCGAGAGGGTGTGGGACAGTGGGAGAATGAGATGAGGACCAAGAAAAGAGACACAGCGGGTCTGTGGAATCGCTGCTCTTCTGCCGCTGCCGAAGTTCCGGGAGCGTTTGTCCGCGTGTCCGTTCCCCATGTATCCGTTCCCCGTGTGTCCATTCCCCGTGTGTCCGTTCCCCGTGTGTCCATTCCCCGTGTGTCCATTCCCCGTGTGTCCATTCCCCGTGTGTCCATTCCCAGTGTGTCCGTTCCCCGTGTGTCCGTTCCCAGTTCCGCCCCTTGTGCCCCACAGCCAAGCCCCGCTCCCCTCGGGGCAGCACGGATCGCTCCGCTCCGGGGCCGAAGCAGAGTCACGGAGCATCTCTTCTTCCTGCACCCACGCCAAAACCACCGTCTTGTTTAGCTTCTTCTTCACTAGATTCTAACTTCTATTTCTGGCAATCTTGCAACTTACCCCTCGTGCTCGCATGCCCCGGGCCCCATCCCGCCCGCCCACCCCGCTCTGCGGTCTGTTCCTCACAAGCAAGCAAAGCGCTGTCCGGACTCTCCCCTGGAGCAGAGGAAAGTGCTGAATGAGGAGCCTGGCAGCGCCAGGCAGAGCCAGCCCCGTGGGAGGGCAGAGCAGCACATGAGGAGTGAGAAATGCAGCCCCTGCAGGGCAGTGGCAGCAGAGGGGCCACACCCGGCTCGGTGCTCTCGTCCCCAGGGCTGTTCCTGTTTTCTTGTCCAGTTCCAGGAGAAAATCGGAGACTGCCGAAAGGAGGATTAAAATAAAAGAGTGAAACTGCTATTTTTGCCCAGTTTGGCTGCCCATCCAATATAGCAGCTCAGCTCTCAGCTGCCTGCACCCTCCCTGCCAATCCAGCACTTTCAGCCTGGAGCAAAGGCCCTCTCTGCAGAGAAAGTGCTGGCTGCTTTATTTCTCCTGCTCTTCATCAGCACAGCTAGAAAAGCAAACTAGTTTGGATACTGAGTCCGTCAAAACAGGTGAACTTTGTCATGTTAAGACACAGAGCCTTGACCCCTGCACAATGTCCTAGGAATCGCCTTTGTTGTTGCTGTGTATTGTCCCTGCTGAGGGTGAAATACTGTGGGAGCACATGCCCTGTCTCTAGAACTCACAGCCGACCAAATCACTGTGCTCTAAAATCTGGCATTTGCAGGTTTCTGGTGTGTCCAGCATTGCTTTCAAAACAAATTGGGAGAAGGCAAACTGTGTGTAACTAATGATACTGTAGAGTGTATAAAACTTGCTAAGTCGTAGGTGTTTGAGGTAAGATCAGCTTGGAATGACTGTGATGTAGAACCAGTGCAACACAGAAAAAGGGAGCATATAAGGAAAGGAATTAATAGTATATGTCAATATCTTGAGTTGTCTCTTTCCATTTTCATTTCACTTCTGGAAAGTTCTTCTTCTTCTCGAGAATCTTCTTCACAGTGATGTTTGCTCTTTCCAAGAACCGTTCCTGGAGAACGAGGTCGAGCTCCTGTCACAAGATGTGCCACCAACTGCAGCTTCTCTTGGCTTTCCACACTGTGAGTGCAGCACAATTTCCACAACAAAGCAGGATAAATGTCTTGAGAACTTGACAGCTTGTTCTTTCTTTTCCTTTTGGGCTGGGGAGTTGTGCCATGGGTAAGGTTTTCATTGTTACTGTTCTAACCTAAGAAAACAGGAAGTGGTACCAGGAATTGTTAGGGAATGCAACCCTGACTGAATGCAGAGAAAGAATCTCCAGAGCCTGCAGCCAGAAGTGGAGAGTTGTGTCATAATCATTCCAACACCCCCATGCACATCTTGACAGTGATCTAGAAGATGAAAATGGGCTGACAGAGGAGTTTGATTCTGTGTTCAGTTTAGCTGATTCTACATCTCTTGCACTGGTATAAATCAAGAGTACCATCAGTTCATGACAAGCACCAGAACAAGCTGGACCTCTCTGAGTAGATGACTGAAAGAATCTGAAAAGGAGAAATGCAAGGAATGAACTTTGTGTGTAAGAAGGGTAATCTTTTCCTAATAATTTCCAATTCATTCCCTCTGCTTTTGTCCTTTATAGCAAGGGATTTCCATCCCAGATTCCCCATGAAATGAGAACCCTGAGCTTGTGGAAGTGCCTGAGAGATGCCCTGTTGCTCTGCAGGGACACTCAGGCTGAAACAGGAGCCTGAGGCCTGTGTGGGGAAGCCTCCTCGGAGCTGGAATTTGTGCCGTGCTGGGAGAGGAGGAGCAGGGGGAGAAGGCTGGGCGCTGTGTGGCAGAGCAGGAGGTTTGGGCTCAGGACATTCCGCCTGCGCCGCTGCCCCGCAATGGGCGGCCGTGCCCGGGGCTCTGGGCCTGGCCCCGCGTGCGCTGAGCTCCCGACACTGCGGGAGCTGCCCGGGCTGGGCTCAGGATCCCGCTGGGGCTGGGCAGCAGGCTGGGCTCCCACTGGCATCAGCAGCAGCTGGAAATAGCTCTGGGCATCTCCATTTTCTGCTGCTGCTTGGAAGGAACAATGAAGCAAGTCAACAAGTTCTGGTTTCTCTTTGTCCTGGTGGATTTTTTCATTTTATTTGACACTCCAGAGGCAATTTCTGTGATAGCCTCTGTCAGCTGATTCTATTTCAACAGCACCAGCAACAGGGCACTGTTTGAGCACTGCCAAAGTGGCCTGTGTGGCTTTAATTCTCCTTGACTTTGTGCTCAGGGACTTGTGAGCATTACGAGATCTGCTACTCATGGTGGCTGCAACAAACAGCCCGAGTTCCCCATCACAAAAGCACTCTGGATAGCACTGATCGGAAAAGGCAATTGAAGTTTTACAGATAAAATTCAAATGGCAAACAGAAGAGGGGCAAGAGCAGCCATGATCTACAATTCCCAAGGCAAAGGCAACAACAGCCTCCTGCTGTCACCTCAGGGTGAGTAAAACAGGACTGAAAGCAGCACTGGAACCCGATCCTTTCTTTCTCTGCAGGCTGGGTCAGGGCAGCCCAGGCGGGCCCTGAGGAATCAGGGCTGGGTGTGGGTGATTGTTGGTCTCCTCCAGAATTGCCCTGGACAAAGGCCTTGGAAGCCGAGGCAGGAGCAGGTGGGAAGGGGCCGGCGCTGCTGCTGCTCCTGCCTGGGAGCCCCGGCTGGGCCGGGCCGGCGCCCACTGCGCTGCGGCTGCTGCTGCTGCCAGAGCCGGGCGGGACTCGGGGACAGGGAATGGACACGGGGGGACAGCAAAGGCCTTGGGGGCTGCAGGGATGTTGGTGCTGGGGCAGCGCCAGCACAGAGCTTCAGCCTGCAATGAACCCCAAGGGAAACGCTGGGGAAAGGCTCCATTTCAGCCTTTCTTTACTCATCGTTGTGAAGGGACCGAAATAAAAGGGGAACAAGAGGGCCCCACCCCTACTCCTTTGGGAGGAGCCATGAGGGGCTGTGAGGGGCCGTGAGGGGCTGTGGGAGGCCAGGCACCTCATGGTACAAGGGGTCCATTGTGACACTGAAGAACCAAGGAGATTGTTGTTGGCACTACAAAAGGTCATGGAACCAAAAGTCCATTGTGACATTGCAGGGCCTCAGGGAGCCACGGTGGCCATTATGACACTTCATGACCCACTGGAACCAAGGGGCCATTGTGACACTCCAGGGCCTTGTATAACCCAGGGGTCATTGTAGCATGGCAGGGCCTCATGGAATCAAGGGGATCGTAGTGACACTGTGGGGCTCCATGAGACCACGGGGACATTCTGACTCTGTGGAACCAAGGATACCATTGTTGCACATTGTGACACCAAAGGGCCATTGTGAACTGCAGGACCTCGTGGAACCAATGAGACCAATGTGACATTGCAGGGCCTCACGGAACCAAGGGCCCATTGTGACACTGTGTGGCACCATGGAACCAAGGGGCCATTGTGACAGTACAGGGCTCCATGGAACTAAGAACTGATGTAACAGAGAGGGGCCCAATGGAATCAAGGTGCCATTCCATACTTCAGGGCTTCATGGAACCAAGGTGCCATTGTGATACTGTGGAACCAAAAGAGACCATTGAGACACTGTGAGGCCTCATGGAATCCTGGAGACCATTCTGACACTCTGGGTCCCCACAGAACCAAGACGCCATTGTGACACCACAGGGCCTCATGGAACCAAGGCAACCATTGTGACACTGCAGGGTCTCATGGACACAAGGGCCCAGTGTGACACTCTGGGTCTCCATGGAAGCAAGGGGCCAGTGTGACACAGCCAGGCCTCGTGGAACCAAAGGGACATTCTGGCATTGTGCAGTCCCATGGAACCAAGGAAACCATTTTGACACTGCACGGCCTCATGGAAGCAAGGGGCCATTGTGCCACTGCAGAGCCAAGGAGACCATTGTGACACTGCTGGGCCTCATGGAAACAAAAATCTGTTGTGATACTATGGGGCCACATGGAACCAAGGGGCAATTGTGATGCTGAAAGGCCCCAAGGACACAAAAGCATGGAACAGGTCTGGCTGGCTTGGTCTTCTGGGGATGGCCTAACTGTTCCAGCTGACCTTGCCATGTTGAGGGTTGCTTCTCATCTGCCCCTGAAACCTTGGAGTTCCATGCTTTCCTTCCTGTGGGAAAGAACTTTCCTTCTTCTCCAGGTGCCCAATGGCCAAAATTGGGATACTTCCTCCAAATGTGATTATATTCTTGGATGGCTCCCATATGAAACCTGTCAGGACAGGCAACTCTGGCTGGCCATGATCTCTTAGAGGCCACCTTGCATCTGCCTTTAAAACAGTGAGAGGCCATGCTTTTCTTTCCATGGAAAAAAACATCTTTCATGTTCAGGTATCCATGGCCTAAATTGGGAATGATCCTCCAAAACTCCTTATATCTAAGGACAGCTCCAAGACAAAAGCTGCAAGGAATGTCTAGGTTCATTTGGCTTCCTGAGGGCCAGCTCTCATCTGCCTTTGAAACACTGGGGCTCTTGCCTTTCCTTCCCATGCAGAAGAACTGTCATTGCAATCCAGGGACTCACAGGTGAAATGTTTCCACTTCAAAAACTCTACAAATATCCAAAAGTTGCTTTCAGACAAAAGCTGCAAGGACAGACAGGTCTGGCTTGCCTTGGCCTCTAGTGAGAACCTCTGATCTGCCTCCAAAACCCTGGAGATCTGTGGTTTCCTTCCTGTGGAAAAGAAACATCCTTGTCCAAGTGCCCATGGCCTCAGCACATGAGCACTGTATAGGGACAAAGGAGCTCTGTGCTGAGTGGAGTGGAGATTGAGGACAGGAGAGGAGAGCCCTGGGAGGGATTGAAGGGGGATTTGAGAGATGGTGGATCCTTTTGACATAGAGAACAGCCAGAGAAAGAAAGAATGCCAAGAGCAGATGGGGAGGACAAGACTGGGAACAAAGAGAAAGGAGTTTATCTCCCAGGGCAGGGTTGTGGTGCAACACATCCCCCAGAAGGAGTGTGGAGCAGCCCAAGGCTCTGTGTGTGCAGGCAGAGGCAGGCAGGAGGCAGAGCTGTCAGCAAAGGAAGGGGCCAGCGAGGTGGGGCAGCCGGGGGATGACGACAGCCTGCAGGGACAGAGGCGCAGGGCATGGACACCGTAGGACAGCCTGGGCTGCAGAGGGCACAGGGATGGGCAGCAGCTGAAAGGCCCTGACACAGCCAACTCCTGCAGCACTTGGGCCATGCAGGCTGGCCCTGGGCCTGAGGCCAGCAGGGGACAAGTGAGCCTTGCTGTGCTGGGGCCTCATTGCCTCCTTGTCCCTGCTCAGCAGCCTGGCAGGGGCCGCCCCATGGTGCTGCCCTTGGCATTGCACATGCCCAGAGCCCAGTGGCCCGGGAAGAGCCCTGAGCAATGAGGGAGGGACAGGATCTGCCTTGCCAGGGGCTGGGGCTCAGCCCTTGGCCCTTTGCATTCCTGAAACACATCCAGGTTTGCTCAACATCACAGACAACTTTCCCTTGTTTGTCCCCACCTGTCATCAGTGCCTCCAGTCTTCTGCTCTAACTGGAACCCAAGCGTTGAAATTCAAAATGCAAGGAATTCTCAGAACATTGGGTTTGTAAGGTAAAGTTTAGAATTAAGCACAGTTAAGTAGAGATAGGTTTAAATTTAGAATTTAAGATATAGAAAAAATAAAGACAGTTACAAAGGTAACAACAAGTTTTAGAGTGTAGCAATGTACGTTTCTGTGTTATAATTGGCTAAGAAATTTTACACTGTAGTATGTCTCAATAAGACAAAATATTTTAGTATTGAATTAGAAGCATAAATATTTCTTTTGACATTGTTTTATTTCTTAATATATCCTGAAAAGCCATTGTAAACATAAGTCCTGTGACTTCTAAGCCATGCTGTGAACATCTGTGAAACCACCTTACCCTTTCTACCTTTATAGAAAATAAAAAAAATAAGCTACACTTTCTAAAGCAACTCAGAAGTCCCATCTCTCTGCTTCATTCAGAAAAAGAAAAATCCCCACCAAAATTGTAACCTGAAAACAATAAGCCCACACTTAAAAAATATGTCATAAGAACGATAAACCAGCACCTGGGGACACTTTTTCAGGCATGTTCCTCAGTGGGACCCATTAGAACTTGAGGAAACTTTGGACTTCGAATCTGACTTTGAATTCTGGAGATGTTTCTTTTCCTCCTTAACCTGTTTTTTCCTACCTGATGTCATTTTCATCAATTTCTGTTCTAATTCAACCCATGGGAAACTTTCTCCTTCATGTTTATCAGTGGGACTCACTAAAAGTAGCAGAAACTTTGGAGTTTGAATCTGACTTTGAATTCTTGAAAGGTTTCGTCGGCTCCCTCTCAGGGACTGATGTTCAGGGACTCAGCCCCAACCCCGAGAGGGTCATTAAAGTCCTTGTGCTGTGTCTGTGCTGCTGAGCTGGGCTGGGCTCCTGGCAAAGGCAGCACTGCAGAGAATGAGCCAATATTTCCAAAATCTTATTTGGAGCTTCTTGGAAGCACCAAATGAACCACGGGGCTCATTGGGATCAAGCAAGTCCTGACAAACCATGGCTCTGCCTTGATTTCCCTCTCGTCCAGTGCAGTTCATAACAATGGCTTTCAGCTCCAGTTATGGAGGAATATTTCAAAGAGCTTCTTAGAAGTACATATTTCTATTTTAAAGGGTGTATTTTATTTCTCTTCTCTTTATAGATGAGATGATTACAGCATTTTGTGGTTGATATTGATCCAGGGTCTCTCCTCAGGAGGTCTGGCCTGCTCAGAGAAGCTGTGCCTTGAGGTCTGACCCAGTGTGGACAACCTTGCTCCACATGCCCAAGCCCATCCTGTCTGTCCTCACTCACCTGGCACCTGCTTTGCTTGGAGAACTGGCTGCACTCAGGCAAACAGGGGTTTTCTTCCTTTTCTTTTTTTGAAGCAATCTAAAACTCCTGAATTTCCACATTACAGACACCTTCCCTTAGCGTGTGCCAGCCCTAGGTGCCACCATGGAGGTTCTCCTTCCCCAAGGCAGAACCATACAAGGAATGTTTTAAACCTCTGGACTCCCTCGTTCCACAAGGCCTTGCTGTTGTCATCATAAACACTTGGTTCCATGAGGTTCTGCACTATCACAATGGAGATTTGGGTCCATGGGGTCCCACGGTGTCACAATGCTCTTTTAGGTTCCAGGAGGCCTTGCTGTGTCACAATGGACTTTTGGTTCCATGAGGTTCTGTACTCAACAATGGTCTCTGTAGTTCTAAAGTCTCACCACAGACCTGTGGACACATTGTTAGAAAGCTAGAAAAATTACATCCTGAAAAATATTTCAGGCTGGAGCTTTTCAGTTTCATTCCCAGGCTAATAAGCTGGTTCTAGCTTCAGCTGAGGAGAATCTCTCCCAGGATGATAATCTGGTCAAAACAACATGAAATCTGGTGAAAAACAGAATGGAATTCATAATAAAGATTAGACCTGGTGTTTTTCTGTGAGACACATTCTAAGGTATGGTCTCACAGATGTTTTTCCCAATTATCCAATGAGTTACTGTCTTATCTTAGCTCTCTGTAACATGCTTTAAATATGGGCTGTCTGTTCAATAAAGTTGGCCTTTTACCCCTAAAAAAGTCCACGTGTGTTGCTGTTCTTACTCTCTTTTTCTCTCTCTCTAGTGCAGTACCACACAGGCCCTTGGTTCCATGAGGTTCATTGGTGTCACCATGGTCTCCTTGGTTCCAGGAGCCATCACAATGTCACAACAGACCCTTGGTTCCAAGAGGTTCCTGCAGCAGGACTTCCCCTATGGCACAGCAGAGCTCATCTCTTCTGTCCATCAGCTGGGGCCATCACTCAGGGCATCTTCCCCCTCTCAGGAATTGCTGAGATAACCCAGGCCCGACATCTGTCCTGTCCTGAGTTCTCTCTGGTGCCAGGGGGGTGGAATTCCCAGCTGACCATGAACATCTGGCCTTGAGAGCAGACTGAAAGGAGATGAGCCTTGAATTTCTGAGTGACACACACTTCACTTTACAAACTATAAAAACCACACAGAACTTTCACCAAGCAGAAATCTTCTGCATAGTCCCTGCAAATGGGTGGGTTTCCCTCCCAAGTCTGGATTCATCTTCATGGTTCCTTTTCTGGCAGCTGAGTGAAAGGGCTCCCTGTGTACTCCCTCATCAGTTTGGTGGTAAGTTACATTGACTCCTGATCTCTGCTATTTCTTCACTAGCTGTAATATAGGAAACTTTATTGTGCACTGTGTTTGTATCTACCTGGACTCCTTTTATTTATCCTGTGCAGTAAGTAGTCCATTTAAAGTCTCTTGTCTGTTAATCTTGAATCCATTCAGTAAATAATTCATTTTATAATAGACCTAATCAGCTATTCTAAAGAACCTGGGAGCAACAGCAATTTGGGGTGCAGATTGTCTGAAACAGAGTTACTGCCAGAAACCTGAGCATAGGGCAGGACTTGTCTAAGCTTTCACTCCATTTCTAATATATTTAAAATAAAAAGAGAAAAGCACTTTTTTTCCGATTTATTATTTTCCTTTTTATACACTGATATCATCAATCTGCAGTTGATATTTATTCCCAAAACCTCCTAATGCAGTCTGAATAGAGATGACAATCAAGACCCTTTATGGCTGACAATCAGTCACACTCTGTCCCTACCCCCACCCCACCATTTCCCCCATCCAACCCCTGGCACTCAGAGCAGCCTTGTGCAAATCTGAGCTCCCTCCACTCCAGGCTGCGCCTGCAGCTTTCAGCTCCTTGGCACCAACTCCCACCTGCTTTCCTTGGAGAAGGAGCTGCCTGAGACACAGAGGGATGTTCATTTATTGTCAGCAAACAAAACCAAAGGCAGGCACAGCTCCATAAAAACCACAAGTCCAGCCCAAGGAGTGCTGGGCAATGGAGCCACATCCAGGGGTGTCCCCAGGGCTCAGGATTGGGGCCAGGGCAGTGAAATCTCTTTATTGCTGATGTGGACGAGGCCATGGAGGGCACCCTCAGTCAGTGTCCAGGTGAGCCCAAGCTGGGTGGGAGTGTGGCTGTGCTGCAGGGCAGGAAGCTCTGCAGAGGGATCTGGACAGGCTGGAGCCATGGGCCCAGGACAATTGGATGAGGTTCACCAAGGCCAAGGGCTGGGACTTGCCCTGGGCTCACAGCCACCCCAAATCCCTGGCTGTGCCCTGCCCCTGATCCCCACAGCCTGTCCTGTTTCCTTCATCCCTGATTGCCAGGGACTTTGTGTGACAAGGGAGCTCTGCTGTGGGGATGGAGGGAGGTGCAAGAGCCACCACTGCAGTGGGAACCACAACTCATCAGGTTTGTGTCCTTTGGGGGTCAGGAACTGGTGAGACTCAGAGGCACAGAAGGTTTCTCTTCGTGGCCAACATAAAACAAAGTACCCATGATAAAATTCAATAAACTGCAAAATTCTTTCCTCAGCTCTGTGCAATGTCAAAGCAGTATCTGATGTATCCACCATGCACAAGGTATTTCCATACAGGAACAGTTTTAGACACAGGCATTAGAAAGGGTGATTCTGTGATAGATGTAGACACAATTAAGATGTTGACTAATGTGGAATGACCAGAAAACAACTGAAGGAGGAAATCTGGGAGCAATGGCACAGCCATAGGAGCTGGTCTAAGGAAGAAATGTCCTTAGACATGGCCATTTAAAGAGGAGAGGTGGAAACACCCAAATGAAGAGGGCCATGAAATAATAGACAGTGTAGTGGTAACACAGGTACAGGGGAAGATCAGTATTTCTTGTCCTGCCATCAGTACACATCCAGGAAATTTCTATTCTCTTCTGGTGGGAAATTTTTGACATTTTCTGAAGTACTCAAATGCCCCAGCTAATGAGATGTGCTCGTGCACCTTCCAAGCTGCAGGTCCCCTACAGCCCCAGAGGGCTCCTGTCCCATAAACATCTGCTCCAGCCCATTCCAAAATCGGGAGCAGCATCGTCCAGGGATCATCAGGGAGCTGATGTTGGAAGGGACCTCAGGGAGTCTGCAGCCCAGCCTGTCAGAAACTGGGTCAGACCAAGTGGTTCAAGGCTTGATTTGGTGTGGATTGGAAAATCCCAAAGGCCAGGGATGGGGCAGCATCTCAGAACCTGTCTGAGCCCATGGGAACAAAGGATTCCCACATGTCTGATCTGCCCTCATTCCCCTTCCACCCATTGACTTTTGTCCCCCCCAGCCCCCCCAGTGCAGAGCCTGGCTCTGTGTTCTCCATCAGCTCCTGGGTGGCTCTGCCAGGCTGGCATGAGGAGCCCCTCAGCCTTCCCTGCTCCAGGCTGGACAAGCCCAACTCCCTCAGCCTCTCCTCACAGCCAAAGGGCTCCAGCCCCACCTGGGAGGCCCTTCCCTCACCCTGCTCCAGCTGCCAGACATCTTTCCTGCCTGGGGAACCCAAACCAGGTCCCAGTGACCTGGATAATCCATGTCCTTGATGTCCTGGTCACACAGCCCTGGCCCCTTGTCCCCGTGTCAGGCTCTGGGGTTGATTTGTGGAACATCCTTGGGGGAGGCTGTGGCTCCAGGTGGAGCAGGGGGATCCCGGGGGACAGGGGACCCTGCTGGGCATGAACAGCATTGGACTTGTCTGGGGCAACTGTGAGGGGGGGCTGGGGCAGAGTGACCAACCCAGTGACCTCACACAGCCCTGCTGGGATGTCACACAGCCCCTCCTGTGATGTCACAGCCTGCCCTGTGATGTCACAGTCAGCTCTGTGATGTCAGACTTCTGTCCTGTGCTGTCACAGCCTGCTCTGTGATGTTATCATCTTCTCCGGGATGTCCCATCTCTGCCCTGTGATGTCACAGAGACAGCCTATGATGTCGTAGCTGCTCAATGACCTCACATAACCCACTCTTATGAGGTCACAGCCCACTCTGTGACCTCATGTTACCAGATGATAAACTGCCCACCCCAGGTGAGCTAACACAATTCCTGTTCTCCAAAACCACTGGCCTCTGGAACCTGCACAATGCCCGTTGTGTGAGAAGGGGAACTGGAAGTTCCCCAGCCTCAGTGTCCTGCCAACTCAGCCAGGCTGAACTGGAACGTTGGGGTTAATGACCACCAGGGACCACCAGAGAGACCCCGAGGACAGAAGAACCAATGGGTAAAGAGGAGGGAAAATATGTTAATGATTTTGGGGAAATGATTATCATATGTCTGTTTAGTTCAGGACAATCAATGAATAGTTTGCAGAGTACAGAATATAAACAGAAATTTCCTGTGCTCAGCATGCACGGCTTTGGGAGGAGATGTCCCCCTGTGTATCCAGCCAAATAAAGAATGCTGCTTTTTAATGCTGCATTGGTGTTAAGGAGTTTTTAATTTGAACAAATTTTTGGTAACACTCTCACTCCCAAGGAAAGCTCTGTCTCCTGCTGTTCACAAACAGAGAAGGGCTGGTGAGAGATGTGGTGGTCAGAGGCTGCCTGGGGTACAGTGACCATGAAATAATCCAGTTTTCAATATTCTGTGAAACAAGGAGTGGCATCAATAAAACTTCTACACTGGAATTACGGAGGGCACACTTTGGTCTATTCAGGATAGAGTTTTGGAGAGTACCAAATCAGGTACTGATATTTCAAGGGGAACAGTCCTTCTGAACAAAGGGGTCCAGGAAGGATGGACACACTTCAAGAAAGAAATTTAGAAGGAGCAGGAGCAGCCTGTTGCAACAACACATCATCACTAGAGTAAAACTAACCTGTCTCACAACGGTGTAAACCCAGCTCACGTTCACTATCAGTGGGTGAACAATCCAAGGCCTGGTGAATTCTGCTTCACAATGATTGGGAGAGCCGACATGGAAGGATGTTTGCCTAGTGAGAAAAGTGCACAACGGGCAGGGGCGGCCGTGGCAGGCCACGTTTCACCGCCCCCAGGGAACCCATCCACCAAGTGTGGGAGAAGCTGCCACCGACCATGCCACGGGCCAGCGGCTTTTGCCCACCCCGCAGCGATCGGCTTCCCTCCAGAAAACCCGGGGGACGGCAAACAGTGACCAAAAATAAAAAACAAATAAAAAGCACAGGGTGTGTCATACAACCCGTGTTAGCCACGGGGTCACGGGCCAGGGCTGGGGGCGAGGCCCGCGCCTCTCACTCCCCCCAACCCCTCCATCGACATCTCTCGCTCTCCAGCCTCACCCACGACATTCCCGAGGGCTCTGCTGGGTTCCGGCCACTGCCACCGCCGCCAACCCTGAAAAATTCCGCCCGCTAAGCGGGTCCCCGGCTTAGGGCCGAGGAAGGGGGACGACTTCAACAACACACGGCGGGGACAGGGTGCCGCCACCCCGGCCCGCAAACTTCATCGGGCGACTCCCGTCACCGAGCCCCTCAGGCAAGCGGGCGAGGCCGAGGCGAGGCCACACGCCCCACTGCACGTCCCCGCGGCCCTTCCGACACGGACACTCCGGCAAACAGGTCGGGAGAGGGAAAGGAGGCGCAGCCACCTCGGCCGAGCGAGCCATGCTCGGGGCTCTCGGGGAAGGGGCCGGGGAAAGCCTCGGCGAGCTCAACACAACCCTGGCCACAGTCCAGCCCCGGCTGCCGGCCACGGCACCAGCCCGAGAGCCGAAAACGCCACCCCCGGCGAGCGGGCGGGCCCCGCCTTAAGGCCAGGCCGTCTCCCTGCGCTCAGTTCCCGGTGCTGGGGGCAGGGCAGGTCCCGCACAGTTGAAGAGGGCTGGGTGATGGCGGGGGCCCAGGGGTGAGAGGGATGGGGAGGCGACTCCCCCTCACGGTGTCGGTCGTGGTGCTCAGCAGAGTGTCCGGAGGTAGGAGGATGAGGTGGGAGAGGAGCAGAGCGGTGTTTGATAGCAGGGAGCGTGGATCTCAGCGCTGGGATGGCAGGGGAGATGCCAGATCAGAGCCCGGGCCGTCCTCCCACTCCACGAGCCAAGCGAGAGAGCGAGAGCCCCCCCAGACCCCTGTCCCACCTTTCCTTTTCCGGTGTCCCCCTATCCCCCACCCCCTGCGAGAGAAAACTATTGCTACTAAGGTGTAGCCACAAATACTTAGCATAACAATAGGAAAAATTCCACAGAAAGAAAAGGGAACAATTCAACCACAAACACCCCCAGACATCTTTCTTGAGTTCCCCAGCCTCTGGCCTGTGTCTCCTCATCGCTCTCTGTAGACTCCCCATGAGGTCACCCCATCCACGACATTTCCCCATCAAACCCATACCTCCTGTCCCCCCGTTCCCCCACGCCAGGTGCCAGCCCTGTCTGTGTCCCCGCAGTGCCCGTGGCCAATGCCACCATCACCCCTGGTCCCCCGGCACTCCAGGTGCATGCAGGTGACCCCGTCACCCTGGGCTGCTCAGTGCAGGTGGGCTCAGCCCCTGTCACCTTCACCTGGCTGCACGATGGGCAGGACGTGGCCCGGGGGCCCCTCCTGGATCTTGGGGACGTCGATGTGGGACATTCAGGCACCTACCAGTGCGTGGCCACCAACCAGCTGGGACAGGACGGGCACGGCGTGTTCCGGGCACTCAGCCCAGAGCTGGCCCTGGAGGTGACACCCTGGGGACATGGAGGCACAGGTCGGGTCACTCGGGGTTCCTATGTGGGTCTGCAATCCCTTGATCATAGATGACCCAGGTTCACCCCCTGCTCTGTCCTTGGCAGTGACACAAATGGAACAGGGCACAGGAGGGGAGCTCATGAGGTCACTGGGATTGCAGAACCTCTGGGGTGACCCCGGGGACCCCAGTGTGTCCCTCTCTATTTCCTGCAGAGGCTGCATGGGTGGTTGGGTCCCTCTTGTTCCTGGTGCTGCTCATGGGTATCATTGTGGCCTTTCACTGGTGGATCCACATGGGTGGAATGGAGGGAATTGAGGGTCTGGTGGAGGTTCAGGATTCCCGGAGGTGGATGGGGAATCAAAGTCACCCCTCCATTTTTCCTTTGCAGATGCCAGGAAACACCAGGAAAGGTGAGTGCAGGCTTTGACCATGATTTGTGTTTTCCCCAAACCTCCAGGACCTCCCATCCTCTTCCACACATCCCCTTATTCCCACGGAGCCCCCATGGTGGAGGATCCTCAGGTGACCAATGTGGAGCTGCAGGGGCCACATGGGCAACCGTGGGAACCCCGTGACATCTGTGACATTCTACAAAAAAAGTTGTGACCCTCGGGGAAGTGGGAGGCACTGGAGTGATGGGAAGGCCCCATAGTGGGGGCAGAGATTGGGCAGCACCCAGGGCCCCTGGGCTGGGGGAAACTGAGCCCGCAGTGACCTCGGCTGGGGGTACTGAGAGCTGTGGGGAGAATTTGGAGGGTCTTGGTTGGACTCCAGTGGCATCCATGGATGGGATTTCAGGAATATTGATGTGGCACTGGGAGCTCCTGGAGGGTTTTGGGAACTCTTGGAGGGTCATGCAAGCATGTTGGGGGATCTTTCTGGGGTCCTGGGGGACTTTGAGAGGTGCCCCTACCTGCCAGGCTTCGAGTTTTGTTGCTCAGAGGGTCGGGAGCACGGGGGACAATGGGGGCACTGTGGTGCTGCAGAAGTTCTGGGGGATTCAGGGGTGATTGAAATGTCTGGGGGCAATCAGGGGTGCAGTGGGAATCGGGGGTGCAGTGGGAATTTTTGTATTCCATGGGTTGTTGGAGCTGTCAAGGTCCCAGGAAGGGTCAGGGGTCCCGGGGTCCCCATGGTCACTCCCTCCCCTTGTCCTTGCAGCTGCCAGGAAGCCCCAGGACAGGTGAGTGGGAGGGTCTGGCCAGGACTCCCCTTTTCCCCCCCCGTCCCAGACTCCACCCAGAACCCCAGTTATCCCCATAGGACCCCCTGGAGGAGGGGTGATGATGGAACCCCATGCTGTGGGCACTGAGTGGGTAGGGGGTGAGTATGGGGGGGTACATGGACACGTCACCCACGGGTGTCACCCCCACCCAGGTCTCCAACCCTGGAGTCTCTCTCAGGTCCCCGCCCAGCACATCCCCCAGGTGACCCACACAGAGCTGCTGGGACCCCAAGGACGACAGCAGGACCCCGGTGACATCTACGAGAACGTGCTGTGACACTGGGGGCACTGGGGGTTCCTTTCCTAGGGCACCCCCCCTTTGGCACCCCCCAGGCTCCTATGGGTGTCCACCCTGACCAGGAGGTGGCCACAAGTGGTGGGTCCCATCTGGGGCTGCACAGAGCTCCACGTTCCAGTGCTCCCAGTGCTCCCAGTATGCCCAGGGGCTCCCCATTCCCTCCCCCAGTGCCAGGGGGCACAGGACCATTGTCCCTCTCATTGGACACAAAATGCAGCTTTAGGATTAAACTGGGAGAAATGGTTTTGGTTTGTTCAGCTCTGCCTGCTCAGCTCGGGCCGAGGAGGGTCCCGGTCAGGTTGAGCAGATCCTTGTGGGATTTGCAGCAGTTTTGGGGCTCTCTCAGTGCCTTGGGCACAGGGACCAAATGATCAATTGCTGCATTTCCGGACTGGTTCCCTCGCAGCTGCCCCCGCAGGGGGGGTTTCCAGTCAGCCCTGCTCTGAAAACCATCAAAGGCCCTGGCAGAGCCACTGCTGGGGCTCACACCGGGTTTTGTGCTTCTTGCAGGGCTGAGCAAACCACAGCCACGCCTTTTTCCCCCACAGAATTCTCACCTTTGCAGCAGCTCGAGAGCTGCGAGAATCAAAGCCAAGGGGGCAGGGGCAGCCTCAGGTCCTGGCTGCCACCTGGGGATGGCCAGAGCAGGACTGGCCAGTGCCCATCCCTGTGCCCTGGGCTGGGCCATGGCTGGGCCCCACACTTGGATGGCCACTGGCTTCAAGGAGGAGCAGTTTGGGAGCTCCTTCCTGCCTGGGGCTCCATTCCCAAGCTGCTCTTGCTGGCTCAGATCCTGCGGGGGTCAAGTGAAAATGGAGATGTCTGGAACAGAATTTCTCCCAAAACCCAATAAACCCAGTGTTGCTAAGCCCTCAGGACAGAAATGTCATGCAGGGGATTTTGGGGAGCAGGAGAGGGAGGGGGAAGCCCCCCAAGAGCATCACAAGTGTTCCATGTGCAGGGTCTCATCCATCTCCTGGTTGCCAGCACTGAGACCCTGCAGGGGTTTTGGGTATGAGGGTGGGCTTCGGGTGTTTTTGGGGTGTCTGTGCCCTTCCTGACTGGCACCAGGCCATGTCCATCCCCCTCCCCACTCATCCCTGCTGGGGTTTTTCCCCCACAGAATGATCTTGATGGGCTGTGGGATGGGGCCGAGGTGCTGCACCTGTGAGGGTTCCCAAATGGGGATTGAGGGCTCCCAGATGGGTGCGGGGCAGCCAATGAGGGGGTGTAGAGTGGCCGGGTCACACCCCAAATTGGGGCACCCCAGATGTCACAGAGGTCACAGTGCCCCACTGAGGACAGAGGGGGCTGGCAGGGCCCCCCGTGCCCTACCCTGGACAGGGACTTCCTCAGGGAATGTGTCCAGGAACCCTGCCCAGAACCGCCATCCCCCAGGACAGGATCTCCCCTGCTGGGATGTGTCACCACTGGAACAAAATCTGCCCAGAACGTGTCACCCCCAGAACAGGATCCCCTCAGGACAGGAACCCCTGGATGTGCCCCCCCAGGACAGAACTCCCCCCTGTGTGACTCTCAGCACAAACAGCCTCTTCCTTCTGCTGCAGGAGAGAGAAAGTGAAACTGTTGGGGAGCACAGCTGGACACCCCCATCCCCCACAGCCTCCCCACCCCTCCCTGGAGACCCCTCACCCCCTTTTCTCCCTCCCTGGATTCCCCCCCAACCCATTCTCTGCCCAGCTGCTCCCCAGGATTTCTGAGCCAAGAACTGGGAGTGGTGGGGAATGGCACAAAAGTGAAGAAAATAAGGAAACCAGAGAAATAAAGAGAGGAAAAAGTCAAGCGTGGGGAGGGCACAGAAGCAGAGCTGCTCAGGACCCCCATGTGATGCCTGCCCAGGAAACACTCCAGGGGGGCAACGTTGGGCCCTGGGTCACCCCAAAATCTGAGGCACCCAGGGTAGGAGTGGTGACCCATGGGGCCTACCCAGGCACTGCCCATCCCTGGCACCCCCATTCCCCTGGGAACCCAACCATGGGACAACCATTCCTTCTGTCCCCTCTTCCCTGGGACCCCCATGCCATGACCTCCACTCCCCAGGATCTCCATTCCCAAGGACCCTCATCCTGGTAGTTCCAGCCCCTGGGACCCCTCCCTTCCCTTGGGGACCAAGATTCCCCCAGGACTCCCATTTTCCCTGACACCCCAATCCCTGGGGTCCGTCCCATGATCACAAATCCCTGAAGGCCACATTGTTCTGGGATTCTCATCCCTGAGTTTGAATCCACCCAACCCTTGGGACCCCCATTCCCATCCCTGGAACTCCAGTCCCCTGGACACCCATCCTTGGCTCCCTGCACCTCCTCAGCCTCCAAATTCCGGCAACATCCTGTCCCACCATGTCCCACCATCACCTTCATGTCCTACAAGGTCCCCACCCTGCCCCCATCCTGTCCCACCCTGCCCCCACCGAGGGCCACCTACACATGGGGACGAGAGCTGACCTCGCTTCCTGTCCCTTCATCCGAAGAGCCGCCAGCCAGGGGACAGGGGACAGCCACAGCAGTGAGTGACAGCCAGTGCCCATGGCCGGGGACACCGGGATGGCCGGGAAGGTGGCTCTGCTCCTGTGGGGTGAGTGCCCCGGGCACGGGCCTGATGACCCTGGGGACGGGCCCTGGTGAGGCAGAGAGGGGTGGGGAGGGGGCACAGGGGGGCTGCGGGGTCCCCTGAGGTCCCCAAGGCCAGCACAGCCAGTGGGGGACAGAGCCAGTGGCTCCTCAGTGTGACCGGGGTTTTGGGGTGGCCCTGGGAACAGGAAAAGGGGAACTGGGATGTGGGAGAGGGATGTGGAGACAGGGATGGGGGACAGAGTTTCAGGGGACAGGGATGTCAGGTTTGGCTCCACGGGGCTGGGGCAGCTGTGGGGACAGGGACAAGGGGAGAAGCACCACGGGGATGTGGCCGTGGGGCTGGCAGGGGTGAGCTGTGCCAGCACAGGCTGGCCGTGGTGTCCCTGTCCCCGAGGCGTCCGTGCCACCCGGACGTGTGACACAGAGCTGTCCCCTGGAAGCCTCTCCAGACCTGTTGGGGACCGTGCCCGGGCATTTTCCCACAAGAAGCCGTGTCCCCACGGGGACAGCTCGGGGACAGCCTCACACCCTGCCCCCGCGGAGCCAATTCCACCTTGCCCTGTCCCTTCTCCCTTCCAGCCCAGACCCTCAGCCTCGCTGGTGAGTCCTCGGGGGATGCCATGCCCCCACCCCGCTGTCCCCAGCCCCTTGGTGGCCCTGGCAGGCTGGTGTCCCCTGTCCCCCGCAGGTGCCCAGACCCCCCAGCTCCTGGTGGAGCCCCCCTGGACGCCGGCGGTGCTGTGGGACCGGGTGACACTGACCTGCCAGGCCTCGGGGACCGCCCGTGCCACCACCTGGTACAAGGACGGGTGGCGCTGGGGGCAGGAGGGACGTGACCGCTTCCCTGTCACCGAGAGTGGCACCTACCAGTGTCAGAGACCCGGCAGTGGGCTCAGCCCCCCCGTCATGGTGTCAAATGGTGAGGGGGGATCTGAAATGCTCAGGGTGGCTCCCTGATAACTCTGGGTGGGCTCCACTCCGTGGGTGGCCTCACAACCCTCGTGTGACAGGCGAGAGCCTGTCCCCTGCACACAGGGACATCCCAGTGCATCCCAGTGCATCCCAGTGCACCCCAGTGTGTTGGGACTCCCGTGGTGACAGCTGTGCCACGGGGCTGCTCCTGGTGTCCCTGGGACCCTCCTGCGCAGTGGACACTCCAGCCAGATGTCCCCGGTGCCGTGGGCACCCACTTTGGACCTGTCTCGGGCTCCTCAGTGACACGGGACCCTCCTGTCCCACAGACCCGCTGGTGCTGCAGGTGCCAGCACGGGCGCTGCTGGAGGGGGACACGGTGACACTGCGCTGCCGGGGCTGGCAGGACAACCCTGTCACCAGGGTGCGATTTTACAAGGACGGGAAGGATCTAGGGGGGTCCCTCAGGGGCGCCAAGCTGTCCCTGCCCCCCCTGAAGCTGCACAACAGCGGCCGCTACAGCTGCGAGGGCTTGGGGGCCTCAGGATTGACACTGTCAGCACCGGTGACAGTGACAGTGCACGGTGAGCACTCCCACGGCTGGAACTCCGATATCCTGACACACCCAAAGCCACTTCTCAGTGCAATCAGAGTCACAGTCGCCACCCCCATCTCCTTCCCAGAGCTCTTCCCGGTGCCGGTGCTGGAGGGTCCCCCCGAGCTCCCCGAGGGGTCCCCCCTCAATCTCAGCTGCCTCAGCACCCCCAGCCCCCTGCGGCCCCGAGCCCCCCTCCTGTACAGCTTTTACCGGGACGGGCAGATGCTGCAGGGCCCGCAGGGCTCCCCGCAGCTCCTGGTGCCCGCCGTGGGGGTCTCCCACTCGGGGAATTACAGGTGCGAGGTGCTCTCCGAGGGGGGGGCCGTGCGGAAGAGCAGCTCCCGGCTCGGCGTCACGGTGCGCAGTGAGTGCGGGGATGGGCACGGGGAGCCCCCACCGCCCTCCCAGATCTCCCATCCCTGCTCAATCCTCTGCGAGCCCCCCCTCCTTCCCAGCTCTCTCCCTGGGTCCCTCCATTGCCCATTGCATCCCTCCCAGATCCCCTTACCCATCCCTGGGTTCCTCTCTCCCTCTCTGAGGCCCTTCAATTGTCCACAGGTCCCTCCATCCCTGTCTGGGTCCCTAAACCGTTCCCTGTGGTTCCCTTCAACCCTCTCCATGTGTCCCCTCGCTGAATCTCCCATCCTTCCACCCCTTTCCAAGCCTCACTCCGTCTCTGTGCCCCCTTCTTCCTCACTGGGATCCCCCAGCCCTCTCTGATCCTCCCTCTCCATGAGTCCCTCACTGCTCCCTGCTGTCCCCCACTCGTCCCATGTCCCCAGTCCCTCCTGTGTCCTCCCCACAGGGGTCCCGCTCTCTGGTGTGTCCCTGTCGGTGCAGCCCTCCGGGGGACAGGTGGCACTGGGGGACCACCTGGTGCTGAGCTGCGCAGTGGCCATGGGGACAGGTCCCCTGTCCTTCTCCTGGCTCCGGGAGGGTTCGCAGACACCACTGGGCACCGGTCCCCGCCTGGAGCTGCGGCACGTTGGGGACAATGACAGCGGCCACTACCAGTGCCGGGCCAGCAACAGGGACAGCGTGGCTGAGAGCCCCACTCTGAACGTCACTGTCGTGGGTGAGTGGAACCCTTGGGCTGGGGGTGACCCCACCCACAGCATCCCCAATTCCACACATCCCAAATTCCACCTCATCCCCCCCACACCAGCCCCAGCCCAGCTCACAGTGCCAGCCCTGGTGTCACAGACCAGCGAACAGGGACCCTCTGGCTCCAGGGATCCCCACCCAGGACATCCAAGCCATGCATCCCTAAGCCCAGCTGTCACATTCCCCACTGCACATCATGTCACATTCACCCTGCTGAGCGTGACCCTCCCAGAGCACTGAGACCCTTGGCATTGGGGTGATGCCCCCGTTGATGTTCCTCATGGCACCCATCACATCCCACCCACGCCATTCTGTGCCCCCCACCAGGTGACAGCCATCCCCACCCTTGGACACGGCATCCCTCATCCCACCTTCCCCTCACCCTCATCTCATCTTCATCCCCCACTCCTCATCCATCACATGCTCTCCTCCCACACCTCATGATGACCCCCAGCTCCATGGGGTCACTGTCCTGGGTGAAGGAGACCCTCTGTATCCAGGAGTCACCATGCAGACTCCCTCATCCCCCCTCACCAGGTGCCAGAACCTGTCCCCGGCCTCAGCCCTGTCTGTGTCCCCGCAGTGCCCGTGGCCAATGCCACCATCGCCCCTGGTCCCCCGGCACTCCAGGTGCATGCAGGTGACTCTGTGACCCTGAACTGCTCGGTGCAGGTGGGCTCAGCCCCTGTCACCTTCACCTGGCTGCACGATGGGCAGGAAGTGGGCCGGGGTCCCCTCCTGGATCTTGGGGACATCGATGTGGGACATTCGGGCACCTACCAGTGCATGGCCACCAACCAGCTGGGACAGGACGGGCACCGCGTGTTCCAGGCACTCAGCCCAGAGCTGGCCCTGGAGGTGACACCACAGGGAACCACTGGACACTGGAACAGAGGTGGGATCACACGGGGTCACTGGGATTGCAGGACCCCTGGAGTGACAGGTGACCCCGATTTGTCCCTTCTGTCCCCAGCAGTGGCCGCAGGCATTGGCGGGTCCCTCCTCTTCCTGGTCCTGCTCGTGGGTGTAGCTGTGCGCTGGCATCGGTGGAACAACATGGGTGGGTGACAATGGGGACCATGGGGACCCTGGGGAGCTGGGGGACCACCTGCCTGTTGGGGTGATGGGGTGGCACCCAGAGCCTCTGACTTGGCAATGATGGCTCAGGACCTTTGGTCAGGGTCCTGAAGGATTTGGGGTGGTGTTGGAGGGACTTGCAGGGATTTTGGGGGTTCTTTCAGTGATCCTGGGGGAATGTGGAGGCTACCCCATACCTGGCAGGCTTGAGCTTCAGGGGGCTCTGGGGGTCCAGAGAACAGAGCAGGGGTTCTGGAGGGCATCAGGGATGCTCAGGGGTCCTGGAGGATATTGAGGGTGTAGTCGGATTTCAGGATTGCTGAGAAGGGTCAGGACCCTGGGGACCCCACAGTTATCCCTCCCCTCTTTCCTTTGCAGCTGCCAGGAAGCAGCAGGAAAGGTGAGTAGGGGGCTCAAACCACACTCTCGTCTTTGACCCCAACCCCCAAGACCTCCCATTCCCTCCCACACATCCCCTTGATTCCCTCAGGGCGCCCCCAGAGCCCCCGGCCCTCCCAGAGGAGGGGGAGGTGCTGTACACCCACGTCATGATCACCAAGCAGACGGGGGGTGAGTCCGGGCTGGGGCACATGCAGAGGGACACGTCACCCATGAGTGTCCCCCCGCCCAGATGCCACAGCCCGTGTCTCTTGCAGCGTCCCCCCGTCCCACCACACTCCAGGATCCCCAGGTGACCTATGTGGAGCTGCCAGCAACCCATGGGCGACTGCGGGAATGAGGGGACATCTACAGGAGTGCGCTGTGACACTCGGGGCATGGCTGGGCACTGGGGGGCTCTGGGGGCACTGGGGGCACTGGGGGACCTCACCCATGGGCAGCCACACATGTGTGTCCCCTGCACTGTTCCCGTGGGTGCCCAACATTCACGGGTAGGTGGGCACAAGTGTGAGGCAGCACAGGGCATCCAGAGCTCCACATGACTCCAGAACCCACAAGGATTTCCCCACCCCCCCTCCCACTATCACCAGTGGCTCCCCATTCCACATCCAAGTGCCCCCAGTACCCTCAGAGACTTCTCCATTCCCTCCAAACTGTGCTGCCAGTACCCCCAAGGGCTCCCTCTTTCCCCTCCCAGTGCCTCTCCATTGCTCCCAGTCGATCCAGGTGGTTCCCATTCTCTCTCCCAGTACCCCTGTACTCCCAGTGCCTCTGCAATGCCCCTCTCAGCACTCCCAGGACACCCACGGCTCAACATCTCTCCTCCCAGTGCCACGCGAACACAGGACTCGTTTCCCTCTTACTGGCACCAAAATGCAGCTTTTTAGTTCAACTGGCAGAGATGGTGTTTCTTTGTTCAGCTCTGTTGGGCTTTAGGAATGGGATTCTCCAATTTTGGGCTGCCACTCAAAACCACTGCTCTGGGTTCCCTTCTGCCCTGTCTCAAACCCCTCCTGTGCTGTGTTCCCCACATGATGATGTCCCAAAGGGCCTGGGGGGATTCTGGACCCTCCCCCTTTTCCAGAGCAGTCAGGATCAGGCCATGTCACAGGGTGGGGTGTCAGGGATAGGAAAAGTTTGATGTCTCAAAATATTTTGGAACACCTGTGTGTGGCAGGGCTGGGTCAGGCCTTGCTTTTGGTGGCACGGGGCCCCGTGTGTCATTCAGTCTGTCAGCCATAGCACACTGGGGACAGTGTGACGCTCTGCCAAACCCAGCTCCTGATTACCTGAGGGACCAGGAGTCCCACCTTGGCAGAGGGCCCTTGGTGGCCCAAGGGCTTAAAAAGCAGAGCAAGAGGTGGCCAAGTGTCTGACTTTGTCTGCTCTTGGAGTGCCTGCCCCATTCACACTGGAACCCAGGAGTTGGAAACTGTCATGATTTAAAAGAGAAACACCTGCCATAGAAAGCAGGAACTCTCCTGGATTGGAAAGAGGACCTATGCCTCCAAATTTTTTTAAGTGTGAAGTTTATGGGGCTTCCAGGCAAAAATGTAGGAAAATGAATAACAGTTCATTGCTAGGAAATTTCTAGAACAGAACAGAACAAACAGCAACACAAGAAAAGAAATTTCCAACCCGCTCAGGGCAGTTTGTTCATCTTTGTGCAGTTATGACCACGGCCAGCAGGGGGCGCTGCAGGAAGCACTCCCGGCCAGCAGGGGGCGTTGCAGGGAGCACTCCCGGCCAGCAGGGGGCGCTGCAGGGAGCACTCCCGGCCAGCAGGGGGCGCTGCAGGGAGCACTCACAGCCAGCAGGGGGCGCTGCAGGGAGCACTCCCGGCCAGCAGGGGGCGCTGCAGGGAGCGCTCACGGCCAGCAGGGGGCGCTGCAGGGAGCGCTCACAGCCAGCAGGGGGCGCTGCAGGGAGCACTCACAGCCAGCAGGGGGCGCTGCAGGGAGCGCTCACAGCCAGCAGGGGGCGCTGCAGGGAGCGATCACAGCCAGCAGGGGGCGCTGCAGGGAGCACTCCCGGCCAGCAGGGGGCGCTGCAGGGAGCACTCACAGCCAGCAGGGGGCGCTGCAGGGAGCGCTCACAGCCAGCAGGGGGCGCCCCGGTGCCGCTCGAACCCCTCAGGGCCATGGCGGCCTCGTCGGGAGGGACGAGAGGAAATCGCTCCTTTTGCAAACTCAGGGGCACCAATCGGTCCCGGCACCATCCCCGGCAGTGCCCGGGCAGGACAGACGAAGGCAGCAGCTTGGCTCCTAGTGCCCAGTGGCAGCGTAGCAGTGTCCCAGGGCCAGGCACACACCCTGCTAAACTCCTGCGATTGCTCTCCCTGATGCCGAACAGAAAGAAGGCAGCACCCAACCCCAGGCAGGTCTCAGGTGCTCAACAGCACCTCTCCTGGCTTTACACCACCGTTCCTGAAAACCCTCGGCCTTTCACTCCCTTTTTCTCCTGCAGCCCAGGCACAGCATCTTTGGGAATGTTGAATTCCCCTGCGATGTTGAGGAAAGCAGGTGCTCCTTGCTGACAGTGCCAGGCCTCCTCAGGGGGCTCCACACCACATTTGGAGCTCCTTGTCTTCCTGGGCCACTGCTGGTCCTGACACAGCAGCCACGGGTGGAGGAGGAGGAGAAGGAGGAGGAGTCTGAGAGCAGAACCGCAGACCCGAGGGCTCTGCAGCTGCAGTTGCAGCTCCAGGGACAGCCAGGGATAGGAGCAGTGGCTTCGGAGGGATGAATGGGGTAAAAGTGGAGCTGCAGAGGCCAATGCCCCTGATCTGCTCTGGGTGCTCCAGACCCTTAAGGAGCTGTTGTAATTACCACCAGGGTTCCCAAAATTCAGCTGTGCTGCTAAACCATCCCTGTGCACAGACACACGGCTCAGCTGCTTCTACCTGGGATATTGGGCTACTGTGGCGGCATTGGAGACATTTTAGGGGTCAGATGCCCCCCAGCTATGCCCACAAGAAGATTTTGTGGCTGCCAGGAACGTTTCCTGGAGCTTCTCACCTTCGCCACTGCACAGGGATGGGCATTGGCCAGCCCTGCTCTGGCCAGCCCCAGGTGGCAGCCAGGACCTGAGGCTCCCCCTGCCCCCTTGGCTTTGATTCTCGCAGCTCTCGAGCTGCTGCAAAGGTGAGAATTCTGTGGGGGAAAAAGGCGTGGCCGTGGTTTGCTCAGCCCTGCAAGAAGCACAAAACCCGGTGTGAGCCCCAGCAGTGGCTCTGCCAGGGCCTTTGATGGTTTTCAGAGCAGGGCTGGCTGGAAACCCCCCCTGCGGGGGCAGCTGCGAGGGAACCAGTCCGGAAATGCAGCAATTGATCATTTGGTCCCTGTGCCCAAGGCACTGAGAGAGCCCCAAAACTGCTGCAAATCCCACAAGGATCTGCTCAACCTGACCGGGACCCTCCTCGGCCCGAGCTGAGCAGGCAGAGCTGAACAAACCAAAACCATTTCTCCCAGTTTAATCCTAAAGATGCTTTTTTTCTCCAATGAGAGGGACAAGGGTCCTGTGCCCCCTGGCACTGGGGGAGGGAATGGGGAGCCCCTGGAGATACTGGGAGCACTGGGAGCACTGGAACGTGGAGCTCTGTGCAGCCCCAGATGGGACCCACCACTCGTGGCCATTTCCCAGTCAGGGTGGGCACCCATGTGAGCCGGGTGGGGGCCAAAGGTGGGGTGCACTAAGGCAGGAACCTCCAGTGCCCCCAGTGCCCCCGGTGCCCCCAGTGTCACAGCACGTTCTCGTAGATGTCACCGGGGTCCTGCTGTCGTCCTTGGGGTCCCAGCAGCTCTGTGTGGGTCACCTGGGGGATGTGCTGGGCAGGGACCTGAGAGAGACTCCCGGGTTGGAGACCTGGGTGGGGGTGACACCCGTGGGTGACTTGCCATACTCACCCATACTCACCCCCTGCCCACTCAGTGCCCACAGCATTGGGGTCCATCACTGCCCCCTCCTCCAGGGGATCCTATGGGGATAACTGGGGTTCTGGGTGGCGTCTGGGGCAGGGGGGGGAAAGGGGAGTCCTGGCCAGAGCCTCCCAGTCACCTGTCCTGGGGTTTCCTGGCAGCTGCAAGGACAAGGGGAGGGAGTGACCATGGGGACCCTGGGACCCCTGACCCTTCCTGGGACCTTGGCAGCTCCAACAACCCATGGGATACAAAAATTCCCACTGCACCCCGATCCCCACTGCACCCCTGATTGCCCCTGGACACTCCAATCACCCCTGAATCCCCCAGAACTTCTGCACCACCACAGTGCCCCCATTGCCCCCCATGCTCCCGACCCTCTGAGCAACAAAACTCGAAGCCTGGCAGGTAGGGGCACCTCTCAAACTCCCCCAGGACCCCAGAAAGATCCCCCAACATCCCTGCATGACCCTCCAAGAGTTCCCTGAACCCTCCAGGAGCTCCCAGTGCCACACCAATATTCCTGAAAACCCACCCAGTGATCCCCCTGGAGCCCAACCAAGACCCTCCAAATTCTCCCCACAGCTCTCAGTAGCCCCAGCCGAGGTCACTGCAGGCTCAGTTTCCCCCAGCCCAGGGGCCCTGGGTGCTGCCCAATCTCTGCCCCCACTATGGGGCCTTCCCATCACTCCAGTGCCTCCCACTTCCCCGAGGGTCACAACTTTTCTTGTAGAATGTCACAGATGTCACGGGGTTCCCATGGTTGCCCATGTGGCCCCTGCAGCTCCACATTGGTCACCTGAGGATCCTCCACCATGGGGGCTCCGTGGGAATAAGGGGATGTGTGGAAGAGGATGGGAGGTCCTGGAGATTTGGGGAAAACACAAATCATGGTCAAAGCCTGCACTCACGTTTCCTGGTGTTTCCTGGCATCTGCAAAGGAAAAATGGAGGAGTGACTTTGATTCCCCATCCACCTTCGGGAATCCTGAACCTCCACCAGACCCTCAATTCCCTCCAGGTCCCCCCAGTATCCCTGATGCCCCCTAGAAACCCTGAACGACCCCAATTCCCCAACACACTGAGCCCCTAGGTCGCCAGGCTTGGCAGGGAGGGGCACCCTCTGAATTCCCCAAAAAGTCCTGATAGGATCCCCTGTTAGGTCCCTGAACGACCCTTCAGCACCTCCCTGCAGCTGTGGAAAGGGGTTTTAACCCTTTAAGTGCAGCAGAAATAAGATGCACAGTTACATGGTCGTCTTTCATGATAGAAAGAAAGAGACAAGTTTCTTCAGAAACACACTTGGTTTTATAGCATGACTCACAATTCCAAGAGTAGAGAAAAGGTGATTGGTTTAGAGAGAAGACGCCCCATTCCCAGGTCATGCACCACAACAGGTGTTCTATCTTGTTATTAATTCCTTTTTATTTTGACCAAATTATCACCGTGGGAATAATTCTCCCTTGCGTTGAGCTGGACCAGCTTATTGGCTGGGAACAGAGCTGAGAAGCTGCAGCCTGGAATATTTTTCAGGCTGTAATTTTCTTGATTTCTCAATATGTGTCCCTACATGATTCCATGAGACTCCACAGTGTCACAATGGCCCCTCCATTCCATGGAGCCCCACAGTGTCACTATGGTATCCTTGGTTCTTCAATGTAAGGATGCCCTCTTGGTTCCCTGGAGCTCAGTGTAACTCTTGTGCCCTTGATTCCATGAGTCCCTGCAGTACCACAATGGTCCTTTGGTTCCACGTGGCCTCAAAGTGTCATCATGGCCTCCTTGGTTCCATTAGGCCCTGCTGTGTCACAATGACATCCTTGGTTTCATGATGTCAAGTACTGTAACAAAATTCTCCTTGTTTCCATGGTGTCAGAATGGCACCTTTGTCCCACAGAGCCTCACACTGTCACTGTGGTCCCCTTGATTCCATGAGGCCCTGCCATGCTACAATGGCCCCAATGGCTACAATGGTCTCCAGTGGGACTCTCTACAACCACCTGAACAGAGGGTGTAGTGAGATGAGGGTCTGTTTCCTCTCCCAGGCAACCACTGACACAAAGAGAGTCTGAAGTCTGAAGATGAGCCATGGATAGGATATGTTTGACATCAGGAAAAAAATTCTTCACTAAAAGTGTGATTGGAAACTGGAATCTCCTGCCCAGGGAAGTGGTGGAGTCACTACCCATGGAGGCATTTAAAAAAAGACTGGACATGGCACTCAGAGCCATGGTTTAGTTGGTGAGGTGATGTTAGGTCATAGGTTGGGCTAGATGATCTCACAGGTCCTTTCCAACCTCGCTCATTCTGGGGTTCTGTTTCATAGCTGTCTCCATTGTTCCATGAGGGCCTGCAATGTCATAATAGGCCTTTGGTTCCATGAGTCCCCACAGTGTAACAATGGACCCTTGGTTCCATGAGGGTCCTCAGTGTCACAATGGTCTCCTTGGATCCTCAGTGTCACAATGGCCCCTTGGTCACAATGGACTTCAGGTTCCATGAGCTTTCATACTCTCAGCAACAGTTCTGCAATGTCACCAGGGACCCCCTTGTTCCACGAGGTTCTGTAGTACAACATGGTCACCTTGGTTCTGTGAGGTTCTGCAGTGTCACAATGAACTCCTTGGTTCTGGGGGGCCCTGCAGTGTCACAATGCACCCAGGGTTGCAGGAGGTTCCACAGTGTCACCATGGCCTCCTTGGATCTGCAGTAGAACAATGGACCATTGGTTCCATGTGGCCCCACAGTGTCACAATTGCTCTTTGGCTCGATAAGGCTTTTCTCTGTCACAATGGACTTTTGGTTCCATGAGGTTTCTCAGTGCCACAATGGTCTCCTTGGACCTGCAGTGTCACAAGGGACCATAGGTTCCATGTGGCCCCACTCTTTCAAAATGGATTTTGGTTCCATGAGCTCCCACAGTGTCAAAAGGCCCCTTTGTTCCTTGAGGTTCCATAGTGTCACAGTTGACACCTTGGTTCTGTGAGGACCCTCTGTCACCAAATCTCCAAAATATCAAAATAAGACTCCTTAAAACTAATTTGGTGTTGAAGAGGGCATCATTTTATTCAGGCCTCAGGTCCAATGTTAGAGAACTCCTAACCTTAGATGGACATGTGATTCTACAAGTGTGTTGCTTATAGTCAGTCACTACATGTGTATTGCAATTTACCTGTTTAGATAAAACCCACCCTGTAGCCGTGGAAAGGGGTTTTAACCCTTTAAGTGCAGCAGAAATAAGATGCACAGCTACATGGTCATCTTTCATGACAGGAAGAAAGAGACAAGTTTATTCAGAAGCACACTTGGTTTTATAGCACGACTCGCAACTCCAAGAGTAGAGAAAAGGTGATTGGTTCAGAGAGAAGACACCCCATTCCCAGGGCCTGGTCAGGCACCACAACAGGTGTTCTATCTTGTTATTAATTCCTTTTTATTTTGACGAAATTATCACCCTGGGAGTAATTCTCCCTAGCCTTGAGCTTATTGGCTGGGAACAGAGCTGAGAAGCTGCAGCCTGGAATATTTTTCAGGCTGTAATTTTCTTACTTTCTCAATATGTGTCCCACACCACCCCAGCTTCCAAGGTTCAGTCTTTGTTTTTTCTATCACTGCACCCTTGAGCCAGATGTCTTCTTCTTCTCTTCCAATCATCCTTGCTGACAAAGCAGCCTCTGCATGCCTTGTTCCTATGCCAAAAGTTCACAGGCACGGTAAAACTGGATTGAACCCTTTTGGTATGAAGCCCAAACTCTGTGTGTGCAGGCAGAGGCAGGCAGGAGGCAGAGCTGTCAGCAAAGGAAGGGGCCAGCGAGGTGGGGCAGCCGGGGGATGACGACAGCCTGCAGGGACAGAGGCGCAGGGCATGGACACCGTAGGACAGCCTGGGATGCAGAGGCCACAGGGATGGGCAGCAGCTGAAAGGCCCTGACACAGCCAACTCCTGCAGCACTTGGGCCATGCAGGCTGGCCCTGGGCCTGAGGCCAGCAGGGGACAAGTGAGCCTTGCTGTGCTGGGGCCTCATTGCCTCCTTGTCCCTGCTCAGCAGCCTGGCAGGGGCCGCCCCATGGTGCTGCCCTTGGCATTGCACATGGCCAGAGCCCAGTGGCCCGGGAAGAGCCCTGAGCAATGAGGGAGGGACAGGATCTGCCTTGCCAGGGGCTGGGGCTCAGCCCTTGGCCCTTTGCATTCCTGAAACACATCCAGGTTTGCTCAGCATCAGAGACACCTTTCCCTTGTTTGTCCCCAACTGTCATCACTGTCTCCAGTGTTCTGCTCTAACTGAAACCTGGGGATAGTTTCATGTGAGTTGTGTCCCTCATTGGAATCCATTAAAACTTAAAAAACTTTGGAGTTTCAATTTAATTTTGAGTACTATTTTGAACACTCTCTCAGGGACTCAGGGACAAGTCCAAACCCTCAGGAGGGTCATTAAAATCTTTGTTCTTTCTCTACGCTGCTGAGCTGGGTCTACTGGTAAACAAGAAGAGTTTCAAAAACACATTTCTCTTGATGAGCAGCTCCTGTGCACAGCCCAGCAGGGCTGAGGCACTGCCTGCAGCCACCCCAGGCACAGCACAGAGGCACAGAGAGCTTCAATCAGTCAGGGCTGGGAAGATGCTCAGAAGTGACTGGGGCAGAATCACTCCCAGCCCTTGACCCAGGAAGCCTCTGGCTGCAGGACAATGTAGCTGCAGCTCCTGCAGTGATCTCCTAAAGCTGCAATATCCCAATGCCTGCAGACTGTGTGAGTACATTCTCTGATGATCTCTTGTGTAGAGCAGCCAGGGGTGCCCAGGGCTGTCGTGCAGAGCAGGGTCCTGCAGCCCAGGGCGCTGTGATGGGGCAGGGACTCTGCTGCCTGCCAGGGACAGCTCTCAGCCAGCCCAGGGAGCTGCTCCCAGCACTGGGGGACAAGGTCTGGGTGGAAGGAGAGAGCTGGTAAGGCTTGGAAATGTTCTCCTTGTGTGGTGAGGATGCTGCATTGTTCAGGGCTGCTCCCAGCATAGCATTTAACTCCAGGATATTTCTAGGTAGATTACACAGGGAGCACAGCGAGGCAGGGGCTGCATAAAAATGAAAATCCTGATTTTATAATCTACTGCTCTGTGTTGCGTAGATGGGAAATTGCATATAGATATTCATCTCTCAGTTCAGGTTGGGAAAATTCTAAATTTTTTTTCTTGGATCTTAATAAAACAGTCAGTGACAGAAAACAGCACAAGGTCCCTCACAGGCAGCATCCATATCACTTTTCCATCCTCCTCAGGGTTACTGTAATGTTACCATCAGAGCCTGCACAGTCAGAGCTGACTCTGAGCAGTGCCCTGTGATGGGAGGGGTCTGCAGGGCAGAGCTGAGCCCCCAGGGCTAGGCTGGGCTCTGGCAGCACTGGCAGGGCCCAGCCCTGGGCACAGGAAAGCAGCTGCTGGCAGGGACAGCTCCAGGCAGCAGAGCTCTGGGCAGTCAATGGGGAGAAAGTGCCACCAAGCTGGGCTGGGATATTTCAAGTCCTCTCCAAACTGAACTATTCTATGATTATTTATTTTACAGATTCCCATGCCAAGACACAGGAAATGTCCAACAGCAGCTCCATCAGCCACTTCCTCCTGCTGTCATTGGCAGACACGTGGCAGCTGCAGCTCCTGCACTTCTGCCTCTTCCTGGCCATCTCCCTGGCTGCCCTCCTGGCCAACGGCCTCATCATCAGCGCCGTAGCCTGCGGCCACCACCTGCACACCCCCATGTTCTTCTTCCTGCTCAACCTGGCCCTAACTGACCTGGGCTGCATCTGCACCACTGTCCCCAAAGCCATGCACAATTCCCTCTGGGACACCAGACACATCTCCTATGCAGGATGTGCTGCTCAGCTCTTTTTCTTTCTGTTCTTCATCTCAGTAGAGTATTATCTCCTGATCATCATGTGCTACGACCGCTACGTGTCCATCTGCAAACCCCTGCACTACGGGACCCTCCTGGGCAGCAGAGCTTGTGCCCACATGGCAGCAGCTGCCTGGGCCAGTGGCTTTCTCAATGCTCTGCTGCACACAGCCAATACATTTTCCCTGCCCCTGTGCCAGGGCAATGCCCTGGGGGGATTCTTCTGTGAAATCCCACACATCCTCAAGCTCTCCTGCTCCAAATCCTATCTCAGGGAACTTGGGATCATTGCTGTTACTGCATGTTTGTTATTTGGTTGTTTTGTGTTCATGGTTTTCTCCTATGTGCAGATCTTCAGGGCTGTGCTGAGGATCCCCTCTGAGCAGGGACAGCACAAAGCCTTTTCCACCTGCCTCCCTCACCTGGCCGTGGTCTCCCTGTTTCTAAGCACTGTCATGTTTGCCTACCTGAAGCCCCCCTCCATCTCCTCCCCATCCCTGGATCTGGCATTGTCATTTCTATATTCAGTGGTACCTCCAACCCTGAACCCCCTCATCTACAGCATGAGGAACCAGGAGCTCAAGGCTGCAGTGTGGATAAAGATGACTGGATGTTTTCAGGAACATTAAACTGCTTTCCAATTTCTGCATATCACTTGTAATAAAAGTTGCCTTTGATTCTTGTTGGTTGGTTTATTGGTTTGTTCTTTTCTTTCCTTTGTTTTAGGTATTCAATATTGTCTACAAAGAAATGTCATTGCTTGTACCATATTTCCTTTTGCTTTTCTCCATCTTTTCTATGACCCAGAGACTGTTTCAATGAGGGGCTGTGCTCCTGGTAACTTAAAACAAACTAAAGGACCTTTCTTCCTGCAAAGTTTTCTCCAGAGATGCCCCTTTTGTTCCCTTCTCTGGAGCTGCAGCAGCAATGTCTGCGTGCAGAGCTGGGGCAGATCAGTGCTGGCACAGCAGCTGTGCCCAGCAGCAGCAGCAGCAGCACTTGGTGTTGCCAGTGCTGCTCCCGTGCCACTGCCCCACTGCCCTCCTGGCCCTCGTGTGGCTGCAGGGCCTGAGTGCTCTCGGGGCCGGGCACAGCCCTGGGGGTGGCAGTGCCGGGGCTGCAGCAGGGACAGGCCATGGGCACTGCTGGGGCAGCACTGACGCCTCAGGCCAGGGCCTGGGGGCTCCAGGATCCTTGGCCAGGCTCTCTCCACAACACTTGGCCAGCCCAATGCTGAGCACAGAAAAGCCCCGGGAGCACCCCCAGGCTGGCTGTGGGCAGGCTGGGGGCAAACAGCATGGCTGGTGCTCTGCAAGCTCCCTGCAAGGGGGACACCCTGGCAAGGAGCAGCAGAGCAGGGGCTGCTCCATCCCCACTGCACTGGACACCCCAGGGCAGCATCCCAGAGCGTCCTCATGCACCTGCCAACAACATCCACCCTCTGCAGCCCTGGCCTCTCCCCCAGCTCACACAGGAGCCGCATCCTTGCAGGCACACACACGGCAGCACTGGCTCAGGAGCCCCTGTTTGCATTGCACACAGCAGGCTCAGCACCCCCATGGTGCTGCTGTGGGGACATGGAGCTGAGTGAGCACAAATGCCATCAGCCCCTGGGGCCAGCAAGGGCTGGGGGATGGCAAGGAAACCACTCAGCTTTGTTGTGTCCTCTGAAGTCAGCCAGAAAGTTTGTTCCCATGAGCTGTGAGTTTCCTGTCCCACTGCAGATGTTGCTGCCCAGAGCCAGGGCTGCCTGGCAGCTACCCCCAAATGTCCCTGAGCATTTCCTTTGCTTCACCTTTGCTTTCTTTCTTCTGCCCTGCTCCAAAAGTCTCCCTTTTGCTCATTCCTGTCCCCTCCCCTGCAAACAGCCATCCCTGTTTGCCCTTTCCTCTCTGGCCCCACTCCCCATTTCAGTTCCTGAGCTGGCACCATGAGAACATCCCTTGGGGAGCAGGATCATCCTCCAAGTGCTTCAGGAATTGTCTGCAGGGTCCTGCAGTGCCTCATGCTGCTCCCTTGCCAGAGGCACCACAAGCCTCTGTGGGGCTCCCTGTTCTGGGTAATGAGCAGGGGCTGGAGAGGCTCTGCAAGACTGACAGAATGGGCTTTGGCGCTGTGTGGAGAAGCTGAGGGACCTGGGCTGCTGGACCTTGTGAAGAGGAGGCCCAGGGCTCATCCAGCAACTTCTGCAAGAGTGGTTTCAGAGAATCACAGAATCATCCAGGCTGGAAAATATCTTGGAGATCATCAAGTCCAGCCTGTTGCTTGATGCCACCTTGTCTTTCCTGAGCCTTCTCTTCTCCAGGATAAACATCCCCAGCTCACTCAGCCACTCCTCACAGGACTTGTGTTCTAGATCCCTCACAAGCCTTGTTGCCCTTCTCTGCACATGCTCCAGCCCTTCCATGTCCTTCCTAAATTGGTGGGCCCAGAACTGGACACAGCACTCGAGGTGCTGCCCAACCAGTGCTGAGCAGAGAGGAGGAATCACGGCCCTGGTGTTGCTGGCCACACCTTTCCTGATCCATAGAAATCACAGATTTTGGATGAGGGAAATTGTGTGGAAGGGGTGAGGACAAAGTCTCGTCGATTGTCAGTCATGAAGGGTCTTGATTTTCATCTCTCTTCAGACTGCATTAGAAGGAGCTGGGGGTCAATGTCAATTGGACATTTTTTATATCCATCTAGAAACAGGGAAAACAAGAAAAATCCATACTCTCTGTGTTGCTTTCAGTATAGTATATTCGCTTTGAATATACTTCTGAAATCTACCTAATTTACCACAGATTAATTGGAAACTGAAGTTATTCTCTGAGGATTTTCTTGTTTGGGTGTTTTGAACAAATGTTTATGAGTATTTGTTACTGAATTCCTGAAACAAAGAGCTCAAGAAAGAAGAGGCCTCTGCAGTAGTAAAATTCATCTGCATCTTCCAATTGTCTGAGGATCCATCCTCATCAGAGCAGGAATGATCAGAAACGGGCACAGCTTTGTGGCTGCCCCAGCTTTGGGATGGGCCCTGGGCCTGGAGCAGGAGCAGTTCTGGAGGGCCCCAAGGCCAGGGCTGTTGTGCTGGCCTGGGCAGATGGGATGGCAGGAGGGGCTGCAGAGCTCTCAGGAGCTCAGGGAGAGGGGAGCAGGACACACAGGGAGCCTCCTTTTGCCTTGGCCAAGCACCTTCCCCATGGCTGGGGCTGAGTCCACTCGGAGCTGCAGCTGCTGCTGTGCCCTTGGCAGGGGCTGAGGCCGTGGGGCCACTGCCCAGAGCCCCCTGGCCTGAGCAGAGCTGTGGGGCCAGAGCCGGCTGGGCTGTGCTGGGGAGAGGCCCTTGGTGCTGCACAGAGCTCAGGGCAGCTGGCACAGCTTGCAGGGAGCTGGGCTGGCCTGAGAGAGCCTGCCAGAGAAAGCAGCAGTGTCCATCTCAGCCTGGCTGAGCGGGCAGGGGCAGGACTCAGCCCAGGCCTTGTGGGGCAGGGTCAGCGCCTGGGGAAGGCATTGCAAACAGGCAAGTGGCCCAGAGAGGAGGCTGCTCTGTGCCCTTGGTGGCACGCATTGAGCATGAGGCCATGCTGTGTTCAAAATTGACACTTGTTTCCATGAGATTCCATTGTGTCACCATGGTCCCCATGTTTCCATGAGGCTGTGCTGTGTCACAAGAGCTGGCAGTGTCCCAATGGCAAATGGGTTCCATGATGCCCTGTATGTCACAATTGACTGTTGCTTCCATGAGATTCCATTGTTACACAGATCTCTCACAGATCCCATGAGGACTTTTTCTGCCACCGTGGAGTCTTGTTTCTACTAGGCCTGGCAATATTTCCATGGCCCTTGTGTTCCATGTGGCCCTTCTCTGTCACAATTTACCCTTGGTTCCATCACATCACAATGCTCCCTGTGTTTCCATGACCTGCCCTGTGTCCCAATGGACACTGGATTCCACAAGAGCTGGCAATGTCCCAATGGCACCTGTCTCCTATTCAGTCCTACTTTGTCAAAATAAAGCCTTGGTTCCATGGGATTCCACTATGTTACACTGTTCTCCTTATTTTCCTGAGCATCTGATGTGTCCACAACTGACCCTTGGTTCCTTGAGATTCTTCTGCCTCCTTGGTTTCATAAAGCCCACATTTGTCACAACAGTTCCAGAATATTCAATCGCAACACAATGGTCTCCACCACTCTATAAGGCAGCACTGTGAAACAGTGGACACTTGGTTCCAGGAGATTCCATTGGGTAACCATGTTCTCCTGTGTTCCATTAGGCCTGGCTCTGCCACAATGGACACTTGCTTGCATGAGCCTTGGAAATGTCCCACTGGCACCTGGGTTCCATCAGGCCCTGCTCTCTTGAAAATGTACCTGTTGTTCCAGAACATTCCATTGCCTCACAATGGTCTCCTTGGTTCCACGAGGCCCCTCTCTGTCACAATGCAGCCTTGGTTTCTTGAGATTCCCTTGTGTCACAATGGTCTCCTCTGTTCCATTATGCCCAGTTGTGTCACAATGGACACTTGGTTCCATGAGCAATGGCAATGTCCCAGTGGCACCTGTGTTCCATGACACCCTGCTGTGTTACACCTGACAGTTTGTTCCATGAGATTCCACGGAGTCCCAAGGGTCACTTGGGTTTCATGAGGTCTCGCTGTTTTGACAATTGACACTTGGCTCCATCAGATTCCATTGCCCCACAATGTTCTCCTGGGTTCCAAGAGGCCCCATTTTTTGTGACTTGATCTGTCACAGCAGACCCTTGGTTCCATGAGGTTCATTGGTGTCACCATGGTCTCCTTGGTTCCAGGAGCCATCACAATGTCACAACAGACCCTTGGTTCCATGAGGATCCTGCAGCAGGACTTCCCCTATGGCCCAGCAGAGCTCATCTCTTCTGTCCATCAGCTGGGCCATCACTCAGGGCATCTTCCCCCTCTCAGGAATTGCTGAGATAACCCAGGCCCGACATCTGTCCTGTCCTGAGTTCTCTCTGGTGCCAGGGAGGTGGAATTCCCAGCTGACCATGAACATCTTGCCTTGAGAACAGACTGAAGGGAGATGAGCCTTGAATTTCTGAGTGACACATACTTACTTTACAAACCATAAAAACCACACAAAACTTTCACCAAGCAGAAATCTTCTTCATTGTCCCTGCAAATGAGTAGGGCTTCTCCCCCAAGTGTGGATGCATCTTCATGGTTCCTTTTCTGGAAGCTGAGTGAAAGGGCTCCCTGTGTACTCCCTCATCAGTTTGGTGGTAAGTTACATTGACTCCTGATCTCTGCTATTTCTTCACTAGCTGTAATATAGGAAACTTTATTGTGCACTGTGTTTGTATCTACCTGTATCTGTTTTGTTTATCTTGTGCAGTAAGTAGTCCATTTAAAGTCTCCTGTTTGTTAATCTTGAGTCCATTCAGTAAATAATTCTTTTTATAATAGACCTAATCAGCCATTCTAAAGAACATGAGAGCAAGAGCAATTTGAGGTGCAGGTCACCTGAAACAGAGCTACTGCCAGAAACCTGAGCATAAAGCAGGACTTCAACTCCATTCAAAACATATTTTATTTAAAAGCAAAAAGAGTGAAGATCTTTTTTGCCATTTATTCTTTTCCAGTTTATGGATTTATATCAGCAATCTCCAGTTATATTGATCCCCAGCTCCTCCTAATGCAGTCTGAACAGATATGAAAATCAAGACCCTTTCTGGCTGACAATCAATGACACTTTGTCCTTGCCCATACGCCACCATTTCCCCCATCCAATTCCCAGGACTCAGAGCAGCCTTGTGCAAATCTGAGCTTTCTCTGCTCCACGCTTTGAAGCAAAAATCAAATGGTTAAGAGCTTAGCTGAGAGATAGAAGCTGTACATATAATGATTACAGTAAAGGCATATAGAAAGTGGTTCCATGGGGTCCCACACTGTCACATGAACCCTTAGCTCCATGGGCCCTGCAGGGTCACAAAGGTCTCCTTGGTTCAGGTGTGCCTGTGGCAGGACGTCCACCCACCCCTACCACAGACAATCGGTGCATAAAGAGATAATCCGGGCTGAGAGACCCAGCAAGGGATCATCTCTGGGGCCAAAAGGGCTCAGGCCTCAGCTAAGAATCAACATCTTAGTCTGGAGAGCAGATGTGGGAAGAGATAAAAGAAATATTCTTGACTGAGAGACACTGTTTTACAAACTAAAAGACATATGAGTTATCAGAGAGGCAGAAGCCACCACATGCACACCCTGAAGGTGTAAAGGGCTTCTTCTTGTAGTTTGCACACAGATTCCACGGGTAGTTCCCTGGGGATTGAGGGAAAGGATCTCGATGTGAGATTCCACCAACAATTGGATGGTAAGATACAATGAATCCTAAGTTATATCTTTGCTAGCTGTAATATTAAGAGGTACCTTTAACCTCGTGCTGTAGATACCTGGTTGAAGTCTCTTTTTGTCCTTATTCCTGTGTAGTATTGTTTTAAGTCTTTTGTCTGTTAGTTTTCTGTCTATTAAATAAAGAATTCATGCTATAATAGACCGAATTAGCCATTATTAAAGATATTGCAAATGAGAGTGAGTTTTTGGGTGCTGACCACCTCAATAAAGGCACTGCCTGCTGCCAGAGGCCTGGGCAAAGGGCAGGGACTTATCTAAACCGCCACAATTGCCCCCTGTAACCGTGCCACACAGTGCCACAATTGCCCCTTGGCCTGGCAAGCCCCAGTAATGTCACAATGGACTCCTCAGTTCCATGGGGCTGCAAAGTGTCACAATGGCCCCTTTGTTCAATGAGATCTGTTGTGTCACAGTAGTCTCCATGATTCCATAAGGCTCTGCAATGTCACAACAGACGATTGGTTCTGTGACACCCCACAGTGTCACAGTGGCCGCTTGGTCCCATTGAGCCCCACAGTGTCACTAGGGTCCCTTTAGTTTCACAGGGCTCTGAAGTGTCACAATGGCTCTTTACTTTAAAAAAGCCTCAAACTTTTAAAATGGCCTCCATGCTTTCATGAGGTCCTGCTGTGTCACAACGGACCCTTGGTTCTGCAGTGTCAGAATGCCCCCTTGGTCCTTTGGAGCCTCACAGTGTCACTATTGTGCCCTTGGTTCCATGAGTTCCTGCAGTGCCACAATGGTCTTTAGGTTAGATGAGGCCTCAAAGTGTCATCATGGTCTCCATGGTTCCATGAGGCCCCACTGCTTCAAAATGGCCTCCTTGGTTCCATGGTGTCAGAATGGACCCTTCATCCCATGGAGCCCCACACTGTCACTGTGGTCCCCTTGATTCCATGAGGCCCTGCTGTGCTAAAATGGCCCCTTGGTTAAACAAGGCCCTGCAGTGTCACAATGGACCTTTGGTTCCATAAAGCCCCACTGTGACACAATTGGGCCCTTGGTTCCATGAGGGGTGGCACTGTCAGAATGGCCCCTTTGTTTCATGGAGCACCACAGTATCAGAATGGTCTCCATGCTTTCACAGGGCCCCCAGTGTAACAACAGACCCTTTGTTCCATGAGGCTCCACAGTGTCACCATGGACTCCTTGGTTCTGTCTGGCTCTGCTGTATCACAATGGCCCCTTGGTTCCATGAGACCTTTCTCTGTCACAATGGAATTTTGGTTCCAGGCGTTTCTGTGGTGTCACAATGGTCTCCATGGATCTGCACTATCACAATGGACCATCAGTGCCATTGGGCCCCGCTGTGTCCAAATGGATTTTGGTTTCATGCAGCCCCACAGGGTTAAAAAGGGCCCTTGGTTCCATGGGATTCTATTGTGTCACAATGGAGCCTTTGTGCCATGAGGTTCCACAGTGTCACAGTGGACTCCTTGGGTCCCTGAGGCCACAATGTTACCAAATCTCCGATATATAAGAATAAGACTCTTTGAAACTAATCTGGTGTTAAAAAGGGCATAATTTATTCAGGCCTGAGGTCCAGAAAAAGATAACACCTAACCTCATGCGGACATGTGATTCTAACAGTGTGTGGCTTAATTTCAGTCACTACATGTGCATTACAATTTACCCATTTCCATAGAAGTCATGCCTATTTCCCAGTTATAGTCTGTGATTTTTCTATCACTGCAGCCTTGAGCCAGATGTCTTCTTCATTTCTTCCAACTGTCCCAGCTGGGAAAGCAGCCCCACAATGACTTGTTTTTCTGCTGAAAGTTCATAGGCACATGAAGTTCACAGGAACATAGGCACAGTAAAACTTGAATTAAACTTTTTTGGTATCAAGGCCAAGGCTCTGTGTGTGCAGGCAGAGGCAGGCAGGAGGCAGAGCTGTCAGCAAAGGAAGGGGCCAGCGAGGTGGGGCAGCCGGGGGATGACGACAGCCTGCAGGGACAGAGGCGCAGGGCATGGACACCGTAGGACAGCCTGGGCTGCAGAGGGCACAGGGATGGGCAGCAGCTGAAAGGCCCTGACACAGCCAACTCCTGCAGCACTTGGGCCATGCAGGCTGGCCCTGGGCCTGAGGCCAGCAGGGGACAAGTGAGCCTTGCTGTGCTGGGGCCTCATTGCCTCCTTGTCCCTGCTCAGCAGCCTGGCAGGGGCCGCCCCATGGTGCTGCCCTTGGCATTGCACATGCCCAGAGCCCAGTGGCCCGGGAAGAGCCCTGAGCAATGAGGGAGGGACAGGATCTGCCTTGCCAGGGGCTGGGGCTCAGCCCTTGGCCCTTTGCATTCCTGAAACACATCCAGGTTTGCTCAGCACCAGAGACACCTTTCCCTTCTTTGTCCCCACCTGTCATCAGTGCCTCCAGTGTTCTTCTTTATCAGGAACCTGGGGACACTTTCTCAGTCATATCCCTCATTGAGACCCATTAAAGTTAAAGAAACTTTGGAGTTTGAGTCTGACTTGGAGTTCTTCAGAAGTTTTCCTTCAGCTCCCTCTCAGGGACTGATGTCCAGGTACTCATCACTGCTGGAAAATCCCAGCTCTGCAGAGAGGGGGAAACTGAGAGGAGTTTTAAAAAAATTTTATTCTCTTGTCAGACTCCTTGAAGGATGAAGCATAAGAGATGTAAAACTCAATGCCATTCTATCTGAAGCCAAGTTATTTCCTGGTTGCAGTATTTTATAAATGTTTTTCAGCCTCTTAGCTTTTCCCACACAATGATGTTAATAATTCTAACACCAATCACCTAGTGTTTTACTCCACTATTTTACTCCACATGGTCTTGCCACAATATATTTTTCACAGTTCTAATTCTCCAAAATATCTGACCTTTTTGTAAGGCCATCATTTGAAACTTGTTTCTACCTCAATCTCTCTCTCAGCAATGTCTTCTCTATTCCAGGACCATTCTGAGTCAGCACACCTTATCTCAGAGTTTGCATACAGATGTACAAGACTGTGTGAGCTTTCAGTCAGGCTTTGAGAATCCTTTACAAATCCATTTCTCACAAATATCAATCACAGAGTGCTGCAATGATCTCTGCCCTGAAGAGAACATTAATAAAATACATTCTTGAAAATTGGAATGGATATTTCTAAGAAGGTCTTTGTCATATTTCTCCATAACTAGAGTTGAAAAATTTCCTAATGAACTGGACCAGAGCAGAGGGAAATCAAGGCAGAACCGTGGTTTGCTAGAAAACCTCTCAAAAATTCAGTCAGAATCAAGCTCCAAAGTTTCTGATACTGTTCATGGGTCTCGCTGAGGGCCACGACTGAGAAAGTGCCCCCAGGTTCCAGTGTGAGCAGGAAATTGGAGGCAGAGATGACAGGTGGTGTGGGAAATGCAGGCACAGAGAGCTCTCAGGGCCTTGTGCATACAGGCTCAGAGATTGAGATGGATCCAAGCTTTGACCTAAGTCCTTGGAGAAATCTTGGACAATCAGAGCATTAAAAGTAAAATTGATATAAAACAAGAATATAAGTTTTTAGTTTAATTAGAAATATATTTTTAGGAAACAGAAATGAGTATTATGTAAGCAAAGCAGTTTGTTAAGTAAGATAGTAAAAGATTTTAAAGCTTAGCAATGGAACCTGTTATAAAGTTAGTTAGAAATTTATGGTTTATCAGTGTAGGTTGGTGAAGTGTTCTAGGATTGCTTGAAAAATGATGCATTGTGGCAAAGCCATGTGTCTCGGTTTGAAAGACAGGTATGGTCTAAGGAAAGGCAGGAGCCCCTTTTCTGCGATGCAGAGTGCAACCCCCCTCCCTTTTAATTATTTTAGGTCCAATTCAGACACCTTCAGGCAGGAGATATGGGGATGAGAATAACAGTTCTTTACTGGTATTTAGCAAAGCAGAAAAAACAACAACAGCTATAAAAATTGGCAACAGAAACAGTCTAGCTCAGCTCCAGTCCCTTCTGGCCGCAGGCCGTCTCCCTGTGCTGTTACTGGTGCTGTGGGGGCAGGGCAGGCCCCGCGCAGTTGAAGAGGGCTGGGTGATGGCGGCCGCGGCCCAGGGGAGAGAGGGGATGGGGAAAGTTACTCCCCCCTCACGGTGTCGGTCGTGGTGCTCAGCAGAGTGTCCGGAGGTAGTAGGGTGAGCTGGGAGAGCAGCAGAGCGATGTCCAAAGGCAGGGAGCGTGGATCTCAGCGCTGGGATGGCAGGGGAAGATGCCAGAGCAGAGCCCAGGTTGTCTTCCCACTCCAGGAGCCAAGCGTGAGAGAGAGAGAGCCCAGCTCCAGACCCCCCTATCCCACCTTTCCTTTTCTGGTTCCCCCCCCCTCCCCCTCCAGCCACCCCCCTACGAGAGAACATTATCTGTCGTTTTAAGGTGTAGCCACAATTACTTAGCATAACAATGGGAGAAATTCCACAGAAAGAAAAGCGAAGCATTCAACCCCCAACATTATCCACCCCTGAATTTCTCCCATACTAATATGCTATATCAAATTAAACTGTTACATTATATATACATACATGCAGTTAGAGACATAGGCACAGTACTATAGGTATTTCACCCTAAAACAAGGTCTCCTTGGGGTATGCATCTGGTCTCTCCATTCTTTTGCATCACCCACCAGGTGCAACCTGGTCCTTGAGCGAATACAACTCCATGGATGGGATTGTCTTTGCTGGAGGCAGGATTCACCCAAACAGTTTTTCCTAGCATACCTCTCATGTGTACCACTGGAACCTTATCTCCATTCGATATTCCCAAGGGCTCAGATTGGGCAGGGCCTGCTCGGTTAGTGGAACCTCGGGTGTTCACTAACCAGGTGGCCTTTGGTAGATTAATCTCCCAGTTCTTGAAAGTTCCCCCACCCAGTGCCTTCAAGGTGGTTTTAAGCAGGCCATTGCACCGTTCAACTTTCCCTGCAGCTGGTGCGTGGTAGGGGATATGGTACACCCACTCAATGCCGTGTTCTCTAGCCCAGGTGTTTAAAAGGCTGTTCTTGAAATGAGTCCCATTGTCTGACTCAATTCTCTCAGGGGTACCATGCCTCCAAAGGACCTGCTTTTCCAGGCCCAGGATGGTGTTCCGAGCAGTGGCATGAGGCACAGGGTAGGTCTCCAACCATCCAGTGGTGGCTTCCACCATGGTCAGTACATAGCGCTTGCCCTGGCGGGTTTGAGGCAGTGTGATGTAGTCAATCTGCCAGGCCTCTCCATACTTATATTTGGACCATCGCCCCCCATACCAGAGGGGCTTCACCCGCTTGGCTTGCTTGATGGCAGCACACGTCTCACAGTCATGGATAACTTGAGAAATACTGTCCATGGTTAGATCCACCCCTCGGTCTCGTGCCCACTTATATGTGGCATCTCTGCCCTGATGACCTGAGGCATCATGGGCCCATCGAGCCAGGAACAACTCTCCCTTGTGCTGCCAGTCTAAATCTATCTGCGACACCTCTATCTGTGCAGCCTGATCTACCTGCTCATTGTGTCTGTGTTCCTCATTAGCCCGACTCTTGGGGACATGGGCATCTACGTGACGGACTTTCACAGGCAGCTTCTCCACCCGGGTGGCAATGTCTTTCCATTCATTGGCAGCCCAGATTGGTTTTCCCCTACGTTGCCAGTTAGCCTTTTTCCACCTTTCCAGCCATCCCCACAGAGCATTGGCTACCATCCATGAATCAGTGTAAAGGTAGAGTTTTGGCCACTTCTCTCTTTCAGCAATGTCCAGGGCCAGCTGAACAGCTTTGAGTTCAGCAAGTTGACTCGATCCACCTTCTCCTTCGGTAGCTTGTGCAACCTGTCGTGTGGGGCTCCATACGGCTGCTTTCCACTTCCGGTTCATCCCCACGATGCGGCAGGAACCATCAGTGAAAAGAGCATAGCATGTTTCATCTGCTGGCAGTTGGTTATATGGTGGGGCTTCTTCGGCCCGGGTCACCTGTTCCTGTTCCTCTTCGTCGGCAAGGCCAAAGTCTTCCCCTTCCGGCCAGTTGGTAATTATCTCCAAAATCCCAGGGCGATTCGGGTTTCCAATACGGGCACGTTGTGTGATGAGGGCAATCCATTTACTCCATGTGGCGTCAGTGGCATGGTGGGTTGAGGGAACCTTTCCTTTAAACATCCAGCCCAGCACTGGCAGTCGGGGTGCCAGGAGGAGTTGTGTTTCTGTGCCAACCACCTCTGAGGCTGCTTGGACCCCTTCATAGGCGGCCAAGATCTCCCTCTCCGTCGGAGTGTAGTTGGCCTCGGACCCTCTGTAGCTTCGGCTCCAGAACCCCAGTGGTCGGCCTCGCGTCTCACCAGGCACCTTCTGCCAAAGGCTCCAGGACAGACCATGGTTCCCGGCTGCAGAGTAGAGCACGTTCTTCACATCTGGTCCCGTCCTGACTGGGCCAAGGGCTACTGCATGAGCAATCTCCTGCTTGATCTGGGCAAAGGCTTGCTGCTGCTCAGGGCCCCAGTGGAAATCGTTCTTCTTGCGGGTGACCAGGTAAAGAGGGCTCACAATCTGGCTGTACTCAGGAATGTGCATTCTCCAAAAGCCTATGGCACCTAGGAAGGCTTGTGTTTCCTTCTTGCTGGTTGGTGGAGACATTGCAGTGATCTTATTGATGACCTCACTGGGGATCTGGCGCCGTCCATCTTGCCACTTTACTCCCAGGAACTGGATCTCTTGGACAGGCCCTTTGACTTTGCTCTTTTTAATGGCGAAGCCGGCTCCCAGCAGAATCTCAATGATCTTTTCTCCTTTCTGAAATACTTCCATTGCCGTATCCCCCCACACAATGATGTCATCAATGTACTGCAGATGTTCTGGAGCTCCACCCTTCTCCAGTGTAGCCTGGATCAGCCCATGACAGATGGTGGGGCTGTGTTTCCACCCCTGGGGCAGTCGGTTCCACATGTATTGCACACCCCTCCAGGTGAAAGCGAACTGAGGCCTGCACTCTGCTGCCAGAGGAATGGAGAAGAATGCATTGGCGATGTCAATGGTGGCGTACCACTTTGCTGCCTTGGACTCCAGCTCGTACTGCAGTTCCAGCATGTCTGGCACAGCAGCGCTCAGTGGTGGAGTCACCTCATTCAGTGCACGATAGTCCACTGTCAATCTCCATTCTCCTTCCGATTTACGCACAGGCCAGATGGGGCTGTTGAAGGGTGAGTGGGTTTTGCTGACCACCCCTTGGCTCTCCAGCTCACGGATCATCTTGTGGATGGGGATCACGGCATCTCGATTCGTCCGGTACTGCCGGCGGTGCACTGTTGAGGTAGCAATTGGCACCTGTTGCTCTTTCACCCTGAGGAGTCCCACTGCAAATGGATTTTCTGATAGCCCAGGCAGGGTGTTCAACTGCTTAATGCCCTCTGCTGCCACAGCAGCTATTCCAAAAGCCCACCTGAGTCCCTTTGGGTCTTTGTAATAGCCATTCCTGAGGAAGTCTATGCCTAGGATACATGGTGCCTCTGGGCCAGTCACAATTGGATGTTTCTGCCACTCTTTCCCAGTCAGGCTCACCTCAGCCTCCAGCAGAGTCAATTCCTGAGATCCCCCTGTAACCCCAGCAATTGAAACAGGTTCCTTCCTGACATGTCCTGATGGTATTAATGTACATTGTGAACCAGTGTCAACCAATGCTCTGTGTTCCTGTGGCTCTGATGTGCCAGGCCATCGGATCCACACCGTCCAAAAGATCCGGTTTTCCCGTGCCTCTCCCTGGCTAGAGGCAGGGCCCCTCTAGCCCTGGCTCTCTCCTGGGCATACATACTGGAGGTTCCTTCAAGGGGATCTGACAGATCATCCTCCCTTCTGTAATACCCTGCACCTCCATGGGAGGCTGAGGCTACCCTCACTTTAGTGGAGTTCCCTCTGTTGGTGTTCCCCTCCCTGAGTTGGCGCACCCGTGCTGCCAGGACAGAAGTGGGTTTCCCATCCCACCTTCTCATGTCTTCCCCGTGGTCACGTAGAAAAAAACCACAGGTCAGCACGTGGGGTGTACCCTCTCTCCCTAGCTGGGGGGCGTTGGGCTCTACTTTTGGGGTCCATGACTCTCACTGGTGCTGCACTGATCTTCCTCACCTCTTCCCTTATCTCCTTCATCTCCTCCTTAAACTCCTCTCTGAGGTCCTTAGCCACAGCAGAGACATGAGCCTGCACTGGGCCAGCCATCATACTCTGATAATTCCTGAGCCTGTTGGCAACAGAACCCACTGTCACTTGGTTGGTATCAGCATCAATCATTGCAATAAAGGGGGTATATTGAGATGGGCCCAGGTTTGCCAGATTCCACAACATCTGCCCTGTGCACCTGACCTTGTCAGGGTCATTGTCATGCTGTCCATCCCTCCCAAAGAGCACCTCCAGTACTGCCACTTCTCTCAGCTTTTGGATCCCTTCCTCAAGGGTATTCCAACGTGTTCTCTGGTGGTACTCCTGCATTCTTTCCCTGTGGACAAATCTCTCTCTCACACTCATTAAAAGTCGCTCCCAGAGGGAAAGGAGACCTGTCTCCCTTACAAATACCTGGTCCACACCTGAGTCCTGGGTCAAGGCTCCCAAATTCCTTGCCTCAGTACCATCCAGTTGCACACCTGTACCCATAAGGTCCCAGACCCGCAGTAACCAGGTTGTAAAAGCCTCACGGCCCCGTCGTACAATGTCTTTTCGCAGGTTACGGAGACTCTCGTATGACAGGGACTCGGTGATGATCTCAACTTCTGGCTCCCCTGCTGGTTGTGAGGGGCCCCCTTCCTGACCCTTATTATCTAGGTGCCTTGTTTTCATCTTAGACTTCCTAGTTTCCACAGGGGCAACTGCTGCTGGCTGTGAGTGCCCTTGCAGTTCAGCTGGAACCTGGATAGATGTAACATCTGTGGGTCCCACTGCTGCACCATCAGAGTCTCCCTCTTTAAGGCAGGGGGAGGGTTTCTCACCAGCTGGGGAGAGGTACTCCTTCAGCATCTGGCCCATCTCACGTATCTCCTTTGCTAGCACCCCCACCCATTCTGGGTGGTTCCTTTCTGAGGTGGGCTGTGGAGCAGGGTCAAACTCTGGGGTAATATCCCTAGTCTCTGGGACAAGATCAGGCTCTGGGGTAACCTCCCTAGTCTCTGGGACAGGATCAGGCTCTGGGGTAACATCACTAATCCCTGGGGTAGGTATCAGGGTTGTTATCCAAGTCAATCTCCCCTTATCTCTGAATGTTAGATAGAACAGGTTTAACAGGGATATAAGCAACACTATCCACAATATAATGTCATTAGCATTTAAAGTGGATTGGAACCCCTTGAAGACTGGTGGGGTGAACTTCAAAAACCCTGTGATGGGTTGAGAAAAAATTTCACCTGCTGCCACTTCCTCACAGTAAGTACCATTATTGAAGTAGCCCCAGAAACACACACTTAGAGTGTGATAGCTCTGAATCCATGTGGCCATCTTCCAGAGAAAATTAAAAATCCATGAATTCCTCAACTGATCAACCCACATAATAAACTGGATAATAGCCACAGTAACCTTGGTTATGAAACTCATGTTTAAAAAAGGGCTTGCAAATGGGAGAGATATAGCAGTGACCACATGGAGGCCAATCCAGGGTAAGCTGGACAGCATGGTGTCACCTACCACAAGCTTGGGTAATTTAAGAACTGTTATCCCCTTTTCTACCCCTCTCTCAATGCCCTCAGGCAATGCCCCACGTTGGGCGCCAAAATCTGTCTTGGTTTGAAAGACAGGTATGGTCTAAGGAAAGGCAGGAGCCCCTTTTCTGCGATGCAGAGTGCAACCCCCCTCCCTTTTAATTATTTTAGGTCCAATTCAGACACCTTCAGGCAGGAGATATGGGGATAAGAATAACAGTTCTTTACTGGTATCTAACAAAGCAGAAAAACAACAACAGCTATAAAAATTGGCAACAGAACAGTCTAGCTCTGCTCCAGTCCCTTCTGGCCGCAGGCCGTCTCCCTGTGCTGTTACCGGTGCTGTGGGGGCAGGGCAGGTCCCGCGCAGTTGAAGAGGGCTGGGTGATGGCGGCCGCGGCCCAGGGGAGAGAGGGGATGGGGAAAGTTACTCCCCCCTCACGGTGTCGGTCGTGGTGCTCAGCAGAGTGTCTGGAGGTAGTAGGGTGAGCTGGGAGAGCAGCAGAGCGATGTCCAAAGGCAGGGAGCGTGGATCTCAGCGCTGGGATGGCAGGGGAAGATGCCAGAGCAGAGCCCAGGTTGTCTTCCCACTCCAGGAGCCAAGCGAGAGAGAGAGAGAGAGAGCCCAGCTCCAGACCCCCCTATCCCACCTTTCCTTTTCCGGTTCCCCCCCCGCTCCCCCTCCAGCCACCCCCTACGAGAGAACATTATCTGTCGTTTTAAGGTGTAGCCACAATTACTTAGCATAACAATGGGAGAAATTCCACAGAAAGAAAAGCGAAGCATTCAACCCCCAACAAAAAGAAAAAGCTAAAATGGCTTATATGAGCTTTATGAGGCCAAGGATGCCAAAAAGAGACAAATCCCAGGATAAAAGCTTTGCTACCAAGAAGACTGACATCTCGGCCCTTGGTTGCAATCCAAGGGGCCTTGAGAGGCTGTTGAAAGTTATAATTCCTGAGGATTCTTTTCATTGTGCTTACTATAATAACCCTGGCCATAAGACTTCATGGAGCAGAAGAGAACAAGTCATGCAGGAACAAATTACAAGACAACAAGCAGCACAAAATCCAGCAGTAAAGAAACAAACCATTCCTGATCCCTGTGACAAATGCAATCATTCCATGTGGGTCAAGGATAAGATGGAATCAGTTTTTGTGGCACAGCTACATGTTAGTGCTGCCTGTTATGATCGTAGCAGCTTCTTAGAAATTTGTGTGAAAAGTCCAAAATTATATTGGGTAAGAAGAAATTTGGGATTCAATGGGTGAGCTCCTTATCCTAACAATGATCAACTTTGTCCTAGATATGAAAATTTCTTGTGTTTGAAAAAGATAAGAACAGAAAAGAGACAAAGAAAAAAAATTAGTTGGAAAACAAAAAGAAACAATAAAGGATAGGAAAAAGATCAGAGGGAAAGAGTTAGAGCAGGTGGATGAGCTGTATAAGCAATTAAAACAGCTCTATGGCAACTGGGATTTGCCAACTTCAAACAAAAATTTGTTTGTAGATCTGATGCAAGAAATTGCCACAGAATTGGGATTATCTAAATGTTTTGTTTCTGGAGGACTTAGAATGGCTGAAAGATGGCCATGGAGAGGTGAGGGTTTAGCTCCAGAACAATTTTTAAAATGGAATCATACTCAAATTTCTAAGACATTAAAGCAGCCTGAGGGTTGGGTTCTGAGTCATCAAGTCATTGGAACAGTTTGTATAACTCGGGAAGGGAGAAAATACACTGAAGTGGTGGGATATACTCCTTGCCTATCTACTTTAGTAGTAAATTCAGACAATAACACAAAGACCTGGCGACCCCAGAGTCCTACTGGATATTGGGGAATAGCAAAAGAAATGGATTGTGAGTGGAATAATCAAATTTATTTGTGCTGGCATAGCAGTCCTGGAGCTAATCCTTACCAATCTATAAAAGACTTGAAATCTTATTGGGAACAACCAGAAAACACAGAAAACAGATGGAAGGCCTCTGATGGAATATATTGGATTTGTGGGCAACGAGCATACAGTGAACTACCCCGACAGTGGGAGGGAACTTGTACCTTAGGAGTTCTATGGCCCTCCTTCTTTGTCATACCAAGGTCTAAGGGCAATATACTAGGAACACCACTTTATGAAACCTTAGAAAGAAAGAAAACAGAATTAAACCTCAACTTTCCAATGGCAGGAGGAAACAAAAAATGGAAAGATGAAGAATGGCCTGCAGAAAGAATTATAGCACATTATGAACCTGCTACTTGGGCTCAGGATGGGTCTTGGGGATATAGAACTCCAATTTACCTATTAAATCGGCTGATAAGGCTCCAGGCAGTAGTGGAAGTCATCTCAAACCATAGGGCAGACGCTTTGAAGTTGTTGGCCAAACAGCATTCACAGATGTGAGCATTTGTATATCAAAAGATAATTGCCCTAGATTATCTGTTGGCAGAAGAAGGAGGAGTTTGTGGGAGGTTTAATGAATCTGAGTGCTGTGTGGAAATAGATGATCACAGGGAGGCCATCACAAAACTTGCTGATGAAATTAAAATAGTGGCACATGTACTCAACATTCCCCTCTCTGGGACACGGCAGCTGTGGCAGCCCCAGCGTTCCCCTGTCTGTGACACCACAGCCCTGGCAGCCCCAACCTTCCATCCCTGGAGACGCTCCATGGCAGCTTCCAGTCAACGCAAGGCACCGGCCACGGAGCACCCCCAGCCTGGCCTGATGGGGATTCCTCTGCACACAGCTCGGGCAAGGCCCCCCTGGACACCTTCACTGTGCCACACACAAGTGTCACACACAGCTACAGAGCTCTGCCCACAGCTGCCTGGAGGAGTTGATTAACAAAATTTAAAATTATAAACTGCAATAATCAAACCCATCCGAGAAAACAAACAAATCCAACAAGAACAGCAACAAAAACAAAACCAAAAACCACCAGAGAAGGAGAACATCCCCCCCAATAGACCCATTCCATCCTTCACTTGGTACAGCTGCACGTACACAGGGGCTGAGACTGCAAAAAAAGAAGATTCCTTGAGGACATTTGCAGGAAAAGCAGGTTTAGGACAGGCTCTCAGTTCCGACTGTTCTCAGCAGATTGAAAACGGCCCCTTTGGCACCTGCAGGGCCCTTGCCAATGGCAAGTGCCACACCCTCAGCCCGTGGGGGAGAAAAGGGCTCTGAATTGCCCTCCCTGGCATGTAAACCCTGTTCCCAGGCTGCTTCACACACAGGATTGTTCTGGATGAATCCAGAAAGCTGAGGGTCTGCTCTGGCTCCTCCATGTCCTAAAGCTGCCTGACAGAAGAAATTTAGGGTGGGCTCCAGCAGCACAATCCCTGCTGGCCCAGGGCACAGTGCCAGGAAGGTCTCTGCGTGCCCAGCCTTTGCTCCAGCCAAGAAAAGCTCCCGGCACAGGCTCACCTTTCGTGCTCAGCCAGAACCCCGAGTGCCCCAGCAGCAGGAAACTGACGGCTCTGGGCGGCACCGATGCTGGCAAACGCCAGACCTGGGCACTGCCAGCGTCAACAATCTGCTGGATCTGCAGTGCTGGCACCCACAAATCACCAGATCTGAGCAGTGCTGGTGCTGGAACCGGGGAATTGCCGAGTTTTGGCTTTCTGTGCATGCAAATTGCTGGACTTGGGATGTGCTGGTGTTGGGATGGATAATGATTTGACAGGAAAGTCTCACAGATGTGTATATGTGATAAATGTGATTCGTGCTAATTATATTGTAACTATATTAGCAAAATTGTACTCATATCAATAGAAAATAATTGTTACAAAGCCAAAAAAAAGGAAATGAGTGAGACAAATCTCCAGATGTTGGAAGGGAATAGTAGAAGGATGTTGGTCTGATAAGCAGCATCTAGAAATAGAAAGTTTCGACCTGGGAATAGGCCAAAATGTGATGATTCCAGGCATGGGATTCAATTAGAGTATTATTATGGAAAACATCTGCTCAGTTACATAGGGCGCCTGCACTACCTGCAGGTCACACCTCAGTCATTGATGAAGATGATGAGCCTTCATCAGAAATAAGACCCTCAAAAGGATGAGAGACCCCCTAACCCATTAGTAGAGCATGCACTGTACACAGTGATGTAGATTTTAGGAATAGAAACTAGGAGGAGTTTTCTAGAAACTTCTCTATTAATATGTATTAGCACAGAGTATATAAGTGGGATTTTGGCCTTGATTGTTCAGTACGTGAGGAAGGGCGAGCCCCTCCCCGTAGCCCCAGATGGTTTTGCTTATGCTTTATACAAACCTCAATTAACTAAATTACTAACTGCCAAATTTTGTATATATTCAGATATATGTATCCAATATATTTTGATTGTATTCATTTATATACAATTGTGTTATTAAAAAAATTGTTGCAAAATTTAACCTTGTTGTCTGATAAATTGTACAAACAGAACAACATTCATGACAGATAGAAGCATTTCCAGAGTGATCTTGATGCTGAATGTTTCCTTAGGAGCTCTGGGCACAGAGAAGAATGAGCCCCTTGCTGGCTGGCCCTGTTTGGACAACCTGCTCCTCACCCCCATCATAACTGTGTCATGATATCGCCCACCTTTGACTGACAACCCAAATTCGAAAAAAAAAAATTCTCTTTAAATTAAAAATGTTCTTAAATCTTAAAATGTAATTATATTTTTCTTATTTATAATAGTACTATTCTATATTTTTATAACCAAATTTTTATATTTATAATAAAACTCTATACATTATTAGCAACCAAAAAAATTATTGGCCAATGGTTCTAAGTAACACAATTTCCTTCATTAATTAAATAAACTCTCCGGGTTATTTATTTCTCCCTCTTTATGATAATTTGTAATATTTGTTAATTTGTAATATTTGTAGTCATTTGGTCACCTTTATTATCATCTTTTTCTCCGACCGGGTCCAGGGGGGGCACTTCTGGTCCAGGGAGACATTTCTGGGGCACATTCACGGCAATTTTGGGTCTGGGGGAAGAATTTAGAAGGAAGTTGAGGCTGGGAGGACACTTGGGAGCATCGAGTGGGCACTACCAGAGAACTTAGAGATCCTGAGGGAAAGTCTGGGCTTCGGATGTTACCTGGCTGTTTCAGGGAGGGCCTTGGCGCTCAGGGAGGGGAATCTGGGGCCATTCGGGGTCCGGACGGGCCCTCGGGGGCTCTAACGGGGCTCTCCGGGGCGCCGGGGGTGATGGGAGTTGTAGGCGCGGGTATAATAAGGTTTAATGGAGCCGTGGAGCATCACGGGAGTTGTAGGCGCAGCTGCAGTGTCTCTCAGTGGGGCGCAGGGCATGATGGGAGATGAAGTCATGGTTAGAATGACATTTTACCGGAACCACAGAGCATTGTGGGAGCTGTAGTCCCGGAAGTGGTCCTTACCGGGAGTTTGGGGTTCTGAGAAGGCACTTGGGGAACACATTTGCCTTGAGTGGCAGCTTCAGATCCTCAGGGGGGAACATATACGGGTCGGGAGAACTTGGGGGGAGCCTGGGGAGCTCTAACCGGGCTCTTTAGGGCGCGGAGCAGGGCAGGAGTTTTCGACTCGGGACTGGGTTATGAGGTGCTCTGAGCTCGCGGGGCATGGCAGGAGATGAATTCCCAGAAATAGCTGTAAGGAGCATCTATGGGGTTGGGAGCATTCAGGGGATCTGGGGACATTTTTGGGGAGTCTCGAATGGGCCCTGAGGGGGCAATTAGGGATCCTCCAGGGTCCGAGGGCACGTATGGGACAGATGGGGAGTGGATACCGTGGTTCTGTGGAGCGTGGGGCATGATGGGCGTTGTAGTCCCGGCTCCAATGGGGCTCTATGGGGCCGCGGGGCATGATGGGAGTTAGAGGCAGAAAGGAAAGATGGCGCCGACTGCAGGCACCGCCCCTGAAGCACCGATCCCTGGAGCTGAACCTCCTTGGTGGGGCCTTGGGCTGGCTCACACCTGAGGAGTGTGTCTGTTTGCAGTGGGGAAAATTAGGAGTTTTAGATTGCTTCAAAACTAAAAAAAAGGAAAAAACCCTCTTTGCCTGAGTGCAGCCAGTTCTCAAAGCAAAGCAGGTGCCAGGTGAGTGAGGACAGACAGGATGGGGTTGGGCAATGTGGAGCAAGGTTGTCCACACTGGGTCAGACCTCAAGGCACAGCTTCTGTGAGCAGGCCAGACCTCCTGAGGAGAGACACTGCATCAATATCAACCACAGAATGCTGCAATCACATCTGCTCTAAAGAGAAGAGTAATAACATGTGCTCTTTAAAATAGCAATGGATATTTCTAAGAAGCTCTTTAAAATATTTCTCCATAACTGGAGTAGGAAACCTTCCTCATGAGCTGATTTAGACCAGAGGGAAATCAAGGCAGAGCCATGGTTTGTTAGGAAACCTCTCAAGAGTTCAGTCAGAATTGAACTCCAAAGTTTCCTAAACTTTTAATGGTTCCCACTGAGGGACACAACAGAGAAAGTGTTCCCAGGTTCCAGTTAGACCAGACAACTGGAGAGAGTGATGAAAACTGGGGACAAAGAGAAGCCAAGTCTTGGTGTTCTGGGGTACAGCAGGGTCTGTGCCACCAAGGGCTGGGAGGAGACACCTTGTCCTGAGCCACTGGGGCCTCCTGGTACAGCCCCAGCAAGGCTGGCCACTGTCACCCCTTGTCCTGCCCTCAGCATCCCCCCACATCCCAGTGGCCTCAGGGATCTGCTGGGACGACTCCCTGGGGAGCCTTGGTCAGGAATGGCCCTGGGGGCTCCTTCATGCTCCCAGGGACTGCAGGATTTTCAGAGGACTTTGGGTTTTGCTTTTGCTTTGGAGTCTGTGAGAGCTTTATGCAATCATGGCCTCTAATTATCTGCTTTATTTGGTCTCTTGAGGGCCTTTTTCAGTAAGAACACTCAGTGGGGCTCATTAATGCTTCAAGTTACTCAGAACCCTGCAAGGAATGTTTGAGATCTTTGCACTCCTTGGTTCCCTGAGGCCTTGCAGTGTCACAAAGGCCCCTTGGTTCCATCAGGTTCTGCACTGTCACAATGGAGATTTGGGTCCATGGGGCCCCACAGTGTCACAATGCTCTTTTTAGTTCTATGAGGCCTTGGTTTGTCACAATGGACATTTGGTTCATGAGGTTCTATACTCAACAATGGTCTCTGGAGTTCCAAAGTGTCACAGCAGACCCTTGGTTCCATGAGGTTCATTGGTGTCACCATGGTCTCCTTGGTTCCAGGAGCCATCACAATGTCACAACAGACCCTTGGTTCCATGAGGATCCTGCAGCAGGACTTCCCCTATGGCCCAGCAGAGCTCATCTGTTCTGTCCATCAGCTGGGGCCATCACTCAGGGCATCTTCCCCCTCTCAGGAATTGCTGAGATAACCCAGGCCCGACATCTGTCCTGTCCTGAGTTCTCTCTGGTGCCAGGGGGGTGGAATTCCCAGCTGACCATGAACATCTTGCCTTGAGAGCAGCTGAAGGGAGATGAGCCTTGAATTTCTGAGTGACACACACTTCACTTTACAAACTGTAAAAGTCACACAAAACTTTCACCACGCAGAAATCTTCTGCATAGTCCCTGCAAACAGGTAGGGCTTCTCCCCCAAGTCTGGATGCATCTTTGTGGTTCCTTTTCTGGAAGCTGAGTGAAAGGGCTCCCTGTGTACTCCCTCATCAGTTTGGTGGTAAGTTACATTGACTCCTGATCTCTGCTATTTCTTCACTAGCTGTAATATAGGAAACTTTATTGTGCACTGTGTTTGTATCTACCTGGACTTCTTTTGTTTATCCTGTGCAGTCAGTAGTCCGTTTAAAGTCTCTTGATGAATTTTGAGTCCTTCCAGTAAATAATTTATTTTATATTATATCTAAGCAGGCATTCTAAGGAACTTGAGAGCAAGAGCAATTTGGAATTCAGGTCACCTGAAAAAGAGTTACTGCCAGAAATGTGAGCATAAGGCAGGACTTGTCTAAGCTTTCACTCCATTCAAAACATATTTCAATTAAAAATAAAAAGAGAGAAGCACTTCTTTCCTATTTATTTTTTTTTTCTGTTTATAGATTGGTATCAGCAATCTCCAGTTGATATTGATCCCAAGCACCTCCTAAAGCAGTCTGAACAGATATGAAAATCAAGACTCTTTATGGCTGACAATCAATCACACTCTGTCCCTACCCCCACCCCACCATTTGCCCCATCCAACCCCTGGCACTCAGAGCAGCCTTGTGCAAATCTGAGCACCCTCCCCTCCAGGCTGTGCCTGCAGCTTTCAGCTCCTTGGCACCAACTCCCACCTGCTTTCCTTGGAGAAGGAGCTGCCTGAGACACAGAGGGATGTTCATTTATTGCCAGCAAACAAAACCAAAGGCAGGCACAGCTCCATAAAAAACACAAGTCCAGCCCAAGGAGTGCTGGGCAATGGAGCCACATCCAGGGGTGTCCCCAGGGCTCAGGATTGGGGCCAGGGCAGTGAAATCTCTTTATTGCTGACCTGGACGAGGGCATGGAGGGCACCCTCAGTCAGTGTCCAGGTGAGCCCAAGCTGGGTGGGAGTGTGGCTGTGCTGCAGGGCAGGAAGCTCTGCAGAGGGATCTGGACAGGCTGGAACCATGGGCCCAGGACAATTGGATGAGGTTCACCAAGGCCAAGGGCTGGGACCTGCCCTGGGCTCACAGCCACCCCAAATCCCTGGCTGTGCCCTGCCCCTGATCCCCACAGCCTGTCCTGGTTCCTTCATCCCTGATTGCCAGGGACTTTCTGGGACAAGGGAGCTCTGCTGTGGGGATGGAGGGAGGTGCAAGAGCCACCACTGCAGTGGGAACCACAACTCATCAGGTTTGTGTCCTTTAGGGATCAGCAACTGGTGAGACTCAGAGGCACAGAAGGTTTCTCTTCGTGGCCAACATAAAACAAAGTACCCATGATAAAATTCAATAAACTGCAAAATTCTTTCCTCAGCTCTGTGCAATGTCAAAGCAGTATCTGATGTATCCACCATGCACAAGGTATTTCCATACAGGAACAGTTTTAGACACAGACATTAGAAAGGGTGATTCTGTGATAGATGTAGACACAATTAAGATGTTGACTAATGTGGAATGACCAGAGAACCACTGGAGGAGGAAATCTGGGAGCAATGGCAAGGCCATAGGAGCTGGTCTAAGGAAGAAATGTCCTTAGACATGGCCATTTAAAGAGGAGAGGTGGAAACACCCAAATGAAGAGGGACATGAAATAATAGACAGTGTAGTGGTAACACAGGTACAGGGGAAGATCAGTATTTCTTGTCCTGCCATCAGTACACATCCTGGAAATTTCTATTCTCTTCTGGTGGGAAATTTTTGACATTTTGTGAAGTACTCAAATGCCCCAGCTAATGAGATGTGCTCGTGCACCTTGAAAGCTGCAGGTCCCCTACAGCCCCAGAGGGCTCCTGTCCCATAAACATCTGCTCCAGCCCATTCCAAAATCAGGAGCAGCATCGTCCCAAGATCATCCAGGAGCTGAGGTTGGAAGGGACTTTACAAATTCTGCAGTTTGTGTTCTTTGGGGATCAGGAATTGGTGAGACTCAGAGGCACAGAAAGACTTCTCTTCATGGCCAACATCAAGAATTGTAAACACCATAGAATTTTAAAAACATCAGAAGTCCTCCCTCAGCAATGTGAGATGACTCATCAGCATCTGACATGCCCATAATCCACAAGGGATATCCATACATCAACATTTTTGGATAAAGACAAAGGTAATTGTAAAAGACATGAACACAAGATATTGACTATTGAGTTTTTTGAAGTTATGAAAGACTGAGGAACTCCCTGAAGCTCAAAGTCTGAAGACACTCAACTGAGAGGCTTTGGAATGGCCAGAGTGCAGCAAGAGGATGAAATCTGGGAGCAATGGGGAGGACATAGATCCAGCTGCTCTAGTTAAGAGATGTCCTTAGACATGGCCATTTAAACAGGACAGGTGGAAACTCATGAATGAAGAAGGACATGAAATAATAGAAAGAATATTGGTGACGCAAATAGAGGGAAAGATCAATATTTCTTCTCCCGCCATTGTACAATTCCAGGAAATTCCTGCTCCCTCCTGGCGGGAAAACTTTGACATTTCTTAAAGTACTCAAATGCCCCAGCTAATGAGATGTGCTCGTGCACCTTCCAAGCTGCAGGTCCCCTACAGCCCCAGAGGGCTCCTGTCCCATAAACATCTGCTCCAGCCCATTCCAAAATCAGGAGCAGCATCGTCCAGGGATCATCCAGGAGCTGAGGTTGGAAGGGACCTCAGGGAGTCTGCAGCCCAACCTGTCAGAAACTGGGTCAGACCAAGTGGTTCAAGGCTTGATTTGGTGTGGATTGGAAAATCCCAAAGGCCAGGGATGGGGCAGCATCTCAGAACCTGTCTGAGCCCATGGGAACAAAGGTTTTCCACATGTCCTCTCTGATCTCCCCTCATTCCCCTTCCACCCATTGACTTTTGTCCCCCCCAGCCCCCCCAGTGCAGAGCCTGGCTCTGTGTTCTCCATCAGCTCCTGGGTGGCTCTGCCAGGCTGGCATGAGGAGCCCCTCAGCCTTCCCTGCTCCGGGCTGGACAAGCCCAGCTCCCTCAGCCTCTCCTCACAAAGGGCTCCAGCCCCACCTTGGAGGCCCTTCCCTCACCCTGCTCCAGCCCCAGACATCTTTCCTGCCCTGGGGAACCCAAACCAGGCCCCAGTGACCTGGATAATCCACGTCCTTGATGTCCTGGTCACACAGCCCTGGCCCCTTGTCCCCGTGTCAGGCTCTGGGGTTGATTTGTGGAACATCCTTGGGGGAGGCTGTGGCTCCAGGTGGAGCAGGGGGATCCCGGGGGACAGGGGACCCTGCTGGGCATGAACAGCATTGGACTTGTCTGGGGAAACTGTGAGGGGGGGCTGGGGCAGAGTGACCAACCCAGTGACCTCACACAGCCCTCCTGTGATGTCACACAGTCCCTCCTGTGATGTCACAGCCTCCCCTGTGATGTCAGACTTCTGTCCTGTGATGTCACAGTCAGCTCTGTGATGTCACAGAGACAGCCTGTGATGCTCAATGACCTCACACAGCCCTGCTGGGATGTCACACCACCCCTCCTGTGCTGTCACAGCCTGCTCTGTGATGTTATCATCTTCTCCGGGATGTCCCATCTCTGCCCTGTGATGTCACAGAGACAGCCTATGATGTCGTAGCTGCTCAATGACCTCACATACCCCACTCTGTGATGTCACAGCCCACTCTGTGACCTCATGTTACCAGATGATAAATTGCCCACCCCAGGTGAGCTAACACAATGTTTGTTCTCCAAAACCACTGGCCTCTGGAACCTGCACAATGCCCGTTGTGTGAGAAGGGGAACTGGGAGTTCCCCAGCCTCAGTGTCCTGCCAACTCAGCCAGGCTGAACTGGAACATTGGGGTTAATGACCACCAGGGACCACCAGAGAGACCCCCAGGACAGAATAAGCCATGGGAAAAGGGGAGGGAAAATATGTTCATGATTTTGGGGAAATGATTATCATATGTCTGTTTAGTTCAGGACAATCAATGAATAGGTTTGCAGAGTACAGAATATAAACAGAAATTTCCTGTACTCAGCATGCACGGCTTTGGGAGGAGTTGTCCCCCTGTGTATTCAGCCAAATAAAGAATGCTGCTTTTTAATGCTGTGCTGGTGTTAAGGAGTTTTTAATTTGAACAAATTTTTGGTAACACTCTCACTCCCAAGGAAAGCTCTGTCTCCTGCTGTTCACAAACAGAGAAGGGCTGGTGAGAGATGTGGTGCTCAGAGGCTGCCTGGGGTACAGTGACCATGAAATAATGCAGTTTTCAATATTCTGTGAAACAAGGAGAGGCATCAATAAAACTTCTACACTGGAATTATGGAGGGCACACTTTGGTCTATCCAGGAGCACACTTTGGTCTATCCAGGATACAGTTTTGGAGAGTACCAAATCAGGTACTGATATTTCAAGGGGAACAGTCCTTCTGAACAAAGGGGTCCAGGAAGGATGGACACACTTCAAGAAAGAAATTTAGAAGGAGCAGGAGCAGCCTGTTGCAACAACACATCATCACTAGAGTAAAACTAACCTGTCTCACAACGGTCTAAACCCAGCTCACGTTCACTATCAGTGGGTGAACAATCCAAGGCCTGGTGAATTCTGCTTCACAATGATTGGGAGAGCCGACATGGAAGGATGTTTGCCTAGTGAGAAAAGTGCACAACGGGCAGGGGCGGCCGTGGCAGGCCACGTTTCACCGCCCCCAGGGAACCCATCCACCAAGTGTGGGAGAAGCTGCCACCGACCATGCCACGGGCCAGCGGCTTTTGCCCACCCCACAGGGATCGGCTTCCCTCCAGAAAAGCCGGGGGATGGCAAACAGTGACCAAAAATAAAAAACAAATAAAAAGCACAGGGTGCGTCATAAACCCGTGTTAGCCACGGGGTCACGGGCCAGGGCTGGGGGCGAGGCCCGTGCCTCTCACTCCCCCCAACCCCTCCATCGACATCTCTCGCTCTCCAGCCTCACCCACGACATTCCCGAGGGCTCTGCCGGGTTCCGGCCACCGCCACCGCCGCTGTGATAAATGTGATTCGTGCTAATTAAGTTGTAACTATATTAACAAAACAGTATTTAGATCAATAGAAGACAATTGTTACAGAGTGAGGGGGGAGATGGGTGAGACAGGGCAAAGGACATCTTCCAGATGTTGGGAGTCGAAGAAGAAGGTTGGAAGAAAGTCAAACAAGAATAGGAGAAGGACGTAGGTCTGACAAGCAGCATCTAGAAATAAAAAGTTTCAACCTTGAAATGGGCCAAAATGGGATGATTCCAAGCATGGGACTCAATTAGAGTCATGTAATGGAAAACATCTGCTCAGTCACACAGTGCACCTGTGCTACCTGCAGGTCACACCTTGGTCACTGAGGAAGATGATGAGCCTTCATCGGAAATAAGACCCTCAAAAGGATGAGAGACCCCCTAACCCATTAGTAGAGCATGCACTGTACACTTTGTGATGTAGATTTTAGGAATAGAAACTAGGAGGAGTTTTCTAGAAACTTCTGTAGCCTACAGTATATAAGTGGGATTGTTAGCCTGGATGCTTTGATACGTGAGGAATGGGAGCCACTCCCCGTACCCCCGGTCGGGGGGGCCCCTCCCTGGTCGGTTTTGCTTATGCTTTATATGAACCTCAATTATACTAAATTACTTACTGCCAAATTTTGTATATTCTTAAATATATGCACTTTGATTGTAGTCATCTCCAATACTTTAATTGTCATCACCTATACTTTGATTCTATTCATTTTGTTACTATTAAAAATCTACTATTAAATTTAATTTTGTTGCTTGATAAATTGGAAAAATAGAACATCATTCATAACAATTTGATGCTGAAATCCGGGAACTCCAGTCCCAGTGAAGAGCGGCTGGTTTTGGGAAGGAGCTCCTCACCAGTTGTTAAGGTGGTCCCGAGGCTAGGCCAGACTCTTTTGGAGAAGGAGTTCCAAATTAAAATAAAGCATAAGCCAAAGAAGCTCGCTACAAGGAGCTGTGCCAGAAGAAGGCTCCTGTGGGAATGCCGGCAGAAAGGGAAAGGTGCCCGTAAAACGTCTTGTGCACAAGAGCCCTGTGTGAAAACGGGGCTGTGTGAGCACCACGGGGTTGGGTAAAGGGGGCGGCTGTGTGCTTGTGTGTGAGTGAGAAATGTCTGAGACGGCTGCCTAGCTGAAGTGATCGGGACCTCCTCGTACCGCGGTTCCGTCTCTCCGCGAGGAGAACGGCCGGGAGCGGAGGGAAGCGACTGGGGAGAGCGAGTGAATACCCCGGGAGGGACCGGGAGGGAAAGTCCCAGTCTGAGAATTCCCGGGAGAGAAGGGAATGAACAAGTTAGGTTCAACTATTTGTTGGGAAGATAAAAGGTGGAAGTTTTAGTAAGTGTCCAAGAAGGACTGTGAAGAGTAGTCAGAAAGAGAAGCTAAGGAGGAAAGGATAGAAAAAAGAAGGAATTAGGTGGTTAGGAAACAAGTGGTTGGCAAAAAAGTGAGATAGTGCATATTAAAGGAAGGAGTTGAACCGCAGAACAAGTGAGGGAGAGCCAGGAAGCTGTTGCCGCCAGAGATGGGGCAGAAAAAAAATAAAATCTCTGACCCAGGGGTTGTGAAGTGTGAGAATAGTTCACGAGAACCCGGTGTGCCTGGGAACCGAGAGGGGGTTTCCCAGAAGGGGAGCGAGATTCCTCAGGACAGCCCCCTGGGAATCATGTTACAATACTGGGCTACATGTGAATCCCGGAGAGGAAAAAGTAAGCAGAAAATGATACAGTACTGTATGTTTGAGTGGACAAAAGAAAAGATCCGTGCAGACAATTTATACTGGCCAGAGTTTGGATCATGTGAGGATTGGATTTGTCAGGCTTTAAATCTATATGTGAATTCAAAAGAACCTTTTAACCAGGAGGCAAGTGAATATGCTGCCTTGTGGCTTCCAGAAGGGGAGGGTAAATTTATAGTTCAAAGGCAGGAAAAAGAAGGTTATTCGTTATACCCTTTGCAAACAAAAAGACAGGCAGTAAAAAGGGACCGGCTGGAGCCATGGGACCCGTTAGATCACCTCCCACCCCCATACAGACAGCCTGGCCAGCCTGTCCAGCCCCTGGTCCCTGATGCACCCCCTATTCAGGACGAGCCAGTAGCACACAGAACTAGAGGCAGAAGGGCACAGGAGGAAGAAAGTGACAAAGAGGACGAGGGAGCAGGAAGGGAGGATAGATTATACCCTCTTAGAGAGGTTCCAATGGCAAATCTGGCCCCAGGACAGGGACCTATTGGTTACGTGAATGTTCCCCTGAACACTGGGGATGTTAGGGAATTTAAGAAAGAGATGGGCAGGATGCTAGAAGATCCTATTGGAGTAGCAGAAAGGCTAGATCAGTTTTTGGGACCGAATATTTATGCCTGGGTGGAATTGCAGTCTATTTTAGGAATCCTGTTTACCGTGGAAGAGAGAGAAATGATTAGACAGTCAGGAATACGGGCTTGGAATAGAGATCATCAGGGGCCAGATCAGGGAGATCAGAAATGGCCTATGGCAGATCCAAACTGGAATAATCAGGAGGCAGAACACAGGCAAAATATGAGGGATTTCAGGTGGATGATTATCCAAGGAATTCGGGGAGCAGTGCGCAGGGGACAAAATATAGGAAAAGCTCTGAGTGAGCACCAAGGGAAAGATGAGTCCCCGGCAGAATGGTTAGAGAGATTAAGAAAGGATTTGCAAATGGACTCAGGCATAGACCCCGATACACCAGCAGGGCAGGTTCTGTTAAAAACACAATTTGTAGCCAAGTCCTGGGGGGACATCAGGAAGAAACTGGAGAAATTGGAAGATTGGCAGGATAGGGGGCTTCAGGAGTTGTTAAGGGAGGCACAAAAAGTGTATGTTAGACGAGATGAAGAAAAGCAAAAAACAAAAGCCAGGATCCTAATGGCAGTAGTTAAAGAAACACAAGCAGCCACAAACACAAAAAATCTAGTAGGAGAGGATAAAAAGAAAAGATCAGGACTTCATTCAGAGAACAGTAGACCTATGTGCTACTCTTGTCACAAAAGGGGACATTTACAAAATTCTTGTCCTGTTTCCAGGAGTACAGGTCCTATCTGTTTCTATTGTCACCAAAAAGGACATGTGCTGAAAGTCTGCAAAAAGAGGCAAAAGGATGAAAAGATGTTTAAAGAGGATTAGGGGGGTCAGGGGCTCATTTATTTAATGAGGATCAAAACATCAAAAGAGCCCTTGATAAAATTAAAAGTAGGTCCTCAAGGTGAAGAAATTACATTTCTAGTAGATACAGGGGCTTCTAGGTCCACAGTAAAAAAACTGCCTCAAGATTGTAGAGTTAGCTCCGAGCATGTCCCAGTAGTAGGGGTTAAAGGGGAAGTTTTTCAGGTTCCCGTAATTAAAGATGTACAAATAGAATCTGATATGAAATTCGAGTTGAATGATTTATTACTAATACCAGAGGCAGATAACAACTTATTAGGAAGGGATTTAATCATAGCCCTGGGAATTCAAATAAAGCCCTGTGAAGGACAACTTAAAATTTATTCTTTAACTGAAAAGATAATCAGGAGATTAGTGACACAGTGTGGTATTCCAGAGAAGTGGGAAAGTTAAACATTCAGCCCATAAGCATTGAAATTCAGAATCCAGAAATCCCCATTCGAGTAAAACAATATCCAATATCACTAGAGAGTTGGAGGGGATTGAAAGCAATAATTGAGAATTTGAGTCACCAGGGGATATCAGAACCTTGCATGTCAGCACATAACAGCCCCATTGTGCCGGTAAAGAAGCCTGATGGCAGTTACCGACCAGTTCAGGATCTCAGGGCAGTCAATCAAAGCACCATTACTCGTTTTCCAGTGGTGGCCAATCCATGTACTTTACTAAGCCAATTGGCCCCTCATTATACTTGGTATAATGCAGTGGATTTAACAGATGCTTTTTGGACTTGCCCTCTGGATGAGAGTAGCCAGGACTATTTTGCCTTTGAGTGGGAGGACCCAGACACAGGCAGAAGAGAACAGCTTAGGTGGATGGTAATACCCCAAGGTTTCACTGAGTCACCAAACCTTTTTGGGAGAGCATTAGAAGATCTCTTGAAGTCTTTTGAGTTACCAAAAGGGATTAAGTTGTTACAGTATGTAGATGATTTGTTATTAGCTGGAGAAACTGAAGAAGACACTAGGAAAGGGACTATCCAGCTTTTAAATTTTTTAGGAAAAAATGGGTTAAAAATATCCAGGTCAAAGTTACAATTTGTGGAGTCAGAAGTACGTTATTTAGGTCATTGGATCAGCAGAGGAAGAAAAATTTAGACCCTGAAAGGGTTTCAGGAATTTTAAATATGGGACCCCCAAGGACTAAAAGAGAAATAAGACAGTTTTTGGGTCTTTTGGGCTATTGCAGACAGTGGATAGAGGGATTTAGTGGGAAAGTAAAATTCTTATATGAAAAATTGACTACAAATCACTTGAAATGGAATGAAAAGGATCAAGAAAATTTTGAGCAAGTTAAAGAAGCCCTTCTGCAAGCTCCTGTTTTAAGCCTTCCTGATTTAGACAGGCCATTTCAATTATTTGTTAATACAATTGATCAAACAGCTTATGGAGTATTGACTCAGGATTGGGCAGGAAGCAGAAAGCAGTGGGATATTATTCCAAATTACTTGATCCAGTTAGCAAGGGCTGGCCAACATGTTTACAAGCTCTGGTAGCAACAGCATTGTTAGTAGAAGAGGCCTGAAAAATAACTTTTGGGGCACCACTAGAAGTATACACTCCCCATAACATAAGGGGAATTCTTGCTCAACAGGCTGAAAAATGGTTAACAGACAGTCGAATATTAAAGTATGAGGCTATTTTAATAACCTCTCCAGAATTAGAATTGAAAGTAACAAATGTACAAAGCCCAGGGCAGTTTCTGTATGGGGACCCAGGGGAAAAATTAATACATGATTGCATAGAAGTTATAGAATTACAAACAAAAATACGTCCAGATTTAAGGGAACAGGAACTACGAACAGGAGAAAAATTATTTATTGATGGATCATCTCGAGTAGTAAGTGGGAAAAGAAAATCTGGATATGCCATAATTAGTGGAGAACAATTAGAAGTGAAAGAATCTGGTCCTCTTAACTCATCCTGGTCAGCACAAACCTGTGGACTTTATGCATTACTCCGTGCATTGTTGCTATTAAAAGATCGAGAGGGAACCATATACACGGACTCAAAGTATGCTTATGGGATTGTGCATACCTTTGGAAAAATCTGGAAAGAAAGGGGATTTGTAAACACTCGAGGGAAAGGATTAATACACCAAAGATTAGTCAGTGAAATACTTGAGGCTTTAAAAGGTCCAAAAAAGATAGCAGTTGTACACGTAAAAAGACACCAGAGGGGGAGAGACATTAAAACAAGAGGAAACAATTTGGCAGATGATGAAGCAAAAAGAGCTGCCTTAAGGGAAAACAACAGTGTAATTATGACTTTTAAAGAGACAGGAGCACAAACTGAAACACCATACTTTTCTTTAACAGAGATAGAAGCTATAAAGAAACTAGGGGCAACCATGAAGGAAGAAGAATGGATTCTACCAGATGGTAGAAAAATAGTCCCAAAACCTATAGCCCGACAGATCCTGGACAACTTACATCGAAGAACTCACTGGGGCACAAGAGCACTTTGTGACCACTTTTTAAAATTTTATGGGTGTATAGGAATATTTGAAATTGGAAAACAAATCACACAAGGATGTCTCACATGTCAGAAAGTGAATAAAAAAGTGTTGAGGAGTCCTCCCTCTGGAGGCCATGGGACAGCCTATCGGCCATTCGAAAAGATCCAAGTTGATTTCACTGAATTACCTAAAGTAGGCAGGTGGAAATATCTGCTGGTTATAGTAGATCAGTTGACTCAGTGGGTAGAAGCATTCCCTGCGGCTAGAGCCACAGCTCAAACAGTAGCTAAAATTTTATTGGAGCATATTATTCCACGATTTGGAATAATACAAGTTATTGATTCAGATCAGGGCACTCATTTTACCTCAAGAATAATTAAAAATTTAAGCCAAGCATTAGGAATTGCCTGGGAATACCATACCCCATGGCATCCTGAAAGTTCTGGACGTGTTGAGAGGATGAATCAAACTATTAAACAACAACTAACTAAATTAATGATAGAAACTAAATTACCATGGACCAGATGCCTTCCCTTAGCCCTATTAAATATAAGAACCAAGCCCCACTCTGAAACTGGGATGTCACCATATGAGATGTTACATGGACTGCCTTACCCCCAAGGCATGACAATGGATCCCTCCCTGGTCGGGGACAAAACCATTCAGGGGTATCTTACATCCATCACAAACAATTTAAGGGAATTAAGAGAAAAAGGCATTTTAGCACAAACCACTCCTCTCGATTTTCCAATACATTCCATCAGACCAGGACAATATTGATAAAATGCTGGAAAGGAGAAAGTTTAGAACCTCGGTGGGAGGGACCATTTCTGGTTCTTTTAACCACAGAAGCAGCAGTCCGAACAGCAGAAAAAGGCTGGACTCATGCTTCAAGAGTAAAAGAACCAATACAAAACAAAGGATGGAAAATTATTTCAGCACCAGGAGACCTAAAAATCAAATTAAAAAGGGAATTTGAAGACTGATTAATTGTAATAACTTCATGATTAGGCAGAAAGGAAAACTTGACACCACAAAGCAGTATTAATAAGAAACTGGCATAAAGTCATTGTATTTGGGGATCAAAAGGGAGGTGTGATAGATATATATATATATAAGAGAAAGATATTATTGTATGTTGTTATTGCTTAGAATATCAATTAAAATTGCTTTGAGACACTATATTGTTAAAGTCTAGACATCCTGGATTCGCTGCCAACTGCAACCCCATTAAGTTCAGAAGCTGAGCAGCACCGATGGAAAAGAATCAGATGCCTCCTTGATCAGTGGGAAAATCCCAGACAAATTGAAAAGTTTCTCCGGACTTTCCGACCGCCAACGTTAACCGATTTATTTGAAGAACTGCAACTCAAGAAAAAGAGACTGGTAACACCTATTATTGAGGAGGCCCAAAAACAATTAGAACATTGGCAATGTCGTACTCATGGCTTAGAATGCCGCCCATGGATTCGTATGCTTTGCACTTGCTGTTTTAATTCATGGTGGAGAGTAACTAGGGCAAAAGAAAAAGAGAGACAATTGCTTTGTTTCAGTTGTTCAGAGCGTATGCATGATCAGCTAACAACAGAAAAATTTTTTAGTGACTTCTATGGGAAACCATTAAGACATGAAAACGGGACCTTTTATGCCGCAATTCAACTAATAGAGAATCAGGACCAACTACTCCTTGCCATATTAACTTTTGTGCAGGCTAAAGAACAAGCAATGCAAAATATTATAAATCAGAGTATCATAACTGACAACTGCTGTGGAGAAGAAGTCTATGTGCCACGTAGTAAATATGTCTCACCAGCAAATTGGCATCGCGAGTATATCTATTGGTGGAAAAGAAGCTTTAGAAAACCAAAAAGAAGAATTATTTAATTGAAATAGTGTAATTTTGTTGTGGTTGGCATATCTCCGGAGCTTTACTAAATTGGGGAAAAAAAAAATTTATTAGCTAATCAATCTAGGGAAAGAGATAAGGCAGTGCTGCAGAACTATAAATATTTTGTGCCATCTTTGGAACAGAAAAAGTTAAAATAGATCGTGCGAACCTTATGAGGCCAAGGGTACCAAAGAAAAATAAATCCCAGGATGAAAACTTTGCTACCGAGAAGATGGACATCTCGGCCCTTGGCTGCAACCCAAGGGGCCTTGAGACAGGTAGAAAGTTAAAATTCCTGAGGATTCTTTTCATGGTGCTTACAATAATACCCCTAGCAGCTGGCCAGAACCGTAAGACTGCATGGAATGGAAAAGAACAGGCCATGCAGGAACAAATTACAAGACGACAAACCACTCAAGAAGCAGAAATAAAGACACGAACCCTTCCTGATCCCTGTGACAAATGCAATCAATCCATGTGAGTCAAGAATAAGATGGAATCAGTATTTGTGGCACACCCATATATTAGTGCAGCTTTTTATGATCATAACAGCTTCTTAGAAATTTGTGTAAAAAGTTCAAAATTGTATTGGGTAAGAAAAAATTTGGGATTCAGGGGACGAGCTCCTTACCCTAATGATAATCAACTCGGTCCTAGATACGAACATTTTTTGTGTTTTGAAAAGGATGAAAAAGGAAAAGGGCCAAAGAAAAAACTAATTGGAAACAATGAAGGATAGGGAAATAATCAAAAGGAAAGAGTTAGAAGAACTGGATGAGCTGTATAAACAATTAAAACAGCTCTATGGCAACTGGGATTTGCCAACTTCAAACAAAAATTTGTTTGTAGATCTGATGCAAGAAATTGCCACCGAATTAGGGTTATCTAAATGTTTTGTTTGTGGAGGACTTAGAATGGCTGAAAGATGGCCATGGAGAGGTGAGGGTTTAGCTCCAGAACAATTTTTAAAATGGAATCATACTCAAATTTCTAAGACATTAAAGCAGCCTGAGGGTTGGGTTCTGAGTCATCAAGTAATTGGAACAGTTTGTATAACTCGGGAAGGGAGAAAATACACTGAAGTGGTGGGATATACTCCTTGCCTATCTACTTTAGTAGTAAATTCAGACAATAACACAAAGACCTGGCGACCCAAGAGTCCTACTGGATATTGGGGAATAGCGAAAGAAATGGATTGTGAGTGGAATAATCAAACTGATTTGTGCTGGCATAGCAGTCCTGGAGCTAATCCCTACAAATCTATAAAAGACTTAAAATCTTATTGGGAACAACCAGAAAACACAGAAAACAGATGAAAGGGAGGCCTCTGATGGAATATATTGGATTTGTGGGCATAAGGTGAACTACCCCGAAAGTGGGAAGGAACTTGTACCTTAGGAGTTCTATGACCCTCCTTCTTTGTCCTACCAAGGTCTAAGGGCAATATACTAGGAACACCACTTTATGAAACCTTAGAAAGAAAGAAAACAGAATTAAACCTCAACCTTCCAATGGCAGGAGGAAACCAAAAATGGAAAGATGAAGAATTGCCTGCAGAAAGAATTATAGCACATTATGAACCTGCTACTTGGGCTCAGGATGGATCTTGGGGATATAGAACTCCAATTTGCCTATTAAATCGACTGATAAGGCTCCAGGCAGTAGTGGAAGTCATCTCAAACCATAGGGCAGATGCTTTGAAGTTGTTGGCCAAACAGCATTCACAGATGTGAACATTTGTATATCAAAAGAGAATTGCCCTAGATTATCTGCTGGCAGAAGAAGGAGGAGTTTGTGGGAGGTTTAATGAATCTGAGTGCTGTGTGGAAATAGATGACCACGGGGAAGCCATCACAAAACTTGCTGATGAAATTAAAAGAGTGGCACATGTACCAGTTCAAAAATGGAATTCTATTCTGAAAGCTGATTGGTGGGATAATCTTTTTGGGGGTGTGTGGTGGAAAAAATTGGGATTCATGATATTATGTTCTGGTTTAGGACTATTGTTTCTGCCTTGCCTGATACCTTGTCTAATTAGAGTAATCCACTCACTAATTCCAGGAATGCAACTTACAGCCATGCCCATTGATCTGGAATCAACAGCAAAAAGGAAACTGATTTTCTTGATGGTACTAAAAGCACGATCCACTCACACTCAAGGGAGAGAGATCAAGAAAATGGTGACTGAATGCAAAGAGAATACCCTGGCACGAGAAATGTTAATAAAATTTGAGAAGGAGTGTGAAAAGCTGAACACAGCATGAGAAATGTTAGAAAAATTGGAGGCTAGTATGAAGGAACATAGAGAATACCAGGCAACAACTTTTTAAAGCACGAATCAATATGATCAAAAAGAGAAATGGGGGAATTGTGATAAATGTGATTCATGCTAATTTGTCGGAGAAGGGAGACGCGGACACCAATTCGGTCATCAGCAAAGTCTCGTTTATTGATACGCAGAGTGGCGATTAAATACAGTGCTTAATTAGCTCATGCATAGTGCAAAATCTGAGCTCATCATTGGTCTAGCTGTGCGGCTTAGCTAAGCACTTCGGCATTCATGTTTTTCTCAATTCTGCGTGTCTTCCTTATCTCAAGGACACTGTATCCGTGAGACTGAGGCCCACTTTGCTAGCTTTACTAAGTTGATCTGACTATGGCCTTTTTCTTCCAGCTATTCCTGCACCAGGCTCTCTACACTTCCCCCGTTTTCTTTTTGAGCTAGAAGAGTGGCATGCCAAGCTTTGCTAATAGTCTTTTGAATAAAATTTTGTAAGCATGTTATCAAGCAAGGTAGCAATAAAGCTAAGCACAAGAATATATCTAACACCATAATAGCATACTTAATAACGGTTTGAATCCATCCCCCAAGACCTAGGCTTTTTAACCACTCGTCAATGCCCCAACCATCTTCTTCTTTTAGGTTGTGTAATTTCTGCTGCGTGTTTTGTATCTTTTTGTGGATGGACTCAGAGTGGTTAGATAAATTCATGCAGCACATTCCCTTGAACTTCTTGCAACCATACTGGCAACCTTACTAGGCAGGTTTTAAAAGGATTTTGTACTCCTCCTAGACTTAAGCAGATTGATTCTTGTCTTGTTATGTTAGTGAATGTTACCTATACGTTTTCCCGAGGCGCATGCTGCATTGGAAAAGATTTTGTGTGAGCAAAGTTAGCAAGCATAAGCAGTGTAATGATCATCATTTTGATTTCTTTGGCGGCCTATTCTTTTTACGCCCTGTATTGCTCCCTGTTATCTGCAGTTGTTTTACCTCTTCTATACTTTGATTTAATACCTCCTCTGGGTCTGTACCGGGCTTAATTGGTCCTACCTGAGGCCAAGGCAGGTGTGGGACTTTATGTCTGCATCTTGCAGCGATAATGTGTGAATTTGCATAGATGTGCTGCCTCTTAATCCAGTTGGTAAGTTCCCACCGGGCCCAAGCTAACAGGAGCTGTTCTGGTGTCTCGTATAGGTTTCGTACCTGGGCATATGGCACTCCTGCTTCTTTTTCTAGGGCCCGACCCCAATTTGAATTTCTTAGGTCGTCACTTTGACACCTCCAGCACCACAAATTAAACACTGTTCTCTGTTCCACCCACGAGCAGTCCCCACAGCCCCCGCACTTTAGGGCTACCCAGGCTTCACACCATGACCCCCCACACGCACAACAAGGACGGCTGCTGAGAGGCTGTTCTTCTTGGTGGACGTGGCTCTCAATCCAATCAGCCCAATTCGGTGGTGGCTGCCTTAGCGCCTCACGGGCAGCGCTGTTATAGTGTCCCAAAAAGGTGGGGTTATCCATTCTAGTACCCGTGTTTCCCGCGTTTTCTTTTGTAGCTGTGTGAGTGCACCGAGTAGGTGGTTGGCAGTACTCCAGATGGTAAGATCGATGGGTGAGGAGATATCTTGGCGGGAGACAAACCCCTCATCGATGCAGCGTATAATACCCTTGAGGGCTTCATGTTGTTGCGGGGTCACGGTTACGGGTGCGGTTGGGTCAGTTCCTTTAAGTAGTGGCCTGAGGGAGTCTAGTAAGGAGTTGGGTATCCCAACAATCGGCTTGAGCCATTGCAGATCTCCTAGCAGTCGCTGTGCCTCATTTAGAGTGGTGATCTTTGTTGCAAGCTGGAGCTTCTGTGGCCGTACGATTTGGCCTGTGATAGACCACCCCAAGTACTTCCATGGTGTGGATCGCTGTATTTTTTCTTGAGCTATTATGAGGGATGCCTTTGCTAGGGTGCTTTGAATTTCCTGCATTTGAGTGTCTGTAAATGCTGATTCTTGAGCAAAGAGGATATCATCCATATAATGATAAATAATTGTGTTGGGCCACTGTATCCTCAATGGTTGTAGTGCGGCATCCACATACAGTTGGCACAGGGTAGGCGAGTTTTTCATTCCTTGTGGAAGAACAGTCCATTCATACCGTTTATCAGGTTCTTCTCTGTTTATTGCTGGTAGGGTGAACGCAAATCTTTTAGTATCTTGAGGGTGTAAGGCAATAGTGAAGAAGCAGTCCTTTAGATCAATGATTAGAAGAGGCCAATGCTGTGGGAGCATTGCTGGGTTGGGGAGGCCTGGCTGTAATGCCCCCATTGCCTCCATCTGATTATTTACTGCTCTTAAATCGTGTAGAAGACGATATTTTCCTGACTTCTTTTTGATCACAAAAATTGGCGTGTTCCATGGGCTTGTTGAGAGTTTTAAATGTCCTTGTTGGAATTGTTCTTTTACGAGTTGATGTGCTTGTATTAGACTTTCCCTTTTTAGAGGCCATTGCTTAACCATTACCGGTTCATTGGTAGTCCAGGTGATTGGGATCGGGAAAGTCCAAGCAATGGCAATTACCCCAAAGGGTGCTCGTTGGATAAAACGACCCCCATCTGAGCCAAAATGTCCCTTCCAATCAAGCAATGTACCGATGGTGGTAACGCAACTACGGACAACACAGTCACCAAATCTTGCCCATCTATAGTGACCCTTATTGGAGGAGTTTTTCTGGCAAGGGTGAATCCTCCGACGCCTGTCACGGTATCCGTGGTCTGCAGCGATGGCCAGTTGTGGGGCCATTTTTCTGGTGAGACAATGCTAGTATCTGCCCCAGTGTCTAGGAGTCCCATCATTTCTATTGTCTCTCCTGCATAGGTTAGTTTCACCTCCTTTTTGGGTCTGGTATGGAGATCCATTGTGAGCATAGCAATACCTGATGATCCGAACCCTTGGTCTCCACGTGGGGTTTGTCTTTGTGGTTGAACACCCCGGCTCAACTGTGGAAGTGGAATAAATTGAGCAATACGCTGACCTGCCTCAATTGTCAGAGGAGGAAAAGGAGTATAAACCATTATTTGTATTTCTCCCGTGTAGTCTGCATCGATAACACCTGGTAGCACAAACAGTCCTACAATGGAGCTCGACGAGCGTCCCACTATTAGTCCTCCATAAGCTTGTCCTTTGATATTTATCGGGCTGTAAACTCCAGTTGGGACTTTGACAGGGCGAGCTGTTATCAAGGATGTTTTTACTGCGGCTGCCAGGTCGAGTCCCAGGCTCCCTGTTGTGGCTGGCTGTAGACAGGAGATGGCGCTGATGTCACGGCGGCTACTTGTGTTCGGGCGCGGCTGCCGGGCGCGCTTCGCTGGGAGTTTTCCGACTTGCGGCGACAAGCTGATGTGTTATGCGTGTTGTTCTGGCAGTTTTGGCACCATACTCCTGGGGCACGGCACTCACGTCGGAAGTGGCCTCTTCCTCCGCATCTGTAGCAGCGCGCTGAGGGAGGTCGGTGATCACTCGACGTGGCTGGGGCCGCTGTCCATTTTTCGTCGTCAGCGCTGTTGCAACTCTCCGGCTTCGGCAGCACGTATGGCCCAGGACCACCTTTATGGCTCCTGGGGGTGTCTTCCCTACGTCGTTTGACACCGACCCGGTTGCAGCAGGCCCCAACTCTACTTCACCGACCGTGGCGCGTTCTCCCCCGTTTTCTGAAACCGTTTTCTTTTCAGCGACGGAGGCACGTCGGGGTTCACCATTTGTCGGAGAAGGGAGACGCGGACACCAATTCGGTCATCAGCAAAGTCTCGTTTATTGATACGCAGAGTGGCGATTAAATACAGTGCTTAATTAGCTCATGCATAGTGCAAAATCTGAGCTCATCATTGGTCTAGCTGTGCGGCTTAGCTAAGCACTTCGGCATTCATGTTTTTCTCAATTTTGCGTGCCTTCCTTATCTCAAGGACACTGTATCCGTGAGACTGAGGCCCACTTTGCTAGCTTTACTAAGTTGATCTGACTATGGCCTTTTTCTTCCAGCTATTCCTGCACCAGGCTCTCTACACTAATTAAATTGTAACTATATTAGCAATACTGTATTTAAATCATTAGAAGACAATTGTTACAGAGTGAGGGAGGAGATGGGTGAGACAGGGCAAAGGACATCTTCCAGATGTTGGGAGTCGAAGAAGGAGGTTGGAAGGGAATAGTAGAAGCAGCATCTAGAAATAAAAGTTTTGACCTTGAAATGGGTCAAATTGGGATGATTTCATGCATGGAACTTAATTTTATAGTGGGAACTTATGCTTAGTTATATAACCCAAGCTTAGGGCACCATACAACATTGTGACATAGATTTTTAGGAATAGAAACTAGGAGGAGTTTTCTAGAAACTTCTGTAGCCTACAGTATATAAGTGGGATTGTTAGCCTGGATGCTTTGGTACGAGAGAAAGGGCGAGCCCCTCCCCGTAGCCCTGGTCAGTTTTGCTTATGCTTTATACGAACCTCAATTATACTAAAACACTTACTCTTACATATTACATATCCTGAAATATATGTATTCTATACTTTGATTGTATTCATCTCAAATACTTTGATTGTATAAATTTATAAAAATTACTATCAGAAATTTGCTGCTAAATTTAATCTTGTTGTTTGATAAATTGGATAAATAGAATAACATTCATAACCCTTCCTTCCTTCCTTCCTTCCTTCCTTCCTTCCTTCCTTCCTTCCTTCCTTCCTTCCTTCCTTCCTTCCTTCCTTCCTTCCTTCCTTCCTTCCTTCCTTCCTTCCTTCCTTCCTTCCTTCCTTCCTTCCTTCCTTCCTTCCTTCCTTCCTTCCTTCCTTCCTTCCTTCCTTCCTTCCTTCCTTCCCTTCTTCCCTCCTTACCCTTTCCAACCTTCCACCCTTCCTTCCTTCCACCCTTCCTTCTTTCCACCCTTCCTTCTTTGATCCTCCATCACTGACCAGGATCCCCAAAAAATGCTCCCAGCTGCAAGGCTGACACAGCTCCAGGAGCCTTTGGACACCTCTCCCAGGGATGCACAGCCTCCCCTTGTTGGGCTGTCTGTGCAGGGCAGGGCCCTGGACTCCATGATCCCACCAGGTCCCTCCCAGCTCAGCCCCTCCCGCAATTCTCACCCTTTGGCTCAGCCTTTGTGTCCTTGAGAGGAGCTGGCAGAGCTGTTGGGGCCGGGCCAGGAGCAGGGCACCCCAACATTCCCCTCTCTGGGACACGGCAGCTGTGGCAGCCCCAGCGTTCCCCTGTCTGTGACACCACAGCCCTGGCAGCCCCAACCTTCCATCCCTGGAGACGCTCCATGGCAGCTTCCAGTCAACGCAAGGCACCGGCCACGGAGCACCCCCAGCCTGGCCTGATGGGGATTCCTCTGCACACAGCTCGGGCAAGGCTCCCCTGGACACCTTCACTGTGCCACACACAAGTGTCACACACAGCTACAGAGCTCTGCCCACAGCTGCCACAAGGAGATGATTAAAAAATAAAACAAAAATTTCCCCAAAACTAAATGAAGCCAATAAAACAAACAAATCCAATAAGAAGATCAACAACAACAAAATCAAAAACCAATACAAAAGGAGAACACTCCTCTAATAGACCCATTCCATCCTTCATTCGGTACCCTTCCATGCACACAGAGTCTGAGACTGCAAAAAAAAAGAAGATTCCTTGAGTACATTTGCAGGAAAAGCAGGTTTAGGACAGGCTCTCAGTTCCGACTGTTCTCAGCAGATTGAAAACGGCCCCTTTGGCACCTGCAGGGCCCTTGCAAATGGCAAGTGCCACACCCTCAGCCCGTGGGGGAGAAAAGGGCTCTGAATTGCCCACCCTGGCATGTAAACCCTGTTCCCATGCTGCTTCACACACAGGATTGTTCTGGATGAATCCAGGAAGCTGAGGGTCTGCTCTGGCTCCTCCATGTCCTAAAGCTGCCAGAGAGAAGAAATTGAGGGTGGGCTCCAGCAGCACAATCCCTGCTGGCCCAGGGCACAGTGCCAGGAAGGTCTCTGCGTGCCCAGCCTTTGCTCCAGCCAAGAAAAGCTCCCGGCACAGGCTCACCTTTCGTGCTCAGCCAGAACCCCCGAGTGCCCCAGCAGCAGGAAACTGACGGCTCTGGGCGGCACCGATGCTGGCAAACGCCAGACCTGGGCACTGCCAGCGTCAACAATCTGCTGGATCTGCAGTGCTGGCACCCACAAATCACCAGATCTGAGCAGTGCTGGTGCTGGAGCCGGGGAATTGCTGAGTTTTGGCTTTTTGTGCATGCAAATTGCTGGACTTGGGATGTGCCAGTGTTGGGATGGATAATGATTTGACAGGAAAGTCTCACAGATGTGTATGAATGTGATAAATGTGATTCGTGCTAATTATATTGTAACTATATTAGCAAAATTGTACTGATATCAATAGAAAATAATTGTTACAAAGCCAAAAAAAAGGAAATGAGTGAGATCAAGCAGAGGGCATCGTCCAGATGTTGGAAGGGAATAGTAAAAGGATGTAGGTCTGATAAGCAGCATCTAGAAATGGAAAGATTCAACCTTGAAATGGGCCAAAATGGGATGGTTCCAGGTATGGGATTTAATGAGAGTCTTATTATGGAAAACATCTGCTCAGTTACACAGGGCGCCTGTGCTACCTGCAGGTCACACCTCAGTCATTGATGAAGATGATGAGCCTTCATCAGAAATAAGACCCTCAAAAGGATGAGAGTCCCCCTAACCCATTAGTAGAGCATGTGCCATACACATAGTGATGTAGATTTTAGGAATAGAAACTAGGAGGAGTTTTCTAGAAACTTCTGAATTAATATGTATTAGCACAGAGTATATTAGTGGGATTTTTGGCCTTGAATGTTCAGTACGTGAGGAAGGGCGAGCCCCTCCCTGTACCCATGGCTGGTTTTGCTTATGCTTTATAGGAAACTCAATTACACTAAATTACTAACTGCCAAATTTTGTATATATTCAGATATACACATCCAATATATTTTGATTGTATTCATTTATATACAATTGTTGCTATTAAAAAAATGCTGCAAAATTTAACCTTGTTGTCTGATAAATTGTACAAATTGAACGACATTCATGACAGATAGAAGCATTTCCAGAGTGATCTTGATGCTGAATGTCTCCTTAGGAGCTCTGGGCACAGAGAAGAATGAGCCCCTTGCTGGCTGGCCCTGTTTGGACAACCTGCTCCTCACCCCCATCATAATTGTGTCATGATATCGCCCACCTTTGACTGACAGCCCAAATTAGAAAAAAACCTCATACATTTCTCTTTAAATTAAAAATGTTTTTAAATATTAAAATAGAATTATATTTTTCTTATTTATAATAGTACTATTCTATATTTTTATAACCACATTTTTATATTTATAATAAAACTCTATGCATTATAAGCAACCAAAAAAATTATTGGCCAATGGTTCTAAGTAACACAATTCCCTTCATTAATTAAATAAGCTCTATTGATTATTTATTTCTCCCTCTTTTGGATAATTTGTAATATTTGATAATTTGTAATATTTGTAGTCTTTTGGTCACCTTTATTATAATCTTTTTCTCAGACAGGGTCCAGGGGGCAAACTTTGGGAGACATTTCTGGGGCTGATTCGCAGCAATTTTGGGTCTGGGGGAAGAATTTAGATGGAAGTTGAGGACGGGAGAACACTTGGGAGCATCGAGTGGGCACTACCAGAGAACTTAGAGATCCTGAGGGAAAGTCTGGGCTTCGGATGTTACCTGGCTGTTTCAGGGAGGCCCTTGGAGGTCAGGGAGGGGAATCTGGGGCCATTCGGGGTCCGGACGGGCACTCGGGGGCTCTAACGGGGCTCTCCGGGACGCGGGGGGTGATGGGAGTTGTAGGCGCGGGTATAATAAGGTTTAATGGAGCCGTGGAGCATCACGGGAGTTGTAGGCGCAGCTGCAGCGTCTCTCAGTGGGGCGCGGGGCACGATGGGAGATGAAGTCATGGTTAGAATGACATTTTACCGGAACCACAGAGCATTGTGGGAGCTGTAGTCCCGGAAGTGGTTCTTACTGGGAGTTTGGGGGTCTGAGAAGGCACTTGGGGAACGCATTTGCCTCTGAGTGGCGGCTTCAGATCCTCAGGGGGGAACATATAGAGGTCGGGAGAACTTGGGGTGAGCCTCGGGAGCTCTAACCGGGCTCTTTATGGTGCAGGGCATGGCAGGAGTTTTCGACTCGGGACTGGGTTATGAGGTGCTCTGAGCTCATGGAAGATGGAAGGAGATGAATTCCCAGAAATAGCTGTAGGGGCATCTATGGGGTTGGGAGCATTCAAGGTATCTGGGAACATTTTTGGGGGGTCTCCAATGGGCCCTGAGGGGGCAATTAGGGATCCTCCAGGCATATGGGGGGAGGTTACCAGGGGTTCTGTGGAGCGCGGGGCATGATGGGCGTTGTAGTCCCGGCTCCAATGGGGCTCTATGGGGCCGCGGGGCATGATGGGAGTTAGAGGCAGAAAGGAAAGATGGCGCCGACTGCAGGCACCGCCCCCGAAGCACCGATCCCCGGAGCTGAACCTCCTTGGTGGGACCTTGGGCTGGCTCACACCTGAGGAGTGTGTCTGTTTGCAGTGGGGAAAATTAGGAGTTTTAGATTGCTTCAAAACTAAAAAAAAGGAAAAAACCCTCTTTGCCTGAGTGCAGCCAGTTCTCAAAGCAAAGCAGGTGCCAGGTGAGTGAGGACAGACAGGATTGGGATGGGGAATGTGGAGCAAGGTTGTCCACACTGGGTCAGACCTCAAGGCACAGCTTCTGTGAGCAGGCCAGACCTCCTGAGGACAGACCCTGCATCAATATCAGCCACAAAATGCTGCAATCACATCTCTTCTAAACAGAACAGTAATAAAATACATCCTTTAAAATATAATGTGTATGTCTAAGAATCCCTTTAAAATACTTCTCCATAACTGGAGTAGGAAACCTTCCTCATGAGCTGATCTAGACCAGAGGGAAATCAAGGCAGAGCCATGGTTTGTTAGGAAACCTTTCAAGAATTCAGTCAGAATTGAACTCCAAAGTTTCCTAAACTTTTAATGGTTCCCACTGAGGGACACAACTGAGAAAGTGTCCCCAGGTTCCAGTTAGACCAGACAACTGGAGAGAGTGATGAAAACTGGGGACAAAGAGAAGACAAGTGTTGGTGCTATTATGAATGATGTTCTATTTTTCCATTTTATCAAGCAACAAGATTAAATTTAAGAGTAGATTTTTAATAGTAACAAAATGAATACATTCAAAGTATTAGAGATGACAATGTATTGGAGATGAATACAATCAAAGTCCATATATTTAAGAAGATACAAAATTTGGCAGTAAGTAATTCAGTATAATTGAGGTTCATATAAAGCATAAGCAAAACCAACCAGCGAGGGGCCCCCCTCCGACCAGGGGTACGGGGAGTGGCTCCCATTCCTCACGTACCAAAGCATCCAGGCTAACAACCCCACTTATATACTGTAGGCTACAGAAGTTTCTAGAAAACTCCTCCTTGTTTCTATTCCTAAAATCTACATCACTATGTGTACAGTGCATGCTCTACTAATGGGTTAGGGGGTCTCTCATCCTTTTGAGGGTCTTATTTCCGATGAAGGCTCATCATCTTCCTCAGTGACTGAGGTGTGACCTGCAGGTAGCACAGGTGCACTGTGTGACTGAGCAGATGTTTTCCATTACAAGACTTTAATTGAGTCCCATGCTTGGAATCATCCCATTTTGGCCCATTTCAAGGTTGAAGCTCTATTTCTAGATGCTGCTTATCAGACCTACGTCCTGCTACTATTCTTGTTTGACTTTCTTCCAACCTCCTTCTTTGACTCCCAACATCTGGCAGACGTCCTTTGCCCTGTCTCACCCATCTCCCCCCTCACTCTGTAACAATTGTCTTCTAAATACAATTTTGTTAATATAGTTATAACTTAATTAGCACGAATCACATTTATCACACTGCTGAGCTTTCTGCAAAATCATTCCTTTCTGCAGTGACTCAAACAAATTGCTTAAAAGCTAATCTCGATCCTTGCCCGTCCAATCCCCATTTCCCAGCTGTTCCTTCCTGCTGCTCCTTGTGCTGTCGCTGCCGTGGCCAGCCCGTATCCCAGAGCCGGTGCCTGTCCTGCCGCAGTGTCCAAACGCGGCCCCCCCGGCGGGCAGGGCCGGCAGCTCCACGGGGCCGGGCAGCGGCCGGGGCGTCCCGCAGCCTCCTGGGGGCCGGGGGCCACTGCCGGGCCTGCAATTGCCGGCGGCTGCTGGGCTCAGGCAGCGCCCGGCGCTGAGCCCCGGCTGCCCCACAGCCCCGGCCCGGCCCCGCAGCTCCCCACAGGCCCCCAGCCCGTGCTCCCGGTGCCGCCCCTCTGCGCCCGCTCCTGCCGCTGCCCAGCACAGAGAAACCCCCTGCAATCCTCACCTCCTTGTGTGCCTGTCCTGGCAACCGCGGATACAAACGATCTGGATCAGCTGGCAACTTCTGAGGATAAGAGACTACTGAAAAAAATGCCCATCCTCAGTATTTTTCTCTTCCTCGTCTTTTACATCATCCTTTTTCTTGCCACATAGATTCCTCCTGCTGCTTCTTGCCTGAGCCATATTCCTGCACACTGCCCTTCACCCAATCCCTTCCCAGCACACCAACAGCATCCATCCCCTGTTGTCTAAATCCCTTCTGGACTTCCCTTATTGCCCCCCTGGGGGGTCCATGGCCTTGATTCTCTCTGGGACAATGTGCAAACTCCCTCAACATGCTCCCAAGGGACCCTTCAGAGATATTTTGGGATCATCATCCCTTTTGCCAGGAGCCCTTCCTGGCTTTCCCTTTCTACCCTCCATGGGTGCCCTGCCATGTTTAATCCCCGAAGATCCCACTGTAGTCACTGCTGAGATTTTCAGTGCTCTCTGGCTGCCGACTCTTCCCAGCCCCCCTGATCTGTCACTCGTCTGTCTCCCGGCCCCAGCGCCCCCCGCCAGGGGAATTTGGGGAGGTGGGAGCGGGGAGCGCCAAGGCCGGGCCCCCCCGCGCTGTGGTGGCGGCAGCGGCTGCAGTGGGGAGCGAGTGCGGGCGGGAGCGGCCGAGAGCCCAGCGCTGCCCCAGCCCGAGCTGCCCCAGCTCCATCGCTGCCCCTGCGCTGGGATGCTGTGGGTTTGGGGGGAAGAGGGAGCCGGCAGTGGGTGATGAGCCTGGGGGCAGCAGGAGAAGGGAAGGAGAAGCACGGTTGGAGAACAAAATGGTAAAAGAATGCACGTGGGAGGAGAAGGTGGGATTGTGCAGGAGAAGGAAGAATAGTAGGACGAAGAGGAGTGTGAGGAAGAGTAGGGACACAGGAGGAGGAGGAGGCGGAACAGGAAGCAGCACAAGGTTCAACCACTTTCTGTATCTGCAGCCTCTTCCCCAGCCCCAAGAGCGTTGCACTCCCCACATGCACCAGGTGACCGGGAAGAAAAATCCACTATTTCCAGTGGGGTGAATCTTGGTGTTTCTTAGCTTTATTGGGCTAAATGTCGGTGCTTTTGTTATATTGGGGGGCCTGAATGTTTATATTTTGGAGTGAGTTTTGGCTGAATCTGGATATTTCGGGTAATTTTGACATGTGTCGTGATGTTTGGAGGGGTTTTGGTTTGAATCTTGGTGTTTTGATGGTTCTTACAGACACAAGATGTCCAATGTCTTCCTGAGCTGCACTTGGGCAAGGAAGAGCTCCCCAACCCAAGGCCCTCTCCTCTTGTTTTCTCCCAAACCAGGATATTTTGTTCCCAAGGTGTGGGCAGATGGAGGAGGAGGAAAAGCCCCAGAGTTCCCTCAGGAGGAGGGGCTGCAAACCCATCCTGGGGAGCTGTGAGGAGCAAAGACCCTCCCTGAGCCAGGAAGGCGGCCGGAGATTCAGTCAGAGCTCAGAGGTGGTGGAGAAGGCTCATGGAGGGGAGAAGCCCCACAGGTGCTTGGAATGTGGGAAGGATTTCAGCTACAGCTCCAGCCTGACCCAGCACCAGAGAATGCACAGTGGGGAGAGGCCCTACGAGTGTGGGGAATGTGAGAAGAGCTTTAGGACAATATCTTACCTGTTGCAGCACCAGGTGATCCACACAGGAGAACGGCCCTACACCTGCTTGGAATGTGGAAAGAGCTTTGGGTGGAGCTCCAGCCTGAGAAAACGCCAGTGCATCCACACTGGGGAGAGGCCCTACGAGTGTCCCAGGTGTGGGAAGAGGATTCAGAGCAGCTCCAATCTCCTCAGACATGAGCGGATTCACACAGAGGAGAGGCCCTTCCGCTGCCCCGCCTGCGGGAAGGGCTTCAAGCACAACTCCACCCTCACTGCCCACCGGCGCATCCACACCGGGGAGAGGCCCTACGAGTGTCCTGAGTGTGGGAAGGGCTTCTCCACGAGCTCTCACTTGACCCAGCACCAACGAAGCCACCAATAAAGGAAGCGCTGTGATTGTCCCCAGTGTGGGAAGAGCTTCGTGCTCTGCTCCAGCTCCATCCCTCATGGGAGGATCGGTGTTGGATGATCCCCAGTGAGCCCCGTTGGGCAGAGCCCTGGTGATCCGTGGTCCTGGTGATCCGTGTTGGGTGGGGCGAAGGGGTTGGAGAGATTTCTCTCCCTTCTCCTTGTGCTGCTGTGATGTGGTTGGTAATAAATTCCCTCGCTGTGCCCAGGCTGGGTCTGTTGTTCCCGTGCCGGTGCTCGGGGCGGGATCTCTCCTGTTCCTTCTCTCAACTCCCGGGCCTCTCCTCAGCCAATCAGAGAATGCGATGGAGAAGATTCAGCCAATCAGCGAGAGCAGCTGTGATGACTCACCGGTTGCCGGGCAGACCCGCAGCACCCAGTGTTCCCCACCTGGGCCCCACCCTCCCCGCCCAATCACGATCCCCCCGCGGGGTCCCCCCAAGTCCCTCCCCAGTCCCGCCCCACAATAAACGGGACTGCGGCAAACTGGGAAGATTTATTTGGAACACTGGGAGCAGCTGAGCTGGGGCAGAGTGACTGCGGGGCTGGGGGGGACACACAACACTCCCAAAATCAGCGTGGGGGTGGAGCAGGGGGTTCTGGATGGGCTCGAGGCCACGGGGAGGGGCTGAAGCCGCTGCTGGGACAGGAGCTCTGTGGGCAGAGAAAAGGGGGTGAAACTGAGCCAGGGATCCTCAGGGAGAGCACACACACTCCGGGACCCCCCGTCACCTTCTTGCACAGGTAGAAGCCGAGCCCCAGCGCCAGGAAGACAAAGCCCAACAAGGAGACCCTGATCCCCATCAGCACCTTGCTTTGGGCGGTGTCTGGCGGCGTCTCTGGGGGTCCGCAGGGGTCAGGATCCCCCAAAACCTCTCACAGATACCCAAAGCCCCTCTAATCACATTCTCAATTGCCGCCAGCCAAAGTCAGGTTTCCCTGAAACCTCCTCCAATCTCTTCCCAGCCTATCCAGGATCCACCAGATCCCCTCCTGTCCTTCTCAGGATCCCATAACCCCGTCCCATTTGCCCCCAGCACCCCCAGTCTTTTTCCCAGTCCCTTCCCAGCCCCACCAGGACTCACCAAGACCCTCCCAGTCTCTTTCCAGCACAACCAGCCTCATTCCAACTCCTGCTTTCCAATCCCTGATCTTTTCCCAGCCCCACCCAGTTCACTCAAATCCCTCCCAATTACACCCAGCACCCCCAGACTCCCTCCCAGTGCCCACCAGGACCCCTGGAACCCCATCCCCCCCTCCACAGCATCCTTTAAACTCCTCAGCCCTTCCAGACCCCTGAACCCTACTCCCAGTTTAAACCAGGCTATCTCAAACTCCCTCCCAGTTACTCCCAGTACACCCCACTCCCTCTCCCAGCCCCCTCAGTGCCTCCCCCACTCCCCCCGCACTGTGGGGTCCGGGCCGTGCCCCAGTGCCGGCTCAGGGGGTGCTCCAGGCTGACGTGCTCCACCTGGCAGCTGGAGCTGACCCCGTGCCAGGGGGGGTTTCCAGCTCCTAGTGCTGCTGGAAACTAGGTCGGTGGCCACCACATGCCCTGAGAGCTCCTGCTTGCCCTGGAACCAGCTCAGCTGGATCTCGGCAGGGTAGAAATCCATCCCAGAGCAGAGCAGGCAGCTGGGGCCGGGCTGGGAGTTGGAGGGAACCAGTGAGATGGACTCACTGAGGGGCACTGGGAGAGAGTGGGGATACACTGGGATCAGCTCGGGGGAACTGGGAGAGATGAAAGAGGGCTGGTATGGCACTGAGAGTGACTGGGAAGGAAACTGGAGAGAGTGGGGGAACACTGGGAGAGAGTGGAGTGGATTAGGGCAAAGGGAGAGGGCGGTCGTCTGGGATTGGACTGGAAAAGGACTTGGAAAGATTGGGAAGGACTGGGAAGGCATTGGGAGATGGGGTGGAGGTCTGAGAGTGGGGTTAGAAGGACTGGGAGTGGACTGGGAATGGAATGGCTGTGGACTGAGGAATTGGGAGGGATTCTGGTGACACCGGGAGGGACTGTGAGGCCACTGGGAGAGACTGGGATGGACTGGGAGAGCCTCACTTGGGGTGAGGGGGCAGGAGGCCCCGGGGATGGACACAAGAAGGGCTGACGTGTCTCGGGTGGTTCCCAGGGAGGTTTTCAGGAGTTCCAGGGTCATTCCCAGGGCAGAGCCCGAGGGGACACGCTCTGCCCCACGCTCACCTCTGCGCTCCACGAGGAACGGGCTGGACAACTCGTAGTTGTGCCGGCAGTGCCTGTCCACCACAGCCCGTCTGTACTCCATCCATTGCAGGTCGCTGTTGCAGTACCTGGCAGCCTTCTGTCTCAATGAAGAGATGGAGCTGTCACCCCCGTGTCTGGTTGGTACCACCAGCACAGCCCACACGGCACCAGCACTGGCTGAGCTCCATGTCCAGGAGCAGCCATGGATGCCCACGGTGCGGGCAGGCAGGAGCCAGGCAGGGGCTGCTGTGACCAGCGGCGGGGCCCCGAGGGGCTGGGGGAGCCCGTGCTGAGCATCCCTGGGCAGAGGGCACATCTCCTTCAGTGCCATCATCTGGGCCTGGACCTCCTCCAATGGCATGCCCAGGAAAAGAGGGGAGCCATGGAGAGCATCTCCAGAGACACAGCCTGACCAGCAATGTCAGCAGGCAAAACAAAGGTTTTGCTAAGCAACGGCCCTTTGATGGAGCAAAACATTTACAATCAGGGCAGTCCATTCGTACAGATGGGGGTACACTCTGGGGCTACAGCTAAGGCCATGAGGGCACAGCAGGCTGAGGTCACAGCAGGCTCTGGGGTCCCAGAGGTGCCAGAGCCCCGTGGTTGCACAGCACCACAGCCACCGAGCAGTCAGTCCTTGAGCACAACTGCTGCGGCAGCAGCGGCGGCGGCGGCAGTGGTGCTGACATTGGGACAGCGGTGTCAGGACAGCGGGGGCAGCAAGAGCTGCGGGACTGGCACAGGACAAGGCACCGTGGCCCTTGCTCTGCGACTCTTCCTCCTGCTCCTCCTGGCACTGGCCCTGCCTGCCAGGGCTGCCCAGGCAGCTCCGTGGCGAGCACAGGGAGCAGGTGAGCCGGCGGCCTGGCTCCCCTTTCCCGGGACAGCGCTCCCTTCTCCCCAGGGAGCGTTGGGGATGGTTTTGCAAAGGGCTTTAGGGAGGCTTTCCTCTGTGGGAGGGAAAGAGCGCACAGGGACCCTGGGCTGTTCCGGTTTTCCCTCCAGGGATGTTGCACAGGGCATGGAGAGTGTGCAGAGTGACCAGAGCCAGCCCAGATCTCCCCAGGCCCCTCTGCAGCTTTGGCCAAGTCCATTCACATCTGGCTCACACAGCTTTACCCGAGCCCCTTGCAGTACCCAGTTCCCTAAGGCAGAAGAGCATCCCAGAACACCATGGAAATGGTTCTCATCTGTGCTTCCTTCTAGACTGGGATCGTGACATGGATTATTTTGAAAAACTGCTGAATGACAGGATGAAGATTCTAGAGCATGGTGGAGGCAAGTTCTCAGTGCACCTTTCCTGACAAAATAATTTCTGTCACTGTGGCAAGAGCTCACTCCTCTCATGTTTTCCTTTACATAATCTCAGGGTTGAGGCATTCTGTAAACCATGCCCTGCTCCCTTCTGGAGCCCTGACTAATCCCACAGGATTGCTGCCAGTGGGAGGAAGGAGCATTTAGCTGTCAATGCTCTTCCCGTGTGCAATGCCAGTGTTTCCTTCCGTGTGCTCTGTGCAGCCTCAGAGAAGATCAGAGAGGGAAAGGAAGGGAAGGGCCCAGGACTGTGCCCCAGGGCTGAACCTTGCATGGCTCCTTTGCCGGCCCCAGGCAGCCTGAGGATCTCCTGCAGTGCTGGGAGCTGTTGTGCTCTGCCTTTCTTTGCAGATGAAACTGTTGGGGAAGGTGATCTGGCTTCCCAACCCACGTTCAGGGATGAGCCTCTGGGAGATGGTGAGGGTAGGTCAAGGCCTTTCACCCTGAGGGAGCTGCCAGCTCAGAGCCCAAAGCTCGGCCAGGGGGCATCGCTGCAGGTGCCAGGACAGAGCCGTGCACGTGTGTGCCCTCGCCCTGTGCAATCCCCTCACTGCTCCTGAGGCTCAGGCCTGGCAGCTGTTTGAGAGTGAGGGCCCTGGCTCTGGCTCAGAAGCCCAAATGTTTCTTGAACCTAATCCATGACTTTGCCAAGGATTGCCTTCTGAAGGTGCAGCCTATCCAATGGGGAATAGTTCCATCTGATCCAGCTGTCCCTTTTTCTTTCTCAAGTGATGGACCAAAAGTCTGTGCAGAAGGAGCCCCATTTCAGAGGCAGCAGTCGGCCGGTGCCAGCCTCTATTGCAGGTGGGGAAGTGATGCCAGGCACGGGCACAGGCACAGGAGGTCATTGCTGTGCCAGGCTCAGCCCTGGGCAGGGCTGTGTGGCAGCAGCTCTTCCCCCAGGGCCTGCCCTTGCACGGCCCTGCAGCAGCCAAAGCTGGAGGCGCCTCAGCTTCGAGGCCTCTGGAGCTCGTTCCCAGCTCCTGGGAAACAGGACTCATGCACCAAGGTCCCTCCCGCTGCAGCTGCTCCTGGAGCTGCCCTGAGTGCCCAGAGGCCCAAGGCACAGGAGCAGCCCCGAGCGGGAGCCCTGCTGCGAGCCCAGGGCCACAGCCAGCCCTGGCTCCCGACTGGGCAGGGGCTGCACTGGGTCCTGACAGGGCCTGACTCTGTCCCCTTGGGCTGGGGGAGCTGTCCCGGGGCAGGGAGCCTCGGGGCTGGCAGTGGCTGCTCAGGGATGGGTCGGGCCCAGGGCCCTGGAAGGAGCGACTGCCCAAGCAGCTGTGCTGGCCCCGGGCTCTCCTCCCGGCCTTCTGGGCTTTGTTGGGTGGCACAGCCTGTGCCAAGGGGTGCCAAGGTGCCTGCAGGTACCAGCTCTGCGGGAAACAGAGAACGTCCTGGCCATATCCAGCGATTTGTCTGCTCAGCAGTGGAGCACAGCACAGGCTCACGCTCCACATTGCTCCCACAGAGGCAGCCACCACCTCAACAGGTGTTCCTGATTCCCAGCAGGGCACTGGAAAGGGTTTCTGTCAGGGAACACGCTGCTGGCTAGAGTTAATGGCAGGCCTGGCTATTCCATGGCACGCAGGTGATGGGGACCCCTGTAAGGCTGGCAGATGACTGGGGTCTGTCATGAGGCACACGGGTAGGGTGTGGAGTTTTCCAATAAGATATGTGGGGTTTGGGTTCTTTGTCAGTGGTGCATGTGGCTGGGGTTCCTCCTGAGGTTCTTAGGGGATTTGGGTCCCTTCTATGGCGTACAGGTGACTGGAGAGCTCTGTAAGGTTGGCAGGGGGGTTGAGCTCCTCATGATTTACGTGGCAGTTTAGTGGTTGTTGTCAAAGCCTGCAGAGGAGCTGAGTCCATCCTAAGGTGGACAGGGGCTGGATTCTTTTGTGAGGCACAAAGGGATATTTTGGGTTCTCTGCTAGGTTTTGCAGGGATCCCTCATGAGGCACAAAGGATATTTATGGTCTCTGCAAAGGTGTGCAGGGATCCCTCATGAGGTGTGCAGAGGGGTTAAACTAGGCGTGTTTTTTAAGGCTTCTCAGCACAGCAAAGGGACACTGTGGCTCCAGGCTGTGCAAAGTCGGTGGGAAGCTTCCTGCAAAGCCGGGGCCCGGCCCGGGCCCAGCGGGCGGGCGGAGCCCATCCCTTGGGGGCCGGGCGGGGCCTCTGGAGCGGCCGCGCCCTGGTCGGGCCGGGTCCCGCGGCCGGGCCGGGCCGGGTCAGGGCCCCGGCGGGGAAGGGCCGCGGCCCCGGGCTGCGATGGGGCTGCCGAGCTGCGCCGGAGGCACAACAAGGGCCTGGCTACACCCTGGGCCTGTGCTGCAGCCACACACACATTGACAGCCACGGCCATTGGCCCTGGGCCTGTGCTGCAGCCACACACACATTGACAGCCACGGCCATTGGCCTGGGCCTGTGCTGCAGCCACACACACATTGACAGCCAGGGCTGCTCCCTGGGGCACAGGAGTCACCCGGGGCTATAACTGAGGCCGTGGTTTCTCACACTGAAGGGAGGTTGGCTCTGTTCATTTGGGGGGCACAGCTTAAATCCCAGTTACCTTTGTGAACCCCCTGGGGAGGTGTTGAGGGGCAGAGAGTTCCAGCCCTTCTCATTGGGAAGTGTGGCTGATGATGTGGGACTATTTCTTTTTTTGCCCTCTAAATTTGTGTCCTGGCAGAGGGTTAAGTTTGCTTGCTTTCAGTAGGGCCCTTTTCTTCTTGGTGCTCAGTGGGGCTGCAATGCAGCCAGGGTTGAAGGAGGATCTCTGGCTGCTTGGGCCATGGTTGTGGGACTCCTTGGCTTCATCCTTCTTTTGGCTGTCATTTGTGGTGGTGCTTGTGCAGGCATTTTACAGTAACTGGCTTCAGTTTGTTCATCTTGTCACCAACAATTGGGAATAAACCTCTTGGACAGCACTGTAGTATTAAGAGGCAGGCATGACTTTGTTGAAGTGCTGGATGCACAGGCCATTGGATCACAGGGCCTTCTTGGTGGGGTCTTCGGCACCCTGGTGGTCATTGAAGAAGGAAGCTGATTCTTCTGGCAAAAAGATTGTTTTCCATGTGTGGAAAAGAATCACCATTCATTTTCCCATCCATTTCTATACAAAGTTATAAAGCCAAGTGCATTCATATCTCTCTATCTGTCTTGTTAAAATATTTTTCTGTCAATCTTATTTATGATATATTTCTATGCATGGTATTTTGTTTATTTGGAAATTAGGACACATCTGTTGAGAGCTGGAAAATAATACCATCCATCTTTGATAAAGCAAAGCTTGGGTTTAGGAGCAGACATGAACTGTGATTTCTTTCTTGCTAGACATATGCTGCCTTGTTTAGATTGACTTTGAAGTGAAATCCTGCAAAGGTGGAAAATGACTGGTGGACATGGTTGTAATATCCTTAAAAGCCCTTTTTCAAATTTTAATTCTTTTCTGCTGTTATGGTTGGTAAATACCTTCTTCCTTAAGCTATGTGCTGGCAATATTGGAGGTAGAAGATATAGTTTTATAGTTTTCTTGTCAAATTTTATTGCAGTATCTCCTCTCTAAAACCCCCTCAAAACCACATCAGCAGGCCAGCTACTGAGCACAACTTTCTGCATAGCAGCAGCTCACGTTTCTACAGTGGAAATGGCTTTTTGTACTTCTGCATATGTATCAAACACAACAAATTGAAAATCTGCTAACAGAGGAAAAAGCCTTGTTTAGTGTAGCCTGGACTTTGGGAAGGTGGTTGCTGTTAGATCAATACCCAGCAAACTGCCTACATTTTTTTTTGTGACTGCTCTCTGGTGATTTTGGCCTGGCTTCTTTAGGATGTTCAATTTTCACTTAGAAATGGCACAAGAGCACTCAGTGTGCTCCCGTGGAGCCAGTGCTGTCACAGGACAGATGGAGCTGGGACAAATGGCACATTGATTTTGATCTCAACAAGAAGCCACCAGAGCTCCTCATGACAGCAACTCCACAGACTGGAAATGGATCCATTAAAATGAACTCATCACAAAGCTTTTAACTGAAACTCTGACATATGGAGCTTCTTCAGTTCTGCCTCGGAGGAAGGGAATTTGAAGACAAAGAGGTTTAGCAAGGAGATCCATGCACAGCAAAACTGTCCTCTAGCAAATGAAGTCTTAGGATGTAAACCCTCATCGATATTCTGGTTTTACCCCTGCATTTACCCAAATTCTTGGTCTTAATTCCTGTGCCAGTAGGAAAATATGACAGGGAAGTGTAGATCCTCCTTTTCTTCTTGAGCTGGGCAGCTTGGAACCTCATCTTGTCCCACAAACAGGAACAGACAAACTGCAATTTTGTTATGAAACCCTACTTTGGAAAGTTTGCCCTGTGTTTATTTTTGCCCAGAAGTATCTGAGATTCACTGGAATATTTACAAGCCATAAATAATTGATTTATTGTCGTTTCTATAGTCTTTCATATCTTACAACTTTCTGCTGCACAAGAACCTGGCTCTTGCAGAACTCTTTCCCCATGCATTTCTCCAGGGCTTCTTGCAGATAAGTGTGGGAGTCAGCCTGGCTGGGACACACAGTCAGCCAGGTTTCACCAAGAAAGAACCAGGCATTGAGTTCAAGCCCTGGGAAACATTTGTTAACTTGGGGAAAACCTAACTGTTCTTCCCAAAGTCCTTAGTGTTGTTCTGTTAATTGGTTCCAATTCTGTTCCCCTATTGGTTATTCATTCCCCTTATATGCTCATAGTTCCAGAAAGTTCTCCCCCCAGGGTATCTATTGTCATGGCCACCTTTTTCGTGTCCTCGGAGTTTGTCCCCATACAGCATTCAGTTTCTGGGCGTTGTCCCTGTTTTATTTTCCATTAAAGTTCTTTGGTTTTCGGCCAACTCTGTTGTTCCTGCTCCTTTATTTTGCTACTTAAACCCTCAATATTCCAAACCCATAAGTTTTGGGGCCACCCTCATTGCAACACATGACTGTTTCTTGAGTGTAAAACTTTTGCAATTTGAAACTTGGACATAAAATATTGAAAAGGAAATTTATAAGTACCAAGGGATAGTGTGACAGCATCTTTTCCTATAGAATGTGCAGCACCCCAAGGCCTTCATCAGTGGGGTTGTGGGTGCTTGGAGCGTTGTCCTGTGCCACTCTGGCATGTCATGAAATGGGACTTCACCTGCCACCAGCCCAGGTCACCCTCTGCCACCGCAGCTCCTTGGACCTTGTGTCATCAAAGCAGACACAAAATGTTTCTGCTGCCCCCGTCTTGGCACAATTCCACAGAGAGCTGGAATTTTTCCAAATCTTCTGTCTCCATTGTGCCATATTCCTAAAGAACCAGGAGGCCATTCTGATGAATACAGTGAGTTTCATGCATGGTTGTCAGCTCCACTTCCTGCCTAGAAATCCTGAAATTGCTTCTGAATGCTGCTCCCTTCATCTCTTGGACACCTACTCACACAGAGATGGGAAAAAATCTCCTGGCTGCTGGCTTACAAGTGAGTTGTGCCAAAGATAGAACTCTGTGGGAAATCTCTATCCAGCTCTATCCTTTTAATATATCTGTGTGTGGGTGTGAGCATGGATGTGTCTTGTGTACAAAGGAAGGAGTGTGCAAGCAACGTGGCTGACACTTTCACTCTCTGTGTTCGTTACATACCCATGGGTACAGAGACATTATGGAAACCCTGGCACAGATAAAAGCTTCTGTCCATGGATACAGAGACATCCAAGAGCCCCTGGCACAGACAGACCCTTCTGCCCACGGGTGAGGGAGGGCAGTGGGGGTGAGTGGGCAGCGAGTCCCAAACGGGAACCAGACCCAGCTCCAGCCATGCCAGACCCTACCAAGGCTCAATGCTGGCTCCTCTGGAATGGGAAAGCCCTTCAGCCTTGTCCCTGCCCAGAGGGGCAGTGCTGAGCTGCAGCACAGCTTGTTTTCCCCACAGGCTGCAGGACATGAGAACACAACACTTGCAAACACTGACTGCAAGCCACAGCTCTGGGTGATCCCCATGAACCTCAGCCCTGGGACCACCGTGTGCCCCAAGCTTCAGGGGATGCAGTGGGAGCCTGGCTGGGCTCTGCCCTGGGGCCATCCTGCAGTGACAGCTGCAAACAGGGAGCATTCAGCTGCCACAAACAGCCAAGCCAGGGCTGCAGGGGAGCTGGTCCAGCCCAGACCGCACTGTTGTGTGCTGTGCTCTGGGGCTGGGGCTCCCTGCAGAGGGGACAGGACTGAAGTGCCAGGGGAAACAAAGAAGCTTCAGCTGAAGCCTAACTGAGCTGGGTGGGTGGGCTGGGAGGAGTGGGGAGGCTCAAGGGGAGTCACAGAGCTCATCCTGCTGGAAGGATGAGGAAAAGGGAGTGGGAACTCAGCAGTGAGGAGAGCTGAGGGCTGGAGAGGAGCTCTGAATGACACTAAAATCTCATCAGGCCTCTGAGACATTGCTGCTCTTCAGCCAGTGACAGGATGAGTCCCTAAGCCTGGGGCTTGGTCTTCCTCGTGGTGAGGGGCATCGAGGAAGGCACCAGTGTGATGGAGACTGCGATGGGCTGGGAACTCACTGGGGGAAAGGAGGGAGCAGTTATGAAGTAAAAGGCAGGTGGGGGGGAGAACTGTTCAGAGAAGGGCTGAGCTACAGCTTGAGAAGCTGAAAAATGTCATTTGGGGTAATGACAGATTGATTTCATTTCAGAAGGTATTGAACAAGTTTAATTTTGGGGAGGTGTCATGTTTTCCCCTGCAGGTGTACGCTCTGCAAACTTGAGCTGCGTTGCTGAAATGCTCAAGCAAGTCTCTGCTGCAGGTCACACCATTTCTCCTTTGGCTGATTCCGGCCCGGTGCTGAGCTGCAGCTGAGCCCTGGCAGAGCCCAGAGCAGCCTCAGCATCCACAGAGCCCGGCTGCAAGGAGAGAAACCAGAAACCGCCCGTCAGCTGAAGGCTCCTGTCCCCCTTGTCCCAGCTCCCACCGTGCCCAGGCCATGCTGGCCGTGCCCAGAGCGGTGCCCAAAGCTGCCCATCATTGCTGCCTTGGGCACAGAGCAGGAGGGCAGGACTGTGCCCAGCCTGCAGCCAGCCATGGCACATCCAGCCCCTCAGCAGCTGCCACAGCAGGATGCTCCTGTGCTCGCTGCCATCTCCCAAAAGCTCTTATCTCACCCTGCCAAGGAGACGGGGACCCGCCTCACGCCATCGCTGCTGGAAGAAAAGCTGGTCCCAAACGATGTCCTCAGCCTTCTCCAAGGACACGGCCCATCCACGCTGCAGCTGGGCCCAAGCACTTCCTGATCCACACTGGACCTCACCTAGAACACTTCCTTTAGAGAAACAAATGACAAATGAATGAAAATAGATTACAGACAAAAAGGGGAGACACGAGAAAAGGTAAAAAATCTTATCTCTGTCAGGGGCTGGAGGAAGGCCCAACCTCTACATGCCAGGGAAAAATTCACCCGGGGTGAGGGAAGCCCATGGTTTTTCCCTTTCCCCTGCATTGCCCCCAAAAGTAATGGTGATCTCAAAGCAAGCAAGGGCAGTGGAGCAGCCCAAGCCCTTCCTTGCCTGCAAAGCAAAGCAGCCATGCACAGTTCTGCAGTCCCACCTCTGCTGCTGCCACGGGCTTTGTTTGTGTCAGGCTGGCTGCCCCAGCTCCAGCCCCAGCCCAGGGCACGGTGGGTGCTGGGGGCTGTTGGCAGGGCCAGGAGCCAACTCCCATTTTGTACCCAGCCCAGCCCATCCCCCCAGCCCTGCCAAAAAGCAGCTTGGCAGCCGACGGAAGAATCCGTTTTATCCTCCCCAGCAAAGGGGGAACCTGTGCAATGCCCAAATCTGGGAGCATCCCCCTGGGTCTGGACTCATCTGCAAATTCGCTGTGGAGCCTGGCTTTGAAGAAGATGCCAGAATCCAAGTCCATCATCTTCAGCTTTTCTGTGGCCAGGTGGAGGAAGAGGTTGTCATCCTTGATGTCTTCCTTGCTGTCCCCAGCAGCAGCAGCCCCACCTGGTACAGCTACTCCAGGGGCTCCTTCTCCTTCCCTGGGGGTGAGACCAGGCTGTCAGTGTTCTGCCCAGGGCCCCAGCTGCCAGTGAACCAGGACAAGCCAAACCAGCTCAGATGGGGGCCACCAGTGCTGGGCAGAGCAGCTCAGCTCCAGCACAAGGGCTGTGTGTTCCCATCTGATGACCCCCGTGCAGTGACACAGGCAGGACAAAAAAGTCTGGGGTTCTTTGCTCCTGATTGCCAGGGCATGGGTGGAGCTGTAACTTACCAGGGCCCTGCATCAAAGCGTGCCTGTGGCTCTCTCCCTTCTTCTATGGCTGATGAATATTCTGCATCCAAGGATCACTGATCAGATCTTCTAATGAGGGCCTTTCCGTGTCCAGCATGGATAAACACCTCCTGATCAGACCTTGGCACTCTGGAGAGAGAAACCAGAAACCACTGGTCAGCTGGAGAAGTCTCCAGTCTGCTTTGCCCCACTCTTCCCATGCCCAGGCCATGCAGCATGTGCTCAGAGCTGGGCCTAAACCTTCCCATCAGTTCTTTGTTTTGGAGGAGAGCAGGACATGTGCCACCCCCTCAGCAGCTGCCAGAGCAGGATGCTCACGAGCCTGCTGCTGTCTCCCAGCACTGGTATTCCCCCCGTGCCCAGAGATGAGGATCCACCTTGAGAGAGCCGTTGTGGCAGTGAGAGCTGATGGTCCCAGCTGATGTTCTGGCCCCTCCTGAAAGGGTGCTCCCCACAGACCATCTGGTGCAGCAGGATGCCCAGGGACCAGATGGTAGCTGGCTTGCCGTAGTACCAGCCAAACTTGGTCCATTCCGGGGGGCTGTAGGACAGGGTTCCTATGGAATACAGATACAAGGCCTGACCATGAGAAGTTAAAGCCCACTCAGTGCTGGGCAAAATCCATGCTTTCATCCTCCCTGCCTGCATGGCCCAAAACACATTATGAGGCCACGGCAAACAAGGTGAGCACAGCAGTGCAAGCCCTTTCTCATCTGCACACCAAACCGGCTGGTGCACAGGTTCTGGCCCCCCCTCTCTGCCACCGCCACCCACAAGTGTTTCTGTCGGGCTGGGTGGCCCAGCCCCAGTCCTGGGCAGAGTTGCTGGCAAAGGCTGCCAGCAAGGCTGGAAGCTAGCCCCCCACTTGCCCCAACTCAAAAGCAACTCGGCTGAAGGCTCAGTGCCATGACTGGCAGCAAAAGGGAGAATCCCCACTACCACACCCAGGCTGGGCCAGGAGATGTTGGGCCAGGAGATGCCGGGACCGGGAGCACAGTGCTGTGTGGACTTACCTGCAAAGTGAGTGTAGGCTGTGTCCTGCAGGTAGGTGCCACAGCCGAAGTCAATCAGTTTTGCCTGCCCGGTGGCCAGGTCAACCAGGACATTCTGTGGCTTGATGTCCCTGTGCAGGACCCCGCAGCTGGTGCAGTGCCGCACGGCCTCCAGCACCTGGCGGAACAGCTCCCGCGCCACCTCCTCGGACAGGAACCCCCGTGCCCGGATGAAATGATGAAGGTCCTGGCACCGCTCCGGGCGCTCCAGCACCATCACGATGTTGTTGGGGAGCTCAAGCCACTCCAGCAGCTGGATGACACCAGGGAAGCCGGTGGACACCTTGTCCAGCAGCACGATCTCCAGGGGTGCGCTGGTGCCGTCGGGCTGCGGGAAGACCACGATGCCGTCAGCGGGGCTGATGCCGTGCCAGGGCTCGGGAAGCCCTCATGCAGCCCGGGATGCTCTGCTGGCCCCACGCCCCCTCTCCCTCCAGGGTCCTGGCGGCTTCCACTCTGCCGGGCCTCGGCTTCTCCCGCTGGTCTCGCTCACTCACCAGTTCGCCCCAGTGCCGGACGCGGTTCCGCGGCACCCTTTTGATGGCCACCTGCAAGCCAAGGCCAACAGCGGGCTGAGCTCGCCGCCCGCTCTGCCGAGCCCCATCCTCCTCCTCCTCCTCCTGCGCCCCCTCCTCCTGTGCCCGCCGCCGGCCCCGCCACTCACCGGGGCGCCGTCCGAGAGCCGCGTCGCCGCCCAGACGCTGCCGAAGCCGCCGCGCCCCAGCAGCGAACCCACCCGGTACCGCTGCTTCAGGCCCTGCTGCGCCTTCCCTGCCGGCGAGACGCGGCTGTCAGCGCTCGGCCCGGGGCCAGGAACGGCCCCCGAGTGCCCCTCAGCCGCCCCGGGCCGGGCAGCCCCAGGCGTTGGCTCTTTGGAACGGGACAGCGGCGGCTCGGGGCCGGCGGCCGCGCTGCCGAGCGGCGGAGCTCGGGCCGGGGGAGCCGCAGCGCAGGCGGCGGGAGCGGCCGCGCCGCGTGTGTCCTCCACGGGCCCCGGGAGGAGCCGGGGTCGGGGCCGGGGACGGGGCCGGGGCTGGATCCCACGTTGGGGTCGGGGCCGGGGCCGGGCTCGGGTCAGGGCCAGGTGGAGCCAAAGGGAGGCGATGCCGCTCCAGCCCCAGGCACTGATGCCCGCCCAGCAGCGCCAGAACCAGCACGCCCAGAGCCAGGCGAAGGCGAGAGCACGGCGGGACGCCCGGGTCCGGCGACGGGGACGGGGACGGGGACGGGGACGGGGCAGCCCCGCCCGGGGGCGGGCCAGGGGCATGGCCCGGCCTGGAACTGTGAGAGGGAGACTGGGAGAGGAGGGGGACACAGGGAAAGGGAGTGAGAGAGGGTGCGGGACTGCGGCAGAGGGTGTGGGACAGCGGGAGAGGGACAGGGGAAACAGAGAGTTGATAAAATTGTTTGTTTTGCTGCTGCCGCTGCTGCCGCTGCTGCCGCTGCTGCTGCCGCTGCAACTGAAGCCCTGGGGCCGTTTGTCCCCGTGTCCGTTTTTCCGTTCCCTGCTCACGCCCGTGCCAAGCCCCGCGTGCCCCAGGGGCACCCCCTGAACCTTCTCTTCCCATGGAAAAATCGTCTTTCAAGTGCAGGCATCCACGGCCAAAATTGGGAGTCTGCCTCCAGAATTCCGTATGTCTGCAAGGATAGCTCCCAGACAAAAGCTCCCAGGACTGTGTAGGTTCCCTTGGCTTCCCGAGGGCCAGCTCTCAGTGCCTTTGAAACACTGGGGCTCCCTGCTTTCCTTCCTATGGAAAAGAACTGTCCATCTTGTCCTGATGCCCATGGACAGAACTGGGATTTGGCCTCGCAAATTCCATCTATGCAAGTGTTATAAATGAGAAATAAAAGTCCCGATGTTCAGCAAAATTTAGATTGCTTTTTTTGATATAGACAGAGCAAGCAGCGCGCTGGGGAACATGAGGGGTCACCGCCCACTCCACGCTCCACTGAACCTTGGTTTGCAGCCTCTTCTTAAACTGTGGTTTCTCATTGTAATCAATAATTTTTGGTTTTTTGTTGTCATAAGCAGTGGTGGTTGAATAAACATCCTTACACAAATTCACAAAGCCTTTTGTGATAATCAGTCACAGATTGCCATCTGGTCCTTGCAGATAACCACCAGAGAAGTTCTGGAAGTCTGGTCCTTGACATAGGCAGCATTGATCAGATAAAGGCAGGAAGGGCTATTGGGAAGTCTGATTTTGCAAGCTGGTAGCTGATACAACTTATTTGGAAAACAGAACATATTATAATGTAACATAATACAACATAATATAACATAACAAGGTGATTTTAAACAGAATGATTTTATCATACCGTTTCCTTTATCTAGTGTCCATGCTTCACTTCAGAGCTTAGTATTCTGGTTTATACAAACCCCAATGCTTTTGTGATTAACACGAATCTTTTATCAATTATCACAATTTCCCCACTTCTCTTTTTTTATCCCATTGATTCGTGTTCTGGCTTCAAATTTTGTCAGTACCTCTTGTACTAGATTTAATTCATCTACTGCCATTAATTTGGTTGCCTTCTCAGGGTCTATTGGTATTGTAGCAACTTGCATTCCTTGAACCACCGACTGGATTAGTCGAATGAAGCACGGAACAAGACAAGGGATGATCAGTAGTCCTAATAATGCACATGTTGACATAAACCCTAATTTCTTCCACCAAGCTCCCCCCAACAGGTTATTCCACCAATTATCATTAAGCATAGAGTTCCAGGTTTGTACAGGTACATGGGCTATTCGTTTTATTTCTTCTGCAATTTTAGTAATTACTTCACCACTATCATCAATTTCTAAGCAGCATTCAGAATTATTAAACTTCCCACACACTCCCCCTTCTTCAGCTAACAGATAGTCCAGAGCTAGTCGGTTTTGATAGACTGCTGCTCTATTTTGGGTAAGTTGTTTAGCTATTAATTCCATTGCTCAGGCTGTCCGGTTTGAAGTAATTTCTACTACAGCTTGTAGCCTGATAATTCTATTTAGCATATAAATTGGAGTGCGATAGCCCCAGCTCCCATCTTGAGCCCAGGTAGCTGGTCCATAATATTTAATAATTCGTTCTGAGGGCCATTCATCATCCTTCCAGATTTGTGTTCCCCCTATGACTGTGCTCCTTTTATTTCGATACAAAGTTTCATACAAGGAAACTCTTAACACTCTACTACCCTTTTCCTTTGGTAATGTAAAAAAACCAGGCTGGATAATCCCTAGAGTACATGTCCCTCTCCATCTTTTTGGTAAGGTATTATAAGCTTTTTTCCCACAGATCCAAAATATTCCGTCTGGGGCTTTCCAGCTTAGTTTAACTGATTCAGGTTGTTGCCAATAGGTCCTTACACGTTTTACTTCTTCATATGGGTTGGCTTTATTTTTATTATACCAGCATAGTCCTGTAAATTGTTCTTTATACAATTACCCTTACTTAACTTTCCCCAATATCCTTCTGGAGCTTTGGGCCACCAAGACTGATTGCTTGCATTTGTAATCAGGATAGTTTTACAGGGGGTGTGCCCCACATATTGGGTAAAGTTAGTTCCCTGACGTGTTATACATACCTCTCCTATTACCTCATGACTTAGAACCCAGCCTTCAGGTCTATTGACTCCCCTCGATATTTCTGTTTGATTCCACTGTAACAACTGCTCTGGACCCAATCCCTCCTCCCTCCATGGCCATTGTTCAGTCATCTGCATTCCTCCACAGATCCAACAGTGAGTTAAGTTCAGTTCAGTAGTGATTTCTTTCATTAATTCTACAAATGATTTTTTTCCCCATGTGTGTAAGTCCCGTTCGCTGAGTTGTTTTATTTTCTCATACAAGTTAAAATTTTCCCCATGGTTTGTCCTTGTTCCTTTGAACACTTTAGTTATATTTTTCATCAATTCTTCCTTGTAGTGATCTTGTACTCCTCCCTGATCTGAATATCCCCACATACCTTCTTTTGTGAAGCAGAGGTGTGTCTCTCCTACTGGACAACTTTGGTATGCTGATGGAGCCCACCCTCCTTTTCCCAAATTGGTGGCTACCCAGTAACTTCTTCCCATAATAGTGCAAGTTTCTAAGTTGTGTTTATTATAGCAGGCTGAATTGATATGTGTATGGAAGGCAAGGGTGGATACCGTGCATCCCTGTACCCAATTGTCTGGTGACACTTGGAACAAGCATCAGCACTATTTCCTTTTATCATCATTAGCAATAGGATGACTCCCATGACCATTTTCATCCCTCTGCCTCCCTCAAGGCCTACGGGGTTGCTGCCAGTAGCTGAGGTTTGTTTAATCTTCTCGGCAGCAGGGAATATGTCCTGGGGTCTCCCACTTTGTCTTTCTCTTTTGGTAGTGTTTTTTAATTTTCTCCCAGCTTTTAGCTTTAACATTCCAGTACGAGGTACAGCAGTAACAGCTTGGTATACGTCACCTTTTTTTGGTACTTCTTTGTCAATACCTCGGCTGTGGCTTTTTTTTTTTGTTCCATTTTCAAATAACTCCTACTAGTTATGATCATCAATTTCATTTTCTCTTTGTGCTGATAGGGTATTAAGTACCTTAATAGTTTCCTTACATTTATTTCTTCCACATTGAACACATAATGCAAATGAGGGATACCCACCATAGGAATGACACCACCACAACTCAGTACAATATGGACACCCTTTTTTTTTTTTTATGAACGGGCTACAATCACACCCCTTCTGGTGACTCAAAAGACTGCATTAATTCTTCTAGGGCTTGTCCAAAGAGATTGGGAGATTCTCTAAAGCTCTGAGGCAATACTGTCCAAAGCAGTTGTTGTTTCCTGCCCTTTTCAGGATCTTCCCATTCAAAGGCAAAGTAATCTCTACTACTTTCCTCTAATGGGCATGCCCAGAAGGCATCTTTTAGATCTATTACACTATACCAAGTGTAGTCAGGGGACAACTCTTTTAAGAGAGTGTAGGGGTTTGCTACTACAGGAAATTTGGTAAGAGTTTGCTGATTTATAGCCCTCAAATCCTGTACCAATCTGTAATTCCCGTCTGTCTTTTTGACAGGCAGAATAGGAGTATTATGTGGGGACATACATGGTTCTAAAGCCCCCTGTTGCAAAAGCCTTTCTATGAGAGGCTTAAGGCCCCATCTCCCTTCCAGTGATATTGGATATTGATGAACTCAGATAGGTAAATCGGGATCAGTGATTTTCACCTTGATAGGTTTCATTTTTAACTTCCCTACTTCCCTAGGGGTGTACCACACCTCAGGACATATTTGCTCCTCGTCCTTTTGGGTTAAAGCAAAAATTTTAAGCTGCCCTTGGGATACTTCAATTTTCAAATCCAATGCTATTATTAAATCCCTCCCCAATAAATTATTTTATGCCTCTAGTGATGCCTTTAGTTTTAAGTGTTCCTATTCTCCTTGGATGTGCTTTTCTGATGTGCTAGGGTGATGAAGACAAAACAGTCCTATTCTAGTTAAGAACTCAAGGACAGTTTCTCCAAACTTCAGGCCCTAAGCACAAACAACATGGAAACGTGGAGAGTGGGTTCATGCAAATGAACCAAAACCTATAAAAGTGTAAGATTTTGTGGCCAACCCCTCCTTTGCTTCCATCTTGGAGCCATCCAGGCAGGGGTCACAACTGTAGCACTCATACTGCTAGGGTGTGGCTTTTGGAGGCCTTTCGTGGCCTCTCAATAAATACCCATTTTATTCCCCTGAACTCTGTGTGTAGCCTCTGTTCCAGCTCCTCAAGGCATCAGAGCAGAGCAGCATTTAGAAGCAGTTTCAGGATTTCTAGGCAGGAAGTGGAGCTGACAACCACCTGCATCTGTGCTGCTGTGCTGGGAGTCTCTTCCCTCCACTCTGCTCACAGGCACTGCCCTGCAGAGACAGACAAGGGCTCAGGAAGCACCTGGGGCACACAGGGCACAGCAGGACACTTTATTTTACTTCAATGCACAGTGATCATGGCTCCTTACTGTCTCTGCTTAACACAAGCCCAGTAGATACTGATGTAGCAATACTGTGACTAATGGCATCCCTTTATGGAAAATATTATCAAAAGTTAAAAAAAAAAAAAAAGAAAAAGAAGAAAAGTAGAACACACTAATTGGAATAGCAAAAAAGACACATGGCACAAAGCAGTCTGGGCAGCCTGTAATGAGTTCCATTCTTAATGTTATGCAGAAAGGCACTTTATTGTTTCTGGAAAGCAGACCCCAATGATCCCCGTGGTGCATTTGGTGCTGAGCCCTTGAAGCTCAGGGCCTAAGAGGAGATTGCACAAACCCTTGTAGGAGTCCAATTCAGAAGAACCTTTCAGCTGCTGCACATCCCTGTGCCTTGGGCTGGCCCAGACTTCTTCTGGGGGATGTGTTGTACCACAGCCCTGCCCTGGGAGAGAGATTCCTTTCTCCTTGTTTCCAGTCTGGGTCTCCCCAGCTGCCCTTGGCATTAATTGTTTCTTTCTCTGGATATTCTCTACTATGTCAAAAGGATCCATCATCTCTGAAACTGCCTGTCAATCCCTCTCAGGGCTCTCCTCTGCTCTCCTCAGTCTCCAGTGCCCTGAGCACAGAGCTCCTTTGACCACTATAAAGTGGTCATGTGCTTGAGGCCATGGGCACCTGGACATGAATGACAGTTCTTGTCTGTAGGAAGGAAAGCACAGAAGCCCAGGGTTTTGAAGGCAGATGAGAGGCAGTCACCAGAGGCCAAGGCAAGCCAGACCTGTTGCTCTTAGTCTGGGAGAAATCCTTGCATAGATGGAATTTCGGAGGCCAAATCCCAGTTGTGTCCATGGGCATCAGGACAAGAAGGACAGATCTTTTCCATAGGAAGGAAAGCAGGGAGCCCCAGTGTTTCAAAGGCAATGAGAGCTGGCCCTCGGGAAGCCAAGGGAACCTACACAGTCCTGGGAGCTTTTGTCTGGGAGCTATCCTTGCAGACATACGGAATTCTGGAGGCAGACTCCCAATTTTGGCCGTGGATGCCTGCACTTGAAAGACGATTTTTCCATGGGAAGAGAAGGTTCAGGGGGTGCCCCTGGGGCACGCGGGGCTTGGCACGGGCGTGAGCAGGGAACGGAAAAACGGACACGGGGACAAACGGCCCCAGGGCTTCAGTTGCAGCGGCAGCAGCAGCGGCAGCAGCGGCAGCAGCGGCAGCAGCAAAACAAACAATTTTATCAACTCTCTGTTTCCCCTGTCCCTCTCCCGCTGTCCCACACCCTCTGCCGCAGTCCCGCACCCTCTCTCACTCCCTTTCCCTGTGTCCCCCTCCTCTCCCAGTCTCCCTCTCACAGTTCCAGGCCGGGCCATGCCCCTGGCCCGCCCCCGGGCGGGGCTGCCCCGTCCCCGTCCCCGTCCCCGTCCCCGTCGCCGGACCCGGGCGTCCCGCCGTGCTCTCGCCTTCGCCTGGCTCTGGGCGTGCTGGTTCTGGCGCTGCTGGGCGGGCATCAGTGCCTGGGGCTGGAGCGGCATCGCCTCCCTTTGGCTCCACCTGGCCCTGACCCGAGCCCGGCCCCGGCCCCGACCCCAACGTGGGATCCAGCCCCGGCCCCGGCCCCGGCCCCGACCCCGGCTCCTCCCGGGGCCCGTGGAGGACACACGCGGCGCGGCCGCTCCCGCCGCCTGCGCTGCGGCTCCCCCGGCCCGAGCTCCGCCGCTCGGCAGCGCGGCCGCCGGCCCCGAGCCGCCGCTGGCCCGTTCCAAAGAGCCAACGCCTGGGGCTGCCCGGCCCGGGGCGGCTGAGGGGCGCTCGGGGGCCGTTCCTGGCCCCGGGCCGAGCGCTGACAGCCGCGTCTCGCCGGCAGGGAAGGCGCAGCAGGGCCTGAAGCAGCGGTACCGGGTGGGTTCGCTGCTGGGGCGCGGCGGCTTCGGCAGCGTCTGGGCGGCGACGCGGCTCTCGGACGGCGCCCCGGTGAGTGGCGGGGCCGGCGGCGGGCACAGGAGGAGGGGGCGCAGGAGGAGGAGGAGGAGGATGGGGCTCGGCAGAGCGGGCGGCGAGCTCAGCCCGCTGTTGGCCTTGGCTTGCAGGTGGCCATCAAAAGGGTGCCGCGGAACCGCGTCCGGCACTGGGGCGAACTGGTGAGTGAGCGAGACCAGCGGGAGAAGCCGAGGCCCGGCAGAGTGGAAGCCGCCAGGACCCTGGAGGGAGAGGGGGCGTGGGGCCAGCAGAGCATCCCGGGCTGCATGAGGGCTTCCCGAGCCCTGGCACGGCATCAGCCCCGCTGACGGCATCGTGGTCTTCCCGCAGCCCGACGGCACCAGCGCACCCCTGGAGATCGTGCTGCTGGACAAGGTGTCCACCGGCTTCCCTGGTGTCATCCAGCTGCTGGAGTGGCTTGAGCTCCCCAACAACATCGTGATGGTGCTGGAGCGCCCGGAGCGGTGCCAGGACCTTCATCATTTCATCCGGGCACGGGGGTTCCTGTCCGAGGAGGTGGCGCGGGAGCTGTTCCGCCAGGTGCTGGAGGCCGTGCGGCACTGCACCAGCTGCGGGGTCCTGCACAGGGACATCAAGCCACAGAATGTCCTGGTTGACCTGGCCACCGGGCAGGCAAAACTGATTGACTTCGGCTGTGGCACCTACCTGCAGGACACAGCCTACACTCACTTTGCAGGTAAGTCCACACAGCACTGTGCTCCCGGTCCCGGCATCTCCTGGCCCAACATCTCCTGGCCCAGCCTGGGTGTGGTAGTGGGGATTCTCCCTTTTGCTGCCAGTCATGGCACTGAGCCTTCAGCCGAGTTGCTTTTGAGTTGGGGCAAGTGGGGGGCTAGCTTCCAGCCTTGCTGGCAGCCTTTGCCAGCAACTCTGCCCAGGACTGGGGCTGGGCCACCCAGCCCGACAGAAACACTTGTGGGTGGCGGTGGCAGAGAGGGGGGGCCAGAACCTGTGCACCAGCCGGTTTGGTGTGCAGATGAGAAAGGGCTTGCACTGCTGTGCTCACCTTGTTTGCCGTGGCCTCATAATGTGTTTTGGGCCATGCAGGCAGGGAGGATGAAAGCATGGATTTTGCCCAGCACTGAGTGGGCTTTAACTTCTCATGGTCAGGCCTTGTATCTGTATTCCATAGGAACCCTGTCCTACAGCCCCCCGGAATGGACCAAGTTTGGCTGGTACTACGGCAAGCCAGCTACCATCTGGTCCCTGGGCATCCTGCTGCACCAGATGGTCTGTGGGGAGCACCCTTTCAGGAGGGGCCAGAACATCAGCTGGGACCATCAGCTCTCACTGCCACAACGGCTCTCTCAAGGTGGATCCTCATCTCTGGGCACGGGGGGAATACCAGTGCTGGGAGACAGCAGCAGGCTCGTGAGCATCCTGCTCTGGCAGCTGCTGAGGGGGTGGCACATGTCCTGCTCTCCTCCAAAACAAAGAACTGATGGGAAGGTTTAGGCCCAGCTCTGAGCACATGCTGCATGGCCTGGGCATGGGAAGAGTGGGGCAAAGCAGACTGGAGACTTCTCCAGCTGACCAGTGGTTTCTGGTTTCTCTCTCCAGAGTGCCAAGGTCTGATCAGGAGGTGTTTATCCATGCTGGACACGGAAAGGCCCTCATTAGAAGATCTGATCAGTGATCCTTGGATGCAGAATATTCATCAGCCATAGAAGAAGGGAGAGAGCCACAGGCACGCTTTGATGCAGGGCCCTGGTAAGTTACAGCTCCACCCATGCCCTGGCAATCAGGAGCAAAGAACCCCAGACTTTTTTGTCCTGCCTGTGTCACTGCACGGGGGTCATCAGATGGGAACACACAGCCCTTGTGCTGGAGCTGAGCTGCTCTGCCCAGCACTGGTAGCCCCCATCTGAGCTGGTTTGGCTTGTCCTGGTTCACTGGCAGCTGGGGCCCTGGGCAGAACACTGACAGCCTGGTCTCACCCCCAGGGAAGGAGAAGGAGCCCCTGGAGTAGCTGTACCAGGTGGGGCTGCTGCTGCTGGGGACAGCAAGGAAGACATCAAGGATGACAACCTCTTCCTCCACCTGGCCACAGAAAAGCTGAAGATGATGGACTTGGATTCTGGCATCTTCTTCAAAGCCAGGCTCCACAGCGAATTTGCAGATGAGTCCAGACCCAGGGGGATGCTCCCAGATTTGGGCATTGCACAGGTTCCCCCTTTGCTGGGGAGGATAAAACGGATTCTTCCGTCGGCTGCCAAGCTGCTTTTTGGCAGGGCTGGGGGGATGGGCTGGGCTGGGTACAAAATGGGAGTTGGCTCCTGGCCCTGCCAACAGCCCCCAGCACCCACCGTGCCCTGGGCTGGGGCTGGAGCTGGGGCAGCCAGCCTGACACAAACAAAGCCCGTGGCAGCAGCAGAGGTGGGACTGCAGAACTGTGCATGGCTGCTTTGCTTTGCAGGCAAGGAAGGGCTTGGGCTGCTCCACTGCCCTTGCTTGCTTTGAGATCACCATTACTTTTGGGGGCAATGCAGGGGAAAGGGAAAAACCATGGGCTTCCCTCACCCCGGGTGAATTTTTCCCTGGCATGTAGAGGTTGGGCCTTCCTCCAGCCCCTGACAGAGATAAGATTTTTTACCTTTTCTCGTGTCTCCCCTTTTTGTCTGTAATCTATTTTCATTCATTTGTCATTTGTTTCTCTAAAGGAAGTGTTCTAGGTGAGGTCCAGTGTGGATCAGGAAGTGCTTGGGCCCAGCTGCAGCGTGGATGGGCCGTGTCCTTGGAGAAGGCTGAGGACATCGTTTGGGACCAGCTTTTCTTCCAGCAGCGATGGCGTGAGGCGGGTCCCCGTCTCCTTGGCAGGGTGAGATAAGAGCTTTTGGGAGATGGCAGCGAGCACAGGAACATCCTGCTGTGGCAGCTGCTGAGGGGCTGGATGTGCCATGGCTGGCTGCAGGCTGGGCACAGTCCTGCCCTCCTGCTCTGTGCCCAAGGCAGCAATGATGGGCAGCTTTGGGCACCGCTCTGGGCACGGCCAGCATGGCCTGGGCACGGCGGGAGCTGGGACAAGGGGGACAGGAGCCTTCAGCTGACGGGCGGTTTCTGGTTTCTCTCCTTGCAGCCGGGCTCTGTGGATGCTGAGGCTGCTCTGGGCTCTGCCAGGGCTCAGCTGCAGCTCAGCACCGGGCCGGAATCAGCCAAAGGAGAAATGGTGTGACCTGCAGCAGAGACTTGCTTGAGCATTTTGGCAACGCAGCTCAAGTTTGCAGAGAGTACACCTGCAGGGGAAAACATGACACCCCCTAAAAATTAAACTTGTTCAATACCTTCTGAAATGAAATCAATCTGGGATGACCCCAAGTGACATTTTTCAGCCTGCTCGAGCTGTAGCTCAGCCCTTCTCTGAACAGTTCTCCCCCCCACCTGCCCTTTATTTCACAACTGCTCCCTCCTTTCCCCCAGTGAGTTCCCAGCCCATCGCAGTCTCCATCACACTGCTGCCTTCCTCGATGCCCCTCACCACGAGGAAGACCAAGCCCCAGGCTTAGGGACTCATCCTGTCACTGGCTGAAGAGCAGCAATGTCTCAGAGGCCTGATGAGATTTTAGTGTCATTCAGAGCTGCTCTCCAGCCCTCAGCTCTCCTCACTGCTGAGTTCCCACTCCCTTTTCCTCATCCTTCCAGCAGGATGAACTCTGTGACTCCCCTTGAGCCTCCCCACTCCTCCCAGCCCACCCACCCAGCTCAGTTAGGTTAAGCTGAAGCTTCTTTGTTTCTTCTGGCACTTCAGTCCAGTCCCCTCTGCAGGGAGCCCCAGCCCCAGAGCACAGCACACAACAGTGCAGTCTGGGCTGGACCAGCTCCCCTCCAGCCCTGGCTTGGCTGTTTGTGGCAGCTGAATGCTCCCTGTTTGCAGCTGTCACTGCAGGATGGCCCCAGGGCAGAGCCCAGCCAGGCTCCCACTGCATCCCCTGAAGCTTGGGGCACACGGTGGCCCCAGGGCTGAGGTTCATGGGGAGCACCCAGAGCTGTGGCTTGCAGTCAGTGTTTGCAAGTGTTGTGTTCTCATGTCCTGCAGCCTGTGGGGAAAACAAGCTGTGCTGCAGCTCAGCACTGCCTTGGTAGGGTCTGGCATGGCTGGAGCTGGTTCTGGTTCCCGTTTGGGACTCACTGCCCACTCACCCCCACTGCCCTCCCTCACCCGTGGGCAGAAGGGTCTGTCTGTGCCAGGGGCTCTTGGATGTCTCTGTATCCATGGACAGGAGGGTCTGTCTGTGCCAGGGGCTCTTGGATGTCTCTGTATCCATGGACAGAAGGTTTTATCTGTGCCAAAGTTTCCATAATGATTTTGTACCCATGAGTATGGAACAAACACAGAGACTGAAAGTGTCAGCCACGTTGCCAATGGCCAATGGCCGTGGCTGTCAATGTGTGTGTGGCTGCAGCACAGGCCCAGGGCCAATGGCCGTGGCTGTCAATGTGTGTGTGGCTGCAGCACAGGCCCAGGCCAATGGCCGTGGCTGTCAATGTGTGTGTGGCTGCAGCACAGGCCCAGGGTGTAGCCAGGCCCTTGTTGTGCCTCCGGCGCAGCTCGGCAGCCCCATCGCAGCCCGGGGCCGCGGCCCTTCCCCGCCGGGGCCCTGACCCGGCCCGGCCCGGCCGCGGGACCCGGCCCGACCAGGGCGCAGCCGCTCCAGAGGCCCCGCCCGGCCCCCAAGGGATGGGCTCCGCCCGCCCGCTGGGCCCGGGCCGGGCCCCGGCTTTGCAGGAAGCTTCCCGCCGACTTTGCACAGCCTGGAGCCACAGTGTCCCTTTGCTGTGCTGAGAAGCCTTAAAAAAAACGGCTAGTTTAACCCCTCTGCACACCTCATGAGGGATCCCTGCACACCTTAGCAGAGACCATAAATATCCTTTGTGCCTCATGAGGGATCCCTGCAAAACCCAGCAGAGAGCCCAAAATATCCCTTTGTGCCTCATAAAAGAACCCATCCCGTCCACCTTAGGATGGACTCAGCTCCTCTGCAGGCCTTGACGGCAACCACTAAACTGCCACGTAAATCATGAGGAGCTCAACCCCCCTGCCAACCTTACAGAGCTCTCCAGTCACCTGTACGCCATAGAAGGGACCCAAATCCCCTAAGAACCTCAGGAGGAACCCCAGCCACATGCACCACTGACAAAGAACCCAAACCCCACATATCTGCCCAGGGCTGAGCCTGGCACAGCAATGACCTCCTGTGCCTGTGCCCGTGCCTGGCATCACTTCCCCACCTGCAATAGAGGCTGGCACCGGCCCACTGCTGCCTCTGAAATGGGGCTCCTTCTGCACAGACTTTTGGTCCATCACTTGAGAAAGAAAAAGGGACAGCTGGATCAGATGGAACTATTCCCCATTGGATAGGCTGCACCTTCAGAAGGCAATCCTTGGCAAAGTCATGGATTAGGTTCAAGAAACATTTGGGCTTCTGAGCCAGAGCCAGGGCCCTCACTCTCAAACAGCTGCCAGGCCTGAGCCTCAGGAGCAGTGAGGGGATTGCACAGGGCGAGGGCACACACGTGCACGGCTCTGTCCTGGCACCTGCAGCGATGCCCCCTGGCCGAGCTTTGGGCTCTGAGCTGGCAGCTCCCTCAGGGTGAAAGGCCTTGACCTACCCTCACCATCTCCCAGAGACTCATCCCTGAACGTGGGTTGGGAAGCCAGATCACCTTCCCCAACAGGTTCATCTGCAAAGAAAGGCAGAGCACAACAGCTCCCAGCACTGCAGGAGATCCTCAGGCTGCCTGGGGCCGGCAAAGGAGCCATGCAAGGTTCAGCCCTGGGGCACAGTCCTGGGCCCTTCCCTTCCTTTCCCTCTCTCATCTTCTCTGAGGCTGCACAGAGCACACGGAAGGAGACACTGGCATTGCACATGGGAAGAGCATTGACAGCTAAATGCTCCTTCCTCCCACTGGCAGCAATCCTGTGGGACCAGTCAGGGCTCCAGAAGGGAGCAGGGCAAGGATTCCAGAATCCCTCAACCCTGAGATTATGTAAAGGAAACATCACAGGAGAGAGCTCTTGTCACAGTGACACAGATTATTCTGTCAGGAAGGGTGCAATGAGAACTTGCCCCCACCATGCTCTAGAATCTTCATATGGTCATTCACCAGCTTTTCTAAATAAGCCATGTCAGGATTCAAATCTAGAAGGGAGCACAAATCAGAAGCATTTCCATGGTGTGCTGAGATCTCCTAGTGCCTTAGGGAATGGGCACTGCAAGGGGGTCAGGTAAGGCTGTAGGAGCCAGATGTGAATGGATTTGGCCAAAGCTGCTGAGGGGCCTTGGGAATTCTGGGCTGGCTCTGGTCACTCTGCACACTCTTTCCACACCCTGTGCAACATCCCTGGATGGGTGGCTGGAGCAACCCAGGTCCCTGTCGTCTCTCTCCCACCCCCAGAGGAAAGCCTCCCTAAAGCCCTTTGCAAAACCATCCCCAACGCTCCCTGAGGAGAAGGGAGCGCTGTCCCGGGAAAGGGGAGCCAGGCCGCCGGCTCACCTGCTCCCTGTGCTCGCCACGGAGCTGCCTGGGCAGCCCTGGCAGGCAGGGCCAGTGCCAGGAGGAGCAGGAGGAAGAGTCGCAGAGCAAGGGCCACGGTGCCTTGTCCTGTGCCAGTCCCGCAGCTCTTGCTGCCCTCGCTGTCCTGACACCGCTGTCCCAATGTCAGCACCGCTGCCGCCGCCGCCGCTGCTGCCGCAGCAGTTGTGCTCAAGGACTGACTGCTCGGTGGCTGTGGTGCTGTGCAACCACGGGGCTCTGGCACCTCTGGGACCCCAGAGCCTGCTGTGACCTCAGCCTGCTGTGACCCCAGAGCCTGCTGTGCCCTCATGGCCTTAGCTGTAGCCCCAGAGTGTACGAATGGACTGCCCTGATTGTAAATGTTTTGCTCCATCAAAGGGCCATTGCTTAGCAAAACCTTTGTTTTGCCTGCTGACACTGCTGGTCAGGCTGTGTCTCTGGAGATGCTCTCCATGGCTCCCCTCTTTTCCTGGGCATGCCATTGGAGGAGGTCCAGGCCCAGATGATGGCACTGAAGGAGATGTGCCCTCCGCCCAGGGATGCTCAGCACGGGCTCCCCCAGCCCCTCGGGGCCCCGCCGCTGGTCATAGCAGCCCCTGCCTGGCTCCTGCCTGCCCGCACCGTGGGCATCCATGGCTGCTCCTGGACATGGAGCTCAGCCAGTGCTGGTGCCGTGTGGGCTGTGCTGGTGGTACCAACCAGACACGGGGGTGACAGCTCCATCTCTTCATTGAGACAGAAGGCTGCCAGGTACTGGAACAGCGACCTGCAATGGATGGAGTACAGACGGGCTGTGGTGGACAGGCACTGCCGGCACAACTACGAGTTGTCCAGCCCGTTCCTCGTGGAGCGCAGAGGTGAGCGTGGGGCAGAGCGTGTCCCCTCGGGCTCTGCCCTGGGAATGACCCTGGAACTCCTGAAAACCTCCCTGGGAACCACCCGAGACATGTCAGCCCTTCTTGTGCCCATCCCCGGCGCCTCCTGCCCCCTCACCCCAAGTGAGGCTCTCCCAGTCCATCCCAGTCTCTCCCAGTGTCCTCACAGTCCCTCCCAGTGTCACCAGAATCCCTCCCAATTCCTCAGTCCACAGCCATTCCATTCCCAGTCCACTCCCAGTCCTTCTAACCCCACTCTCAGACGTCCAACCTGTCTCCTAATGCCTTCCCAGTCCTTCCTAATCTTTCCAAGTCCTTTTCCAGTCCAATTCCAGACGACCACCCTCTCCCTTTGCCCTAATCCACTCCACTCTCTCCCAGTGTTCCCCTACTCTCTCCAGTTTCCTTCCCAGTCACGCTCACTGCCATACCAGCCCTCTTTCATCTCTCCCAGTTCCCCCGAGCTGATCCCAGTGTATCCCCACTCTCTCCCAGTGCCCCTCAGTGAGTCCATCTCACTGGTTCCCTCCAACTCCCAGCCCGGCCCCAGCTGCCTGCTCTGCTCTGGGATGGATTTCTACCCTGCCGAGATCCAGCTGAGCTGGTTCCAGGGCAAGCAGGAGCTCTCAGGGCATGTGGTGGCCACCGACCTGGTTTCCAGCAGCACTAGGAGCTGGAAACCCCCCCTGGCACGGGGTCAGCTCCAGCTGCCAGGTGGAGCACGTCAGCCTGGAGCACCCCCTGAGCCGGCACTGGGGCACGGCCCGGACCCCACAGTGCGGGGGGAGTGGGGGAGGCACTGAGGGGGCTGGGAGAGGGAGTGGGGTGTGCTGGGAGTAACTGGGAGGGAGTTTGAGATAGCCTGGTTAAAACTGGGAGTAGGGTTCAGAGGTCTGGAAGGGCTGAGGAGTTTAAAGGATGCTGTGGAGGGTGGGATGGGGTTCCAGGGGTCCTGGTGGGCACTGGGAGGGAGTCTGGGGGTGCTGGGTGTAATTGGGAGGGATTTGAGTGAACTGGGTGGGGCTGGGAAAAGATCAGGGATTGGAAAGCAGGAGTTGGAATGAGGCTGGTTGTGCTGGAAAGAGACTGGGAGGGTCTTGGTGAGTCCTGGTGGGGCTGGGAAGGGACTGGGAGAAAGATTGGGGGTCCTGGGGTGGTGGGGGGCAAATGGGACGGGGTTATGGGACCCTGAGCAGGACAGGAGGGGATCTGGTGGATCCTGGATAGGCTGGTAAGAGATTGGGAGGAGGTTTCAGGGACTCCTCACTTTGGCTGGAGGCAATTGAGAATGTGATTAGAAGGGATTTGGGTATCTGTGAGAGGTTTTGGGGGGTCCTGACCCCTGCGGACCCCCAGAGACGCCACCAGACACCGCCCAAAGCAATGTACTGATGGGCATCAGGGTCTCCTTGTTGGGCTTTGTCTTCCTGGCGCTGGGGCTCGGCTTCTACCTGTGCAAGAAGGTGACGGGGGGTCCCGGAGTGTGTGTGCTCTCCCTGAGGACCCCTGGCTCAGTTTCACCCCCTTTTCTCTGCCCACAGAGCTCCTGACCCAGCAGCGGCTTCAGCCCCTCCCCGTGGCCTCGAGCCCAGCCAGAACCCCCTGCTCCACCCCCACGCTGATTTTGGGAGTGTTGTGTGTCCCCCCCAGCCCCGCAGTCACTCTGCCCCAGCTCAGCTGCTCCCAGTGTTCCAAATAAATCTTCCCAGTTTGCCGCAGTCCCGTTTATTGTGGGGCGGGACTGGGGAGGGACTTGGGGGGACCCCGCGGGGGGATCGTGATTGGGCGGGGAGGGTGGGGCCCAGGTGGGGAACACTGGGTGCTGCGGGTCTGCCCGGCAACCGGTGAGTCATCACAGCTGCTCTCGCTCATTGGCTGAATCTTCTCCACCGCATTCTCTGATTGGCTGAGGAGAGGCCCGGGAGTTGAGAGAAGGAACAGGAGAGATCCCGCCCTGAGCACCGGCACGGGAACAACAGACCCAGCCTGGGCACAGCGAGGGAATTTATTACCAACCACATCACAGCAGCACAAGGAGAAGGGAGAGAAATCTCTCCAACCCCTTCGCCCCACCCAACACGGATCACCAGGGCTCTGCCCAACGGGGGTCACTGGGGATCATCCAACACCGATCCTCCCATGAGGGATGGAGCTGGAGCAGAGCACGAAGCTCTTCCCACACTCGGGACAATCACAGCGCTTCCTTTATTGGTGGCTTCGTTGGTGCTGGGTCAAGTGAGAGCTCGTGGAGAAGCCCTTCCCACACTCAGGACACTCGTAGGGCCTCTCCCCGGTGTGGATGCGCCGGTGGGCAGTGAGGGTGGAGTTGTGCTTGAAGCCCTTCCCGCAGGCGGGGCAGCGGAAGGGCCTCTCCTCTGTGTGAATCCGCTCATGTCTGAGGAGATTGGAGCTGCTCTGAATCCTCTTCCCACACCTGGGACACTCGTAGGGCCTCTCCCCAGTGTGGATGCACTGGCGTTTTCTCAGGCTGGAGCTCCACCCAAAGCTCTTTCCACATTCCAAGCAGGTGTAGGGCCGTTCTCCTGTGTGGATCACCTGGTGCTGCAACAGGTAAGATATTGTCCTAAAGCTGTTCTCACATTCCCCACACTCGTAGGGTCTCTCCCCAGTGTGCATTCTCTGGTGCCGGATCAGGCTGGAGCTGTAGCTGAAATCCTTCCCACATTCCAAGCACCTGTGGGGCTTCTCCCCTCCATGAGCCTTCTCCACCACCTCTGAGCTCTGACTGAATCTCCGGCCGCCTTCCTGGCTCAGGGAGGGTCTTTGCTCCTCACAGCTCCCCAGGATGGGTTTGCAGCCCCTCCTCCTGAGGAAACTCTGGGGCTTTTCCTCCTCCTCCATCTGCCCACACCTTGGGAACAAAAAATCCTGGTTTGGGAGAAAACAAGAGGAGAGGGCCTTGGGTTGGGGAGCTCTTCCTTGCCCAAGTGCAGCTCAGGAAGACATTGGGCATCTTGTGTCTGTAAGAACCAGCAAAACACCAAGATTCAAACCAAAACCCCTCCAAACATCACGATACAGATCAAAATTACTCGAAATATCCAGATTCAGCCAAAACTCCCTCCAAAATATAAACATTCAGGCCCCCCCAAAGTAACAAAAGCTCCGACATTTAGCCCAATAAAGTTAAGAAACACCAAGATTCACCCCACTTAAAATTCGTGGATTTTACTTCCCAGTCACCTGGTGCCTGTGGGGAGTGCAACGCTCTTGGGGCTGGGGGAGAGGTTGCAGGTACAGAAAGGAGTGGAACCTTGAGCTGCTTCCTATTCCGCCTCCTCCTCCTCCTGTGTCCCTACTCTTCCTCACACTCCTCTTCCTCCTACTATTCTTCCTTCTCCTGCACAATCCCACCTTCTCCTCCCACGTGCATTCTTTTCCCATTTTGTTCTCCAAGCCTGCTTCTCCTTCCCTTCTCCTGCTGCCCCCAGGCTCAGCACCCACTGCCGGCTCCCTCTTCCCCCCAAACCCACAGCATCCCAGCGCAGGGGCAGCGATGGAGCTGGGGCAGCTCGGGCTGGGGCAGCGCTGGGCTCTCGGCCGCTCCCGCCCGCACTCGCTCCCCACTGCAGCCGCTGCCGCCACCACAGCGCGGGGGGGCCCGGCCTTGGCGCTCCCCGCTCCCACCTCCCCAAATTCCCCTGGCGGGGGGCGCTGGGGCCGGGAGACAGACGAGTGACAGATCAGGGGGGCTGGGAAGAGTCGGCAGCCAGAGAGCACTGAAAATCTCAGCAGTGACTACAGTGGGATCTTCGGGGACTAAACATGGCAGGGCACCCGTGGAGGGTAGAAAGGGAAAGCCAGGAAGGGCTCCCGGCAAAAGGGATGATGATCCCAAAATATCTCTGAAGGGTCCCTTGGGAGCATGTTGAGGGAGTTTGCACATTGTCCCAGAGAGAATCAAGGCCATGGACCCCCAGGGGGGCAATAAGGGAAGTCCAGAAGGGATTTAGACCACAGGAGATGGATGCTGTTGCTGTGCTGGGAAGGGATTGGGTGAAGGGCAGTGTGCAGGAATATGGCTCAGGCAAGAAGCAGCAGGAGGAATGTATGTGGTAAGAAAAAGGATGATGTAAAAGACGAGGAAGAGAAAAATACTGAGGATGGGCATTTTTTTCAGCAGGCTCTTATCCTCAGAAGTTGCCAGCTGATCCAGGTCGTTTGTATCCGCGTTTGCCAGGACAGGCACACAAGGAGGTGAGGATTGCAGGGGGTTTCTCTGTGCTGGGCAGCGGCAGGAGCGGGCGCAGAGGGGCGGCACCGGGAGCACGGGCTGGGGGCCTGTGGGGAGCTGCGGGGCCGGGCCGGGGCTGTGGGGCAGCCGGGGCTCAGCGCCGGGCGCTGCCTGAGCCCAGCAGCCGCCGGCAATTGCAGGCCCGGCAGTGGCCCCCGGCCCCCAGGAGGCTGCGGGACGCCCCGGCCGCTGCCCGGCCCCGTGGAGCTGCCGGCCCTGCCCGCCGGGGGGGCCGCGTTTGGACACTGCGGCAGGACAGGCACCGGCTCTGGGATACGGGCTGGGCACGGCAGCGACAGCACAAGGAGCAGCAGGAAGGAACAGCTGGGAAATGGGGATTGGACGTGCAAGGATCGAGATTAGCTTTTAAGGATTTTCCTTGGCTCACTGCAGAAAGGAATGATTTTGCAGAAAGCTCAGCAGCTGTCAGAGGATGAGCACCCCCAGGCACTGAGGGGGCTGCAGGAGGGGCAGAAGAAGCCCCTGGAGCAGTTGGTGACAAAGGCACAGCAGGGGAATGCAAGAAGGGATGAGGAAAAGGCCAAGGGGAAGGCCATGGCCATGGCCGAGTTTCTACAGCCCCTGAGGGATGAACCTGTGGTTACTGCGCTGCAAAGAGAGAGAAAAGACAGCATCACACACGGACCTCTTTTGGGGAAAAATGGTCATCTTTATTGTACGGACATTCCGTATTTAAAGTGCAGCGAGGACAGGACAGGAGTTCATTGGACAACTGGGACAAACATCTCTTGGGACAGCATGTCCGGATGTCCCCTGGGAAAGACACCAGGTGTTAATCTTTATTATGAATTCCTTTCTGTTTTTCACCAAGTTATCACTCTGGGAGACTGCCTCCCTTAACAGAAGCTGCAGTCAGCTTATCAGCCTGGGAATGGACCTGAGAGACAGGAGAAATCCAGGCCTGAAAGGAATTGCCAAGCTGTAATTTACAAGCTCTCTAAATGTGTGTGTCCACATGAACCCCAGGGCCCAAGGGGGCCCCAGCACCCAGGGGCTCTCAGATCCTTACACCATCCTGAACCAGGTTCCCTCCTCACACTGCCACCATTCAGTCCTTGATGGCAAAGATGCTTTCTGGGGATGCCCACTCACACAGGATGGTAAACTGTATTTTGCCCTTGACTGGGAACAAGAGGTAGAAGGGAAAATGGAAAAGACATGGACGGTCCTTCTGCAGGGATGCACGGAAGCACCAGCCTTATTCGGGCAAGCCTTGCAGAAAACATCACAAGAATTTACCCCACCCCCAGGGACTGGGTTAATGCAGTATGTGGATGACTTGTTGCAATCAGGAGGACAAGAAGTGGTAGAAGAAGCCTCTGCAAATTGGCTGAATGTTCAGGCTAAAAAAAGCATCTTTGATTATTTGAAAAAAAAAGAGCAAATGCTCTAAAAAATAGTTAAATATTTGGGACGTATTCTGACTGTAGGTTTGTGGTGTATTGACCCAGAGAGGATCTGGAGAATCTCAGAAGTAATCCAGGACTGAAAAGGAGGTGCAAGAATTCTGAGCATTAACAGGAAAATGCAGGACCTGGATTGAGGATTCTCTGCTCTACCCATAACTTTGTATCACTTTCTAAACCACAATAGCCTCAAGGTTGTGGTATGGACAGGAGAAAAGGAACAAAAGCTGAGAAAATGAAAAATAACAAAATGATTGGTGCCCCAGCTATGAGTCTTCCAGACTCAGAAAAGAAATTTGAATCCTAGGTGTGTTATAAGTACATATTATATTATTGTCTTTTTGCAAATATTAAAATGAATGCTGTCTGTTGGAAAACTTTGCTATATGAACATAGTTTCTTATAGCTCTGCAATTAACAGAACTTATAAATAGTAGTGATAAATATTTTTTTTGGACTACAACATTTTGATGTAAAATCTTTTGTTCATGTAACTAACTCAGGGAATGGAAAAAAGATAATCAAGAAATTGTTCACATTCTTGGATTATGGAACACCAGAACCCCAGGGAAGGAAAAAGTAATGATTTACAGGTTGGGGAGAATGATTCTGAATAATGCATGAAGGTCTATGAATATGCAACATGTTGCTGCATTTAGGAAGTGTTTTCTGAGTTAGTTAGAGAAAGGGGAGAATGGGGAATAGCTACTGACAGATGAGATGGATGTCCTCGTGGTCTGGCCCAAGAGACTCCGGTGTCCTCGTGGTCCCAGCCAATAGACACGTCTTCTGTGGGGAGATCTCAAAGGCTTCTCCAGAGGGTCGCTTTCTTATAGTCCTTTTCCAAAGTGAGTGGAGTCTGGCCAAGAGGTGGGAGATTTATGGGCCATTGTGAGGTGCTCGAGACAGAACATGCAGTGGTGCTCCGAGAAGCAGCTGTAGGTGCAGTACCTGTTCAAAGGCTCTGTACCGTGGACAGCACAGCAAGCACAGAGCACCAGCAAACAGTCCCTTGGCCAGCATCCACCTCGGCCAGGCCAGAACTCCTGTCCAGAAGCGGGTGGGGATCCTTGGGACAGCCTCTATCCTCGCGATGGTCGTGAGGCAAATGAGGGAAACTCCAGACTGACTCTTACAAGAGCCTTTGCTCCACATTTTTCTATTCTGTCACAATGGTCTCCAGTGCTCTGTGAGGCCACAACATGAAACATGAAACAGAGGACATTTGCTTCCATGCGATTCCACAGTGTCACAATGGTCTCCTGGCTTCCATGGGTTTACAATTGACACTTGGTTCTCCAAGATTCCACGGTGTCACTGTGCTCTCCTGTGATTCACGAGGCTGTGCTGTGTCACAATGGACACTTGCTTCCTTCAAGGCTGGAGATGTCCCAGTGGCACTGGGTTTCCATCAGGCCACTCCATGTGGCCCCTCTCTGTCACAATTGACCCTTGGTTCTGTTGCGTCACAACTCTCCCTATGTTTCCATGGCCTGCCCTGTGTCCCAATGGACACTGGATTCCACAAGAGCTGGCAATGTCCCAATGGCACCTGTCTCCTATTCAGTCCTACTTTGTCAAAATAAAGCCTTGGTTCCATGAGATTCCACTATGTTACACCGTTCTCCTTATTTTCCTGAACATCTGATGTGTTCACAATTGACCCTTGTTTCCTTGAGATTTGATTGCATCACAGTGGTCTCCTTGGTTTCATAAAGCCCACATTTGTCACAACAGTTCCAGCATATTCAATTGCAACACAATGGTCTCCACCACTCTATAAGGCAGCACTGTGAAATTGTGGACACTTGGTTCCATCAGATTCCATTGGGTAACCATGTTCTTCTTTGCTCCATTAGGCCTGGCTCTGTCACAATGGATGCTTGCTTGCATGAGCCTTGGAAATGTCCCATTGGCTCCTGGGTTCCATCAGGTCCTGCTCTCTTGAAAATCTACCTGTTCTTCCAGGACATTCCATTGCCTCACAATGGTTCCCTTGGTTCCCTGACACCCTGCTGTCTCACAATGCAGTCTTGGTTTCTTGAGATTCCCTTGTGTCACAGTGGTCTCCTGTGTTCCATTAGGCCCAGTTGTGTCACAATGGACACTTGGTTCCATGAGCAATGGCAATGTCCCAGTGGCACCTGTGTTCCATGACACCCTGCTGTGTTACACCTGACAGTTTGTTCCATGAGATTCCATGGAGTCCCAAGGGTCACTTGGGTTCCATGAGGCCTCTCTGTTCTGACAATTGAAACTTGGCTCCATCAGATTCCATTGCCCCACAATGTTCTCCTGGGTTCCAAGAAGCCCCATTTTTTGTGACTTGATCTGTCACAACAGAGCCTTGGTTCCATGAGGCTCCTGCAGCAGGACTTCCCCTATGGCCCAGCAGAGCTCATCTGTTCTGTCCATCAGCTGGGGCCATCACTCAGGGCATCTTCCCCCTCTCAGGAATTGCTGAGATAACCCAGGCCGGACATCTGTCCTGTCCTGAGTTCTCTCTGGTGCCAGGGAGGTGGAATTCCCAGCTGACCATGAACATCTTGCCTTGAGAGCAGACTGAAGGGAGATGAGCCTTGAATTTCTGAGTGACACACACTTCACTTTACAAACTAGAAAAGTCACACAAAACTTTCACCAAGCAGAAATCTTCTGCATAGTCCTTGCAAACAGGTAGGGCTTCTCCCCCACGTCTGGATGCATCTTTATGGTTCCTTTTCTGGCAGCTGAGTGAAAGGGCTCCCTGTGTACTCCCTCATCAGTTTGGTGGTAAATTACATTGACTCCTGATCACTGCTATTTCTTCACTAGCTGTAATATAGGAAACTTTATTGTGCACTGTGTTTGTATCTACCTGGGCTTCTTTTCTTTATCCTGTGCAGTAATTAGTCTATTTAAAGTCTCTTGTCTGTTAATCTTGTGTCCATTCAGTGAATTATTAATTTTATAATAGACCTAATCAGCCATTCTAAAGAACATGAGAGCAGGAGCAATTTGGGCTACAAGTCACCTGAAACAGAGTTACTACTAGAAATCTGAGCATAAAGCAGGACTTCCACTCCATTCAAAACATATTTTATTTAAAAGCAAAAAGAGTGAATATCTTTTTTGCCATTTATTCTTTTCCAGTTTATGGATTTATATCAGCAATCTCCAGTTATATTGATCCCCAGCACCTCCTAATGCAGTCTGAACAGATATGAAAATCAAGACCCTTTTTGGCTGACAATCAATCACACTTTGTCCTTGCCCATACGCCACCATTTCCCCCATCCAATTCCCAGGACTCAGAGCAGCCTTGTGCAAATCTGAGCTTTCTCTGCTCCACGCTTTGAAGCAAAAATCAAATGGTTAAGAGCTTAGCTGAGAGATAGAAGCTGTACATATAATGATTACAGTAAAGGCATATAGAAAGTGGTTCCATGGGGTCCTGCACTGTCACATGAACCCTTAGCTCCATGGGCCCTGCAGGGTCACAAGGGTCTCCTTGGTTCAGGGGTGCCTGTGGCAGGACGTCCACCCACCCCTACCACAGACAGTCGGTGCATAAAGAGATAACCTGGGCTGAGAGACCCAGCAAGGGATCATCTCTGGGGCCAAAAGGGCTCAGGCCTCAGCTAAGAATCAACATCTTAGTCTGGAGAGCAGATGTGGGAAGAGATAAAAGAAATATTCTTGACTGAGAGACACTGTTTTACAAACTAAAAGACATATGAGTTATCACAGAGGCAGAAGCCACCACATACACACCCTGAAGGTGTAAAGGGCTTCTTCTTGTAGTTTGCACACAGATTCCACGGGTACTTCCCTGGGGATTGAGGGAAAGGATCTCGATGTGAGACTCCACCAACAATTGGATGGTAAGATACATTGAATCCTAAGTTATATCTTTGCTAGCTGTAATATTAAGAGGTACCTTTAACCTCGTGCTGTAGATACCTGGTTGAAGTCTGGTTTTGTCCTTATTCCTGTGTAGTATTGGTTTAAGTCTTACGTCTGTTAGTTTTCTGTCTATTAAATAAAGAATTCATGCTATAATAGACCGAAACAGCCATTATTAAAGATATTGCAAATGAGAGTGAGTTTTTGGATGCTGACCACCTCAATAAAGACACTGCCTGCTGCCAGAGGCCAGGGCAAAGGGCAGGCACTTATCTAAACCCCCACAAGTGCCCCCCATAACCGTGCCACACAGTGCCACAATTGCCCCTTGGCCTGGCAAGCCCCTGTAGTGTCACAATGGACTCCTCAGTTCCATGGGGCTGCAAAGTGTCACAATGGCCCCTTTGTTCAATGAGATCTGTTGTGTCACAGTAGTCTCCATGATTCCATAAGGCTCTGCAATGTCACAACAGATGATTGGTTCTGTGACACCCCAGAGTGTCACAGTGGCCGCTTGGTCCCATTGAGCCCCACAGTGTCACTAGGGTCCCCTTGGTTTCACAGGGCTCTGAAGTGTCACAATGGCCCTTTACTTTTAAAAAGCCTCAAACTTTTAAAATGGCCTCCATGCTTTCATGAGGTCCTGCTGTGTCACAACGGACCCTTGGTTCTGCAGTGTCAGAATGCCCCCTTGGTCCTTTGGAGCCTCACAGTGTCACTATTGTGCCCTTGGTTCCATGAGTCCCTGCAGTGCCACAATTGTCTTTAGGTTAGATGAGACCTCAAAGTGTCATCATGGTCTCCATGGTTCCATGAGGCCCCTCTGCTTCAAGATGGCCTCCTTGGTTCCATGGTGTCAGAATGGACCCTTCATCCCATGGAGCCCCACACTGTCACTGTGGTCCCCTTGATTCCATGAGGCCCTGCTGTGCTAAAATGGCCCCTTGGTTAAACAAGGCCCTGCAGTGTCACAATGGACCTTTGGTTCCATAAAGCCCCACTGTGACACAATTGGGCCCTTGGTTCCGTGAGGGGTGGCACTGTCAGAATGGCCCCTTTGTTTCATGGAGCACCACAGTATCAGAATGGTCTCCATGCTTCCACAGGGCCCCCAGTGTAACAACAGACCCTTTGTTCCATGAGGCTCCACAGTGTCACCATGGACTCCTTGGTTCTGTCTGGCTCTGCTGTGTCACAATGGCCCCTTGGTTCCATGAGACCTTTCTCTGTTACAATGGAATTTTGGTTCCAGGCGTTTCTGTGGTGTCACAATGGTCTCCATGGATCTGCACTATCACAATGGACCATCAGTGCCATTGGGCCCCGCTGTGTCCAAATGGATTTTGGTTTCATGCAGCCCCACAGGGTTAAAAAGGGCCCTTGGTTCCATGGGATTCTATTGTGTCACAATGGAGCCTTTGTGCCATGAGGTTCCACAGTGTCACAGTGGACTCCTTGGGTCCCTGAGGCCACAATGTTACCAAATCTCCGATATATAAGAATAAGACTCTTTGAAACTAATCTGGTGTTAAAAAGGGCATAATTTATTCAGGCCTGAGGTCCAGCAGAGGATAACACCTAACCTCATGCGGACATGTGATTCTAACAGCGTGTGGCTTAATTTCAGTCACTACATGTGCATTACAATTTACCCATTTCCATAGAAGTCATGCCTATTTCCCAGTTATAGTCTGTGATTTTTCTATCACGGCAGCCTTGAGCCAGATGTCTTCTTCATTTCTTCCAACTGTCCCAGCTGGGAAAGCAGCCACACAATGCCTTGTTTTTCTCCTGAAAGTTCATAGGCACATGAAGTTCACAGGAACATAGGCACAGTAAAACTTGAATTAAACACTTTTGGTATCAAGGCCAAGGCTCTGTGTGTGCAGGCAGAGGCAGGCAGGAGGCAGAGCTGTCAGCAAAGGAAGGGGCCAGCGAGGTGGGGCAGCCGGGGGATGACGACAGCCTGCAGGGACAGAGGCGCAGGGCATGGACACCGTAGGACAGCCTGGGCTGCAGAGGGCACAGGGATGGGCAGCAGCTGAAAGGCCCTGACACAGCCAACTCCTGCAGCACTTGGGCCATGCAGGCTGGCCCTGGGCCTGAGGCCAGCAGGGGACAAGTGAGCCTTGCTGTGCTGGGGCCTCATTGCCTCCTTGTCCCTGCTCAGCAGCCTGGCAGGGGCCGCCCCATGGTGCTGCCCTTGGCATTGCACATGCCCAGAGCCCAGTGGGCCGGGAAGAGCCCTGAGCAATGAGGGAGGGACAGGATCTGCCTTGCCAGGGGCTGGGGCTCAGCCCTTGGCCCTTTGCATTCCTGAAACACATCCAGGTTTGCTCAGCATCACAGACACCTTTCCCTTGTTTGTCCCCACCTGTCATCAGTGCCTCCAGTGTTGTGCTCTAACTGGAACTTGGGGACACTTTCTGAGTCATATCCCTCATTGAGACCCATTGAAGTTAAACAAACTTTGGAGTTTGAGTCTGACTTGGAGTTCTTGAGAAGTTTTCCTTCAGCTCCCTCTCAGGGACTGATGTCCAGGTACTCATCACTGCTGGAAAATCCCAGCTCTGCAGAGAAGGGGAAACTGAGAGGAGTTTTAAAAAATTTTATTCTCTTGTCAGACTCCTTGAAGGATGAAGCATAAGAGATGTAAAACTCCATGCCATTCTATCAAAAGCCAAGTTATTTCCTGGTTACAGTATTTTATAAATGTTTTTCAGCCTCTTAGCTTTTGCCACACAATGATGTTAATAATTCTAACACTAATCACCTAGTGTTCTACTCCATGTAGTCTTGCCACAATACATTTTTCACAGTTCTAATTCTCCAAAATATCTGACCTTTTTGTAAGGCCATCATTTGAAACTTGTTTCTACCTCAATCTCTCTCTCAGCAATGTCTTCTCTATTCCAGGGCCATTCTGATTCAGCACACCTTATCTCAGAGTTTGCATACAGATGTACAAGACTGTGTGAGCTTTCAGTCAGGCTTTGAGAATCCTTTACAAATCCATTTCTCACAAATATCAATCACAGAGTGCTGCAATGATCTCTGCCCTGAAGAGAACATTAATAAAATACCGTCTTGAAAATAGGAATGGATATTTCTAAGAAGGTCTTTGTCATATTTCTCCATAACTGGAGTTGAAAAACTTCCTAATGAACTGGACCAGAGCAGAGGGAAATCAAGGCAGAACCGTTGTTTTCTAGGAAAACTCTCAAGAATTCAGTCATAATCAAGCTCCAATGTTTCTGATATTTTCATGGGTCTCGCTGAGGGCCACGACTGAGAAAGTGTCCCCAGGTTCCAGTGTGAGCAGGAAATTGGAGGCAGAGATGACAGGTGGTGTGGGAAATGCAGGCACAGAGAGCTCTCAGGGCCTTGTGCATACAGGCTCAGAGATTGAGATGGATGCAAGGTTTGACCTAAGTCCTTGGAGAAATCTTGGACAATCAGAGCATTAAAAGTAAAATTGATATAAAACAAGAATATAAGTTTTTAGTTTAATTAGAAATATATTTTTAGGAAACAGAAATGAGTATTATGTAAGCAAAGCAGTATGTTAAGTAAGATAGTAAAAGATTTTAAAGCTTAGCAATGGAACCTGTTATAAAGTTAGTTAGAAGTTTATGGTTTATCAGTGTAGGTTGGTGAAGTGTTCTAGGATTGGTTGAAAAATGACGCATTTCTGAAAAGCCATGAGAAGGAAAGCAATTAATGATTGGTGTAAAAGGATGCTGGCAAACTTCTCAGAAGTATTTGATTGGCTAAAAAACGAACATAAAGCATTGTAACTAAGAATGAGGTGGCTTCTGATATTATGGTGTTGGATGTAACACCTGTAATGTCTCACCCTTCTATGAGACTGACACCATGAGGCCATAAACCATCTTTTACAACATCTCTCAGTTGCCCCATCTCTTGTAATGTCAATCTCCCAAAACACATTTTTTTGACATCAGACACGACTAATGAAATCAATAGGGACTTATGGACACCAGGTCTATCCCATTAAAGTCAATATGGATTTAGGGACACCTGGCTTATCCATTAAAATCAATGGGATTTTGAGTAAATTTGGCCCTAAAATAGGGAAATGTGAGTAAATTTGGAGGAAATCTTGGGCTGAATTCTGGGAATTTCAGCTCCAGGATCACAGTGCCCATGCTGTGGATGTCCTGGATGAATTCCTGGAGGCCAATCCCGAATCCCTGATCTTTCACCTGCTGTCCATGCTGGATCTGTGCCTCCAGTTAAGCCCAAAAATGTCCATTTTCAACCTGAAATCTGGAGATTCCAAGCCCAAAATTGGGATTTTTTGCACCAAAAATTTTGGGACATCAGCTCTGCCCACTGAAGTCAAAGGGGATTTAGGGACACCAGGTCTACCCACTGATAGGGTTTGATTGGGAAGAGTTACTGTTTAAACTGGGAGCACTGGGAAGGGCTAAGGGGGGACACTGGGGTGACTGGGAGCACTGAAGCAAAAGTGGGACCACTGGGAGGGATTTGTAGAGATAAATGGAGATAAACAGGACTCCAGGTCTAACCCATTGAAGTCAATAGGAATTTAGAAACAGCAGGTCTACCCTTTAAAGGCAATGGGGTTTAGGGGCACCAGGTCTACCCAATCAAAGCAATGAGGATGTTTGAGACACTCGTTTTGGGGTTTTTGGTGATCCAGGTGTCCAAGGAGTACCCAGGTGTATCCAGGTGGTTTCTGGGGGTATCCAGGTGATTTTTGGGCAGTATCCAGGTGTACCCAGATAATCTTTGGAGATATCCAGGTCATTTTCGGGGCACCCAAGTGCCCTGACTCACCCTGACAGGCCAGGAGAAGATGATGGCCACCATCCTCCCAGTCGACATGGACATAGATGACCCTTGGCAGTTGTGGGGCTGTCGGGGGGCACCCCAACATTCAGAGGGTACCCCAAACCTCCAGGTGAGGACATCAGGGGTAGGAGGGAGCCCTGAGTTACCTCGGAAGAGGATGCAGCGCAGGTACAGCCAGGTGCTTTGGTCCATGGGGTTGGTGAAGATGGTATTCTGCAGCAGCTCCAGCTCTGGGGTGGGCAAAGGAGGCACCCCAGAATCTCAGGGGAACAGCAGGGGAAACCTCAATATCTCAGTGGGGGCACCGAGGTATCCAGGAGTTCAGGTCTACCCATTGAAGTCAAAGGGGATTTAGGAGCACCAGGTCTACCCATTCAACTCGACAGAACCCACCAGCTCCCACTTTAGGTGATGGAGGGGCTGGAAAATTTTGGGGATCCTGCAAAATTGGAGGAGTTTTTTTGAGGAATCCCTCACCTTCCTTCAGCCTTCCAGGGGGCAGTGCCCTTGCTATAGCTCCTGGTGGGCATCAGGAGCCCCAGGCAGTGTTGCCAGGCCAAGAATCTGGGGAAGCTGCGGCTCATCAAAGCCCTGGTGAAGGCCAGCTCAGCCTTGAGGTCCTGCCTGGCTGCAAGTGCCCACCAGTGTTCCCAGGTGGGGACTTGGAAGGTACCAGTATAAACCAGTAAGCACTTGGAGCCACTCCTGAGCCCCTGAGCCCATGGCAGCAGCTCCCAGTATAAAAGTAAGCCCACCACAACCTGAAGTCACTCCCAGTAGGTCCCAGGTCCCATCCCAGTATAAATCAGTAAGGCCAGCATCCCCAGAAGTTGCTCCGTGTAGAGTGCCAAGCATCCCCAAGCTCCATCCCAGTATAACCCAGTACACCCCAGTATAACCCAGTAAAATCCAGAATATCTCACCATAACCCAGTATAAACCACTACAACCCAGTCACCCCCAGGAACACATCCCAGTATAACCCAGTGGCCCCCAGCACCTCATCCCAGTATAAACCAGTATAACCCAGTATAACTCACAGTCGGCCACCAGGTCCTCCCAGCCAGCAGGGGGCACTCACACACCCCTGCTCCCTTTCCCAGTAGAACCCAGTACAAATTATTAACACCTCAGCACCTCATCCCAATGCAAACCAGTATAACCAAGTAACCCCCAGCACACTATGGCAGTATAACCCAGTATAAACCAGTAACATCCGAGCACCCCATCCCAGTACAAATCACTATAACCCAGTACAGCCAATACACACAGTGCTAGGTCCTCTCGGACACTCACACACCCTCTCCCAGTATAACCCAGTATAACCCAATACAACCCAGTAAACCCAGCCCCGTCCCAGCACCCCCTGGACCCCATCCCAGCACAAACCAGTACAAACCAGTACAAACCATCCAGCCCACTCACAGTTGCAGGGGTCGGCCACCAGGAGGTGCTCACACAGTGCCAGGTCCTCCCGGCCAGCAGGGGGCGCTGCAGTGTCCATTGTGACCCTACAGAACCAAGGAAACCCCTGTGACACTGCGGGGCCCCACGGAACCAAGAGTCCATTGTGAGACACCTGGGCCACGTGGAGCCAAGGAACCATTGTGACACTGGGGAAACTCATGGGACCAAGGGGCCACTGTGACATTGTGGGGCCTCATGGAACCTGTGAGCCATTGTGACACTGCACGGCCTTGTGGAACCAAGGAGACCATGGTGACACTGTGGGGCCCCATGGAATCAAGAGTCCATTGTGACACTTTGGAACTACAGAGAATATGGACACCCAAGGAACCAGAAGTCCATGTGACAGTATGGAACCTCACAGAACCAAGACTGCATGGTGGCACAGCAAGGCCTCGTAGAACCAAAGAGTCCAAAGGTCTAAAACAGTTCTTGCATGGCTCTTCCTTGGGGAAGGGGAACTTCAATGGTGGAAGCTTGGGCTGACACATACTAATCAAAGGTGTCTGCTTTCAATGAGGAAATTCAGGACTTTTAGATAAAAAAAAAAAAAAAAAGGAAAACCATCTCTTTTCCTGAATGTTGCCAATTCTCCAAATTAAGCAGGTCCCAGGTGAGTGAGGACAGACAGGATGGAGTTGGGGAACATGAAGCAAGGTTGTCCACACTGGGTCAGACCTCAAGGCACAGCTTCTGTGAGCAGGCCAGACCTCCTGAGGAGAGACCCTGGATCAACATCAATCACAGGATGCTGCAATCACATCTGCTCTAAAGAGAATAGCAATGAAATACACCCTTCAAAATAGGAATGGGTATTTCTTAGAATCTCTTGGAAATATTTCTCCACAACTGGAGTTGAAAATATTCCTAATAAATGGCACCAGACCCGAGGGAAATCAAGGCAGAGCCATGGTTTGTCAGGACGAGCTTGATCCCAATCAGCCCCGGGGTGCATTTGGTGCTGAGCCCTTGACAATCAGGGCCTGAGAGGAGATTGCACAAACCTTTCCAGGAGTCCAAGTCAGAAGAAAAACTCAAAGTGTCTCAAAGCATTAATGGGTCCCACTGAGGTCCATCCCCAACACAGGCTCCTCATGGACTCCTTGGAGGAGAAAACTGGACACCAGGATTGCCCAAAAACCTCTCAGAGAGTCAGAGAGGAAAGGAAAATCCAAAGTACCTTTAAAACCTTGAGTATCTCAAAGTATTAATGAGCCCCACTGAGTGTGAATACAAAGCTCTCAAGGGACTAATTAAAGCAGATAATTGGGGGCATCATTGCATAAACTACTAAAAGACTTGGTGTCAAAAAGGAACCTCCAAGTACCATAAAAAAACTGAGTACCTTAAAGCATTAATGAGCCCCACTGAGTATCATTACTGACAAAGGTTCTCAAGGGACTAATTAAAGCAAATAATTAGAGGCCTTGATTGCACAAAGGTCTCACACACTCCAAGGCAAAAGCAAAACCCAAAGTCATCTGAAAAACCTGCAGTCCCTGGGAGCATGAAGGAGCCCCCAGGGCCATTCCTGACCAAGGCTCCCCAGGGACTCGTCCCAGCAGATCCCTGAGGCCACTGGGATGTGGGGGGATGCTGAGGGCAGGACAAGGGGTGACAGTGGCCAGCCTTGCTGGGGCTGTGCCAGGAGGCCTCAGTGGCTCAGGACAAGGTGTCTCCTCCCAGCCCTTGGTGGCACACACCCTGCTGTCCCCACTTGCCATCACTGCCTCAAATTTCCTGCTCTAATTGGAACCTGGGGACACTTTCTCAGTTGTTTCCCTCAGTGGGACCCATTAAAACTTCAAGAAACTTTGGAGTTGGATTATGACTTTGAGTTCTTGAGAGGTTTCTTCAGCTCCCTCTCAGGGATTGATATTCAGGGCCTCAGCACAAACCCCAGGATGGTCATTAAAGTCCTTGTGCTGAGTCTGTGCTGCTGAGCTGGGCCGGGCTCCTGGCACAGAAGGCAATCCTGGCAACCAAGAAGAGCTTCAAAATCACATTTCTCTTCATGAGCAGCTCCTTTCCCAGCAGAGCAGGGCTGGGGCACTGCCTGCAGCCACCTCGGGCACAGCACAGAGGCACAGAGAGCTTCAATCAGTCAGGGCTGGGAAGATGCTCAGAAGTGCCTGGGGCAGAATCACTCCCAGCCCTTGACCCAGGAAGCCTCTGGCTGCAGGACAATGCAGACCAGCCTGGGCACAGCTCCGGAGGACACTTCCAATAAGATGGTAAGCCTGGGATTTCTGCACAGATCAGGGGTTTTCCTGAGAGTATTTTCAATTTCTTCCTTGGAGAAGGATGAAAAAGTTGGGGTGATGACAAAAATATTTTTGTTTTTTGTACATTTTTCATATATTCATAGCTCTGAAAACTACTGTTATATAGTTATAAAACTATAATCCTTAATGAACTCTATTAAACTCTTAATTCTATTAAATTACTATTATATACTTATATACTATAATCCTTAATTAATTCAAATACATTTCCTAACCTTTCTCTTAGATTTTAGTACAATAAGCTGACCTTCTAAATCCATTCCTGAAATATTGTATAGTCTTATTTTTCAGGAAGAGGATCTCCAAGAAGAACATTTTTGTTTTTAACCAGAATGTGAGCAGTCATAACAAAAGTGGGGCAAAGAAGCCCTTGGATCTAGTCCAATGTGTTCACCCAAGGGTGTGTAACATGGGAAACTGAATCTCCTATTGGATGTTCCTGTTTAATATCCTAATTAATCAACCTTTACACATTGTTGGATTCGGGGGGCCGAGTGTGCCCCATCACCACTGGGACACCTGGAATCTTCCAATAAAGGTCTGTTTGTTAATTTGCTCTTCTAACACAGTGTCTCGGTTTGAAAGACAGGTATGGTCTAAGGAAAGGCAGGAGCCCCTTTTCTGCGATGCAGAGTGCAATCCCCCTCCCTTTTAATTATTTTAGGTCCAATTCAGACACCTTCAGGCAGGAGATATGGGGATGAGAATAACAGTTCTTTACTGGTATTTAACAAAGCAGAAAAAAAACAACAACAGCTATAAAAATTGGCAACAGAAACAGTCTAGCTCCGCTCCAGTCCCTTCTGGCCGCAGGCCGTCTCCCTGTGCTGTTACCGGTGCTGTGGGGGCAGGGCAGGTCCCGCGCAGTTGAAGAGGGCTGGCTGATGGCGGCCGCGGCCCAGGGGTGAGCGGGGATGGGGAAAGTTACTCCCCCCTCACGGTGTCGGTCGTGGTGCTCAGCAGAGTGTCCGGAGGTAGTAGGGTGAGCTGGGAGAGCCGCGGAGCGATGTCCAAAGGCAGGGAGCGTGGATCTCAGCGCTGGGATGACAGGGGAAGATGCCAGAGCAGAGCCCAGGTTGTCTCCCCACTCCACGAGCCAAGCGAGAGAGCCAGTCCCCCGCTCCAGACCCCCCTATCCCACCTTTCCTTTTCCGGTTCCCCCCCCCCCTCTCCCTCCAGCCACCCCCCTACGAGAGAACATTATCTGTCGTTTTAAGGTGTAGCCACAATTACTTAGCATAACAATGGGAGAAATTCCACAGAAAGAAAAGCAAAGCATTCAACCCCCAACATTATCCACCCCTGAATTTCTCCCATACTAATATGCTATATCAAATTAAACTGTTACATTATATATACATACATGCAGTTAGAGACATAGGCACAGTACTATAGGTATTTCACCCTAAAACAAGGTCTCCTTGGGGTATGCATCTGGTCTCTCCATTCTTTTGCATTACCCACCAGGTGCAACCTGGTCCTTGAGCGAATGCAACTCCATGGATGGGATTGTCTTTGCTGGAGGCAGGATTCACCCAAACAGTTTTTCCTAGCATACCTCTCATGTGTACCACTGGAACCTTATCTCCATTCAATATTCCCAAGGGCTCAGATTGGGCAGGGCCTGCTCGGTTAGTGGAACCTCGGGTGTTCACTAACCAGGTGGCCTTTGGTAGATTAATCTCCCAGTTCTTGAAAGTTCCCCCACCCAGTGCCTTCAAGGTGGTTTTAAGCAGGCCATTGCACCGTTCAACTTTCCCTGCAGCTGGTGCATGGTAGGGGATATGGTACACCCACTCAATGCCGTGTTCTCTAGCCCAGGTGTTTATAAGGCTGTTCTTGAAATGAGTCCCATTGTCTGACTCAATTCTCTCAGGGGTGCCATGCCTCCAAAGAACTTGTTTTTCCAGGCCCAGGATGGTGTTCCGAGCAGTGGCATGAGGCACAGGGTAGGTCTCCAACCATCCGGTGGTGGCTTCCACCATGGTCAGTACATAGCGCTTGCCCTGGCGGGTTTGAGGCAGTGTGATGTAGTCAATCTGCCAGGCCTCTCCATACTTGTACTTGGACCATCGCCCCCCATACCAGAGGGGCTTCACCCGCTTGGCTTGCTTGATGGCAGCGCATGTCTCACAGTCATGGATAACTTGAGAAATACTGTCCATGGTTAGATCCACCCCTCGGTCTCGTGCCCACTTATATGTGGCATCTCTGCCCTGATGACCTGAGGCATCATGGGCCCATCGAGCCAGGAACAACTCTCCCTTGTGCTGCCAGTCTAAATCTATCTGCGACACCTCTATCTGTGCAGCCTGATCTACCTGCTCATTGTGTCTGTGTTCCTCATTAGCCCGACTCTTGGGGACATGGGCATCTACGTGACGGACTTTCACAGGCAACTTCTCTACCCGGGTGGCAATGTCTTTCCATTCATTGGCAGCCCAGATTGGTTTTCCCCTACGTTGCCAGTTAGCCTTTTTCCACCTTTCCAGCCATCCCCACAGAGCATTGGCTACCATCCATGAATCAGTGTAAAGGTAGAGTTTTGGCCACTTCTCTCTTTCAGCAATGTCCAGGGCCAGCTGAACAGCTTTGAGTTCAGCAAGTTGACTCGATCCACCTTCTCCTTCGGTAGCTTGTGCAACCTGTCGTGTGGGGCTCCATACGGCTGCTTTCCACTTCCGGTTCATCCCCACGATGCGGCAGGAACCATCAGTGAAAAGAGCATAGCATGTTTCATCTGCTGGCAGTTGGTTATATGGTGGGGCTTCTTCGGCCCGGGTCACCTGTTCCTGTTCCTCTTCGTCGGCAAGGCCAAAGTCTTCCCCTTCCGGCCAGTTGGTAATTATCTCCAAAATCCCAGGGCGATTCGGGTTTCCAATACGGGCACGTTGTGTGATGAGGGCAATCCATTTACTCCATGTGGCGTCAGTGGCATGGTGGGTTGAGGGAACCTTTCCTTTAAACATCCAGCCCAGCACTGGCAGTCGGGGTGCCAGGAGGAGTTGTGTTTCTGTGCCAACCACCTCTGAGGCTGCTTGGACCCCTTCATAGGCGGCCAAGATCTCCCTCTCCGTCGGAGTGTAGTTGGCCTCGGACCCTCTGTAGCTTCGGCTCCAGAACCCCAGTGGTCGGCCTCGCGTCTCACCAGGCACCTTCTGCCAAAGGCTCCAGGACAGACCATGGTTCCCGGCTGCAGAGTAGAGCACGTTCTTCACATCTGGTCCCGTCCTGACTGGGCCAAGGGCTACTGCATGAGCAATCTCCTGCTTGATCTGGGCAAAGGCTTGCTGCTGCTCAGGGCCCCAGTGGAAATCGTTCTTCTTGCGGGTGACCAGGTAAAGAGGGCTCACAATCTGGCTGTACTCAGGAATGTGCATTCTCCAAAAGCCTATGGCACCTAGGAAGGCTTGTGTTTCCTTCTTGCTGGTTGGTGGAGACATTGCAGTGATCTTATTGATGACCTCACTGGGGATCTGGCGCCGTCCATCTTGCCACTTTACTCCCAGGAACTGGATCTCTTGGGCAGGCCCTTTGACTTTGCTCTTTTTAATGGCGAAGCCGGCTCCCAGCAGAATCTCAATGATCTTTTCTCCTTTCTGAAATACTTCCATTGCCGTATCCCCCCACACAATGATGTCATCAATGTACTGCAGATGTTCTGGAGCTCCACCCTTCTCCAGTGTAGCCTGGATCAGCCCATGACAGATGGTGGGGCTGTGTTTCCACCCCTGGGGCAGTCGGTTCCACATGTATTGCACACCCCTCCAGGTGAAAGCGAACTGAGGCCTGCACTCTGCTGCCAGAGGAATGGAGAAGAATGCATTGGCGATGTCAATGGTGGCGTACCACTTTGCTGCCTTGGACTCCAGCTCGTACTGCAGTTCCAGCATGTCCGGCACGGCAGCGCTCAGCGGTGGAGTCACCTCATTCAATGCACGATAGTCCACTGTCAATCTCCATTCTCCTTCCGATTTACGCACAGGCCAGATGGGGCTGTTGAAGGGTGAGTGGGTTTTGCTGACCACCCCTTGGCTCTCCAGCTCACGGATCATCTTGTGGATGGGGATCACGGCATCTCGATTCGTCCGGTACTGCCGGCGGTGCACTGTTGAGGTAGCAATTGGCACCTGTTGCTCTTTCACCCTGAGGAGTCCCACTGCAGATGGGTTTTCTGATAGCCCAGGCAGGGTGTTCAACTGCTTAATGCCCTCTGCTGCCACAGCAGCTATTCCAAAAGCCCACCTGAGTCCCTTTGGGTCTTTGTAATAGCCATTCCTGAGGAAGTCTATGCCTAGGATACATGGTGCTTCTGGGCCAGTCACAATTGGATGTTTCTGCCACTCTTTCCCAGTCAGGCTCACCTCAGCCTCCAGCAGAGTCAATTCCTGAGATCCCCCTGTAACCCCAGCAATTGAAACAGGTTCCTTTCCGACATGTCCTGATGGTATTAATGTACATTGTGAACCAGTGTCAACCAATGCTCTGTGTTCCTGTGGCTCTGATGTGCCAGGCCATCGGATCCACACCGTCCAAAAGATCCGGTTTTCCCGTGCCTCTCCCTGGCTAGAGGCAGGGCCCCTCTAGCCCTGGTTATTATTTCTCTCCTGGGCATACATACTGGAGGTTCCTTCAAGGGGATCTGACAGATCATCCTCCCTTCTGTAATACCCTGCACCTCCATGGGAGGCTGAGGCTACCCTCACTTTAGTGGAGTTCCCTCTGTTGGTGTTCCCCTCCCTGATTTGGCGCACCCGTGCTGCCAGGACAGAAGTGGGTTTCCCATCCCACCTTCTCATGTCTTCCCCGTGGTCACGTAGAAAAAACCACAGGTCAGCACGTGGGGTATACCCTCTCTCCCTAGCTGGGGGGCGTTGGGCTCTACTTTTGGGGTCCATGACTCTCACTGGTGCTGCACTGATCTTCCTCACCTCTTCCCTTATCTCCTTCATCTCCTCCTTAAACTCCTCTCTGAGGTCCTTAGCCACAGCAGAGACATGAGCCTGCACTGGGCCAGCCATCATACTCTGATAATTCCTGAGCCTGTTGGCAACAGAACCCACTGTCACTTGGTTGGTATCAGCATCAATCATTGCAATAAAGGGGGTATATTGAGATGGGCCCAGGTTTGCCAGATTCCACAACATCTGCCCTGTGCACCTGACCTTGTCAGGGTCATTGTCATGCTGTCCATCCCTCCCAAAGAGCACCTCCAGTACTGCCACTTCTCTCAGCTTTTGGATCCCTTCCTCAAGGGTATTCCAACGTGTTCTCTGGTGGTACTCCTGCATTCTTTCCCTGTGGACAAATCTCTCTCTCACACTCATTAAAAGTCGCTCCCAGAGGGAAAGGAGACCTGTCTCCCTTACAAATACCTGGTCCACACCTGAGTCCTGGGTCAAGGCTCCCAAATTCCTTGCCTCAGTACCATCCAGTTGCACACCTGTACCCATAAGGTCCCAGACCCGCAGTAACCAGGTTGTAAAAGCCTCACGGCCCCGCCGTACAATGTCTTTTCGCAGGTTACGGAGACTCTCGTATGACAGGGACTCGGTGATGATCTCAACTTCTGGCTCCCCTGCTGGTTGTGAGGGGCCCCCTTCCTGACCCTTATTATCTAGGTGCCTTGTTTTCATCTTAGACTTCCTAGTTTCCACAGGGGCAACTGCTGCTGGCTGTGAGTGCCCTTGCAGTTCAGCTGGAACCTGGACAGATGTAACATCTGTGGGTCCCACTGCTGCACCACCAGAGTCTCCCTCTTTAAGGCAGGGGGAGGGTTTCTCACCAGCTGGGGAGAGGTACTCCTTCAGCATCTGGCCCATCTCACGTATCTCCTTTGCTAGCACCCCCACCCATTCTGGGTGGTTCCTTTCCGAGGTGGGCTGTGGAGCAGGGTCAAACTCTGGGGTAATATCCCTAGTCTCTGGGATAGGATCAGGCTCTGGGGTAACCTCCCTAGTCTCTGGGACAAGATCAGGCTCTGGGGTAACCTCCCTAGTCTCTGGGACAGGATCAGGCTCTGGAGTAACATCACTATTTCCTCGGGTAGGTATCAGGGTTGTTATCCAAGTCAATCTCCCCTTATCTCTGAATGTTAGATAGAACAGGTTTAACAGGGATATAAGCAACACTATCCACAATATAATGTCATTAGCATTTAAAGTGGATTGGAACCCCTTGAAGACTGGTGGGGTGAACTTCAAAAACCCTGTGATGGGTTGAGAAAAAATTTCACCTGCTGCCACTTCCTCACAGTAAGTACCATTATTGAAGTAGCCCCAGAAACACACACTTAGAGTGTGATAGCTTTGAATCCATGTGGCCATCTTCCAGAGAAAATTAAAAATCCATGAATTCCTCAACTGATCAACCCACATAATAAACTGGATAATAGCCACAGTAACCTTGGTTATGAAACTCATGTTTAAAAAAGGGCTTGCAAATGGGAGAGATAGAGCAGTGACCACATGGAGGCCAATCCAGGGTAAGCTGGACAGCATGGTGTCACCTACCACAAACTTGGGTAATTTAAGAACTGTTATCCCCTTTCCTACCCCTCTCTCAATGCCCTCAGGCAATGCCCCACGTTCCGGGCGCCAAAATCTGTCTTGGTTTGAAAGACAGGTATGGTCTAAGGAAAGGCAGGAGCCCCTTTTCTGCGATGCAGAGTGCAATCCCCCTCCCTTTTAATTATTTTAGGTCCAATTCAGACACCTTCAGGCAGGAGATATGGGGATGAGAATAACAGTTCTTTACTGGTATTTAACAAAGCAGAAAAAAAACAACAACAGCTATAAAAATTGGCAACAGAAACAGTCTAGCTCCACTCCAGTCCCTTCTGGCCGCAGGCCGTCTCCCTGTGCTGTTACCGGTGCTGTGGGGGCAGGGCAGGTCCCGCACAGTTGAAGAGGGCTGGGTGATGGCGGCCGCGGCCCAGGGGAGAGAGAGGATGGGGAAAATTACTCCCCCCTCACGGTGTCGGTCGTGGTGCTCAGCAGAGTGTCCGGAGGTAGTAGGGTGAGCTGGGAGAGCAGCAGAGCGATGTCCAAAGGCAGGGAGCGTGGATCTCAGCGCTGGGATGACAGGGGAAGATGCCAGAGCAGAGCCCAGGTGGTCTTCCCACTCCAGGAGCCAAGCGAGAGAGCCAGTCCCCCGCTCCAGACCCCCCTATCCCACCTTTCCTTTTCCGGTTCCCCCCCCCCCTCCCTCCAGCCACCCCCCTACGAGAGAACATTATCTGTCGTTTTAAGGTGTAGCCACAATTACTTAGCATAACAATGGGAGAAATTCCACAGAAAGAAAAGCAAAGCATTCAACCCCCAACACACAGTTTCAAGGGTTTTTTTCTCTTTTGATTATAGACAAGAGGGGGATGAGAGAAGCAGAACAGGAACTGTAATCACAGAACCACAGAATATTCTGAGTTGAAAGGGACACATCTGGATAATCAAAGTTATATAGGAACATTTACAGAGACTCCAGATCTGTAACTTTGGGGGGTCAATGTCTCTGCTGGGAGCCTCCCAAAGGGCCTTCAGCCACTCCTCAGCCCTGGGCAGCACCAGCATCACCTTTGCAGGGCCCAGCAGGGCTCTCCTGAGCTGCCCTTGCCCAGCTGCAGACAGAGCCTGCCCAGGCAGGGCCCTGCAGACAGGCAGGTTTCTGTAGGGCCAGGTGAGTGCACAGAGGGTGGGATGGGCTCTGTGAGCCTGGCAGGGACAAGGCAGCTCTCAGGAGGGAAATGTCCAGGCCCAGGGGGATGCTCAGGGAAGGAGAGGGGGCTGAACAGAGCGATGCTGGGGGCAGGAGGGCACTGTTGGTGTGTGGGAGGTGTCGTGCACAGCTGGGCACAGGAACACTGTCCTGAGTGCCCGGCTGTCTCTGCCCTGCCCTCCCAGGCACAGCACCACAACATCTTCTCTTGTTTCTGCACTCCTCTGATATTGTCATTGTTATCTGCTGCTCTCAGGGAGCCTCTGGGGTTTGCAGCAGCTGAGTCAGGCACTGCCCTTGGGAATCCTGCCAGGCTGGGGTGTCCATGGGAATGGGGTGTCCATGGGAATGGGGTGTCCAAGTTTCCCTGTGTCCTGTGGGGCTGGGGGAAAAGCAATCCCTGGCAAAGGGGAATGAGCTGAGCCCCCTCCCTGAGATCCATCATGGACACACCCGGGGGTCTCCTTGCTGTGTCCTTCCAAGCTCTGAGCTGCCCTCCTGGGTGCAAATCTGTGCCAGAGCCTCTCAGAATTCCCTGAATGTCCCTCGGGGAAGTGCAGAGATGCCACAGCTGAGGAAATGCTGTTGGGTTTGCCAAGGGAGCCATGAGTGTCCTTGGCAGAAGGGGGTGCTGAGACCTTGCTCAGAGACCTTTAGAGAGGGTGAGACTTTCAGGGATCCCTCTGCTCTGGGCAGGGTCTGGTTTATCCCAGAGTGACACGGGAGTGTGATTGTGCTCTGATTGCAGTCAAAGGTGCAAAGCCAGGGCGGTTGGGAACAAGCCCATCCAGTCCCCCACCTTGCCCTGACCAGGATTACCTTGCCCAAGGAATCCTTTGCCTCTCTCATCCCTTAGTGGCAAACTGTGAGTGCAGCAGAAATGCTGGGATTTCTGATCTCAGAGAACCAGGAATGATGTGTGGGTAGGAAAACAATTCCTAAAACCAACACTTGCCATCCTTTAGATTTGCGAGTGCAGAAGCTACCAAGTCTTTCTCCATAAGGAGTGATTCCACGGACAAATCCTGAATATCCAGCCTTGTCCCTCTGCCACACAGCCACAAACCCAGGACAGCAGGGCAAAGATGGCTCCTTGAGAGCCCCCATGCACAGGCCTGGCTGCTGCTGACACACTCAGACAGCACAACTGGAGCTCAGTCAGGGACCTGGGTGAAGGTTTTCCCAGAGCAGGAACAAGGGTGGGTGAGTCACAGTGGGACAGTCTACAGGGAATGGCCCAGGTTTGGCTCAAAGCAGCCTCAGCTGACTTGTCACTGTCCTTTATCCATGAACAGATCCCCATTGCCAGAGACAGCAAATGTCCAACAGCAGCTCCATCAGCCACTTCCTCCTGCTGCCATTGGCAGACACGCGGCAGCTGCAGCTCCTGCACTTCTGCCTCTTCCTGGCCATCTCCCTGGCTGCCCTCCTGGCCAACGGCCTCATCATCAGCGCCGTAGCCTGCGGCCACCACCTGCACACCCCCATGTTCTTCTTCCTGCTCAACCTGGCCCTCAGCGACCTGGGCTCCATCTGCACCACTGTCCCCAAAGCCATGCACAATTCCCTCTGGGACACCAGACACATCTCCTGTGAAGGATGTGCTGCTCAGGTCTTTTTGTTTCTCTTCTTCATTTCAGCAGAGTATTTCCTCTTGACCATCATGTGCTACGACCGCTACGTGTCCATCTGCAAACCCCTGCACTACGGGACCCTCCTGGGCAGCAGAGCTTGTGCCCACATGGCAGCAGCTGCCTGGGCCAGTGGCTTTCTCAATGCTCTGCTGCACACAGCCAATACATTTTCCCTGCCCCTGTGCCATGGCAATGCCCTGGGCCAGTTCTTCTGTGAAATCCCACACATCCTAAAACTTTCCTGCTCCAAATCCTACCTCAGGGAACTTGGGATCATTGCTGTTGGTGTCTGTTTAGCTTCTGGATGTTTTGTGTTCATTGTTTTCTCCTATGTGCAGATCTTCAGGGCTGTGCTGAGGATCCCCTCTGAGCAGGGACGGCACAAAGCCTTTTCAACCTGCCTCCCTCACCTGGCTGTGGTCTCCCTGTTTGTAAGCACTGCAGTGTTTTCTCACATGAAGCCCCCCTCCATCTCATCCCCATCTCTGGATCTGGCTCTGTCATTTCTGTACTCAGTGGTGCCTCCAGCCCTGAACCCTCTCATCTACAGCCTGAGGAATCAGGAGCTCAAGGTGGCAGTGTGGAGACTGAACACTAGATGGTTTCAGAAACATTAAACTGCTTGCCAATTTCTGAAAATCACTTGTAATAAAAGTCACCTTTGATTCTTCTTGTTGGTTTGCTTGTTGGTTTGTTCTTTTCTTTCCTTTGTTTTAGCTTTTCAATATTGTCCACTGTGATAAATGTCATTTATGCCAATTAAATTGTAACTATATTAACAAAACAGTATTTAGATCAATAGAAGAGAATTGTTACAGAGTGAGGGGGGAGATGGGTGAGACAGGGCAAAGGACATCTTCCAGATGTTGGGAGTCGAAGAAGAAGATTGGAAGAAAGTCAAACAAGAATAGTAGAAGGACGTAAGTCTGACAAGCAGCATCTAGAAATAAAAAGTTTCAACCTTGAAATGGGACAAAATGGATGATTCCAAGCATGGGACTCAATTAAAGTCTTGTAATGGAAAACATCTGCTCAGTCACACAGTGCACCTGTGCTTCCTGCAGGTCACACCTCGGTCACTGAGGAAGACGATGAGCCTTCATCGGAAGTAAGACCCTCAAAAGGATGAGAGACCCCCTAACCCATTAGTAGAGCATGCACTGTACACATAGTGATGTAGATTTTAGGAATAGAAACTAGGAGGAGTTTTCTAGAAACTTCTGTAGCCTACAGTATATAAGTGGGATTGTTAGCCTGGATGCTTTGGTACGAGAGGAATGGGAGCCACTCCCCGTACCCCCGGTCGGAGGGGGAGCCCCTCCCCGGTCGGTTTTGCTTATGCTTTATACGAACCTCAATTATACTGAATTACTTACTGCCAAATTTAGTATATTCTTAAATATATGCACTTTGATTGTATTCATCTCCAATACTTTGTCATCTCCAATACTTTGATTGTATTCATTTTGTTACTATTAAATATCTACTATTAAATTTAATCTTGTTGCTTGATAAATTGGAAAAATAGAACATCATTCATAACAATTTGGTGCCGAAACCCGGGAACTCCAGTCCCAGTGAAGAGTGGCTGGTTTTGGGAAGGAGCTCCCCACCAGTTGTTAAGGTGGTCCCGAGGCTAGACCAGGCTCTCTTGGAGAAAGGAGTTCCAAATTAAAATAAAGCATAAGCCAAAGAAGCTCGCTACAAGGAGCTGTGCCAGAAGAAGGCTCCTGTGGGAATGCCGGCAGAAAGGGAAAGGTGCCCGTAAAACGTCTTGTGCACAAGAGCCCTGTGTGAAAACGGGGCTGTGTGAGCACCACGGGGTTGGGTAAAGGGGGCGGCTGTGTGCTTGTGTGTGAGTGAGGAAGGTCTGAAAGGGGAGAGCGAGTGAATACCCCGGGAGGGACTGGGAGGGAAAGTCCCAGCCCGAGAACTGATGGGAAAAGTCTTTGAGAAGGGAGCTGATGCTTGGATAAGTGATTTAAGAAGGGAGTGAATGAGTCAGGTTCAACTATCTGTTGGGAGGATAATAGATGGAAGTTTTGGTACGTGATTATGAAGGATTGTGGAGAGTGGCCAGAAAGAGAAGTTGGGGAGGGAATAAAAGGAAAAGAAGGAATTAGGTGGGAAACAAGTGGTTGGTAAAAGAAGTGAGATAGTGTATATTAAACGAAGGAGTTGAACTACAGACCGAGTGAGAGAGAGCAAGGGAGATGTTGCTGCCAGAGATGGGTCAGAGGAAAAGTAAAATCTCCGACCCAGGGGTTGTGAAGTGTGAGAAAAATTCGCGAGAACCCGGTGTGCCTGGGAACCGAGAGGGGATTTCCCAGAAGGGGAGCGAGATTCCTCAGGACAGCCCCCTGGGGATAGTGTTACAATACTAAAGTACAAGGGAATCCCAAAGAGAAAAAAGTAAGCAGAAAATGATACAGTACTGTATGAGTGGACAAAAGAAAAGATCCGTCCAGACAATTTATACTGGCCAGAGTTTGGATCATTTGAAGATTGGATTTGCCAGGCTTTAAATCTATACGTGAATTCAAAAGAACCTTTTAACCAGGAAGAAAGTGAATATGCTGCTTTGTGGCTTCCAAAAGGGGAGGGGGGTGAATTTATAGTTCAAAGGCAGGAAAAAGAAGGTTATTCGTGATACCCTTTACAAACTAAAGGACAGGCAGCAAGAAGGGACCAGATAAAGCCATGGGACTCGTTAAATCACCTCCCACCCCCATACAGACAGCCTGGCCAGCCTGTCCAGCCCCTGGTCCCTGATGCACCCCCTATTCAGGACGAGCCAGTAGCACACAGAACTAGAGGCAGAAGGGCACAGGAGGAAGAAAGTGACAAAGAGGATGAGGGAGCAGGAAGGGAAGATCGATTATACCCTCTTAGAGAGGTTCCAATGGCAAATCTGGCCCCAGGACAGGGACCTATTGGTTATGAGTGTTCCCCAGAATACTAGGGACTTTAGGAAATTTAAGAAAGAAATGGGCAGGATTGTAGAAAATCCTATTGGAGTAGCAGAGAGACTAGATCAGTTTTTAGGGCTCAATATTTACATCTGAGTGGTTTTAGGAATCTTGTTTACAGTGGAAGAGAGAGAAATGATTAGACAGTCAGGAATACAGGCTTGGAATAGAGATCATCAGGGGCCAGACCAGGGAGATCAGAAATGGCCTATGGCAGATCCAAATTGGAATAATCAGGAGGCAGAACACAGGCAAAATATGAGGGATTTCAGGTGGATGATTATCCAAGGAATTCGGGGAGCAGTGCCCAGGGGACAAAATATAGGAAAAGCTCTGAGTGAGCACCAAGGGAAAGATGAGTCCCCGGCAGAATGGTTAGAGAGATTAAGAAAGGATTTGCAAATGTACTCAGGCATAGACCCCGATACACCAGCAGGGCAGGTTCTGTTAAAAACACAATTTGTAGCCAAGTCCTGGGGGGACATCAGAAAGAAACTGGAGAAATTGGAAGATTGGCAGGATAGGGGGCTTCAGGAGTTGTTAAAGGAAGCACAAGAAGTGTATGTTAGGAGAGATGAGGAAAAAGTAATAATAATAAAAGTCAGGATTCTAATGGCAGCAGTGCAAGAAATACAAGCAGCCACAAACACAGAGAATTTATCAGGAAAGAATAAAAAGAAAAAAAAAAATCAGGATCTACTTCTGAGGACACAAGACCCATGTGTTTTTCTTGTCACAAAAAAGGACATTGCAAAATTCTTGTCCTGTCTTTAGGGGTACAGGACCCATTTGTTTCTATTGTCATAAAAAAAAGGATATATACAAAAAAAAACCTGCAAAAAAAGGCAGCAAAATAAAACAAATGCTTCAAGAAGACTAGAAGTGTCAGGGGCTCATTTATTTAATGTGGACTGAAACACCAGAAGACCCCTTGATAAAGCTGAAAGTAGGTTCTGAAAATGAAGAAATCATATTTTTAGTAGACACAGGGACTTTGTTTTAGTTTAGGGTAAATTTGGGAGGAAACTTCTAAATAAGGTTTTTCTAGTAAACAAATTTAGGCAGTCTTTTTTTTCTAGTTGGTTAGGGGAAATATATTTCCTCAGAGAGAAGTGGGGAAAAGAAAAAAAAAAAGAAAACTTTATTTAACAGGCAAAACAATTTTCAGTATAAAAATGAACAATATTGAACAGCAAAACTTCATGTTGTTTTGAAGAGATGACAGATTCAAAAGAGTTTTTTTGTGAGTTGCAGCTTGACTTACTTAGTCTGGTATCAGTTCCTTCAGTGCTGGGAAATGCCACGGCCCAGGCCAGGCTTGGTGGGCTATGGTGTGAGCTTCCAGTGCTTTCTTGAGTTTTTAGTCCAGAGCAGGTTTGAATAATTCAAGGAAAAAAGAAAAAAAAAGGGAACTTTTTTGCTTTAATTGGTTAGAAAAAAAAAAATTAACCAAAAAGCAAAAGAGAGTTCTCTCCCCCTGTCCACTGCAGACAACTAAGTCTGTGAGCAGGAATGTGGGGGAGTCATTGAAGTTTCTGATAACTAATTCTGCACTTTTTCCTCCCCTCGTTCACTCCTGGAATCAGTCTTAAAGCTGCAGAATTCAATATTCAGCACCAACTGAACAGACTATTTGGGGATAATAGCATCATAAAATAAGAGGAAACAATTTGGCTGATGATGAAGCAGGGAGGGAGCCCTAGGAGAAAACGGCAGTGTGAGTGTGGCTTTTGGGGAAGCAGAAGCACAGGGTGGGGCACCATGCTTTTCCTTGGCAGAAGTGGAGGCTGTGAAGAAGCTGGGGGTAACCCTGGAAGAAGGATAAATTCTTCTGCCCACGGTAGAAGAGCGGGGCTGGGACCTTTGGCCTGACAGATCCCAGGCAGCTCACATGGGGGGATTCACTGGGGCACCAGAGCACTTTGTGACCATTTTTGTAAAATTTTATGAGTGTATAAGAATATTTGAAATTAGGAAACAAATTAGTCAATAAAATTGTAATAAATCCATGGTGAAGTTAAGGAAGGTACTGGGTGCCAAAAGCTACAGTCTATATAAAGTTAGCATAGAACCACTGTACTTTGGGATCAAGGGGGAATGTGGTTTTTGCATATGCAGTGAAAAATGTTATTTTATAGCATTGCCGTTTGAAATACCAGTTTGAAGTTGTTTTGAGAGGTGCATTATCAAAGTCTGGACATCCTGAATTAGCTGCCAACTGCAACTTCGTTGAGCCTGAAGGCAGAACAGCACTGATGGGAAAGAATCAGACACCTCGTTGATCAATGGGAACAGCCCAGGAGGATTGAAAATTTTCTCAGGAGCCTCCAGCAGTCAACATTAACTGATTTATTTGAAGAACTACAACTCCAGAAAAATAGACTGGTAACACCTGTAATTAAGAAGGTCTAAAAACAATTAACACATTGGGAATGTATTAACCATAGCTTAAAGTGTTGTCCATACATTTGTGGTTTTGTACCTGTTTTAATTTGTGGTAAAGATTAATTAGAATGAAAGAAAAAGAAGAAGTCTATGTGCCACGTAGTAAATACGTCTCACCAGGAAATTGGCATCGCGAGTAAATCTATTGGTGGAAAAGAAGGTTTGAAGACCAGTAAGAGGAACTATTTAACTGAAACAGTGTGAAAATAAATTTTGTTGCAGTTGGCATATCTCCGGAGCTTTAGTGGATTAGGAAAAATAGCTGATCAACCTAGGGAGAGGGATAAGGCAGTGCTGTAGAACTGCAAATACTTTGTGCCATCTCTGGAACAGAAAAAGCTAAAATGGCTCATACGAACTTTATGAGGCTAAGGATGCCAAAGAGGAACAAATCTCAGGATAAAAACTTTGCTACCGAGAAGATGAACAACTCGGCCCTTGGTTGCAATCCAAGGGGCCTTGAGACAGGTAGAAACTTAAAATTCCTGAGGATTCTTTTCATTATGCTTACTATAATACCCCTGGCAACTGGCTAAAACCATAAGACAGCATGGAGCAAAAAAGAACGGGCCATGGAGGAACAAATTACAAGACAACAAGCAGCACAAAAGCCAGCAGTAAAGAAACAAACCATTCCTGATCCCTGTGACAAATGCAATCATTCCATGTGGGTCAAGGATAAGATGGAATCAGTTTTTGTGGCACAGCTACATGTTAGTGCTGCCTGTTACGATCGCAGCAGCTTCTTAGAAATTTGTGTGAAAAGTCCAAAATTATATTGAGTGAGAAGATATTTGGGATTCAATGGGTGAGCTCCTTATCCTAACAATGATCAACTTTGTTCTAGAGATGAAAATTTCTTGTGTTTTGAAAAAGATAAGAAGAGAAAAGAGACAAAGGAAAAAGAAAATTAGTTGGAAAACAAAAAGAAACAATGAAGGATAGGAAAAAGATCAGAGGGAAAGAGTTAGAGGAGCTGGATGAGCTGTATAAACAATTAAAACAGCTCTATGGCAACTGGGATTTGCCAATTCCAAACAAAAATCTGTTTGTAGATCTGATGCAAGAAATTGCCACAGAATTGGGATTATCTAAATGTTTTGTTTCTGGAGGACTTAGAATGGCTGAAAGATGGCCATGGAGAGGTGAGGGTTTAGCTCCAGAACAATTTTTAAAATGGAATCATACTCAAATTTCTAAGACATTAAAGCAGCCTGAGGGTTGGGTTCTGAGTCATCAAGTCATTGGAACAGTTTGTATAACTCGGAAGGGAGAAAATACACTGAAGTGGTAGGATATACTCCTTGCCTATCTACTTTAGTCGTAAATTCAGACAATAACACAAAGACCTGGCGACCCAAGAGTCCTACTGGATATTGGGGAATAGCAAAAGAAATGGATTGTGAGTGGAATCATCAAACTGATTTGTGCTGGCATAACAGTCCTGGAGCTAATCCTTACCAATCTATAAAAGACTTAAAATCCTATTGGGAACAACCAGAAAACACAGAAAACAGATGGAAAGCCCCTGATGGAATATATTGGGTTTGTGGGCAACGAGCATACAGTGAACTACCCTGAAAGTGGGAAGGAACTTGTACCTTAGGAGTTCTATGACCCTCCTTCTATGTCAGACCAAGGTCAAAGGGCAATATACTAGGAACACCACTTTATGAAACCTTAGAAAGAAAATAGAATTAAACCTCAACTTTCCAATGGCAGGAGGAAACCAAAAATGGAAAGATGAAGAATGGCCTGTGGAATGAATTATAGCACATTATGAACCTGCTACTTGAGCTCAGGATGGGTCTTGGGGATATAGAACTCCCATTTACCTATTAAATTGACTGATAAGGCTCCAGGCAGTAGTGGAAGTCGTCTCAAACCATAGGGCAGATGCTTTAAAGTTGTTGGCCAAACAGCATTCACAGATGTGAGCATTTGTATATCAAAAGATAATTGCCCTAGATTATCTGTTGGCAGAAGAAGGAGGAGTTTGTGGGAGGTTTAATGAATCTGAGTGCTGTGTGGAAATAGATGATCACAGAGAAGCCATCACAAAACTTGCTGACGAAATTAAAATAGTGGCACATGTACCAGGTCAAAAATGGAATTCTATCCTGAAAGCTGATTGGTGGGATAATCTTTTTGGGGGTGTGTGGTGGAAAAAAATGGGATTCATGCTATTATGTTCTGGTTTAGGACTATTGTTTCTGCCTTGCATGATACCCTGTCTAATTAGAGTAGTCCACTCAGTAATTCCAGGAATGCAACTTACAGCCATGCCCATTGATCTGGAATCAACAGCAAAAAGGAAACTGAATTTCTTGATGGTACTAAAAGCACAATCCACTCGCACTCGAAGGAGAGAGATCAAGAAAATGGTGACTGAATGCAAAGAGAATACCCTGGCACGAGAAATGTTAATAAAATTTGAGAAGGAGTGTGAAAAGCTGAATGCAGCATGAGAAATGTTAGAAAAATTGGAGGCTAGTATGAAGGAACATAGAGAATACCAAGCAACAACTTTTTAAAGCACGAATCAATATGATCAAAAAGAGAAATGGTGGAATTGTAATAAATGTGATTCATGCTCATTAAATTGTAACTATATTAGCAATATTGTATTTAAATCATTAGAAGACAATTGTTACAGAGTGAGGGGGGAGATGGGTGAGACAGGGCAAAGGACATCTTCCAGATGTTGGGAGTCGAAGAAGGAGGTTGGAAGGGAATAGTAGAAGCAGCATCTAGAAATAAAAGTTTTGACCTTGAAATGGGTCAAACTGGGATGATTCCATGCATGGAACTTAATTTTATAGTGGGAACTTATGCTTAGTTATATAACCCAAGCTTAGGGCACCATACAACATTGTGACATAGATTTTTAGGAATAGAAACTAGGAGGAGTTTTCTCAGAAAACTCAGAAACTTCTGTAACCTACAGTATATAAGTGGGATTGTTAGCCTGGATGCTTTGGTACGAGAGGAAGGGTGAACCCCTCCCCGTAGCCCTGGTCAGTTTTGCTTATGCTTTATACAAACCTCAATTATACTAAATTACTTACTCTTAAATTTTGCATATCCTGAAATATATGTATTCTATACTTGGATTGTATTCATCTCAAAAACTTTGATTGTATAAATTTATAAAAATTACTATCAAAAATTTGCTGCTAAATTTAATCTTGTTGTTTGATAAATTGGATAAATAGAACACAAATCATAACCCTTCCTTCCTTCCTTCCTTCCTTCCTTCCTTCCTTCCTTCCTTCCTTCCTTCCTTCCTTCCTTCCTTCCTTCCACCCTTCCTTCCACCCTTCCTTCCACCCTTCCTTCCTTCCTTCCTTCCTTCCTTCCTTCCTTCCTTCCTTCCTTCCTTCCTTCCTTCCTTCCTTCCTTCCTTCCTTCCTTCCTTCCTTCCTTCCTTCCTTCCTTCCTTCCTTCCTTCCACCCTTCCTTCCTTCCTTCCTTCCTTCCTTCCTTCCTTCCTTCCTTCCTTCCTTCCTTCCTTCCTTCCTTCCTTCCTTCCTTCCTTCCTTCCTTCCTTCCTTCCTTCCTTCCTTCCTTCCTTCCTTCCTTCCTTCCTTCCTTCCTTCCTTCCTTCCTTCCTTCCTTCCTTCCTTCCTCCCTTCCACCCTTCCTTCCTTCCTTCCTTCCACCCTTCCTTCCACCCTTCCTTCCACCCTTCCTTCTTTGATGCTCCATCACTGACCAGGATCCCCAAAATATGCTCCCAGCTGCAAGGCTGGCACAGCTCCAGGAGCCTTTGGACACCTCTCCCAGGGATGCACAGCCTCCCCTTGTTGGGCTGTCTGTGCAGGGCAGGGCCCTGGACTCCATGATCCCACCGGGTCCCTCCCAGCTCAGCCCCTCCCGCAATTCTCACCCTTTGGCTCAGCCTTTGTGTCCTTGAGAGGAGCTGGCAGAGCTGTTGGGGCCGGGCCAGGAGCAGGGCACCCCAACATTCCCCTCTCTGGGACACGGCAGCTGTGGCAGCCCCAGCGTTCCCCTGTCTGTGACACCACAGCCCTGGCAGCCCCAACCTTCCATCCCTGGAGACGCTCCATGGCAGCTTCCAGTCAACGCAAGGCACCGGCCACGGAGCACCCCCAGCCTGGCCTGATGGGGATTCCTCTGCACACAGCTCGGGCAAGGCCCCCCTGGACACCTTCACTGTGCCACACGCAAGTGTCACACACAGCTACAGAGCTCTGCCCACAGCTGCCACGAGGAGCTGAGTAAAAAATAAAACAAAAATAAAACAAATAATTCCCCAAAACTAAATGAAGCCAATAAAACAAACAAATCCAATAAGAAGATCAACAACAACAAAATCAAAAACCAATAGAAAAGGAGAACACTCCTCAAATAGACCCATTCCATCCTTCATTCGGTACCCTTCCATGCACACAGAGGCTGAGACTGCAAAAAAAGAAGATTCCTTGAGGACATTTTCAGGAAAAGCAGGTTTAGGACAGGCTCTCAGTTCCGACTGTTCTCAGCAGATTGAAAACGGCCCCTTTGGCACCTGCAGGGCCCTTGCCAATGGCAAGTGCCACACCCTCAGCCCGTGGGGGAGAAAAGGGCTCTGAATTGCCCACCCTGGCATGTAAACCCTGTTCCCAGGCTGCTTCACACACAGGATTGTTCTGGATGAATCCAGAAAGCTGAGGGTCTGCTCTGGCTCCTCCATGTCCTAAAGCTGCCTGACAGAAGAAATTTAGGGTGGGCTCCAGTGGCACAATCCCTGCTGGCCCAGGGCACAGTGCCAGGAAGGTCTCTGCGTGCCCAGCCTCTGCTCCAGCCAAGAAAAGCTCCCGGCACAGGCTCACCTTTCGTGCTCAGCCAGAACCCCCGAGTGCCCCAGCAGCAGGAAACTGACGGCTCTGGGCGGCACCGATGCTGGCAAACGCCAGACCTGGGCACTGCCAGCGTCAACAATCTGCTGGATCTGCAGTGCTGGCACCCACAAATCACCAGATCTGAGCAGTGCTGGTGCTGGAACCGGGGAATTGCCGAGTTTTGGCTTTCTGTGCATGCAAATTGCTGGACTTGGGATGTGCCGGTGTTGGGATGGATAATGATTTGGCAGGAATATGTATGTATGTGATAAATGTGATTCATGCTAACTAAATTGTACTCATATCAATAGAAAATAATTGTTACAAAGCCAAAAACAAGTAAATGAGTGAGACAAAGCAGGTGGAATCTCCAGATGTTGGAAGGGAATAGTAGAAGGGTGTAGGTCTGATAAGCAGGATCTAGAAATAAAAATTTCAGCCTTGGAATGGGCCAAAATGGGATGATTCCAGGCATGGGATTTAATTAGAGTCCTATTATGGAAAACGTCTGCTCAGTTACACAGGGTGCATGAGCTACCTGCAGGTCACACCTCAGTCATTGATGAAGATGATGAGCCTTCATCAGAAATAAGACCCTCAAAAGGATGAGAGACCCCCTAACCCATTAGTAGAGCATGTGCCATACAACATAGTGATGTAGATTTTAGGAATAGAAACTAGGAGGAGTTTTCTAGAAACTTCTGTATTAATATGTATTAGCACAGAGTATATAAGTGGGATTTTGGCCTTGAATGTTCAGTACGTGAGGAAGGGCGAGCCCCTCCCCATACCCATGGCTGGTTTTGCTTATGCTTTATAGGAACCTCAATTAACTAAATTTCTAACTGCCAAATTTTGTATATATTCAGATATATGTATCCAATATATTTTGATTGTATTCATTTATATGCAATTGTTACTATTAAAAGAAATGATGCAAAATTTAACCTGGTTGTCTGATAAATTGTACAAACAGAACGACATTCATGACAGATAGAAGCATTTCCAAAGTGATCTTGATGCTGAATGTTTCCTTAGGAGCTCTGGGCACAGAGAAGAATGAGCCCCTTGCTGGCTGGCCCTGTTTGGACAACCTGCTCCTCACCCCCATCATAATTGTGTCACGATATTGCCCACCTTTGACTGACAGCCCAAATTCGAAAAAAAAAAAATTCTCTTTAAATTAAAAATGTTCTTAAATATTAAAATGTACTTATATTTTTTATATTTATAATAGTACTATTCTATATTTTTATAACCACATTTTTATATTTATAATAAAACTCTATACATTATTACCAACCAAAAAAATTACTGGCCAATGGTTCTAAGTAACACAATTCCCTTCATTAATTAAATAAACTCTCTTGGTTATTTATTTCTCCCTCTTTACGATAATTTGTAATATTTGTTAATTTGTAATATTTGTAGTCATTTGGTCACCTTTATTATCATCTTTTTCTTCGACAGGGTCCAGGGGGTCACTTCGGGTCCAGGGAGACATTTCTGGGGCACATTCACGGCAATTTTGGGTCTGGGGGAAGAATTTAGAAGGAAGTTGAGGACGGGAGGACACTTGGGAGCATCGAGTGGGCACTACCAGAGAACTTAGAGATCCTGAGGGAAAGTCTGGGCTTCGGCTGTTACCTGGCTGTTTCAGGGAGGCCCTTGGCGCTCAGGGAGGGGAATCTGGGGCCATTCGGGGTCCGGACGGGCACTCGGGGGCTCTAACGGGGCTCTCCGGGACGCGGGGGGTGATGGGAGTTGTAGGCGCGGGTATAATAAGGTTTAATGGAGCCGTGGGGCATCACGGGAGTTGTAGTCGCAGCTGCAGTGTCTCTCAGTGGGGCGCAGGGCACGATGGGAGATGAAGTCATGGTTAGAATGGCGTTTAACTGGAACCGCAGAGCATTATGGGAGCTGTAGTCCCGGAAGTGGTTCTTATGGAGAGTTTGGTGGTCTGAGAAGGCAGTTGGGGAACACATTTGCCTCTGAGTGGCGGCTTCAGATCCTAAGGGGGGAACATATACGGGTCGGGAGAACTTGGGGGGAGCCTGGGGAGTTCCTTTTCTGGAAGCTGAGTGAAAGGGCTCCATGTGTACTCCCTCATCAGTTTGGTGGTAAGTTACATTGACTCCTGATCTCTGCTATTTCTTCACTAGCTGTAATATAGGGAACTTTATTGTGCACTGTGTATCTACCTGGACTTCTTTTGTTTAGCCTGTGTATGAAGTAGTCCATTTAAAGTCTTTTTTTTGTTAATCTTGAGTCTGTTCAATAATAGACCTAATTTGCCATTCTTAAGAACTTGTGAGCAAGACAATTTGGGTTACAGGTCGCCTGAAAAAGAGCTACTGCCTGAAACCTGAGCATAAGGCAGGACCTTTTTTTGCCATTCAATCGTTTCCTCTTTATACACCGATATCAGCAATCTCCAGTTGATATTGATCCCCAGCCCCTCCTCATACAGTCTGAACAGATATGAAAATCAAGACCCTTTATGGCTGACAATCAGTCAGATTCTGTCCCTACCCCCACCCCACCATTTCCCCCATCCAAGCCCTGGCACTCAGAGCAGCCTTGTGCAAATCTGAGCTCCCTCCACTCCAGGCTGCGCCTGCAGCTTTCAGCTCCTTGGCACCAACTCCCACCTGCTTTCCTTGGAGAAGGAGCTGCCTGAGACACAGAGGGATGCTCATTAATTGCCAGCAAACAAAACCAAAGGCAGGCACAGCTCCATAAAAATCAAAAGTCCAAGGAGTTTTGGGCAATGGAGCCACATCCAGGGGTGTCCCCAGGGCTCAGGACTGGGGCCAGGGCAGTGAAATCTCTTTATTGCTGATCTGGACGAGGGCATGGAGGGCACCCTGAGTCAGTGTCCAGGTGAGCCCAAGCTGGGTGGGAGTGTGGCTGTGCTGCAGGGCAGGAAGCTCTGCAGAGGGATCTGGACAGGCTGGAGCCATGGGCCCAGGACAATTGGATGAGGTTCACCAAGGCCAAGGGCTGGGACCTGCCCTGGGCTCACAGCCACCCCAAATCCCTGGCTGTGCCCTGCCCCTGATCCCCACAGCCTGTCCTGGTTCCTTCATCCCTGATTGCCAGGGACTTTCTGGGACAAGGGAGCTCTGCTGTGGCTATGGAGGGAGGTGCAAGTGCCAGCACTGCAGTGGGAACCACAACTCATCAGGTTTGTGTCCTTTGGGGGTCAGCAACTGGTGAGACTCAGAGGCACAGAAGGTTTCTCTTCGTGGCCAACATAAAACAAAGTACCCATGATAAAATTCAATAAACTGCAAAATTCTTTCCTCAGCTCTGTGCAATGTCAAAGCAGTATCTGATGTATCCACCATGCACAAGGTATTTCCATACAGGAACAGTTTTAGACACAGACATTAGAAAGGGTGATTCTGTGATAGATGTAGACACAATTAAGATGTTGACTAATGTGGAATGACCAGAGAACAAATGGAGGAGGAAATCTGGGAGCAATGGCACAGCCATAGGAGCTGGTCTAAGGAAGAGATGTCCTTAGACATGGCCATTTAAACAGGAGAGGTGGAAACACCCAAATGAAGAGGGACATGAAATAATAGACAGTGTAGTGGTAACACAGGTACAGATGAAGATCAGTATTTCTTGTCCTGCCATCAGTACATATCCAGGAAATTTCCATTCTCTTCTGGTGGGAAATTTTTGACATTTTGTGAAGTCCTCAAATGCCCCAGCTAATGAGATGTGCTCGTGCACCTTCCAAGCTGCAGGTCCCCTACAGCCCCAGAGGGCTCCTGTCCCATAAACATCTGCTCCAGCCCATTCCAAAATCGGGAGCAGCATCGTCCAGGGATCATCAGGGAGCTGATGTTGGAAGGGACCTCAGGGAGTCTGCAGCCCAACCTGTCAGAAACTGGGTCAGACCAAGTGGTTCAAGGCTTGATTTGGTGTGGATTGGAAAATCCCAAAGGCCAGGGATGGGGCAGCATCTCAGAACCTGTCTGAGCCCATGGGAACAAAGGTTTCCCACATGTCTGATCTGCCCTCACTCTCCTTCCACCCATTGACTTTTGTCCCCCCCAGCCCCCCCAGTGCAGAGCCTGGCTCTGTGTTCTCCATCAGCTCCTGGGTGGCACTGCCAGGCTGGCATGAGGAGCCCCTCAGCCTTCCCTGCTCCAGGCTGGACAAGCCCAGCTCCCTCAGCCTCTCCTCACAGCCAAAGGGCTCCAGCCCCACCTGGGAGGTCCTTCCCTCACCCTGCTCCAGCCCCAGACATCTTTCCTGCCCTGGGCAACCCAAACCAGGCCCCAGTGACCTGGATAATCCACGGCCTTGATGTCCTGGTCACACAGCCCTGGCCCCTTGTCCCCGTGTCAGGCTCTGGGGTTGATTTGTGGAACATCCTTGGGGGAGGCTGTGGCTCCAGGTGGACCAGGGGGATCCCGGGGGACAGGGGACCCTGCTGGGCATGAACAGCATTGGACTTGTCTGGGGAAACTGTGAGGGGGGGCTGGGGCAGAGTGACCAACCCAGTGACCTCACACAGCCCTGCTGGGATGTCACACAGCCCCTCCTGTGCTGTCACAGCCTGCCCTGTGATGTCAGACCTCTGCCCTGTGATGTCACAGTCAGCTCTGTGATGTCAGACTTCTGTCCTGTGCTGTCACAGCCTGCTCTGTGATGTTATAATCTTCTCTGGGATGTCCCATCTCTGCCCTGTGATGTCACAGAGACAGGCTGTGATGTCACAGCTGCTCAATGACCTCACATAACCCACTCTTATGAGGTCACAGCCCACTCTGTGACCTCATGTTACCAGATGATAAACTGCCCACCCCAGGTGAGCTAACACAATTCCTGTTCTCCAAAACCACTGGCCTCTGGAACCTGCACAATACCCGTTGTGTGAGAAGGGGAACTGGGAGTTCCCCAGCCTCAGTGTCCTGCCAACTCAGCCAGGCTGAACTGGAACGTTGGGGTTAATGACCACCAGGGACCACCAGAGAGACCCCCAGGACAGAAGAACCAATGGGTAAAGAGGAGGGAAAATATGTTAATGATTTTGGGGAAATGATTATCATATGTCTGTTTAGTTCAGGACAATCAATGAATAGTTTGCAGAGTACAGAATATAAACAGAAATTTCCTGTGCTCAGCATGCACGGCTTTGGGAGGAGATGTCCCCCTGTGTATCCAGCCAAATAAAGAATGCTGCTTTTTAATGCTGCATTGGTGTTAAGGAGTTTTTAATTTGAACAAATTTTTGGTAACACTCTCACTCCCAAGGAAAGCTCTGTCTCCTGCTGTTCACAAACAGAGAAGGGCTGGTGAGAGATGTGGTGGTCAGAGGCTGCCTGGGGTACAGTGACCATGAAATAATCCAGTTTTCAATATTCTGTGAAACAAGGAGAGGCATCAATAAAACTTCTACACTGGAATTACGGAGGGCACACTTTGGTCTATTCAGGATACAGTTTTGGAGAGTACCAAATCAGGTACTGATATTTCAAGGGGAACAGTCCTTCTGAACAAAGGGGTCCAGGAAGGATGGACACACTTCAAGAAAGAAATTTAGAAGGAGCAGGAGCAGCCTGTTGCAACAACACATCATCAGTAAAGTAAAACTAACCTGTCTCACGACGGTGTAAACCCAGCTCATGTTCACTATCAGTGTGTGAACAATCCAAGGCCTGGTGAATTCTGCTTCACAATGATTGGGAGAGCCGACATGGAAGGATGTTTGCCTAGTGAGAAAAGTGCACAACGGGCAGGGGCGGCCGTGGCAGGCCACGTTTCACCGCCCCCAGGGAACCCATCCACCAAGTGTGGGAGAAGCTGCCACCGACCATGCCACGGGCCAGCGGCTTTTGCCCACCCCGCAGTGATCGGCTTCCCTCCGGAAAACCCGGGGGATGGCAAACAGTGACCAAAAATAAAAAACAAATAAAAAGCACAGGGTGCGTCATACAACCCGTGTTAGCCACGGGGTCACGGGCCAGGGCTGGGGGCGAGGCCCACGCCTCTCACTCCCCCCAACCCCTCCATCGACATCTCTCGCTCTCCAACCTCACCCACGACATTCCCAGGGGCTCTGCTGGGTTCCAGCCACCGCCACCGCCGCCCACCCTGAAAAATTCCGCCCGCTAAGCGGGTCCCCGGCTTAGGGCCGAGGAAGGGGGACGACTTCAACAACACACGGCGGGGACAGGGTGCCGCCACCCCGGCCCGCAAACTTCATCGGGCGACTCCCGTCACCGAGCCCCTCAGGCAAGCGGGCGAGGCCGAGGCGAGGCCACACGCCCCACTGCACGTCCCCGCGGCCCTTCCGACACGGACACTCCGGCAAACAGGTCGGGAGAGGGAAAGGAGGCGCAGCCACCTCGGCCGAGTGAGCCATGCTCGGGGCTCTCGGGGAAGGGGCCGGGGAAAGCCTCGGCAGGCTCAACACAAGCCTGGCCACAGTCCAGCCCCGGCTGCCGGCCACCGCACCAGGCGGAGAGCCGAAAACGCCGCCCCCGGCGAGCGGGCGGGCCCCGGCTTAAGGCCAGGCCGTCTCCCTGCGCTCAGTTCCCGGTGCTGGGGGCAGGGCAGGTCCCGCACAGTTGAAGAGGGCTGGGTGATGGCCGGGGCCCAGGGGTGAGAGGGATGGGGAGGCGATTCCCCCTCACGGTGTCGGTCGTGGTGCTCGGCAGAGGGTCCGGAGGTAGGAGGATGAGGTGGGAGAGGAGCAGAGCGGTGTTTGATAGCAGGGAGCGTGGATCTCAGCGCTGGGATGGCAGGGGAGATGCCAGATCAGAGCCCGGGCCGTCCTCCCACTCCACGAGCCAAGCGAGAGAGCGAGAGCCCCCCCAGACCCCTGTCCCACCTTTCCTTTTCCGGTGTCCCCCTATCCCCCACCCCCTGCGAGAGAAAACTATTGCTACTAAGGTGTAGCCACAAATACTTAGCATAACAATGGGAAAAATTCCACAGAAAGAAAAGGGAGCAATTCAACCACAAACACCCCCAGACATCTTTCTTGAGTTCCCCAGCCTCTGGCCTGTGTCTCCTCATCACTCTCTGTAGACTCTCCATGAGGTCACCCCATCCACGACATTTCCCCATCAAACCCATACCTCCTGTCCCCCCGTTCCCCCACGCCAGGTGCCAGCCCCGTCTGTGTCCCCACAGTGCCCGTGGCCAATGCCACCATCACCCCTGGTCCCCCGGCACTCCAGGTGCATGCAGGTGACCCCGTGACCCTGCGCTGCTCAGTGCAGGTGGGCTCAGCCCCTGTCACCTTCACCTGGCTGCACGATGGGCAGGATGTGGGCCGGGGGCCCCTCCTGGATCTTGGGGACGTCGATGTGGGACATTCAGGCACCTACCAGTGCGTGGCCACCAACCAGCTGGGACAGGACGGGCACGGCGTGTTCCGGGCACTCAGCCCAGAGCTGGCCCTGGAGGTGACACCCTGGGGACATGGAGGCACAGGTGGGGTCACTCGGGATTCCTATGTGGGTCTGCAATCCCTTGATCATAGATGATCCAGGTTCACCCCCTGCTCTGTCCTTGGCAGTGACACAAATGGAACAGGGCACAGGAGGGGAGCTCATGAGGTCACTGGGATTGCAGAACCTCTGGGGTGACCCCGGGGACCCCAGTGTGTCCCTCTCTATTTCCTGCAGAGGCTGCATGGGTGGTTGGGTCCCTCTTGTTCCTGGTGCTGCTCATGGGTATCATTGTGGCCTTTCACTGGTGGATCCACATGGGTGGAATGGAGGGAATTGAGGGTCTGGTGGAGGTTCAGGATTCCCGGAGGTGGATGGGGAATCAAAGTCACTCCTCCATTTTTCTTTTGCAGATGCCAGGAAACACCAGGAAAGGTGAGTGCAGGCTTTGACCATGATTTGTGTTTTCCCCAAATCTCCAGGACCTCCCATCCTCTTCCACACATCCCCTTATTCCCACGGAGCCCCCATGGTGGAGGATCCTCAGGTGACCAATGTGGAGCTGCAGGGGCCACATGGGCAACGGTGGGAACCCCGTGACATCTGTGACATTCTACAAGAAAAGTTGTGACCCTCGGGGAAGTGGGAGGCACTGGAGTGATGGGAAGGCCCCATAGTGGGGGCAGAGATTGGGCAGCACCCAGGGCCCCTGGGCTGGGGGAGACTGAGCCCGCAGTGACCTCGGCTGGGGCTACTGAGAGCTGTGGGGGGAATTTGGAGGGTCTTGGTTGGACTCCAGTGGAATCCATGGATGGGATTTCAGGAATATTGGTGTGGCACTGGGAGCTCCGGGAGGGTTCAGGGAACTCTTGGAGGGTCATGCAAGGATGTTGGGGGATCTTTCTGGGGTCCTGGGGGAGTTTGAGAGGTGCCCCTACCTGCCAGGCTTCGAGTTTTGTTGCTCAGAGGGTCGGGGGCACGGGGGGCAATGGGGGCACTGTGGTGGTGCAGAAGTTCTGGGGAATTCAGGGGTGCTTGAAATGTCTGGGGGCAATCAGGGGTACAGTGGGAATCGGGTGCAGTGGGAATTTTTGTATCCCATGTGTTGTTGGAGCTGCCAAGGTCCCAGGAAGGGTCAGGGGTCCCGGGGTCCCCATTTGTCACTCCCTCCCATTTTCCTTGCAGCTGCCAGGAAGCCCCAGCACAGGTGAGGGGGAGGGTCTGGCCAGGACTCCCCTTTTCCCCCCCCGTCCCAGACTCCACCCAGAACCCCAGTTATCCCCATAGGACCCCCTGGAGGAGGGGGCAGTGATGGACCCCCATGCTGTGGGCACTGAGTGGGCAGGGGGTGAGTCTGGGGGGGTACATGGGCACGTCACCCACGGGTGTCACCCCCACCCAGGTCTCCAACCCTGGAGTCTCTCTCAGGTCCCCGCCCAGCACATCCCCCAGGTGACCCACACAGAGCTGCTGGGACCCCAAGGACACAGCAGGACCCCGGTGACATCTACGAGAACGTGCTGTGACACTGGGGACACTGGGGGTTCCTTTCCTAGGGCACCCCCCCTTTGGCCCCCCCCAGGCTCCCATGGGTGCCCACCCTGACCAGGAGGTGGCCACGAGTGGTGGGTCCCATTTGGGGCTGCCAGAGCTCCACGTTCCAGTGCTCCCAGTGCTCCCAGTATCCCCAGGGGCTCCCCATTCCCTCCCCCAGTGCCAGGGGGCACAGGACCCTTGTCCCTCTCCTTGGACACAAAATGCAGCTTTAGGATTAAACTGGGAGAAATGGTTTTTGTTTGTTCAGCTCTGCCTGCTCAGCTCGGCCCGAGGAGGGTCCCGGTCAGGTTGAGCAGATCCTTGTGGGATTTGCAGCAGTTCTGGGGCTCTCTCAGTGCCTTGGGCACAGGGACCAAATGATCAATTGCTGCATTTCCGGACTGGTTCCCTCGCAGCTGCCCCCGCAGGGGGGGTTTCCAGCCAGCCCTGCTCTGAAAAACCATCAAAGGCCCTGGCAGAGCCACTGCTGGGGCTCACACCGGGTTTTGTGCTTCTTGCAGGGCTGAGCAAACCACAGCCACGCCTTTTTCCCCCACAGAATTCTCACCTTTGCAGCAGCTCGAGAGCTGCGAGAATCAAAGCCAAGGGGGCAGGGGGAGCCTCAGGTCCTGGCTGCCACCTGGGGCTGGCCAGAGCAGGACTGGGACAATGCCCATCCCTGTGCCCTGGGCTGGGCCAAGGCTGGGCCCCACACTTGGATGGCCACTGGCTTCAAGGAGGAGCAGTTTGGGAGCTCCTTCCTGCCTGGGGCTCCATTCCCAAGCTGCTCTTGCCGGGTCAGATCCTGCGGGGGTCAAGTGAAAATGGAGATGTCTGGAACAGAATTTCTCCCAAAACCCAATAAACCCAAAGCTCCTAAGCCCTCAGGACAGAAATGTCATGCAGGGGATTTTGGGGAGCAGGAGAGGGAGGGGGAAGCCCCCCAAGAGCATCACAAGTGTTCCATGTGCAGGGTCTCATCCATCTCCTGGTTGCCAGCACTGAGACCCTGCAGGGGTTTTGGGTATGAGGGTGGGCTTTGGGTGTTTTTGGGGTGTCTGTGCCCTTCCTGACTGGCACCAGGCCATGTCCTTCCCTCCCCACTCATCCCTGCTGGGGTTTTTCCCCCACAGAATGATCTTGGTGGGCTGTGGGATGGGGCCGAGGTGCTGCACCTGTGAGGGTTCCCAAATGGGGATTGAGGGCTCCCAGATGGGTGGGGGCAGCCAATGAGGGGGTGTAGAGTGGCCGGGTCACACCCCAAATTGGGGCACCCCAGAGGTCACAGAGGTCACAGTGCCCCACTGAGGACAGAGGGGGCTGGCAGGGCCCCCCGTGCCCTACCCTGGACAGGGACTTCCTCAGGGAATGTGTCCAGGAACCCTGCCCAGAACCGCCATCCCCCAGGACAGGATCTCCCCTGCTGGGATGTGTCACCACTGGAACAAAATCTGCCCAGAACGTGTCACCCCCAGAACAAGATCCCCTCAGGACAGGAACCCCTGGATGTGCCCCCCCAGGACAGAACTCCCCCCTGTGTGACTCTCAGCACAAACAGCCTCTTCCTTCTGCTGCAGGAGAGAGAAAGTGAAAGTGTTGGGGGGCACAGCTGGACACCCCCATCCCCCACAGCCTCCCCACCCCTCCCTGGAGACCCCTCACCCCCTTTTCTCCCTGCCTGGATTCCCCCCCAACCCATTCTCTGCCCAGCTGCTCCCCAGGATTTCTGAGCCAAGAACTGGGAGTGGTGGGGAATGGCACAAAAGTGAAGAAAATAAGGAAACCAGAGAAATAAAGAGAGGAAAAAGTCAAGCGTGGGGAGGGCACAGAAGCAGAGCTGCTCAGGACCCCCATGTGATGCCTGCCCAGGAAACACTCCAGGGGGGCAACGTTGGGCCCTGGGTCACCCCAAAATCTGAGGCACCCAGGGTAGGAGTGGTGACCCATGGGGCCTACCCAGGCACTGCCCATCCCTGGCACCCCCATTCCCCTGGGAACCCAACCATGGGACAACCATTCCTTCTGTCCCCTCTTCCCTGGGACCCCCATGCCATGACCTCCACTCCCCAGGATCTCCATTCCCAAGGACCCTCATCCTGGTAGTTCCAGCCCCTGGGACCCCTCCCTTCCCTTGGGGACCAAGATTCCCCCAGGACTCCCATTCCCCTGACACCCCAATCCCTGGGGTCCATCCCATGATCACAAATCCCTGAAGGCCACATTGTTCTGGGATTCTCATCCCTGAGTTTGAATCCACCCAACCCTTGGGACCCCATTCCCATCCCTGGAACTCCAGTCCCCTGGACACCCATCCTTGGCTCCCTGCACCTCCTCAGCCTCCAAATTCCGGCAACATCCTGTCCCACCATGTCCCACCATCACCTCCATGTCCTACAAGGTCCCCACCCTGCCCCCATCCTGTCCCCACCCTGCCCCCACCAAGGGCCACCTACACATGGGGACGAGAGCTGACCTCGCTTCCTGTCCCTTCATCCGAAGAGCCGCCAGCCAGGGGACAGGGGACAGCCACAGCAGTGAGTGACAGCCAGTGCCCATGGCCGGGGACAGCTGGATGGCCGGGAAGGTGGCTCTGCTCCTGTGGGGTGAGTGCCCCGGGCACGGGCCTGATGACTCTGGGGACGGGCCCTGGTGAGGCAGAGAGGGGTGGGGAGGGGGCACAGGGGGGCTGCGGGGTCCCCTGAGGTCCCCAAGGCCAGCACAGCCAGTGGGGGACAGAGCCAGTGGCTCCTCAGTGTGTCCGGGGTTTTGGGGTGGCCCTGGGAACAGGAAAAGGGGAACTGGGATGTGGGAGAGGGATGTGGAGACAGGAATGGGGGACAGAGTTTCAGGGGACAGGGATGTCAGGTTTGGCTCCACGGGGCTGGGGCAGCTGTGGGGACAGGGACAAGGGGAGAAGCACCACGGGGATGTGGCCGTGGGGCTGGCGGGGGTGAGCTGTGCCAGCACAGGCTGGCCGTGGTGTCCCTGTCCCCGAGGCGTCCGTGCCACCCGGACGTGTGACACAGAGCTGTCCCCTGGGAGCCTCTCCAGACCTGTTGGGGACCGTGCCCGGGCATTTTCCCACAAGAAGCCGTGTCCCCACGGGGACAGCTCGGGGACAGCCTCACACCCTGTCCCCACGGAGCCAATTCCACCTTGCCCTGTCCCTTCTCCCTTCCAGCCCAGACCCTCAGCCTCGCTGGTGAGTCCTCGGGGGATGCCATGCCCCCACCCCGCTGTCCCCAGCCCCTTGGTGGCCCTGGCAGGCTGGTGTCCCCTGTCCCCCGCAGGTGCCCAGACCCCCCAGCTCCTGGTGGAGCCCCCCTGGACGCCGGCGGTGCTGTGGGACCGGGTGACACTGACCTGCCAGGCCTCGGGGACCGCCCGTGCCACCACCTGGTACAAGGACGGGTGGCGCTGGGGGCAGGAGGGACGTGACCGCTTCCCTGTCACCGAGAGTGGCACCTACCAGTGTCAGAGACCCGGCAGTGGGCTCAGCCCCCCCGTCATGGTGTCAAATGGTGAGGGGGGATCTGAAATGCTCAGGGTGGCTCCCTGATAACTCTGGGTGGGCTCCACTCCGTGGGTGGCCTCACAACCCTCGTGTGACAGGCGAGAGCCTGTCCCCTGCACACAGGGACATCCCAGTGCATCCCAGTGCATCCCAGTGCACCCCAGTGTGGTGGGACTCCCGTGGTGACAGCTGTGCCACGGGGCTGCTCCTGGTGTCCCTGGGACCCTCCTGCGCAGTGGACACTCCAGCCAGATGTCCCCGGTGCCGTGGGCACCCACTTTGGACCTGTCTCGGGCTCCTCAGTGACACGGGACCCTCCTGTCCCACAGACCCGCTGGTGCTGCAGGTGCCAGCACGGGGGCTGCTGGAGGGGGACACGGTGACACTGCGCTGCCGGGGCTGGCAGGACAACCCTGTCACCAGGGTGCGATTTTACAAGGACGGGAAGGATCTAGGGGTGTCCCTCAGGGGCGCCAAGCTGTCCCTGCCCCCCCTGAAGCCGCACAACAGCGGCCGCTACAGCTGCGAGGGCTTGGGGGCCTCAGGATTGACACTGTCAGCACCGGTGACAGTGACAGTGCACGGTGAGCACTCCCACGGCTGGAACTCCGATATCCTGACACCCCCAAAGCCACTTCTCAGTGCAATCAGAGTCACAGTCGCCACCCCCATCTCCTTCCCAGAGCTCTTCCCGGTGCCGGTGCTGGAGGGTCCCCCCGAGCTCACCGAGGGGTCCCCCCTCAATCTCAGCTGCCTCAGCACCCCCAGCCCCCTGCGGCCCCGAGCCCCCCTCCTGTACAGCTTTTACCGGGACGGGCAGATGCTGCAGGGCCCGCAGGGCTCCCCGCAGCTCCTGGTGCCCGCCGTGGGGGTCTCCCACTCGGGGAATTACAGGTGCGAGGTGCTCTCCGAGGGGGGGGCCGTGCGGAAGAGCAGCTCCCGGCTCGGCGTCACGGTGCGCAGTGAGTGCGGGGATGGGCACGGGGAGCCCCCACCGCCCTCCCAGATCTCCCATCCCTGCTCAATCCTCTGCGTGCCCCCCCTCCTTCCCAGCTCTCTCCCTGGGTCCCCCCCTTGCCCATTGCATCCCTCCCAGATCCCCTTACCCATCCCTGGGTTCCTCTCTCCCTCTCTGAGGCCCTTCAATTGTCCACAGGTCCCTCCATCCCTGTCTGGGTCCCTAAACCGTTCCCTGTGGTTCCCTTCAACCCTCTCCATGTGTCCCCTCGCTGAATCTCCCATCCTTCCACCCCTTTCCAAGCCTCACTCCGTCTCTGTGCCCCCTTCTTCCTCACTGGGATCCCCCCAGCCCTCTCTGATCCTCCCTCTCCATGAGTCCCTCACTGCTCCCTGCTGTCCCCCACTCGTCCCATGTCCCCAGTCCCTCCTGTGTCCTCCCCACAGGGGTCCCGCTCTCTGGTGTGTCCCTGTCGGTGCAGCCCCCCGGGGGACAGGTGGCACTGGGGGACCACCTGGTGCTGAGCTGCGCAGTGGCCATGGGGACAGGTCCCCTGTCCTTCTCCTGGCTCCGGGAGGGTTCGCAGACACCACTGGGCACCGGTCCCCGCCTGGAGCTGCGGCACGTTGGGGACAATGACAGCGGCCACTACAAGTGCCGGGCCAGCAACAGGGACAGCGTGGCTGAGAGCCCCACTCTGAACGTCACTGTCGTGGGTGAGTGGAACCCTTGGGCTGGGGGTGACCCCACCCACAGCATCCCCAATTCCACACATCCCAAATTCCACCTCATCCCCCCCACACCAGCCCCAGCCCAGCTCACAGTGCCAGCCCTGGGTGTCACAGACCAGCGAACAGGGACCCTCTGGCTCCAGGGATCCCCACCCAGGACATCCAAGCCATGCATCCCTAAGCCCAGCTGTCACATTCCCCACTGCACATCATGTCACATTCACCCTACTGAGTGTGACCCTCCCAGGGCACTGAGACCCTTGGCATTGGGGTGATGCCCCCGTTGATGTGCCTCATGGCACCCATCACATCCCACCCACGCCATTCTGTGCCCCCCACCAGGTGACAGCCATCCCCACCCTTGGACACGGCATCCCTCATCCCACCTTCCCCTCACCCTCATCTCATCTTCATCCCCCACTCCTCATCCATCACATGCTCTCCTCCCACACCTCATGATGACCCCCAGCACCATGGGGTCACTGTCCTGGGTGAAGGAGACCCTCTGTATCCAGGAGTCACCATGCAGACTCCCTCATCCCCCCTCACCAGGTGCCAGAACCTGTCCCCGGCCTCAGCCCTGTCTGTGTCCCCGCAGTGCCCGTGGCCAATGCCACCATCGCCCCTGGTCCCCCGGCACTCCAGGTGCATGCAGGTGACCCCGTGACCCTGAACTGCTCGGTGCAGGTGGGCTCAGCCCCTGTCACCTTCACCTGGCTGCACGATGGGCAGGAAGTGGGCCGGGGTCCCCTCCTGGATCTTGGGGACATCGATGTGGGACATTCAGGCACCTACCAGTGTGTGGCCACCAACCAGCTGGGACAGGACGGGCACGGTGTGTTCCGGGCACTCAGCCCAGAGCTGGCCCTGGAGGTGACACCACAGGGAACCACTGGACACTGGAACAGAGGTGGGATCACACGGGGTCACTGGGATTGCAGGACCCCTGGAGTGACAGGTGACCCCGATTTGTCCCTTCTGTCCCCAGCAGTGGCCGCAGGCATTGGCGGGTCCCTCCTCTTCCTGGTCCTGCTCCTGGGTGTAGCTGTGCTCTGGCATCGGTGGAACAACATGGGTGGGTGACAATGGGGACCATGGGGACCCTGGGGAGCTGGGGACCACCTGCCTGTTGGGGTGATGGGGTGGCACCCAGAGCCTCTGACTTGGCAATGATGGCTCAGGACCTTTGGTCAGGGTCCTGAAGGATTTGGGGTGGTGTTGGAGGGACTTGCAGGGATTTTGGGGGTTCTTTCAGTGATCCTGGGGGAATGTGGATGCTACCCCAAACCTGGCAGGCTTGAGCTTCAGGGAGCTCTGGGGGTCCAGAGAACAGAGCAGGGGTTCTGGAGGGCATCAGGGATGCTCAGGGGTCCTGGAGGATATTGAGGGTGTAGTCGGATTTCAGGATTGCTGAGAAGGGTCAGGACCCTGGGGACCCCACAGTTATCCCTCCCCTCTTTCCTTTGCAGCTGCCAGGAAGCAGCAGGAAAGGTGAGTAGGGGGCTCAAACCACACTCTCGTCTTTGACCCCAACCCCCAAGACCTCCCATTCCCTCCCACACATCCCCTTGATTCCCTCAGGGCGCCCCCGGAGCCCCCGGCCCTCCCAGAGGAGGGGGAGGTGCTGTACACCCACGTCATGATCACCAAGCAGACGGGGGGTGAGTCCGGGCTGGGGCACATGCAGAGGGACACGTCACCCATGAGTGTCCCCCCGCCCAGATGCCACAGCCCGTGTCTCTTGCAGCGTTCCCCCAGTCCCACCACACTCCAGGATCCCCAGGTGACCTATGTGGAGCTGCCAGCAACCCATGGGCGACTGCGGGAATGAGGGGACATCTACAGGAGTGCGCTGTGACACTCGGGGCATGGCTGGGCACTGGGGGGCTCTGGGGGCACTGGGGGCACTGGGGGACCTCACCCATGGGCAGCCACACATGTGTGTCCCCTGCACTGTTCCCGTGGGTGCCCAACATTCACGGGTAGGTGGGCACAAGTGTGAGGCAGCACAGGGCATCCAGAGCTCCACATGACCCCAGAACCCACAAGGATTTCCCCACCCCCCCCTTCCACTATCACCAGTGGCTCCCCATTCCACATCCAAGTGCCCCCAGTACCCTCAGAGACTTCTCCATTCCCTCCAAACAGTGCTGCCAGTACCCCCAAGGGCTCCCTCTTTCCCCTCCCAGTGCCTCTCCATTGCTCCCAGTCGATCCAGGTGGTTCCCATTCTCTCTCCCAGTACCCCTGTACTCCCAGTGCCTCTGCAATGCCCCTCTCAGCACTCCCAGGACACCCACGGCTCGACATCTCTCCTCCCAGTGCCACGCGAACACTGGACTCGTTTCCCTCTTATTGGCACCAAAATGCAGCTTTTTGGTTCAACTGCCAGAGATGGTGTTTCTTTGTTCAGCTCTGTTGGGCTTTAGGAATGGGATTCTCCCATTTTGGGCTGCCACTCAAAACCAGTGCTATGGATTCCCTTCTGCCCTGTCTCAAACCCCTCCTGTGCTGTGTTCCCCACATGATGATGTCCCAAAAGGCCTGTGGGGATTCTGGACCCTCCCCCTTTTCCTGAGAAGCCAGGATCAGGCCATGGCACAGGGTGGGGTGTCAGGGATAGGAAAAGTTTGATGTCTCAAAATATTTTGGAACACCTGTGTGTGGCAGGGCTGGGTCAGGCCTTGCTTTTGGTGGCACAGGGCCCCGTGTGTCATTCAGTCTGTCAGCCATAGCACACTGGGGACAGTGTGACGCTCTGCCAAACCCAGCTCCTGATTACCTGAGGGACCAGGAGTCCCACCTTGGCAGAGGGCCCTTGGTGGCCCAAGGGCTTAAAAAGCAGAGCAAGAGGTGGCCAAGTGTCTGACTTTGTCTGCTCTTGAAGTGCCTGCCCCATTCACGCTGGAACCCAGGAGTTGGAAACTGTCATGATTTAAAAGAGAAACACCTGCCATAGAAAGCAGGAACTCTCCTGGATTGGAAAGAGGACCTATGCCTCCAAATTTTTTTAAGTGTGAAGTTTATGGGGCTTCCAGGCAAAAATGTGGGAAAATGAATAACAGTTCATTGCTAGGAAAGTTCTAGAACAGAACAGAACAAACAGCAACACAAGAAAAGAAATTTCCAACCCGCTCAGGGCAGTTCATCTTTGTGCAGTTATGACCACGGCCAGCAGGGGGCGCTGCAGGGAGCACTCCCGGCCAGCAGGGGGCGCTGCAGGGAGCACTCATAGCCAGCAGGGGGCGCTGCAGGGAGCACTCCCGGCCAGCAGGGGGCGCTGCAGGGAGCGCTCACAGCCAGCAGGGGGCGCTGCAGGGAGCGATCACAGCCAGCAGGGGGCGCTGCAGGGAGCACTCACAGCCAGCAGGGGGCTCTGCAGGGAGCACTCACGGCCAGCAGGGGGCGCTGCAGGGAGCACTCACAGCCAGCAGGGGGCGCCCCGGTGCCGCTCGAACCCCTCAGGGGCCATGGCGGCCTCGTCGGGAGGGACGAGAGGAAATCGCTCCTTTTGCAAACTCAGGGGCACCAATCGGTCCCGGCACCATCCCTGGCAGTGCCCGGGCAGGACAGACGAAGGCAGCAGCTTGGCTCCTAGTGCCCAGTGGCAGCGTAGCAGTGTCCCGGGGCCAGGCACACACCCTGCTAAACTCCTGCCATTGCTCTCCCTGATGCCGAACAGAAAGAAGGCAGCACCAACCCCAGGCAGGTCTCAGGTGCTCAACAGCACCTCTCCTGGCTTTACACCACACTTCCTGAAAACCCTCGGCCTTTCACTCCCTTTTCCTCCTGAAGCCCAGGCACAGCATCTTTGGGAATGTTAAATTCCCCTGCGATGTTGAGGAAAGCAGGTGCTCCTTGCTGACAGTGCCAGGCCTCCTCAGGGGGCTCCACACCACATTTGGAGCTCCTTGTCTTCCTGGGCCACTGCTGGTCCTGACACAGCAGCCACGGGGGGGAGGAGGAGGAGAAGGAGGAGGAGTCTGAGAGCAGAACCGCAGACCCGAGGGCTCTGCAGCTGCAGTTGCAGCTCCAGGGACAGCCAGGGATAGGAGCAGTGGCTTCGGAGGGATGAATGGGGTAAAAGTGGAGCTGCTTGGGCCAATGCCCCTGATCTGCTCTGGGTGCTCCAGACCCTTAAGGAGCTGTTGTAATTACCACCAGGGTTCCCAAAATTCAGCTGTGCTGCTAAACCATCCCTGTGCACAGACACACGACTCTGCTGCTTCTACCTGGGATATTGGGCTACTATGGCGGCATTGGAGACATTTTAGGGGTCAGATGCCCCCCAGATCTGCCCACAAGATTTTGTGGCTGCCAGGAAGGTTTCCTGGAGCTTCTCACCTTCGCCACTGCACAGGGATGGGCATTGGCCAGCCCTGCTCTGGCCAGCCCCAGGTGGCAGCCAGGACCTGAGGCTCCCCCTGCCCCCTTGGCTTTGATTCTCGCAGCTCTCGAGCTGCTGCAAAGGTGAGAATTCTGTGGGGGAAAAAGGCGTGGCTGTGGTTTGCTCAGCCCTGCAAGAAGCACAAAACCCGGTGTGAGCCCCAGCAGTGGCTCTGCCGGGGCCTTTGATGGTTTTCAGAGCAGGGCTGCTGGAAACCCCCCCTGCGGGGGCAGCTGCGAGGGAACCAGTCCGGAAATGCAGCAATTGATCATTTGGTCCCTGTGCCCAAGGCACTGAGAGAGCCCCAAAACTGCTGCAAATCCCACAAGGATCTGCTCAACCTGACCGGGACCCTCCTCGGCCCGAGCTGAGCAGGCAGAGCTGAACAAACCAAAACCATTTCTCCCAGTTTAATCCCAAAGCTGCATTTTGTGTCCAATGAGAGGGACAAGGATCCTGTGCCCCCTGGCACTGGGGGAGGGAATGGGGAGCCCCTGGGGATACTGGGAGCACTGGGAGCACTGGAACGTGGAGCTCTGGCAGCCCCAGATGGGATCCACCACTCGTGGCCATCTCCCAGTCAGGGTGGGCACCCATGGGAGCCTGGGGGGTGCCAAAGGGGGGGTGCCCTAGGAAAGGAACCCCCAGTGCCCCCAGTGTCACAGCACGTTCTCGTAGATGTCACCGGGGTCCTGCTGTCGTCCTTGGGGTCCCAGCAGCTCTGTGTGGGTCACCTGGGGGATGTGCTGGGCAGGGACCTGAGAGAGACTCCAGGGTTGGAGACCTGGGTGGGGGTGATACCCGTGGGTGACGTGTCCCCCCCATACTCACCCCCTACCTACTCAGTGCCCACAGCATGGGGGTCCATCACTGCCCCCTCCTCCAGGGGGTCCTATGGGGATAACTGGGGCTCTGGGTGGAGTCTGGGACGGGGGGGGAAAAGGGGAGTCCTGGCCAGAGCCTCCCACTCACCTGTGCTGGGGCTTCCTGGCAGCTGCAAGGAAAATGGGAGGGTGTGACCATGGGGACCCCGGGACCCCTGACCCTTCCTGGGACCTTGGCAGCTCCAACAACCCATGGAATACAAAAATTCCCACTGCAACCCCGATTCCCACTGCACCCCTGATTGCCCCTGGACACTTCAATCACCCCTGAATCCCTCAGAACTTCTGCACCACCACAGTGCCCCCATTGCCCCCCGTGCTCCCGACCCTCTGAGCAACAAAACTCGAAGCCTGGCAGGTAGGGGCACCCCTCAAACTCCCCCAGGACCCCAGAAAGATCCCCCAACATCCTTGCATGACCCTCCAAGAGTTCCCTGAACCCTCCAGGATCTCCCAGTGCCACATCAATATTCCTGAAAACCCACCCAGTGATCCCCCTGGAGCCCAACCAAGACCCTCCAAATTCTCCCCACAGCTCTCAGTACCCCCAGCCGAGGTCACTGCGGGCTCAGTTTCCCCCAGCCCAGGGGCCCTGGGTGCTGCCCAATCTCTGCCCCCACTATGGGGCCTTCCCATCACTCCAGTGCCTCCCACTTCCCCGAGGGTCACAACTTTTGTTGTAGAATGTCACAGATGTCACCGGGTTCCCATGGTTGCCCATGTGGCCCCTGCAGCTCCACATTGGTCACCTGAGGATCCTCCACCATGGGGGCTCCGCGGGACTAAGGGGATGTGTGGAAGAGGATGGGAGGTCCTGGAGGTTTGGGGAAAACACAAATCATGGTCAAAGCCTGCACTCACCTTTCCTGGTGTTTCCTGGCATCTGCAAAGGAAAAACGGAGGAGTGACTTTGATTCCCCATCCACCTCTGGGAATCCTGAACCTCCACCAGACCCTCAATTCCCTCCAGGTCACCCCAGTATCCCTGATGCCCCCTAGAAACTCTGGATGACCCCAATTCCCCAACACACTGAGCCCCTAGATCGCCAGGCTTGGCAGGGAGGAGCACCCTCTCAATTCCCCAAAAAGTTCTGATAGGATCCCCAACGTCCCTGCACGACCCTTCAGCACCTCCCTGCAGCTGTGGAAAGGGGTTTTAACTCTTTAAGTGCAGCAGAAATAAGATGCACAGCTACATGGTCATCTTTCATGACAGGAAGAAAGAGACAAGTTTCTTCAGAAACACACTTGGTTTTATAGCACGACTCGCAATTCCAAGAGTAGAGAAAAGGTGATTGGTTTAGAGACAAGACACCCCATTGCCAGGGCCTGGTCAGGAACCACAACAGGTGTTCTATCTTGTTATTAATTCTTTTTTATTTTGACCAAATTATCACCCTGGGAGAAATTCTCCCTAGCGTTGAGCTGGACCAGCTTATTGGCTGGGAACAGAGCTGAGAAGCTGCAGCCTGGAATATTTTTCAGGCTGTAATTTTCTTGCTTTCTCAGTATGTGTCCCTACATGATTCCATGAGACTCCACAGTGTCACAATGACCCCTCCATTCCATGGAGCCCCACAGTGTCACTATGGTATCCTTGGTTCTTCAATGTAAGGATGCCCTCTTGGTTCCCTGGAGCTCAGTGTCACTCTTGTGCCCTTGATTCCATGAGTCTCTGCAGTGCCACAATGGTCCTTTGGTTCCACGTGGCCTCAAAGTGTCATCATGGTCTCCTTGGTTCCATTAGGCCCTGCTGTGTCACAATGACATCCTTGGTTTCATGATGTCAAGTACTGTAACAAAATTCTCCTTGTTTCCATGGTGTCAGAATGGCACCTTTGTCCCACAGAGCCCCACACTGTCACTGTGGTCCCCTTGATTCCATGAGGCCCTGCCATGCTACAATGGCCCCAATGGCTACAATGGTCTCCAGTGAGACTCTCTACAACCACCTGAACAGAGGGTGTAGTGAGATGAGGGTCTGTTTCCTCTCCCAGGCAACCACTGACACAAAGAGAGTCTGAAGTCTGAAGATGAGCCAAGGATAGGATATGTTTGACATCAGGAAAAAAATTCTTCACTAAAAGAGTGATTGGACACTGGAATCTCCTGCCCAGGGAAGTGGTGGAGTCACTACCCATGGAGGCATTTAAAAAAAGACTGGACATGGCACTCAGAGCCATGGTTTAGTTGGTGAGGTGATGTTAAGTCATAGGTTGGGCTAGATGATCTCACAGGTCCTTTCCAACCTCGCTCATTCTGGGGTTCTGTTTCATAGCTGTCTCCATTGTTCCATGAGGTCCTGCAATGTCATAATAGGCCTTTGGTTCCATGAGTCCCCACAGTGTAACAATGGACCCTTGGTTCCATGAGGGTCCTCAGTGTCACAATGGTCTCCTTGGATCCTCAGTGTCACAATGGCCCCTTGGTCACAATGGACTTCAGGTTCCATGAGCTTTCATACTCTCAGCAAGAGTTCTGCAATGTCACCAGGGACCCCCTTGTTCCACGAGGTTCTGTAGTACAACATGGTCACCTGGGTTCTGTGAGGTTCTGCAGTGTCACAATGAACTCCTTGGTTCTGGGGGGCCCTGCAGTGTCACAATGCACCCAGGGTTGCAGGAGGTTCCACAGTGTCCCCATGGCCTCCTTGGATCTGCAGTAGAACAATGGACCATTGGTTCCATGTGGCCCCACAGTGTCACAATTGCTCTTTGGCTCGATAAGGCTTTTCTCTGTCACAATGGCCTTTTGGTTCCAGGAGGTTTCTCAGTGCCACAATGGTCTCCTTGGACCTGCAGTGTCACAAGGGACCATAGGTTCCATGTGGCCCCACTCTTTCAAAATGGATTTTGGTTCCATGAGCTCCCACAGTGTCAAAAGGCCCCTTTGTTCCTTGAGGTTCCATAGTGTCACAGTTGACACCTTGGTTCTGTGAGGACCCTCTGTCACCAAATCTCCAAAATATCAAAATAAGACTCCTTAAAACTAATTTGGTGTAGAAGAGGGCATCATTTCATTCAGGCCTCAGGTCCAATGTTAGAGAACTCCTAACCTTAGATGGACATGTGATTCTACAAGTGTGTTGCTTATAGTCAGTCACTACATGTGTATTACAATTTACCTATTTAGATAAAACCCACCCTGTAGCCGTGGAAAGGGGTTTTAACCCTTTAAGTGCAGCAGAAATAAGATGCACAGCTACATGGTCATCTTTCATGACAGGAAGAAAGAGACAAGTTTATTCAGAAGCACACTTGGTTTTATAGCATGACTCGCAATTCCAAGAGTAGAGAAAAGGTGATTGGTTCAGAGAGAAGACACCCCATTCCCAGGGCCTGGTCAGGCACCACAACAGGTGTTCTATCTTGTTATTAATTCCTTTTTATTTTGACTAAATTATCACCGTGGGAGTAATTCTCCCTAGCCTTGAGCTTATTGGCTGGGAACAGAGCTGAGAAGCTGCAGCCTGGAATATTTTTCAGGCTGTAATTTTCTTACTTTCTCAATATGTGTCCCACACCACCCCAAGTTCCAAGGTTCAGTCTTTGTTTTTTCTATCACTGCACCCTTGAGCCAGATGTCTTCTTCTTCTCTTCCAATCATCCTTGCTGACAAATCAGCCTCTGCATGCCTTGTTCCCATGCCAAAAGTTCACAGGCACAGGAAAACTTGATTGAACCCTTTTGGTATGAAGCCCAAGGCTTTGTGTGTCCAGGCAGAGGCAGGCAGGAGGCAGAGCTGTCAGCAAAGGAAGGGGCCAGCGAGGTGGGGCAGCCGGGGGATGACGACAGCCTGCAGGGACAGAGGCGCAGGGCATGGACACCGTAGGACAGCCTGGGCTGCAGAGGGCACAGGGATGGGCAGCAGCTGAAAGGCCCTGACACAGCCAACTCCTGCAGCACTTGGGCCATGCAGGCTGGCCCTGGGCCTGAGGCCAGCAGGGGACAAGTGAGCCTTGCTGTGCTGGGGCCTCATTGCCTCCTTGTCCCTGCTCAGCAGCCTGGCAGGGGCCGCCCCATGGTGCTGCCCTTGGCATTGCACATGCCCAGAGCCCAGTGGGCCGGGAAGAGCCCTGAGCAATGAGGGAGGGACAGGATCTGCCTTGCCAGGGGCTGGGGCTCAGCCCTTGGCCCTTTGCATTCCTGAAACACATCCAGGTTTGCTCAGCATCACAGATACCTTTCCTTTCTTTGTCCCCACCTGTCATCAGTGCCTCCAGTGTTCTGCTCAAACAGGAACCAGGGGACATTTTCCGAGTCATATCCCTCAGTGGAATCCATTAAAAGTTAAAGAAACTTTGGAGTTTGAATATGTCTCTGAATTCTTGAGGAGTTTTCCTTCAGCTCCCTTTCAGGGACTGATGTTCAGGGACTCAGCATTGTTGGAAAATCCCAACTCTACAGAGACAGGAAAACTGAGAAGGGTTTTAAAAGATTTTATTCCATTATCAGTCTCCTTGAAGGGTGAAACATAAGACATGTAAAACTCAATGCCATTCCATCAGAAGCCAAGTTATTTCCTGGTTACAATACCTTAGAAATTCTTTCAGCCTATTAGCTTTTGCCACACAATGGTGCTAATAATTCTAACACCAATCACCTAGTATTCTACCCCATGTGCTCTTGCCACAATGCATCTTTCACAGTTCTAATTCTCCAAAATATCTGATCTTTTTGTAAGGCCATTGTTTGAAACTTGTTTCTAGTTCAATCTCTCTCTCAGCAATGTCTTCTCTATTCCAGGGCCATTCTGAGTCAGCACACCTTATCTCAGAGTTTGCATCCAGATGTACAAGACTGTGTGAGCTTTCAGTCAGGCTTTGAGAATCCTTTACAAATCCATTTCTCACAAATATCAATCACAGAATGCTGCAATCACCTCTGCTCTAAAGACAACAATAATAAAATACAGCCTTGAAAATGGGAATGGATATTTCTAAGAAGGTCTTTGTCATATTTCTCTATAATTGGAGTTGAAAAACTACTGAATGAACTGGACCAGACCAGAGGGAAATCAAGGCAGGACCATTGTTTGCTAAGAAACATCTCAAAAATTCAATCATAATTAATATCCAAAGTTTCTGATTCCATTCATGGGTCTTGCTGAGGGACACGACTGGGAAAGTTATATAGTTATAATTAGTTCAAGTAGAAATATGTTTTAAGCAAGCAGAAATATGCATTATGTAAGCAAAGCTGTAGTTTAAGTAAGATAGTAAAAGTTTGTAAAGCTTAGCAATAGAACCTGTTATAAAGTTAGTTAGAAGTTTAAGATATATCAGTGTAGGTTTGTGAAGTGTTATAGGATTGGTTGAAAAATGAAGCATTGCAGCAAATCCATGAGAAGGAAAGCAATTAATGATTGGTGTAAAAGGATGCTGGCAAACTTCACAGAAGTATTTGATTGGATAAAAAGCTAACATAAGGCATTGTAACTAAGAATGAGGTGGCTTCTGATATTATGGTGTTGGATGTAACACCTTTAATGTCTCACCCTTCTATGAGACTGACACCATGAGGCCATAAACCATCTTTTACAACGTCTCTCAGTTGCCCCATCTCTTGTAATATCAATGTCCCAATACACAATTTTTTGACATCACACATGACTAATGGAATCACTAGGGACTTATGGACACCAGGTCTATCCCATTAAAGTCAATAGGGATTTAGGGACACCTGGTTTAATCCATTCTATTTCATGGGGATTTTGGTGAAATTTGGTCCTAAAATGGGGAAATTTGGGAGAAATCTTGGGCTGAATTCTAGGAATTTCTGCTCCAGGATTGCAGTGCCGATGCTCTGGATGTCCTGGATGAATTCCTGGAGGCCAATCCCAAATCCCTGATCCCACACCTGCGGTCCATGCTAGAGCTGTGCCTCCAGGTAAGCCCAAAAATGTCCATTTTCAGCTGAAATCTGGGAATTTTGTGCCCAAAATTGGTGTTTTTAGCACCAAAAATTTTGGGACATCAGGTCTGCCCATTGATAGGACTTGATTGGGAAGAGTTACTGTTTAAACTGGAACCACTGGGAAGGGCTAATGCGGGACACTGGGGTGACTGGGAGCACTGAAGCAAAAGTGGGACCACTGGGAGGGATTTGTAGAGATAAATGGAGATAAACAGGACTCCAGGTCTAACCCATTGAAATCAATAGGAATTTAGGGACAGCAGGTCTACCCTTTAAAGGCAATGGGGTTAAGGGGCACCAGGTCTACCCAATCAAAGCAAGGAGGATGTTTGGGACACTAGTTTTGGGGGGGAGCCCAGGGGTTTTTCGTGATCCAGGTGTCCAAGGGGTACCCAGGTGTATCCAGGTGATTTCTGGGGGTACCCAGGTGATTTTTGGGGATACCCAGGTGTACCCAGGTGATTGTTGAGGGGTATCCAGGTGATTTTGGGCAGTATCCAGGTGTACCCAGATAATTTTTGGAGATATCCAGGTTATTTTTGGGGCACCCAAGTGACCTGACTCACCCTGACAGGCCAGGAGAAGATGATGGCCACCATCCTCCCAGTCGATGTGGACACAGGTGACCCTTGGCAGCAGCAGGGCTGTCACAGGGCACTACAACATTCAGGGGGTACCCCAAAACTCCAGGTGAGGACATCAGGGGTGGGACAGAGCCCTGAGTTACCTCAGGAGAGGATACAGATCAGGTACAGCCAGGTGCTTTGGCCCATGGGGTTGGTGCAGATGGTATTCTGCAGCAGCTCCAGCTCTGGGGTGGGCAAAGGAGGCACCCCAAAATCTCACAGGGGCAGCAGGGGAAATCCCAATATCTCGCTGGGGGCACCCAAGTATCCAGGAGTTCAGGTCTACCCATTACAGTCAATGGGGATTTAGGAACACCAGATCTACTCATTGAAGTCAATAGGGACTTAAGAACACCAGATCTACCCATTCAATGCAACTGAACCAACCAGCTCCCAATATAGGCAAGGGATGGGCTGGAAAATTTTGGGGATCCCACAAAATTGTGGGAGTTTTTTTGGGGAATCCCTCAGCTTCCTCCAGCCTTCCAGGGGGCAGTGCCCTTGCTGTAGTTCCTGGTGGCCATCAGCAGCCCCAGGCAGTGTTGCCAGGCTGAGAAGTTGGAGAAGCTGTGGCTCAGCAAGGCCCTGGTGAAGGGGAGCTCGGCCTTGAGCTCCTGCCTGGCCACAAGGGCCTACCAGTGTTCCCAGGTGTGGACTGGGAAGGCACCAGTATAAACCAGTAAGCACTTGGAGCCACTCCCAAGCTCCTGAGGCCTGTGGCATCAGCTCCCAGTATAAACCAGTAAGGCCTCATGCACCCAAACCCATTCCCAGTGTGGTCCTGGGGCTCCCAGGTTTATACTGGGAGGGCACCAGTATAAACCAGTAAGCACTGGGAGCCACCCCTGAGCCCCTGAGCCCATTGCAGCAGCTCCCAGTAGAAACCAGTAAGCACAACCTGAAGTCATTCCCAGTAGGTACCAAGTTCCATCCCCGTATAAATCAGTAAGGCCAGCATTCCCAGAAGTTGCTCCCAGGGAAGTGCCAAGCATCCCAAAGCCCCCTCCCAGTATAACCCAGTACACCCCAGTATAACCCAGTAAAATCCAGAATATCCCTGTATAACCCAGTATAAACCACTACAATCCAGTCACTCCCAGGACCACATCCTGGTATAACCAGGTGACCCCCAGCACCCCATCCCAATATAAACCAGTATAACTTGCAGTCAGCCACCAGGTCCTCCAAGCCAGCAGGGGGCACTCACACAGCCCTGCTCCCTTTCCCAGGAGAACTCAGTACAAATCAGTAACCCCCCAGCACCTCATCTGTGTATAACCCAGTAACCCCCAGCACCCTATCCCAGTATAACCCAGTATAAACCAGTCACTCCCAGTACCACATCCCAGTATAACCCAGTACAGACCAGTAAACCCCCAGCACCTCATCCCAGTACAAAGCAGTATAACCCAGTAAAACCAGTACACACAGCACTAGGTCTTCCCAGACACTCAGACAGTCTTTCCCAGTATAACCCAGTATAACCCAGTGACCCCAGCCCCATCCAAGCACCCCCTGGACCCCATCCCAGCACAAACCAGAACAAACCAATACAACCCACTCACAGTTGCAGGGGTCGGCCACCAGGAGGCGATCACACTGTGCCAGTTCCTCCCGGCCAGCAGGGGGCACTGCAGCGCGGCCCAGCACCCAGCCCTGGTGGTGCCACACCCCGTAGGATTTGGGGTTCACCCCCAGGATCTGCCCCATAAACAATAGCTCCGACAGCACCCTGAAACCTGTATAAACCAGTCCAGACCAGTATGGACCAGTATAAGTGGTAAAAACCAGTAAAAAACAGTATCCAACTGTGTAATACATACGTAGTAACCAGTACAAACCAGTATAGACAAGAAAAAACGAGTACGGACCTCTACAAACCAGAAAATAGGTAAAAACCAGTACAAACCAGTGAAAACCCTTGTCTGTGTCAGGAGCCAAGCTGGCTGGGCCCGGTAACAAACCTGCTGCCCAAAGTCAGTAGAAATGTTACGACCCATTTCAAACACCTCAACACCCATCCCTTCACCCACCAAGTGATTTGTAAAGACATGAGCACACATCTTTCCTCTCACATTGATGGTTCCTGTGCTGGTGACAGTCTTTTAAACCCAGCCTTCAGCCTGAGCTCTCTGCTGTTGCAGTTCCATGCACAGAGGTTGTTGTGTCTCAGCCCTTCCATGGGCAGGCTGGTGTTCAGCCATCTCCAGGACAGCAGGGCCCCAGCCCACGTCACTGTGCCCTGGGGAGACAAAAACCATCACTCCAAATGTCCCCTTCTCCTTCTTCCCAGGCATTTGGCCCTGCCAGTGGGGTTTGCTGGAAAAAGGAGACCCTGTGACACTGTGGGACCCCTGGGAACCAAGAGCTCATTGTGACACAGCAGGGCCACATGGAGCCAAGGAACCATTGTGACACTGGGGAAACTCATGGGACCAAGGGGCCACTGTGACGTTGTGGGGCCTCATGGAACCTGTGAGCCATTGTGACACTGCACGGCCTTGTGGAACCAAGGAGACCATGGTGACACTGTGGGGTCTTGTGGAACCAAAGATTCCATTTTGAAATTGAGGAACCTCATGGAACCAAGGGTCTGTTGTGACACTTTGGAACTCCAGAGGCCATTGTTGAGTAGAGAACCTCATGGAACCAAAAGTCCATTTTCACAGATCAAGGCCTCATAGACCCAAAAAGAGCATTGTGACTCCATGGGACCCAATGGACCCAAATCTCCATTGTGACAGTACAGAACCTGATGGAACCAAGGGGCTTTTGTGACACTGCAAAGCCTCAGGGAACCAGGGAGTCCAAAGGTCTGAAATAATCCTTGCAGGGTTCTACCTTGGGAAAGGGGAACCTCCTTGGTGGCACCTTGGGCTTGGCACAAACCTGAGGAGTGTGTCTGTTTGCAGTGGGGAGACTTAGGCTTTTTAGATAGCTTCCAAAAAAAGCATGAAAACACCAGTTTGCCAGAGTGCAGTCAGTTCTCCAAGCAAAGCAGGTCCCAGGTGAGTGAGGACAGACAGGATGGGGTTGGGGAATGTGGAGCAAGGTTGTCCACACTGGATCAGACCTCAAGGCACAGCTTCTGTGAGCAGGCCAGACCTCCTGAGGAGAGACCCTGGATCAATATCAACCATTGAATGCTGCAATCACCTCTACTCTAAAGAGAACTGTAATTAAATACACCCTTGAAAATAGGAATACATAATTCTTAGAAGCTCTTTGAATAATTTCTTCATAAATGCACTTGAAAACCTTCCTAATGAACTGCCCCAGACCCGAGGGAAATCAAGGCAGAGCCATGGTTTGTCAGGACTTGATTGATCCCAATGAGCCCTGTGGTGCATTTGGTGCTGAGCCCTTGAACCTCAGGGCCTGAGAGGAGATTGCACAAACCTTTCCAGGAGTCCAAGTCAGAAGAAAAACCCAAAGTGTCTCAAAGCATTAATGGGTCCCACTGAGGTCCATCCCCAACACAGGCTCCTCATGGACTCCTTGGAGGAGAGAACTGGAGGCCATGATTACCCAGAAACCTCTGAGAGACTCAGAGAGAAAAGGAAAAGGAAAGTACCTTAAAAAACGGAAGTACCTTGAAGCATTAATGAGCCCCACTGAGTGTTGTTACTGACAAAGGCTCTCAAGGGACTAATTAAAGGAGATAATTGGAGGCCATCATTGCACAAAGTTCACAGAGACTCCAAGGCAAAAGCAAAACCCAAAGTCCTCTGAAAAACCTGCAGTCCCTGGGAGCATGAAGGAGCCCCCAGGGCCATTCCTAGCCAAGGCTCCCCAGGGACTCGTCCCAGCAGATCCCTGAGGCCACTGGGATGTGGGGGGATGCTGAGGGCAGGACAAGGGGTGACAGTGGCCAGCCTTGCTGGGGCTGTGCCAGGAGGCCCCAGTGGCTCAGGACAAGGTGAGCCCTTGGTGGCACAGACCCTGCTGTGACCCAGGGCACCAAGACTTGGCTTCTCTTTGTCCCCACCTGTCAACACTGCCTCCAGTTTCCTGCTCTACCTGGAACCTGGTGACACTTTCTCAGCTGTTTCCCTCAGTGGGACCCATTAAAACTAGCAGAAACTTTGGAGTTGGATTATGACTTGGAGTTCTTGAGAGGTTTCTTCAGCTCCCTCTCAGGGACTGATGTTCAGGGACTCAGTATAAACCCCGAGAGGGTCATTAAAGTCCTTGTGCTGTGTCTGTGCTGATGAGCTGGGCCGGGCTCCTGGCACAGAGGGAGATCCTGGCAACCAAGAAGAGCTTCAAAAACACATTTCTCTTCATGAGAAGCTCCTGTGAGCAGCCCAGCAGGGTTCGGGCACTGCCTGCAGCCACGCCGGGCACAGCACAGAGGCACAGAGAGCTTCAATCAGTCAGGGCTGGGAAGATGCTCAGAAGTGACTGGGGCAGAATCACTCCCAGCCCTTGACACAGGAAGCCTCTGGCTGCAGGACAATGCAGCTGCAGCTCCTGCAGTGATCTCCTAAAGCTGGAACATCCCAATGCCTGCAGATTCTGTGAGTACATTCTCTGAATGTTTCTAGGGGAGAGGAGGTGAAATTCTCATAAAACTCTGACAGGTTGTGGGTTTATGATCAGTCACAGAATATTTCCAAGACAAGGATTTTGATAAAAATGAAGACATTTCCTAAGACTTTGTATTCAGTTTCATACTATTGGAGAACGGCAGGAAGGAGGGTATAAATATTAAAGGTATTATAAATTTTGATAAGTGCTTGAGACATCCGAACTGTTATTTTTAGTGATCAATAGGTTCACAGGAAATTCCTGATGTGTTTTCAGTCACTCTGCCCATGCACAGCACCAGCATCCCCTTTGCTGGACCCATCAGGCTCAGTCTAACCTGTCCTCTCTCCCATCTGCAAACAGAACCTGCCCCAGCCAGTGCCCTGCTAACAGGCAGGGTTCTGTAGGGCCAAGGAGAGTGCACAGAGATTTGGGAGCTGTGAGTGCTGGCAGGGAGAGATCAGGCACAGGGAAACACCTCCAGGAGGAAAATCCCCAGGACACAGAAAGAATATCAGGCAATGAGAGAAAACAAAACCCAGAAATGTTGTAGCAGGGAGAGTTCAGAGGTCTCCATAGGAACCCCTGCAGTGCAGCCCCTCCCTCTGAACAAGCCCCCTCCCTCCTGTCCTCCAGCCAAGCCTCTGCCCTCAGGGCCGGGGGTCCAAGGTGTGGAGCCCCTCCTGTGCAGGCAGAGCTGCAGCAGAGCCGTGGGGCAGCTCTGCAGCCCCGGGCCCAGTTCCCTCTGCAGAGCACAGGGCTGGGAGCAGCTGCCTGGCACTGGGGGCTCTGGGAGGGGGCACAGCTGGCTCAGGGTGACGCTGTCCCCAGTGCCCGGCTGTGGGCAATGCTGTCAGTGCAGCCGGGGAAGGAGCTGGATCTGCCTTACTCCAATGCCATCACTGGGACACTTGGAAATGTCTCTGAGATTTCAGTCCAAGCTGGGAGCTTCAATCCAGGATGCAAACCTGTCCTAGACCATCTCCTGGTTATAAAATTAATGGAGAAAGGAAGAGATGTTCTGACACTGAAAATTCTGTTATGGTGGTGAAATGAGCAATGTGAGTCCTTGGATACAAAAATGCTGCTGTGCTGTGGTGGATACATTGCTCCCAGCAATATCTGCTGATCTTTAAGAAAAACAGGGCAGTGTGAACATTCTCCATTTGAGAAATATGAAAGCCTGAAGAAACTCTGAAAAGAATGAAGTGACAGATCATTTTCCCTCAGTCTCCACTGATCATCTTGCCTCAGGGAACTCACTCTGTTCTACCAGAGGGCAGCAAAAATGCTGAGGGTTTCTGATATCCAAGAATACCAGTAGAGACGTGGGGGGAGCTTAAAATACAAAACCTCAGAACTCTGAAACACCAAAGTGTATCTGTGTGTGTTACTGGGGAGGGCGTATGGGATATGGCTTTGATTTTGGTACAGCCATCTCCTCTAACTCCTCAATAACTTTTTCTCCATGAACAGGTCCCCATGTCTGCCAACAGCAGCTCCATCAGCCACTTCCTCCTGCTGCCATTGGCAGACACGCGGCAGCTGCAGCTCCTGCACTTCTGCCTCTTCCTGGCCATCTCCCTGGCTGCCCTCCTGGCCAACGGCCTCATCATCAGCGCCGTAGCCTGCGGCCACCACCTGCACACCCCCATGTTCTTCTTCCTGCTCAACCTGGCCCTCAGCGACCTGGGCTCCATCTGCACCACTGTCCCCAAAGCCATGCACAATTCCCTCTGGAACACCAGACACATCTCCTATGCTGGATGTGCTGCTCAGCTCTTTCTGTTCGTCTTTTTCTTTTCAGTAGAGTTTTCCCTCCTGACCATCATGTGCTACGACCGCTACGTGTCCATCTGCAAACCCCTGCACTACGGGACCCTCCTGGGCAGCAGAGCTTGTGCCCACATGGCAGCAGCTGCCTGGGCCAGTGGCTTTCTCAATGCTCTGCTGCACACAGCCAATACATTTTCCCTGCCCCTATGCCAGGACAATACCCTGGGCCAGTTCTTCTGTGAAATCCCACAGATCCTCAAGATTTCCTGTTCCAAATTCTATCTCAGGGAAATTGGTCTTCTTGCAGTTAGTGTCTGTATAGTACTCGGGTGTTTTGTGTTCATGGTTTTCTCCTATGTCCAGATCTTCAGGGCTGTGCTGAGGATCCCCTCAGAGCAAGGACGGCACAAAGCCTTTTCCACCTGCCTCCCTCACCTGGCTGTGGTCTCTCTGTTCCTCAGCACTGGCATGTTTGCTCACCTCAAGCCCTCCTCCATCTCCTCCCCATCCCTGGATCTGTCCCTGTCATTTCTATACTCAGTGGTGCCTCCAGCCCTGAACCCTCTCATCTACAGCCTGAGGAATCAGGAGCTCAAGGCTGCAGTGTGGAGACTGAACACTAGATGGTTTCAGAAACATTAAACTGCTTGCCAATTTCTGAAAATCACTTGCAATAAAAGTCACCTTTGATTCTTCTTGTTGGTTTGCTTGTTGGTTTGTTCTTTTCTTTCCTTTGTTTTAGCTTTTCAATATAGTCCACAAAGAAATGTCATTATTTGTGCTGCATTTCCTTTTGATTTTCTCCATCTTTTCTGTGACCCAGAGACTGTGTCAATGAGGGGCTGCGCTCTTGGTAACTTTAAACAAAATAAAGGATCTCTCTCCCAGCAAAGTTTTATTCAGAGATGCCCCTTCTGTTTCCTTCTCTGCAGCTGCAGCAGCAATGTCTGTGTGCAGAGCTGGGGCAGATCAGTGCTGGCACAGCAGCTGTGCCCAGCAGCAGCAGCTCTTGGTGTTGCCAGTGCTGCTCCCGTGCCACTGCCCCGCTGCCCTCCTGGCCCTCGTGTTGCTGCAGGGCCTGAGTGCTCTCGGGGCCGGGCACAGCCCTGGGGGTGGCAGTGCCGGGGCTGCAGCAGGGACAGGCCATGGGCACTGCTGGGGCAGCGCTGACGCCTCAGGGCAGGGCCTGGGGGCTCCAGGATCCTTGGCCAGGCTCTCTCCACAACACTAGGCCAGCCCAATGCTGAGCACAGAAAAGCCCCGGGAGCAGCCCCAGGTTGGCTGTGGGCAGGCTGGGGGCAAACAGCATGGCTGGTGCTCTGCAAGGTCCCTGCAAGGGGGACACCCTGGCAAGGAGCAGCAGAGCAGGGGCTGATCCATCCCCACTGCTCTGGACACCCCAGGGCAGCGTCCCAGAGCGTCCTCATGCACCTGCCAACAACATCCCCCCTCTGCAGCCCTGGCCTCTCCCCCAGCTCACACAGGAGCCGCATCCTTGCAGGCACACACACGGCAGCACTGGCTCAGGAGCCCCTGTTTGCATTGCACACAGCAGGCTCAGCACCCCCATGGTGCTGCTGTGGGGACATGGAGCTGAGTGAGCACAAATGCCATCAGCCCCTGGGGCCAGCAAGGGCTGGGGGGCGGCAGGGAAACCACTCAGCTTTGTTGTGGCCTCTGAAGTCAGCCAGAAAGTTGGTTCCCATGAGCTGTGAGTTTCCTGTCCCACTGCAGACGTTGTTGCTCAGAGCCAGGACTGCCTGGCAGCCACCCCCAAACTGCCCTGAGCATTTCCTTGGCTTCACCTTTCCTTTCTTTACTCTTTCCTGATCCATTTTACTTCCTCTTGCTATCTCCGTCCCCTCCCCTGCAAAGAGCCCATCCCTGTTTGCCCTTTCCTCTCTGGCCCCACTCCCCATTTCAGTTCCTGAGTTGTCACCATGGGATCATCCCTTGGGGAGCAGGATCATCCTCCAAATGCTTCAGGAATTGTCTGTAGGATCCTGCAGTGCCTTGTGCTGCTCCCTTGCCAGAGGCACCACAGGCCAGGGGGGCACATCTGGGCTGCTGTGTCTGGGTGTGGGGCTCCCTGTTGTGGGCAATGAGGAGGGGCTGGAGAGGCTCTGCAGGACTGACAGGATGGGCTTTGGCGCTGTGTGGAGAAGCTGAGGGACCTGGGCTGCTGGACCTTGTGAAGAGGAGGCCCAGGGCTCATCCTGCAACTGCTCCAAGGGTGGTTTCAGAGAATTACAGAATCAGCAAGGCTAGAAAAGACCTCGGAGGTCATCAAGTATATTCTGTGCCCTGACACCACCTTGTCTCCCTGAGCCTCCTCTTCTCCAGGATAAACATCCCCAGCTCCCTCAGCCACTCCTCACAGGACTTGTGTTCCAGACCCCTCACCAGCCTTGTTGCCCTTCTCTGGACACGCTCCAGCCCCTCCATGTCCTTCCTAAATTGGGGACCCAGAACTGGACACAGCACTCGAGGTGCTGCCCAACCAGTGCCGAGTACAGGGGAAGAATCACTGCCCTGCTCCTGCTGGCCACACCATTCCTGATCCAGGCCAGGAACCATTGGCCTTCTTGGCCACCTGGGCACACTGCTGCCTCATGTCCAGCCTGCTGTCCATCTGTGCCCCCAGGTGCCTTTCTGCCTGGCTGCTGTCCAGCCACTCTGTCCCCAGCCTGGAGCACTGCAGGAGTTGTTGTGGCCAAAGTGCAGGACATAGCACTTGGTCTTGTTAAACCTCACCTTGTTGGATTTGGGCCCTGGATCCAGCCTGTCCAGGTCCCTCTGCAGAGCCCTCCTGCCCTCCAGCACATCCACACTCACACCCAGCTTGGTGCCATCTGCACATTTGCTGATGGTGCACTCAATGCCCTCATCCAGATCATCAATGCAGATATTGAAATCCACGCTGGCTGGCTCTGATCCCTCAGCCATCCTGTAGGTGCCCTGGGATGGCACTCAAGGTGATCTGTTCCATCACCTCGCCAGGCACCCAGGTCAGGCTGACAGGCCTGCAGTTCCCCACATCCTCCTTCCAGCCCTTCTTGGGGATGGGCTCACATTGGCACCTCCAGTCCTCTGGCACCTCCCTGCTGAGCCAGCACTGATGAGAAATGATGGAGAGCAGCTTGGGGAGCTCATCCAGCAGCTCCCTCATCCCCCTGGGATGGATCCCATCTGTTTCCAGAGACACCTGTGAGCACCTGAGTAGCTCAGCAGGTCCCCATCTGCTTCCTCCTGGATTACAGGGGGTCTGTTCTGCTCTGTGTCCCCATCTCCCAGCTCAGGAGAACACTTGTCCTGAGGACAACATGTCTTATTGTTGAAAACTGAGGCAAAGAAGGAGATAAGTATAGCAGCCGTTTCCTCATCCTATTTATTATATTCCCCCTATATCCAATAAGGAATGGAGGTTCTCCTTGTCCCTCTTTTTCCCATTAATAGATTTTTAAAATCATTTTTGTTATTCTTCACAAAAGCGGCCAGGTTACATCCTAATTGAGCTTTCACTTCTCTCATTTTCTTTCTGCATGACCTAACAACATCCTTAAACACTTCCTGAGTTTTCTGCCCCTCTGTCCACAGGTGATGCACCCTCTTTTTTCCCTGAGTTCCTGGAAAAACCTCCATGCCCAGCCAGGCCTGTCATTTTCCTTGCTAGGTCACTGTTCACTTTTTGGCACAGAGGGACAGGCTGCTCCTGAACCTTCAAGATTTCTTTCTTGACGTGTGTCCATCCTTTCTGGAATCCTTTGTTTTAAAAGGCTGTTTCCCTTAAGAAAATCAGTACCTGATTTGGTGCTCCACAAAGCCACCTCTTGAATAGGCCAAAGTCTGCTCTCTCTAAGTCCAATGTAGAAGTTTTGTTGATGCCCCACCTTCTTTCACAGAATATTAAAAAGCTGCATTATTTCATGGTCACTGTACCCCAAACAGCCTCTGAGCACCACATCTCCCACCAGCCCTTCTCTGTTTGTGAACAGCAGGAGACAGAGCTTTCCTTGTGAGTGAGACGAGAAGGAATTGTGGTTTTAATCAAGGGCATATTATTTTTATTTTTCCGTTCAGAGAAGGGCTGACTGAAGCATTCCTTAAGTGATCTTGATGCTGAATGTCTCCTTAGGAGGTCTGGGCATGCAGAACAATGAGCCCCTTGCAGGCCAACCCTGTTTGGACAACCTGCTCCTCACCCCCAGCCTCACCATGTCTGACATTGCCTATCTGGGACTGACATCCTAAAACATAAAAAACCCCTATAAATTTATTATTAATATTGTAATTCAATTAGATAAAAAAATATAATTATGCTTTTATATTTATAATACAGTTATTGTTTTTTTCTATTTTTTTATATTTACAGGAAAAAAATCTCTACATTTTTAGCAACCAGAAAAATTAATGGTCATTGGTTTTAAGTAACACAATTCACTTCATTAATTGGCCACTTTTGGCCATTAATTTCTCCCTGTTTATGATAATTAGTCCTATTTAATCCCTTTCTCTTCTTTTTAATCATTTTGCAAAGACAGGATAAAACAGGGTCACTTTAGGGTCCATGAAGACATTTCTGGAGTACATTTTAGGAAGTTTTGGCTCTGGGGAGGGAATTTAGAGAGAACTTGAAGGTCTGGAGGACACTTCAGGTAGCCAGGTGGTCACTTAAAGATTCTGACAGAAACTTCAGGGTCCGAGGGAGCTCTTGGGGGTCCAGGGTGGCACTTGGGGGTCAAAGAGGGGAATCTGGGGCCATTCGGGGTCCAAGCAGGCACCTGGGGGGCTCTAACAGGGCTCTCTGGGGCGCGGGGGATGATGGGAGTTGTAGGCACAGGTATAATACGGTTCAAAGGGGCCACGGAGCATCATGGGAGTTGTAGGGGCAGCTACAATGTCTCTTGGTGGGGCGTGATGCATGACGGGAGATGAAGTCATGGCTGCAAGAGCACTCTATGGGAACCACGGAGCATGATGGGAGCTGTAGTCCCGGAAGTGGCTCAGCAGGGGCGTTTGGGGGTCCGGGAAGGCACCTGGGGGACACTTTTGTGTCCGAGCCGAGACTTGAGGTGCTCAGGACGGAACGTGAACGGTTCGGGAGCACTTGGGGGGAGCTTGGGGAGCTCTAACCGGGCTCTTTAGGGTGCGGGGCACGGCAGGAGTTTTAGGTACAGAACTGTGTTATGAGGGACTCTGAGGCTGTGGGGGATTACAGGAGATGAATTCCAGAAGTGACTGTATCGGGAATCTGTGGGGTTGGGAGCATTCAGGGGATCTGGGGACACATTTAGGGGATCCCGAATGGGTGCTAAGGAGGCACTTCGAAATCTTGGAGGGTCTGGGGGACACTTAAGGGACATGTGGGGGACAGACACCGGGGTTCTGTGGGGCGCGGGGCATGAGAGGCGTTGTAGTCCCGGCTCCAGTCGGGCTCTGTCAATCCCAGGATGTCCCAGGATGTCCCTGTGTTTTTAAGTGCAGCCCACAGTCCATCCCAGTCCACCCAGATTCCCCTCAGCACTTCCCATCTTCCCAGGTTGTCCCAGTGCTCCCCAGTGTTCCCAAGGAAACTTGAACTTCTCCCGGTTGCTGTGGCAGCCAAAGCCAGCAGTGGGGTCAGTGCAGTGTCCATGGCCACAGCCCCTGGCAGTGGCCCAGGGCAGGTTGGGATGATGATCCACCCTCAGAGCTGGCCCAGGGCAGCTCTGCAGTGGTTTTGGTGGAACCTTGAGCTGGCACACACCTGAGGAGTGTGTCTGTTTGCAGTGGGGAACATTAGGAGTTTTAGATTGCTTCAAAAATTAAAAAAATTCTAATACCCTTCTTTGCCAGAGTTCCTGAGGAGAGACCCTGGATCAACATCAATCACAGAATGCTGCAATCAGCTCTGCTCTAAAGAGAACAGTAATAAAATACACCCTTTAAAATAAGAATGGATATTTCTTAGAAGCTCTTTGAAATATTTCTCCATATCTGGAGTTGAAAACCTTCCTAATGAACTGCACTGGACCAGAGGGAAATCAAGGCAGAGCCATGGTTTGTCAGGACTTGCTTGATCCCAATGAGCCCCTTGGTGCATTTGGTGCTGCCAAGGAGCTGCAAATAAGATTTTGTAAATATTGGCTCTTTCTCTGCAGTGCTGCCTTTGCCAGGAGCCCAGCCCAGCTCAGCAGCACAGACACAGCACAAGGACTTTAATGACCCTCTCGGGGTTGGGGCTGAGTCCCTGAACATCAGTCCCTGAGAGGGAGTTGAAGAAACCTCTCAAGAATTCCAAGTCAGATTCAAACTGCAAAGTTTCTTTTACTTTTAGTGAGTCCCATTGATAAATGTGAAGGAGGTTTCCCATGGATTGAATTAGAGCAGGAAAAGAAAACTCTCAAGAATTCAAAGTCCAAAGTTTCCTGATGTTCTAATGGGATCCACTGAGAGACATGATTGAGAAAGTGTTCCCTGGTGCAGGTTTTTTGTTTTTACATTATATTTTCAAAATGTGTGTTTATTGTTTATATTATATATTTTTCAAGTGTGGCCTTATTGATTTTATGTTGTAATTTTTGGTGGGGACTTTTTGTTTTTCCAAATGAAGCAGAGACACAGGACTTCTCAGATCTTTTAGAAAGTGTGATTTATTTCTTGTAATTTTCTATCCAGGTAGAAAGGGTAAGTTTTTCTTACAGATGGTCACAGCATGGCTTAGAAGTCACAAGACTTATGATTACAAGGTCTTTTAAGGATTTATTAACCAATAAAACACTGTCAACAGAGATATTTATGTTTCTCATTCAATACTAAGATATTTTGTTTCACAGACTCATTCCACAGAGTGAACTTTCTTAGTCAGTTATATCCTCACACACAAACTTACATTGCTGCACTCTACAACTTCTTGTTCCCTTTGTAAGTACCTTTATTTCTTCTAGATCTTAAATTCTAAAGCTAAACCTATCTCTAGTTGTGTTTAGTTTTAAACTTTGGCTTACAGACATTGCATTTTGAATTCTAATACAGCAATGAATTGACTTTGCTCTGGGTGTTGCCTGCAGCCTCCATCAGCTCCAGCTGAGCTTTGGCTTTCCTAAACACATGAACACACGCTCAGGGCAGATTTCTGAATTCCTCCTCTGTACCTTGTCCTCACTTCCACCTCCTGGTCATTGTGCTGTGGCTCATGCCTGTCATTTGTCCCTGAGGCAGCACAGCCCCCCTGGCCAGCACAGGCCCCACATCCCCTCATCAGACACGGCACAGCACAGGGAGTGCTTCGGGTGGGCAAATGTTCCCCACCAGAGTGTCCACTCCACACCTCAGTGTCCAGTCCCAGCACCCACATCCCGTGCCAGGGGTCACAGAGAGCCCTGCTCTGGGGTCTGCCAAGGGCTGGGTGAGGAGGGAGCCCGGGCAGGGCTGATGCTGCCCCTAGAGCAGTGCTGAAATCGGCAGGAGGAAGGAGATAAGCACAGAACAAATAGACCAAGAAACTGGGGAGAGTGCCCAGGTCTGGAAGTGGCTGATGGAAGAGACTGGAGAGATGCTCAAAACCCTGGGGCACCTTCTCAGACTGGCCATGTCACCAAGGCCACAGACCAAGCTCCTCAGTGCTGCACCTGCCTGTCTGAGATCCCTGCCAGGGGACTGGCAGAGCAGCACACACCTGCTGGAATGTGTCCTGGCCCTGCAGAGTCACACAGCTCAGCTGACAGGAGTGGGTTTTATCTTCTATTAACTCAGCTTAATTCTTTGGGGCCTCAGCGTGTCACAATGTTCTCTGTGTTTCTGCAGTGTCACAATGGCCCCTTGCTTCCATGAGGCCCTGCAGGGTCACAATGGCCCTTTGCTTCCCCACAGTGTCACAATGGTCTCCATGATTCCATGGGGCCTTGCAATGCCACAAAGGTCTCCATGGATCCACGGTGCCCTGCAGGATCACAACGGCCCTTTGGCTGCACCAGGCCCTGGAATGCAACAATGGCCTCTTGGTTCCACAGAGCCCTGCTGCTTCACACCGGCCCCTTGGCACCATGCAGCCCAACAGGGCCACAGTGATGTCCTTGGTTCCATTGGATCCCACAATGTCAATATGGTCCCTCGCTTCCATACAGCCCAGCAGTGCCACAACAATGTCTGTGGTTCTACAGGGTCCCCACAGTGTCACAATGGCTCTTTCATTTCAGAAGGCCCCAAAGTGCCACAATGGTCTCCATGGTTCCATGGGGCCCCACAGTTTCACCATGGTCTCCACAGGAAGGAATCCATGAATCCCCCGTGTTTCATGGCCTCATGAACTGCAGCCACCAGAGGCCAAGGCCAGCCAGACCTGTCTGTCCTGGCAGCTTTTGTCTGGTAGAAACCGTTGTGGATAGGAATTCTGGAGGAAAAGCACCAATTTTGGCCACGGGTGCCTGTGCAGGAGGGATGGTTCTTTTCCTTAGGAAGGAGAGCATGGAGCCCCAGTGTTTGAAGACAGGTGAGACCCAGCCCTAAGGAAGCCAAGGGCAGCCAGAATGTTGGAAATGGCAGCTTTTGTTTGGGAGCAATCACGGATATTGATAATTTTGGAGAGGGAAATCTCGTTTTGGCAATGGGTTCCTGGATGAGAAGGACAGTTCTTTTCCATTGGAAAGAAAAGCTCAGGGTTTCAGGGGCACATTAGAAGAGACCCTCAACCTGCCAAGGGCAGTTGGATCAGTCAAGCCAAGCCAATCAGACTTGTTCCTTGTTCCCTTGTTTCCATGAGCCCTTGCAGTGTCACAGGGGTCTCCTTGGTCCCACAGTATCCCAATGGACCCTTGGTTCCATGGGGACTCACAGTGTCAGAAGGGTCTCCTTGGTTCCATGAGGCCCTGCAGAGCCCCTTGATTCAACAAGGTCTCAAAGTGTCATCATGGCCTCCAGGATTCCACGAGGCCCCACAATGTCACAATGGACCTTTGTTTCCATGGGGTCCTGCACTGTTCCATGAATCCTTAGTTCCATGGGGCCCTGTAGTGTCACAATGCACTCCTTGGTTCAATGGTGCCACACAGTGACACAATCACCCCTTGGCCCCACAAGACCCCATAGTGTCACAATGGTTCCTTGCTTCCATGAGGCCTTGTAGTGTCACAATGGACTCCTTGGTTCAACGGGGCTGCAAAGTGTCACAGTGGCCCCTTGGTTCAGTGAGTCCTGTGATGCCTTAAGATTTTACCCTTTATAGTTTTCAAATTCAGTACTGCAATAGTGCATAACTCTAAACTTCATACAAGATGCTTGTTAACTGTATTCATATTTTGGTCAAACAAAACAATTCATCTAGGCCTGAAACTCAAGGACACCCTACAGCCTCAGACTCTGAAAAGTATAAACAAAAGTGAATTCAAGGGTCAGAAAACTGAGGTAATGTGGCTTCATTACCTGAAGCTGTAATTGGAGGATTAACCTCTGATATGCAAATGGACCAAACTTGAATTTGCCTGAAAAACTCATCATCACAGTCCATCTTGAGTGTAGCCCCTGGGAGGCTTTTGACTGCCCAAGGTGAATCTATTGAAGGCCTTTAATAAATACACAGTTTATTCTCTTAACCTTGTCTAGCCTCTGTTCTAGGTAGCCACTCCAAGGCATCATCTGTAGTGTCACAATAGTCTCCATGATTCCATAAGGCCCTGCAGTGTCAAAACAGACCATTGATTCCATGAGATCCCACAGTGTCACAACAGACCATTGGTTTTACTGAGCCCCACAGTGTCACTATGGTCCCCTTGGCTCCACAAGGCTCTCAAGTGCCACAATGGCCCTTTGGTTTCACAAGGCCTCAAAGTGTCAAAATGGCCTCCATGGTTTCATGAGGCCGTGCTGACAATGGACCTTTGTTTCCATGGTGCCCCATAGTGTCACAATGGTCTCCTTGGTTCCATGGTGTCAGAATGGACCCTTCATCCCATGCAGACCCACAGTGTTCACTGTAGTGCCCTTGATTCCATGAGGCCCTGCCATGCAGTAATGGCCCCTTGGTTCCAGTGGCTCCCAAAGTGTCAGAATAGTCTCCATTGTTCCATGAGGCCCTGCAATGTCACTGTGGTCCCCTTGGTTCCACAGGGCCCCACAGTGTAACAGTGGACTCGTGGTTCCATGAGGTTCCTCAGTCACAATGGTCTCCTTGGATCCACAGTGTCACAGTGGCCCCTTGGCTCCATGTGGCCATGCTGTGTCACAATGGCTCATGGCTCCATGACACCACACAGTTTAATGACAGACCCTTGGTTCCACAAGGCCTTGGAGTGTCACAATGGACCCACGGTTCCATGAGCTTCCATAGTCTCACCATGGTCTCCTGGGATCCAAATTGTCACAATGGACAACTGGTTCCATGGGACCCTGCTGTGTCACAGTAAACCTTTAGTGCCATGGGGTTCTGGAGTGTCACAATGGTTTCCCTTGTTCCACAAGGCCCTGGAGTGTCACAATGGCTGCTTGGTTCCATGAGCTTCCAAGGTGTCACCATGGTCTCCTTGTTTCTGCAATGTCATAGTGGACCCTTGGTTCTATAAGGTTCTTAAATGTCACAGGTCTCCTTGGTTCCATGTGGCCCTGCTGTGTCACCACAGCCCCTTGGTTCCATGAGTTTCTGGGCTGTCAACAATGGTTCCTTTGTTCCAATCAGGCACCGCTGTGTCACACTGCACCCTGGGTTCCATGAAGTTCTTCAGTGTCACAGTGGCCCCATGGATCCATGAGGTCCCACAGTGTCACCATGGTCTCCTTGGATCTGCATTGTCACAATGGAACATTGATTCCATGTGGCCTCGCTGTGTCATAATGGTTTCCTTGATTCCATAATTCCCCTCAGTGTCACAATGGAGCCTTGTTTCTGTGAGGCTCTGAACTGTCACAATTGTCTCCTTGGTTCCAAGAGGATACAAAAGCTTTGCATAAACATTGAGCAGCACCTGCTTAACACACCTGGGAACATCTGTCTGCATTCAAACGTGGGGTTAAAGGTGAGAATGGCACCAGCAGCTTCCACCTGCAACAGAGATCCAGGGAAAGAACAGAGACATAAAATTCAGCTGAAAGACTCAGAGAATTCTGCTTACAAAGATCATTGTTGCTCACACTGGCCCTTGTAGAAATGTGACATCATTGCAGGCAGCCTGGACTGAGCATGTGGTTCCTCAGTGGGGTTTGTTGTTCAGGAAACCTGCTCAGGCTTTTCCATTCTGTCCTCACAAACAGGAAAACTTCTCCCGGGCCTGTGTGCAGGCAGAGCCCTGAGGAGAGCAGGTGGGACATGGTGCAGTGGGCAGGGACACCCATCTGCAGAGCTCAGGGGACAAGGTTCTGGTGCAGGGCACAGGGATGTCAGTCCCAGGTGGGCAATGTCAGACATGGTGAGGTTGGGGGTGAGGAGCAGGTTGTCCAAACAGGGTCAGCCCACAGGGGGTTCATTCTTCTGCATGCCCAGACCTCCTAAGGAGACATTCAGCATCAAGATCACATGGGAAATCCTTCAAACCCGTCTCCTCCTCTCAACTGAAAAATAAAAACATGCTCGATAACAAAAAGAAAAAGTCATGAGTTGCACATCGAAATCTTCCTCCAAACTGGCTCCAAGCAGATGCACAAGGCCTGGAGATATGAAGACAATTGAAGGAAGACAAAGAGCTCCTGAGGGCTTTCTATATTTTAATGAGCCTCTCTGTGGATTTGGGGCTGAGTCCAGGAGCCTCAGGCACTGAGAGAAGGTTGAAGAAGCTGCTCCAGGAGTCAGAAGCAAAACTCCAAGTCCCTTGGAGCATCACTGGCCCCACTGAGGGCAGGGAGTGCCAAAGGCTCCCCAGGGACTGGTGAGAGCAGATCCTTGAGGCCAGGATTGCAGGAGCCCGAGGCTGTGAGCAGGGAACTGCAATGCTGAGCAAGGCCTGGGCTGGTTGGAGGAAGCAGAAAGGCCAAGGCCTGAGCCCAGGCCTGGCCCAGCAGGGCCTGTCCCTCACAGGTGGCTCGGGGCTATTCCTGGAGCACTGGGATGGCAGGGGCAGCAAGGACAAATGTCATCAAGCTGTGTGACACTCCAGATGCTCATGGAACCAAGGGCCAGTGTGACACAGCAGAGCCTGATGGAAACAAGAGGCCATGGTGAGCCTGCAGGGCTGTAACACCCCAGGACACTGAAATGCTGGGGGTGACCAAAGGTTCCTTTACTTGAGTTTGGTACAAAGGAGGAACCCCAGCCAGATATTCTCAAGAGATCAAATGACATAAAAATTTTGCTGGCAAAATATAGAAAATCAAGGAACTTTGGAAAAGGATTTAATAAAACATCCTAGTCAACATAAAACACTTATCATAGCAGTAACTTCATTAACTTTTCCCATTTTACCTTAGAAACATTTAAGCACTTAAGATGTTGAGGTACCCAAAACTGTTCCATATAAAGAGCATTAGAAGGAGAGGAAAGAGAGAGACAAAAGGACAGAAGCTCTATAGACAGACACACACATGGCTCCCAGCTCCTAGGGTTCCAGTGTGGGTGAGACACAGACCCCAGGAGAAGGCAGGGTATGGATCATGGGTTGAGCTCCTGCTCTGTGTTTTAAGCCCCTGGGCCTTCATGGGCCTCCCCCAGGTCGGACTTGTGATTGCTGGGGCAATCAGAGCCTGGGTCAGCACCACCCCACTGTGTGACTGACTGACAGCTCATCCCCAGGTGTCTGGGACATTGATCTCATCCAGCCTCTGACAGTGACCATGGTGACACTGCAGAACCTCATGGAACCATGGGTCAGTTTTGACAAGGACAGCAGCAGATCCAAAGACACCATGGAGACACTCTGGAACCTCATGGAACCAAAGAGACCATTGTGACACTCTGGTATCTCATGGAATCAGGGGGACCATTGTGAAAATCAAGATCCCTATGGAACCAAGGGTCAAGGATGAAGTTGTGGGGCTCATAGAACCAAGGAGCCATTGTGACACTGAAACAGAGGCAATTAAAATTAAAATTAAAGAGTTAAGGATAAAAATACAGGTGGATGCTTTAACTAGAAGGGCGCTGAAAAGATGCTATGAATGCTTAACATTCACTTTTGCAAGAATAGGAGGACAGAGCAAGGCTACAAGATAAGATAGAGGGCAAGAATGCACAATCAAGATGGAAGAGTGAGGCCCCTTCCAGATAAGAGGGATGTCTTAGACCACTGATCCAGAAAAATCTGGTGTATGATCTGGAAAGTGACCAAAGACTAATATGCATGCTCAAAGAAGGCGAGGTGAAAAGTTCAACTGAGAGGAAGACTCTTTACTTCATCCCAAGGACCCCCAGATGACCACCAGAGTGACCAACAAGGAGCAGTGTGCAGTCTCAAAGAGGCGTGGAGCTAATTTTAATATGAAGCAGGGGTGGTTAGGAAATGAATATATATTTGGTGTATTGTGAAATCCTAGTTTGTAGAGAATAAAAAGAGAGGTGCAGGTTGCTGAAGGTGTGCATGTTTTTGGAGGAGCTATCCCCCATGCACCTCAGTGCTGAGTAAAATACATATCTATAACTTATTTTGTGGATTATAAAGATTTTCTGTGCATCATTGGGTGACCTCACTGCCCCCCTGAGAGTTTGGATGCCTCCTTTGCTCTCCCCAGAGCTGGAGCTTGTGCAGAACGCCGTCTTCACTGACCCCACAGACCAAAGTGCTTGGGTGTACCTGTGCTGCATCCTCTCCCAAGGTAACTCAGGGCTCCCCCCCACCCCTGGGGCCCTCACCTGGAATTTTTGGGGTGTGCCCTGAATGTTGGGGTGCCCCACGACAGCCCATCCCCACAGAGGGTCATTTGTGTCCACGTTGACCAAGAGGATCAAGGGTGGCCATCATTTTCTCCCAGCCTGTCAAGGTGAGTTGGGACACTTGGGTGCCCCAAACATCACCTGGATATCCCCAAAAATCAGCTGGGTACACCTGAGTACCCCTGAAAATCACCTGGTTACCACCAAAAATCACCTGGATGTACCTGGATCCTCCCAAAAATCACCTGACTACCCTCACATATCACCTGGATACATATGGATCCCCCTAAAAATCAGCTGGGTACACCTGGGTATCCCTGAAAATCACCTGGTTAACCTCCAGAATCACCTGACTACATCTGGGTACACCCAGAATCACCTGGGTACCAACAAAAATCACCTGAATACACCTGGATCACCCCAAAAATCACTTGGATACATCTGGGTACCTCTTGGACACCTTGGTCACCCAAAACCCCTGGGCCCCCCCTCAGACTGGTGTCCCTAAGTCATCATTGCCCTGACAAGGTAGACCTGGTGCCCTTAAATCCACATTGACTCTACAGGGTAGATTTTGTCCCTAAATTCCCATTGACTTCAATAGGGTAGGCCTGGTATCCTGTTTATCCATATTCATCTTTACTAATCACTCCTCGTGGTCCCACTTATGCCTCAGTGTTCCCAGTAACCCCATTGCTCCCCCTTAGCCACTCTCAGTGCTCCCAGTTTAACCAGCAACCCCTGCCAATCAAGCCCTGTTAATGGCTAGACCTGGTATCCCTCAATCCCCTTGGACTTCAAAGTGCAGACTTGATGTCCCCAAATTTTTGGTGCTAAAAATCCCAGTTTTGGCCTCGGAATTCCCAGATTTTGGGCTGAACAAGGAGATTTTTGGGTTTACCTGGAGGCACAGGTCCAGCATGAGCCTCAGATGTGGGATCAGGGATTTGAGATTGGCTTCCATGAATTCATCCAGGACTTCCAGAGCATCAGCACTGCAATCCTGGAACAGAAATTCCCAGAATTCAGCCCAAGATTTCCCCCAACCTACCCAAATTTTCCCCATTTTCACCCCAAATTTCTGCAAAATCTCTACTGACTATAATGGGTAGACCTGGTTTCCCTAAATCCTTATTGACTTCAATGTGGTAGACTTGATGTCCCTAAATTCCTATTAATTTTTTATAGAGTATACCTGGTTTTGCTACATCCCCATTGATTTCGAGATGTAGACCAGATGTCCAAAAAATCCTCCTTGGGAGATTAATGTTACAAAAGATGGGGCAACCAAGAGACAATAAAAAAGATGGCTCATTGCTTTATTACATCAGTCTCATAAAAGGGTGAGACATTAAAGGTGTTACATCCAACACCATCATATCAGAAGCCACCTCATTCTTAGTTACAATGACTTATGTTAGTTTTTTAGCCAATTAGATACTTCTATGAACTTTGCTAGAGTCTTTCTACACCAATCATGAATTGCTTTGCTTCCCATGGCTTTGCCACAATGTGTCATTTTTCAACCAATTATATAACACTTCACAAACCTACAGTGATATATCTTAAGATTCTAGCGTTATAGAAGGTTCTATTGCTAAGCTTTTCACTGCTCTAATTCTCCAAGCCACCTCCAAGGTCTGAGGTCAAACCTTGGATCCATCTCAATCTCTGAGCCTGTATGCACAAGGCCCTGAGAGCTCTCTGTGCCTGCATTTCCCACACCACCTGTCATCTCTGCCTCCAATTTCCTGCTCACACTGGAACCTGGGGACACTTTCTCTGTCATGTCCCTCAGTGGGACACATGAATGGCATCAGAAACTGGAGTTCGATTATGACTGAATTCTTGAGAGGTTTCCTAAAAGCCACAGTTCTGCCTTGATTTCCCTCTGGTTCAGTGCAGTTCATTAGGAAGGTTTTCAACTCGAGTTATGGAGAAATATGCCAAAGAGCTTCTTAGAAATATCCATTCCTATTTTGAAGTGTTTGTTTTGTTACTGTTCTGTTTAGAGCAGAGGTGATTGCAGCATTCTGTGATTGATATTGGTCCAGGGTCTCTCCTCAGGAGGTCTGGCCTGCTCACAGAAGCTGTGCCTTGAGGTCTGACCCAGTGTGCACAACCTTGCTCCACATTCCCCAACCCCATCCTGTCTGTCCTCACTCACCTGGGACCTGCTTTGCTTTGAGAACTGGCTGCACTCAGGCAAGCATGGATTTTCTTCCTTTTCTTTTTCTGTAGCAAGATATAACTCCTGAGTTTCCCCATTACAAACAGACACCGTCCTGAAGTGTGTGCCGAGCCTAAGCTGCCACCCAGGAGGCTTCTCTTCCCAAGGCAGACATATGCAAGGAATGTTTTAGTCCTTTGGTCTCCCTTGGTATTCTGAGGCCTTGTTGTGTCACCATGGACTCTTGGTTCTGTGAGGTTCTGTAGTGTCACAATGGATGTTTGGTTCCATGTGCCCCACAGTGTCACAGGGGTTTCCTTTTCCCTGTGGCACCCAGCAGCAAACCCCAATGCCAGGGCCAAATGCCTGGGAAGAAGGAGAAGGGGACATTTGGAGTGATGGTTTTTGTCTTCCCAGGGCACAGTGACGTGGGCTGGGGCTCTGCTGTCCTGGAGATGGCTGAACACCGGCCTGCCCATGGAAGGGCTGAGAGACAACAACCTCTGTGCATGGAACTGCAACAGCAGAGAGCTCAGGCTGAAGGCTGGGTTTAACAGACTGTCACCAGCACAGGAACCATCAATGTGAGAGGAAAGATGTGTGCTCATGTCTTTACAAATCACTTGGTGGGTGAAGGGATGGGTGTTGAGGTGTTTGAAATGGGTCGTAACATTTCTACTGACTTTGGGCAGCAGGTTTGTTAGCGGGCCCAGCCAGCTTGGCTCCTGACACAGACAAGGGTTTTCACTGGTTTGTACTGGTTTTTACCTATTTTCTGGTTTGTAGTGGTACATACTGGTTTTTGCTGGTCTATACTGGTTTGTACTGGTTTACAACTGGTTTGCACTACACTGTTGTTTACTGGTTTTACCATTTACACTGGTCCATACTGGTCCGTATTGGTTTATACAGGTTTCAGGGTGCCATCAGAGCTGTCGTTTATGGGACAGTGCCTGGGGGTGAACCCCAAATCCTACGGGGTGTGGCACCACCAGGGCTGGGTGCTGGGCGGCGCTGCAGCGCCCCCTGCTGGCTGGGAGGACCTGGTGGCCAACTGCGAGTTATACTGGGTTATACTGGTTTATATTGGGATGGGGTGCTGGGGGTCACTGGGTTATAGTGGGTTATACTGGGTTATACTGGGTTATAGTGGTTTATACTGGAATGTGGTCCTGGGGGTTATACTGGGTTGTAGTGGTTTATACTGGGATATTCTGGATTTTACTGGGTTAAACTGGGGTTTACTGGGTTATACTGGAAGGGGGCTTGGGGATGCTTGGTACTCCACTGGGAGGAACTTCTGGGGATGCTGGCCTTACTGATTTATACTGGGATGGGCCCTGGTACCTACTGGGAGTGACTTCAGGTTGTGTTGGCCTTACTGGTTTATACTGGGAGCTGCTGCCTCAGGAGCTTGGGAGTGGCTCACAGTGCTTACTGGCTTATACTGGTGCCTTCCCAATCCACACCTGGGAACTCTGGTAGGCATTTGCAGTCGGGCAGGACCTCAAGGCCGAGCTGGCCTTCACCAGGGCCTTGCTGAGGCACAGCTTCCCCAGATTCTTGGCCTGGCAACACTGCCTGGGGCTGCTGATGCCCACCAGGAACTATGGCAAGGGCACTGCCCTCTGGGAGGCTGAAGGAAGGTGAGGGATTCCCAAGAAAAACCCACACAATTTTGTGGAATCCCCAGAATGTTCCAGCCCCTCCCTCACCTAAAGTGGGAGCTCGTGGTTCTGTTGGGTTGAATGGGTAGACCTGGTGTTCCTAAAACTCCATTGACTTCAATGAGTAGATCTGGTGTTCCTAAATCCCCATTGACTTTAATGGGTAGATCTGAACTCCTGGATACCTGGGTGCCCCCACTGAGATATTGGGGTTTCCCCTGCTGCCTCCTGAGATTTTGGGGTGCCTCCTTTGCCCACCCCAGAGCTGAAGCTGCTGCAGAATACCATCTGCACCAACCTCATACACCAAAGCACCTGGCTGTACCTGCGCTGCATCCTCTCCTGAGGTAACTCAGGGCTCCCTCTCATCCCTGATGTCCTCACCTGGAGTTTTGGGGTACCCCCTGAATGTTGGGGTGCCCCCCAACAGCCCCGCAGCTGCCAAGGGTCACCTGTGTCCATGTTGACTGGGAGGACAGTGGCCATCATCTTCTCCTGGCCTGTCAGGGTGAGTCAGGGCACTTGGATGTCTCAAAAACAACCTGGATATCCCTGAAAATTATCTGGGTACACGTGGATATTTCCCAAGATCAGCGGGATTCCCCCCCCCAGCAATCACCTGGGTACCACCAAAAATCACCTGGGTACACCTGGGTACCCCTTGGATAGCTGGATCACCAAAATCCCTGGGGCCTCCCAAAACGAGTATCTCAAACATCCTCATTCCTTTGATTGGGTAGACCTGGTGCCCCTAAACCTCATTGCCTTTAAAGGGTAGACCTGCTGTCCCTAAATTCCTACTGATTTCAATGGGTTAGACCTGGAGTCCTGTTTAATCTCCATTTATCTCTACAAATCCCTCCCAGTGATCCCACTTTTGCTTCAGTGCTCCCAGTCACTCCAGTGTGCCTCTTAGCCCTTCCCAGTGCTCCCAGTTTAAACAGTTACTCTTCCCAATCAAGCCCTATCAATGGGTAGACCTGGTGACCCTAAAAATCCGTATTGATTTCACTGGGGTAGATCTGGTATCCTTCAATCCCCTTTGACTTCAGTGGGCAGAGCTGATGTCCCAATATTTTTGGTGCTAAAGATCCCGGGTTTGGGCTCAAAATTACAAGATTTACGGCTCAAAATGGACATTTTTAGGCTTGTCTGGAGGCACAGCTCCAGCATGGACCACAGGTGAGGGATCAGGGACTTGGGATTGGCCTCCAGGAATTCATCCAGGACATCCTGAGCATCGGTACTACTATTCTGGAGCAGAAATCCCCAGAATTCAGCCCAACATTTCCCCCAAATTTACACAAATTTCCCCATTTTAGGACCAAATTTCATCAAAATCGCCATTGACTTTAATGGATAAACCAGGTATCCCTAAATCCCTATTGACTTTAATGGGATACACCTGGTGTCCATAAGCCCCTATTGATTTCATTAGTCATGTCTGATGTCAAAAAATGTGCATTGGGAGATTGATATAGTAAGAGAGTGGGAACTGAGAGATGTAAAAGATGGTTTATGGCCTCATGGTGTCAGTCTCATAGAAGGGTGAGACATTAAAGGTGTTACATCCAACACCATAATATCAGAAGCTGCCTCATTCTTAGTTACAATGCCTTATGTTAGCTTTTTATCCAATCAAATACTTCTGTGAAGTTTGCCGGCATCCTTTTACACCAATCATTAATTGCTTTCCTTCTCATGGCTTTTCAGAAATGCATCATTTTTCAACCAATCCTATAACACGTCACAAACCTACATTGATATATCTTAAACTTCTAATTAACTTTATTACAAGTTCTATTGCTAAACTTTACAATCTTTTACTATCTTACTTAACATATTGCTTTACTTACATAATGCATATTTCTGTTTGCTTACAACATATTTCTACTTAAACTAAAAACTTATATTCTTGTTTTAGATCTCTTTTACTTTTAATGCTCTGTTTGTCCAAGATTTCTTCAAGGTCTTAGGTCAAACCTTGCATCCATCTCAATCTCTGAGCCTGTATGCACAAGGCCCTGAGAGCTCTCCGTGCCTGCATTTCCCACACCACCTGTCATCTCTGCCTCCAATTTCCTGCTCACACTGGAACCTGGGGACCCATTCTCAGTCGTGTCCCTCAGTGGGACCCATGAACAGTATCAGAAAATTTAGAGTTTGATTATGACTGAATTCTGGAAATTCGAACCACGGTTCTGTCTTGATTTCCCTCTGGTTTGGTGCCATTCATTCAGAAGTTTTTCAACTCCAGTTATGGAGAAATATGACAAAGAGCTTCTAAGAAATATCCATTCCAATTTTCAAGACTGTATTTTATTACTGTTGTCTTTATAGCAGACGTGATTTCAGCATTCTGTGATTGATATTTGTGAGAAATGGATTTGTAAAGGATTCTCAAAGCCTGACTGAAAGCTCACACAATCTTGTACATCTGTATGCAAACTCTGAGATAAGGTGTGCTGACTCAGAATGGCCCTGGAATAGAGAAGACATTGCTGAGAGAGAGATTGAGCTAGAAAAAGTTTCAAATGGTGGCTTTGCAAAAATACCAGATATTTTGGAGAATTAGAACTGTGAAAGATGCATTGTGGCAAGACCGTGTGTTGTAAAATAATAAGATATTGTTGTTAGAATTATTAGCACCATTGTGTGGCAAAACCTAATATGCTGAAAAACATTTCTAAGGTTTTATAACAAGGAAATAACTTGGCTTCTGGTAGAATGGCATTGAGTTTCACATCTCTGATGTTTCACCCTTCAAGGAGACTGATAATGGAAGAGAATATTTTAAAGTGCCTCTCAGTTGCCCCATCTCTGTAGAGATGGGATTTTCTGACAGTGCTGAGTCCCTGGACATCAGTCCCTGAAAGGGAGCTGAAGCAAAACCCCTCAAGAACTCAGAGGCAGATTCAGACTCTAAAGTTTCTTGAAGTTTTAATGGATTCCACTGAGGGATATAACTCAGAAAGTGTCCCCAGGTTCCAGTTAGAGCAGAACACTGGAGGCACTGATGACAGGTGGGAACAAACAAGGGAAAGGTGTCTCTGATGCTGAGCAAACCTGGATGAGTTTCAGGAATGCAAAGGGCCAAGGGCTGAGCCCCAGCCCCTGGCAAGGCAGATCCTGTCCCTCCCTCATTGCTCAGGGCTCTTCCCGGCCCACTGGGCTCTGGGCATGTGCAATGCCAAGGGCAGCACCATGGGGCGGCCCCTGCCAGGCTGCTGAGCAGGGACAAGGAGGCAATGAGGCCCCAGCACAGCAAGGCTCACTTGTCCCCTGCTGGCCTCAGGCCCAGGGCCAGCGTGCATGGCCCAAGTGCTGCAGGAGTTGGCTGTGTCAGGGCCTTTCAGCTGCTGCCCATCCCTGTGCCCTCTGCAGCCCAGGCTGTCCTACGGTGTCCATGCCCTGCGCCTCTGTCCCTGCAGGCTGTCGTCATCCCCCGGCTGCCCCACCTCGCTGGCCCCTTCCTTTGCTGACAGCTCTGCCTCCTGCCTGCCTCTGCCTGGACACACAAAGCCTTGGCCTTGATACCAAAAGAGTTTAATTCACATTTTGCTATGCCTGTGAACTTTTAGCACAGGAACAAAGCATTGAGGGGCTGCTTTTTCAGAACGAATGGTTGGAAGAGAAGAAGAAGACATCTGGCTGAAAGGTGCAGTGATACAAAAAACAAGAACTGAATCTGGGAAATTTGCATAGGTTTTATGGAAATGGATAAATTGTAATACACATGTATTCACTGAATATAAGCAACACACTGGTAGAATTAGTTGTCCACTTAAGGTTAAGAGTTATCCCACACTGGACCTAAGGCCTGAATAAATGATGCCCTCTTTAACACTAAATTAGTGTTAAGAAGTGTTACTCTGATATTTTGGAGATTTGGTGACAGCAGGGCCTCACAGAACCAAGGTGTCAACTGTGACACTATGGAACCTCAAGGAACAAAGGAGCCTTTTGACACTCTGGGAGCTCATGGAACTAAAATCCATTTTGAAAAAGTGGGGCCACATGAAACCTATGGTCCCTTGTGACACTGCAGGTCCAAGGAGACCATTGTGGCACTGAGAAACCTTCTGGAACCAAAAGTCCATTGTGACAGAGAAAGGCCTCATGGAACCAAGGGGCCATTGTGACACTGTGGGGCCACATGGAACCAATGGTCCATTGTTCTACTCCAGATCCATGGTGACACTGGGGGGGCCCATGGAACCATGGAGACCATGGGGACACTTTGGGGCCTGGTAAAATGAAGGGGTCATTGTGAAACTGTTGGGACCCCGTGGAACCAAGTGGCCATTGTGACATTGTGGGGACCTCATGAAACCATGGGGCCATTGTGACACTGCAGGGGACCATGGATCCAAGGGACCTTTGTCACACTGTAGGGCCTTGTGGAAACAGGGACATCATTGTGGCCCTGCTGGGCTGCATGGTGCCAAGGGCCCAGTGTGAAGCAGCAGGGCTTTGTGGAACCAAGAGGCCATTGTTGCATTCCAGGGCCTGGTGCAGCCAAAGGGCCGTTGTGATCCTGCAGGGCACCGTGGATCCATGGAGACCATTGTGGCATTGCAAGGTGTGAGGTTTCGGTGCCTCCAGGAGGGTAATAAGTCCTCACACGGGGCACCAATTGTGAGGTTTCAGAAGGACCTCTGGGTGCCTCCTGTGCACACACACTGTCGGGCTTCTTCTTCTTTTATGTAAAAGCAAAGTGGCTAATGGTTGCTGTAAAGTTATTTATTGCAGAAGCAAATCAGTCTCAAAAGCAAATACAAAGCAAGGCAAAGCAATGGCTAAAAGCAATGGCTAAAAAGCAATGGCAAAGCTGCAGTGGCAAAATGCAATGGCAAAATGCAATGGCAAAATGCACACAGCATAAAGCCATGGCATAGAGACCCGGCATAGAGCCCCGACAAAGTTGCAGTGGCAAAATGCACATGGCATAAAGCCATGGCATGGAGCCCTGGCATAGAACCCCCACTCTCCCTGATGCATGTTCTTTTATAGAAACTTTCCAACTAGCTAAGACACAAACTGGGACCACTGCTTCTTAACCTATTAGAATTCTAGTTTCTTAGCATGCCAGGCTACGTATACACTATGTATGTAGCCTAACTTGTTCTAACTGAAAAATGTAAGCAATATTCTTAACTCTAACTCTGTTATGTCTGAAGCTAGGTTCTTGGAGCCTCTAAGAAAACACTAGCATGTTTTTCAACCTTCACTAGAACATGTACTACTTCTCAGGCATTTAAGACCTTTTACTCACTAAAAGCACTTAAAACTTATTCCATTTACTCACTTATTTTCTCTCACTTATGTTACAACTTAAATCTTCACTTCTGCCTTATAGGTGAGAGGCCTAATATACGTCAATTCATCTAAAGGTTTCAACTCAATCCCTGCATTCTGATCTCTCCCTGAAAGATTCAGAGAAACTTCTGACTTACTGACTCCAACAGCAAGGCCCCATGGAATCATGGAGACCATTGTGACACTGTGGGGAACCAAGGGGCCATTGTGACACTGCAGAAGCAAGGAGAACATTGTGACACTCTGGGGCCTCATGGAAGCAAGGGGAGATGGAACAGATCTGGGTGGTTTCCCTTCCCCAGGGCCACCAAACAGGTCTGGATGACCTTGGAATGTTGAGATCTGTCTCTCTTCTGCTGCTAGAGAACTGAGACTATCTGCTTTCCTTCCTATGGAAAAGAACCATCCATCTTTCCAGGTGTACGTGGCCAAAATTGATATTTCCCGTGAAAAAATCCCTATATGCATAGGTTCTCCCAGTCAAAAGCTGCCAGGACAGAGAGCTCTGGCTGGCCTTGGCCTCTAGTGGTCACCTCTCACCTCAAGGAAACCCTGAGGAAAGTGTTTGAGCAGGTTTGACTACTAGAATATCAATGAGTCTCTCATAATCTGCAAAACTCAGATGCTCCTCTGATCATATATGTCCTTTCTTTCTCAATTTGTATTATGCATGAAATTATTTTTTCAGCTAAAAAATATTATTCTTATCACTCTATCACTGTTATCTGCAACAAAACACCTCCTCAACATATGGATGCAGGTCACTTGTGTAAACAAACACACTAAAGAATCCAGCAGGAATTATTTGTCTCTGCTCCCATCTGTCCCATCTCCTCTGGAGCTGGAGGTGCAGCCGTGGTGCCACAGCAGCCCTGGGGCTCTGTGCCCCATGGCCTCCCTGCTGGGCAGCCTCTGCCAGCTCCTGCCCAGCCCGTGGCACCTGTGGGCCTGCACTGACAGCCCTGCCCCGGGCTCTGCTGGGCTCTGGGCCAGCACAGAGGCCAGGCAGGGCTGGCCATGGCCGGGAACAGGCCCTGAGCCCTGCTGGAGGATGGAGCTGGGCCACAGCCAAACTCAGCCCAGGCCAAAGCTGGGCTCAGCAGCCAGGGCTGGCAAGGACTGCGGACAGAGGCTGGCACTGACAAATGTCCTGGGCCCCCTCCCTGCTCTGTGCATGCCACCAAGGGCACAGAGCAGCCTCCTCTCTGGGCCACTTGCCTCTTTGCAATGCCTTCCACAGGCGCTGGCCCTGCCCCACAAGGCCTGGGCTGAGTCCTGCCCCTGCACGCTCAGCCAGGCTGAGATGGACACTGCTGCTTTCTCTGGCAGGCTCTCTCAGGCCAGCCCAGCTCCCTGCAAGCTGTGCCAGCTGCCCTGAGCTCTGTGCAGCACCAAGGGCCTCTCCCCAGCACAGCCCAGCCGGCTCTGGCCCCACAGCTCTGCTCAGGCCAGGGGGCTCTGGGCAGTGGCCCCACGGCCTCAGCCCCTGCCAAGGGCACAGCAGCAGCTGCAGCTCAGAGAGGACTCAGCCCCAGCCATGGGAGAAGGTGCTTGGCCAAGGCAAAAGGAGGCTCCCTGGGTGCCCTGCTCCCCTCTCCCTCAGCTCCTGAGAGCTCTGCAGCCCCTCCTGCCATCCCATCTGCCCAGGCCAGCACAACAGCCCTGGCCTTGGGGCCCTCCAGAACTGCTCCTGCTCCAGGCCCAGGGCCCATCCCAAAGCTGGGGCAGCCACAAAGCTGTTCCCATTTCTGATCATTCCTGCTCTGATGAGGATGGATCCTCAGACAATTGGAAGATGCAGATGAATTTTACTACTGCAGAGGCCTCTTCTTTCTTGAGCTCTTTGTTTCAGGAATTCAGTAACAAAGACTCATAAACATTTGTTCAAAACACCCAAACAAGAAAAGCCTCAGAGAATAACTTCAGTTTCCAATTAATCTGTGGTAAATTAGATAGATTTCAGAAGTATATTCAAAGCGAATATAGTATACTGAAAGCAACACAGAGAGTATGGATTTTTCTTGTTTTCCCTGTTTCTAGATGGATATAAAAAATGTCCAATTGACACTGACCCCCAGCTCCTTCTAATGCAGTCTGAAGTGAGATGAAAATCAAGACCCTTCATGACTGACAATCAACTACACTTTGTCCCCACCCCTTCCACACAATTTCCCTCATACAAAATCTGTGACTTCTATGGATCAGGAAAGGTGTGGCCAGCAACACCAGGGCCGTGATTCCTCCTCTCTGCTCAGCACTGGTTGGGCAGCACCTCGAGTGCTGTGTCCAGATCTGGGCCCACCAATTTAGGAAGGACATGGAAGGGCTGGAGCATGTCCAGAGAAGGGCAACAAGGCTTGTGAGGGATCTAGAACACAAGTCCTGTGAGGAGTGGCTGAGTGAGCTGGGGATGTTTATCCTGGAGAAGAGAAGGCTCAGGAAAGACAAGGTGGCATCAAGCAACAGGCTGGACTTGATGATCTCCAAGATATTTTCCAGCCTGGATGATTCTGTGATTCTCTGAAACCACTCTTGCAGAAGTTGCTGGATGAGCCCTGGGCCTCCTCTTCACAAGGTCCAGCAGCCCAGGTCCCTCAGCTTCTCCACACAGCCCCAAAGCCCATCCTGTCAGTCCTGCAGAGCCTCTCCAGCCCCTCCTCATTACCCAGAACAGGGAGCCCCACAGACGCTTGTGGTGCCTCTGTCAAGGGAGCAGCACAAGGCACTGCAGGACCCTGCAGACAATTCCTGAAGCATTTGGAGGATGATCCTGCTCCCCAAGGGATGTTCCCATGGTGCCAGCTCAGGAACTGAAATGGGGAGTGGGGCCAGAGAGGAAAGGACAAACAGGGATGGGCTGTTTGCAGGGGAGGGGACAGGAATGAGCAAAACGGAGACATTTGGAACAGGGCAGAAGAAAGAAAACAAAAGGTGAAGCAAAGGAAATGCTCAGGGACGTTCGGGGGTGGCTGCCAGGCAGCCCTGGCTCTGGGCAACAACATCTGCAGTGGGACAGGAAACTCACAGCTCATGGGAACAAACTTGCTGGCTGACTTCAGAGGCCATGACAAACCTGAGTGGTTTCCCTGCCGTCCCCCAGCCCTTGCTGGCCCCAGGGGCTGATGGCATTTGTGCTTACTCAGCTCCATGTCCCCACAGCAGCACCATGGGGGTGCTGAGCCTGCTGTGTGCAATGCAAACAGGGGCTCCTGAGCCAGTGCTGCCGTGTGTGTGCCTGCAAGGATGGGGCTCCTGTGTGAGCTGGGGGAGAGGCCAGGGCTGCAGAGGGGGGATGTTGTTGGCAGGTGCATGAGGACGATCTGGGACGCTGCCCTGGGGTGTCCAGTGCAGTGGGGATGGATCAGCCCCTGCTCTGCTGCTCCTTGCCAGGGTGTCCCCCTTGCAGGGACTTTGCAGAGCACCAGCCATTCTGTTTGCCCCCAGCCTGGGGCTGCTCCCGGGGCTTTTCTCTGCTCAGCATTGGGCTGGCCAAGTGTTGTGGAGAGAGCCTGGCCAAGGATCCTGGAGCCCCCAGGCCCTGCCCTGAGGCGTCAGTGCTGCCCCAGCAGTGCCCATGGCCTGTCCCTGCTGCAGCCCCGGCACTGCCACCCCCAGGGCTGTGCCCGGCCCCGAGAGCACTCAGGCCCTGCAGCAACACGAGGGCCAGGAGGGCAGCGGGGCAGTGGCACGGGAGCAGCACTGGCAACACCAAGTGCTGCTGCTGCTGCTGGGCACAGCTGCTGTGCCAGCACTGATCTGCCCCCAGCTCTGCACACAGAGAAGGGAACAAATGGGGCATCTCTGCAGAAATCTTTGCTGGGAGATCCTGTATTTCATTTAAAGCCACCACAGCACATCTCCTCTATCGTGCAGTCTGTGGCCTCTGCAAAGATGGGGAGAATTAAAATGAGAAATGGAACAAACAATGGGTTTTCTTGTGGACAATATGATAAAATTGAATCAAAAGAAAAATAACCCCAAAACCATACCATCAATAAGTATCCAAGATTACTTTTATTACAAGTGATTTGCAGAAATTGGTCAGCAGTTTAATATTTCAGAAACCATCTAGTTATTATTTTCCACACTGCAGCCTTGAGCTCCTGATTCCTGAGGCTGTAGATGAGAGGGTTCAGGGCTGGAGGCACAACTGAGTACAGAACTGATAGAGACAGATCCAGGGATGGAGAAGACATTGAAAGTGGCTTAAGGTAGGTTAAAAATGAGGTGCTGATAACCAGAGAGACCACAGCCAGGTGAGGGTGGCAGGTGGAAAAGACTTTGTGCCGTCCCTGCTCAGAGGGGATCCTCAGCACAGCCCTGAAGATCTGCACATAGGAGAAAACCATGAACACAAAACAACCAAAAGCTAAAAAGACACTAATCGTGATAAGCCAAATTTCCCTGAGGTAGGATTTGGAGCAGGAGAGCTTGAGGATGTGTGGGATTTCACAGAAGAACTGGCCCAGGGCATTGCCATGGCACAGGGGCAGGGAAAATGTATTGGCTGTGTGCAGCAGAGCATTGAGAAAGCCACTGGCCCAGGCAGCTGCTGCCATGTGGGCACAAGCTCTGCTGCCCAGGAGGGTCCCGTAGTGCAGGGGTTTGCAGATGGACACGTAGCGGTCGTAGCACATGATGGTCAGGAGGAAATACTCTGCTGACATGAAGAACATAAAGAAAAATACCTGAGCAGCACATCCTTCATAGGAGATGTGTCTGGTGTCCCAGAGGGAATTGTGCATGGCTTTGGGGACAGTGGTGCAGATGGAGCCCAGGTCGCTGAGGGCCAGGTTGAGCAGGAAGAAGAACATGGGGGTGTGCAGGTGGTGGCCGCAGGCTACGGCGCTGATGATGAGGCCGTTGGCCAGGAGGGCAGCCAGGGAGATGGCCAGGAAGAGGCAGAAGTGCAGGAGCTGCAGCTGCCGCGTGTCTGCCAATGGCAGCAGGAGGAAGTGGCTGATGGAGCTGCTGTTGGACATTTGCTGTCTCTGGCAATGGGGATCTGTTCATGGATAAAGGACAGTGACAAGTCAGCAGAGGCTGCTTTGAGCCAAACCTGGGCCATTCCCTGTAGACTGTCCCACTGTGACTCACCCACCCTTGTTCCTGCTCTGGGAAAACCTTCACCCTGGTCCCTGACTGAGCTCCAGTTGTGCTGTCTGAGTGTGTCAGCAGCAGCCAGGCCTGTGCATGGGGGCTCTCAAGGAGCCATCCCTGCCCTGCTATCCTGGGTTTGTGGCTGTGTGGCAGAGGGACAAGGCTGGATATTCAGGATTTGTCCGTGGAATCACTCCTTATGGAGAAAGACTTGGTAGCTTCTGCACTCACAAGTCTAAAGGATGGCAAGTGTTGGTTTTAGGAATTGTTTTCCTACCCACACATCATTCCTGGTTCTCTGAGATCAGAAATCCCAGCATTTCTGCTGCACTCACAGTTTGCCACTAAGGGATGAGAGAGGTAAAGGATTCCCTGAGCAAGGGAATCCTGGTCAGGGCAAGGTGGGGGACTGGATGGGCTTGTTCCCAACCGCCCTGGCTTTGCACCTTTGGGTGCAATCAGAGCACAATCACACTCCCGTATCACTCTGGGATAAACCAGACCCTGCCCAGAGCAGAGGGATCCCTGAAAGTCTCACCCTCTCTAAAGGTCTCTGAGCAAGGTCTCAGCACCCCCTTCTGCCAAGGACACTCATGGCTCCCTTGGCAAACCCAACAGCATTTCCTCAGCTGTGGCATCTCTGCACTTCCCCGAGGGACATTCAGGGAACTCCGAGAGGCTCTGGCACCGATTTGCACCCAGGAGGGCAGCTCAGAGCTTGGAAGGACACAGCAAGGAGAGCCCCCGGTGTGTCCATGATGGATCTCAGGGAGGGGAGCTCAGCTCATTCCCCTTTGCCATGGATTGCTCTGCCCTCAGCCCCACAGGACACAGGGAAACTTGGACACCCCATTCCCATGGACACCCCATTCCCATGGACACCCCAGCCTGGCAGGATTCCCAAGGGCAGTGCCTGACTCAGCTGCTGCAAACCCCAGAGGCTCCCTGAGAGCAGCAGATAACAATGACAATATCAGAGGAGTGCAGAAACAAGAGAAGATGTTGTGGTGCTGTGCCTGGGAGGGCAGGGCAGAGACAGCCGGGCACTCAGGACAGTGTTCCTGTGCCCAGCTGTGCACGGCACCTCCCACACACCAACAGTGCCCTCCTGCCCCCAGCATCGCTCTGTTCAGCCCCCTCTCCTTCCCTGAGCATCCCCCTGGGCCTGGACATTTCCCTCCTGAGAGCTGCCTTGTCCCTGCCAGGCTCACAGAGCCCATCCCACCCTCTGTGCACTCACCTGGCCCTACAGAAACCTGCCTGTCTGCAGGGCCCTGCCTGGGCAGGCTCTGTCTGCAGGTGGGCAAGGGCAACTCAGGAGAGCCCTGCTGGGCCCTGCAAAGGTGATGCTGGTGCTGCCCAGGGCTGAGGAGTGGCTGAAGGCCCTTTGGGAGGCTCCCAGCAGAGACATTGACCCCCCAAAGTTACAGATCTGGAGTCTCTGTAAATGTTCAAACATTGCTTTGATGATCCAGATGTGTCCCTGCCAACTCAGAATATTCTGTGGTTCTGTGATTACAGTTCCTGTTCTGCTTCTCTCATCCCCTTGTTGTCTATAATCAAAAGAGAAAAAAACCCTAGAAACTGTGTTAGAAGAGCAAATTAAAAAACAGACCTTTATTGGAAGATTCCAGGTGTCCCAGTGGTGACGGGGCACACTCGGCCCCCTGAATCCAACAATGTGTAAAGGTTGATTAATTAGGATATTAAACAGGAACATCCAATAGGAGATTCAGTTTCCCATGTTACACACCCTTGGGTGAACACATTGGACTAGATCCAAGGGCTTCTTTGCCCCACTTTTCTTATGACTGGTCACATTCTGGTTAAAAACAAAAATGTTCTTCTTGGAGATCCTCTTCCTGAAAAATAAGACTATACAATATTTCAGGAATGGATTTAGAAGGTCAGCTTATTGTACTAAAATCTAAGAGAAAGGTTAGGAAATGTACTTGAATTAATTAAGGATTATAGTACATAAGTATATAATAGTAGTTTAATAGAATTAAGAGTTTAATAGAGTTCATTAAGGATTATAGTTTTATAACTATATAACAGTAGTTTTCAGAGCTATGAATATACGAAAAATGTACAAAAAGCAAAAATATTTTTGTCATCACCCCAACTTTTTCATCCTTCTCCAAGGAAGAAATTGAAAATACTCTCAGGAAAACCCCTGATCTGTGCAGAAATCCCAGGCTTACCATCTTATTGGAAGTGTCCTCCGGAGCTGTGCCCAGGCTGGTCTGCATTGTCCTGCAGCCAGAGGCTTCCTGGGTCAAGGGCTGGGAGTGATTCTGCCCCAGTCACTTCTGAGCATCTTCCCAGCCCTGACTGATTGAAGCTCTCTGTACCTCTGTGCTGTGCCCAGGGTGGCTGCAGGCAGTGCCCGAGCCCTGCTGGGCTGGGAAAGGAGCTGCTCATGAAGAGAAATGTGATTTTGAAGGTCTTAAAGGTTGCCAGGATCGCCTTCTGTGCCAGGAGCCCAGCCCAGCTCATCAGCACAGACACAGCACAAGGACTTTAATGACCATCCTGGGGTTTGTGCTGAGGCCCTGAATATCAATCCCTGAGAGGGAGCTGAAGAAACCTCTCAAGAACTCAAAGTCATAATCCAACTCCAAAGTTTCTTCAAGTTTTAATGGGTCCCACTGAGGGAAACAACTGAGAAAGTGTCCCCAGGTTCCAATTAGAGCAGGAAATTTGATGGCATGTGGGGACAGCAGGGTGTGTGCCACCAAGGGCTGGGAGGAGACACCTTGTTCTGAGCCACTGAGGCCTCCTGGCACAGCCCCAGCAAGGCTGGGCACTGTCACCCCTTGTCCTGCCCTCAGCATCCCCCCACATCCCAGTGGCCTCAGGGATCTGCTGGGACGAGTCCCTGGGGAGCCTTGGTCAGGAATGGCCCTGGGGCTCCTTCATGCTCCCAGGGACTGCAGGTTTTTCACAGGACTTTGGGTTTTGCTTTTGCCTTGGAATCTCTGAAAGCTTTTTGCAATCATGGCCTCCAATTATCTTCTTTAATTAGTCCCTTGAGAGCCTTTGTCAGAAAGAACACTCAGTGGGGCTCATTAATGCTTCAAGGTACTCAGGATTAATTTAAGTTGTACTTTTTGACACTAAGCCTCTGAGAGGTTTGTGCAGTGACAGCTTCCAATTATCTGCTTTAATTAGTCCCTTGAGAGGCTTTGTTAGTAATGATACTCAGTGGGGTTCATTAATGTTTCAAGGTACTCTGGTTTTTTAAGGTACTTGGAGGTTCCCTTTTGACACCAACTCTTTTAGTAGTTTATGCAATGATGCCCCCAATTATCTACTTTAATTAGTCCCTTGAGAGCTTTGTATTGACACTCAGTGGGGCTCATTAATACTTTGAGATACTCAAGGTTTTAAAGGTACTTTGGATTTTCCTTTGGATTTCCCTTTCTCTCTGAGTTTCTGAGAGGTTTTTGGGCAATCCTGACGTCCAGTTCTGTCCTCCAAGGAGTCCATGAGGAGCCTGTGTTGGGGATGGACCTCAGTGGGACCCATTAATGCTTTGAGACACTTTGGGTTTTTCTTCTGACTTGGACTCCTGGAAAGGTTTGTGCAATCTCCTCTCAGGCCCTGAGGTTCAAGAGCTCAGCACCAAATGCACCACGGGGCTCATTGGGATCAAGCAAGTCCTGACAAACCATGGCTCTGCCTTGATTTCCATCTGGTCTGGTGCCATTTATTAGGAAGAGTTTCAAATCCGGTTATGAGAAATATTTCTAAGAGATTCTAAGAAATACACATTCCTGTTTTGAAGGGTGTATTTTATTGCTATTCTCTTTAGAGCAGGAAGTGATTACAGCATTCTGTGATTCATATTGATGCAGTGTCTCTCCTCAGGAGGTCTGGCCTGCTCACAGAAGCTGTGCCTTGAGGTCTGACCCAGTGTGGACAACCTTGCTCCACATTCCCCAATCCCATCCTGTCTGTCCTCACTCACCTGACACCTGCTTTCCTTGCAGAATTGGCTGCATGCAGAGTAAGAGTGGTTTTCTTCTTTTTCTGAAGCAATCTAAAACTCCTGAGTTTCTCCATTACAAAGAGACACTCTCCTTAATTGTGTGCTAAGCCCAAGCTGCCACCATGGAGGTTTCTCTTCCCAAGGCAGAGCCAAGCAAGAACTTCTTTAGACATTTGGAATCCCTTAGTTCCCTGAGACCTTGATTTGTCACCATGGACTCTTGGTTCTGTGAGGTTCTGTAGTGTCACAATGGATGTTTGGTTCCATGTGCCCCACAGTGTCACAGGGGTTTCCTTTTCCTTGTGGCAACCAGCAGCAAAACCCAATGCCAGGGCCAAATGTCTGGGAAGAAGGAGGAGAAGGGGACATTTGGAGTGATGGTTTTTGTCTTCCCAGGGCACAGTGACGTGGGCTGGGGCCCTGCTGTCCTGGAGATGGCTGAACACCGGCCTGCCCATGGAAGGGCTGAGAGACAACAACCTCTGTGCATGGAACTGCAACAGCAGAGAGCTCAGGCTGAAGGCTGGGTTTAAAAGACTGTCACCAGCACAGGAACCATCAATGTGAGAGGAAAGATGTGTGCTCATGTCTTTACAAATCACTTGGTGGGTGAAGGGATGGGTGTTGAGGTGTTTGAAATGGGTTGTAATGTTTCTACTGACTTTGGGCAGCAGGTTTGTTACTGGGCCCAGCCAGCTTGGCTCCTGACACAGACAAGGGTCTGCACAAGGCTGAACTCCTGAACTTCGGGGGGGAATGCCAGGTTCAAGGGGGGATATGGAGCTGGATGTTCAGGAAGGCTTTACCTTCCTAGTGCCTCGGTCAGTGAGGAAAGGAAGAGGGCAACGTGCAGCTGAGATTTCAGGATAAAAGGAGGCTGTGCCCTCTGAAACCTCGAGAGAGAAAACCCCGTGGGCGTGTGCCCTGGTGAACTCTCTCCCTTTATTCAAATAAAGTTGAAGGACTCCTCTGTCTCTTTTTTGGACATAAACCTCTGACAGTGACAACATGGAATCTCATGGAACCAAGAGTCCACAGTTTCACTGCACAGTCTTATAGCCTCAATTGTCACAATGGACATTTGCTTGCATGAGCCTTGGAAATGTCCCACTGGCACCTGGGTTCCATCAGGCCCTGCTTTCTTGAAAATGTACCTGTTGTTCCAGGACATTCCATTGCCTCACAATGGTTCCCTTGGTTCTACGAGGCCCCTCTCTGTCACAATGCAGCCTTGGTTTCTTGAGATTCCCTTGTGTCACAGTGGTCTCCTGTGTTCCATTAGGCCCAGTTGTGTCACAATGGACACTTGGTTCCATGAGCAGTGGCAATGTCCCAGTGGCACCTGTGTTCCATGACACCCTGCTGTGTTACACCTGACAGTTTGTTCCATGAGATTCCACAGAGTCCCAATGGTCACTTGGGTTCCATGAGGTCTCGCTGTTCTGACAATTGACACTTGGCTCCATCAGATTCCATTGCCCCACAATGTTCTCCTGGGTTCCAAGAGGCCCTGCTGTTTCTCATGGCCCCTTGTTTCCATGAGCCATGGCACGGTCCCACTTGCCCTGGGTTCCATGAGGACATGCCATGTTCACAACTGATATTTGCTTCCATGAGATTCCATTGTGTCACCATGGTCCCCATGTTTCCATGAGGCTCTGCTGTGTCACAATGGACACTGGATTCCACAAGAGCTGGCAATGTCCAAGTGGCACCTGGCTTCTGTGAGGCCCCACTGTGTTTGCAGCTGACACTTGTGTTCCCCAGACTGCCTTGTGTCCCAGTGCTCTCCTGGGTGCCCTGAGCCCCTGCTGTGTCACAATGGACACTTGCTTCCATGACATCCCATTCTTAATTACAATGCCTTATGTTAGTTTTTTAGTCAATCAAATACTTCGACAAAGTTTGCTAGCATCCTTTTTCACCAATCATTAATTGCTTTGCTTCCCATGGCTTTGCTGCAATGCATAATTTATCAACCAATCCTATAACACTTCACAAACCTACATTGATATATCTTATACTTCCAATTAACTTTATAACAGGTTCTATTGCTAAGCTTTACAATCGTTTACTATCTTACTTAACATACTGCTTTGCTTACGTAAGGCATATTTCTGTTTGCTTAAAACGTATTTATATTTAAATTAAAAGCTCATATTCTTGTTTTCTATCTATTCTACTTTTAATGCTCAGATTGCCCAAGATTTCTCCAGGGTCTTGGGTCAAACCTTCGATCCTCTGTGAGCCTGTATGCACAAGGCCCTGAGAGCTCTCTGTGCCTGCATTTCCCACACCACCTGTCATCTCTGCCTCCAATTTCTTGCTCACACTGGAACCTGGGGACACTTTCTCTGTTGCAGCCCTCAGCAAGACCCATGAATGGTATCAGAAAATTTGGAGTTCGATTATGACTGAATTCTTGAGAAGTTTCCTAGAAAGCAACGGTTCTGCCATGATTTCCCTCTGGTCTAGTCCAGATTATTCGGACGTTTTTCAACTCCAGTTATGGAGAAATATGACAAAGATATTCTTAGAAATATCTATTCCTATTTTCAAGACTGTATTTTATTAATGTTCTCTTTAGAGCAGAGGTGATTGCAGCATTCTGTGATAGATATTTGTGAGAAATGGATTTGTAAAGGATTCTCAAAGCCTGAATGAAAGCTCACACAGTCTTGTACATCTGGATGCAAACTCTGAGATAAGGTGTGCTGACTCAGAGAGGCCCTGGAATAGAGAAGACATTGCTGAGAGAGAGATTGAACGAGAAACAAGTTTCAAACAATGGACTTGCAAAAAGATCAGATATTTTTGAGAATTAGAACTGTGAAAAATGCATTGTGGTAAGACTACGTAGAGCAAATATTTGGTGGTGTTAGAAGTATTAGCACCATTGTGTGGCAAAAACTAATAGGCTGAAAAACATTTATAAAATATTGTAACCAGGAAACAAGTTGGCTTCTGATAGAATGGCATTGAGATTTATATCTTGTATATTTCACCCTTCAAGGAGTCTGATAATGGAATAAAATCTTTTTAAAACCCCTCTCAGTTGCCCCATCTCTGTAGAGCTGGGATTTTCCAACAATGCGGAATCCCTGAACATCAGTCACTGAGAGGGAGCTGAAAGAAAACTTCTCAAGAACTCAAAGACATATTCAAACTCCAAAGCTTATTGAAGTTTTAATGGATTCTACTGAGGGATATGACTCGGAAAATGTCCCCAGGTTGCTGTTAGTGCAGAACAATGGACGCACTGATGACAGGTGGGGACAAACAAGGGAAAGGTGTCTCTGATGCTGAGCAAACCTGGATGTGTTTCAGGAATGCAAAGGGCCAAGGGCTGAGCCCCAGCCCCTGGCAAGGCAGATCCTGTCCCTCCCTCATTGCTCAGGGCTCTTCCCGGGCCACTGGGCTCTGGGCATGTGCAATGCCAAGGGCAGCACCATGGGGCGGCCCCTGCCAGGCTGCTGAGCAGGGACAAGGAGGCAATGAGGCCCCAGCACAGCAAGGCTCACTTGTCCCCTGCTGGCCTCAGGCCCAGGGCCAGCCTGCATGGCCCAAGTGCTGCAGGAGTTGGCTGTGTCAGGGCCTTTCAGCTGCTGCCATCCCTGTGCCCTCTGCAGCCCAGGCTGTCCTACGGTGTCCATGCCCTGCGCCTCTGTCCCTGCAGGCTGTCGTCATCCCCCGGCTGCCCCACCTCGCTGGCCCCTTCCTTTGCTGACAGCTCTGCCTCCTGCCTGCCTCTGCCTGGACACACAAAGCCTTGGCCTTGATGTCAAAAGGTTTCAATCAATTTCTACTGTGTCTTTGAACTTTCAGCAGAGAAACGAGGTATTGAGGGACTGTTTTCCTGGCAGGGATGGTTGCAAAAGAAGAAGACATCTGTCTCAAGGGTGCAGAGACAGAAAAAGCAAGGACTGAACCTGGGAACTTGGGGTGGGTTTTATGGAAATGAGTAAATTGTAATAACATGTAGCAATTGCATATGAGCAACATACTTTTGGCATCACATGTCTATGTAAGGTTTGGTGTTTTCCCCTGCTGGACCTCAGGCCTGAATAAATGATGACCTCTTTAAGACCAGATTAGTGTTAAGGAGTCTTATTGCTATATTTTGGAGATTTGTTGGCTGTGTGGCCTCACAGACCCAAGGAGTCAATTGTGACACCTCATCCCAATCTTAGACATGGACACTCGGAGGAGAAGGACAGTTCTTTTCCATAGGAAGGAAAGCACAGAGCCTGCATGTTTGGAAAGCGGGTGCGAGGCAGCCCCCAAAAGGCCTGGGGCAGCCAGACCTGTCTGTCCTGGCAGCTTTCACTTGGGAGCAATCCTTGGATGTCAAGTGTTTTGGAGATGGAATCCAAATTTCGGCCATGGGTGCCTGGTCAGATGGATGCTTTTTTCCATAGGAAAGAAAAGCTCGAAGCCCAAGTGTTTTGGAAGAAGATGAGAGATGACCTCCCATGGGCCAAGCCAGCCAGACCTGTATCTCCTGACACCTTTCTTCTGGTGACTATCCTTGGACACAGGGATTATTGGAGGTGAAATCTCAACTTTGGTTGTGGGTGCCTGGAATGGAAGAAGATTTCTTTTCATTAGGAAAGCAAAGAGCCTCAGTGTTTCAAAAGGCAGATGAGTGCTGGCTCTCAGGAAGCCAAGGCCAGCCAGTCATGACAGCTTTTTGTCTGCGAGCTCTCCTTGGGTAAAGGGAATTCTGGAAGCAGATTCCCAACTTTGTTCATGTATGCCTGGATGTGAAAGGTGCTTTTTTCCCATAGGAAATGAATCACATGTCCATGTAAGGTTGGGAGTTATCCCATGTTGGACTTCAAGCCTGAATAAATGATGTCCTCTTTAATACCTAATTAGTGTTAAGGAGTCCTATTCTGATATTTTGCAGATTTGGCAACAGTGGGGCCTCAGAACCGAGGAGTCAACTGTGACAGCTTGGAACCTCATGGAACCAAGGGGCCATTGTGATGCAGGAGAATCTCATGGAAGCAGAGACACCTTTGTGAGACTGTGGAACTTCATAGAAACAAAGGAGCCATTCTGATACTGCCACCCCTCATGGAACCAAGAGTCCATTGTGACATCACAGGGCTTCATGAAGCAGAATCACAGAATGAACAAGGTTGGAAAAGATCTTTGAAATCATCAAGTCCAACCTATGACCTAACATCACCTCAAAAACTAAACCATGGTTCTGTGTGCCACGTCCAGACTTTTTTTTAATGCTACCAGGGATGGTGACTCCATCACCTCCCTGGGCAGAAGATTCCAGTGCCCAATCACTCTTGCAGTGAAGAATTTTTTCCTGATGTCAAACCTATACACCCCTGGCTCATCTTCAGACTGTGTCCTCTCATTCTGTCAGGTGTTGCCTGGGAGAGGAAACGGACCCCCACCTGACTGCAGCCTCTGTTCAGGTGGTTGTAGAGAGTCTCCCTGTAGACCATTGTAGCCATTGGGGCCATTGTAGCACGGCAGGGCCTCATGGAATCAAGGGGAGCACAGTGACAGTGTGGGGCTCCATGGGACAAAGGGGCCATTCTGACACTGTGGAACCAAGGAGAACTTTGTTACACTACAGGGTGTCATGGAACCAAGGAGGCCATGATGACACTTTGAGGCCACGTGGAACCAAAGGACCATTGTGGCACTGCAGGGCCTCATGGAAACAAGGGCACAAGAGTGACACTGTGAGCTCCAAGGGACCGAGGGGCCATTCTGACACTGCAGAACCAAGGAGACCATTGTGATACTATGAGGCATCATAGAGCCAAGAGTCCTTTGTGACAGAGCAGGGCCTCATGAAACAATGGAGTCCATTTTTACAATTTGAGGCTTTGTGAAACAAAAGGGCCATTGTGGCATTTCAGGGCCTTATGAAATTAAGGGGCCATTGTGACACTGCAGGGCCTCATGGAATCATGGAGTCCATTGTGACACTACAAGACCTCACTGAAGCAAGGAATCGTTGTGACACTATGGAGTCCTGGCAGGCCAAGGGGCAATTGTCACAATGTGTGGCATCATTGAACAAAGGAGTCCATTGTGACATTACAGGGCCCCATGGAACTAAGGATTCATGGAACAGTGCTGGACCCCATGGAAACAAAGGTCCATTGTGACACTGTGGGGCCTCATGGAATCCTGGAGGCCATGATGACACTTTGAGGCCTTGTTAAATCAAGGAGCTCTGCAGGACCTTGTGGAACCAAGAAGACCCTTCTGCCATTGTGAATCTCCACAGAACCAAGGGTCCATTGGGATACTGTGGTGTGGGAAATGCAGGCACAGAGAGCTCTCAGGGCCTTGGGCATACAGGCTCAGAGATAGAGATGGATCCAAGGTTTGAGCTAAGACCTTGGAGAAGGCTTAGAGAATTAGAGCATTAAAGTGAAACAGACATAAAACAAGAATATAAGTTTGTAGTTTAAGTAAAAATATATTTCAAGAAAACAGAAATATGGATTATGTAAGCAAAGCAGTATGTTAAGTAAGATAGTAAAAGATTTTAAAGTTTAGCAAAAATAATTTGTTATAAAGTTAATTAGATGTTAAGATGTATCAATGTAGGTTTGTGCAGTGTGATATGATATACTGAAAAATGATGCATTGCACCAAAGTCATGGGAAGCAAAGCAATTAATGATTGGTGTAAAAAGACACAGCAAAGTTCATACAAGTTTTTGATTGGCTAAAAAACTAATATAAGGCATTTGTAACTAAGAATGAGGAAGTTTCTGATATTATGGCACTGGATGTAACATTTTTAATGTCTCACCCTTCTATGAGACTGATGAAATAAAGCAATAAACCATTTTTGACAATGTCTCTCAGTTATTCCATCTCTTGTAATATTAAACTCCCAATAGAGATCTTTTGGACATCAGGTCTACCCTTTGAAATCAATGGCAATGTAGGAATAGCAAGTCGACCTATTTTAAAAAATCAAAGGGGATTTAGGAACATCAGGTCTACCTTTTGAAATCAATAGGGTGTGTTGGTTTGAAAGTAAAACCATTACGAGACTCCAAGTCAGCAATACAATTTAATAGGAGAAAAGAGAAAAAATAAAATACATGCAATAATATAAAAGAAACAACCACCGACACAGTCAGAAATACAACCTAACACCCTGTCAGTCAGGGTGTTGGTAGCAGTCCGTATAAATGGTGGCTGCAGTCCTCCTGGATGACGGATGTGGTTCTGTTGAAGCAGTGATCCTGTAGAAGGTGCAGTTTTCCTCTGAAAATCCAGCGATGATGTGGAAATGGTCCGACTTTCCTCTGGGATCCAGTGGAAAGGTCTGCCCTCGGGTCCCAAACCCCAGTTTTTTATCTAGGTAGGAAAGGCTTGGCTCCTGCCCCTGGTTGGGGCATCTCCCAATGGGGTGATGTAATCTTATCAGTCACACAATAGGACTTAATGGCCCATTAACGGAATATATCTTCTGGAGGAAGGATGGGTTGTGAAAAGATAACGATGATCATCCCCCTGATCTTATCAGATGGCACATCAGCAGAGGATATCTCCCACAGAGATAAGGATCACCACCCCTCCCACATTTTAACAGAGGGTGATAGAATACACATTTTTGCATTGTACCCCAGGACAACAAGATAAATCAGTTCTCTCTGTATTGTCTTCAATATAGTATATTTGTTTTGAATACACTTCTGAAATCTATCTAATTAACCACAAAAGAATTGAAAACTTAAATATTCCCAGGGACTTTTCTTGTTTGGGTGTTTCGAACAAATATTTATGAATTTTTCTTACTGAATTCCTGAACTGAAGAGCTCAAGAAAGAAGAGTTAAATTTTAAGTTATTCAAAACTTGCAAGAGGACAGAAACAGAAGAAATAGAAGACACAGAGTGAAAGACAAAAAAACTATGGAGAAGCACACACACATCTACCAACTCCTAGATTCCAGCAGTGTTGAGACAAAAATTCCAAGAGGAGGTAGAGTCAAGATGTGTCCTTGCCTTGTGTTCAGCCTTAAATATATCCTTTGTCTTCTTGGGCCCTTCCCCCAGGTGGGACTTTCAGTCATTTGGTCACTCAGGAGCTGGGCTGGGGCTCAGGGGTGGGTGTGGAGCATTGCCTTTGGTGTGCCAGGGACTGGCAGACACTGCTGGGCTGGGATAGAGGCTCGGGGGGGGGATTGGGGTTACAGGGCAGTGCAGTGCTGGGGTTACAGGGCAGGGCAAGGCTGCACCTGCCCCTTCCTCCCCCACACATGGAATATTTTGAGCCAGCAATCTCCTCCAGTCTCTCACAATATGCAGTGTTGGAGGTGGAATCCCAATTCTGGCCATGGGCTGCTGGCCAAGAAGGACAGTTCTTTTTCATAGGAAGGAAAGCGCAGAGTCTCAGTGTTTGGAAGGCCGGTGAGAGCCTCACTAGGCCAAGGCCAGCCAGGCTAATCAGTAATGGCAGATTTTGTCTGGGAATAGTCTATGGATATAGGGAATTTTGGAGGTGGAATCCTAATCTCATCCATGGGCACCTGGTGAAGCAGTACAGTTCTTTCCCATAGGAAGGAACACACGGAGCCTTCCCCAGGGTTTTGGGGACAGATGAGAGAAGACCCTGGTGAAACCACTGCCAGCCAGACTTTTCTGGCAATATTCCTATGGGAACAATCCTTGGATATAAGGAAATTTGGCAGTGAAATTCCAATTCTGTCCATGGATGCCTGGAGGAGAAAGGCAGTTCTTTTCCATAGGAATGAAAGCAGGGAGCCCCAGTGTTTCAGTAGCAGATGAGAAGAGACCCTCAACATGCCAAGGTCAGCTGGACCAGTCAGGTGGCTCCCTGGAGGCCAAACCAGCCAGAGCTGTTCTGTGTTCCCTTGGTTTTATGGGGCCCTGCAGTGGCACAATGGTCCCATGGATTCCATGGGGTCCAGCAGTGTCATGATCTCTGTGGTTCCACAGTCCCCACAGTGTCATGTAACTCCTCAGTTCCATGAGGCCCACAAAGTCACAATGAACCTTTGGACCACAAAGCTTGGCTTTGTGGTGTCACAATGCAAATGCTCCTTTGGCTCCACAGTGTCCCAATGGAGCACTGATTATAGGACAGTTCTGTGTCACCCTGGAGCTTTGGTTCCATGCAGCCCTGCAGTGTCACAATGAACCCTTGGGTCAATGGGGTTCCACAATGTCAAAATTGCCCCAAGGTTCCATGAAGCCCTGCAGTGTCACAATGGTCTCCTTTGGCTCCACAGTGTCACAATGGACCACTGATGACATGAGGCTCTCAGTGTCACAATGGATCTTTAATTCTCTGCAGCCCTGCAGTGTCACAAAGGTTTCTTGGTTTCATGAAGCCCCACAATATCACAATGGTCATCCTGCTTCTCTGGGGACCATCAGGGTCACAATGTTCTTTCCATGGTTCCATGAGACCTCACAGTGTCTTAGTGCTTTGCTTATTCCAGAGGGCCTTGTAGTGTCACAATGGTCTCCATGATTCCATGAGTCCCCTCAGTGTCACAATGGTCTCTTTGGTTCCTTGACACCCCAAAGCACCATAATGGTCTCCACGGTTCCACGAGGTCCCACGGTGTCACAATGGACCCTTGGTTTGATGAGGTCTCCGTGTCACAATGATCCCTACATTCCATGGAGCCACACAGTGTCAGTACAGTCCCCTTGGTTCCATCAGGCCCTGCAGGGTCACAGCGTTCCCTGCACACCCTGAGGCCCCACTTCACCCAGCCCAGGCCACTGCCTTGGTTCCAGCCATTCCCAGTATAATCCCAGTGACTCCCAGTCTCTCTCAGTATGTCCCAGTTGACCCCAGCATGCTCCCTGTCACTCCCACTTCTTCCCAGTTGGCTCTAGCATGATTCCAGTTGCCCACAGCCACTCCAGTTCACTCTCAGTGCAGCTCCAGTTGCTCCCAATATATCCCAGTTGCCCCCAACATGGTCCAAACTGCCCTCAGCATGCTCCTGGTCACTCCCAGTATGGTCCAAGTCCTCCTCAGTGTCATCCCAGTTGCACCCAGCTGCTCCTAGTGTAGTCCCAGTTATGGCCAGTATGATCTCAGTGGCCCCCAGTAGAGACACAGTCACTCCCAGTTGCTCCCAGTGGCCCCCAACATGATCCCAGTTGCACCGAGTGTTGTCCCTGCCAGTATTCTTCCAGACACTCCCAGTATATCCCAGTTGCCCACAGCATGCTCATTCTCAGTCATTCCAGAGTCCCCAGTATGGTTCCAGTTACCCCCAGGATGATCTCACTCATTCCCAGTATATCCCAATTACCTTCAGCACACATCTGTCATTCCCAGTTGTTCCCAGTAGCCCTCAGTGTGGTCCCAGTCACTCCCAGTATTTCCATATCCATGCTCCAAGTGCTGCTCCCAGCCCTGATCCATGGGGATGGGAATGTCTGGCTCCCTTTCCAGGGCAGGGTCACACCTGAGCCAGGTGTGTAGGGCAGGACCTTGCCCTGAGCCCAAGCACTGTCCCACCTGCAGGATCTGCTTCCCCTTGGCCTCTTCCTCCTGCAGCCCCAAGCCCAGCTCGGTGCTGAACAAAGGGGCTGGGCTGGGGTCAGCCCCCTCTGCCCCATCCCCAAATTCCGTCCTGGTGGAGCAGAACCTGGGGCAGGAGCCCTGTGGGGAGGGAAAAGGGGGTGACACCAGGATGGGAGGATCACACATGCTCTGGAGGGACACACACGGCCCCTGGGGACCCCTCTTCACCTTCTTCCACAGCACCAGGAGGATGAATCCAAACATGGAGACCCTAAACCCTGGCAGCACCTTTGGTGCAGGCTCTGGTGGCAGTTCCTTATATCCAGGGATTACTCCCATAGGAATATTGCCAGGACAAGAATGTCTGACAGTGGTTTCACAAGGGTCACCTCTCTTCTGTCCCCACTTAGTGAGGAAGGCTCCGTACTTTCCTTCCTATGGGAAAGAACTGCCCTGCTTCCACAGGCACCCATGGCCAAGACTGAGATTCCACCTCCAAAATTCTCTATTACCCAAAGACTGCTCCCAGACAGAATCTGCCATTACTGGCAAGTCTGGCTGGCCATAGCCTAGTGAGGCTCTCACCCGCCTTCCAAACACTGAGGCTCTGTGCTTTCCTACAAAAAAGAACTGTCCTTCTCAGCCAGGTGCCCATGGCCAGAATTGGGATTCCACTTCAACATTCCTGTTGTGAGAGACTGGAGCAGATTGTTGGCTCAAAATATTTCGTAGCTCTGGGAGATAGGGGCAGGTGCAGCCTTGCCCTGCCCTGTAACCCCAATCCCCCCCCCGAGCCTCTATCCCAGCCCAGCAGTGTCTGCCAGTCCCTGGCACACCAAAGGCAATGCTCCACACCCACCCCTGGAGCCTCAGCCCAGCTCCTGAGGGACCAAATGACTGAAAGTCCCACCTGGGGGAAGGGCCCAGGAAGACCAAGGATGTATTTAAGGCTGACCACGAGACAAGTACACGTCTTGACTCTACCTCCTCTTGGAATTTCTGTCTGAACACTGCTGGAATCCAGGACTTGGTAGCTGTTTGTGTGCTTCTCTGTATCTTATATGTCCTTCCCTTCTTCTGTGTCTTCTTCTATTTCTGGCCTCTCGCAAATTTTGATTGATTTAAAATTGAGCAGGCTTAGAGAAGTACAATGGGCCAAGTTAATGCTTTGAGAAGCCTTTTTTGTTGATTAAATGTCGTATTAAATATTTTGCCAAAATTTCTCAGATTTTCTGAAGTTGTCAGTAAAGTCTGTTTTGTTGTTTTGAGCTCCTGAGAATCTCTTGTTGGTTTTTCTCCAGTACATCCAACTCAGTGAACACAAATAATTTTAATTCCTTTTAAATGTCTCGCTGTGAGCATTATTTGGGGGATGGGAGCCAGGGCTTGTGTGTCCTGCTTGGCACAGCCCAGGCAGGGCTTTCACAGCCACATTCCACATTCCATTTCCACCTGGACCCTCTGGTGCCTCTGAGTTCTGCTTCCTCAGCCCCAGGGACACTCTCCTTGTCTGCCCATTCCCCCACGGTCTCTGGGCAGGGATGGCCCCAGTGGGGGCTGCTGACATCCTCAGCAACTCCGAGGCTGCTGCTGAATTTGACTTCTCCAGAGGCTTGTTCAGCCTTCAGCTCTTGAGTTCAGGGATTCAGTGCCCCAGGGCTCATTAACATACAGAACACCTTAAAAAGCCAAGCCTTGGGAAATAATTTGATGTAAGTTTTCAAATCTTTTGTGGTTAATTAGGAAGATTTCAAAAGTATTCAAACTGAATATGTTCTATTTACAAAGACAATGAGAAAATATTTTTGGTTCTGTTTAGTTTTTCTTTTTACTGTTAATAAACTGATATGTGCAATCTCCAATTGTCACCTAATCCTAGTACCTCCTCATGCAGTTTTAATTGATAAGAAAATCGAGACTCTTTATGATTGACAATCAATCACACTCTGTCACTACCCCCACCTCAACAATTCACCCATCCAACCCCTGGCACTCAGAGCAGCCTTGTGCAAATCTGAGCTCCCTCCACTCCAGGCTGTGCCTGCAGCTTTCAGCTCCTTGGCACCAACTCCCACCTGCTTTCCTTGGAGAAGGAGCTGCCTGAGACACAGAGGGATATTCATTTATTGTCAGCAAACAAAACCAAGGGAAGGCACAGCTCTATAAAATACAAAAGTCATTCTTCTCCCTGTCTCTGTCCTGCACCTGATCCCCACAGCCTTTCCCGATTTTGTCATCCCTGCATTGCCAGGGACTTTGTGGGACAAGGCAGCTCTGCTGTGGGTATGAAGGGAGGTGCAAGTGCCACCACTGCAGTGGGAACCACAGCTCATCAGGTTTGTGTCCTTTGGGCTCAGAGACTGGGGAGACTCAGAGGCACAGAAAGGTTTCTCGCCAACAGACAAAAGTTGAACATGATGCAGTTTAATAACCATCACAACTCCTCCCTCACTCTCTGGGATGTCCCAGCAGCATCTGACATGTCCACCATCCCCAGAGGACTTCTGTACAGGAACAGTCTTAGACAAAGGCATAAGAAAAGGGAATTCTGTGATAGATATAATCACAATTAAGACGTTGACTAATGTGATATTTACTTAAACTTCTGAAAGACTGAGCAACTGCCTGCAGCTCAAAGCATGAAAGCAGTCAGTTGAGAGGCACTTGAATGACCAGAGAGAATCTGGAGGAGGAAATCTGGGAGCAATGGAAAGGACATAGATCCAGCTGGTCTAGTGAAGAGATGTCCTTAGACATGGCCATTTAAACAGGAGAGATGGAAACACCTGAAGGAAGAGGAAGAGGAGATAATAGACTGAATATTGGTGACACAAGTAGACAGGAAGATCAGGATTTCTTTTCCTGCTATCAGCAGAAGAAACCAGTAGGTCCAGAAAACTCCGGTTCCTGGTGGGAAAAAATTTGCCATTTGCTAAAAGTACTCAAATGACCCAGATAATCAGAATGTGCTTGTATATTATGACATGTGCAAGTATTAAAACCAGTGCCCCTTTCCAGGCAGCCATCACTTATGTGCCCATAGATAGGCAGTGCCACTTGTAGGGCCCCAGTGCCCTGAGGTGCCAAGCTGGGATTGGATGTCTCAGAGAGCAGCTGAGGAACAGCAGAGCACCTTGCAAGCTGATGTGTCTGCTGGAATTCAATCCCCTCCCCACCCCACAGCAGCCCTGCATTTCCCTCCTCCAGCCTTGCTCTCCAGCACAGCCATGGAGGCTCTTTGGGCTCTTGGCTTTTCCTGCAGCCACCAAGGCCAGCTGAGCTCTGCCCTTGCCACAGCCAGCCCTGCCCAGCACAGGCCATGCTCAGCAATTCCTTGTGTGTGCCTGGCCTTGCTGTCAGCCCTGGCAGAGGCTCTGTGGCCCCTTTGTGCCTCGCTGCCCCAGCCATGGTGGCCCAGCCCAGGAGAGGAGTGTGATAAATGTGATTCGTGCTAATTAAATTGCAACTATATTAACAAAATTGTATTTAGATCAATAGAAGACAATTGTTACAGAGTGAGGGGGAAGAGGGGTGAGACAGGGCAAAGGACATCTTCCAGATGTGGGGAGTCGAACAAGGAGGTTGGAAGAAAGTCAAACAAGAATAGTAGAAGGACGTAGGTCTGACAAGCAGCATCTAGAAATAGAAAGTTTCAACCTTGAAATGGGCCAAAATGGGATGATTCCAAGCATGGGACTCAATTAAAGTCTTGTAATGGAAAACATCTGCTCAGTCACACAGTGCACCTGTGCTACCTGCAGGTCACACCTCGGTCACTGAGGAAGATGATGAACCTTCATCGGAAATAAGACCCTCAAAAGGATGAGAGACCCCCTAACCCATTAGTAGAGCATGCACTGTACACATTGTGATGTAGATTTTAGGAATAGAAACTAGGAGGAGTTTTCTAGAAACTTCTGTAGCCTACAGTATATAAGTGGGGTTGTTAGCCTGGATGCTTTGGTACGTGAGGAATGGGAGCCACTCCCCGTACCCCCGGTCAGAGGGGGCCCCTCCCCGGTTGGTTTTGCTTATGCTTTATATGAACCTCAATTATACTAAATTACTTACTGCCAAATTTTGTATCTTCTTAAATATATGCACTTTGATTGTTTCATCTCCAATACATTGTCATCTCTAATACTTTGAATGTATTCATTTTATTACTATTAAAAATCTACTATTAAATTTAATCTTGTTGCTTGATAAATTGGAAAAATAGAACATCATTCATAATAGCACCAACACTTGTCTTCTCTTTGTCCACACTTTTCATCACTCTCTCCAGTTGTCTGGTCTAACTGGAACCTGGGGACACTTTCTCAGTCGTGTCCCTCAGTGGGAACCATTAAAAGTTTAGGAAACTTTGGAGTTCAATTCTGACTGAATTCTTGAGAGGTTTCCTAACAAACCATGGCTCTGCCTTGATTTCCCTCTGGTCTAGATCAGCTCATGAGGAAGGTTTCCTATTCCAGTTATGGAGAAGTATTTTAAAGGGATTCTTAGAAATACACATTGTATTTTAAAGAATGTATTTTATTACTGTTCTGTTTAGAAGAGATGTGATTGCAGCATTTTGTGGTTGATATTGATGCAGGGTCTCCCCTCAGGAGGTCTGGCCTGCTCACAGAAGCTGTGCCTTGAGGTCTGACCCAGTGTGGACAACCTTGCTCCACATTCCCCATCCCCATCCTGTCTGTGCTCACCTGTGACCTGCTTTGCTTGGAGAAATGGCTGCACTCAGGCAAAGAGGGTTTTTTCCTTTTTTTTTAGTTTTGAAGCAATCTAAAACTCACATTTTTCCCCACTGCAAACAGACACACTCCTCAGGTGTGTGCCAGCCCAAGGTCCCACCAAGGAGGTTCAGCTCCGGGGATCGGTGCTTCGGGGGCGGTGCCTGCAGTCGGTGCCATCTTTCCTTTCTGCCTCTAACTCCCATCATGCCCCGCGGCCCCATAGAGCCCCATTGGAGCTGGGACTACAACACCCATCATGCCCCACGCTCCACAGAACCCCCTGGTAACCGCCCCCCATATGCCTGGAGGATCCCTAATTGCCTCAGGGCCCATTGGAGACCCCCCCAAAAATGTTCCCAGATACCTTGAATGCTCCCAACCCCATAGATGCCCCTACAGCTATTTCTGGGAATTCATCTCCTGCCATCTTCCACGAGCTCAGAGCACCTCATAACCCAGTCCCGAGTCGAAAACTCCTGCCATGCCCTGCACCATAAGAGCCCTGTTAGAACTCTGGAGGCTCACCCCAAGTTCTCCCAACCTCTATATGTTCCCCCCTGAGGATCTGAAGTCGCCACTCAGAGGCAAATGCGTTCCCCAAGTGCCTTCTCAGACCCTCAAACTCTCCGTAAGAACAACTTCCGGGACTACAGCTCCCATAATGCTCTATGGTTCCGGTAAAACGTCATTCTAACCATGACTTCATCTCCCATCGTGCCCCGCGCCCCACTGAGAGACACTGCAGCTGCGCCTACAACTCCCGTGATGCTCCACGACCCCATTAAACCTTATTATACCCGCGCCTACAACTCCCATCACCCCCCGCGCCCCGGAGAGCCCCGTTAGAGCCCCCGAGTGCCCGTCCGGACCCCGAATGGCCCCAGATTCCCCTCCCTGAGCGCCAAGGGCCTCCCTGAAACAGCCAGGTAACATCCGAAGCCCAGACTTTCCCTCAGGATCTCTAAGTTCTCTGGTAGTGCCCACTCGATGCTCCCAAGTGTCCTCCCGTCCTCAACTTCCTTCTGAATTCTTTCCCCAGACCCAAAATTGCCGTGAATGTGCCCCAGAAATGTCTCCCTGGACCAGAAGTGCCCCCCTGGACCCGGTCGGAGAAAAAGATGATAATAAAGGTGACCAAATGACTTCAAATATTACAAATTATTGTAAAGAGGGAGAAATAAATAACCCGGAGAGTTTATTTAATTAATGAAGGGAATTGTGTTACTTAGAACCATTGGCCAGTAATTTTTTTGGTTGCTAATAATATATAGAGTTTTATTATAAATATAAAAATTTGGTTATAAAAATATAGAATAGTACTATTATAAATAAGAAAAATATAATTACATTTTAATATTTAAGAACATTTTTAATTTAAAGAGAAATTTCTTTTTTTTTTCTAATTTGGGCTGTCAGTCAAAGGTGGGCGATATCATGACACAGTTATGATGGGGGTGAGGAGCAGGTTGTCCAAACAGGGCCAGCCAGCAAAGGGCTCATTCTTCTCTGTGCCCAGAGCTCCTAAGGAGACATTCAGCATCAAGATCACTCTGGAAATGCTTCTATCTGTCATGAATGTCGTTCTGTTTATACAATATATCAGACAACAAGGTTAAATTTTGCAGCATTTTTTTAAATAGCAACAATTGTATATAAATGAATACAATCAAAATATATTGGATACATATATCTGAATATATACAAAATTTGGCAGTTAGTAATTTAGTTAATTGAGGTTCCTATAAAGCATAAGCAAAACCAACTGGGGCTATGGGGAGGGGCTCGCCCTTCCTCACGTACTGAACAATCAAGGCCAAAATCCCACTTATATACTCTGTGCTAATACATATTAATAGAGAAGTTTCTAGAAAGCTCCTCCTAGTTTCTATTCCTAAAATCTATGTAACTGTGTGTACGGCACATACTCTACTAATGGGTTAGGGGGTCTCTCATCCTTTTGAGGTTCTTATTTCTGATGAAGGCTCATCATCTTCATCAATGACTGAGGTGTGACCTGCAGGTAGCACAGGCGCACTGTGTGACTGAGCAGATGTTTTCCATAATAGGACTCTAATTGAATCCCATGCCTGGAATCATCCCATTTTGGCCCATTTCAAGGCTGATTCTTTCTATTTCTAGATGCTGCTTATCAGACCTACATCCTTTTACTATTCCCTTCCAACATCTGGAGGATTCCATCTACGTGATCTCACTCATTTCCTTTTTTTTTGGCTTTGTAACAATTATATTCTATTGATATGAGTGCAATTTTGCTAATATAGTTACAATTTAATTAGCACGAATCACATTTATCACATTCATACACATCTGTGAGACTTTCCTGTCAAATCATTATCCATCCCAACACTGGCACATCCCAAGTCCAGCAATTTGCATGCACAGAAAGCCAAAACTCGGCAATTCCCCGGTTCCAGCACCAGCACTGCTCAGATCTGGTGATTTGTGGGTGCCAGGACTGCAGATCCAGCAGATTGTTGACGCTGGCAGTGCCCAGGTCTGGCGTTTGCCAGCATCGGTGCCGCCCAGAGCCGTCAGTTTCCTGCTGCTGGGGCACTCGGGGGTTCTGGCTGAGCACGAAAGGTGAGCCTGTGCCGGGAGCTTTTCTTGGCTAGAGCAAAGGCTGGGCACGCAGAGACCTTCCTGGCACTGTGCCCTGGGCCAGCAGGGATTGTGCTGCTGGAGCCCACCCTCAATTTCTTCTCTCTGGCAGCTTTAGGACATGGAGGAGCCAGAGCAGACCCTCAGCTTTCTGGATTCATCCAGAACAATCCTGTGTGTGAAGTAGCCTGGGAGCAGGGTTTACATGCCAGGGTGGGCAATTCAGAGCCCTTTTCTCCCCCACGGGCTGAGGGTGTGGCACTTGCCATTGGCAAGGGCCCTGCAGGTGCCAAAGGGGCCGTTTTCAATCTGCTGAGAACAGTCGGAACTGAGAGCCTGTCCTAAACCTGCTTTTCCTGCAAATGTCCTCAAGGAATCTTCTTTTTTTGCAGTCTCAGCCTCTGTGTGCATGCAGCTGTACCAAGTGAAGGATGGAATGGGTCTATTGGGGGGGATGTTCTCCTTCTCTAGTGGTTTTTAGTTTTGTTTTTGTTGTTGTTCTTGTTGGATTTGTTTGTTTTCTCGGATGGGTTTGATTATTGCAGTTTATAATTTTAAATTTTGTTTTAATTTTTTAATCATCTCCTCGTGGCAGCTGTGGGCAGAGCTCTGTAGCTGTGTGTGACACTTGTGTGTGGCACAGTGAAGGTGTCCAGGGGGGCCTTGCCCGAGCTGTGTGCAGAGGAATCCCCATCAGGCCAGGCTGGGGGTGCTCCGTGGCCGGTGCCTTGCGTTGACTGGAAGCTGCCATGGAGCGTCTCCAGGGATGGAAGGTTGGGGCTGCCAGGGCTGTGGTGTCACAGACAGGGGAACGCTGGGGCTGCCACAGCTGCCGTGTCCCAGAGAGGGGAATGTTGGGGTGCCCTGCTCCTGGCCCGGCCCCAACAGCTCTGCCAGCTCCTCTCAAGGACACAAAGGCTGAGCCAAAGGGTGAGAATTGCGGGAGGGGCTGAGCTGGGAGGGACCCGGTGGGATCATGGAGTCCAGGGCCCTGCCCTGCACAGACAGCCCAACAAGGGGAGGCTGTGCATCCCTGGGAGAGGTGTCCAAAGGCTCCTGGAGCTGTGCCAGCCTTGCAGCTGGGAGCATTTTTTGGGGATCCTGGTCAGTGATGGAGGATCAAAGAAGGAAGGGTGGAAGGAAGGGTGGAAGGAAGGGTGGAAGGGTGGAAGGGAGGAAGGGAGGAAGGAAGGAAGGAAGGAAGGAAGGAAGGAAGGAAGGAAGGAAGGAAGGAAGGAAGGAAGGAAGGAAGGAAGGAAGGAAGGAAGGAAGGAAGGAAGTGTTATGATTTGTGTTCTATTTATTCAATTTATCAAACAACAAGATTAAATTTAGCAGCAAATTTCTGATAGTAATTTTTATAAATGTATACAATCAAAGTATTTGAGATTAATACAATCCAAGTATAGAATACATATATTTCAGGATGTGCAAAATTTAAGAGTAAGTAATTTAGTATAATTGAGGTTTGTATAAAGCATAAGCAAAACTGACCAGGGCTATGGGGACGGGCTCGCCCGTCCTCTCGTACCAAAGCATCCAGGCTAACAATCCCACTTATATACTGTAGGCTACAGAAGTTTCTAGAAAACTCCTCCTAGTTTCTATTCCTAAAAATCTACGTCACTTTGCTGTATGGTGCCCTAAGCTTGGGTTATATAACTAAGCATAAGTTCTCACAATAAAATTAAGTTCCATGCATGAAATCATCCTAATTTGACCCATTTCAAGGTCAAAACTTTTATTTCTAGATGCTGCTTCTACTATTCCCTTCCAACCTCCTTCTTCGACTCCCAACATCTGGAAGATGTCCTTTGCCCTGTCTCACCCATCTCCCCCCTCACTCTGTAACAATTGTCTTCTAATGATTTAAATACAATATTGCTAATATAGTTACAATTTAATTAGCATGAATCACATTTATCACAATTCCACCATTTTTCTTTTTGATCCTATTGATTCGTGCTTTAAAAAGTTGTTGCTTGGTATTCTCTATGTTCCTTCATACTAGCCTCCAATTTTTCTAACATTTCTCATGCTGCATTCAGCTTTTCACACTCCTTCTCAAATTTTATTGACATTTCTCATGCCAGGGTATTCTCTTTGCATTCAGTCACCATTTTCTTGATCTCTCTCCTTCGAGTGTGAGTGGATTGTGCTTTTAGTACCATCAAGAAATTCAGTTTCCTTTTTGCTGTTGATTTGGGATCCATGGGCATGGCTGTAAGTTGCATTCCTGGAATTAGTGAGTGGATTACTCTAATTAGACAGGGTATCATGCAAGGCAGAAACAGTAGTCCCAAACCAGAACATAATAGCATGAATCCCATTTTTTTCCACCACACACCCCCAAAAAGATTATCCCACCAATCAGCTTTCAGAATAGAATTCCATTTTTGAACTGGTACATGTGCCAATCTTTTAATTTCATCAGCAAGTTTTGTGATGGCTTCCCCGTGATCATCTATTTCACACAGCACTCAGATTCATTAAACCTCCCACAAACTCCTCCTTCTTCTGCCAGCAGATAATCTAGGGCAATTCTCTTTTGATATACAAATGCTCACATCTGTGAATGCTGTTTGGCCAACAACTTCAAAGCATCTACCCTATGGTTTGAGACGACTTCCACTACTGCCTGGAGCCTTATCAGTCAATTTAATAGGTAAATTGGAGTTCTATATCCCCAAGACCCATCCTGAGCTCAAGTAGCAGGTTCATAATGTGCTATAATTCATTCCACAGGCCATTCTTCATCTTTCCATTTTTGGTTTCCTCCTGCCATTGGAAAGCCGAGGTTTAGCTCTCTTTTCTTTCTTTCTAAGGTTTCATAAAGTGGTGTTCCTAGTATATTGCCCTTAGACCTTGGTAGGACAAAGAAGGAGGGTCATAGAACTCCTAAGGTACAAGTTCCTTCTCACTTTCAGGGTTGTTCACTGTATGCTCGTTGCCCACAAATCCAATATATTCCATCAGAGGCCTCCCTTTCATCTGTTTTCTGTGTTTTCTGGTTGTTCCCAATAAGATTTTAAGTCTTTTATAGATTGGTAGGGATTAGCTCCAGGACTGCTATGCCAGCACAAATAAATTTGATTATTCCACTCACAATCCATTTCTTTCATTATTCCCCAATATCCAGTAGGACTCTTGGGTCAGGTCTTTGTGTTATTGTCTGAATTTACTACTAAAGTAGATAGGCAAGGAGTATATCCCACCACTTCAGTGTATTTTCTCCCTTCCCGAGTTATACAAACTGTCCCAATGACTTGATGACTCAGAACCCAACCCTCAGGCTGCTTTAATGTCTTAGAAATTTGAGTATGATTCCATTTTAAAAATTGTTCTGGAGCTAAACCCTCATCTCTCCATGGCCATCTTTCAGCCATTCTAAGTCCTCCAGAAACAAAACATTTAGATAATCCCAATTCTGTGGCAATTTCTTGCATCAGATCAACAAACAGATTTTTGTTTGAAGTTGGCAAATCCCAGTCGCTATAGTGCTGTTTTAATTGTTTATACAGCTCATCCACCTCCTCTAACTCTTTCCCTCTGATCTTTTTCCTACCCTTCATTTTTTATTTTTGTTTTCCAACTAATTTTTTTTCTTTCTCTCTTTTTTATTCTTATCTTTTTCAAAACACAAGAAATTTTCATATCTAGGACAAAGTTGATCATTGTTAGGATAAGGAGCTCACCCATTGAATCCCAAATTTCTTCTTACCCAATATAATTTTGGACTTTTCACACAAATTTCTAAGAAGCTGCTGCGATCATAACAGGCAGCACTAACATGTAGCTGTGCCACAAAAACTGATTCCATCTTAACCTTGACCCACATGGAATGATTGCATTTGTCACAGGGATCAGGAATGGTTTGTTTCTTTACTGCTGGCTCTTGTGCTGCTTGTTGTCTTGTAATTTGTTCCTTCATGGCCTGTTCTTTTCTACTCCATGCAGTCTTATGGCTTTGGCCAGTTGCCAGGGGTATTATAGTAAGCACAATGAAAAGAATGCTCAGGAATTTTAACTTTCTACCTGTCTCAAGGCCCCTTGGATTGCAACCAAGGGCCGAGATGTCAGTCTTCTTGGTAGCAAAGCTTTTATCCTGGGATTTGTCTCTTTTTGGCATCCTTGGCCTCATAAAGCTCATATCAGCCATTTTAGCTTTTTCTTTTCCAAAGATGGCATCAATTCTTTGTAGTTCTGCAGCACTGCCCTATCTCTTTCCCTAGATTGATCAGCTATTTTCCTAATCCACTAAAGCTCCGGAGATACGCCAACTGCAACAAAATTTGTTTTCACGCTGCTTCAATTAAACAGTTCTTTTTACTGGTCTATTTCTGCTATGAAATCGGGGTTGGTAGTTAAATATTCGTTGCCACCAATAGATACACTCGCCATGCCAATCAGCTGCTGAAACAAATCTATGACTTGGCACATAGATTTCTTCTCCACAGCAATTGTCATTTATAATACACTGGTCTATAATATTATGGATTGTTTGTTCTTTAGCCTGTACAAAAGCTAATATGTCGAGGAGTAGTTGGTCTTGGTTCTCTATTAGTTGAATTGCTGCAAAAAAGGTCCCATTTTGTTGTCTCAATGGTTAAGCATAAAAGTCATTAAAAATCTTTCTATTGTTAGCTGTCCACGTACACAATCTAAACAACTTCAACAACTCAATTGTCTCTCTTTTTCTTTTGCCCTATTTACCCTCCAGCACGAATTAAAACAGCAGGTACAAGCAATACAAATGCAAGGGCAGCATTCTAAGCCATGATTATTACATTCCCAATGTGTTAATTGTTGTTGGGCCTCCTCAATAATAGGTGTCACCAGTCTCTTTTTCTGGAGTTGCAGCTCCTCAAATAAATCAGTTAATGTTGGCAGTCAGAAGCTCCTGAGAAGCTTTTCAATCCTCCCGGGCTTTTCCCACTGATCAAGGAGGCGTCTGATTCTTTCCCATTGGAGTTGTTCAGCCTCCAAACTCAATGAGGTTGCAGTTGGCAGCCAATGCAGGATGTCTAAATGACAAACATGGACTTCTCAAAACAACTTTAATTGATATTTCAAGCAGTAACACCACACAATAATATCTTTCCCGTTATATATCTCCCCCTTTTGTCCCAAGACACAATGATTTTATGTCAATTTCCTATAGACTGTAGCTTTTTGGCACCAAGTACTCCTTTCCACCTAATCACGAATTTATTTCAATTTCTTTATGTTTTTGAGCCGGGATGGAAATTTAATCAACTTTTAAATTCCCTTTTTAATTTGATTTTTAGATCTCCTAGTGCTGAAATAATTTTCCAATCTTTATTTTGTATCAGTCCTTTTAATCGTGAAGCATGAGTCCAGCCTTTTTCTGCTGTTCAGACTGCTGCTTCTGTGGTTAAAAGAACCAAAAATGGTCCCTCCCATTGAGGCTCTAAACTTTCTCCTCTTCAGCATTTTATCAACACCTACTGTCCTGGTCAGATAGAATGTGCTGGAAAATCGAGAGGAGTTGTTTGAGCTAAAATGCCTTTCTCTCTTAATTCCCTCAAATTGTTTGTGATGGATGTAAGATACCCTTGAATGGTTTTGTCCCAGACTAGTGAGGGATCCATTGTCATGCCTTAGGGGTAAGGCAGTCCATGTAACATCTCATATGGTGACATCCCAGTTTCAGAGCAGGGCTTGGTTCTTATATTTAACAGGGCTAAGGGAAGGCATCTGGTCCATGGTAATTTAGTTTCTATCATTAATTTAGTTAGCTGTTGTTTAATAGTTTGATTCATCCTTTCAACTCGTCCAGAGCTTTCAGGATGCCATGGGGTATGGTATTCCCAGATAATTCCTAGTGCTTGGCTTAAATTGTTAATTATTCTCGAGGTAAAATGAGTGCCCAGATCTGAATCAATAACTTGTACTAATCCAAGTCTTGGAATAATGTGCTCCATCAGAATTTTGGCTACTGTTTGAAGTGTGGCTTGAGCCACAGGAAATGCTTCTACCCACTGAGTCAGCTGATCTCCTGTAACCAGCAGATATTTCCACCTGCCTATTTTAGGTAATTCAGTGAAATCAACTTGGATCTTTTTGAATGGCCGATAGGCTGTCCCATGGCCTCCAGAGGGAGGACTCCTCAACACCTTTTTGTTCATTTTCTGACATGTGAGACATCCTTGAGTGATTTGTTTCCCGATTTCAAATATTCCTATACACCCATAACATTTTAAAAAGTAATCATAAAGTGCCCTTGTGCCCCAGTGAGTTCTTCGATGTAAGTTGTCCAGGATCTCTTGGGCTATGGGTTTTGGGACTACTTTTCCACCATCAGGTAGAATCCATTCTCCTGCCTTCAGGGATGGCCCTAGCTTCTTTATAGCTTCTACCTCTGTTAAAGAAAAGTATGGTGTTTCAGTTTGTGTTTCTATCTCTTTAAAAGTCATAATTACACTGTTGTTTTCCCTTAAGGCAGCCCTTTTTGCTGCATCATCAGCCAAATTATTTCCTCTTATTTTAATGTCTTTCCCCCTCTGGTGTCTTTTTGCATGTATAACTGCTATCTTTTTTGGACCTTTTAAAGCTTCAAGTATTTTACTTACTAAACCTTAGTGTATTAATACTTTTCCTTGGGAGTTTCTTTCCAGATCTGTTCAAAGGTCTGCACAATCCCAAAAGCATACTTCAAATCCGTGTATATGGTTGCCTCTTGATCCTTTAATAACAACAATGCACGGAGTAATGCATAAAGTCCACAGGCTTGTGCTGACCAGGATGAGCTAAGAGGACCAGATTCTTTTATTTTTTTTTAATTTTTAAATTTTTTTCCACTAATTATAGCATACCCAGATTTTCTTTTCCCATTTACCACTCGTGATGATCCATCAATAAATAATTTTTCCCCTGTTCACAGTTCCGGTTCCCTTAAATCTGGACGTATTTTTGTTTGTAATTCTATGACCTCTATGCAATCATGTATTAATTTTTCCCCTGGGTCCCCATACAGAAACTAGGTTGGGCTTTGTATGTTTGCCACTCTCAACTCTAATTCTGGAGAGGTTATCAAGATACCCCCATATTTTAATATTCGACTATCTGTTAACCATTTTCCAGCCTTTTGAGCAAGAATTCCTCTCATGTTATGGGGAGTGTATACTTCCAGTGGTGCCCCAAAAGTTATTTTTCGAGCCTCTTCTACTAACAATGCCATTGCCACAAGAGCTTGTAAACATGTTAGCCAGCCCTTGGAACGGATTGAGCAATAATTGAGGAATAATATCCCACTGGCTTTCTGCTTCCTGCCCAATCCTGAGTCACTACTCCATAAGGTCTTTGAGAGGTTGTATTAACAAATAATTGAAATGGCCTATCCAAATCAGGAAGTCTTGCAGCAGGAACTCTTTAACTTGCTTAAAATTTTCCTGATCCTTTTCAGTCCATTTTAAGTGATTTGTAGTCAATTTTTCATATAGGAATTTTACTTTCCCACTAAATCCCTCTATTCACTGCCTACAATAACCCAGAAGAGCCAAGAACTGTCTAATTTCTCTTTTAGACTTTGGGGGTCCCATATTCAATATTCCTGAAACCCTTTCAGGCTCTAGTTTTTTTCTTCCTCTACTGATCCAGTGACCTAAATAACGTACTTCTGACTCCACGAATTGTGACTTTGACCTGGATATTTTTAGCCCATTTTCTCCTTAAAAATTTAAAAGCTGTATAGTCCCTTCCTAGTGTCTTCTTCAGTTTCTCCAGCTAGTAACAAATCATCTGCATACTGTAACAATTTAATCCCTCTAGGTAACTCAAAGGACTTCAAGAGATCTTCTAATGCTCCCCAAAAAGATTTGGTGACTCAGTGAAACCTTGGGGTATTACCATCCACCTAAGCTGTTCTCTTCTGCCTGTCTCTGGGTCCTCCCACTCAAAGGCAAAATAGTCCTGGCTACTCTCATCCAGAGGGCAAGTCCAAAAAGCATCTGTTAAATCCACTACATTATACCAAGTATACTGAGGGGCCAATTGGCTTAGTAAAGTCCATGGATTGGCCACCACTGGAAAACGAGTAATGGTGCTTTGATTGACTGCCCTGAGATCCTGAACTGGTCGGTAACTGCCATCAGGCTTCTTTACCGGCACAATGGGGCTGTTATGTGCTGACATGCAAGGTTCTGATATCCCCTGGTGCCCCAAATTCTCAATTATTGCTTTCAATCCCCTCCGACTCTCTAGTGATATTGGATATTGTTTTACTCGAATGGGGATTTCTGGATTCTGAATTTCAATGCTTAGGGGCTGAATGTTTAATTTTCCCACTTCTCCAGAATACCACACTGTGTCACTAATCTCCTGATTATCTTTTTCAGTTAAAGAATAAATTTCAAGTTGTCCTTCACAGGGCTTCATTTGAATTCCCAGGGCTATGATTAAATCCCTTCCTAATAAGTTGTTATCTGCCTCTGGTATTAGTAATAAATCATTCAACTCGAATTTCATATCAGATTCTATTTGTACATCTTTAATTACGGGAACCTGAAAAACTTCCCCTTTAACCCCTACTACTGGGACATGCTCGGAGCTAACTCTACAATCTTGAGGCAGTTTTTTTACTGTGGACCTAGAAGCCCCTGTATCTACTAGAAATGTGATTTCTTCACTTTGAGGACCTACTTTTAATTTTATCAAGGGCTCTTTTGATGTTTTGGTCCTCATTAAATAAATGAGCCCCTGACCCCCCTAATCCTCTTTAAACATCTTTTCATCCTTTTGCCTCTTTCTGCAGACTTTCAGCACATGTCCTTTTTGGTGACAATAGAAACAGATAGGACCTGTACTCCTGGAAACAGGACAAGAATTTTGTAAATGTCCCCTTTTGTGACAAGAGAAGCACATAGGTCTACTGTTCTCTGAATGAAGTCCTGATCTTTTCTTTTTATCCCTTCCTACTAGATTTTTTGTGTTTGTGGCTGCTTGTGTTTCTTTAACTACTGCCATTAGGATCCTGGCTTTTGTTTTTTGCTTTTCTTCATCTCGTCTAACATACACTTTTTGTGCTTCCCTTAACAACTCCTGAAGCCCAATATCCTGCCAATCTTCCAATTTCTCCAGTTTCTTCCTGATGTCCCCCCAGGACTTGGCTACAAATTGTGTTTTTAACAGAACCTGCCCTGCTGGTGTATCGGGGTCTATGCCTGAGTACATTTGCAAATCCTTTCTTAATCTCTCTAACCATTCTGCTGGGGACTCATCTTTCCCTTGGTGCTCACTCAGAGCTTTTCCTATATTTTGTCCCCTGGGCACTGCTCCCCGAATTCCTTGGATAATCATCCACCTGAAATCCCTCATATTTTGCCTGTGTTCTGCCTCCTGATTATTCCAGTTTGGATCTGCCATAGGCCATTTCTGATCTCCCTGGTCTGGCCCCTGATGATCTCTATTCCAAGCCTGTATTCCTGACTGTCTAATCATTTCTCTCTCTTCCACGGTAAACAGGATTCCTAAAATAGACTGCAATTCCACCCAGGCATAAATATTCGGTCCCAAAAACTGATCTAGCCTTTCTGCTACTCCAATAGGATCTTCTAGCATCCTGCCCATCTCTTTCTTAAATTCCCTAACATCCCCAGTGTTCAGGGGAACACTCATAACCAATAGGTCCCTGTCCTGGGGCCAGATTTGCCATTGGAACCTCTCTAAGAGGGTATAATCTATCCTCCCTTCCTGCTCCCTCGTCCTCTTTGCCACTTTCTTCCTCCTGTGCCCTTCTGCCTCTAGTTCTGTGTGCTACTGGCTCGTCCTGAATAGGGGGTGCATCAGGGACCAGGGGCTGGACAGGCTGGCCAGGCTGTCTGTATGGGGATGGGAGGTGATCTAACGGGTCCCATGGCTTTATCTGGTCCCTTCTTGCTGCCTGTCCTTTAGTTTGCAAAGGGTATAACGAATAACCTTCTTTTTCCTGCTTTTGAACTATAAATTTACCCTCCCCTTCTGGAAGCCACAAGGCAGCATATTCACTTTCCTCCTGGTTAAAAGGTTCTTTTGAATTCACATATAGATTTAAAGCCTGACAAATCCAATCTTCAAATGATCCAAACTCTGGCCAGTATAAATTGTCTGCACGGATCTTTTCTTTTGTCCACTCAAACATACAGTACTGTATCATTTTCTGCTTACTTTTTCCTCTCCGGGATTCACATGTAGCCCACTATTGTAACATGATTCCCAGGGGGCTGTCCTGAGGAATCTCGCTCCCCTTCTGGGAAACCCCCTCTCGGTTCCCAGGCACACCGGGTTCTCGTGAACTATTCTCACACTTCACAACCCCTGGGTCAGAGATTTTACTTTTTTTCTGGCCCATCTCTGGCGGCAACAGCTTCCTGGCTCTCCCTCACTTTTTCTGCGGTTCAACTACTTCTTTTAATATGCACTATCTCACTTTTTTGCCAACCACTTGTTTCCTAACCACCTAATTCCTTCTTTTTTCTATCCTTTCCTCCTTAGCTTCTCTTTCTGACTACTCTTCACAGTCCTTCTTGGACACTTACTAAAACTTCCACCTTTTATCTTCCCAACAAATAGTTGAACCTAACTTATTCATTCCCTTCTCTCCCGGGAATTCTCAGACTGGGACTTTCCCTCCCGGTCCCTCCCGGGGTATTCACTCGCTCTCCCCAGTCGCTTCCCTCCGCTCCCGGCCGTTCTCCTCGCGGAGAGACGGAACCGCGGTACGAGGAGGTCCCGATCACTTCAGCTAGGCAGCCGTCTCAGACATTCCTCACTCACACACAAGCACACAGCCGCCCCCTTTACCCAACCCCGTGGTGCTCACACAGCCCCGTTTTCACACAGGGCTCTTGTGCACAAGACGTTTTACAGGCACCTTTCCCTTTCTGCCGGCATTCCCACAGGAGCCTTCTTCTGGCACAGCTCCTTGTAGCGAGCTTCTTTGGCTTATGCTTTATTTTAATTTGGAACTCCTTCTCCAAGAGAGCCTGGTCTAGCCTCGGGACCACCTTAACAACTGGTGGGGAACTCCTTCCCAAAACCAGCCACTCTTCACTGGGACTGGAGTTCCCGGGTTTCGGCACCAAATTGTTATGAATGATGATCTATTTTTCCAATTTATCAAGCAACAAAATTAAATTTAATAGTAGATTTTTAATAGTAACAAAATGAATAGAATCAAAGTATAGGTGATGACAATTAAAGTATTGGAGATGACTACAATCAAAGTGCATATATTTAAGAATATACTAAATTTGGCAGTAAGTAATTTAGTATAATTGAGGTTCATATAAAGCATAAGCAAAACCGATCAGCGAGGGGCCCCCCTCCGACCGGGGGTACGGGGAGTGGCTCCCATTCCTCACGTACCAAAGCATCCAGGATAACAATCCCACTTATATACTGTAGGCTACAGAAGTTTCTAGAAAACTCCTCCTTGTTTCTATTCCTAAAATCTACATCACAAAGTGTACAGTGCATGCTCTACTAATGGGTTAGGGGGTCTCTCATCCTTTTGAGGGTCTTATTTCCGATGAAGGTTCATCATCTTCATCAGTGACCGAGGTGTGACCTGCAGGTAGCACAGGTGCACTGTGTGACTGAGCAGATGTTTTCCATTACAAGACTTTAATTGAGTCCCATGCTTGGAATCATCCCATTTTGGCCCATTTCAAGGTTGAAACTTTCTATTTCTAGATGCTGCTTGTCAGACCTACGTCCTTCTACTATTCTTGTTTGACTTTCTTCCAACCTCCTTCTTCGACTCCCAACATCTGGAAGCTGTCCTTTGCCCTGTCTCACCCATCTCCCCCCTCACTCTATAACAATTATCTTCTAAATACAATTTTGTTAATATAGTTACAACTTAATTAGCACGAATCACATTTATCACACTGCTGAGCTTTCTGCAAAATCATTCCTTTCTGCAGTGACCCAAGGAAAACGCTTAAAAGCTAATCTCGATCCTTGCACGTCCAATGCCCATTTCCCAGCTGTTCCTTCCTGCTGCTCCTTGTGCTGTCGCTGCCGTGGCCAGCCCGTATCCCAGAGCCGGTGCCTGTCCTGCCGCAGTGTCCAAACGCGGCCCCCCCGGCGGGCAGGGCCGGCAGCTCCACGGGGCCGGGCAGCGGCCGGGGCGTCCCGCAGCCTCCTGGGGGCCGGGGGCCACTGCCGGGCCTGCAATTGCCGGCGGCTGCTGGGCTCAGGCAGCGCCCGGCGCTGAGCCCCGGCTGCCCCACAGCCCCGGCCCGGCCCCGCAGCTCCCCACAGGCCCCCAGCCCGTGCTCCCGGTGCCGCCCCTCTGCGCCCGCTCCTGCCGCTGCCCAGCACAGAGAAACCCCCTGCAATCCTCACCTCCTTGTGTGCCTGTCCTGGCAACCGCGGATACAAACGATCTGGATCAGCTGGCAAATTCTGAGGATAAGAGCCTGCTGAAAAAAATGCCCATCCTCAGTATTTTTCTCTTCCTCGTCTTTTACATCATCCTTTTTCTTGCCACACAGATTCCTCCTGCTGCTTCTTGCCTGAGCCATATTCCTGCACACTGCCCTTCACCCAATCCCTTCCCAGCACACCAACAGCATCCATCCCCTGTTGTCTAAATCCCTTCTGGACTTCCCTTATTGCCCCCCTGGGGGTCCATGGCCTTGATTCTCTCTGGGACAATGTGCAAACTCCCTCAACATGCTCCCAAGGGACCCTTCAGAGATATTTTGGGATCATCATCCCTTTTGCCGGGAGCCCTTCCTGGCTTTCCCTTTCTACCCTCCATGGGTGCCCTGCCATGTTTAGTCCCCGAAGATCCCACTGTAGTCACTGCTGAGATTTTCAGTGCTCTCTGGCTGCCGACTCTTCCCAGCCCCCCTGATCTGTCACTCGTCTGTCTCCCGGCCCCAGCGCCCCCCGCCAGGGGAATTTGGGGAGGTGGGAGCGGGGAGCGCCAAGGCCGGGCCCCCCCGCGCTGTGGTGGCGGCAGCGGCTGCAGTGGGGAGCGAGTGCGGGCGGGAGCGGCCGAGAGCCCAGCGCTGCCCCAGCCCGAGCTGCCCCAGCTCCATCGCTGCCCCTGCGCTGGGATGCTGTGGGTTTGGGGGGAAGAGGGAGCCGGCAGTGGGTGCTGAGCCTGGGGGCAGCAGGAGAAGGGAAGGAGAAGCAGGCTTGGAGAACAAAATGGGAAAAGAATGCACGTGGGAGGAGAAGGTGGGATTGTGCAGGAGAAGGAAGAATAGTAGGACGAAGAGGAGTGTGAGGAAGAGTAGGGACACAGGAGGAGGAGGAGGCGGAACAGGAAGCAGCTCAAGGTTCCAGCCCTTTCTGTATCCCCAGCCTCCCCACAGGCACCAGGTGAACGGGAAGAAAAATCCACTATTTCCAATGGGGTGAATCTTGGCGTTTCTTAGCTTTATTGGGCTAAATGCCGGTGCTTTTGTTACTTTGGGGGGCCTGAATGTTTATATTTTGGAGGGAGTTTTGGCTGAATCCTGATATTTGGGGTAATTTTAACTGTGTAATGATGTTTGGAGGATTTTTGGTTTGAATCTTGGTGTTTTGGTGGTTCTTACATACACAAGATGCCCAATGTCTTCCTGAGCTGCACTTGGGCAAGGAAGAGCCCCCCAACCCACGGCCCTCTCCTCTTGTTTTCTCCCAAACCAGGATTTTTTGCTCCCGAGGTGTGGGCAGATGGAGGGGGAGGAAAAGCCCCAGAGTTCCCTAAGGAGGAGGGGCTGCAAACCCATCCTGGGGAGCTGTGAGGAGCAAAGACCCTCCCTGTGCCGGGAAGGCGGCCGGAGATTCAGTCAGAGCTCAGAGGTGGTGGAGAAGGCTCATGGAGGGGAGAAGCCCCACAGGTGCTTGGAATGTGGGAAGGATTTCAGCTACAGCTCCAGCCTGATCCAGCACCAGAGGATGCACACTGGGGAGAGGCCCTACGAGTGTGGGGAATGTGAGAAGAGCTTTAGGACAATATCTTACCTGTTGCAGCACCAGGTGATCCACATAGGAGAACGGCCCTACACCTGCTTGGAATGTGGGAAGAGCTTTGGGTGGAGCTCCAGCCTGAGAAAACACCAGTGCATCCACACTGGGGAGAGGCCCTACGAGTGTCCCAGGTGTGGGAAGAGGATTCAGAGCAGCTCCAATCTCCTCAGACATGAGCAGATTCACACAGAGGAGAGGCCCTTCCGCTGCCCCGCCTGCGGGAAGGGCTTCAAGCACAACTCCACCCTCACTGCCCACCGGCGCATCCACACCGGGGAGAGGCCCTACGAGTGTCCTGAGTGTGGGAAGGGCTTCTCCACGAGCTCTCACTTGACCCAGCACCAACGAAGCCACCAATAAAGGAAGCCCTGTGATTGTCCCCAGTGTGGGAAGAGCTTCGTGCTCTGCTCCAGCTCCATCCCTCATGGGAGGATCGGTGTTGGATGATCCCCAGTGACCCCCGTTGGGCAGAGCCCTGGTGATCCGTGGTCCTGGTGATCCGTGTTGGGTGGGGCGAAGGGGTTGGAGAGATTTCTCTCCCTTCTCCTTGTGCTGCTGTGATGTGGTTGGTAATAAATTCCCTCGCTGTGCCCAGGCTGGGTCTGTTGTTCCCGTGCCGGTGCTCGGGGCGGGATCTCTCCTGTTCCTTCTCTCAACTCCCGGGCCTCTCCTCAGCCAATCAGAGAATGCGATGGAGAAGATTCAGCCAATCAGCGAGAGCAGCTGTGATGACTCACCGGTTGCCGGGCAGACCCGCAGCACCCAGTGTTCCCCACCTGGGCCCCACCCTCCCCGCCCAATCACGATCCCCCCGCGGGGTCCCCCCAAGTCCCTCCCCAGTCCCGCCCCACAATAAACGGGACTGCGGCAAACTGGGAAGATTTATTTGGAGTACTGGGAGCAGCTGAGCTGGGGCAGAGTGACTGCGGGGCTGGGCGGGACACACAACACTCCCAAAATCAGCGTGGGGGTGGAGCAGGGGGTTCTGGCTGGGCTCGAGGCCACGGGGAGGGGCTGAAGCCGCTGCTGGGTCAGGAGCTCTGTGGGCAGAGAAAAGGGGGTGAAACTGAGCCAGGGGTCCTCAGGGAGAGCACACACACTCCGGGAACCCCGTCACCTTCTTGCACAGGTAGAAGCCGAGCCCCAGCGACAGGAAGACAAAGCCCAACAAGGAGTCCCTGATCCCCATCAGCACCTTTCTTTGGGAGGTGTCTGGTGGCGTCTCTGGGGGTCCGCAGGGGTCAGGACCCCCCAAAACCTCTCACAGATACCCAAAGCCCCACTAATCACATTCTCAATTGCTGCCAGCCAAAGTCAGGATTCCCTGAAACCTCCTCCCAGTCTCTTCCCAGCCTACCCAGGATCCACCAAATCCTCTCCTGTCCTTTTCAGGATCCCATAACCCCGACCCATTTGCCCCACACCACCCCAGGACCCCCAATCTTTCTCCCATTCCCTTCCCAGCCCCACCAGGACTCACCAAGGCCCTCCCAGTCTCTTTCCAGCACAACCAGCCTCATTCCAACTCCTGCTTTCCAATCCCTGATCTTTTCCCAGCCCCACCCAGTTCACTCAAATCCCTTCCAATTGCACCCAGCACCCCCAGACTCCCTCCCAGTGCCCACCAGGACCCCTGGAACCCCATCCCACCCTCTACAGCATCCTTTAAACTCCTCAGCCCTTCCAGACCCCTGAACCCTACTCCCAGTTTTAACCAGGCTCTCTCAAACTCCCTCCCAGTTACTCCCAGCACACCCCACTCCCTCTCCCAGCCCCCTCAGTGCCTCCCCCACTCCCCCCGCACTGTGGGGTCCGGGCCGTGCCCCAGTGCCGGCTCAGGGGGTGCTCCAGGCTGACGTGCTCCACCTGGCAGCTGGAGCTGACCCCGTGCCAGGGGGGGTTTCCAGCTCTTAGTGCTGCTGGAAACCAGGTCGGTGGCCACCACATGCCCTGAGAGCTCCTGCTTGCCCTGGAACCAGCTCAGCTGGATCTCGGCAGGGTAGAAATCCATCTCAGAGCAGAGCAGGCAGCTGGGGCCGGGCTGGGAGTTTGACGGAACCAGTGAGATGGACTCACTGAGGGGCACTGGGAGAGAGTGGGGACACACTGGGATCAGCTGGGGGTAACTGGGAGAGATGAAAGAGGGCTGGTATGACACTGAGAGTGACTGGGAATGAAACTGGAGAGAGTGGGGGAACACTGGGAGAGAGTGGAGTGGATTAGAGCAAAGGGAGTGGGTGGTGGTCTGGGATTGAAATGGAAAAGGACTTGGAAAGATTAGGAAGGACTGGGAAGGCATTGGGAGACGGGGTGGAGGTCTGAGAGTGGGGTTAGAAGGACTGGGAGTGGACTGGGAATGGAATGGCTGTGGACTGAGGAATTGGGAGGGATTCTGGTGACACTGGGAGAGGCTGTGAGGACACTGGGAGAGACTGGGGTGGACTGGGAGAGCCTCACTTGGGGTGAGGGGTCAGGAGGCCCCGGGAATGGGCACAAGAAGGGCTGACGAGTCTCGGGTGATTCCCAGGGAGGTTTTCAGGAGTTCCAGGGTCATTCCCAGGGCAGAGCCCGAGGGGACACGCTCTGCCCCACGCTCACCTCTGCATTCCACGAGGAACGGGCTGGACAACTCGTAGTTGTGCCAGCAGTGCCTGTCCACCACAGCCCATCTGTACTCCATCCATTGCAGGTCGCTGTTCCAGTACCTGGCAGCCTTCTGTCTCAATGAAGAGATGGAGCTGTCACCCCCGTGTCTGGTTGGTACCACCAGCACAGCCCACACGGCACCAGCACTGGCTGAGCTCCATGTCGAGGAGCAGCCATGGATGCCCACGGTGCGGGCAGGCAGGAGCCAGGCAGGGGCTGCTGTGACCAGCGGCGGGGCCCCGAGGGGCTGGGGGAGCCCGTGCTGAGCATCCCTGGGCGGAGGGCACATCTCCTTCAGTGGCATCATCTGGGCCTGCACCTCCTCCAATGGCATGCCCAGGAAAAGAGGGGAGCCATGGAGAGCATCTCCAGAGACACAGCCTGACCAGCAGTGTCAGCAGGCAAAACAAAGGTTTTGCTAAGCAATGGCCCTTTGATGGAGCAAAACATTTACAATCAGGGCCGTCCATTCGTGCAGATGGGGGTACACTCTGGGGGTGCAGCTAAGGCCATGAGGTCACAGCAGGCTCTGAGGTCACAGCAGGCTCTGAGGTCACAGCAGGCTCTGGGCTCACAGCAGGCTCTGGGGTCCCAGAGGTCCCAGAGCCCCGTGGTTGCACAGCACCACAGCCACCGAGCAGTCAGTCCTTGGGCACAACTGCTGCGGCAGCAGCGGCGGCGGCGGCAGTGGTGCTGACATTGGGACAGCGGTGTCAGGACAGCGGGGGCAGCAAGAGCTGCGGGACTGGCACAGGACAAGGCCCCGTGGCCCTTGCTCTGCGCCTCTTCCTCCTGCTCCTCCTGGCACTGGCCCTGCCTGCCAGGGCTGCCCAGGCAGCTCCGTGGCGAGCACAGGGAGCAGGTGAGCCGGCGGCCTGGCTCCCCTTTCCCGGGACAGCGCTCCCTTCTCCCCAGGGAGTGTTGGGGATGGTTTTCAAAAGGCTTTAGGGAGGATTTCCTCTGTGGGTGGGAGAGAGCCCACAGGGACCCTGGGCTGCTCCTGCCACCCATCCAGGGATGTTGCACAGGACATGGAAAGAGTGTGCAGAGTGACCAGAGCCAGCCCAGAGTTCCCAAGGCCCCTCAGCAGCTTTGGCCAAATCCATTCACATCTGGCACCCACAGCCTTACCCGACCCCCTTGCAGTGGCCATTCCCTAAGGCACAAGGAGATCTCAGCACACCATGGAAATGCTTCTGATTTGTGCTCCCTTCTAGATTTGGATCCTGACATGGCTTATTTAGAAAAGCTGCTGAATGACCGTATGAATATTCTAGAGCATGGTGGGGGCAAGTTCTCATTGCACCCTTCCTGACAGAATAATCTGTGTCACTGTGACAAGAGCTCTCTCCTGTGATGTTTCCTTTACATAATCTCAGGGTTGAGGGATTCTGGAAACCATGCCCTGCTCCCTTCTAGAGCCCTGAGTGATCCCTCAGGATCACTGTCAGTGGGAGGAAGGAGCATTCCTTCAATCCTCTTCCCATGTGCAATGCCGGTGTCTCCCTCTGTGTGCTCTGTGCAGTCACAGAGAAGGCAAGGCAAGGGCCCAGGACTGTGCCTTGCACGGCTCCTTTGCCAGCCCCAGGCAGCCTGAGCTGCTCCCGATGCTGCTGCCAAGCCCTGGCCCTGGCCAGGGCTGGGTTCAGAGCTGCTGGCAGCTCCGGGGAGTCCTTTCTCCCCTGACTGCCCTACAAGGGGCTCCTTCCATCCCAGTGTGGGGCCACTGCAGGCAACTGCTCCCTCTGCCCCTGCTCCTGAGCACTCATTGCACTCACTGCCACTGCAGCCTGAAGAGAAATGGAACTACTTTCCATTAAGATCCTCCCAGATGGAAGAACCAAGGCGTAGGAGAATAGAAATCCGTGTAAACATCCGAACATCTGGACCAGAAGCTGAGTGATCTGGAGAGACACCGTGGTGGGTGCATTTCCCTCAGCCTTCTCCTGACACTCAGCAGCCGGGGGCTTTCTCTGCACATCTGGACACACCGTGCCTGGCACAGTGGGAAGGGATCCATGGCAGCCTCGCTGCCCCACTGCTGCTGTCACAGCCTGCAGGGCTGTTTCCCAGCCTGGCCTGGCTGCAGCTTCTCCCCAGCCTCTGCAGGAAGGCTTTGGCATCAGCTGACATGGAGCCCAAAATGCTCCACGGGCACTGCACACCCTGAGATCCCCTCAAATTTCCTGATCTCGGAGTAGATCATAAAGGGCAGCTTTTTGTTTGGAGAAGGGCGGGCCTTGGCCAATTCCAAAAGTTTATATGATTCCCTGATCCTTGTCCATGACTTTGTCCAGTATTGGCTCTTGAAGATGGCACCTTTCCAATGGGGAATGGTTCCATCTGATCCAGTTGTCCCTTCTTCCAGAGATGAAAGGAAAGACTGTGCTGAAGGCTGAGTTTCCCGGAGGAAGCAGTGGTTCTGTGCCAGCCTCTGCTGCAGGAAGGGAGGCAATGCCAGGCACAGTCACAGGAGGTAATTGCTGTGCCTCTGGACCTGAGCCCTGCTGAGCCTTGAGCTGCCATCTCTGCTGCTTGGCAGTGCGGGCACAGCCCGGACAAGACGGGCACAGCCCAGAGGAATTCTCCCGAGCAGGCTCAGGGCACTCGGGTACTGAGCAATCCTGCTGGGGTCCCTCCATCGGAGACACCACCCGAAACCTGGGAGGGGCTGCAAGGGGTGACCATGGTGGGGAAAGGGCAGAGGGGGAGAGCAGGGCTCCAGTGTGTCCTGACAGGGCCTGCCTCTGTCCCCTTGGGCTGGGGGAGCTGTTCCAGGGGAAAGAGGAATGGAGAGAGAGAGCTAAAAGGTATCCCACAGTAGTAGGGAGAGAGGGAGAGAGGACAGGGGGAAGGTTGAGAGGTGTGGCTGTGGCACTGCATGCCGCAGTTCTCCCCAGTGTTTTAGCAAGACTTTCCACTGTGGGAGTGAGAGACCCCAATGGGCCTTGGCCTGGTCCAGCCACCACTCAAGGCTGTTGTAGAGCACCTGCAAAGAGTGTGCACCGTGACCAGGAGCCAGCCCAGAGCTCCCCAGGCCCCTCTGCAGTTTTGGCCATGTCCATTCACATCTGGCTCACACAGCCTTACCCAACTCCCTTGCAGTGCCCAGGTCCCTAAGGCAGAAGGGGATCTCAGCAAACCATGGAAATGATTCTGATCTGTGCTCCCTTCTAGATTGGGATCAGGACATGGATTATTTGGAATTACTGGGGAATGGTGGTTTGAAGACATTCCCAGATGCTCGAGGCAAGTTCTCAATGTCCCTTTCCTGACAGAATAAGCAGTGTCAAGGTGGCAACAGCTCCCTCATGTGCCACTTCCCTTAACTGTCTGAGGGTTGTTGAATTCTGGAATCCTTGCTCTGCTTCTTTCTGGAGCCCTGACTGGTCCCACAGGATTGCTGCCAGTGGGAGGAAGGAGCATTTAGCTGTCAATGCTCTTCCCGTGTGCAATGCCAGTGTCTCCTTCTGTGTGCTCTGTGCAGCCACAGAGAAGATGAGAGAGGGAAAGGAAGGGAAGGGCCCAGGACTGTGCCCCAGGGCTGAACCTTGCATGGCTCCTTTGCCAGCCCCAGGCAGCCTGAGGATCTCCTGCAGTGCTGGGAGCTGTTGTGCTCTGCCTTTCTTTGCAGATGAACCTGTTGGGGAAGGTGATCTGGCTTCCCAACCCACGTTCAGGGATGAGCCTCTGGGAGATGGTGAGGGTAGGTCAAGGCCTTTCACCCTGAGGGAGCTGCCAGCTCAGAGCCCAAAGCTCGGCCAGGGGGCATCGCTGCAGGTGCCAGGACAGAGCCGTGCACGTGTGTGCCCTCGCCCTGTGCAATCCCCTCACTGCTCCTGAGGCTCAGGCCTGGCAGCTGTTTGAGAGTGAGGGCCCTGGCTCTGGCTCAGAAGCCCAAATGTTTCTTGAACCTAATCCATGACTTTGCCAAGGATTGCCTTCTGAAGGTGCAGCCTATCCAATGGGGAATAGTTCCATCTGATCCAGCTGTCCCTTTTTCTTTCTCAAGTGATGGACCAAAAGTCTGTGCAGAAGGAGCCCCATTTCAGAGGCAGCAGTGGGCCGGTGCCAGCCTCTGTTGCAGGTGGGGAAGTGATGCCAGACACGGGCACAGGCACAGGAGGTCATTGCTGTGCCAGGCTCAGCCCTGGGCAGGGCTGTGTGGCAGCAGCTCTTCCCCCAGGGCCTGCCCTTGCACGGCCCTGCAGCAGCCAAAGCTGGAGGCGCCTCAGCTTCGAGGCCTCTGGAGCTCGTTCCCAGCTCCTGGGAAACAGGACTCATGCACCAAGGTCCCTCCCGCTGCAGCTGCTCCTGGAGCTGCCCTGAGTGCCCAGAGGCCCAAGGCACAGGAGCAGCCCCGAGCGGGAGCCCTGCTGCGAGCCCAGGGCCACAGCCAGCCCTGGCTCCCGACTGGGCAGGGGCTGCACTGGGTCCTGACAGGGCCTGACTCTGTCCCCTTGGGCTGGGGGAGCTGTCCCGGGGCAGGGAGCCTCGGGGCTGGCAGTGGCTGCTCAGGGATGGGTCGGGCCCAGCTCCCTGGAAGGAGCGACTGCCCAAGCAGCTGTGCTGGCCCCGGGCTCTCCTCCCGGCCTTCTGGGCTTTGTTGGGTGGCACAGCCTGTGCCAAGGGGTGCCAAGGTGCCTGCAGGTACCAGCTCTGCGGGAAACAGAGAACGTCCTGGCCATATCCAGCGATTTGTCTGCTCAGCAGTGGAGCACAGCACGGACTCACGCTCCCCATTGCTCCCACAGAGGCAGCCAGCACCTCAACACGTGTTCCTGATTCCCAGAAGGGCTCTGGAAAGCATTTCTCTCTGGGAAGATGCTTCTTGCTAGGGGTATTGGTAGGCCTGCGTTTGGTCGACTGTCCTCTTCTTTTGCTTTATCACACACTGATATTGCTGGAAGAGAAACTGGTGAGTGTTTTGTTGCTCTCCCCCTCAAACAGCTTCATTTGATGGCTGCTTGTAGAAAGGAAACATTCCCAGTGAGGCTGCTGTGGAATTGTGGATTATCAGTGGTTCTCCACATAATGGTGCTGAGGGTTCTGCTGCTGCCCAGTCTTTAATTGGCCTCTTAATTGCTGGGCCTTGTCCTGGGGAGCCCGCTGGGGCTGCAGCCAGTGCTGGCTCCCACTGAGGCTGCGGGGCCAAGAGCAGCCCCAGGAGCATCGGGCAGAGGCAAAGCAAGGTGGGGAGGAGAAAGAGCAGGGACCAGATTGCCCTTGGAAGGCAGACTCACTCTGGGGCCTGCTCCTGGCCAGGGACCCTGCCCAGAGCCATCCCCTGCTGGCCGGGGCCTTGAGGGGCAGCTGTGCAGCTGGGCCAAGGTGTGCCAGCAGCTCCAGCCGTGCTGGGGAGCCTTGCCAGCTCTGGGCCCTGTAGAGAGCCTGGTGCAGGAATGGCTGGAAGAAAAAGGCCATAGTCAGATCAACTTAGTGAGGCTAGCAAAGTGGGCCTCAGTCTCAAGAATACAGTGTCCTTGAGATAAGGAAGGCACGCAGAATTGAGAAAAACATAAATGCCAAAGTGCTTAGCTAAGCAGCACATCTAGACCAATGAGGAGCTAAGATTTTGCACTATGCATGAGCTAATTAAGCATTGTATTTAATCGCCACTCTGCGTATCAATAAACGAGACTTTGCTGATCACCACCTGGTGTCCGCGTCTCCCTTCTCCGACAAATGGTGAACCCCGACGTGCCCCCCGTCGCTGAAAAGAAAATGGGGGAGAACGCGCCACGGTCGGTGAAGTAGAGTTGGGGCCTGCTGCAACCGGGTCGGTGTCAAACGACGTAGGGAAGACACCCCCAGGAGCTACATAGGTGGTCCTGGGCCATACGTGCTGCCGAAGCCGGAGAGTTGCAACAGCGCTGACGACAAAAAATGGACAGGCAAGCAGCATATGATTTATTTATAGTACATATAGATAAGCTAGGGTTAAAAGAGATTAATCCCAGGAAGGACATACCGGGGTTGTTAGCCTGGGGTTATGCTAAAGGTTTATTCTCTAATCCTCACACCGTGCATGATTTGAATGAGTGGCGTAAGTTAAGGGATGCACTGTGGGAGGCGGTATTAGAGGATGATAAAACAGCAAAAAAGCTGGGAAAGATCTGGCGGGTAGTTCATAACGCACTACTGAAGCAGCAGGCGGAGAGAAGGGCGGCTCGGGAAGCAGTAGAGGCATATAAAAGAAATGCTCAGTATGGCGATAATGAGCCCCGAGCACCCAGCACGACCAGAGTAGAAATACCTATCTCTGGGGAGACAGCAGGAATGACAGACATGGCTAGCTGCGCTTGGCCCTCGGCACCCCCCTTAGAAGAGCTTGAGGAGGATTCCGCCGCGGCGGCGGAGGCAATTGCGGAGGGCGGAGTACCCTCGCCCTATGAGAGCGAAGGACCTCAGCCCAGCGGTGAAAAATCCCCTTGCCGGTCTAAGCCTAGCGTCCCTAAGCCTGCCGCGGAGCCAGACCCTGTCCCTGGGGCGGAAAGCGACCTGTGGGAGGAGATGGCTAAACGGCGAAGGGAGGCGTGGAGTATGTTAGCCAGACACGGCTTGGAGACTGGGGACGAGGGCGCTGTTGACGCAGCGAAAGCCTGGGCTTTTCCTGTAACGTACACCCAGGGAGTAGACCAGCAGGGACAAGTCGTGCAAGTGGGAGAATATTCGCCCCCCGATTGGAAGTTGCTAGCCCAGCTGAGACAAACAGTGAGTCAGTTCGGTTTCCGGAGCGAGCCAGCCAAGCAAATGCTAGATTTCTTGTTCGATACATACCTGCTGTTGCCAAATGATATGAGAAGTATAGTGAAGCTGATTTTCACGCAACATCAGCAGTTGCTATTTAACGCCCATTGGCAGGCTCTTGTTCAGGAGTCAGTTGCAGTACAGAGGGGCCCGGGAGATCCACTAACTGGAATTACAATAGATGAGTTAATGGGACTAGGACAATACCGTAGAACAGAGGCTCAAATGATTTCAGGACCCGATAAGGTCAGGGAAGCCATGCGTCTAGTAAGGAGTGCCATCGATCAGGTCAAGGATAGCTCAGGCATACCCATGTATATGGGGATAAAACAGGGAAGAGATGAATCCTTTGGGGACTTTGTAGATAAGGCTGCTGCTGCTATTGAAAAGGCAGGAGTCCCAGAGTATATGACAGGGGCGCAGGTTTTCTTGGTTAATGCACTAAAAGAATTAGGCTTGGGACTGCAGAAACAAGCCGAGTCCACACAGTCACAGGTGTTAGCCGCTCTTGCTCCGCTCCGTGCTTCTACGGCGGCCCCGGCCCCATCGAGCGACCACCGGCCTCCTTCGGCGCGATGCTATAGATGCGGAAGCGGAGGCCACTTCCGACGGGACTGCCGAGCCTCAGGAGTGTGGTGCCAAAACTGCCAAAGCAACACGCACAACACGTCAGCTTGCCGCCGCAAGTCGGGAAACTCCCGGCGGACCGTGCCCGGACACAAGTAGCCGCCGTGACATCAGCGCCATCTCCTGTCTCCAGCCAGCCACAACAGGGAGCCTGGGACTCGACCTGGCAGCCGCTGTAAAGACATCTTTGCTGACAGCACGCCCCACCAAAATCCCAACTGGAGTTCGTGGCCCGGTGATCATCAAAGGACAAGCTTTTGGAGGACTAATAGTGGGACGCTCTTCAAGCTCCATTGTAGGACTGTTTGTGCTACTTTGCTTGATAACTTGCTTACAAAATTTTATTCAAAAGACTGTTAGCAAAGCTTGGCATGCCACTCTTCTAGCTCAAAAAGAAAACGGGGGAAGTGTAGAGAGCCTGGTGCAGGAATGGCTGGAAGAAAAAGGCCATAGTCAGATCAACTTAGTGAGGCTAGCAAAGTGGGCCTCAGTCTCAAGAATACAGTGTCCTTGAGATAAGGAAGGCACGCAGAATTGAGAAAAACATAAATGCCAAAGTGCTTAGCTAAGCAGCACATCTAGACCAATGAGGAGCTAAGATTTTGCACTATGCATGAGCTAATTAAGCATTGTATTTAATCGCCACTCTGCGTATCAATAAACGAGACTTTGCTGATCACCACCTGGTGTCCGCGTCTCCCTTCTCCGACAGGGCCCTGCAGTGCAGGAGGGTCCCTGTGTGCCAGCGGCAGCTGGGGCCTCAGCCACTCCTCTCTCCACAGGAACGCCCCTGCAGTCTAAGAAGAGCAGTCAAAGCCATCAGCTGGAGACACCTGGTACCTGTCACCGGCCATCCCCAAGCCAGTGTCCTTTGTCCCTGCCACGGCTGCCTTAGCAGCTTATTGCTCTGCCACCACCACCCAGAACAGGACCCTCTGACCCCAAAGGTGCTGGCCCTGGTTCCCAGTCAGGACTGAAGGTGGGCTCCTCCTGCCAGGGATGGGCTTAATTCCAGCATCACCTTTGGGCTTCAGCTCTGGTATCTGGGTGGTACCACCAGCACTGATTGAGCTCCTTGTCTGGGCACAAGCAGCACTGAGCAGGCAGCAGTCAGGCTTGGGGCACCTTGTTTTCTTTGCTTTTCATTTTTAGAAATAGTTATTCTTTTTTTTTTTTCTGTAGAAAGAAATCCCCAAATGTTTCTTCCCCTCTTCCAGAATTGTTGTGTATTTTTCCAAGTAGTTTATGAATTCTGAAAAGCTTTGAACATGTTTACACATCTAGACTAAAAAATAAAATTTGCATTTAATTGGTACTCTTTATGCTAGGAAGAACAAAGACACCCCAAGACACCCAGCCTACTGCAGTGGCTCTTTTCCCACTGGAGAGTTGTACCTAGTCACAACCAAATTAGGCAAAACCTTTTCCCAGCTATTTTCTCAGATTTCTGACAAGCTCATCTCTGAGTCTTCAGAGGCAAACTCTGAGCACAGTAGGAATCTCCTCAAGTCACTGTCTTTGCTTCTGAAGGAACTCCCTCAGTTCTAGAGCAGGGGGTTCTCTCAGCTTCCTGCCGCCCTCGGGTTCTCCTCGTGGCCTCCTGGGCTTTGTTGGGTGGCACAGCCTGTGCCAAGGGGTGCCAAGGTGCCTGCAGGCCCCAGCTCTGGGGCAAACAGAGAACGTCCTGGCTGTGACCAGCGAGCTGCCAGCTCAGCAGTGGAGCACAGCAGGGGCTCAGGCTCCACATCGCTCCCACAGATACAGCCAGCACCTCAACACGTGTTCCCCATTCCCAGAAGGGCACTGGAAAGGGTTTCTGTCAGGGAACACGCTGCTGGCTAGAGTTAATGGCAGGCCTGGCTATTCCATGGCACGCAGGTGATGGGGACCCCTGTAAGGCTGGCAGATGACTGGGGTCTGTCATGAGGCACACGGGTAGGGTGTGGAGTTTTCCAATAAGATATGTGGGGTTTGGGTTCTTTGTCAGTGGTGCATGTGGCTGGGGTTCCTCCTGAGGTTCTTAGGGGATTTGGGTCCCTTCTATGGTGTACAGGTGACTGGAGAGCTCTGTAAGGTTGGCAGGGGGGTTGAGTTCCTCGTGATTTACGTGGCAGTTTAGTGGTTGTTGTCAAAGCCTGCAGAGGAGCTGAGTCCATCCTAAGGTGGACAGGGCCTGGATTCTTTTGTGAGGCACAAAGGGATATTTTGGGCTCTCTGCTTGGTTTTGCAGGGATCCCTCATGAGGCACAAAGGATATTTATGGTCTCTGCTAAGGTGTGCAGGGATCCTTCATGAGGTGTGCAGAGGGGTTAAACTAGCCGTGTTTTTTAAGGCTTCTCAGCACAGCAAAGGGACACTGTGGCTCCAGGCTGTGCAAAGTCGGCGGGAAGCTTCCTGCAAAGCCGGGGCCCGGCCCGGGCCCAGCGGGCGGGCGGAGCCCATCCCTTGGGGGCCGGGCGGGGCCTCTGGAGCGGCCGCGCCCTGGTCGGGCCGGGTCCCGCGGCCGGGCCGGGCCGGGTCAGGGCCCCGGCGGGGAAGGGCCGCGGCCCCGGGCTGCGATGGGGCTGCCGAGCTGTGCCGGAGGCACAACAAGGGCCTGGCTACACCCTGGGGCTGTGCTGCAGCCACACACACATTGACAGCCACGGCCATTGGCCCTGGGCCTGTGCTGCAGCCACACACACATTGACAGCCACGGCCATTGGCCCTGGGCCTGTGCTGCAGCCACACACACATTGACAGCCACGGCCATTGGCCATTGGCAACGTGGCTGACACTTTCACTCTCTGTGTTCATTCTATACCCATGGGTACACAGACATGATGGAAACCCTGGCACAGATAAAACCTTCTGTCCATGGATACAGAGACATCCAAGAGCCCCTGGCACAGACAGACCCTCCTGTCCATGGATACAGAGAGATCCAAGAGCCCCTGGCACAGACAGACCCTCCTGTCCATGGATACAGAGACATCCAAGAGCCCCTGGCACAGACAGACCCTTCTGCCCACGGGTGAGGGAGGGCAGTGGGGGTGAGTGGGCAGCGAGTCCCAAACGGGAACCAGACCCAGCTCCAGCCATGCCAGACCCTACCAAGGCTCAATGCTGGCTCCTCTGGAATGGGAAAGCCCTTCAGCCTTGTCCCTGCCCAGAGGGGCAGTGCTGAGCTGCAGCACAGCTTGTTTTCCCCACAGGCTGCAGGACATGAGAACACAACACTTGCAAACACTGCCTGCAAGCCACAGCTCTGGGTGCTCCCCATGAACCTCAGCCCTGGGGCCACCGTGTGCCCCAAGCTTCAGGGGATGCAGTGGGAGCCTGGCTGGGCTCTGCCCTGGGGCCATCCTGCAGTGACAGCTGCAAACAGGGAGCATTCAGCTGCCACAAACAGCCAAGCCAGGGCTGCAGGGGAGCTGGTCCAGCCCAGACTGCACTGTTGTGTGCTGAGCTCTGGGGCTGGGGCTCCCTGCAGAGGGGACTGGACTGAAGTGCCAGGGGAAACAAAGAAGCTTCAGCTGAAGCCTAACTGAGCTGGGGGGATGGGCTGGGAGGAGTGGGGAGGCTCAAGGGGAGTCACAGAGCTCATCCTGCTGGAAGGATGAGGAAAAGGGAGTGGGAACTCAGCAGTGAGGAGAGCTGAGGGTTGGAGAGCAGCTCTGAATGACACTAAAATCTCATCAGGCCTCTGAGACATTGCTGCTCTTCAGCCAGTGACAGGATGAGTCCCTAAGCCTGGGGCTTGGTCTTCCTCGTGGTGAGGGGCATCGAGGAAGGCAGCAGTGTGATGGAGACTGCGATGGGCTGGGAACTCACTGGGGGAAAGGAGGGAGCAGTTGTGAAGTAAAAGGCAGGTGGGGGGGAGAACTGTTCAGAGAAGGGCTGAGTTACAGCTTGAGAAGCTGAAAAATGTCATTTGGGCTAATGACAGATTGATTTCATTTCAGAAGGTATGGAACAAGTTTAATTTTGGGGAGGTGTCATGTTTTCCCCTGCAGGTGTACGCTCTGCAAACTTGAGCTGCGTTGCTGAAATGCTCAAGCAAGTCTCTGCTGCAGGTCACACCATTTCTCCTTTGGCTGATTCCGGCCTGGTGCTGAGCTGCAGCTGAGCCCTGGCAGAGCCCAGAGCAGCCTCAGCATCCACAGAGCCCGGCTGCAAGGAGAGAAACCAGAAACCGCCCGTCAGCTGAAGGCTCCTGTCCCCCTTGTCCCAGCTCCCGCCGTGCCCAGGCCATGCTGGCCGTGCCCAGAGCGGTGCCCAAAGCTGCCCATCATTGCTGCCTTGGGCACAGAGCAGGAGGGCAGGACTGTGCCCAGCCTGCAGCCAGCCATGGCACATCCAGCCCCTCAGCAGCTGCCACAGCAGGATGCTCCTGTGCTCGCTGCCATCTCCCAAAAGCTCTTATCTCACCCTGCCAAGGAGACGGGGACCCGCCTCACGCCATCGCTGCTGGAAGAAAAGCTGGTCCCAAACGATGTCCTCAGCCTTCTCCAAGGACACGGCCCATCCACGCTGCAGCTGGGCCCAAGCACTTCCTCATCCACACTGGACACCACCTAGAACACTTCCTTTAGAGAAACAAATGACAAATGAATGAAAATAGATTACAGACAAAAAGGGGAGACACGAGAAAAGGTAAAAAATCTTATCTCTGTCAGGGGCTGGAGGAAGGCCCAACCTCTACATGCCAGGGAAAAATTCACCCAGGGGTGAGGGAAGCCCATGGTTTTTCCCTTTCCCCCTGCACTGCCCCCAAAAGTAATGGTGATCTCAAAGCAAGCAAGGGCAGTGGAGCAGCCCAAGCCCTTCCTTGCCTGCAAAGCAAAGCAGCCATGCACAGTTCTGCAGTCCCACCTCTGCTGCTGCCATGGGCTTTGTTTGTGTCAGGCTGGCTGCCCCAGCTCCAGCCCCAGCCCAGGGCACGGTGGGTGCTGGGGGCTGTTGGCAGGGCCAGGAGCCAACTCCCATTTTGTACCCAGCCCAGCCCATTCCCTCAGCCCTGCCAAAAAGCAGCTTGGCAGCCGACGGAAGAATCCGTTTTATCCTCCCCAGCAAAGGGGGAACCTGTGCAATGCCCAAATCTGGGAGCATCCCCCTGGGTCTGGACTCATCTGCAAATTCGCTGTGGAGCCTGGCTTTGAAGAAGGTGCCAGAATCCAAGTCCATCATCTTCAGCTTTTCTGTGGCCAGGTGGAGGAAGAGGTTGTCATCCTTGATGTCTTCCTTGCTGTCCCCAGCAGCAGCAGCCCCACCTGGTACAGCTACTCCAGGGGCTCCTTCTCCTTCCCTGGGGGTGAGACCAGGCTGTCAGTGTTCTGCCCAGGGCCCCAGCTGCCAGTGAACCAGGACAAGCCAAACCAGCTCAGATGGGGGCCACCAGTGCTGGGCAGAGCAGCTCAGCTCCAGCACAAGGGCTGTGTGTTCCCATCTGATGACGCCCGTGCAGTGACACAGGCAGGACAAAAAAGTCTGGGGTTCTTTGCTCCTGATTGCCAGGGCATGGGTGGAGCTGTAACTTACCAGGGCCCTGCATCAAAGCCTGCCTGTGGCTCTCTCCCTTCTTCTACGGCTGATGAATATTCTGTATCCAAGGATCACTGATCAGATCTTCTAATGAGGGCCTTTCCGTGTCCAGCATGGATAAACACCTCCTGATCAGACCTTGGCACTCTGGGGAGAGAAACCAGAAACCACTGATCAGCTGAAGGAGTCTCCAGTCTGCTTTGCCCCACTCTTCCCATGCCCAGGCCATGCTGCATGTGCTCAGAGCTGGGCCTAAACCTTCCCATCAGTTCTTTGTTTTGGAGGAGAGCAGGACATGTGCCACCCCCTCAGCAGCTGCCAGAGCAGGATGCTCACGAGCCTGCTGCTGTCTCCCAGCACTGGTATTCCCCCCGTGCCCAGAGATGAGGATCCACCTTGAGAGAGCCGTTGTGGCAGTGAGAGCTGATGGTCCCAGCTGATATTCTGGCCCCTCCTGAAAGGGTGCTCCCCACAGACCATCTGGTGCAGCAGGATGCCCAGGGACCAGATGGTAGCTGGCTTGCCATAGTACCAGCCAAACTTGGTCCATTCCGGGGGACTGTAGGACAGGGTTCCTATGGAATACAGATACAAGGCCTGACCATGAGAAGTTAAAACCCACTCAGTGCTGGGCAAAATCCATGCTTTCATCCTCCCTGCCTGCATGGCCCAAAACACATTATGAGGCCACGGCAAACAAGGTGAGCACAGCAGTGCAAGCCCTCTCTCATCTGCACACCAAACCGGCTGGTGCACAGGTTCTGGCCCCCCCTCTCTGCCACCCCCACCCACAAGTGTTTCTGTCGGGCTGGGTGGCCCAGCCCCAGTCCTGGGCAGAGTTGCTGGCAAAGGCTGCCAGCAAGGCTGGAAGCTAGCCCCCCACTTGCCCCAACTCAAAAGCAACTCGGCTGAAGGCTCAGTGCCATGACTGGCAGCAAAAGGGAGAATCCCCACTGCCACACCCAGGCTGGGCCAGGAGATGTTGGGCCAGGAGATACCGGGACCGGGAGCACAGTGCTGTGTGGACTTACCTGCAAAGTGAGTGTAGGCTGTGTCCTGCAGGTAGGTGCCACAGCCGAAGTCAATCAGTTTTGCCTGCCCGGTGGCCAGGTCAACCAGGACATTCTGTGGCTTGATGTCCCTGTGCAGGACCCCGCAGCTGGTGCAGTGCCGCACGGCCTCCAGCACCTGGCGGAACAGCTCCCGCGCCACCTCCTCGGACAGGAACCCCCGTGCCCGGATGAAATGATGAAGGTCCTGGCACCGCTCCGGGCGCTCCAGCACCATCACGATGTTGTTGGGGAGCTCAAGCCACTCCAGCAGCTGGATGACACCAGGGAAGCCGGTGGACACCTTGTCCAGCAGCACGATCTCCAGGGGTGCGCTGGTGCCGTCGGGCTGCGGGAACACCACGATGCCGTCAGCGGGGCTGATGCCGTGCCAGGGCTCGGGAAGCCCTCATGCAGCCCGGGATGCTCTGCTGGCCCCACGCCCCCTCTCCCTCGAGGGTCCTGGCGGCTTCCACTCTGCCGGGCCTCGCCTCATCCCCGCCCGGCACGTCCCGGCTTTTCCCGCTGGTCTCGCTCACTCACCAGTTCGCCCCAGTGCCGGACGCGGTTCCGCGGCACCCTTTTGATGGCCACCTGCAAGCGAAGGCCAACAGCGGGCTGAGCTCGCCGCCCGCTCTGCCGAGCCCCATCCTCCTCCTCCTCCTGCGCCCCCTCCTCCTGTGCCCGCCGCCGGCCCCGCCACTCACCGGGGCGCCGTCCGAGAGCCGCGTCGCCGCCCAGACGCTGCCGAAGCCGCCGCGCCCCAGCAGCGAACCCACCCGGTACCGCTGCTTCAGGCCCTGCTGCGCCTTCCCTGCCGGCGAGACGCGGCTGTCAGCGCTCGGCCCGGGGCCAGGAACGGCCCCCGAGCGCCCCTCAGCCGCCCCGGGCCGGGCAGCCCCAGGCGTTGGCTCTTTGGAACGGGACAGCGGCGGCTCGGGGCCGGCGGCCGCGCTGCCGAGCGGCGGAGCTCGGGCCGGGGGAGCCGCAGCGCAGGCGGCGGGAGCGGCCGGGCCGCGTGTGTCCTCCACGGGCCCCGGGAGGAGCCGGGGCCGGGGCCGGGGCCGGGGCTGGATCCCACGTTGGGGCCGGGGCCGGGGCCGGGCTCGGGCCAGGGCCAGGTGGAGCCAAAGGGAGGCGATGCCGCCCCAGCCCCAGGCACTGATGCCCGCCCAGCAGCGCCAGAACCAGCACGCCCAGAGCCAGGCGAAGGCGAGAGCACGGCGGGACGCCCGGGGTCGGGGCCGGGGCCGGGGCCGGGGCCGGGGCCGGGGCCGGGGACGGGGCAGCCCCGCCCGGGGGCGGGCCAGGGGCATGGCCCGGCCTGGAACGGGGAGAGGGAGACTGGGAGAGGAGGGGGACACCGGGAAAGGAAGAGTGAGAGAGGGTGCGGGACTGCGGGAGAGGGTGTGGGACAGCGGGAGAGGGACAGGGGAAACAGAGAGTTGATAAAATTGTTTCTTTTTCTGCTGCCGCTGCTGCCGCTGCTGCTGCCGCTGCCGCTGCCGCTGCTGCCGCTGCAACTGAAGCCCTGGGGCCGTTTGTCCCCGTGTCCGTTTTTCTGTTCCCTGCTCACGCCCGTGCCAAGCCCCGCGTGCCCCAGGGGCACCCCCTGAACCTTCTCTTCCCATGGAAAAATCGTCTTTCAAGTGCAGGCATCCACGGCCAAAATTGGGAGTCTGCCTCCAAAATTCTGTATCTATGCAAGGATAGCTCCCAGACAAAAGCTGCCAGGACTGTGTAGGCTCCCTTGGCTTCCTGAGGGCCAGCTCTCAGTGCCTTTGAAACACTGGGGCTCCCTGCTTTCCTTCCTATGGCAAAGAACTGTCCTTCTTGTCCTGACGCCCATGGACAGAACTGGGATTTGGCCTCCCAAACTCCATCTATGCAAGGATTGCTCCCAGACTAAGAGCAACAGGTCTGGCTTGCCTTGGCCTCTGGTGACTGCCTCCCATCTGCCTTCAAAACCCTGGGCTTCTGTGCTTTCCTTCCTACAGACAAGAACTGTCATTCATGTCCAGGTGCCCATGGCCTCAAGCACATCACCACTTTATAGTGGTCAAAGGAGCTCTGTGCTCAGAGCACTGGAGACTGAGGAGAGCAGAGGAGAGCCCTGAGAGGGATTGGCAGGCAGTTTCAGAGATGATGGATCCTTTTGACATAGTAGAGAATATCCAGAGAAAGAAACAATTAATGCCAAGGGCAGCTGGGGAGGCCCAGACTGGAAACAAGGAGAAAGGAATCTCTCTCCCAGGGCAGGGCTGTGGTACAACACATCCCCCAGAAGAAGTCTGGGCCAGCCCAAGGCACAGGGATGTGCAGCAGCTGAAAGGTTCTTCTGAATTGGACTCCTGCAAGGGTTTGTGCAATCTCCTCTTAGGCCCTGAGCTTCAAGGGCTCAGCACCAAATGCACCACGGGGATCACTGGGGTCAAGCCAGTCCTGACAAACCATGGCTCTGCATTGGCTTCCCTCTGGTCTTCTGCAGTTCATGAGGAAGGTTTCTTTCTCCAGTTATGGAGAAATACTTCAAAGACCATGTAAGAAATACCCATTCCAGTTTTTAAGGGTGTATTTTATTACTGCTTTCCAGAAACAATAAAGTGCCTTTCTTCATAACATTAAGAATGGAACTCATTACAGGCTGCCCAGACTGCTTTGTGCCACGTGTCTTTTTTGCTATTCTAATTAGTGTGTTCTACTTTTCCTCTTTTTTTTTTTTTTTTAACTTTTGATAATATTTTCCATAAAGGGATGCCATTAGTCACAGTATTGCTACATCAGTATCTACTGGGCTTGTGTTAAGCAGAGACAGTAAGGAGCCATGATCACTGTGCATTGAAGTAAAATAAAGTGTCCTGCTGTGCCCTGTGTGACCCAGGTGCTTCCTGAGCCCTTGTCTGTCTCTGCAGGCCAGTGCCTGTGAGCAGAGTGGAGGGAAGAGACTCCCAGCACAGCAGCACAGATGCAGGTGGTTGTCAGCTCCACTTCCTGCCTAGAAATCCTGAAATTGCTTCTAAATGCTGCTCTGCTCTGATGACTTGAGGAGCTGGAACAGAGGCTACACACAGAGTTCAGGGGAATAAAATGGGTATTTATTGAGAGGCCACGAAAGGCCTCCAAAAGCCACACCCTAGCAGTATGAGTGCTACAGTTGTGACCCCTGCTTGGATGGCTCCAAGATGGAAGCAAAGGAGGGGTTGGTCACAAAATCTTACACTTTTATAGTTTTGGTTCATTTGCATGAACCCACTCTCCACGTTTCCATGTTGTTTGTGCTTAGGGCCTGAAGTCTGGAGAAGCTGTCCTTGAGTTCTTAACTAGAATAGGACTGTTTTGTCTTCATCACCCTAGCACACCAGAAAAGCACATCCAAGGAGACTAGGAAAACTTAAAACTAAAGGCATCATTTCCCCCCTTCAGAGGCTTGACAAGGCCTCTGTCTTGTCGAGTATCTATTCTAAATATTACTAACAAGAAGTATTTAATTACAGATAAATGACCATTAATAGTAAATACCTAACATTAAATAAATACCTAGTAGTAAATACATACTTAATAATAAATGTAAACATAAACCTAATAATAATGAACCTCTAACATGAACAATATCTTACACAATCAAATGTTATATAAAAGAAAAGTAATTAGACCCAGAAGAAAAACTATCATTACCACCAGTCTTTGTTGTTATAATTGTTCAGAAGCAGAAGCTTTCTTAATTCTGGAGTAGTGAATCCAGGGTCCTCTGCCAGCAGCTTTGATTAGAGTGAAGGTAGTCAGCAGGACTTTAAATTGTTCTTTCCACTTGGCTTGCAGAGGATCACTGTCCCACCACTTCACATAGACCCAGTCTCCAGGCTGGAACAGATGTGCAGGGGTGTCCAGTCCTATGGGTCTGGATAGCATGATGTAACTCTGAAGCTTTTGGAACTTCTGCAAAGTGAAACTTAGAGCCATTAAATAACACTGTAAATCACGTTTCCTCTTCATGTGAATTAGTTTCACCTGGAATATGTGGGGTTTTACATGGTCTACCATATGTTAACTTTTGCTTCAATCAAACTATGAAACATATTTGCCCAGAGAGGTTGTGGAGTCTCCATCTGTGGAGATGGTCAAAGCCCAGCTGAATGCAGTTCTGGGCACTCAGTTCTAGGTGCCCTGACTTGAGCAGGTTGGTTCAGACTAACTGCAGGCTCTTTGGCCTGTCCTCCCCTCCCTTTCATCAAGGTCTGGCATGGCGTGTGTCCCCACCACCCAACACCTCCTGGGTTGCAGCCAACAGTGGAGCCATGAGATCTTCTTGGTGGCAAACACAGAGGCCAACCCAGGCTTGCCCCTGATTATTTCATGAGGGTCTTGGCCAGCCCTGCTCCTTTCACCTGGTTATCAAAGCAGTTTCACCTGCCTCATCTGGCAACAAGTGGCTACCAAAGCACACAAATTTGCATTCACAGTGGAACTACAATGGGGTGCAGCAGCTCATTGAAAATGCCAGTGGCCATGGGGAACCAGCCAAAAGGAACTTCCCACCAGTGGTGTTCTCCTGCCCTCCTAATTTGTTCCATTCCCTATTTTAGAACTTTACCATCATGGTGAACGGTTATTAGGATCTTTTTAGCTTTGGCCTTGGCATTTTCTGGCAGCTGCTGCAGATTTGCATGCTCTAACATTTCTTTTACAAGTGTTTGTGTTTATACACAAAACCACAGTCTCTAATTGTAGTTACATTACAAATACACTTATTTAAGTTACTAAACACAGTCTGGTTACAAGCTTCCAAGCTTCCAATTCTTCTTCTTCCCAGCAATGGTTTTGGTGAGTTAGGCATGTAAAGGAATTGATGCTTCTCCAGTTTGAATTCCAAAGGTAGAAGAAAAACTGAGTTTCCCTTACCCCAGTCACCCCAATAACATGTACAGTGTCGTGACTCAGTTTCCCTTCTAAGGTATTTAACATAGAATGTGCTGCTCCAGAATCTACAAAAATTACTTGATGTCAACTTTGCCCAGCTTAGTTATAATCAAGGGCTGTCCTGGGGGAATAGCCCTTGGTCGCCATCCCTCAGAGCCTGAGCCACTTGAGGTTTGTGCTACTGAGAGTTGGGGAACTGAGGATTTTTCTTTTAACACTGGACAATCCTTTTTCCAATGCCCCCACTTTGTACAGTATGCACACTGGTCCTTCTGTGTAGGGGAAGCTTTGTTGGGTGACTTTTCCTGAGTTGCCTTCTTACTAGGTTGGTGTCTCGGTTTGAAAGACAGGTATGGTCTAAGGAAAGGCAGGAGCCCCTTTTCTGCGATGCAGAGTGCAATCCCCCTCCCTTTTAATTATTTTAGGTCCAATTCAGACACCTTCAGGCAGGAGATATGGGGATGAGAATAACAGTTTTTTACTGGTATTTAACAAAGTAGAAAAAAACAACAACAGCTATAAAAATTGGCAACAGAACAGTCTAGCTCCACTCCAGTCCCTTCTGGCCGCAGGCCGTCTCCCTGTGCTGTTACCGGTGCTGTGGGGGCAGGGCAGGCCCCGCGCAGTTGAAGAGGGCTGGGTGATGGCGGCCACGGCCCAGGGGAGAGAGGGATGGGGAAAGTGACTCCCCCCTCACGGTGTCGGTCGTGGTGCTCAGCAGAGTGTCCGGAGGTAGTAGGGTGAGCTGGGAGAGCTGCGGAGCGATGTCCAAAGGCAGGGAGCGTGGATCTCAGCGCTGGGATGACAGGGGAAGATGCCAGAGCAGAGCCCAGGTTGTCTTCCCACTCCAGGAGCCAAGCGAGAGAGAGCCCAGCTCCAGACCCCCCTATCCCACCTTTCCTTTTCCGGTTCCCCCCTGCTCCCCCTCCAGCCACCCCCCTACGAGAGAACATTATCTGTCGTTTTAAGGTGTAGCCACAATTACTTAGCATAACAATGGGAGAAATTCCACAGAAAGAAAAGCGAAGCATTCAACCCCCAACAGTTGGGATTTAGCTCTTTCAGTTGAACCTCTATCTCAAAACACTTTCCAGGCAACCTCTAGCAGTCTCTCCATATCTCAGACCCCCTCTATCTTTTGCAGCTTCCTTCTTATATCATTTGAGGCCTGACCCATAAACAACAAAACCAGATGTGCTTTACCATCAGCTGATTCAGGGTCTAGATCAGTATATTTGATGGCAGTTTCTCTTAACCTGTTCAAAAAATCAGATGGTGATTCAACATCATGTTGTCTTACTTCATAAAGCTTGGACCAATTTATAGCTTTAGGTACTCCATGTTTTGACCCATATACCACAAGACTTTGATATCGTTTTAGCCTCACGATATGTTCTGGTATATTTGGATCCCACCCAGGATTCTCAAGGGGAAATACCTGAGTGACAGTACCCTGAAGCAATCCACTGGCTGTACTCCCCTCCACTGAGGTTATGATGGCTTTATTGACCATTTGTCTCTCAGTGGGGTCGAGTAATGTATCCAACATGGAGTTTAAGTCTGCCCAGTCAGGGTTTTGTGAGTTAATAGCCTGTTCCACCAGTTTTGCCACTTTATTTAGGTTCTCTTTATATTTTCCCATGGTAGTTTTCCACTGCTCTAACTCTATAAGGGAGTATGGTACTTTCACATATACTGGGCCCTGATTACCGACTGCCTGTCGTAAAGGGGCTTGCAAAACTGGTTCTCTGTCTCTTTCCCTTTTTGATCTAGTGTGGTGGGCAATTGGGCTACGCTCTCTGAGGGCTTTTCTTGCTATCCTTCCCCTCCTCCGCCTGTTTAAGGCAGCAATAATCTCGTCCATTTCCTCATCCTCCTCTTCCTCCTCAGAGTCGTTTGAGTAAGAGCTGTCTGACTCTGTTGTAGCCAAGAGTCGATCTCGGCTAGTCCCAATCCTGGAAAGCATCATACAAGACCTGTGGCGACTCCGCTGCCGGGCTGTGTGTCCGTGATCTTTGCTGATGTCACCTTCCGAGGCAGCTCCCTGGCCTTTGGTTTGCCATGGCACCTCACAGGCCTGAGAATGGAGGAGGTGTCGCTCGCCCTTTGGGAGGTTCCCTCTCCTCCTTCCCTGTAAAAGGCCCTGTCCCCCGGCCCCTCCTCTCGGGGCCGTGCCGAGGGCTGCACACACTGGCTCTCTCCTCCCCCCTTCCCCAGCCCTCGGGCTGCTGCCGGAGGTGGTGGTGGGGGCAGTGTCCATTGCTGCCCCGGCCCGCCTTCGTCCTCCTTCACTGCCCAGGGCCCCCCTGAGCTGTGGCTCCCCTGGCCCCCCTTTGCAGCAGTGCCGGAGGAGGGGCCGTGCCCTGGCCTGAGCCCACGCCCCGGCCCGGGCCCCCGCCCAGCGCGGCCGGGACCGATCCTGTCCTCATGGCAGGAGCCACCAGATCTGTCTCCACCTCCTCTGGGTTTTTATATATACTGCTGAAAGGTAGCTCTGTCTTTTTATCTTTTAAGACTAACATATGTTCTTTCTTCTTATATAGGTCCTGCTCATATGCTAATACCATAAAAAGTCGGGCATACTCTAATTCTTCAAATAACCTATCTCCGCGTATTCGGGATATTAAACTTGGTATTAATTTTCGATCTAACCTCCCAACTTTAGGCCACGTTTCTCCATTATCTAGTTCATATGTTGGCCAGATTTTCTCCGAGAGTCTGATAAGTTTAGGTTTTGAAAGTATAGACTCTTCCCCGATTAGATTCGCCCAATTTTTCAATATTAACCCCAAAGGGCTATCCCTTGGAATACTACCATTATCATGTTCACCAGAAAATACACAACCCATTCTGATGCCCAAAATAAAGAGTAAGAGACACAAACAGAGACTCGGGGTGGAACTCACAACTCTCAGAGTCACAGCAAATGCTACGCTGCCTTCTGGCTCTAGATGCTGCAATTTAAACCTGCTCTTTAAGAAGAGGGATAAAGAGCAAACAATTCTACATGGAACTCTAAGGTTCCCCAAACAAATGTGCAATTTACAAAATTATAACCCACAAACCCTCCCAGCACCTAACCCAGATGCTAAACAGAATACCCTTTTATTTGGTCACTCATGTGCCTCTGTCCCCAGGGTTCTTGGCTCTGATACCTCTGGAGCTCTGCTGGGCCTTTCCGGGGCTGCTGGCAGAACTTCAGTCCAGGGGGTTTTCCAGATGCCTTCACTGTCCCATCTGGGTCGCCAGCTCTGATGCCTTGAGGAGCTGGAACAGAGGCTACACACAGAGTTCAGGGGAATAAAATGGGTATTTATTGAGAGGCCACGAAAGGCCTCCAAAAGCCACACCCCAGCAATACAAGTGCCACAGTCGTGACCCCTGCCTGGATGGCTCCAAGATGGAAGGAAAGGAGGAGGTTGGTCACAAAATCTTACACTTTTATAGGTTCTGGTTAATCTGCATGAACCCACTCTCCACCTTTCCACGCAGTTTGTGCTTAGGGCCTGAAGTCTGGAGAAACTGTCCTTGAGTTCTTAACTAGAATAGGACTGTTTTGTCTTCATCACCCTAGCACATCAGAAAAGCACATCCAAGGAGACTAGGAAAACTGAAAACTAAAGGCATCAGAGAAATATGACAAAGACCTTCTTATAAATATCCATTCCTATTTTAATGGGTGTATTTTATGACTGTTGTCTTTAGAGCAGAGGTGATTGCAGCATTCTGTGATTGATATTTGTGAGAAATGGATTTGTAAAGGGTTCTCAAAGCCTGACTGAAAGCTCACACAGTCTTCTACATCTGTATGCAAACTCTGAGATAAGGTGTGCTGACTCAGAATGGCCCTGGAATAGAGAAGACATTGCTGAGAGAGAGACTAAACTAGAAACAAGTTTCAAACATTGGCCTTGTGAAAAGATCAAATATTTAGGAGAATTAGAACTGTGCAAAATGCATTGTGGCAAGACTACATGGAGTAAAATACTAGGTGATTGGTGTTAGAATTATTAGCACAATTGTGTGGCAAAAGCTAATAGGCTGAAAAACATTTATAAAATATTGTAACCAGGAAAGAAGTTGGCTTCAGATAGAATGGCATGGAGTTTTACATCTCTTATGTTTCACCCTTCAAGGAGTCTGATCATGGAATAAAATCTTTTTAAAACCTCTCAGTTGCCCCATCTCTGTAGAGCTGGGATTTTCCAACAGTGCTGAGACCCTGAACATCAGTCTCTGAGAGGGAGCTGAAAGCAAACTTCTCAAGAACTCAAAGACATATTCAAACTCCAAAGTTTCGTTGACTTTAATGGGTCTCAGTGAGGGATATGACTCAGAAAGTGTCCCCAGGTTCCAGTTAGAGCAGAACACTGGAGGCACTGATGACAGGTGGGGACAAACAAGGGAAAGGTGTCTCTGATGCTGAGCAAACCTGGATGTGTTTCAGGAATGCAAAGGGCCAAGTGCTGAGCCCCAGCCCCTGGCAAGGCACATCCTGTCCCTCCCTCATTGCTCAGGGCTCTTCCCGGGCCACTGGGCTCTGGGCATGTGCAATGCCAAGGGCAGCACCATGGGGCGGCCCCTGCCAGGCTGCTGAGCAGGGACAAGGAGGCAATGAGGCCCCAGCACAGCAAGGCTCACTTGTCCCCTGCTGGCCTCAGGCCCAGGGCCAGCCTGCATGGCCCAAGTGCTGCAGGAGTTGGCTGTGTCAGGGCCTTTCAGCTGCTGCCCATCCCTGTGCCCTCTGCAGCCCAGGCTGTCCTACGGTGTCCATGCCCTGCGCCTCTGTCCCTGCAGGCTGTCGTCATCCCCCGGCTGCCCCACCTCGCTGGCCCCTTCCTTTGCTGACAGCTCTGCCTCCTGCCTGCCTCTGCCTGGACACACAAAGCCTTGGGCTGCTCCAGACTCCTGCTGGGGGATGTGTTGCACCACAACCCTGCCCTGGGAGATAAACTCCTTTCTCTTTGTTCCCAGTCTTGTCCTCCCCATCTGCTCTTGGCATTATTTCTTTCTTTCTCTGGCTGTTCTCTATGTCAAAAGGATCCACCATCTCTCAAATCATCCTTCAATCCCTCCCAGGGCTCTCCTCTCCTGTCCTCAATCTCCACTCCACTGAGCACAGAGCTCCTTTGTCCCTATACAGTGCTCATGTGCTGAGGCCATGGGCACCTGGACAAAAATGTTTCTTTTCCACAGGAAAGAAAATACAGATCTCCAGGGTTTTGGAGGCAGATCAGAGGTTCTCACTAGAGGCCAAGGCAAGCCAGACCTGTCTGTCCTTGCAGCTTTTGTCTGAAAGCAACTTTTGGATATTTGTAGAGTTTTCGAAGTGGAATTCCATTTCAGCTGTGAGTCCCTGGATTGCAATGACAGTTCTTCTCCATGGGAAGGAAAGGGAAGAGCCCCAGTGTTTCAAAGGCAGATGAGAGCTGGCCCTAAGGAAGCCAAAGGAACTTAGACATTTCTTGCAGCTTTTGTCTTCGAGCTGTCCTTAGATATAAGGTGTTTTAGAGGCAGATTCCCAATTTAGGCCAAGCACGCCTGAACATGAAAGATGTTTTTTTCCATGGAAAGAAAAGCATGGCCTCTCACTGTTTTAAAGGCAGATGCAAGGTGGCCCCTAAGAGATCATGGCCAGCCAGAGTTGCCTGTCCTGACAGGTTTCATATGGGAACCTTCCAAGAATATAATCACATTTGGAGGAAGTATCCCAATTTTGGCCATTGGGCACCTGGAGAAGAAGGAAAGTTCTTTCCCACAGGAAGGAAAGCATGGAACTCCAAGGTTTCAGGGGCAGATGAGAAGCAACCCTCAACATGGCAAGGTCAGCTGGAACAGTTAGGCCGTCCCCAGAAGACCAAGCCAGCCAGACCTGTTCCATGCTTTTGTGTCCTTGGGGCCCTGCAGCATCACAATTGCCCCTTGGTTCCATGTGGCCCCTTAGTATCACAACAGATTTTTGTTTCCTTGAGGCCCAGCAGTGTCACAATGGTCTCCTTGGCTCTGCAGTGGCACAGTGGCCCCTTGCTTCCATGAGGCCATGCAGTGTCAAAATGGTTTCCTTGGTTCCATGGGACTGCACAATGCCAGAATGTCCCTTTGGTTCCATGAGGCCTGGCTGTGTCACACTGGCCCCTTGCTTCCATGGAGACCCAGAGTGTCACACTGGGCCCTTGTGCCCATGAGACCCTGCAGTGTCACAATGGTTGCCTTGGTTCCATGAGGCCCTGTGGTGTCACAATGGCGTCTTGGTTCTGTGGGGACCCAGAGTGTCAGAATGGTCTCCAGGATTCCATGAGGCCTCACAGTGTCACAATGGTCTCTTTTGGTTCCACAGTATCACAATGGCACCTTGGTTCCATGAAGCCCTGAAGTATGGAATGGCACCTTGATTCCATTGGGCCTCTCTCTGTTACATGAGTTCTTAGTTCCATGGAGCCCTGTACTGTCACAATGGCCCCTTGGTTCCATGGTGCCACACAGTGTCACAATGGGCCCTTGGTTCCGTGAGGCCCTGCAATGTCACATTGGTCTCATTGGTTCCACGAGGTCCTGCAGTTCACAATGGCCCTTTGGTGTCACAATGTGTAACAATGGTATCCTTGGTTCCACAGAGTCAGAATGTCCCCATGGTCTCATGGAGCCCCACAGTGTCACTACGATCCCCTTGATTCCATGAGGCCCTGCATTGTCACAATGGCCCCTTGGTTCCAGTGGGTCCTGAAGTGTCATAATGGCCACCGTGGCTCCCTGAGGCCCTGCAATGTCACAATGAACTTTTGGTTCCGTTACCTTTTGTACTGCCAACAACGATCTCCTTGATTCCACAGTGTCACAATGGATCCTTTCTTCCATGAGGTGCCTGGCCTCCCACGGCCCCTCACAGCCCCTCATGGCCCCTCACAGCCCCTCATGGCTCCTCCCAAAGGAGTAGGGGTGGGGCCCTCTTGTTCCCCTTTTATTTCAGTCCCTTCACAGCAATGAGTCAAGAAAGGCTGAAATGGAGCCTTTCCCCAGCACAAATTCCAGCTCCGAGGAGGCTTCCCCACACAGGCCTCAGGCTCCTGTTTCAGCCTGAGTGTCCCTGCAGACAAACAGGGCATCCTTCAGGCACTTCCACAAGCTCAGGGTTCTCATTTCATGGGGAATCTGGGATGCAAATAGCCTTGCTATGAAGGACAAAAGCAGAGGGAATGAATTGGAAATTATTAGGAAAAGATTACCCTTCTTACACACAAAGTTCATTCTCTGCATTTCTCCTTTTCAGATTCTTTCAGTCATCTCCTCAGAGAGGTCCAGCTTGTTCTGGTGCTTGTCATGAACTGATGGTACTCTTGATTTATACCAGTGCAAGAGATGTAGAATCAGCTAAACTGAACACAGAAACCAACTCCCTCTGTCAGCCCATTTTCATGTTCTAGATCACTTTCAAGATGTGCATGGGGGTGTTGGAATGATTATCACACAACTCTCCACTTCTGGCTGCAGGCTCTGGAGATTCTTTCTCTGCATTCAGTCAGGGTTGCATTCCCTAACAATTCCTGGTACCACTTCCTGTTTCCCTAGATTAGAACAATAACAATGAAAACCTTACCCACAGCACAATTTCCCAGCCCACAAGGAAAAGAAAGAACAAGTTGTCAAGTTCTCAAAACATTTATCCTGCTTTGCTGCAAAAATCGTGCTGCCCTCACAGTGTGGAAAGCCAAGAGAAGCTGCAGTTGGTGGCACATCTTGTGACAGGAGCTCGACCTCGTTCTCCAGGAAAGGTTCTTGGAAAGAGCAAACATCACCGTGGAGAAGATTCTCAAGAAGCAGGAGAGCTTTCCAGAAGTGAAATGAAAATGGAAAGAAAGAACCCAAGATGTTCACATATACTATTAATTCCTTTCCTTATATGCTCCCTTTTTCTGGTTCTACATCACAGTAATTCCAAACTGATCGTATCTTGAACACCTAGGACTCAGGAAGTTTTATTCACTCTACAGTATCATTAGTTACACACAGTTTGCCTTCTCCCTGTTTGGCTTTGAAAGCAATGCTGGACACACCAGAAACCTGCAAATGCCAGATTTTAGAGCACAGTGCTTTGGTCGGCTGTGGGTTCTAGATACAGGACATGTGCTCCCACAGTATTTCACCCTCAGCAGGGACAATACACAGCAGCAACAAAGGCGATTCCTAGGACATTGTGCAGGGGTCAAGGCTCTGTGTCTTGACTTAACATGGCAAAGCTCACGTATCTTGACAGACTCAGGATCCAAACTAGATTGCTTTTTTAGCTGTGCCGATGAACAGCAGGAGAAATAAAGCAGCCAGCAGTTTCTCTGCAGAGAGGGCCTTTGCTCCAGGCTGAAAGTGCTGGATTGGCAGGGAGGAGGCAGGCAGCTGAGAACTGAGCTGCTATATCGGATTGGCACCAAACTGGGCAAAAATAGCAGTTTCACTCTTTTATTTTAATCCTCCTTTTGGCAGTCTCTGATTTTCTCCTGGAACTGGACAAGAAAACAGGAACAGCCCTGGGGACGAGGGCACCGAGCCGGGTGTGGCCCCTCTGCTGCCGCTGCCCACCCGGAGCGGCCGGGGAGCAGCGCTGCCCTGCAGGGGCTGCATTTCTCACTCCTCATGTGCTGCTCTGCCCTCCCACGGGGCTGGCTCTGCCTGGCGCTGCCAGGCTCCTCATTCAGCACTTTCCTCTGCTCCAGGGGAGAGTCCGGACAGCGCTTTGCTTGCTTGTGACGAACAGACCGCAGAGCGGGGTGGGTGAGCGGGATGGGGCCCGGGGCATGCGAGCACGAGGGGCAAGTTGCAAGATTGCCAGAAATAGAAGTTCGAATCTAGTGAAGAAGAAGCTAAACAAGACGGTGGTTTTGGGGTGGCTGTGAGAGGAAGAAGAGATGCTCCGTGACTCTGCTTCGGCCCCGGAGCGGAGCTGCCCGTGCTGCCCCGAGGGGAGCGGGGCTTGGCTGTGGGGCACAAGGGGCGGAACTGGGAACGGACACACGGAGAATGGACACACGGGGAATGGACGCACGGACATGCGGACAAACGCTCCCGGCACTTCGGCAGTGGCAAAAAAGCAGCGATTTCACCGACCCGCTGTGTCCCTTCTCTTGTTCCCCATCTCCCTCTCCAGCTGTCCCACACCCTCTCGCGCTCTTTGTTTGGTGCTCTACCCCTGCCACCTGCCAACTCCCCGGTGTCCCTCTCCTTGCTCTGGGCCGGGCCTTGCCCCGGACTCCGGGCGGGACTGCTCCGTCCCCGCCACCGCCCCCCATCCCCGTCTCCGTCCCCGTTCCCGTCCCCGTCCCCCTCCCCGTTCCCGTCCCCGGCCGTCCCGCCGCGGTCTCGCCTTCCCCCGGCTCTGCCCGTTCTGGTGGTGGCGCTGCTGGGCGGGCCTCAGTGCCCGGGGCTGGGGCGGCATCGCCTCCCTTTGGCTCCTCCTGTCCCGGCCCCGGCCCCGGCCCCGGCTCCTCCCGGGGCCCGTGGAGGACACACGCGGCTCGGCCGCTCCCGCCGCCTGCGCTGCGGCTCCCCCGGCCCGAGCTCCGCCGCTCGGCAGCGCGGCCGCCGGCCCCGAGCCGCCGCTGTCCCGTTCCAAAGAGCGAACGCCTGGGGCTGCCTGGCCCGGGGCGGCTGAGGGGCGCTCGGGGGCCGTTCCTGGCCCCGGGCCGAGCGCTGACAGCCGCGTCTCGCCGGCAGGGAAGGCGCAGCAGGGCCTGAAGCAGCGGTACCGGGTGGGTTCGCTGCTGGGGCGCGGCGGCTTCGGCAGCGTCTGGGCGGCGACGCGGCTCTCGGACGGCGCCCCGGTGAGTGGCGGGGCCGGCGGCGGGAACAGGAGGAGGGGGCGCAGGAGGAGGAGGAGGATGGGGCTCGGCAGAGCGGGCGGCGAGCTCAGCCCGCTGTTGGCCTTGGCTTGCAGGTGGCCATCAAAAGGGTGCCGCGGAACCGCGTCCGGCACTGGGGCGAACTGGTGAGTGAGCGAGACCAGCGGGAGAAGCCGAGGCCCGGCAGAGTGGAAGCCGCCAGGACCCTGGAGGGAGAGGGGGCGTGGGGCCAGCAGAGCATCCCGGGCTGCATGAGGGCTTCCCGAGCCCTGGCACGGCATCAGCCCCGCTGACGGCATCGTGGTCTTCCCGCAGCCCGACGGCACCAGCGCACCCCTGGAGATCGTGCTGCTGGACAAGGTGTCCACCGGCTTCCCTGGTGTCATCCAGCTGCTGGAGTGGCTTGAGCTCCCCAACAACATCGTGATGGTGCTGGAGCGCCCGGAGCGGTGTCAGGACCTTCATCATTTCATCCGGGCACGGGGGTTCCTGTCCGAGGAGGTGGCGCGGGAGCTGTTCCGCCAGGTGCTGGAGGCCGTGCGGCACTGCACCAGCTGCGGGGTCCTGCACAGGGACATCAAGCCACAGAATGTCCTGGTTGACCTGGCCACCGGGCAGGCAAAACTGATTGACTTCGGCTGTGGCACCTACCTGCAGGACACAGCCTACACTCACTTTGCAGGTAAGCCCACACAGCACTGTGCTCCCGGTCCCGGCATCTCCTGGCCCAACATCTCCTGGCCCAGCCTGGGTGTGGTAGTGGGGATTCTCCCTTTGCTGCCAGTCATGGCACTGAGCCTTCAGCCGAGTTGCTTTTGAGTTGGGGCAGGTAGGGGCCAGCTTCCAGCCTTGCTGGCAGCCTTTGCCAGCAACTCTGCCCAGGACTGGGGCTGGGCCACCCAGCCCGACAGCAACACTTGTGGGTGGCGGTGGCAGAGAGGGGGGGCCAGAACCTGTGCACCAGCCTGTTTGGTGTGCAGATGAGAGAGGGCTTGCACTGCTGTGCTCACCTTGTTTGCCGTGGCCTCATAATGTGTTTTGGGCCATGCAGGCAGGGAGGATGAAAGCATGGATTTTGCCCAGCACTGAGTGGGTTTTAACTTCTCATGGTCAGGCCTTGTATCTGTATTCTATAGGAACCCTGTCCTACAGCCCCCCGGAATGGACCAAGTTTGGCTGGTACTATGGCAAGCCAGCTACCATCTGGTCCCTGGGCATCCTGCTGCACCAGATGGTCTGTGGGGAGCACCCTTTCAGGAGGGGCCAGAATATCAGCTGGGACCATCAGCTCTCACTGCCACAACGGCTCTCTCAAGGTGGATCCTCATCTCTGGGCACGGGGGGAATACCAGTGCTGGGAGACAGCAGCAGGCTCGTGAGCATCCTGCTCTGGCAGCTGCTGAGGGGGTGGCACATGTCCTGCTCTCCTCCAAAACAAAGAACTGATGGGAAGGTTTAGGCCCAGCTCTGAGCACATGCTGCATGGCCTGGGCATGGGAAGAGTGGGGCAAAGCAGACTGGAGACTTCTCCAGCTGACCAGTGGTTTCTGGTTTCTCTCTCCAGAGTGCCAAGGTCTGATCAGGAGGTGTTTATCCATGCTGGACACGGAAAGGCCCTCATTAGAAGATCTGATCAGTGATCCTTGGATGCAGAATATTCATCAGCCATAGAAGAAGGGAGAGAGCCACAGGCACGCTTTGATGCAGGGCCCTGGTAAGTTACAGCTCCACCCATGCCCTGGCAATCAGGAGCAAAGAACCCCAGACTTTTTTGTCCTGCCTGTGTCACTGCACGGGCGTCATCAGATGGGAACACACAGCCCTTGTGCTGGAGCTGAGCTGCTCTGCCCAGCACTGGTGGCCCCCATCTGAGCTGGTTTGGCTTGTCCTGGTTCGCTGGCAGCTGGGGCCCTGGGCAGAACACTGACAGCCTGGTCTCACCCCCAGGGAAGGAGAAGGAGCCCCTGGAGTAGCTGTACCAGGTGGGGCTGCTGCTGCTGGGGACAGCAAGGAAGACGTCAAGGATGACAACCTCTTCCTCCACCTGGCCACAGAAAAGCTGAAGATGATGGACTTGGATTCTGGCACCTTCTTCAAAGCCAGGCTCCACAGCGAATTTGCAGATGAGTGCAGACCCAGGGGGATGCTCCCAGATTTGGGCATTGCACAGGTTCCCCCTTTGCTGGGGAGGATAAAACGGATTCTTCCGTCGGCTGCCAAGCTGCTTTTTGGCAGGGCTGGGGGGATGGGCTGGGCTGGGTACAAAATGGGAGTTGGCTCCTGGCCCTGGCAACAGCCCCCAGCACCCACCGTGCCCTGGGCTGGGGCTGGAGCTGGGGCACCCAGCCTGACACAAACAAAGCCCATGGCAGCAGCAGAGGTGGGACTGCAGAACTGTGCATGGCTGCTTTCCTTTGCAGGCAAGGAAGGGCTTGGGCTGCTCCACTGCCCTTGCTTGCTTTGAGATCACTATTACTTTTGGGGGCAATGCAGGGGAAAGGGAAAAACCATGGGCTTCCCTCACCCCTGGGTGAATTTTTCCCTGGCATGTAGAGGTTGGGCCTTCCTCCAGCCCCTGACAGAGATAAGATTTTTTACCTTTTCTCGTGTCTCCCCTTTTTGTCTGTAATCTATTTTCATTCATTTGTCATTTGTTTCTCTAAAGGAAGTGTTCTAGGTGGGGTCCAGTGTGGATCAGGAAGTGCTTGGGCCCAGCTGCAGCGTGGATGGGCCGTGTCCTTGGAGAAGGCTGAGGACATCGTTTGGGACCAGCTTTTCTTCCAGCAGCGATGGCGTGAGGCGGGTCCCCGTCTCCTTGGCAGGGTGAGATAAGAGCTTTTGGGCGATGGCAGCGAGCACAGGAGCATCCTGCTGTGGCAGCTGCTGAGGGGCTGGATGTGCCATGGCTGGCTGCAGGCTGGGCACAGTCCTGCCCTCCTGCTCTGTGCCCAAGGCAGCAATGATGGGCAGCTTTGGGCACCGCTCTGGGCACAGCCAGCATGGCCTGGGCACGGCGGGAGCTGGGACAAGGGGGACAGGAGCCTTCAGCTGACGGGCGGTTTCTGGTTTCTCTCCTTGCAGCCGGGCTCTGTGGATGCTGAGGCTGCTCTGGGCTCTGCCAGGGCTCAGCTGCAGCTCAGCACCGGGCCGGAATCAGCCAAAGGAGAAATGGTGTGACCTGCAGCAGAGACTTGCTTGAGCATTTTGGCAACACAGCTCAAGTTTGCAGAGAGTACACCTGCAGGGGAAAACATGACACCCCCTAAAAATTAAACTTGTTCAATACCTTCTGAAATGAAATCAATCTGGGATGACCCCAAGTGACATTTTTCAGCCTGCTCGAGCTGTAGCTCAGCCCTTCTCTGAACAGTTCTCCCCCCCACCTGCCCTTTATTTCACAACTGCTCCCTCCTTTCCCCCAGTGAGTTCCCAGCCCATCACAGTCTCCATCACACTGCTGCCCCTCACCACGAGGAAGACCAAGCCCCAGGCTTAGGGACTCATCCTGTCACTGGCTGAAGAGCAGCAATGTCTCAGAGGCCTGATGAGATTTTTTTGTCATTCAGAGCTGCTCTCCAGCCCTCAGCTCTCCTCACTGCTGAGTTCCCACTCCCTGTTCCTCATCCTTCCAGCAGGATGAGCTCTGTGACTCCCCTTGAGCCTCCCCACTCCTCCCAGCACACCCACCCAGCTCAGTTAGGCTTCAGCTGAAGCTTCTTTGTTTCCTCTGGCACTTCAGTCCAGTCCCCTCTGCAGGGAGCCCCAGCCCCAGAGCACAGCACACAACAGTGCGGTCTGGACTGGGCCAGCTCCCCTCCAGCCCTGGCTTGGCTGTTTGTGGCAGCTGAATGCTCCCTGTTTGCAGCTGTCACTGCAGGATGGCCCCAGGGCAGAGCTCAGCCAAGCTCCCACTGCATCCCCTGAAGCTTGGGGCACACGGTGGCCCCAGGGCTGAGGTTCATGGGGAGCACCCAGAGCTGTGGCTTGCAGTCAGTGTTTGCAAGTGTTGTGTTCTCATGTCCTGCAGCCTGTGGGGAAAACAACCTGTGCTGCAGCTCAGCACTGTCCCTCTGGGCAGGGACAAGGCTGAAGGGCTTTCCCATTCCAGAGGAGCCAGCATTGAGCCTTGGTAGGGTCTGGCATGGCTGGAGCTGGGTCTGGTTCCCGTTTGGGACTCGCTGCCCACTCGCCCCCACTGCCCTCCCTCACCCGTGGGCAGAAGGGTCTGTCTGTGCCAGGGGCTCTTGGATGTCTCTGTATCCATGGACAGGAGGGTCTGTCTGTGCCAGGGGCTCTTGGATGTCTCTGTATCCATGGACAGAAGGTTTTATCTGTGCCAAAGTTTCCATAATGTCTTTGTACCCATGAGTATGGAACAAACACAGAGACTGAAAGTGTCAGCCACGTTGCCAATGGCCAATGGCCGTGGCTGTCAATGTGTGTGTGGCTGCAGCACAGCCCCAGGGTGTAGCCAGGCCCTTGTTGTGTCTCCGGCGCAGCTCGGCAGCCCCATCGCAGCCCGGGGCCGGGGCCCTTCCCCGCCGGGGCCCTGACCCGGCCCGGCCCGGCCGCGGGACCCGGCCCGACCAGGGCGCGGCCGCTCCAGAGGCCCCGCCCGGCCCCCAAGGGATGGGCTCCGCCCGCCCGCTGGGCCCGGGCCGGGCCCCGGCTTTGCAGGAAGCTTCCCGCCGACTTTGCACAGCCTGGAGCCACAGTGTCCATTTGCTGTGCTGAGAAGCCTTAAAAAACACGGCTAGTTTAACCCCTCTGCACACCTCTTGAGGGATCCCTGCAAAACCTAGCAGAGACCATAAATATCCTTTGTGCCACATGAGGGATCCCTGCAAAACCAAGCAGAGAGCCCAAAATATCCCTTTGTGCCTCACAAAAGAATCCAGCCCCTGTCCACCTTAGGATGGACTCAGCTCCTCTGCAGGCCTTGACAGCAACCACTAAACTGCCACGTAAATCATGAGGAGCTCAACCCCCCTGCCAACCTTACAGAGCTCTCCAGTCACCTGTACGCCATAGAAGGGACCCAAATCCCCTAAGAACCTCAGGAGGAACCCCAGCCACATGCAATACTGACAAAGAACCCAAACCCCACATATCTGCCCAGGGCTGAGCCTGGCACAGCAATGACCTCCTGTGCCTGTGCCTGTGTCTGGCATCACTTCCCCACCTGCAACAGAGGCTGGCACCGGCCCACTGCTGCCTCTGAAATGGGGCTCCTTCTGCACAGACTTTTGGTCCATCACTTGAGAAAGAAAAAGGGACAGCTGGATCAGATGGAACTATTCCCCGTTGGATAGGCTGCACCTTCAGAAGGCAATCCTTGGCAAAGTCATGGATTAGGTTCAAGAAACATTTGGGCTTCTGAGCCAGAGCCAGGGCCCTCACTCTCAAACAGCTGCCAGGCCTGAGCCTCAGGAGCAGTGAGGGGATTGCACAGGGCGAGGGCACACACGTGCACGGCTCTGTCCTGGCACCTGCAGCGATGCCCCCTGGCCGAGCTTTGGGCTCTGAGCTGGCAGCTCCCTCAGGGTGAAAGGCCTTGACCTACCCTCACCATCTCCCAGAGGCTCATCCCTGAACGTGGGTTGGGAAGCCAGATCACCTTCCCCAACAGGGTCATCTGCAAAGAAAGGCAGAGCACAACAGCTCCCAGCACTGCAGGAGATCCTCAGGCTGCCTGGGGCCGGCAAAGGAGCCATGCAAGGATCAGCCCTGGGGCACAGTCCTAGGCCCTTCCCTTCCTTTCCCTCTCTGATCTTCTCTGTGGCTGCACAGAGCACACGGAAGGTGACACAGGCATTGCACACGGGAAGAGCATTGACAGCTAAATGCTCCTTCCTCCCACTGGCAGCAATCCTGTGGGACCAGTCAGGGCTCCAGAAGGGAGCAGAGCAAGGATTCCAGAATCCCTCAACCCTGAGATTATGTAAAGGAAACATCACAGGAGAGAGCTCTTGTCACAGTGACACAGATTATTCTGTCAGGAAGGGTGCAATGAGAACTTGCCCCCACCATGCTCTAGAATCTTCATACTGTCATTCACCAGCTTTTCTAAATAAGCCATGTCAGGATTCAAATCTAGAAGGGAGCACAAATCAGAAGCATTTCCATGGTGTGCTGAGATCTCCTAGTGCCTTAGGGAATGGGCACTGCAAGGGGGTCAGGTAAGGCTGTGTGAGCCAGATGTGAATGGATTTGGCCAAAGCTGCTGAGGGGCCTTGGGAATTCTGGGCTGGCTCTGGTCACTCTGCACACTCTTTCCACGCTCAGTGCAACATCCCTGGATGGGTGGCAGGAGCAGCCCAGGTCCCTGTCGTCTCTCTCCCACCCCCAGAGGAAAGCCTCCCTAAAGCCCTATGCAAAACCATCCCCAACGCTCCCTGTGGAGAAGGGAGCGCTGTCCCAGGAAAGGGGAGCCAGGCCGCCGGCTCACCTGCTCCCTGTGCTCGCCACGGAGCTGCCTGGGCAGCCCTGGCAGGCAGGGCCAGTGCCAGGAGGAGCAGGAGGAAGAGGCGCAGAGCAAGGGCCACGGTGCCTTGTCCTGTGCCAGTCCCGCAGCTCTTGCTGCCCCCGCTGTCCTGACACCGCTGTCCCAATGTCAGCACCACTGCCGCCGCCGCCGCTGCTGCCGCAGCAGTTGTGCTCAAGGACTGACTGCTCGGTGGCTGTGGTGCTGTGCAACCACGGGGCTCTGGCACCTCTGGGACCCCAGAGCCTGCTGTGACCTCAGCCTGCTGTGACCCCAGAGCCTGCTGTGACCTCATGGCCTTAGCTGTAGCCCCAGAGTGTACCCCCATCTGCACGAATGGACTGCCCTGATTGTAAATGTTTTGCTCCATCAAAGGGCCATTGCTTAGCAAAACCTTTGTTTTGCCTGCTGACATTGCTGGTCAGGCTGTGTCTCTGGAGATGCTCTCCATGGCTCCCCTCTTTTCCTGGGCATGCCATTGGAGGAGGTCCAGGCCCAGATGATGCCACTGAAGGAGATGTGCCCTCCGCCCAGGGATGCTCAGCACGGGCTCCCCCAGCCCCTCGGGGCCCCGCCGCTGGTCACAGCAGCCCCTGCCTGGCTTCTGCCTGCCCGCACCGTGGGCATCCATGGCTGCTCCTGGACATGGAGCTCAGCCAGTGCTGGTGCCGTGTGGGCTGTGCTGGTGGTACCAACCAGACACGGGGGTGACAGCTCCATCTCTTCATTGAGACAGAAGGCTGCCAGGTACTGGAACAGCGACCTGCAATGGATGGAGTACAGACGGGCTGTGGTGGACAGGCACTGCCGGCACAACTACGAGTTGTCCAGCCCGTTCCTCATGGAGCACAGAGGTGAGCGTGGGGCAGAGCGTGTCCCCTCGGGCTCTGCCCTGGGAATGACCCTGGAACTCCTGAAAACCTCCCTGGGAATCACTCGAGACATGTCAGCCCTTCTTGTGCCCATCCCCGGGGCCTCCTGACACCTCACCCCAAGTGAGGCTCTCCCAGTCCATCCCAGTCTCTCCCAGTGGCCTCACAGTCCCTCCCAGTGTCACCAGAATCCCTCCCAATTCCTCAGTCCACAGCCATTCCATTCCCAGTCCACTCCCAGTCCTTCTAACCCCACTCTCAGACCTCCACCCTGTCTCCCAATGCCTTCCCAGTCCTTCCCAATCTTTCCAAGTTCTTTTCCAGTCCAATCGCAGACCACCACCCTCTCCCTTTGCCCTAATCCACTCCACTCTCTCCCAGTGTGTCCCCACTCTCTCCCAGTGCCCCTCAGTGAGTCCATCTCACTGGTTCCCTCCAACTCCCAGCCCGGCCCCAGCTGCCTGCTCTGCTCTGGGATGGATTTCTACCCTGCCGAGATCCAGCTGAGCTGGTTCCAGGGCAAGCAGGAGCTCTCAGGGTATGTGGTGGCCACCGACCTGGTTTCCAGCAGCACTAGGAGCTGGAAACCTCCCCTGGCACGGGGTCAGCTCCAGCTGCCAGGTGGAGCACGTCAGCCTGGAGCACCCCCTGAGCCGGCACTGGGGCACGGCCCGGACCCCACAGTGCGGGGGGAGTGGGGGAGGCACTGAGGGGGCTGGGAGAGGGAGTGGGGTGTGCTGGGAGTAACTGGGAGGGAGTTTGAGATAGCCTGGTTAAAACTGGGAGTAGGGTTCAGGGGTCTGGAAGGGCTGAGGAGTTTAAAGGATGCTTTAGAGGGTGGGATGGGGTTCCAGGGGTCCTGGTGGGCACTGGGAGGGAGTCTGGGGGTGCTGGGTGCAATTGGGAGGGATTTGAGTGAACTGGGTGGGGCTGGGAAAAGATCAGGGATTGGAAAGCAGGAGTTGGAATGAGGCTGGTTGTGCTGGAAAGAGACTGGGAGGGCCTTGGTGAGTCCTGGTGGGGCTGGGAAGGGAATGGGAGAAAGACTGGGGGTCCTGGGGTGGTGTGGGGCAAATGGGTCGGGGTTATGGGATCCTGAAAAGGACAGGAGAGGATTTGGTGGATCCTGGGTAGGCTGGGAAGAGAGTGGGAGGAGGTTTCAGGGAATCCTGACTTTGGCTGGCAGCAATTGAGAATGTGATTAGTGGGGCTTTGGGTATCTGTGAGAGGTTTTGGGGGGTCCTGACCCCTGCGGACCCCCAGAGACGCCGCCAGACAGCGCCCAAAGCAAGGTGCTGATGGGGATTAGGGTCTCCTTGTTGGGCTTTGTCTTCCTGGCGCTGGGGCTCGGCTTCTACCTGTGCAAGAAGGTGACGAGGGGTCCCGGAGTGTGTGTGTTCTCCCTGAGGACCCCTGGCTCAGTTTCACCCCCTTTTCTCTGCCCACAGAGCTCCTGACCCAGCAGCGGCTTCAGCCCCTCCCCGTGGCCTCGAGCCCAGCCAGAACCCCCTGCTCCACCCCCACGCTGATTTTGGGAGTGTTGTGTGTCCCGCCCAGCCCCGCAGTCACTCTGCCCCAGCTCAGCTGCTCCCAGTGCTCCAAATAAATCTTCCGAGTTTGCCGCAGTCCCGTTTATTGTGGGGCGGGACTGGGGAGGGACTTGGGGGGACCCCGCGGGGGGATCGTGATTGGGCGGGGAGGGTGGGCCCAGGTGGGGAACACTGGGTGCTGCGGGTCTGCCCGGCAACCGGTGAGTCATCACAGCTGCTCTCGCTCATTGGCTGAATCTTCTCCATCGCATTCTCTGATTGGCTGAGGAGAGGCCCGGGAGTTGAGAGAAAGAACGGGAGAGATCCCGCCCCGAGCACCGGCACGGGAACAACAGAGCCAGCCTGGGCACAGCGAGGGAATTTATTACCAACCACATCACAGCAGCACAAGGAGAAGGGAGAGAAATCTCTCCAACCCCTTCGCCCCACCCAACACGGATCACCAGGACCACGGATCACCAGGGCTCTGCCCAACGGGGGTCACTGGGGATCATCCAACACCGATCCTCCCATGAGGGATGGAGCTGGAGCAGAGCACGAAGCTCTTCCCACACTGGGGACAATCACAGGGCTTCCTTTATTGGTGGCTTCGTTGGTGTTGGGTCAAGTGAGAGCTCGTGGAGAAGCCCTTCCCACACTCAGGACACTCCTAGGGCCTCTCCCCGGTGTGGATGCGTTGGTGTTTTCTCAGGCTGGAGCTCCACCCAAAGCTCTTTCCACATTCCAAGCAGGTGTAGGGCCGTTCTCCTATGTGGATCACCTGGTGCTGCAACAGGTAACATATTGTCCTAAAGCTCTTCTCACATTCCCCACACTCGTAGGGCCTCTCCCCAGTGTGCATCCTCTGGTGCCGGATCAGGCTGGAGCTGTAGCTGAAATCCTTCCCACATTCCAAGCACCTGTGGGGCTTCTCCCCTCCATGAGCCTTCTCACCACCTCTGAGCTCTGACTGAATCTCCGGCCGCCTTTCCGGCACAGGGAGGGTCTTTCCTCCTCACAGCTCCCCAGGATGGGTTTGCAGCCCCTCCTCCTGAGGGAACTCTGGGGCTTTTCCTCCCCCTCCATCTGCCCACACCTTGGGAACAAAAAATCCTGGTTTGGGAGAAAACAAGAGGAGAGGGCCGTGGGTTGGGGGACTCTTCCTTGCCCAAGTGCAGCTCAGGAAGACATTGGGCATCTTGTGTATGTAAGAACCACCAAAACACCAAGATTCAAACCAAAAATCCTCCAAACATCATGACACAGATAAAAAATACCCCAAATATCAGGATTCAGCCAAAACTCCCTCCAAAATATAAACATTCAGGCTCCCGAAAGTAACAAAAACACCGACATTTAGCCCAATAAAGCTAAGAAACGCCAAGATTCACCCCATTGGAAATAGTGGATTTTTCTTCCCGTTCACCTGGTGCCTGTGGGGAGGCTGCAGCTACAGAAAGGGGTGGAACCTTGAGCTGCTTCCTGTTCCGCCTCCTCCTCCTCCTGTGTCCCTACTCTTCCTCACACTCCTCTTCGTCCTACTATTCTTCCTTCTCCTGCACAATCCCACCTTCTCCTCCCACGTGCATTCTTTTACCATTTTGTTCTCCAAGCCTGCTTCTCCTTCCCTTCTCCTGCTGCCCCCAGGCCCAGCACCCACTGCCGGCTCCCTCTTCCCCCCAAACCCACAGCATCCCAGCGCAGGGGCAGCGATGGAGCTGGGGCAGCTCGGGCTGGGGCAGCGCTGGGCTCTCGGCCGCTCCCGCCCGCACTCGCTCCCCACTGCAGCCGCTGCCGCCACCACAGCGCGGGGGGGCCCGGCCTTGGCGCTCCCCGCTCCCACCTCCCCAAATTCCCCTGGCGGGGGGCGCTGGGGCCGGGAGACAGACGAGTGACAGATCAGGGGGGCTGGGAAGAGTCGGCAGCCAGAGAGCACTGAAAATCTCAGCAGTGACTACAGTGGGATCTTCGGGGACTAAACATGGCAGGGCACCCATGGAGGGTAGAAAGGGAAAGCCAGGAAGGGCTCCCGGCAAAAGGGATGATGATCCCAAAATATCTCTGAAGGGTCCCTTGGGAGCATGTTGAGGGAGTTTGCACATTGTCCCAGAGAGAATCAAGGGCGTGGAACCCCAGGGGGGCAATAAGGGAAGTCCAGAAGGGATTTAGACAACAGGGGATGGATGCTGTTGCTGTGCTGGGAAGGGATTGGGTGAAGGGCAGTGTGCAGGAATATGGCTGAGGCAAGAAGCAGCAGGAGGAATCTATGTGGCAAGAAAAAGGATGATGTAAAAGACGAGGAAGAGAAAAATACTGAGGATGGGGATGTTTTTCAGCAGGCTCTTATCCTCAGAAGTTGCCAGCTGATCCAGATCGTTTGTATCCGCGTTTGCCAGGACAGGCACACAAGGAGGTGAGGATTGCAGGGGGTTTCTCTGTGCTGGGCAGCGGCAGGAGCGGGCGCAGAGGGGCGGCACCGGGAGCACGGGCTGGGGGCCTGTGGGGAGCTGCGGGGCCGGGCCGGGGCTGTGGGGCAGCCGGGGCTCAGCGCCGGGCGCTGCCTGAGCCCAGCAGCCGCCGGCAATTGCAGGCCCGGCAGTGGCCCCCGGCCCCCAGGAGGCTGCGGGACGCCCCGGCCGCTGCCCGGCCCCGTGGAGCTGCCGGCCCTGCCCGCCGGGGGGGCCGCGTTTGGACACTGCGGCAGGACAGGCACCGGCTCTGGGATACGGGCTGGCCACGGCAGCGACAGCACAAGGAGCAGCAGGAAGAACAGCTGGGAAATGGGCATTGGACGTGCAAGGATCGAGATCAGCTTTTAAGCATTTTCCTTGGGTCACTGCAGAAAGGAATGATTTAGCAGAAAGCTCAGCAGCTGTCAGAGGATGAGCACCCCCAGGCACTGAGGGGGCTGCAGGAGGGGCAGAAGAAGCCCCTGGAGCAGTTGGTCACAAAGGCACAGCAGGGGAATGCAAGAAGGGAGGAGGAAAAGGCCAAGGGCAAGGCCAAGGCCATGGCAGAGTTTCTACAGCCCCTGAGGGATGAACCCCAGGGCCCAAGGGGGCCCCAGCACCCAGGGGCTCTCACATCCTTACACCATCCTGAACCAGGTTCCCTCCTCACACTGCCACCATTCACTCCTTAATGGCAAAGATGCTTTCTGGGGATGCCCACTCACACAGGATGGTAAACTGTATTTTGCCCTTGACTGGGAGCAAGAGGTAGAAGGGAAAATGGAAAAGACATGGACGGTCCTTCTGCAGGGATGCACGGAAGCACCAGTCTTATTCGGGGAAGCCTTGCAGAAAACATCACAAGAATTTACCCCACCCCCAGGGATTGGGTTAATGCAGGATGTGGATGACTTGCTGCAATCAGGAGGACAAGAGGTGGTAGAAGAAGCCTCTGCAAATTGGCTGAATGTTCAGGCTAAAAAAAGCATCTTTGATTATTTGAAAAAAAAAGATCAAATGCTCTAAAAAATAGTTAAATATTTGGGACGTATTCTGACTGTAGGTTTGTGGTGTATTGACCCAGAGAGGGTCTGGAGAATCTCAGAAGTAATCCAGGACTGAAAAGGAGGTGCAAGAATTCTGAGCATTAATAGGATATTTTGCATGACCTGGATTGATGATTCTGTTCTACCCATAACATTGTATCACTTTCTAAACCTCAATAGCCTCAAGGTTGTGGTATGGACAGGAGAAAAGGAACAAAAGCTGAGAAAATGAAAAAGAACAAAATGATTAGTGCCCCAGCTATGACTCTTCCAGACTCAGAAAAGAAATTTGAATCCTAGATGTGTTATAAGTACATATTATATTATTGTCTTTTTGCAAATATTAAAATGAAGGCTATCTGTTGGAAAACTTTGCTGTATGAACATAGTTTCTTATAGCTCTGCGATTAACAGAACTTATAAATAGTAGTGATAAATATATTTTTTTGGACTACAACATTTTGATGTAAAACCTTTTGTTCATGTACCTAACTCAGGGAATGGAAAAAAGATAATCAAGAAATTGTTCACATTCTTGGATTATGGAACACCAGAACCCCAGGGAAGGAAAAAGTAATGATTTACAGGTTGGGGAGAATGATTCTGAATAATGCATGAAGGTCTATGAATATGCAACATGTTGCTGCATTTAGGAAGTGTTTTCTGAGTTAGTTAGAGAAAGGGGAGAATGGGGAATAGCTACTGACAGATGAGATGGATGTCCTCGTGGTCTGGCCCAAGAGACTCCGGTGTCCTCGTGGTCCCAGCCAATAGACACGTCTTCTGTGGGGAGATCTCAAAGGCTTCTCCAGAGGGTCGCTTTCTTATAGTCCTTTTCCAAAGTGAGTAGAGTCTGGCCAAGAGGTGGGAGATTTATGGGCCATTGTGAGGTGCTCGAGACAGAACATGCAGTGGTGCTCCGAGAAGCAGCTGTAGGTGCAGTACCTGTTCAAAGGCTCTGTACCGTGGACAGCACAGCAAGCACAGAGCACCAGCAAACAGTCCCTTGGCCAGCATCCACCTCGGCCAGGCCAGAACTCCTGTCCAGAAGCGGGTGGGGGTCCTTGGGACAGCCTCTATCCTCGTGATGGTCGTGAGGCAAATGAGGGAAACTCCAGACTGACTCTTACAAGAGCCTTTGCTCCACATTTTTCTATTCTGTCACAATGGTCTCCAGTGCTCTGTGAGGCCACAACATGAAACATGACACAGAGGACATTTGCTTCCATGCGATTCCACAGTGTCACAATGGTCTCCTGGCTTCCATGGGTTTACAATTGACACTTGGTTCCCCAAGACTCCACGGTGTCACTGTGCTCTCCTGTGATTCACGAGGCTGTGCTGTGTCAAAATGGACACTTGCTTCCTTCAAGGCTGGAGATGTCCCAGTGGCACTGGGTTTCCATCAGGCCACTCCATGTGGCCCCTCTCTGTCACAATTTACCCTTGGTTCTGTTGCGTCACAACGCTCCCTAAGTTTCCATGACCTGCCCTGTGTCCCAATGGACACTGGATTCCACAAGAGCTGGCAATGTCCCAATGGCACCTGTCTCCTATTCAGTCCTACTTTGTCAAAATAAAGCCTTGGTTCCATGAGATTCCACTATGTTACACCGTTCTCCTTATTTTCCTGAGCATCTGATGTGTTCACAATTGACCCTTGTTTCCTTGAGATTTGATTGCATCACAGTGGTCTCCTTGGTTTCATAAAGCCCACATTTGTCACAACAGTTCCAGCATATTCAATTGCAACACAATGGTCTCCACCAATCTATAAGGCAGCACTGTGAAACTGTGGACACTTGGTTCCATCAGATTCCATTGGGTAACCATGTTCTTCTTTGCTCCATTAGGCCTGGCTCTGTCACAATGGATGCTTGCTTGCATGAGCCTTGGAAATGTCCCATTGGCACCTGGGTTCTATCAGGTCCTGCTCTCTTGAAAATCTACCTGTTGTTCCAGGACATTCCATTGCCTCACAATGGTTCCCTTGGTTCCCTGACACCCTGCTGTCTCACAATGCAGTCTTGGTTTCTTGAGATTCCCTTGTGTCACAGTGGTCTCCTGTGTTCCATTAGGCCCACTTGTGTCACAATGGACACTTGGTTCCATGAGCAGTGGCAATGTCCCAGTGGCACCTGTGTTCCATGACACCCTGCTGTGTTACACCTGACAGTTTGTTCCATGAGATTCCACGGAGCCCCAAGGGTCACTTGGTTCCATGAGGCCTCTCTGTTCTGACAATTGACACTTGGCTCCATCAGATTCCATTGCCCCACAATGTTCTCCTGGGTTCCAAGAAGCCCCATTTTTTGTGACTTGATCTGTCACAACAGACCCTTGGTTCCATGAGGCTCCTGCAGCAGGACTTCCCCTATGGCCCAGCAGAGCTCATCTGTTCTGTCCATCAGCTGGGGCCATCACTCAGGGCATCTTCCCCCTCTCAGGAATTGCTGATAACCCAGGCCCGACATCTGTCCTGTCCTGAGTTCTCTCTGGTGCCAGGGGGGTGGAATTCCCAGCTGACCATGAACATCTTGCCTTGAGAGCAGACTGAAGGGAGATGAGTCTTGAATTTCTGAGTGACACACACTTCACTTTACAAACTATAAAAGCCACACATAACTTTCACCAAGCAGAAATCTTCTGCATAGTCCCTGCAAACAGGTAGGGCTTCTCTCTCAAGTCTGGATGCATCTTTGTGGTTCCTTTTGTGGAAGCTGAGTGAAAGGGCTCCCTGTGTACTCCCTCATCAGTTTGGTGGTAAATTACATAAACTCCTGATCTCTGCTATTTCTTAACTAGCTGTAATATAGGAAACTTTATTGTGCACTGTGTTTGTATCTACCTGGGCTTCTTTTGTTTATCCTGTGCAGTAAGTAGTCTATTTAAAGTCTCTTGTCTGTTAATCTTGTGTCCATTCAGTGAATTATTAATTTTATAATAGACCTAATCAGCCATTCTAAAGAACATGAGAGCAAGAGCAATTTGAGGTGCAGGTCACCTGAAACAGAGCTACTACAAGAAACCTGAGCATAAAGCAGGACTTCCACTCCATTCAAAACATATTTTATTTAAAAACAAAAAGAGTGAATATCTTTTTTGCCATTTATTCTTTTCCAGTGTATGGATTTATATCAGCAATCTCCAGTTATATTGATCCCCAGCACCTCCTAATGCAGTCTGAACAGATATGAAAATCAAGACCCTTTTTGGCTGACAATCAATCACACTTTGTCCTTGCCCATACGCCACCATTTCCCCCATCCAATTCCCAGGACTCAGAGCAGCCTTGTGCAAATCTGAGCTTTCTCTGCTCCACGCTTTGAAGCAAAAATGAAATGGTTAAGAGCTTAGCTGAGAGATAGAAGCTGTACATATAATGATTACAGTAAAGGCATATAGAAAGTGGTTCCATGGGGTCCCACACTGTCACATGAACCCTTAGCTCCATGGGTCCTGCAGGGTCACAAGGGTCTCCTTGGTTCAGGGGTGCCTGTGGCAGGACATCCACCCACCCCTACCACAGACAGTCGGTGCATAAAGAGATAACCTGGGCTGAGAGACCCAGCAAGGGATCATCTCTGGGGCCAAAAGGGCTCAGGCCTCAGATCAGAATCAACATCTTAGTCTGGAGAGCAGATATGGGAAGAGATAAAAGAAATATTCTTGACTGAGAGACACTGTTTTACAAACTAAAAGACATATGAGTTATCACAGAGGCAGAAGCCACCACATACACACCCTGAAGGTGTAAAGGGCTTCTTCTTGTAGTTTGCACACAGATTCCACGGGTGCTTCCCTGGGGATTGAGGGAAAGGATCTCGATGTGAGACTCCACCAACAATTGGATGGTAAGATACATTGAATCCTAAGTTATATTATATCTTTGCTAGCTGTAATATTAAGAGGTACCTTTAACCTCGTGCTGTATATACCTGGTTGAAGTCTCTTTTTGTCCTTATTCCTGTGTAGTATTGGTTTAAGTCTTATGTCTGTTAGTTTTCTGTCTATTAAATAAAGAATTCATGCTATAATAGACCGAATTAGCCATTATTAAAGATATTGCAAATGAGAGTGAGTTTTTGGGTGCTGACCACCTCAATAAAGACACTGCCTGCTGCCAGAGGCCTGGGCAAAGGGCAGGGACTTATCTAAACCCCCACAATTGCCCCCCGTAACCGTGCCACACAGTGCCACAATTGCCCCTTGGCCTGGCAAGCCCCTGTAGTGTCACAATGGACTCCTCAGTTCCGTGGGGCTGCAAAGTGTCACAATGGCCCCTTTGTTCAATAAGATCTGTTGTGTCACAGTAGTCTCCATGATTCCATAGGGCTCTGCAATGTCACAACAGACGATTGGTTCTGTGACACCCCAGAGTGTCACAGTGGCCGCTTGGTCCCATTGAGCCCCACAGTGTCACTAGGGTCCCCTTGGTTTCACAGGGCTCTGAAGTGTCACAATGGCTCTTTACTTTAAAAAAGCCTCAAACTTTTAAAATGGCCTCCATGCTTTCATGAGGTCCTGCTGTGTCACAACGGACCCTTGGTTCTGCAGTGTCAGAATGCCCCCTTGGTCCTTTGGAGCCTCACAGTGTCACTATTGTGCCCTTGGTTCCATGAGGCACTGCAGTGTCACAATGGTCTTTAGGTTAGATGAGGCGTCAAAGTGTCATCATGGTCTCCATGGTTCCATGAGGCCCCACTGCTTCAAAATGGCCTCCTTGGTTCCATGGTGTCAGAATGGACCCTTCATCCCATGGAGCCCCACATTGTCACTGTGGTCCCCTTGATTCCATGAGGCCCTTCTGTGCTAAAATGGCCCCTTGGTTAAACAAGGCCCTGCAGTGTCACAATGGACCTTTGGTTCCATAAAACCCCACTGTGACACAATTGGGCCCTTGGTTCTGTGAGGGGTGGCACTGTCAGAATGGCCCCTTTGTTTCATGGAGCACCACAGTATCAGAATGGTCCCCATGGTTCCACAGGGCCCCCAGTGTAACAACAGACCCTTTGTTCCACGAGGCTCCACAGTGTCACCATGGACTCCTTGGTTCTGTCTGGCTCTGCTGTGTCACAATGGCCCCTTGGTTCCATGAGACCTTTCTCTGTCACAATGGAATTTTGGTTCCAGGCGTTTCTGTGGTGTCACAATGGTCTCCATGGATCTGCACTATCACAATGGACCATCAGTGCCATTGGGCCCCGCTGTGTCCAAATGGATTTTGGTTTCATGCAGCCCCACAGGGTTAAAAAGGGCCCTTGGTTCCATGGGATTCTATTGTGTCACAATGGAGCCTTTGTGCCATGAGGTTCCACAGTGTCACAGTGGACTCCTTGGGTCCCTGAGGCCACGATGTTACCAAATCTCCGATATATAAGAATAAGACTCTTTGAAACTAATCTGGTGTTAAAAAGGGCATAATTTATTCAGGCCTGAGGTCCAGCAGAGGATAACACCGAACCTCATGCGGACATGTGATTCTAAAAGCGTGTGGCTTAATTTCAGTCACTACATGTGCATTACAATTTACCCATTTCCATAGAAGTCATGCCTATTTCCCAGTTATAGTCCGTGATTTTTCTATCACTGCAGCCTTGAGCCAGATGTCTTCTTCATTTCTTCCAACTGTCCCAGCTGGGAAAGCAGCCCCACAATGCCTTGTTTTTCTGCTGAAAGTTCATAGGCGCATGAAGTTCACAGGAACATAGGCACAGTAAAACTTGAATTAAACTTTTTTGGTATCAAGGCCAAGGCTTTGTGTGTCCAGGCAGAGGCAGGCAGGAGGCAGAGCTGTCAGCAAAGGAAGGGGCCAGCGAGGTGGGGCAGCCGGGGGATGACGACAGCCTGCAGGGACAGAGGCGCAGGGCATGGACACCGTAGGACAGCCTGGGCTGCAGAGGGCACAGGGATGGGCAGCAGCTGAAAGGCCCTGACACAGCCAACTCCTGCAGCACTTGGGCCATGCAGGCTGGCCCTGGGCCTGAGGCCAGCAGGGGACAAGTGAGCCTTGCTGTGCTGGGGCCTCATTGCCTCCTTGTCCCTGCTCAGCAGCCTGGCAGGGGCCGCCCCATGGTGCTGCCCTTGGCATTGCACATGCCCAGAGCCCAGTGGCCCGGGAAGAGCCCTGAGCAATGAGGGAGGGACAGGATCTGCCTTGCCAGGGGCTGGGGCTCAGCCCTTGGCCCTTTGCATTCCTGAAGCACATCCAGGATTGCTCAGCATCAGAGACACCTTTCCCTTGTTTGTCCCCACCTGTCATCAGTGCGTCCATTGTTCTGCACTAACAGCAACCTGGGGACACTTTCTCAGTCATATCCCTCATTGAGACTCATTAAAGTTAAAGAAACTTTGGAGTTTGAATATGCCTTTGAGTTCTTGAGAAGTTTGCTTTCAGCTCCCTCTCAGGGACTGATGTTCAGGGATTCCGCATTGTTGGAAAATCCCAGCTCTACAGAGACGGGGCAACTGAGAGGGGTTTTAAAAAGATTTTATTCAATTATCAGTCTCCTTGAAGGGTGAAACATCAGAGATGTAAAACTCAATGCCATTCTACCAGAAGCCAAGTTATTTCCTCGTTATAAAACCTTAGAAATGTTTTTCAGCATATTAGGTTTTGCCACACAATGGTGCTAATACTTCTAACACCAATCACCTAATATTTGCTCCACGTAGTCTTGCCACAATGCATCATTCACAGTTCTAATTCTCCAAAATATCTGATCTTTTTGCAAGACCATTGTTTGAAACTTGTTTCTAGTTCAGTCTCTCTCTCAGCAATGTCTTCTCTATTCCAGGGCCATTCTGAGTCAGCACACCTTATCTCAGAGTTTGCATCCAGATGTACAAGACTGTGTGAGCTTTCAGTCAGGCTTTGAGAATCCTTTACAAATCCATTTCTCACAAATATCAATCACAGAATGCTGCAATCACCTCTGTTCTGAAGAGAACATTAGTAAAATACAGTCTTGAAAATAGGAATGGATATTTCTTGGAAGGTCTTTGTAATATTTCTCCATAACTGGAGTTGAAAATCTTCCTAATGAACTGGACCAGAGCAGAGGGAAATCAAGGCAGAACCGTTGTTTTCTAGGAAACCTCTCAAGAATTCAGTCAGAATCAAGCTCCAATGTTTCTGATACTGTTCATGGGTCTCGCTGAGGGCCACGACTGAGAAAGTGTCCCCAGGTTCCAGTGTGAGCAGGAAATTGGAGGCAGAGATGACAGGTGGTGTGGGAAATGCAGGCACAGAGAGCTCTCAGGGCCTTGTGCATACAGGCTCAGAGATTGAGATGGATGCAAGGTTTGACCTAAGTCCTTGGAGAAATCTTGGACAATCAGAGCATGAAAGGTAAAATTGATATAAAACAAGAATATATGTTTTTAGTTTAATTAGAAATACATTTTTAGGAAACAGAAATGAGTATTATGTAAGCAAAGCAGTATGTTATGTAAGATAGTAAAAGATTTTAAAGCTTAGCAATGGAACCTGTTATAAAGTTAGTTAGAAGTTTATGATTTATCAGTGTAGGTTGGTGAAGTGTTATAGGATTGGTTGAAAAATGATGCATTGTGGCAAAGCCATGAGAAGGAAAGCAATTAATGATTGGTGTAAAAGGATGCTCACAAACTTCTCAGAAGTATTTGATTGGCTAAAAAACGAACATAAAGCACTGTAACTAAGAATGAGGCAGCTTCTGATATTATGGTGTTGGATGTAACACCTTTAATGTCTCACCCTTCTATGAGACTGACACCATGAGGCCATAAACCATCTTTTACAACGTCTCTCAGTTGCCCCATCTCTTGTAATATCAATCTCCCAATACACATTTTTTTTTAATATCAGACATGACTAATGAAATCAATAGGGACTTATGGACACCAGGTGTATCCCATTAAAGTCAATAGGGATTTAGGGACACCTGGTTTATCCATTGAAGTCAATGGGCTTTTGGTGAAATTTGGTCCTAAAATGGGTAATTTTGGGGGAAATCTTGGTCTGAATTCTAGAAATTTTCACTCCAGGATTGCAGTGCCGATGCTCTGGATGTCCTGGATGAATTCCTGGAGGCCAATCCCGAATCCCTGATCCCTCACCCATGGCCCATGCTGGAGCTGTGCCTCCAGGTAAGCCCAAAAAATGTCCATTGTCAGCCTGAAATCTGGGAATTCCAAGCCCAAAATTGGGATTTTTAGCAGCAAAAATTTTGGGACATCAGGTCTGCATATTGAAATCAAAAGGGATTGAAGGACACCAGGTCTACCCCTGTGAAGTCAATTGGGATTTAGGGACACCAGGTCTACCCACTGATAGGGCTTGATTGGGAAGAGTTACTGTTTAAACTGGGAGCACTGGGAAGGGCTAAGGGGGCATACTGGGGTGACTGGGAACACTGGAGAAAAATTGGGACCTCTGGGTGGGATTTGTAGAGATAAATAGAGATAAACAGGACTCCAGGTCTATCCCATTGAAATCAATAGGAATTTAGGGACAGCAGGTCTACCCTTTAATGGCAATGGGGTTTAGGGACACCAGGTCTACCCAATCAAAGCAATGAGGATGTTTGGGACACTACTTATGGGGGGCCCCAAGGTTTTTGGTGATTCAGGTGTCCAAGGGGCACCCAGGTGTATCCAGGTGATTTTTGGGGGTATCCAGGTGATTTTTGGGGATACCCAGGTGTACCCAGGTGATTGTTGAGGGGGATCCAGCTGATTTTGGGCAGTATCCAGGTGTACCCAGATAAATTTTGGGGATACCCAGGTCATATTTGGGGCACCCAAGTGCCCTGACTCACCCTGACAGGTCAGGAGAAGATGATGGCCACCATCGTCCCAGTCGACGTGGACACAGATGACCCTTGGCAGCTGCGGGGCTGTTGGGGGGCACCCCAACATTCAGGGGGTACCCCAAAAGTCCAGGTGACGACATCAGGGGTGAGAGGGAGCCCTGAGTTAACCTCAGGAGAGGATGCAGGGCAGGTACAGCCAGGTGCTTTGGTGCATGGGGTTGGTGAAGATGGTATTCTGCAGCAGCTCCAGCTCTGGGGTGTGCAAAGGAGGCACCCCAAAATCTCAGGGGGGCAGCAGGGGAACCCAAATATCTCGCTGGGGGCACCCAGGTATCCAGGAGTTCAGGTCTACCCATCAAAGTGAATGGGGATTTAGGGAAGCCAGGTCTACCCATTTAATGCAACAGAACCCATGAGCTCCCACTTTAGGTGAGGGAGGGCCTGGAAAATTTTGGGGATCCCACAAAATTGTGTGGGTTTTTCTGGAAAATCCCTTACCTTCCTTCAGCCTTCCAGGGGGCAGTGCCCTTGCCGTAGTTCCTGGTGGGCATCAGCAGCCCCAGGCAGTGTTGCCAGGCCAAGAAGTTGGAGAAGCTGCGGCTCAGCAAGGCCCTGGTGAAGGCCAGCTGGGCCCTGAGGTCCTGCCTGGCTGCAAGTGCCTACCAGTGTTCCCAGGTGTGGACTGGGAAGGCACCAGTATAAACCAGGAAGCACTTGGAGCCACTCCTAAGCCCATGGCAGCAGCTCCCAGTATAAACCAGTAAGGCCAGCACAACCTGAAGTCACTCCCAGTGGGTCCCAGGCCCCATCCCAGTATAAATCAGTAAGGCCAGCATCCCCAGAAGTTGCTCCCAGTGGAGTGCCAAGTATCCCCAAGCCCCCTTCCAGTATAACCCAGTACACACCAGTTTAGCCCAGTAAAATCCAGAATATCCCTGTATAATCCAGTATAAACCACTGCAACCCAGTGTCCCCCAGGACCGCACATCCCAGTATAAACCAGTAAAACCCAGTATAACACAGTGACCCCAGCACCCGATGCCAATATAAACCAATATAACCCAGTGTAAGTCACAGTGGGCTACTAGGTCCTTCCAGCCAGCAGGGGGCTCTCACATACCCCTGCTTCCTTTCCCAGTAGAACCCAGTACAAACCAGTAACCCCAGCTCTGTCCCAGCACAAACCAATACAAACCAGTACAAGCCACTCACAGTTTCAGGGGTCGGCCAGCAGGAGGTGCTCACACAGTGCCAGGTCCTCCCGGCCAGCAGGGGGCGCTGCAGTGTCCATTGTGACCCTACAGAACCAAGGAAACCCCTGTGACACTGCGGGGCCCCACGGAACCAAGAGTCCATTGTGAGACACCTGGGCCACGTGGAGCCAAGGAACCATTGTGACACTGGGGAAACTCATGGCACCAAGGGGCCACTGTGACATTGTGGGGCCTCATGGAACCTGTGAGCCATTGTGACACTGCACGGCCTTGTGGAACCAAGGAGACCACGGTGACACTGTGGGACCCATGGAACCAAGAGTCCTTTGTGACACTCTGGAACTACAGAGACCATTGCTGAGAGTATGGAACCTCGAGGAGCCAAAAGTCCATTGTCACAGATCAAGGCCTCATGGACCCAAAAGAGCATTGTGACACCATGGGACCCCATGGATCCAAATCTCCACTGTGAGAGAACAGAACCTCATGGAATCAAGAGTGCATGATGACCCAGCAAGGCCTTGTGGAACCAAGAAAACCAAAGGTCTCAAACATTCCTTGCAGGGTTCTGCCTTGGGGAAGGGGAAGCTGCTTGGTGCCACCTTGGGCTGGCACACACTAATAGAAGGTGTCTGTTTTCAATGAGGAAATCCAGGAGTTTTTGATTGCTTCAAAATAAAAAACAAAAGGGGAAAAAAACTCCTTTTGGCCTGAGTGGAGCCAGCTCTCCAAGCAAAGCAGGAGAGCAGGTCCCAGGTGAGTGAGGATAGACAGGATGGGATTGGGCAATGTGGAGCAAGGTTGTCCACACTGGGTCAGACCTCAAGGCACAGCTTCTGTGAGCAGGCCAGACCTCCTGAGGAGAGACCCTGCATCAATATCAACCACAGAATGCTGCAATCACCTCTGCTGTAAAGAGAACAGTAATAAAATACACCCTTTGCAATATGAATGAGTATTTCTTAGAAGCTCTTTGAATTATTCTCCATATCTGGAGTTGAAAACCATCATAGTGAACTGCCCCAGACCCGAGGGAAATCAAGGCAGAGCCATGGTTTGTCAGGATGAGCTTGATCCCAATCAGCCCCGTGGTGCATTTGGTGCTGAGCCCTTGACCATCAGGGCCTGAGAGGAGATTGCACAAATCTTTCCAGGAGTCCAAGTCAGAAGAAAAACCCAAAGTGTCTCAAAGCATTAATGGGTCCCACTGAGGTCCATCCCCAACACAGGCTCCTCATGGAATCTTTGGAGGAGAGAATGGGAGGCCACGACTGCCCAAAAACCTCTCAGAGACTCAGAGAACAAAGGAAAAAGGAAAGTACCTTAAAAAACTTAAGTACCTTGAAGCACTATTGAACTCCACTGAGTGTTGTTACTGAGAAAAACTCTCGAGACTAATTAAAGCAGATAATTGGAGGCCATGATTGCACAAGCAAAGCTCTCAGAAATTCCAAGGCAAAAGAAAAACCCAAAAAGTCCTCTGAAAAACCTGCAGTCCCTGGGAGCATGAAGGAGCCCCCAGGGCCATTCCTGACCAAGGCTCCCCAGGGACTCGTCCCAGCAGATCCCTGAGGCCACTGGGATGTGGGGGGATGCTGAGGGCAGGACAAGGGGTGACAGTGGCCAGCCTTGCTGGGGCTGTGCCAGGAGGCTCCAGGGGCTCAGGACAAGGTGTCTCCTCCCAGCCCTTGGTGGCACAGACCCTGCTGTGCCCCAGGGCACCAAGACTTGGCTTCTCTTCGTCCCCACCTGCCAACACTGCCTCCAATTTCCTGCTCTTATTGGAACCTGGGGACACTTTCTCAGTTGTGTCCCTCAGTGGGACCCATTAAAACTTGAAGAAACTTTGGAGTTTGATTCTGACTTGGAGTTCTTGAGAGGTTTCTTCAGCTCTCTCTCAGAGCCTCAGCACAAATCCCTAGAGGGTCACTAAAGTCCTTGTGCTGTGTCTGTGCTGATGAGCTGGGCCGGGCTCCTGGCACAGAGGGCGATCCTGGCAACCAAGAAGAGCTTCAAAAACACATTTCTCTTCATGAGCAGCTCCTTTCCCAGCAGAGCAGGGCTGGGGCACTGCCTGCAGCCACCTCGGGCACAGCACAGAGGCACAGAGAGCTTCAATCAGTCAGGGCTGGGAAGATGCTCAGAAGTGACTGGGGCAGAATCACTCCCAGCCCTTGACCCAGGAAGCCTCTGGCTGCAGGACAATGCAGCTGCAGCTCCTGCAGTGATCTCCTAAAGCTGGAACATCCCAATGCCTGCAGACTGTGTGAGTACATTCTCTGATGATCTCTTGTGTAGAGCAGCCAGGGGTGCCCAGGGCTGTGGTGCAGAGCAGGGTCCTGCAGCCCAGGGCGCTGTGCTGGGGCAGGGACTCTGCTGCCTGCCAGGGACAGCTCTCAGCCAGCCCTGGGAGCTACTCCCAGCACTGGGGAGAAGCTGTGGGGGCAAGGAGAGACCCTGAGCAGGGCAGGTGCTGCTGCTGAGAGGTGCTGTGTGGGGCAGGGCTGCTCCCAGCTCCAGACCAGCCTGGGCACAGCTCCGGAGGACACTTCCCAACAGATGGTAAGCCTGGGATTGCTGTAAATATCAGATTTCCTGAGATTAATTTCAGTTTCCTACTTGGAGAAAGTTGGGAAACGTTCTGGTGATGATAAAAAGATTTTTACTTTTTATACATTTTTAATATAATGTTAGCTCTGTAAACCATTACTATATAGTTATAAAATTAAAATCTTTAATTGACTCTATTAAACTCTTAATTAATTTTATTAAATTACTATTATATACTTATATAACTATAATCCTTAATTAACTCTAGTATATTTCCTAACCTTTCTCTTTGATTTTAGAACAATAAGCTGACCTTCTAAATACATTCCTGATATAGTGTATAGTCTTTTTTCTTCAGGAAGAGGACCTCTAAGAAAAACATTTTTGTTTTGAACCAGAATGTGATCAGTCATAACGAAATTGGGGCAAAGAAGGCCTTGGAACCTTCTCCCATGTGTTCACCCAAGGGTGTGTGACACGGGAAACTGAATCTCCTATTGGATGTTCCTGTTTAATATCCTAATTAATCAACCTTTACACATTGTTGGATTCGGGGGGCCGAGTGTGCCCCATCACCACTGGGACACCTGGAATCTTCCAATAAAGGCCTGTTTTTTAATTTACCCTTCTAACACAGTTTCAAGGGGTTTTTTTCTCTTTTGATTATAGACAACAGGGGGATGAGAGAAGTGGAACAGGAATTGTAATCACAGAACCACAGAACATTCTGAGTTGAAAGGGACACACAGGATCATCAAAGTAATATCTGAACATTTACAGAAACTCCAGATCTGTAACTTTGGGGGGTCAATGTCTCTGCTGTGAGCCTCCCAAAGGGCCTGTCAGAAGGAACTTTCCTGGCAGGGGCTGCTCTTTGCTTCTACCTCAGCCCTCCCTCAGGAGGCTGGCAGGGCTTGCAGCTTGATGACATTTGTCCTTGCTGCCCCTGCCATCCCACTGCCCCAGGAACAGCCCCGAGCCCCCTGTGAGGGACAGGCCCTGCTGGGCCAGGCCTGGGCTCAGGCCTTGGCCTTTCTGCTTCCTCCACCCAGCCCAGGCCTTGCTCAGCATTGCAGTTCCCTGCTCACAGCCTCGGGCTCCTGCAATCCTGGCCTCAAGGATCTGCTCTCACCACTCCCTGGGGAGCCTTTGGCACTCCCTGCCCTCAGTGGGGCCACTGATGCTCCAAGGGACTTGGAGTTTTGCTTCTGACTCCTGGAGCAGCTTCTTCAACCTTCTCTCAGTGCCTGAGGCTCCTGGAGTCAGCCCCAAATCCACAGAGAGGCTCATTAAAATATAGAAAGCCCTCAGGAGCTCTTTGTCTTCCTTCAATTGTCTTCATATCTCCAGGCCTTGTTCAGCTGCTTGGAGCCAGTTTGGAGGAAAATTTCGATGTGCAACTTATGACTTTTTCTTTTTGTTATCGAGCATGTTTTTATTTTTCAGTTTAGAGAAGGAGACGGGTTTGAAGTATTTCCCATGTGATCTTGATGCTGAATGTCTCCTTAGGAGGTCTGGGCATGCAGAAGAATGAACCCCTTGCAGGCTGACCCTGTTTGGACAAGCTGCTCCTCACCCCCAACCTCACCATGTCTGACATTGCCCACCTGGGACTGACATCCCTGTGCCCTGCACCAGAACCTTGTCCCCTGAGCTCTGCAGCTGGGTGTCCCTGCCCATTGCACCATGTCCCACCTGCTCTCCTCAGGGCTCTCCCTGCACACAGGCCCAGGAGAAGTTTTCCTGTTTGTGAGGACAGAATGGAAAAGCCTGAGCAGGTTTCCTGAACAACAAACCCCACTGAGGAACCACATGCTCAGTCCAGGCTGCCTGGAATGATGTCACATTTCTACAAGGGCCAGTGTGAGCAACAATGATCTTTGTAAGCAGAATTCTCTGAGTCTTTCAGCTGAATTTTATGTCTCTGTTCTTTCCCTGGATCTCTGTTGCAGATGGAAGCTGCTGGTGCCATTCTCACCTTTAACCCCACGTTTGAATGCAGATAGATGTTCCCAGGTGTGTTAAGCAGGTGCTGCTCAATGTTTATGCAAAGCTTTGGTGTGCTCAGGGAACCAAGGAGACCCTTGTGACACAGCAGGTCCACATGGAACCAAGGAGACAATTGTGACAGTTCAGAGCCTCACAGAAACAAGGCTCCATTGTGACACTGAGGGGAATTATGGAATCAAGGAAACCATTATGACACAGCGAGGCCACATGGAATCAATGTTCCATTGTGACAATGCAGATCCAAGGAGACCATGGTGACACTGTGGGACCTCATGGATCCAAGGGGCCACTGTGACACTGAAGAACTTCATGGAACCCAGGGTCCAGTGTGACACAGTGGTGCCTCATTGGAACAAAGGAACCACTGTTGACAGCACAGAAACTCCTGGAACCAAGGGGCTGTGGTGACACAGCAGGGCCACATGGAACCAAGGAGACTGTGGGAATCTTTAAAATCAGAGGATTTTGGGAATGCTGAAAAAAGCAGGCCTCAGAGACAGCAAACTGCAATTAGAGTTAAGTGGAAAGCATAAGGCATGTCAGCAGAAAAGCTACATGAAATGTAGAAAGCAAGGACAAATAGAACAATGGTCTGTGTATTAACACGTGGCAAGAATAACTCTCTAAGCTGCAGAAAAGTCTATCTAGCAAGACATTAAGAAGGTCTAAGCCTAATAATGGAGCTCTGTGCATTGTATTTTAAGGCTTACAAGTAGGTATTGTATTCAAAATAAGCAAGCATTGTTTTAACCAAAGGTATACATGTACTTATAGTTGAATTGAACTACTGTCAATATGTTTTTGCTGTTGTGATTGGTCAAAAAACTTTCAAAATGTGTTGTAACATCACGTTCTCTGGCTGTTGCTGAGGACATGAGCTGCTGGCATCTTCCCTCTGTCCCAACCTTGTAATGAGACTGATGCTTGGGAGGAAAAAATAATAATAAAGCAGCTCAAGACACGTTCTACAGCAGTCCTGTCCCGTTTATGTTTCTGTGTGTAAAACCCTGGCTGGCATTAGAGACCAGTGACATTTAGGAACATTCTGGAACCAAGGGTCCACTATGACACTGCAGAAACAAGGAGATCATTGTTGGTACTATGGAAGCTCATGGAACCAAGCAGCCATTGTGACACTCCAGGACCTCATTGAACCAGGGAGATCATTGTGACACTCCAGAACCTCATGGCACTGAGGGTTTAGGGTGATACAGCAGGGTCCTGTGAGGCTTCAGGGAGACCTCTGGATACCTCTTGGGCACCCACACTGTCGGGCTTATTCTCTTTTTGTGTAAAAAGTGAAGCAGCTAATAGTTGCTATGAAGTTGTTTATTGCAGAAGCACATCAGTCTCAAAAGCAAAAACAAAGCAAAGCAATGGCATAAAGCAATGGCAAAACTGCAGTGGCAAAATGCAATGGCAAAATGCACATGGCATAGAGCACCAGCTCTCCCTGATGCATGTTCTTTTATAGAAACTTTCCAACTAGCTAAGACACAAACTGGGACCACTGCTTCTTAACCTATTAGAATTCTGGTTTCTTAGCATGCCAGGCTACGTATAGACTACGTTCATGGCCTATCTTGTTCTAACTGAAAAATGTAAGCAGTATTCTTAACTCTAACTCTATTATGTCTGAAGCCAGGTTCTTGGAGCCTCTAAGGAAACACTAGTATGTTTTTCAATCTTCACTAGAACATGTAATTCTTCTCAGGCATTTACGACTTTTTGCTTACTAAAAGCACTTAAAACTTATTCCATTTACTTACTTATTTTCTCTTTCTCATGTTACAACCTAAATCTTCACCTCTGCCTTATAGGTGAGAGGCCTAATATACTTCAATCCATCTAAAAGTTTCAACTCAATCCCTGCATTCTGATATCTCCCTGAAGGATTCAGAGAAACTCCTGACTTACTGACTCCAACAGCATTGTTATACAGCAGGGCCTCATGGAACCAAGGAGCCATTGTGAAACTGTGCAAGGGGCATTATGGAGTCAGGGACACCACTGATACTGAAACCCACAGGATAGAAACTTTTGAACACAGTTTGGAGTATCTGAAAGCAGATATTCTTTATCACATCATGGTGGTCACTTTGGCAAACCTTCCTCCATTCAAGTGCACTGAGCATCGAATGAACAGAGTTTTTATCACACACACTGGTTACATACTCTTTAGCTATCCCCACTTTCTTTGAATTTACTGAACATAGTTGCATTCCTTATCACAAGTCCTTATATGGTTCTTTGGGGTCAGTCTTCAACATCCAATGCCCGTTTCAGGGGCCTTCTCCTCAACCCCCACTTTTGAGTAAGGGCAATATTATTGTTTTGTATAACTTCTGCTTTGTCAGCCATGCAGAGCTGAGCTGGCATCCTCCTTGCATTTTGTGTGACTTCTGTCTGCCTCAGCTACATCCTTTGTGCGTTTCTCCAAGGCTGTGCTGTTCTGCTCTCTGCCCTTGATAAGTGTAAATGTTGTTCTGTTCTCCTGTCCTTGTCACAGTGCTCGCCCCACATGAGGTGTGCCTGCAACCCCCTCCAAGCCATGGGCTTGGGGTGGGCAAGTGTTCCTGAGGGAACAGGGATGGGACAGCTGGGCTGGACTGACCCAAGGGAGGTTCCATTCCATGTCATCCCACTATCAGCAATAAACTGAGAGAAGCGGAGGGCAAGGGGGTACGGGATTAATTTCTTTTTTAAGATGTTTTCCTTTCAAAACAGCACCAACACATAGAATCTAGTCCACTTTCTGCTCATTGGAGATTTCTTTTGGATTTACTTTTCTTCTGTGTGTGGCTTTTGCTTTTTGTGGTTGCTTTGTTTAGGGGGTTTTGTGTTGTGAGTGAGCCTTGCTTTGTTATTTTTTTGGTCGGGTTTGGGTTCTTCCCATTTGAACTGCCTTTCTTCTGATGCATAAGTGTTTTCTGCCTTGTGGCTTGGCTGGGATCTGAAGGCAAGAAAAATTTACCTAACTCAGTCATCTTGCCTAATTATGTCCTGCAGTCACCATTAACTAGATGTGTTTGGTCACAGACTCCCTACAACTTGGCAGCATCCATAAAGGAATTGAAAGTGCATTTCATGCCATTGTAGCAATAATAGAAATGTTCCACACTGGTGGTCAAGGGCTGGTCACTGAGGGATGTCACCAAGGAGTGGCTGCCAAAAGGACTCTGTGCCAAATTCCCACCCTCCCCTCCCCGCTCCATGTTCCTCTCCTGCAGCCCAGCTCTGTCCAGTCTGGCTCTGAGGAGAGCACAGCAGACCATGTCCCAGGCCTGGCTAAAGTCTGGGCACACAACATCCCCTTCTTTTCCCTTTCACAAGGATTCTGCAATCCCTGCCTTGTGCTGCCAGTGCCTGCAATGGCTGCAGGAGGATTTGCCACATGCCCTTCCCTGCTGAGCCTGACCAGTCTGTGACTGTCCCAGTGCCCCTCCCTGCCCTGTTTGCAGACTGATTCCATGTCTGCCCTTCCCAAGTGCCCAGGACCCTCTGGGATGGCTCTGCCCTTTCCAAGGGGTTTGAGAGAGGTCTCACAGTGACACTGCCCAGCCTTGTCAGCATCCCTGACACCAAAGGCCTTTTCCACATCCCTCAGTTCCAGGTCAGTGCCCAGAGCACAGCACAGCCCTGTCCAGGTCCTTGGGATGGTTCAGAAGGGAGGCAGCTCTGATTTCTCCCCACAGACCAGAGAACTCCAAAGGTCTCTCTGTGCAGTCCATGGCTGTCCTGAGCATTTTTTCCTGGAGCCTCCCTGCCCAGGATGTTTCTCTCTATGCAATCCTAACCACAGCCCAGTAATGAATTCAGGTGGTTTTCTAGAGTGTAGTGGCCTCAAGGCACTGTTTGTGCCACCAGAACTGTGCCACCCCCGAGTGCTGATGATGGTGTTTGTGCTCATTCGGGTTCATCTCCCCCCACACACACGATGCACTGCTGAAATCTCCTCAGGACACACCAAACATGGCCTGCTGGCCTGGTCACTTGGTGTCCCTCCATGCAGGGACAAACAACCTCCTGCAGCTGGGGGAGAGGCCAGTGCTGGGTGTGGTGATTGCAGGGGCTGGTGTGGGACAATTGCCCTGGGGCACCTTCCCAGGCTGTGCCCAGAACAAAGACACAGCCCAGGCCCTGCCCTGCTGCTCCTCAGGTCCATCCCAGGAGCTCTGACTGTGCCAGGACACTGCTGTGCGCCCCCTGCACACTGCCCCTCTGCCCCAGGCACTGGGCTTTGCTTGGCCAGGGCATTCCAGCAGCACATTCCTGACAGCAGCTCTGAGGAGAGCAAAGCCTTCCTGCCCTGCCCTCAGGAGATGCCCTTTGCTGATGGAGCTGCTGTGCTGGAGCCCAGTTGTGTCCCAGCAGTGCCCATGGCCTGTCCCTGCCTGTGGGCACAGCACGGACACACAGCAGGACAGTGACCAAGCTGCCAGAGCACTGCAGCCTCACAGCCACAGAAGGGCTGGCAAGGAGGGGAGCAGATGTGGGAAGAGCCAGGGCCGTTGTCCCTGGCTGTGCTGCTGTGCTGGGAGTCTCTTCCCTCCACCTCTGCTCACAGGCACTGCCCTGCAGAGACAGAGAAGGGCTGAGGAAGAATCCTGGACACACAGGGCAGGGCAGGCAATTGTTTTTATTTAAATGCATAGGGAACAGACCACTTTCAAATCTTTCTGTTTCAAAAGAAAGGTAGATATTAATGCAGCAATGCAAAGAGTAATGCGACAGTATTTAGTAAGAAACATGCAAAAATAGAAAAAGTTATCATAGAAAAAATGGACAAATAAGGAAAAAAAAAACCTGAGATTGTAGAGAGTTACATTCTGAAAGTTCTGCAGCTGAAAAGTGTTTAATGCTTCTGGAAATATAGAAGCATCAATTTTCTCAGGGCATTCTTGAGCTCCTGACTCCTCAGGCTGTAGATGAGAGGGTTCAGGGCTGGAGGCACCACCGAGTACAGAACTGACACTGCCAGATCCAGGTATGGGGAGGAGATGGAGGGAGGCTTCAGGTAGGCAAACACTGCAGTGCTTAGGAACAGGGAGACCACAGCCAGGTGAGGGAGGCAGGTGGAAAAGGCTTTGTGCCTTCCCTGCTCAGAGGGGATCCTCAGCACAGCCCTGAAGATCTGCACATAGGAGAAAACAATGAACACAAAACATCCAAAAGTTAAACAGACACTAATAGCAACAAGTCCAAGTTCCCTGAGGTAGGATTTGGAGCAGGAGAGCTTGAGGATGTGTGGGATTTCACAGAAGAACTGGCCCAGGACATTGCCCTTGCACAGGGGCAAGGAAAATGTATTGGCCGTGTGCACCAGTGAATAGAGAAAGGCACTGGCCCAGGCAGCTGCTGCCATGTGGGCACAAGCTCTGCTGCCCAGGAGGGTCCCGTAGTGCAGGGGTTTGCAGATGGACACGTAGCGGTCGTAGCACAAGATGGTCAGGAGGAAATACTCTGCTGAGATAAAGAACAGAAAGAAAAAGAGCTGAGCAGCACATCCTTCATAGGAGATGTGTCTGATGTCCCAGAGGGAATTGTGCATGGCTTTGGGGACAGTGGTGCAGATGGAGCCCAGGTCAGTGAGGGCCAGGTTGAGCAGGAAGAAGAACATGGGGGTGTGCAGGTGGTGGCCGCAGGCTACGGCGCTGATGATGAGGCCGTTGGCCAGGAGGGCAGCCAGGGAGATGGCCAGGAAGAGGCAGAAGTGCAGGAGCTGCAGCTGCCGCGTGTCTGCCAATGGCAGCAGGAGGAAGTGGCTGATGGAGCTGCTGTTAGACATTTCTGCACTGTGGCCATGGAGTCCTGTTGAAGGACGACACAGTTATAATTCAGGGGAGACTTTGCTGAGCAATGTCCGAGCCCTTTCTCCCAGCCCTGCCCCTGCTGGTCTGCACCACCCCATTTTCCTTTTGTCAAATCCGTTCCTTCAGCCTCATGCCTGGAGCTCTGCTGGGATCTGGCCCCGTTGCTGTGATGAGCAGGGACCCTGTCTATGGACACTGAGGGGTCAGCTCTGCTCTGCAGCAGTGGGGTCATGGGAACAGGAACAGGGACCAGTCCTGGGGCTGGATTTCATCAGGCCAATCTGCTCCTGAGGCAGAGGAGCTTGGCAGCATCTCCTGTCCCAGGGCTAAGGAACAGTGATGGCCAAAGGCAGTTTGAGAGGGATTCCTGCCGTGCCCAGGGAGATCAGAGAGAACTGTGCAATGCAAGAGCTGTAACTCAGTGAAGGGTGAGGGGAACTGCTCTGTCACTCCATCTGTCCCCAGCTGCCCTTTCTGAGATCCAGGGCAGTCACTGTGTTCCCCTGAAATCAGCCTGACACAGCTGAGAGCAGAGGGAAAGCAGAGCAACCTGGCTCAGCCTTTTTCAGAGTCTCAGCCTGTCCATGGCACTGCTTGAGGAGACTCAGCTCATTCCCAGCCTCCCAGCCTGCCCTGGCCTGAGCTCCCCGGGGCACAGGGAGCTGGGACACCCCATTGCTGTGCTCAGCCTGCACAGGAGGAGCCCAAGGGCTGGGCCTCAGCCTGCAGCTGGAGCTGCCATTGCCAGAGAGCCCTTCAGCAATGCCAGGAGCACCTGGGCAAGGCAAGGAGAGAGAGCTGACCCTGAGGAAAATCCTTTCCCTGTCCATCCCTGCCCAGCCCCTCCCAGGCAGCACCAGGGCAGGACAGTGGCCCTCAGGCCCTGGTCAGCAGGGAATGGGCACATGGCAGGAGAGATGCCCTTCATGTCTGGTGCTGCTCTGCCAGCCCAGGAGGGGACTGAGGGCCCTGAGCCCCCGGGCTGAGGGCTGAGCTGGCTGGGAGGGGACACCAGAGCTGTGCTGCTCAGGGCAGTGTCTGCCCTGCAGGGCAGGGCTGGCAGGTGTCACATCTGCCCTGCAGCAGGACTTCCCTCAGCACTGCCTCCCTCCCTCCCTCTCCATGGCTCTGCTGCTTGAGCTGTCCCAGCCCGAGCTGTTCCTGTGGCCCTGGGCTCCTTCCCTGCCAGAGCTGCCAGAGCCCAGCCCAGCCCCTGGGCCAGCTCTGCCCTGCAGCTGCTCGGGGGTGCAGGGACTAAAGAACAGCTCCCCCAAGCCTGGGCACCATGGAAAGGTGATGCTGGATGGATCTGGAGGCTGGGGAGGTGGAGGCACCTGCTGAGGCTCCCAGGAAATCTCAGAGTGATGGTTCAAGAGCCTCAGCCCCTGCTCTACCCTGCACAGCTGAGTTTCCATTCCCACCAAGCTGAACTTGGGAAAAGTGGGAGCACAGATTCAGGAAAGCAAAGACTCAAGCAAAAAATTCCTGCTCTGAATGAACTCATGAAAAGTCCCCTCAGAAATGACCTGGGAATGAGCTGGAGCTGTGAGCAGCCTTGGCACACAGAGCACACTCTGCACAGCAGCAGGACCTGCCTTGCAGGAGTCACTCTTTGCAGCCACAGCTCCCATCCACAGTCCATGGAGAGCTCCCAGGCAGGCTGAGAGCTGCCCATGCTGGCTCTAGGAGATCCCTCCAGGAGCACAGGGGACATTGCCCTGCACCCACACACTCACCATGTCCAGGAATGTGAAGATGTTTCCCCAAGTGCAGTCTCAGCTCAATGTCTTCCCAGTCCTGATTGCCTTGAGCCTGTCTGTGCCTGGCTCCTGTGCCCTCAGTGCCTGCAGGCAGTGCCCTCAGCCCTGCTGGGCTGGCAGAGGAGCTGCTCCTCAGCAGAAATGTCTTTTTGAAGCTTCTCTTGATTTACCTTGGGAGCTGCCTCTGTGCCAGGAGCCTGGCCCAGCTCAGCAGCACAGACACAGCACAAGGACTTTAATGAATCTCTTGGGGCTTTGGTGCTGTTTACACCATAATCATTCCCTGAGAGAGTGTTCAAAAAACTTCTGGAGAACTCTAAATTATATTTAAACTCAAAAGTTTCTTTAACTTTTTATGGGTCCCACTGAGAGACACAACTCACATGAAAGTGTCCCCAGGTTCCAGTTAGAGCAGAACGCTGAAGGCAGTGATGACAGGTGGGGACAAACATGGGAAAGGTGTCTGTGATGCTGAGCAAACCTGGATGTGTTTCAGGAATGCAAAGGGCCAAGGGCTGAGCCCCAGCCCCTGGCAAGGCAGATCCTGTCCCTCCCTCATTGCTCAGGGCTCTTCCCGGGCCACTGGGCTCTGGCCATGTGCAATGCCAAGGGCAGCACCATGGGGCGGCCCCTGCCAGGCTGCTGAGCAGGGACAAGGAGGCAATGAGGCCCCAGCACAGCAAGGCTCACTTGTCCCCTGCTGGCCTCAGGCCCAGGGCCAGCCTGCATGGCCCAAGTGCTGCAGGAGTTGGCTGTGTCAGGGCCTTTCAGCTGCTGCCCATCCCTGTGCCCTCTGCAGCCCAGGCTGTCCTACGGTGTCCATGCCCTGCGCCTCTGTCCCTGCAGGCTGTCGTCATCCCCCGGCTGCCCCACCTCGCTGGCCCCTTCCTTTGCTGACAGCTCTGCCTCCTGCCTGCCTCTGCCTGGACACACAGAGCCTTGGGCTGCTCCAGACTCTTGCTGGGGGATGTGTTGCAACACAACCCTGCCCTGGGAGATAAATTCCTTTCTCTTTGTTCCCAGTCTTGTCCTCCCCATCTGCTCTTGGCATTATTTCTTTCTTTCTCTGGCTGTTCTCTATGTCAAAAGGATCCACCATCTCTGAAATCCCCCTTCAATCCCTCCCAGGGCTCTCCTCTCCTGTCCTCAATCTCCACTCCACTGAGCACAGAGCTCCTTTGTCCCTATACAGTGCTCATGTGCTGAGGCCATGGGCACCTGGAAAAGGATGTTTCTTTTCCACAGGAAGGAAAATACAGATCTCCAGGGTTTTGGAGGCAGATCAGAGGTTCTCACTAGAGGCCAAGGCAAGCCAGACCTGTCTGTCCTTGCAGCTTTTGTCTGAAAGCAACTTTTGGATATTTGTAGAGTTTTTGAAGTGGAATTCCATTTCAGCTGTGAGTCCCTGGATTGCAATGACAGTTCTTCTCCATGGGAAGGGAAGATCCCCAGTGTTTCAAAGGCAGATGAGAGCTGGCCCACAGGAAGCCAAAGGAACTTAGACATTTCTTGCAGCTTTTGTCTTGGAGCTGTCCTTAGATATAAGGTGTTTTAGAGGCAGATTCCCAATTTAGGCCATGGACGCCTGAACATGAAAGATGTTTTTTTCCATGGAAAGAAAAGCATGGCCTCTCACTGTTTTAAAGGCAGGTGCAAGGTGGCCCCTAAGAGATCACGGCCAGCCAGAGTTGTCTGTCCTGGCAGGTTTCATAAGGGAGCCATCCAAGAATATAATCACATTTGGAGGAAGTATCCCAATTTTGGCCACTGGGCACCTGGAGAAGAAGGAAAGTTCTTTCCCACAGGAAGGAAAGCATGGAACTCCAAGGTTTCAGGGGCAGATGAGAAGCAACCCTCAACATGGCAAGGTCAGCTGGAACAGTTAGGCCATCCCCAGAAGACCAAGCCAGCCAGACCTGTTCCATGCTTTTGTGTCCTTGGGGCCTTTCAGCATCACAATTGCCCCTTGGTTCCATGTGGCCCCATAGTTTCACAACAGATTTTTGTTTCCATGAGACCCTGCAGTGTCACAATGGTTGCCTTGGTTCCATGAGGCCCTGTGGTGTCACAATGGCGTCTTGGTTCTGTGGGGACCCAGAGTGTCAGAATGGTCTCCAGGATTCCATGAGGCCTCACAGTGTCACAATGGTCTCTTTTGGTTCCACAGTATCACAATGGCACCTTGGTTCCATGAAGCCCTGAAGTATGGAATGGCACCTTGATTCCATTGGGCCCCTCTCTGTTACATGAGTTCTTAGTTCCATGGAGCCCTGTACTGTCACAATGGCCCCTTGGTTCCATGGTGCCACACAGTGTCACAATGGCCCCTTGGTTCCGTGAGGCCCTGCAATGTCACATTGGTCTCATTGGTTCCACGAGGTCCTGCAGTTCACAATGGCCCTTTGGTGTCACAATGTGTAACAATGGTATCCTTGGTTCCACAGAGTCAGAATGTCCCCGTGGTCTCATGGAGCCCCACAGTGTCACTACGATCCCCTTGATTCCATGAGGCCCTGCATTGTCACAATGACCCCTGGGTTATACAAGGCCCTGGAGTGTCACAATGGCCCCTTGGTTCCAGTGGGTCATGAAGTGCCATAATGGCCACCGTGGCTCCCTGAGGCCCTGCAATGTCACAATGGACTTATGGTTCTGTTACCTTTTGTACTGCCAACAACAATCTCCTTGGTTCCACAGTGTCACAATGGATCCTTTGTTCCATGAGGTGCCTGGCCTCCCACGGCCCCTCAGGGCCCCTCATGGCCCCTCACAGCCCCTCATGGCTCCTCCCAAAGGAGAAGGGGTCGGGCCCTGCTTGTTCCCCTTTTATTTCGGTCCCTTCACAGCAATGAGTCAAGAAAGGCTGAAATGGAGCCTTTCCCCAGCACAAATTCCAGCTCCGAGGAGGCTTCCCCACACAGGCCTCAGGCTCCTGTTTCAGCCTGAGTGTCCCTGCAGAGGAACAGGGCATCCTTCAGGCACTTCCACAAGCTCAGAGTTCTCATTTCATGGGGAATCTGGGATGGAAATCCCTTGCTATAAAGGACAAAAGCAGAGGGAATTAATTGGAAATGACTAGGAAAAAAATGACCCTTATTACAGACAAAGTTCATTCCCTGCATTTCTCCTTTTCAGATTCTTTCAGTCATCTACTCAGAGAGGTCCAGCTTGTTCTGGTGCTTCTCATGAACTGATGGTACTCTTGATTTATACCAGTGCAAGAGATGTAGAATCAGCTAAACTGAACACAGAAACCAACTCCCTCTGTCAGCCCATTTTCATCTTCTAGATCACTTTCAAGATGTGCATGGGGGTGTTGGAATGATTATGACACAACTCTCCACTTCTGGCTGCAGGCTCTGGAGATTCTTTCTCTGCATTCAGTCAGGGTTGCATTCCCTAACAATTCCTGGTAGCACCTCCTGTTTTCTTAGGTTAGAACAGTAACAATGAAAACCTTACCCACGGCACAACTCCCCAGCCCACAAGGAAAAGAAAGAACAAGTTGTCAAGTTCTCAAGACATTTATCCTGCTTTGTTGTGAAAATTGTGCTGCACTCACAGTATGGAAAGCCAAGAGAAGCTGCAGTTGGTGGCACATCTTGTGACAGGAGCTCGACCTCGTTCTCCAGGAAAGGTTCTTGGAAAGAGCAAACATCACTGTGAAGAAGATTCTCGAGAAGCAGAACTTTCCAGAAGTGAAATGAAAATGGAAAGAGACAACTCAAGATATTCACATATACTATTAATTCCTTTCCTTATATGCTCCCTTTTTCTGTGGTGCACTGGTTCTACATCACAGTCATTCCAAGCTGATCTTACCTCAAACACCTACGACTTAGCAAGTTTTATGCACTCTCCAGTATCATTTGTTACACACATTTTGCCTTCTCCCTATTTGTTTTGAAAGCAATGCTGGAGACACCAGAAACCTGCAAATGAAAGATATTAAAGCACAGTGCTTTGGTCGGCTGTGGGTTCTAGAGACAGGGCATGTGCTCCCACAGTATTTCACCCTCAGCAGGGACAATACACAGCAGCAGCAAAGGTGATTCCTAGGACATTGTGCAGGGGTCAAGGCTCTGTGTCTTGACTTAACATGACAAAGTTCACGTGTCTTGACAGACTCAGGATCCAAACTAGTTTGCTTTTCTAGCTGTGCCGATGAACAGCAGGAGAAATAAAGCAGCCAGCAGTTTCTCTGCAGAGAGGGCCTTTGCTCCAGGTTGAAAATGCTGGATTGGCAGGGAGGAGGCAGGCAGCTGAGAACTGAGCTGCTATATCGGATTGGCACCAAACTGGGCAAAAATAGCAGTTTCACTCTTTTATTTTAATCCTCCTTTCGGCAGTCTCCGATTTTCTCCTGGAACCGGACAAGAAAACAGGAACAGCCCTGGGGACGAGGGCACCGAGCCGGGTGTGGCCCCTCTGCTGCCGCTGCCCACCCGGAGCGGCCGGGGAGCAGCGCTGCCCTGCAGGGGCTGCATTTCTCACTCCTCATGTGCTGCTCTGCCCTCCCACGGGGCTGGCTCTGCCTGGCGCTGCCAGGCTCCTCATTCAGCACTTTCCTCTGCTCCAGGGGAGAGTCCGGACAGCGCTTTGCTTGCTTGTGAGGAACAGACCGCAGAGCGGGGTGGGCGGGCGGGATGGGGCCCGGGGCATGCGAGCACGAGGGGCAAGTTGCAAGATTGCCAGAAATAGAAGTTCGAATAAGCTAAACAAGACGGTGGTTTTGGGGTGGTGTGAGAGGAAGATGAAATGTTCCGCGACTCTGGTTCGGCCCCGGAGCGGAGCTGCCCGTGCTGCCCCGAGGGGAGCGGGGCTTGGCTGTGGGGCACAAGGGGCGGAACTGGGAACGGATACACGGGAACGGACACACGGGGAATGGACAGACGGGGAATGGATACACGGGGAATGGACACACGGGGAATGGATACACGGGGAACGGACACACAGGGAATGGACGCACGGACACGCGGACAAACGCTCCCGGCACTTCGGCAGTGGCAAAAAAGCAGCGATTTCACCGACCCACTGTGACCCTTCTCTTGTTCCCCATCTCCCACTCCAGCTGTCCCACACCCTCTCGCGCTCTTTGTTTGGTGCTCTACCCCTACCACCTGCCACCTCCCCGGCGTCCCTCTCCTTGCTCTGGGCCGGGCCATGCCCCGGACGCCGGGCGGGACTGCTCCGTCCCCGTCACCGCCCCCCATCCCCGTCTCCGTCCTCATCCCCGTTCCCGTTCCCGTCCACGTCCCCGCCCGTCCCGCCCCGGTCTCGCCTCCGCCCGGCTCTGCCCGTTCTGGCGGTGCCGCTGCTGGGCGGGCATCAGTGCCCGGGGCTGGGGCGGCATCGCCTCCCTTTGGCTCCGCCTGTCCCGGCCCCGGCTCCGGCTCCTCCCGGGGCCCGTGGAGGACACACGCGGCGCGGCCGCTCCCGCCGCCTGCGCTGCGGCTCCCCCGGCCCGAGCTCCGCCGCTCGGCAGCGCTGCCGCCGGCCCCGAGCCGCCGCTGTCCCGTTCCAAAGAGCGAACGCCTGGGGCTGCCCGGCCCGGGGCGGCTGAGGGGCGCTCGGGGGCCGTTCCTGGCCCCGGGCCGAGCGCTGACAGCCGCGTCTCGCCGGCAGGGAAGGCCCAGGTGGGACTGAAGGAGCAGAACCGGGTGGGTTCGCTGCTGGGAGAGCGGGCGTGGGGTGAGCGCTGCATTCCTGATGCAGAGCATCCCGCTGCGGGGTCCTGCACAGGGACATCAAAGCAGAGAACATCCTGCTCGACCTGGCCACTGGGGAGCTGAAACTGATCGAGTTTGGCTGTGGCACCTTCCTCCAGGACAACTTACACCCAGTTTGCAGATGAGCCCTCCCAGAGGATGCTCCTGGGCATCTCATGGCCCAGCCTGGCTGTAGCACCGAGGCTTCCCCCTATTGCAGCCGGGATGGGATTAATGCTTGAGCCAAGTTGATTTGGCTGGGGGTGTGAGGGGTGCCCGTTCCCAGCCCTGCTGACAGCCTTCATCACCCACTCTGCCCTGGGCTGGGCTGGAGCTGGGGCAGCCAGGCCGATAAAAACCCCATGGGGGTAGCAGAGAGGGGGGTCAGACCCGTGCACTGCTCAGTTTGGTGTGCAGACAAGGAAGGGCTTGAACTGCTCCTCTCCCCTTGTTTGCCTTGGCTTATTAACATTTTTGGGGGCCATGCAGGTGGGGAGAAGAGTGGATTTTCTCCACCTCTGGGTAGGGTTTTCTTTTGCATGTCATGGTTGGGCCTCCCTGGGGCTTCTACTGCACTCTTCCAGCACCAGTGAATTCTTTTCCAACCCCGAGTTTGTACACAAGTCCCAGGTGCTGCTGAGAGGACAGCGGGTCATGCCCTGTGCCACTGGGGCAGCCCCTGCATGCCCAGGGATGCTGGGATGAGGCTCTGGGAGCAGCAGCATCCTCCTGATGAACTTGTGATAATTGATAAAAGATTCATGCTAATCACAAAAGCATTGGGGTTTGTATAAACCAGAATACTAAGCTCTGAAGTGAAGCATGGACACTAGATAAAGGAAATTATATGATAACATCATTCTGTTTAAAATAACCTTGTTATATTGTTATATTATGTTATATTATGTTAGGTTATGTTAGGTTAGGTTATATTTTCCAAATAAGTTGCATCTACTACCAGCTTGCAAAATCAAACTTCCAAATACCCCAAATCAGACTTCCCGATAGCCCTTCCTGCCTTTGTCTGATCAATGCTGCCTATCTCAAGGACCAAACTTCCAGAATTTCACTGGTGGTTATATACAAAGACCAGACGGTTATCTGTGAAAATGGCTATCGCCAGAGACTTTGTGAATTGGGATAAGGATGTTTATTCGACCACCACTGCTTACCTGTCAAAATTGTGACAGCTAAAAAACCAAAAATTATTGATTGTAGTGGGAAACAATAGTATAAGAAGAGGCTGCAGGCCGGGGTTCACTGGAGTGTAGAGTGGGCGGTGACCCCTCATGTTCCACAGAGCGCTTCTTGCTCTGACTATATCAAATAAAGCAATCTCAATTTTGCTGAATATCAAGACTTTTGTCTCTCATTTATAACAAATTTCATCTGTATTCCATAGGAGCCCTGTCCTACAGCCCACCAGAGTGGATCCACCACCAACGCTACCACGGCGAGGCAGCAACGATCTGGTCCCTGGGCCTCCTGCTGTACCACCTGGTCATGGGGAAGCAGCCGTTCAGGAGGGGCCAGGAGATCATCTGGGGATGGATCTTGTTCCCACGACGGCTCTCTCAAGGTGGATCCTCATCTCTGGGCACGGGGGGAATACCAGTGCTGGGAGACAGCAGCAGGCTCGTGAGCATCCTGCTCTGGCAGCTGCTGAGGAGGTGGCACATGTCCTGCTCTCCTGCTCTCCTCCAAACACAGGATCCATGGGGAAATTGAGGCACAACCCTGGGCACACCCAGCATGGCCTGAGCACAGGAACGGGGAGACAATGTCTCCAGCTGACTGGTGATTTCTGGTTTCTCTTTTCAGAGTGCCAAGATGTTATTAAGAGGTGTTTGTCCATACAACCCTTGGACAGGCTGTCCATAGAAGACCTTTTCTGTGATCCTTGGCTGCAGGGTGTTCATCTGCCCCAGAAGATGGGAGAGATCCACGGGCACAGTTGGATCCAGGAGCCTGGCAGGCAACAGCTGCACACATCTCTTGGCAATCAGTGGCAAAGCAAACCAGACTGGTTTTGTCCTGCTGTAGCTCTGAGCAGGGATCATCAGAAGGGAACACGCAGCTCTTGGGCTGGAGCTGAGCTGGAGATATGGTGTGGCAAGCACTGGTGGCCACCATCCACCCTGGGTTTCCTTGTCTGGTTCATTGATGGCTGGGGCCCTGGGCAGAACACTGACAGCCTGGTCTGGCCCCCAGGGAAGGAGAAGGAGCCCCTGGAGAAGCTGTACCAGGTGGGGCTGCTGCTGGAGACACCAAGGACAACCTCAATGATGACAATCTGTTCCTCGACCTGGCCAGCTGAAGATGATGGACTTGGATTCTGGCACCTTCTGCACAGATCCACACCCAATTTGTGGGTGAGTCCACAGCCAGGGGGATGCTCCCAGATCTGGGCACAGCGTGGCCTGGCCGGGCACCAAAGGTTCCCCCCTTTGCTGGGGCAGCTGCAATGAATTCTTCAGTGGCTGCCAAGCTGCTTTTTGGCTCTGGGCAGTTTCTGAGGGGCTGGATGTGCCATGGCTGGCTGCAGGCTGGGCACAGTCCTGCCCTCCTGCTCTGTGCCCAAGGCAGCAATGATGGGCAGCTTTGGGCACCGCTCTGGGCACGGCCAGCATGGCCTGGGCACGGCGGGAGCTGGGACAAGGGGGACAGGAGCCTTCAGCTGACGGGCGGTTTCTGGTTTCTCTCCTTGCAGCCGGGCTCTGTGGATGCTGAGGCTGCTCTGGGCTCTGCCAGGGCTCTGCTGGGCTCAGCCCTGGGCACGGCTGGGCCCGCTCTGCCCTCACATGGCTCTGACAGCTTTGCATCAGATGAGCCCGTTCCGAGCACAGCACCTGAGCTTTGTGCTTCTGCAGGTGAGTGAGACTCTCCTGCAGGCCAAGACACTGCAGTTAGAGACACACATCCAGTTGGCAAGAGCCCAAACTCTCCACAGTCCCAGCTGAACACCTGGATCTCCACAGGATGTTTTATTAGTTCCACTCTTCATTTCTTCTTGTGTGGAATTGTGCAATTGCACTTTCTTCTTCCTCTAAAAGTGCCCTGAGTGGACAAAACCTGGTGAGTGGGCCGTGCTCCTAAGGCAGTGCAGGCTGGAGCTGAGGGATGGAGAATTGCCCTTCTGCACTTCCAAACCAAGCAAAAAGCCATAAGTGAGACTTTCTTTAAAAAAACCCTGATAATTTCAAAGGGAATGTGCAGCTCATTCACAGGGTGAGAAGGAAGGGCATCTTCTAAAGGATCTGGGCTGTGACAGAATTTAGATTCCCAGTCCTGCTTGGAGCTGGCAGGACACAAAGGAATTTCTTCTTGCCTCACACCAGTTTCACCACAATTTTAAATAATAATATTGGAAACAAACCCCAAAATCTTTTTAAAAAAGGTTACTGAGGCCAGTAAGATGCATAAATTCCATCAGCTCATTTACAGAGTAAATAACTGAGTTTTCTGTTTCAAAAGATCAGTTACCTCTTAATTGAAAGTTCAAACAGAAGGTTTTTCACTGCACACTTGGGTGTTTTTATCTTCCACATTTTATAGAGGCTTTTTTTTCTTTTTCCTTTTTCTTTTCTTTAAAACAGGAAACATGCCATAAAAAAGGAGTGTCCTCTGCTGCTGGTTCCCGTGTGGAGCAGCTCCTTCCTCCTGGCTGAGCTTCTCAGGTAGAGCCCAGCAGCTCCTGGCCCTGCAGGGCTGAGGCTTTTCCCCATTGCTGGGCACAGACTGGTGGAGCAGCACTGCAGAGCACGGGGACACACAGAGGGGCCAGGAGCAGCTGCCTTTGTCCACCTGGAGCTGCAAGGGCCAAACTCTGAGCAGACAGGGCTGGCAGAGACTCACAGGCTCCTGTTTGCTGTGCTGCCCCACTTGTGCCCAGCCCAGCTCTGTGTGGGGCAGAGGGAGAACAAGGGGCAGCTCCCTCCCAGCCCCCAGCCCAGGGACCCCTCTGGCCCCGGGGCTTGGGGCACTGTCAGCACCCACTGCTGCAGCCACCGCCTCTGCTGGCACTGACAGCAACACCCAAATTGTGGCTGATCCCGAGGGAGCAGCAGCAGGGCCTGGATCTGATCCCTGACTCTGGGGCATGGCTGGACAAACGACCCCCACAGCAGCAGCAGCAGCAGCAGCAGCAGCAGCACATGGACCTGACTTTCAGCACAGCCCCTGCCACTCTTCCCTCCCGAGTGCAGTGGTGTCACAGCAGCCTGGGCCACCTGGGAGCCCCCAGGGCCAGCAGGGACTGGAGATGGCAGCCCTGGGCTCCTGGAGGTTGTGCAGGGAACAGAGGTGGGGACTCCCTGTCCATGTGGAGCTTCCAGATGGAAAAGGCTGCTGTGAGCAGGCAGCTCCAAGGGCACAGAAAGGAGGGACTGGAGCCCCTGATCTGTGCCAGTGCCACAGTCCTGGGCAGCAGCCACCGAGCACAGGGGGAACAGAGGGCACAGCAAGAGGGACAAAACCAGTCAAGGTCAGAGACTGGGAAGAGCCAGAGCTGGGAGCAGGAACAGCTGCTTCACTGCACCCTTGGAGAAAGCTCTTGGCTGCTTCAAAGTGCTGAAAGGTGTGAAGGGCAGGGAGGAGAGCACAGCAAACAATGCTCCAGTTTCCACAGCCTTCCCTCTCAGTGTCCCAGGAGGAATTGGATGAACTGTATTCTTCTCTCTGAGCCATCTCGTTCAGCATGAGCAGCTCAGCACCAGGAGCTAAAGGAGCTGAAGCCTTAGGCCACAAGAGCTGACCAAGAGGGGACTTTTGACCAAAGTAATGCTGCCAACATGGACCTAACTGAACGCAGCAGATGGAATCCTGGAATTATAGAATCCTTTGTGTTGGGAAAGACCTCTGAGCTCATCCAGTCCTGCTGTTCACCCAGCACTGTCAAGCCCAGCACTAAACCCAGTCCCTGAAGTGCCAAGGCTTGGACAACAGGCCCTGAGCCAAAGGTGACCTCTGGATGAACCTTCCAACCAAAGGTTATCTTTATATTAGCAAATATACATGGTCATGAGTGCTGTGATAAATGTATCCACTCATGAGTGAAACATGGATTGACCTTTCTGTATTTAGAAACCAGACAAGGCCATGAAATCTGACATCTGTCCTTGTTTGGGGCTGTATGGTCAAAGGCACCTCCCTTGGTTCCTCCTTGAGGCCTGGCCAGGCTTTGGGAGGAGCCCAAGAGGAGAATGAAAGCAGCTGTTCCTGCACTAGAAGTGCTGTCAGTTTGTTTATTCAGCACTATCAGAGCTGGGCCCTCTCACAGCGGGGTTGGAAGCCTCCCCTGTGGCTGGAGGCACCTGCAGGAATTCCCAGTGTCCAGGAGTGGCTCTGCAGTCCTTGGCTGTGACAGCTTCCCCAGCTGATGTGTGCACCTGGCTGATGGCAAAGTCTGAGGGTGACTGGTGCTGTCTCTTAATCCCTGCAGGCAATCTTTGGTGCTGATGGTTGGCTGCATTGCTGAGCTTCTCCTTTTGTGATGCTTTGCTGCTTTGAACTACAGTAAATGACACTGATTGCTGAACTTGTGTCTGTGTCTCTGCTGCTGCCCCTGCCCACTGGTAAAACAAAGTTGGTGTAGTCTGGCTAGGTCACCACAAAATGTTGCTTTTTAAATGTAAATGTAAGGAATCAGTCTTGTCTGAAATTCCCAGGTATAGGGAAAACCTTCCCTGGAGTTTGCTGGCTCTAAAGGGGGCTGAGGTTGGAGCACTGTGTGAGCAATGGGGAAGGCAGCTGAAAGAAGCTGAACCACAGGATGTATTAAAATGCATCCAAAAATTGCACTTGGAAAAAGGAAAAGAACTTATGGGTGTAGGAAGATGAGGGTGAATTTTGTAAACAGAATCCCAGAAACAGCACCAACAGAAGGATCAATTGTTGTTGGTACTCTCCCACATGGAGGAACAGAAAATCTTCTTAATCTTGAGCTTGGATTTGTTTGTGCAAGAGAAATAATAGTAATATAATAAATAATTATATATATATGTAAAAAAAAATATATATTTTAAATGTATCTATTTATATGTATATAATAACATTGTAGAATAATGTTCCAAATACTGATTTTTTTAGTTTTGGCTACTCAGGGATTTAACACTGAATACTCTAAAGAAATGATTGGCCAGGACCCAAATATCACTGGTAAACTGTGAGATTGTATACAATGAATGAAAGAGGAAAGGATGAAATTGGCAGTTTTTACAGGGTTTGCTGACACTAGAATGTGGAATGCTTTATTTCTGTGAAAAATGCAGTTTGTAAGACTACTGGGTTTTTCATATACCAGACTACACAAGCTGCAGCATTGATTGAACAGATGAAGGAGTTGTTAAAAGAGCAGTTGAAAAAACGAGGAGATGGGAACCTGTCCCGATGGAGAACCCATCTCCCAGATGTGCTCCCTACCCTTAACAATGGCCCCACTGGGAAATGGGAACCCCCTGGATGTGCATGGCTGCACCCAGTTTGCAAATACAGCCCTGGACAGTGACACTGTGACTGCCTGGGAAATTATTCCGGGTGTGATGGCCCCTGACAGGGCCACCCCAGAGGCTGCAGGGCTGGACCTTCATGCATAGGAATTAATCAGGAGAAATCAGGATCAAATGAGAGTTTTCAATACTGGAATAGTGATTCAGATTCCTCCAGGATACTTTGGTTTGATGATTGCTCACTCAAGCTTGGCCTTGAAAAGTGTTCATGTCATGGGAGCAGTAATTAGTTCAGATTATCAAGGATAAATTAATTAATTCTGTTAAACAGAAGTGAACAGTTGGATTATTCAACACCATATTCAGTTGTGGAAGGGTAGCACAATTATTGATGCTGCAGTTTTAGAACAACTGTGCAAAAAGGACATCCACCTCAAATCACTGCTGTTCATGGAGATAAAGGGTTTGGATGCACCAGTCCTAATAATGGAGCCAGAGTGTGGGTGCAGAGGCCAAATGGCCCTCCCAGGCCAGCTGAAGGAACAGCTCTGGGGAAAGACAACACTGTTTGACTCCTGAAACCTGGCTGAGAACAATGGGAATGTGTCCCTGCAGCCAAGTGCTCTGTGCCAGAACAAGTGGATGTTATGGGATGTTGTTTTAGAGATCCTGCCAGACCAAATCTCCCTGTTTGCCCCAACAGCTCTTTGGAAAATGCTCTGATCCACGGGGCTCCATGTGAAGGCTGATGTGACACTGAGGATGTGGAATTCCACACAAATTCCATCCAGGAGCCTGGGTGCCCTCAAGGACTGGGACCTGGCACCTCTCCAGCCAGAGGGGAAAGGACCCCACCAAGCCTTGTCACCCACAGACAGCACAGTAGAGCTGAACAGCAAAGGACCTTGGGGACATTATTCTGGAATTAAAAAGGCATCAGCTCCATGGGCAACGGAATTATTGTTCCTAACACAAATGAGACTGAGGAAAAATAATGAAGAACCATGTCACTAAAGAACTACTGGTGTTTGTAAGTTGTATCTTGATAGCAGCCACAATCTTTGTTTGCCAGAAACACCTCTAGAGTTTTACCAAGGATTAGTCATGAAAATTGTGATGAAAATGTAAATATCAAAATAGCTGAAATACTCAGTGTAACTAATTGCTGGATATGTTCTTGACCAGAGGGAAATCAAGGCAGAGCCATGGTTTGTCAGGACTTGCTTGATCCCAATCAGCCCCGGGGTGCATTTGGTGCTGAGCCCTTGAACCTCAGGGCCTGAGAGGAGATTGCACAAACCTTCCCAGGAGTCCAAGTCAGAAGAAAAACCCAAAGTGTCTTGAGGCATTAATGGGTCCCACTGAGGTCCATCCCCAACACAGGCTCCTCATGGACTCTTTGAAGGAGAGAACTGGTGGAGGCCAGAATTGCCCAAAAACCACTCAGAGAGTAAGAGAGGAAAGGAAAAAGGAAAGTACCTTAAAAAACTGAAGTAACTTGAAGCATTAATGAGCCCCAATGAGTGTCAGTACAAGGCTCTCAAGGGACTCGTTAAAGCAGATAATTGGAGCCATGATTGCATAAACTATTAAAAGAGTTGGTGTCAAAAGGGAAACTCCAAGTACCTTAGAAAAACTGAGTACCCTGAAGCATTAATGAGCCCCACTGAGTATCATTACTGACAAAGCCTCTCAAGGGACTAATTAAAGCAGATAATTGGAGGCCATCACTTCACAAACCTCTCAGAGACTCAGTGTCAAAAAGTAGAACTTAAAATTAACCCTGAGTGCCTTGAAGCATTAATGAGCCCCACTGAGTGTTGTTACTGACAAAGGCTCTCAAGGGACTCATTAAAGCAGATAATTGGAGGCCATGATTGCACAAAGGTCTCAGAGACTCCAAGGCAAAAGCAAAACCCAAACCTTGAGTATCTCAAAGTATTTATGAGCCCCACTGAATGTCAATACAAAACTCTCAAGGGACTAATTAAAGCAGATAACTGGGGGCATGATTCTATAAACTACTAAAAGAGTTGGTGTCAAAAGGGAAAGACTTGACATTTCTATGTCCTCACCTGTCATCTCTGCCTCGAATTTCCTGCTCTAACTGGAACCTGGGGACATTTTCTCAGTTGTGTCCCTCAGTGGGACCCATTAAAACTTCAAGAAACTTCAGCATTTTAATTTGAGTTCTTGAGAAGTTTTTGGAACACTCTCTCAGGGAATGATTATAATGTAAATATTTAATGAACCAAGAGATTCATTAAAGTCCTTGTGCTGTGTCTGTGCTGCTGAGCTGGGCCGGGCTCCTGGCACAGAGGCAGCTCCCAAGGTAAACCAAGAGAAGCTTCAAAAAGACATTTCTGCTGAGGAGCAGCTCCTCTGCCAGCCCAGCAGGGCTGAGGGCACTGCCTGCAGGCACTGAGGGCAGAGGAGCCAGGCACAGACAGGCTCAAGGCACTCAGGACTGGGAAGACATTGAGCTGAGACTGCACTTGGGGAAAAATCTTCACATTCCTGGACATGGTGAGTGTGTGGGTGCAGGGCAATGTCCCCTGTGCTCCTGGAGGGATCTCCTGGAGCCAGCACAGCCCACGGCCTGGGGGATGTGTCAGGAGGACTCTCCCAGTTTCTCTGAGGCACAGGAGGAGGAGGAGGAGGAGGAGGAGGAGGATATTCTGCAGAGCGGGGCTGCCCTGGGCACCGTCAGAGGGACAGGGCAGGACGGCTCCTGCTGCCAGGGACGGCTGCAGGGGCTGAAGCTGGGGCTGCAGCCAGGGCTGCCCAGGGCTGTCCTGCACAGCAGCTCCTGCAGCCCTCAGGGCTCTTGGTCAGCCCAGGCCATGTGCCACCTGCCAGGGACAGCTCTCAGCCTGCCTGGCAGCTCCCCATGGACTGTGGGGAGAAGCTGGAGGTGGAAGGAGCCACCCCCATCAGGGCAGATTCCTCCTGCTGTGGAGATGGTGCTGCATGGCCAGGGCTGCTCTCAGCTTTCTCCTCAAGGCAAGGCAAAGGGGCTGTCAGGTGTGTCTGTGTCACTGACACTCCTGCACTGTCCCCCTGGGCATCAGCAGATGTGCCTCACATGTCCCTCACAAAGTGCCTCCTCACCCTCCTGTGCCTACAGACAGCAGCAGCAGCACCTTGGCTTGCAGCATCTCAGTTTGTGTGAGCTGCCCTTAAGGCCCTGCTGGCAGGGAGATGGCCCTGGGCAGTGCCCTGTGCTGGGAGGGGTGTGCAGGGCAGAGCTGAGCCCCCCGGGCTGGGCTGGGCTCTGGGAGCACTGGCAGGGACAAGGCTTGGATAGAGAGAAACAGCTCCCAGTAGGCACAACTGCAGGCACCAGAGAGCCAGACCAAACCTTGGTATCCCTCTCTGTTCAGCAATACACACAAAAAAACCCACAAAACAAACCAAACAAAAAAGACAAGAAAAGTTTAGGGAAATTTCTTGTAAAAATTGAGCTTTCAAAAAGTCTTTTTTTTTTTTTTTTTTAAGCCCATTTTAAGTGTCATCACCCTGAATTACAGTCAGGTGCATTGAGCAAAGGGCACATCTGTGAGGAACAGCAGGTCTGACTGCACTGAAGCACAGGGAGCCCTGTTTCTCTCTGGGCTCCCCAGTGTTCCAGCTGAGATCAATGCTGAAAAAATATTATCTCCCTGAAAAAAGAAAAATCGCAAGTTCAGAGATAAAAAAAAAAAGAAGAGTGAAATTTCCCCAAAGAAAGAGAAGCAATTTTAAGTAAATTTGTAAAAAGTAGCGTAGGATTGACTCAAGGAAATTTGTCTCAGCTTTGCAATGTCTTCTTTCAACAGTCCATGATGTACAGACAGCAAATGTCCAACAGCAGCTCCATCAGCCACTTCCTCCTGCTGCCATTGGCAGACACGCGGCAGCTGCAGCTCCTGCACTTCTGCCTCTTCCTGGCCATCTCCCTGGCTGCCCTCCTGGCCAACGGCCTCATCATCAGCGCCGTAGCCTGCGGCCACCACCTGCACACCCCCATGTTCTTCTTCCTGCTCAACCTGGCCCTCACTGACCTGGGCTCCATCTGCACCACTGTCCCCAAAGCCATGCACAATTCCCTCTGGAACACCAGACACATCTCCTATGCTGGATGTGCTGCTCAGGTATTTTTGTTTCTCTTCTTCATCTCAGCAGAGTATTTCCTCTTGACCATCATGTGCTACGACCGCTACGTGTCCATCTGCAAACCCCTGCACTACGGGACCCTCCTGGGCAGCAGAGCTTGTGCCCACATGGCAGCAGCTGCCTGGGCCAGTGCCTTTCTCAATGCTCTGCTGCACACAGCCAATACATTTTCCTTGCCCCTGTGCCAGGGCAATGCCCTGGGGGGATTCTTCTGTGAAATCCCCCAGATCCTCAAGCTCTCCTGCTCACACTCCAACCTCAGGGAACTTGGGCTCCTTGCTGTTGGTGTCTGTTTAGCTTTTGGTAGTTTTGTGTTCATTGTTTTCTCCTATGTGCAGATCTTCAGGGCTGTGCTGAGGATCCCCTCAGAGCAGGGACGGCACAAAGCCTTTTCCACCTGCCTCCCTCACCTGGCTGTGGTCTCCCTGTTTGTAAGCACTGCAGTGTTTTCTCACATGAAGCCCCCCTCCATCTCATCCCCATCTCTGGATCTGGCTCTGTCATTTCTGTACTCAGTGGTGCCTCCAGCCCTGAACCCTCTCATCTACAGCCTGAGGAATCAGGAGCTCAAGGCGGCAGTGTGGAGACTGAACACTAGATGGTTTCAGAAACATTAAACTGCTTGCCAATTTCTGAAAATCATTTGTGATAAAAGTCACCTTTGATTCTTCTTGTTGGTTTGCTTGTTGGTTTGTTCTTTTCTTTCCTTTGTTTTAGCTTTTCAATATTGTCCACTGTGATAAATGTCATTTATGCCAATTAAATTGTAAATATATTGACGAAATAGTATTTAGATCAATAGAAGACAATTGTTACAGAGTGAGGGGGGAGATGGGTGAGACAGGGCAAAGGACATCTTCCAGATGTTGGGAGTCGAAGAAGGAGGTTGGAAGAAAGTCAAACAAGAATAGTAGAAGGACGTAGGTCTGACAAGCAGCATCTAGAAATAGAAAGTTTCAACCTTGAAATGGGCCAAAATGGGATGATTCCAAGCATGGGACTCAATTAAAGTCTTGTTATGGAAAACATCTGCTCAGTCACACAGTGCACTTGTGCTACCTGCAGGTCACACCTCGGTCACTGAGGAAGACGATGAGCCTTCATCGGAAATAAGACCCTCAAAAGGATGAGAGACCCCCTAACCCATTAGTAGAGCATGCACTGTACACTTTGTGATGTAGATTTTAGGAATAGAAACTAGGAGGAGTTTTCTAGAAACTTCTGTAGCCTACAGTATATAAGTGGGATTGTTAGCCTGGATGCTTTGGTACGTGAGGAATGGGAGCCACTCCCCGTACCCCCGGTCGGAGGGGGATCCCCTCCCCGGTCAGTTTTGCTTATGCTTTATATGAACCTCAATTATACTAAATTACTTACTGCCAAATTTTGTATCTTCTTAAATATATGCACTTTGGTTATATTCATCTCCAATGCTTTGATTGTATTCATTTTGTTACTATTAAAAATCTACTATTAAATTTAATCTTGTTGCTTGATAAATTGGAAAAATAGAACATCATTCATAATAGCACCAACACTTGTCTTCTCTTTGTGTCCAGTTTTCATCACTCTCTCCAGTTGTCTGGTCTAACTGGAACCTGGGGACACTTTCTCAGTTGTGTCCCTCAGTGGGAACCATTAAAAGTTTAGGAAACTTTGGAGTTCAATTCTGACTGAATTCTTGAAAGGTTTCCTAACAAACCATGGCTCTGCCTTGATTTCCCTCTGGTCTAGATCAGCTCATTAGGAAGGTTTCCTACTCCAGTTATGGAGAAGTATTTTAAAGGGATTCTTAGAAATACACATTGTATTTTAAAGGATGTATTTTATTACTGTTCCGTTTAGAAGAGATGTGATTGCAGCATTTTGTGGTTGATATCGATGCAGGGTCTCTCCTCAGGAGGTCTGGCCTGCTCACAGAAGCTGTGCCTTGAGGTCTGAGCCAGTGTGAACAACCTTGCTCCACATTCCCCATCCCCATCCTGTCTGTGCTCACCTGTGACCTGCTTTGCTTGGAGAAATGGCTGCACTCAGGCAAAGAGGTTTTTTTCCTTTTTTTTTAGTTTTGAAGCAATCTAAAACTCACATTTTTCCCCACTGCAAACAGACACACTCTCAGGTGTGAGCCAGCCCAAGGTCCCACCAAGGAGGTTCAGCTCCGGGGATCGGTGCTTCGGGGGCGGTGCCTGCAGTCGGTGCCATCTTTCCTTTCTGCCTCTAACTCCCATCATGCCCCGCGGCCCCATAGAGCCCCATTGGAGCTGGGACTACAACACCCATCATGCCCCACGCTCCACAGAACCCCCTGGTAACCGCCCCCCATATGCCTGGAGGATCCCTAATTGCCCCCTCAGGGCCCATTGGAGACCCCCCCAAAAATGTTCCCAGATACCTTGAATGCTCCCAACCCCATAGATGCCCCTACAGCTATTTCTGGGAATTCATCTCCTGCCATCTTCCACGAGCTCAGAGCACCTCATAACCCAGTCCCGAGTCGAAAACTCCTGCCATGCCCTGCACCATAAGAGCCCTGTTAGAACTCTGGAGGCTCACCCCAAGTTCTCCCAACCTCTATATGCTCCCCCCTGAGGATCTGAAGTCGCCACTCAGAGGCAAATGCGTTCCCCAAGTGCCTTCTCAGACCCTCAAACTCTACGTAAGAACAACTTCCGGGACTACAGCTCCCATAATGCTCTATGGTTCCGGTAAAACGTCATTCTAACCATGACTTCATCTCCCATCGTGCCCTGCGCCACACTGAGAGACACTGCAGCTGCGACTACAACTCCCGTGATGCTCCACGGCCCCATTAAACCTTATTATACCCGCGCCTACAACTCCCATCACCCCCCGCACCCCGGAGAGCCCCGTTAGAGCCCCCGAGTGCCCGTCCGGACCCCGAATGGCCCCAGATTCCCCTCCCTGAGCGCCAAGGGCCTCCCTGAAACAGCCAGGTAACAGCCGAAGCCCAGACTTTCCCTCAGGATCTCTAAGTTCTCTGGTAGTGCCCACTCGATGCCCCCAAGTGTTCTCCCGTCCTCAACTTCCTTCTGAATTCTTTCCCCAGACCCAAAATTGCCATGAATGTGCCCCAGAAATGTCTCCCTGGACCCGAAGTGCCCCCCTGGACCCTGTCTGAGAAAATGATGGTAATAAAGGTGACCAAATGACTTCAAATATTACAAATTATTGTAAAGAGGGAGAAATAAATAACCCAGAGAGTTTATTTAATTAATGAAGGGAATTGTGTTACTTAGAACCATTGGCCAGTAATTTTTTTGGTTGCTAATAATATATAGAGTTTTATTATAAATATAAAAATTTGGTTATAAAAATATAGAATAGTACTATTATAAATAAGAAAAATATAATTACATTTTAATATTTAAGAACATTTTTAATTTAAAGAGAAATTTCTCTTTTTTTTCGAATTTGGGTTGTCAGTCAAAGGTGGGCGATATCATGACACAATTATGATGGGGGTGAGGAGCAGGTTGTCCAAACAGGGCCAGCCAGCAAGGGGCTCATTCTTCTCTGTGCCCAGAGCTCCTACGGAGACATTCAGCATCAAGATCACTCTGGAAATGCTTCTATCTGTCATGAATGTCGTTCTGTTTGTACAATTTATCAGACAACAAGGTTAAATTTTGCAGCATTTTTTAAAATAGCAACAATTGTATATAAATGAATACAATCAAAATATATTGGATACATATATCTGAATATATACAAAATTTGGCAGTTAGTAGTTTAGTTAATTGAGGTTCCTATAAAGCATAAGCAAAACCAACTGGGGCTATGGGGAGGGGCTCGCCCTTCCTCACGTACTGAACAATCAAGGCCAAAATCCCTCTTATATACTCTGTGCTAATACATATTAATACAGAAGTTTCTAGAAAACTCCTCCTAGTTTCTATTCCTAAAATCTACATCACTATGTGTATGGCACATGCTCTACTAATGGGTTAGGGGGTCTCTCATCCTTTTGAGGTTCTTATTTCTGATGAAGGCTCATCATCTTCATCAATGACTGAGGTGTGACCTGCAGGTAGCACAGGCACCCTGTGTGACTGAGCAGATGTTTTCCATAATAGGACTCTAATTGAATCCCATGCCTGGAATCATCCCATTTTGGCCCATTTCAAGGCTGATTCTTTCTATTTCTAGATGCTGCTTATCAGACCTACATCCTTTTACTATTCCCTTCCAACATCTGGAGGATTCCATCTACGTGATCTCACTCATTTCCTTTTTTTTGGCTTTGTAACAATTATATTCTATTGATATGAGTGCAATTTTGCTAATATAGTTACAATATAATTAGCACGAATCACATTTATCACATTCATACACATCTGTGAGATTTTCCTGCCAAATCATTATCCATCCCAACACCGGCACATCCCAAGTCCAGCAATTTGCATGCACAGAAAGCCAAAACTCGGCAATTCCCCGGTTCCAGCACCAGCACTGCTCAGATCTGGTGATTTGTGGGTGCCAGCACTGCAGATCCAGCAGATTGTTGACGCTGGCAGTGCCCAGGTCTGGCGTTTGCCAGCATCGGTGCCGCCCAGAGCCGTCAGTTTCCTGCTGCTGGGGCACTCGGGGGTTCTGGCTGAGCAGGAAAGGTGAGCCTGTGCCGGGAGCTTTTCTTGGCTGGAGCAAAGGCTGGGCACACAGAGACCTTCCTGGCACTGTGCCCTGGGCCAGCAGGGATTGTGCCACTGGAGCCCACCCTCAATTTCTTCTCTCTGGCAGCTTTAGGACATGGAGGAGCCAGAGCAGACCCTCAGCTTTCTGGATTCATCCAGAAGAATCCTGTGTGTGAAGTATCCTGGGAACAGGGTTTACATGCCAGGGTGGGCAATTCAGAGCCCTTTTCTCCCACACGGGCTGAGGGTGTGTCACTTGCCATTGGCAAGGGCCCTGCAGGTGCCAAAGGGGCCGTTTTCAATCTGCTGAGAACAGTCGGAACTGAGAGCCTGTCCTAAACCTTCTTTTCCTGCAAATGTACTCAAGGAATCTTCTTTTTTTGCAGTCTCAGCCTCTGTGTGCATGCAGCTGTACCAAGTGAAGGATGGAATGGGTCTATTGGGGGGGATGTTCTCCTTCTCCAGTGGTTTTTAGTTTTGTTTTTGTTGTTGTTCTTGTTGGATTTGTTTGTTTTCTCGGATGGGTTTGATTATTGCAGTTTATAATTTTAAATTTTGTTTTAATTTTTTAATCATCTCCTCGTGGCAGCTGTGGGCAGAGCTCTGTAGCTGTGTGTGACACCTGTGTGTGGCACAGTGAAGGTGTCCAGGGGGGCCTTGCCCGAGCTGTGTGCAGAGGAATCCCCATCAGGCCAGGCTGGGGGTGCTCCGTGGCCGGTGCCTTGCGTTGACTGGAAGCTGCCATGGAGCGTCTCCAGGGATGGAAGGTTGGGGCTGCCAGGGCTGTGGTGTCACAGACAGGGGAACGCTGGGGCTGCTACAGCTGCCGTGTCCCAGAGAGGGGAATGTTGGGGTGCCCTGCTCCTGGCCCGGCCCCAACAGCTCTGCCAGCTCCTCTCAAGGACACAAAGGCTGAGCCAAAGGGTGAGAATTGCGGGAGGGGCTGAGCTGGGAGGGACCCGGTGGGATCATGGAGTCCAGGGCCCTGCCCTGCACAGACAGCCCAACAAGGGGAGGCTGTGCATCCCTGGGAGAGGTGTCCAAAGGCTCCTGGAGCTGTGTCAGCCTTGCAGCTGGGAGCATTTTTTGGGGATCCTGGTCAGTGATGGAGGATCAAAGAAGGAAGGGTGGAAAGAAGGAAGGGTGGAAGGAAGGAAGGGTGGAAGGTTGGAAAGGGTAAGGAGGGAAGGAAGGAAGGAAGGAAGGAAGGAAGGAAGGAAGGAAGGAAGGAAGGAAGGAAGGAAGGAAGGAAGGAAGGAAGGAAGGAAGGAAGGAAGGAAGGAAGGAAGGAAGGAAGGAAGGAAGGAAGGAAGGAAGGAAGGAAGGAAGGAAGGAAGGAAGGAAGGAAGGAAGGAAGGAAGGAAGGAAGGAAGGAAGGGTTATGAATGTTATTCTATTTATCCAATTTATCAAACAACAAGATTAAATTTAGCAGCAAATTTCTGATAGTAATTTTTATAAATGTATACAATCAAAGTATTTGAGATGAATACAATCAAAGTATAGAATACATATATTTCAGGATGTGCAAAATTTAAGAGTAAGTAATTTAGTATAAGTGAGGTTCGTATAAAGCATAAGCAAAACTGACCAGGGCTACGGGGAGGGGCTCGCCCTTCCTCTCGTACCAAAGCATCCAGGCTAACAATCCCACTTATATACTGTAGGCTACAGAAGTTTCTAGAAAACTCCTCCTAGTTTCTATTCCTAAAAATCTATGTCACAATGTTGTATGGTGCCCTAAGCTTGGGTTATATAACTAAGCATAAGTTCCCACTATAAAATTAAGTTCCATGCATGAAATCATCCCAATTTGACCCATTTCAAGGTCAAAACTTTTATTTCTAGATGCTGCTTCTACTATTCCCTTCCAACCTCCTTCTTCGACTCCCAACATCTGGGAGATGTCCTTTGCCCTGTCTCACCCATCTCCCCCCTCACTCTGTAACAATTGTCTTCTAATGATTTAAATACAGTATTGCTAATACAGCTACAATTTAATTAGCATGAATCACATTTATCACAATTCCCCCATTTCTCTTTTTGATCATATTGATTCGTGCTTTAAAAAGTTGTTGCTTGGTATTCTCTATGTTCCTTCATACTAGCCTCCAATTTTTCTAACATTTCTCATGCTGTGTTCAGCTTTTCACACTCCTTCTCAAATTTTATTAACATTTCTCGTGCCAGGGTATTCTCTTTGCATTCAGTCACCATTTTCTTGATCTCTCTCCCTTGAGTGTGAGTGGATCGTGCTTTTAGTACCATCAAGAAAATCAGTTTCCTTTTTGCTGTTGATTCCAGATCAATGGGCATGGCTGTAAGTTGCATTCCTGGAATTAGTGAGTGGATTACTCTAATTAGACAAGGTATCATGCAAGGCAGAAACAATAGTCCTAAACCAGAACATAATAGCATGAATCCCAATTTTTTCCACCACACACCCCCAAAAAGATTATCCCACCAATCAGCTTTCAGAATAGAATTCCATTTTTGAACTGGTACATGTGCCAATCTTTTAATTTCATCAGCAAGTTTTGTGATGGCCTCCCCGTGATCATCTATTTCCACACAGCACTCAGATTCATTAAACCTCCCACAAACTCCTCCTTCTTCTGCCAGCAGATAATCTAGGGCAATTCTCTTTTGATATACAAATGCTCACATCTGTGAATGCTGTTTGGCCAACAACTTCAAAGCATCTGCCCTATGGTTTGAGACGACTTCCACTACTGCCTGGAGCCTTATCAGTCGATTTAATAGGCAAATTGGAGTTCTATATCCCCAAGACCCATCCTGAGCCCAAGTAGCAGGTTCATAATGTGCTATAATTCTTTCTGCAGGCAATTCTTCATCTTTCCATTTTTGGTTTCCTCCTGCCATTGGAAGGTTGAGGTTTAATTCTATTTTCTTTCTTTCTAAGGTTTCATAAAGTGGTGTTCCTAGTATATTGCCCTTAGACCTCGGTATGACAAAGAAGGAGGGTCATAGAACTCCTAAGGTACAAGTTCCTTCCCACTTTCGGGGTAGTTCACTGTATGCCCACAAATCCAATATATTCCATCAGAGGCCTCCCTTTCATCTGTTTTCTGTGTTTTCTGGTTGTTCCCAATAAGATTTTAAGTCTTTTATAGAATGGTAGGGATTAGCTCCAGGACTGCTATGCCAGCACAAATCAGTTTGATTATTCCACTCACAATCCATTTCTTTCGCTATTCCCCAATATCCAGTAGGACTCTTGGGTCGCCAGGTCTTTGTGTTATTGTCTGAATTTACTACTAAAGTAGATAGGCAAGGAGTATATCCTACCACTTCAGTGTATTTTCTCCCTTCCCGAGTTATACAAACTGTCCCAATGACTTGATGACTCAGGACCCAACCCTCAGGCTGCTTTAATGTCTTAGAAATTTGAGTATGATTCCATTTTAAAAATTGTTCTGGAGCTAAACCCTCACCTCTCCATGGCCATCTTTCAGCCATTCTAAGTCCTCCACAAACAAAACATTTAGATAACCCTAATTCGGTGGCAATTTCTTGCATCAGATCTACAAACAAATTTTTGTTTGAAGTTGGCAAATCCCAGTTGCTATAGTGCTGTTTTAATTGTTTATACAGCTCATCCAGTTCTTCTAACTCTTTCCTTTTGATTATTTCCCTATCCTTCATTGTTTCCAATTAGTTTTTTCTTTGGCCCTTTTCCTTTTTCATCCTTTTCAAAACACAAAAAATGTTCGTATCTAGGACAGAGTTGATTATCATTAGGGTAAGGAGCTCGTCCCCTGAATCCCAAATTTTTTCTTACCCAATACAATTTTGAACTTTTTACACAAATTTCTAAGAAGCTGTTATGATCATAAAAAGCTGCACTAATATATGGGTGTGCCACAAATACTGATTCCATCTTATTCTTGACTCACATGGATTGATTGCATTTGTCACAGGGATCAGGAAGGGTTCGTGTCTTTATTTCTGCTTCTTGAGTGGTTTGTCGTCTTGTAATTTGTTCCTGCATGGCCTGTTCTTTTCCATTCCATGCAGTCTTACGGTTCTGGCCAGCTGCTAGGGGTATTATTGTAAGCACCATGAAAAGAATCCTCAGGAATTTTAACTTTCTACCTGTCTCAAGGCCCCTTGGGTTGCAGCCAAGGGCCGAGATGTCCATCTTCTCGGTAGCAAAGTTTTTATCCTGGGATTTATTTTTCTTTGGTACCCTTGGCCTCATAAGGTTCGCACGATCTATTTTAACTTTTTCTGTTCCAAAGATGGCACAAAATATTTATAGTTCTGCAGCACTGCCTTATCTCTTTCCCTAGATTGATTAGCTAATACATTTTTTTTTCCCCAATTTAGTAAAGCTCCGGAGATATGCCAACCACAACAAAATTACACTATTTCAATTAAATAGTTCTTCTTTTTGGTTTTCTAAACCTTCTTTTCCACCAATAGATATACTCGCGATGCCAATTTGCTGGTGAGACGTATTTACTGCGTGGCACATAGACTTCTTCTCCACAGCAATTGCCAGTTATGATACTCTGGTTTATAATATTTTGGATTGCTTGTTCTTTAGCCTGCACAAAAGTTAATATGGCAAGGAGTAGTTGGTCCTGATTCTCTATTAGTTGAATTGCGGCATAAAAGGTCCCGTTTTCATGTCTTAATGGTTTCCCATAGAAGTCACTAAAAAATTTTTCTGTTGTTAGCTGATCATGCATACGCTCTGAACAACTGAAACAAAGCAATTGTCTCTCTTTTTCTTTTGCCCTAGTTACTCTCCACCATGAATTAAAACAGCAAGTGCAAAGAATACGAATCCATGGGCGGCATTCTAAGCCATGAGTACGACATTGCCAATGTTCTAATTGTTTTTGGGCCTCCTCAATAATAGGTGTTACCAGTCTCTTTCTCTTGAGTTGCAGTTCTTCAAATAAATTGGTTAACGTTGGCGGTCGGAAAGTCCGGAGAAACTTTTCAATTTGTCTGGGATATTCCCACTGATCAAGGAGGCGTCTGATTCTTGTCCATCGGCACTGCTCAGCTTCTGAACTTAATGGGGTTGCAGTTGGCAGCCAATCCAGGATGTCTAGACTTTAACAATATAATGTCTCAAAGCAATTTTAATTGATATTCTAAGCAATAACAACATACAATAATATCTTTCTCTTATATATATATATATCTATCACACCTCCCTTTTGATCCCCAAATACAATGACTTTATGCCAGTTTCTTATTAATTCTGCTTTGTGGTGTCAAGTTTTCCTTTCTGCCTAATCATGAAGTTATTACAATTAATCAGTCTTCAAATTCCCTTTTTAATTTGATTTTAGGTCTCCTGGTGCTGAAATAATTTTCCATCCTTTGTTTTGTATTGGTCCTTTTACTCTTGAAGCATGAGTCCAGCCTTTTTCTGCTGTTCAGACTGCTGCTTCTGTGGTTAAAAGAACCAGAAATGGTCCCTCCCATTGAGGCTCTAAACTTTCTCCTTTCCAGCATTTTATCAATATTGTCCTGGTCTGATGGAATGTATTGGAAAATCGAGAGGAGTGGTTTGTGCTAAAATGCCTTTTTCTCTTAATTCCCTTAAATTGTTTGTGATGGTTGTAAGATACCCCTGAATGGTTTTGTCCCCGACCAGGGAGGGATCCATTGTCATGCCTTGGGGGTAAGGCAGTCCATGTAACATCTCATATGGTGAGATCCCAGTTTCAGAGTGGGGCTTGGTTCTTATATTTAACAGAGCTAAAGGAAGGCATCTGGTCCATGGTAATTTAGTTTCTATCATTAATTTAGTTAGTTGTTGTTTAATAGTTTGATTCATCCTCTCAACACGTCCAGAACTTTCAGGATGCCATGGGGTATGGTATTCCCAGGCAATTCCTAATGCTTGGCTTAAATTTTTAATTATTCTTGAGGTAAAATGAGTGCCCTGATCTGAATCAATAACTTGTACTAATCCAAATCTTGGAATAATGTGCTCCATCAGAATTTTGGCTACTGTTTGAGCTGTGGCTTGAGCCGCAGGAAATGCTTCTACCCACTGAGTCAACTGATCTCCTGTAACCAGCAGATATTTCCACCTGCCTACTTTAGGTAATTCAGTGAAATCAACTTGGATCTTTTCGAATGGCCGATAGGCTGTCCGACGACCTCCAGAGGGAGGACTCCTCAACACTTTTTTATTCACTTTTTGACATGTGAGACATCCTTGTGTAATCTGTTTTCCAATTTCAAATATTCCTATACACCCATAAAATTTTAAAAAGTGGTCACAAAGTGCTCTTGTGCCCCAGTGAGTTCTTCGATGTAAATTGTCCAGGATCTGTCGGGCTATAGGTTTTGGGACTATTTTTCTACCATCTGGTAGAATCCATTCTTCTTCCTTCATGGTTGCCCCTGGTCTCTTTATAGCTTCTATCTCTGTTAAAGAAAAGTATGGTGTTTCAGTTTGTGCTCCTGTCTCTTTAAAAGTCATAATTACACTGTTGTTTTCCCTTAAGGCAGCTCTTTTTGCTTCATCATCTGCCAAATTGTTTCCTCTTGTTTTAATGTCTCTCCCCCTCTGGTGTCCTTTTACGTGTACAACTGCTATCTTTTTTGGACCTTTTAAAGCCTCAAGTATTTCACTGACTAATCTTTGGTGTATTAATCCTTTCCCTTGAGTGTTTACAAATCCCCTTTCTTTCCAGATTTTTCCAAAGGTATGCACAATCCCATAAGCATACTTTGAGTCCGTGTATATGGTTCCCTCTCGATCTTTTAATAGCAACAATGCACGGAGTAATGCATAAAGTCCACAGGTTTGTGCTGACCAGGATGAGTTAAGAGGACCAGATTCTTTCACTTCTAATTGTTCTCCACTAATTATGGCATATCCAGATTTTCTTTTCCCACTTACTACTCGAGATGATCCATCAATAAATAATTTTTCTCCTGTTCGTAGTTCCTGTTCCCTTAAATCTGGACGTATTTTTGTTTGTAATTCTATAACTTCTATGCAATCATGTATTAATTTTTCCCCTGGGTCCCCGTACAGAAACTGCCCTGGGCTTTGTACATTTCTTACTTTCAATTCTAATTCTGGAGAGGTTATTAAAATAGCCTCATACTTTAATATTCGACTGTCTGTTAACCATTTTTCAGCCTTTTGAGCAAGAATTCCCCTTATGTTATGGGGAGTGTATACTTCTAGTGGTGCCCCAAAAGTTATTTTTCGGGCCTCTTCTACTAACAATGCTGTTGCTACCAGAGCTTGTAAACATGTTAGCCAGCCCTTGCTAACTGGATCAAGCAACTTAGAATAATATCCCACTGGCTTTCTGCTTCCTGCCCAATCCTGAGTCACTACTCCATAAGCTGTTTGATCAATTGTATTAACAAATAATTGAAATGGCCTGTCTAAATCAGGAAGGCTTAAAACAGGAGCTTGCAGAAGGGCTTCTTTAACTTGCTCAAAATTTTCTTGATCCTTTTCATTCCATTTCAAGTGATTTGTAGTCAATTTTTCATATAAGAATTTTACTTTCCCACTAAATCCCTCTATCCACTGTCTGCAATAGCCCAAAAGACCCAAAAACTGTCTTATTTATCTTTTAGTCCTTGGGGGTCCCATATTTAAAATTCCTGAAACCCTTTCAGGGTCTAATTTTTTTCTTCCTCTGCTGATCCAATGACCTAAATAACGTACTTCTGACTCCACAAATTGTAACTTTGACCTGGATATTTTTAACCCATTTTTTCCTAAAAAATTTAAAAGCTGGATAGTCCCTTTCCTAGTGTCTTCTTCAGTTTCTCCAGCTAATAACAAATCATCTCCATACTGTAACAACTTAATCCCTTTTGGTAACTCAAAAGACTTCAAGAGATCATCTAATGCTCTCCCAAAAAGGTTTGGTGACTCAGTGAAACCTTGGGGTATTACCGTCCACCTAAGCTGTTCTCTTCTGCCTGTGTCTGGGTCCTCCCACTCAAAGGCAAAATAGTCCTGGCTGCTCTCATCCAGAGGGCAAGTCCAAAAAGCATCTGTTAAATCCACTACATTATACCAAGTATAATGAGGGGCCAATTGGCTTAGTAAAGTACATGGATTGGCCACCACTGGAAAACGAGTAATGGTGCTTTGATTGACTGCCCTGAGATCCTGAACTGGTCGGTAACTGCCATCAGGCTTCTTTACCGGCACAATGGGGCTGTTATGTGCTGACATGCAAGGTTCTGATATCCCCTGGTGCCCCAAATTCTCAATTATTGCTTTCAATCCCCTCCGACTCTCTAGTGATATTGGATATTGTTTTACTCGAATGGGGATTTCTGGATTCTGAATTTCAATGCTTAGGGGCTGAATGTTTAACTTTCCCACTTCTCTGGAATACCACACTGTGTCACTAATCTCCTGATTATCTTTTTCAGTTAAATAATAAATGTTAAGTTGTCTTTCACAGGGCTTTATTTGAGTTCCCAGGGTTATTATTAAATCCCTTCCTAATAAATTGTTATCTGCCTCAGGTATTAGTAATAAATCATTCAACCCAAATCTTGTATCAGATTCTATTTGTACATCTTTAATTACGGGAACCTGAAAAACTCCCCCTTTAACCCCTATTACCAGGACACGCTCGCAGCTAACACTACAGCCTGGAGGCAGTTTTCTCACTGTGCACCTAGAAGCCCCTGTATCTACTAAAAATGTGATTTCTTCACTTTGAGGACCTACTTTTAATTTTATCAAAGACTCTTTTGATGTTTTGGTCCTCATTAAATAAATGAGCCCCTGATCCCCCTAATCCTCTCTAAACATCTTTTCATCCTGCTGCCTCTTTTTGCAGACTTTCAGCACATGTCCTTTTTGGTGACAATAGAAACAGATAGGACCTGTACTCTTGAAAACAGGACAAGAATTCTATACATTTCCTCTTTTGTGACAAGAAAAGCACATAGGTCTAGTGTCCTCTGAAGGAGGTCCTGATCTTTTCTTTTTATCCCTTCCTACTAGGTTCTTTGTGTTTGTGGTTGCTTGTGTTTCTTTAACTACTGCCATTAGGGTCCTGGCTTTTGTTTTTTGTTTTTCTTCATCTCCTCTAACATACACTTTTTGTGCTTCCCTTAACAACTTCTGAAGCCCCCTATCCTGCCAATCTTCCAATTTCTCCAGCTTCTTCCTGATGTCCCCCAAGGACTTGGCTACAAATTGTGTTTTTAACAGAACCTGCCCTGCTGGTGTATTGGGGTCTATGCCTGAGTACATTTGCAAATCCTTTCTTAATCTCTCTAACCATTCTGCTGGGGACTCATCTTTCCCTTGGTGCTCACTCAGAGCTTTTCCTATATTTTGTCCCCTGGGCACTGTTCCCCGAATTCCTTGGATAATCATCCACCTGAAATCCCTCATATTTTGCCTGTGTTCTGCCTCCTGATTATTCCAGTTTGGATCTGCCATAGGCCATTTCTGATCTCCCTGATCTGGCCCCTGATGATCTCTATTCCAAGCCTGTATTCCTGATTGTCTAATCATTTCTCTCTCTTCCACTCTAAACAAGATTCCTAAAATCACTCAGGTGTAAATATTCAGCCCGAAAAACGGATGTAGTCTCTCTGCTACTCCAATAGGATTTTCTAGAATCCTGCCCATTTCTTTCTTCAATTCCCTAAAGTCCCTAGTATTCTGGGGAACACTCATAACCAATAGGTCCCTGTCCTGGGGCCAGATTTGCCATTGGAACCTCTCTAAGAGGGTATAATCTATCTTCCCTTCCTGCTCCCTCAACCTCTTTTGTCACTTTCTTCCTCCTGTGCCCTTCTGCCTCTAGTTCTGTGTGCTACTGGCTCGTCCTGAATAGGGGGTGCATCAGGGACCAGGGGCTGGACAGGCTGGCCAGGCTGTCTGTATGGGGGTGGGAGGTGATCTAACGGGTCCCATGGCTTTATTTGGTCCCTTCTTGCTGCCTGTCCTTTAGTTTGCAAAGGGTATAACGAATAACCTTCTTTTTCTTGCCTTTGAACTACAAATTCACCCCCCTCCCCTTTTGGAAGCCACAAAGCAGCATATTCACTTTCTTCCTGGTTAAAAGGTTCTTTTGAATTCACATATAGATTTAAAACCTGAAAAATCCAATCTTCAAATGATCCAAACTCTGGCCAGTATAAATTATCTGCACGGATCTTTTCTTTTGTCCACTCATACAGTACTGTATCATTTTCTGCTTATTTTTTCTCTTTGGGATTCCCTTGTACCCCAGTATTGTAACACTATCCCCAGGGGGCTGTCCTGAGGAATCTCGCTCCCCTTCTGGGAAACCCCCTCTCAGTTCCCAGGCACACCGGGTTCTCGCGAATTTTTCTCACACTTCACAACCCCTGGGTGGGAGATTTTACTTTTCCTCTGACCCATCTCTGGCAGCAACATCTCCCTTGCTCTCTCTCACTCGTTCTGCAGTTCAACTCCTTCGCTTAATATACACTATCTCACTTCTTTTGCCAACCACTTGTTTCCCACCTAATTCCTTCTTTTCCTTTTATTCTCTCCCCAACTTCTCTTTCTGACTATTTTCCACAATCCTTTCTTAATTACGTACTGAAACTTCCATCTCTTATCCTCCCAACAGATAGTTGAACCTGACTCATTCACTCCCTTCTTAAATCACTCCTTCTGAGCATCAGCTCCCTTCTCAAAGACTTTTCTCGTGAGTTCTCGGGCTGGGACTTTCCCTCCCGCTCCCTCCCGGGGTATTCACTCGCTCTCCCCTTTCAGACCTTCCTCACTCACACACAAGCACACAGCCGCCCCCTTTACCCAACCCCGTGGTGCTCACACAGCCCCGTTTTCACACAGGGCTCTTGTGCACAAGACGTTTTACAGGCACCTTTCCCTTTCTGCCGGCATTCCCACAGGAGCCTTCTTCTGGCACAGCTCCTTGTAGCGAGCTTCTTTGGCTTATGCTTTATTTTAATTTGGAACTCCTTTCTCCAAGAGACCCTGGTCTAGCCTCGGGACCACCTTAACAACTGGTGGGGAGCTCCTTCCCAAACCCAGCCACTCTTCACTGGGACTGGAGTTCCCGGGTTTCGGCATCAAATTGTTATGAATGATGTTCTATTTTTCCAGTTTATCAAGCAACAAGATTAAATTTAATAGTAGATTTTTAATAGCAACAAAATGAATACAATCAAAGTATAGGTGATGACAATTAAAGTATTGGAGATGAATACAATCAAAGTGCATATATTTAAGAATATACAAAATTTGGCAGTAAGTAATTTAGTATAATTGAGGTTCGTATAAAGCATAAGCAAAACCGACCGGGGAGGGGCCCCCCTCCGACCGGGGGTACGGGGAGTGGCTCCCATTCCTCACGTACCAAAGCATCCAGGCTAACAATCCCACTTATATACTGTAGGCTACAGAAGTTTCTAGAAAGCTCCTCCTAGTTTCTATTCCTAAAATCTACATCACTATGTGTACAGTGCATGCTCTACTAATGGGTTAGGGGGTCTCTCATCCTTTTGAGGGTCTTATTTCCGATGAAGGCTCATCATCTTCCTCAGTGACTGAGGTGTGACCTGCAGGTAGCACAGGTGCACTATGTGACTGAGCAGATGTTTTCCATAACAAGATTTTAATTGAGTCCCATGCTTGGAATCATCCCATTTTGGCCCATTTCAAGGTTGAAACTTTCTATTTCTAGATGCTGCTTGTCAGACCTACGTCCTTCTACTATTCTTGTTTGACTTTCTTCCAACCTCCTTCTTTGACTCCCAACATCTGGAAGATGTCCTTTGTCCTGTCTCACCCATCTCCCCCCTCACTCTGTAACAATTGTCTTCTATTGATCTAAATACAATTTTGTTAATATAGTTACAATTTAATTAGCACTAATCACATTTATCACACTCCTCTCCTGGGCTGGGCCACCATGGCTGGGGCAGCGAGGCACAAAGGGGCCACGGAGCCACTGCCAGGGCTGACAGCAAGGCCAGGAACACACAAGGAATTGTTGAGCATGGCCTGTGCTGGGCAGGGCTGGCTGTGGCAAGGGCAGAGCTCAGCTGGCCTTGGTGGCTGCAGGAAAAGCCAAGCGCCCAAAGAGCCTCCACGGCTGTGTTGGAGAGCAAGGCTGGGGGAGGGAAATGCAGGGCTGCTGTGGGATGGGGAGGGGATTGAATTCCAGCAGACACATCAGCTTGCAAGGTGCTCTGCTGTTCCTCAGCTGCTCTCTGAGACATCCAATCCCAGCTTGGCACCTCAGGGCACTGGGGCCCTACAAGTGGCACTGCCTATCTATGGGCACATAAGTGATGGCTGCCTGGAAAGGGGCACTGGTTTTAATACTTGTCCATTTCATAATATACAAGCACATTCTGATTATCTGGGTCATTTGAGTACTTTTAACAAATGACAAAATTTTCCCACCAGGAACAGGAGTTTTCTGGATCTACTGGTTTTTTCTACTGATAGCAGGAAAAGAAATCCTGATCTTCCTGTCTACTTGTGTCACCAATATTCAGTCTATTATCTCCTCTTCCTCTTCCTTCAGGTGTTTCCATCTCTCCTGTTTAAATGGCCATGTCTAAGGACATCTCTTCACTAGACCAGCTGGATCTTTGTCCTTTCCATTGCTCCCAGATTTCTTCCTCCAGATGCTCTCTGGTCATTCAAGTGCCTCTCAACTGACTGCTTTCATGCTTTAAGCTGCAGGCAGTTGCTCAGTCTTTCAGAAGTTTAAGTAAATATCACATTAGTCAACGTCTTAATTGTGATTATATCTATCACAGAATTCCCTTTTCTTATGCCTTTGTCTAAGACTGTTCCTGTACAGAAGTCCCCTGGGGATGGTGGACATGTCAGATGCTGCTGGGACATCCCAGAGAGTGAGGGAGGAGTTGTGATGGTTATTAAACTGCATCATGTTCAACTTTTGTTTGTTGGCAAGAAACCTTTCTGTGCCTCTGAGTCTCCCCAGTCTCTGAGCCCAAAGGACACAAACCTGATGAGCTGTGGTTCCCACTGCAGTGGTGGCACTTGCACCTCCCTTCATACCCACAGCAGGGCTCCCTTGTCCCACAAAGTCCCTGGCAATGCAGGGATGACAAAATCGGGAAAGGCTGTGGGGATCAGGTGCAGGACAGAGACAGGGAGAAGAATGACTTTTGTATTTTATGGAGCTGTGCCTTCCCTTGGTTTTGTTTGCTGACAATAAATGGACATCCCTCTGTGTCTCAGGCAGCTCCTTCTCCAAGGAAAGCAGGTGGGAGTTGGTGCCAAGGAGCTGAAAGCTGCAGGCACAGCCTGGAGTGGAGGAAGCTCAGATTTGCACAAGGCTGCTCTGAGTGCCAGGCGTTGGATGGGTGAATTGTTGAGGTGGGGGTAGTGACAGAGTGTGATTGATTGTCAATCATAAAGAGTCTCGATTTTCATATCAATTAAAACTGCATGAGGAGGTACTAGGATTAAGTGACATTTGGAGATTCCATATATCAATTTATTAACAGTAAAAAGAAAAACTAAACAGGACCAAAAGTATTTTCTCATTGCCTTTGTAAGTAGAATATATTCAGTTTGAATACTTCTGAAATCTTTCTAATTAACCAAAAAGATTTGAAAACTTACATCAAAATATTTCCCATGGCTTGGCTTTTTAAGGTGTTCTGAATGTTAATGAGCCCTGGGGCACTGAATTACTGAACTGAAGAGTTGAAGGCTGAACAAGCCTCTGGAGCAGTAAAATCCAGCAGCAGCCTCGGAGTTGCTGAGGATGTCAGCAGCCCCCACTGGGGCCATCCCTGCCCAGAGACCGTGGGGGAATGGGCAGACAAGGAGAGTGTCCCTGGGGCTGGGGAAGCAGAACTCAGAGGCACCAGAGGGTCCAGGTGGAAATGGAATGTGGAATGTGGCTGTGAAAGCCCTGCCTGGGCTGTGCCAAACAGGACACACAAGCCCTGGCTCCCATCCCCCAAACAATTCTCTCAATGAGACATTTAAATGGAATTATAATTATTTGTGTATTCTGAGTTGGATGCACTGGAGAAAAACCAACAAGAGATTCTCAGGAGCTCAAAACAACCAAACAGGCTTTACTAGCAACTTCAGAAAATCAGAGAAACTTCAGCAAAAGGTTTAATATGACATTCAATCAAGAAAAAGCACTTCTCAAAGTATTAACTTGTCCCATTGTACTCCACAAATTCTAAGCCAGTTCAATTTTCAGTTACTCAAAATTTGCAAGAGGAGAAAATTAGAAGAAGGCACAGAAAATGGGAAAGACAGAAGATACAGAGAAGCACACACTGAGCTACCAACTCCTGGATTCCAGTGGCATTCAGACAGAAATTCCAAGAGGAGGTAGGGTGTGTTCAGCTTTAAATACCCTTTGGTCTTCCCCCAGGTTGGACTTGGAATCATTTGGTCACTCAGGAGCTGGGCTGGGGCTCCAGGAGTGGGTGTGGAGCATTGCCTTTGGTGTGCCAGGGACTGGCAGACAGTGCTGGGCTGGGATAGAGGCTCGGGGGGGACTGCCGTTACAGGGCAGTGCAGTGCTGGGGTTACAGGGCAGGGCAACTTCTTTTCTGCTGCCCCTTCTTCCCTCACACATGAAATATTTCAAGCAACAATGTTCTCCAGTCTCTCACAATAGGCAATGTTGGAGGTGGAATCCAATTCTAGCCATGGGCACCTGGCCCAGAAGGACAGTTCTTTTCCATGGGAATGAGAGCAGGGAGCCCCAGTGTTTCAGTAGCAGATGAGAAGAGACCCTCAACATGCCAAGGTCAGCTTGACCAGCCAGATGGCTCCCTGGAAGACCAAACCATCCAGAGCTGTTCTGTGTTCCCTTGGTTTCATTGGGGCCTGTAGTGGCACAATGGCTCCTTGATTACCAGAAGACCTTCAGTGTTACCAGGGTCCTTTGGACCAAGGGGCTTTGTGGTGGTGTCACAATGCAAATGTTCCTTTGGCTCCACAGTGTCTCAATGGACCATTGATTACAGGAGGCCCCTCTGTGTGACCCTGGAGCTTTGGTTCCATGCAGCCCTGCAGTGTCACAATGAGCCCTTGGGTCAATTGGGTTCCACAATGTCACAATTGCCCCAAGGTTCCATATAGCCCTGCAGTGTCACAAAGGCCTCTTGGTTTCACAAGGCCACACAGTATCACAATGGTCCTCTTGCATCTGTGGGGACCATCAGGTCACAATGGTCTCTCCATGGTTCCATGAGGTCTCACAGTGTCACAGTGCTTTGCTTATTCCATGGGGCTTCCTAGTGTCACAATGGACTCCATGATTCCATGGGACCCCTCAGGGTCACAATGGTCTCTCCACGGTTCCAGGAGGCTGTGAAGTGTCTGAATGGTCTCTCCATGGTTCTATGAGGCCTTGCAATGTCACAATGGACATTTGGCTCCATGGGGTCTCACAGTGTCACAATGTCACCCTTTGGTTCCATGACACCCCAAAGTGTCATAATGCTCTCCAGGGTTCCAGGAGGCCCCGTGGTGTCACAATGGGCCCTTGGTTTGATGGGATCTCAATGTCACAATGATCCAAACATTCCATGGAGCCACACTGCATCATAAAGGTCCCCTTGGCTCCATGATGCCCAGGAATGTCACAGTGGTCTCCATGATTCCATGAGGCCACAAAATGTCACAAAGTCCCCTTGGTTCCATCAGGCCCTGCAGGGTCACAGAGCTCCCTGTGCATCCTGAGGCCCCACTTCACCCAGCCCAGGCCATTGCCATGGTTCCAGCCACTCCCTGTATGATCCCAGTGACTCCCAGTCTCTCTCAGTACATCCCAGCTGATCCCAGCATGCTCCCAGTCTCTCCCACTTCCTCATAGTTGCTTCCAGCATGATTCTAGTTGCCCACAGCCACTCCAAGTCACCCTCAGTTCAATGCAAGTTGTTCCCAGTATATCCCAGTTGCCCTCAACATTGTTCAAACTGCCCTCAGCATGTTTCTGGTAACTCCAAGTATGATCCCAGTCCCCCTCAGTGTCATCCCAGTTCTACCCAGTGTGATCCCAGTTACACCCAGTCACTGCCAGTATGATCTCAGTGGCCTCAGTATAGACAAAGTCACTCCCAGTTGCTCCCCGTTGGCCCCAGCATGATTCCAGTTGTACCCAGTGTTATCCCCTCCAGTATCATTGCAGACACTCTCAGTATATCCCAGCTGCCCACAGCATGCTCATTCCCAGTCACCCCAGAATCCCCAGTATGGTTCCAGTTGCTCCCAGGATGATCTCACTCATTCCCAGTATATCCCAGTTACCTCCAGCATGCAACCATCATTCCCAGTTGTTCCCAGTAGCCCTCAGTGTGGTCCCAGTCAATCCCAGTATTTCCATGTCCGTGCTCCAGGTGCTGCTTCCAGCCCTGATCCATGGGGATGGGAATGTCCCGCTCCCTTCCCGGGGCAGGGTCAGACCTGAGCCAGGTGTGCAGGGCAGGACCTTGCCCTGAGCCCAAGCATTGTCCCACCTGCAGGATCTGCTTCCCCTCAGCCTCTTCCTCCTGCAGCCCCAAGCCCAGCTTGGTGCTGAACAAAGGGTTTGGGGCAGGCTCATGCCCTGGCGGGGGCTGTGCATCCCCTCTGCCCCCTCCCCAAATTCCCTCCAGGGGGCTGCAGGACCTGGGGCAGGAGCCCTGTGAAGAGGGAGAAGGGGGTGACACCAGGATGGGGGGGGTCACACACGGTCTGGGGGAGACACACATGGCCCCTGAGGACCTCCCCTCACCTTCTCCTACAGCACCAGGAGGATGAACCCCAACATGGCAACCCTAAATCCCAGAAGCATCTTGGGGTGTGGTGTCTGGTGGCAGCTTTCAGGGTGCTGGGGGAATCACAACTGCCCCAAAATCCCCTCCCAGCCCCACAGCCACTCCTGGATCCCCCAAACCACTACACAACTCCTGGCCACAGCAAACCCTCGACCACTCTCTGTAACATAAATATCCCCCAAAAAACAAAAAAAACCCTTCCCATCTTCCCCAACACCCACCCAGCTCACAACCCTTCCAGAAGGCCCCCAAAGCCCCTCCCAACACCACAAATGTCCCGAAGAACCACAAAAGCCTCTCTCAGTGCCCCCCAGGAGTCCCTAAAACCCCTCCCAGCCCCACCCGGAACTGACCAGGAGAGGTGGGGGACAGGAACATCCACAGTCCAGAGCAGCTCAGGCACTTCAGCAGGGATTTGGACACTTTGAGGGGGGCACCCCGGATGGGGAGACCCAGGCCAGAGACTGGGATAGACAACTGGAATTCCTGGAGAAAAGATGAGCTCAAATGGACACCTTCTGCTGGAAGAGCTACGAGATCATGGCCTTGGCTTAGGTGGTCCCAAAACACCCAAATCCTCTGAATATTCCCCTGAACGCTGAGCATGAACAAATTCATGCTCAAATCCCAGTAAAATGGTTCAGCTTTAGATGTCTTTGCTAAATTTCTCTATTTTTACCCCAATTCTGGGTGTTTAGATGGGATAAACAAGGACATTACTCAGGTAGGAAAGGATCAGCAAGATCCTCCAGCTTTGCTTGATGCCACCAGAAAAAACAAGTGGACAGAGCAGATGAGAATTTTTGGGCTGTATTAATTAATTACCAATTAATTACCAATGTTGATCAGAGTCCTGATGGATGTTCCTGCCCCTGGGTTCATCCAGGTGCCTATGGGGATACAGGAGGACGTGGAGAGCACCAGCCAGGTGTCTTCCCAACCTGGATCACAGGGAATTTGGGTCACCAGGGCTCTGCCCAACATGGATCCTCTGATGGGGTGATGGGTGTTGAGGTTGGAGATGCACATGAAGCTCTTCCCACAGGTGGGACACTCACAGGGCTTCCATTACCTGTGCCTCCACCGGTGTTTGGTCAAGTGAGAGCTCAGGGTAAATCTCTTCCCACACTCAGGACACTCATAAGGCCTCTCCCCAGCGTGGTTGCACCCGTGCCTGATGAGGGTGGAGTTGTGCTTGGAACCCTTCCCACAGTCAGGGCAGCGGAAGGGCCTCTCCTCTGTGTGAATCTGCTGGTGCAGGAGGAGATGGGAGCTGGTCTGAAACCTCTTCCCATATTTTTATGGCCTTAAAAGTAACAACTTAGCAAAAGAACAACATTTAGCAGCATTTAACTTAGCTTGTACCTCATGACTTAAACTTACTGACAGCCTGACTGACTCAGACACCCAAGGCACTCCAACCCCTCAGAGAGCAGCATTTCTGCCACATTTGCCAGGGCACAGGCACTCGTGTGTGCACACAGACAGAGAGAGTCAGTGCCAGGGAGCTGTGAGGAATTCCCCTGGAGGGCAGGGAAATGCTCCCTGTGGATGCTTTGGCATCTCCCCAGCAGTGAAGGGCTGAGCCTGAAGGAGTGGGGGATCAGCCCAGGCTCCCTGGTTGTTCGGGGATGCCCCGAGTGCAGCACACGGGAGAGTTCCCGGCTCAGAGAGGCCCCGCTCAGAGGGAGGTGCTGGCCCAGGAGAGCTCCAAGGGGCTCCTGTGGAGTGCTGTTTGTAGGTCCCCAAGAGAGGGGCTTTGGGCACAGCAATGTTTCATCCTGGCCACACTTGGCATCCACAGCTTTCTTTGGAAGGGTGAGAACAGGGATGTCGTGCCTGAGGGAACAAGAACAGTTCCAGGGCTGCTCCTAAAGGAACCAGGAGCTCGCTGGGCAGCAGCAGTGCCTGGGAGCAGACAGTGTTTGTGCTGAGCTCCAGAGGAGCTGAGCCCAGGGGCTGTTGGCCATGGCTGAGCCCCAGGGAGCATTTCTCAGCTGGCAGGGTGGGCTGAGAAGGGCAGGGGGGAATGCACCAGCACAGGGACCATGGAACCATTGTGACACTGAGGGGTCTCATGGAGTCTTGGAGACCACTGTGACATTCCTGGGCCTCATGGAGCCAAGGGGACCTTTATGATGCAGTGTGGCTCCATGGAATGTTTGGATCATTGTGACATTGAGATCCCATCAAACCAAGGGTCCATTGTGACACCGCGGGGCCTCCTGGAACCCTGGAGAGCATTATGACACTTTGGGGTATCATGGAACCAAAGGGTGACATTGTGACACTGTGAGACCCCATGGAGCCAAATGTCCATTGTGACATTGCAAGGCCTCATAGAACCATGGAGAGACCATTCAGACACTTCACAGCCTCCTGGAACCGTGGAGAGACCATTGTGACCCTGAGGGGTCCCATGGAATCATGGAGTCCATTGTGACACTAGGAAGCCCCATGGAATAAGCAAAGCACTGTGACACTGTGAGACCTCATGGAACCATGGAGAGACCATTGTGACCTGATGGTCCCCACAGATGCAAGAGGACCATTGTGATACTGTGTGGCCTTGTGAAACCAAGAGGCCTTTGTGACACTGCAGGGCTATATGGAAACAAAGGTCCATTGAGACATTGGGGGCCTCATGTCATCAGTGGTCCATTGTGACACTGTGGAGCCAAAGGAGACCATTTTGACAATGCAAACCTCATGGTCCAAAGGTCCATGGTGATAATGAAGGTCTTCTTGTAATCAAGGCACCATTGCGACACTGCAGGGCTCCATAAAACCAAGGGAACACAGAACAGCTCTGGCTGGTTTGGCCTCCAGGGAGTCACATGACTGGTCCAGCTGACCTTGGCATGTTGAGGGTCTCTTCTCATCTGCTACTGAAACACTGGGGCTTTGTGCTTTCCTTCCTATGGAAAAGAACTGCCTTTCTCCTCCAGGCACCCATGGCCAGAATTGGGATTTCACTGCCAAATTTCCTTATATCCAGCGATTGTTCCCATAGGAATATTGCCAGAACAAGTCTGGCAGGCAGTGGTTTCACCAGGGTCATCTCTCATCTGTCTCCAAAACCCTGGGGAAGGCTCTGTGCTTCCCTTCCTATGGGAATGAACTGTCCTTCTTCTCCAGCCACCCATGGCCGAGATTGGGATTTCACCTCTAAAATTCCCTACATTCAAAGACTGCTCCCAGACAAAATCTGCCATTATTGACAAGTCTGGCTGGTCTTGGCCTAGTGAGGCTCTCACCTGCTTTCCAAACACTGAGGCTCTGTGCTTTCCTTCCTATGAAAAAGAGCTGTCTTTCTTGGCCAGCGGCCCATGACCAGAATTGGGATTCCACCTCCAACATTGCCTGTCGTGAAAAAGATTGTTGGCTCACAATATTCCATGTATGGGGGAGGAAGGGGCAGGTGCAGCCTTGCCCTGCCCTGTTACCCCAGCACTGCACTGCCCTGTAACCCCTGAGCCTCTATCCCAGCCCAGCAGTGTCTGCCAGTCCCTGGCACACCAAAGGCAATGCTCCACACCCACCCCTGGAGCCCCAGCCCAGCTCCTGAGGGACCAAATGACTGAAAGTCCCACCTGGGGGAAGGGCCCAGGAAGACCAAGGATGTATTTAAGGCTGAACACAGGTCAAGGACACAGGTTGACCCTACCTCCTCTTGGAATTTCTGTCTGAACACTGCTGGAATCCAGGAGTTGATACCTGTGTATGTGCTTCTCTGTGTCATTTTTGTCTTTCTCTCTTTCTTTCTTTCTTTCTTTCTTTCTTTCTTTCTTTCTTTCTTTCTTTCTTTCTTTCTTTCTTTCTTTCTTTCTTTCTTTCTTTCTTTCTTTCTTTCTTTCTTTCTTTCTTTCTTTCTTTCTTTCTTTCTTTCTTTCTTTCTTTCTTTCTTTCTTTCTTTCTTTCTTTCTTTCTTTCTTTCTTTCTTTCTTTCTTTCTTTCTTTCTTTCTTTCTTTCTTTCTTTCTTTCTTTCTTCCTTCCTTCCTTCCTTCCTTCCTTCCTTCCTTCCTTCCTTCCTTCCTTCCTTCCTTCCTTCCTTCCTTCCTTCCTTCCTTCCTTCCTTCCTTCCTTCCTTCCTTCCTTCCTTCCTTCCTTCCTTCCTTCCTTCCTTCCTTCCTTCCTTCCTTCCTTCCTTCCTTCCTTCCTTCCTTCCTTCCTTCCTTCCTTCCTTCCTTCCTTCCTTCCTTCCTTCCTTCCTTCCTTCCTTCCTTCCTTTCTATTTTTGGCCTCTTGCAACGTTTGAGTAACTTAAAATTAAAGAGGCCTAGAGTTTGTGAAGTAAAATTCTCAAAGTTAAGGCTTTGAGAAGTGGTTTGTTTTGTTGACTGAATATCATATTAAACCTTTTGTCCAAGTTTCTCTGATTTTCTAAAGTTGCTAACAAAGGCTATTCTGTTGCTTCGAGCTCCTGAGATTGGTATTTCTCCAGTGCTTCTAACTCAGAGTACACAAATAATAATTCCTCTTAAATGTCTTGTTGTGAGAGGTTTTTGGGGGATGGGACTCAGGGCTTCTCTGTCCTGCTTGGCACAGCCCAGGCAGGGCTTTCACAGCCACATTCCACATTCCATTTCCACCTGGACCCGCTGGTGCCTCTGAGTTCTGCTTCCCCAGCCCCAGGGACACTCTCCTTGTCTGCCCATTCCCCCACGGTCTCTGGGCAGGGATGGCCTCAGTGGGGGCTGCTGACATCCTCAGCAACTCCGAGGCTGCTGCTGAATTTGACTTCTCCAGAGGCTTGTTCAGCCTTCAGCTCTTCAGTTCAGGAATTCAGTGCCCCAGGGCTCATTAACATTCAGAAAACCTTAATAAGCCAAGCCTCCGGGAATAATTTATGTCTTTTACTCTTCTATGGTTAATTAAATTGATTTCAGAAGTATATTCAAAGTGAATAAACTATGTTACCAGTACAAGGAGAAAAGAATTCTTTGTTGAGCCTTGTTTATATTTTCCTGTTTATACACTGATATCAGCAATCTCGAATTGATATTGAACCCCAACCCCTCATCATGCAATCTGAATAGAAATGAAAATCAAGACCCTTTATGGCTGACAATCAGTCACACTCTGTCCCTACCCCCACCCCACCATTTCTCCATCCAAGCCCTGGCACTCAGAGCAGCCTTGTGCAAATCCAAGCTCCCTACCCCCCAGGCTGTGCCTGCAGCTTTCAGCTCCTTGGCACCAACTCCCACCTGCTTTCCTTGGAGAAGGAGCTGCCTGAGACACAGAGGGATGTTCATTTATTGTCAGCAAACAAAACCAAAGGAAGGCACAGCTCCATAAAAAGAAAGGTAATTCCTCAGCCGGATATTAAGTCCCTTTCCACAGCAGACAGTCTCAGACCAATTGAAAACACGTTCTGTGCCCAGCACAGATCCCAAGATGCCCCAAACCCTCCCTGCCCTGATTCTGCCCAGATTTGCTCTTTGCACACACGAGTCACACACTGAAGTCAGGAGCTCCCTCCATGCCCAGAGGGAGGAAAGGAGAGAAAGTGGCTGAAGAGCTCTCTTGTGCACAGCTACAGCTGCACTAATGCAAATCTGGGCTCACAGGAACATGATCCAACAGCCTCTGCAGCATCTGTTCCCTGGGCAGAAATCTGACTGGATAAGCCAGGCCCAAGGAGTGCTGGGCAATGGAGCCACATCCAGGGGTGTCCCCAGGGCTCAGGATTGGGCCCAGGGCAGTGAAATCTCTTTATTGCTGATGTGGACGAGGCCATGGAGGGCACCCTCAGTCAGTGTCCAGGTGAGCCCAAGCTGGCTGGGAGTGTGGCTGTGCTGCAGGGCAGGAAGCTCTGCAGAGGGATCTGGACAGGCTGGAGCCATGGGCCCAGGACAATTGGATGAGGTTCACCAAGGCCAAGGGCTGGGACCTGCCCTGGGCTCACAGCCACCCCAAATCCCTGGCTGTGCCCTGCCCCGGATCCCCACTGCCTCATCAGGTTTGTGTCCTTTGGGGTCAGGAACTGGTAAGACTTAAGAGGCAAGAGAAGGATTCTCTTCAGTGCTAAAATATAAATGTAAAATCACAGAATTTATTGAACATTGAACCTCCTCCCTCAACAATGTGAGACATCCCAGCAGCATCTGACACATCCATCATTCAGAAGGGATTTCTGTACAAAATTAATTTTAGGCAAAGATGATGCTATGATAGATATAAACACAGTCAAGGTGTTGTACCAGCCTGCTCTGCCTGGAGTGCAGTTGAAACAGCTTGAAGATTGTTCTGTTTGCAAAGCTTTCAGTGATGGATGGACAAAGGGAAGCCAAGCTGCTTTTGGTGTTGAGGAAATGCTGAAACCAGCCTGAGTCATTTAAACTCATCCTGTTCTTGCTGGGATGAGGAGCCCCTCAGCCTTCCCTGCTCTGGGCTGGACAAGCCCAGCTCCCTCAGCCTCTCCTCACAGACAAAGGGCTCCAGCCCCACCTTGGAGGCCCTTCCCTCACCCTGCTCCAGCTGCCAGACATCTTTCCTGCCCTGGGCAACCCAAACCAGGCCCCAGTGACCTGGATAATCCACGTCCTTGATGTCCTGGTCACACAGCCCTGGCCCCTTGTCCCCGTGTCAGGCTCTGGGGTTGATTTGTGGAACATCCTTGGGGGAGGCTGTGGCTCCAGGTGGACCAGGGGGATCCCGGGGGACAGGGGACCCTGCTGGGCATGAACAGCATTGGACTTGTCTGGGGAAACTGTGAGGGGGGGCTGGGGCAGAGTGACCAACGCAGTGACCTCACACAGCCCTGCTGGGATGTCACACAGCCCCTCCTGTGATGTCACAGCCTGCCCTGTGATGTCAGACCTCTGCCCTGTGATGTCACAGTCAGCTCTATGATGTCACAGAGACAGCCTGTGATGCTCAATGACCTCACATACCCACTGTGTGATGTCATAGCCCACTCTGTGACCTCATGTTACCAGATGATAAATTGCCCACCCTAGCTGAGCTAACACAATTCCTGTTCTCCAAAACCACTGGCCTCTGGAACCAGCACAATGCCCGTTGTGTGAGAAGGGGAACTGGGACTTCCCCAGCCTCAGTGTCCTGACAGCTCAGCCAGGCTGAACTGGAACATTGGGGTTAATGACCACCAGGGACCACCAGAGAAACCCCCAGGACAGAAGAACCCATGGGTAAAGGGGAGGGAAAATATGTTAATGACTGTGGGCAAATGATTATCATATGTGTGTTCAGTCCAGGACAGTCAATGAATATGTATGCAAAATACAAAATATAAACAGAAACTTTCCTGTACTCAGCATGCACGGCTTTGGGAGGAGCTGTCCCCCTGTGTATCCAGCCAAATAAAGAATGCTGCTTTTTAATGCTATATTGGTGTTCAGGAGTTTTTAATTTTACTGAATTTTTGGTAACACTCGCACTGCCCAGGGAAGCTCTGTCTCCAGCTGTTCACAGAGAAGGGCTGGTGGGAGATGTGGTGGTCAGAGGTTGTTTGGGGTACACTGACAACGAAATTATTGAGTTTTTAAATACTCTGTGAAAGGAGGGGCATCTACAAAACTTCTACATTGGACTTAGAGAGAGCAGGATTTGGCCTATTCAGGATGCAGTTTTGGAGAATACCAAATCAGGCACTATTTTTTTTAAGGGAAACAGCCTTTAAAAATCAAGGTTTCCCAGGAACGATGGAGACGATTCAAGAAAGAAATCTTGTAGGAGCTGCCTGTCTCTCTGTGCAAAAAAGTCAGATAGAAAGGGAAATGACTGGCCTGATAGGGCATGGAGCTTTTCCAGGAACTCAGGGTTAAAAGAAGGTGAATCACCTTTGGACAGAGGACAGGCAACTCAGGAAGCGTTTCCGGATGTCGCTAAGTAATGCAGAAAGAAAACCAGAGAGGTGAAAGCTCTATTAGGATTTAACCTGGCTGCTTCTGTGAAGGATAACAAAAAATATTTTAGAAATTCATTAATGGCAAAAGAAAGCAAAAGGAGAAGCTCTATTGTTTATTAGGGGGGATATGGTTACCAAAGATGAGGAAAAGGCTGAGACACTTAACCCATTCATTGCCTCAGTTTTCAACAATAGGACAAGTTGTCCCCAGGACAAGTGTTCTCCTGAGCTGGTAGATGGGGACAGGGAGCAGAACAGACCCCCTGTAATCCAGGAGGAAGCAGCTGGGGACCTGCTGAGACACTCAGATACTCACAGGTGTCTCTGGGAACAGATGGGATCCATCCTAGGGGGATGAGGGAGCTGCTGGATGAGCTCCCCAAGCTGCTCTCCATCATTTCTCATCAGTGCTGGCTCAGCAGGAAGGTGCCAAAGGACTGGAGGTGCCAACGTGAGCCCATCCCCAAGAAGGGCTGGAAGGAGGATGTGGGGAACTGCAGGCCTGTCAGCCTGACCTGGGTGCCTGGTGAGGTGATGGAACAGATCACCTTGAGTGCCATCCCAGGGCACCTACAGGATGGCTGAGGGATCAGAGGCAGCCAGCGTGGATTTCAATATCTGCATTGATGATCTGGATGAGGGCATTGAGTGCACCATCAGCAAATGTGCAGATGGCACCAAGCTGGGTGTGAGTGTGGATGTGCTGGAGGGCAGGAGGGCTCTGCAGAGGGACCTTGACAGGCTGGATCCAGGGCCCAAATCCAACGAGGTGACGTTTAGCAAGACCAATTGCTATGTCCTGCACTTTTGCCACAACAGCCCCTGCAGTGCTCCAGGCTGGGGACAGAGTGGCTGGACAGCAGCCAGGCAGAAAGGGATCTGGGGGCACAGATGGACAGCAGGCTGGACATGAGCCAGCAGAGTGCCCAGGTGGCCAAGAAGGCCAATGGCACCTGGGCTGGATCAGGAATTGTGGAGGGAGCAGAAAACACAGAAGGGGAAGGGACAAAGGAAGGAGGTGAAGGAGATAACCCTAACTGTCTCTCTCCCCCCATCATAAAAATAATTGACTTTACTTATATTCCCTATCAGAAGGCCCATCCTTGTCCAAAGATGAAAATTTTCTTCGTTGATGCTGTCCTCACTGCTGCCTGGATCCTCTTCACCGTGCTGCATGCCTTCAGCTGGATCAGTCCACAACCCAAACACAATGTCTGGGTGACTTTAGCAAAGACATTGAAACAAGATAACATGTGCCTGTCCATGGGCAACCTTGATAACCCACTTTCCACATGCTTGGTAGGAATTCCCTTTGTAGCAGACGAATGGCCCATCCAGAACTCAGAGCTCCTCCATACCACTGGTAAGAGACCCAATCCCGTTGACACTTGGGACCATTGGACAAAAATACTGCCAAATGCCCCCGAGGAACCCCAAGAATTAGATTTGTTGGGGTCCTCCAAAGCAACATACTGCGTCAAATTTTATTACAAAAGTCCAAAGCAAAATTGGCCAATTGGCCTGAAATGAGTCAAATTCGAAACATATACAGAAAAGACATATCACCTATCAACAAAGCCTACAATTATCCAGATTGGTGCAATTACACAACTCATGCTCTCTCTGAATCCTCCCTCCACCCCAAAACGTTACCCCGTGGAATGTTTCTTATCTGTGGTGATCAGGTTTGGGCTGGAATCCCCTCTCGCCTTCAGGGGGGACCCTGCAGCCTTGGCAAGCTTTCTACCCTCACCCCCAACATTACCTTATTACATAATTGGAAAAGGGAGAGTGAATGAAAACGTGAAAAAAGATCTTACACTGAATTTGATGAAAGTTGTGACCCTAAATTGTACATTTCGAACAGACCCACAAGAGCTGCTGTCTCCCTGTTCTTTCCATGGGTGGCTGCAGCAAAAGCCCTTGGTGAAATTACTCACTTAGGGTGTTGGCTCAGTAAGCAACAGTCACATCTGCTGCTTTGAGTGATCTTTTAAAGGATGAAGAAACCATGAGACATGCATCCCTGCAAAACCAAGCTGCAATTGACTTCCTGCTGCTCGCCCACGGACACGCTGTGAAGACTTTGAAGGGATGTGCTGCTTCAATCTCTCCTCACGTTCAACATCCATCCAAGCAAACATCCAGAAGCTGAAGGACCTCGTGAAGGATTTGAAAGTACAAACCACCCCAGACTCGTTCAACAACCTTTTTGGACAATGGGGACTGACGGGGTGGGCCGCATCTCTGGTCAAGGGACTTTTATGGATTTTAATCATAGTTGTCATTGTATTAGTTATGTTTGCATGCTTTGTTCAATGTTTCAAGAAAGTTCCTGGAAGTGCCTTTTTAGTAAATACAGAGAGAGGAGTTGTGGAGGGAGCAGAAAACACAAAAGAAAGTTTCTCTGAATCCTCAGAACAAACTCCTTGGAAAATCATAGCTTAGAGATAAGAAATGGCTTGTGAAATGACGAATACAAAAGGAATTTAGCTTCCCCCCTTTGGAAGACCCTCTTATCTATCTTCAATATTAGTGGTTCATTTTCTTTTAGTATCCATAGGCCAGCTTTGAATGCAAAATCCCTCAGGGATTGGTCAGAAAGTAGAATTCCCTTGGTAATTGGTGCAAATTGTAAAACCCTCAAAAGTTATTAAAAACCCCTGTAAAACAATAGCTGTTGGTATATGCTAGATAGGATGCCTTCACAGAATAAACTATGGATTTGTGCCTCTCTGCATATGCTGGTCTCTTTTCCCCGCTGGTCTGAGAGCTCACCGTGAGTCACAATTCTATCTGGGCAAGGCTCGGGAATTTGCTCCGTCGCTGAGGGCTATAAAAACAGCCTCAGGGATCCCAAAGGGACCCCGAACCCCACCAGTGACACTCTCCTTGCTTCCACAGTGCCCTGCATAATCAAAACGGCCCTTTGGTTCCATGGGCCCTACAGTGTCACAATGGTCTCCATGATTCCATGGGGCCTTGCAATGCCACAATGGTCTCCATGGATCCACGGTGCCCTGCAGGATCACAACGGCCCTTGGGCTGCACCAGGCCCTGGAATGCAACAATGGCCTCTTGGCTCCACAAAGCCCTGCTGCTTCACACCAGCCCCTTGGCACCATGCGGCCCAGCAGGGCCACAGTGATGTCCTTGGTGCCACGGAGTCCCCACAGTGTCACAATGGTCCCTTGGATCGATGGTGCCTTGCAGTGTTGCAATGGCCCCTTGGTTCCATGGGGCCCCACAGTGTCACCATGGTGTCCACAGGAAGGAAACCACAGAGCCCCAGTGTTTCAGGGGCTGATGAACTGCAGCCACCAGAGGCCAAGGTCAGACAGACCTCTCTGTCCTGGAAGGTTTTTCTGGCAGCAACCCTTGGATATACAGAGTTTTGAATATTGAATCCCAATTTCAGCCATTTGTGCCTGGAGGAGAAGGCCAGTTCTTTTCCATAGAAAGGAAAGCATGCAGCCCCTGTGTTTGGAAGGCAGGTGAGAGCCGGCCCTCAGGAGGCCAAGGCCAGCCAGACCTGTCTGGAATGGCAGCTTTTGTGTAGGAGCAATCTTTGGATCTAGGACTTTTGGAGGTGGAATCCCAATTTTGGCCATGGATGCTTGAATGAGAAGGATGGTTCTTTTCCATTGGAAGGCAAGCCCAGAGCCTCAGTGTTTCAGGGACACATTAGAAGAGACTCCTGAAAGGCCAAGGGCAGTTGGAGCAGTCAGGCCAAGCCAACCAGACCTGTTACCTGTTCCCTTGGATCCATGGGGCCCTGCAGTGTCACAGTGGTTGTGTCAAATTGGATCCTTGGTTCCATGAGGCCCAGCTGTGTCACATGGGCCCCTTGTTTCCAAGGGGTTCCACAGTGTCACAATGGTCTCTTGTTTCCATGAGCCCTTGCAGTGTCACAGGGATCTCCTTGGTGCTGCAGTATCCCAATGGACCCTTGGTTCCATGGAGACTCACAATGGCAGAAGGGTCTCCTTGGTTCCACAAGGTACTGCAGAGCCCCTTGATCCAACACGGCCTCAAAGTGTCACAAGGATTCCATGAGGCCCTGCAATGTCACATTTAACCTTTGCTTCCATGGGATACTGCATTATTCCATGAATCCTTAGATCCATGGGGCCCTGTAGTGTCACAATGGACTCCTTGGTTCCATGGGGCCTCAAAGTGTCACAACAGTCTCCATGATTCCATGAGTCCCTGCAGTGCCACAGTGGTCCTTTGGTTCCACGAGGCCTCAAAGTGTCATCATGGTCTCCATGGGTCCATGAGGCCCTGCTGTGTCACAACGGCTTCCTTTGTTCCATGATGCCCAGTACTGTAACAAAGTTCTCCTTGATTCCATGGTGTCAGAATGGCCCCTTTGTCCCATGGAGCCCCACACTGTCACTGTGATCCCCTTGATTCCATGAGGCCCTGCCGTGCTACAATGGCCCCAATGGCTACAATGGTCTACAGGGAGACTCTCTACAACCACCTGAACAGAGGTTGCAGTCAGGTGGGGGTCGGTCTCTTCTCCCAGGCAACCACTGACAGAACGAGAGGACACAGTCTGAAGATGAGCTAGGGGTAGGATAGGTTTGACATCAGGAGAAAAATTCTTCACTGAAAGAGTGATTGGGCACTGGAATCTTCTGCCCAGGGAGGTGGTGGAGTCACCATCCCTGGAAGCATTAAAAAAAAGACGTGGCACTCAGAGTCATGGTTCAGTTTTTGAGGTGATGTTGGGTCATAGGTTGGACTTGATGATCTCAAAGATCTTTTCCTACCTCATTCATTCTGTGATTCCATTTCATAATAGTCTCCATTGTTCCATGAGGCCCTGCAGTATCACAATGGATCTTTGGCTCTATGAGACCCACAGTGTAACTATGGCCCCTTGGTTCCATGGGACCCCTCTGCCACAATAAATTTTAGTTACATGAGTTCCCACAGTACCAAAAGTCCCCTTTGTACCTTCAGATTCCATAGTGTCACAGTTGACACTTTCGTACTGTGAAGCCCTGCAGTCACCAAATCTTCAAAATATCAGAATAAGACTCCTTAACACTAATTTGGTGCAGGGCATGGACACCGTAGGACAGCCTGGGCTGCAGAGGGCACAGGGATGGGCAGCAGCTGAAAGGCCCTGACACAGCCAACTCCTGCAGCACTTGGGCCATGCAGGCTGGCCCTGGGCCTGAGGCCAGCAGGGGACAAGTGAGCCTTGCTGTGCTGGGGCCTCATTGCCTCCTTGTCCCTGCTCAGCAGCCTGGCAGGGGCCGCCCCATGGTGCTGCCCTTGGCATTGCACATGCCCAGAGCCCAGTGGCCCAGGAAGAGCCCTGAGCAATGAGGGAGGGACAGGATCTGCCTTGCCAGGGGCTGGGGCTCAGCCCTTGGCCCTCTGCATTCCTGAAACACATCCAGGTTTGCTCAGCATCAGAGACACCTTTCCCTTGTTTGTCCCCACCTGTCATCAGTGCCTCCAGTGTTCTGCTCTAACTGGAACCTGGGTGTTGGAATTCAAACTGCAAGGAATTCTCAGGACACTGGGTCTGTAAGGCAAAGCCTAGAATTAAGCATAGTTGAGTTAAGATTGGTTTAGCATTAGAATTTAAGATAAAGAAAAAAGTTAGTTACAATGGTAACAAGTTTCAGAGTGCAGCAATGTATGTTTCTCTGTTATATGATTGGCTAAGTTCACACTGTAGTATGACTCAATAGGACAAAATATTTTAGTATTTACCTACCTCTACTTAACTGTGCTTAGTTCTAAACTTTACCTTACAAACCCAATGTTCTGAGAATTCCTTGCATTTTGAATTTCAACGCTTGGGTTCCAGTTAGAGTAGAACACTGGAGGCACTGATGACAGATGGGGACAAACAAGGGAAAGGTGTCTGTGATGTTGAGCAAACCTGGATGTGTTTCAGAAATGCAAAGGGCCAAGGGCTGAGCCCCAGCCCCTGGCAAGGCAGATCCTGTCCCTCCCTCATTGCTCAGGGCTCTTCCCGGGCCACTGGGCTCTGGGCATGTGCAATGCCAAGGGCAGCACCATGGGGCGGCCCCTGCCAGGCTGCTGAGCAGGGACAAGGAGGCAGTGAGGCCCCAGCACAGCAAGGCTCACTTGTCCCCTGCTGGCCTCAGGCCCAGGGCCAGCCTGCATGGCCCAAGTGCTGCAGGAGTTGGCTGTGTCAGGGCCTTTCAGCTGCTGCCCATCCCTGTGCCCTCTGCAGCCCAGGCTGTTCTACGGTGTCCATGCCCTGCGCCTCTGTCCCTGCAGGCTGTCGTCATCCCCCGGCTGCCCCACCTCGCTGGCCCCTTCCTTTGCTGACAGCTCTGCCTCCTGCCTGCCTCTGCCTGCACACACAAAGCCTTGGCCTTGACACCAAAAGGGTTTAATTCAAGTTTTACTTTGCCTGCGCAATTTAGCAGATAAACAAGGTACTGAGGGGCTGCTTTCCCTGCAAGGATGGTTGGAAGAGAAGAAGACGACATCTGTCTCAAGGGTGCAGTGACAGAAAAAGCAAGGACTGAATCTGGGAACATGGGGTAGGTTTCATGGAAATGGGTAAATTGTAATACATACATAACAACTGCATATGAGCAACATGCATTTTCAGTCATTTGTCCAGGTCAGGTTAGGTGTTATCTGCTCCTGGACCTCAGGCCTCAATAAATTATGCCCTCTTTATCATCAAATTAGTGTTAAGGAGTCTTATTCAGGTATTTTTGGATTTGGTCACAGCATGGCCTCACAGACCCAAGGAGTCAATTGTGACACTCTGGAATCTCATGGTACAAAGTGTCCATTGTGGCACAACACAATGCCACGGAACTAAGGAACATTATGACATTGTGGGGCTGCATGGAACCTAAGTCCATTATGAAACTGCAGGGCCACATGGAACTGATGGTCCATTGTGATACTGCAGATCCAAGGAGACCATTGTGACACCATGGAAACTCCTAAAACCAAAAGGTCATTGTGACAGAGAAAGGCCTCATGGAGATAAGGGGCCATTGTGACACAGCAGGGCCTGACAGAACCAAGGAGTCCATGGTGACACTGGAGAACCTCATGGAATAAAGGATCCATGGTGACACTGCAGAACCAAGGAGGCTGTTGTGGACAACATGACAGTTCATGGAACCACAAGTCTTTGTGGGGTCATGTGGACCCAAGGGGCCATTGTGACACTGAGGAACCTCATGGAACAAAGGTCCATTGTTACACTGGGGGATGCCATGGAACCATGGAGACCATTCTGATACTGTGGTGCTCCATGAAGAAAAGGGGCCATTCTGAGAGTGCCAAGCCTCATGGAACCATGGGGCCATTTGAGACACGGTGGGGCTTTATAGAACCAGAGGTCCATTGTGGCATTGCAGGGCCTCATGGAACAATGGAGACTATTGTGACTCTTTGGGACCCACTGGATCCAAGGGGCCATTGTGACACTGCAGGGCCTTGTATAACCAAGGGGTCATTGTAGCACGGCAGGGCCTCATGGAATCAAGGGGACCACAGTGACACTGTGGGGCTCCATGAGACCATGGGGACATTCTGACACCATGAAATCAAGAAGACCACTACTACACTAAAGGGTCCATGGAACCATGGAGGCCATTTTGAAGCAGTTGGGCCTCATGGAGACCATGATGACACTGTAAAGCCTCCTCTAGCCTGAGGACCATTGTGGCACTTCAGGACCTTGTGAAATGAAGGGGGCCCAAGAGACACTGTAGGACTCAGTGGGACCAAGTGTCCACTGTGACATGTGGGGTCTCATGGAACCAATGGTCTTTTGTGACATTACAGAGCCTTATGGAGTCATGGAGACTACTGTGACACAACAGGCCTCATTCAACAAAGGGGCCATTGTGACACTTTGTGGCCCCACAGAACCAAGGAGACCATTGTGACACTGCAGGGCCCGTGGAACTAAGGGTTCATGTGACAGTGCAGGAACCAAAGGTTGGATGTGACATTGTGGGGCTTCATGGAATACTGGAGACCACTGTGACACTTCAAGGTCTCGTTGAATGAAGGGGCTCTGCAGGACCTTGTGGAAGCAAGGAGAGCATTGTGACACTGCAAGGCCCCATGGAAGCAAGGGACAGTTGTCACACTGTGGGGCCCCATGGAAGCCAGGGGCCAGTGTGACACAGCTGTGCCTTGTGCAGCCATGGGGCCATTGTGATCCTGAGGAGCCCAATGGAACCAAGGGACCCTTGTGACACTGCAGGACTGTATGGAATCACAGTGACACTCTGTGGCCTCATGGAACCAAGGAGCTATTGTGTCAATGTGCAGTCCCATGGAACCAAGGAAACCATTTTGATACTGCAAGGGATCATGGAAGAAAGGGACCATTGTGACACTGCAGGGTCCCATGGATCCAAGGGAACAGGTAACAGATCTTGTTAGCTTGGCCTGACTGGTTCAGTGCCCTTGGCAGATCAAGGGTCTCTTCTCATGTGTCCCTGAAATACTGGGGCTTTGGGCTTTCCTTCAGAATGAAAAGAACTGTCCTTCTCACTCAAGCATCCAAGGTCAAAATGGGATTCCCTCTCCCAAATTTCCAATATCTAGGGATTGCTCTCAGACAAACGCAGTCTTTACCAGCAAGTGTGTCTGTCCCTGTATTCCTGAGAGCCAGCTCTCACCTGCCTTCAAACCCTGGGGCTCAGAGCTTTCCTTCCTATGGAAAAGAACTGTCTCTCTTGAACAGACACCCAAGGCCAAAATTGGTATTTCTCCTCCAAAATTCCCTATGTGCAAGGGTTTCTCCCAAACAAAAGCTGCCAGGACAGACAGGCCTGGCTGCCCTTGGCCTCTGGTGGTTGCCTCTATTCTGCCCTGAGACATTGGGGCTCCTTGCTTTCCTTCCTACAGAAAAGAACCATCCTTCTCCAGGTGCTCATGGCTGAAATTGGGATTCTGCCTCCAAAATTCTATGTAATCGAAGATTGTTCTAAGACAAAAGATACCAGGACAGATGGGTCTGGCTGCCTCTGGTGGCTACTGCTCATCTGCCTCTGAAACACCAGGGCCCTATACTTCCCTTCCAGTGGAGAAGAATCATCCTTCCTTTCTCCGAGTGCCCATGGCCGAAATTGGGATTCCACCTCCAAAAGTCCTAGATCCAAAGATTGCTCCTACACAAAAGCTGCCATTACAGACAGGTCTAACTGGCCTTGGCCTCCTGAGGGCTGGCTCTCCCCTGCCTTCCAAACACAGGGGCTATGAGCTTTCCTTTCTGTGGAAAAGAACTGGCCTTCTCCTCCAGGCACAAATGACTGAAATTAGGATTCCACATTTAAAATTCTTTATATCCAAGGGCTGCTCCCAGACAAACCTGCCAGGACAGACAGGTCTGCCAGGCCTTGGCATCTGGTGCCTGCTGCTCATCTGCCCCTGAAACACTGGGGCTCTGTGGTTTCCTTCCTTTGGAGACCATTGTGACACTGTGGGGCCTCATTGAACCAAGGCGAGATGAAACAGATATGGCTGGTTTGGCCTCCCAGGGGCCACCTGAAAGATCCAGCTAACCTTGGAATGTTGAGGTCGGCCTCTCATCAGTCCCCGGACCACTGGGGCTTTATGCTTTCCTTCCTGTGGAAAAGAACCATCCCTCTTTCCAGGTGCCACTTCCAAAATTGATACTCCCTCTGAAAAATTCCCTACATGCAAGGCTTACTCCCAGTCAAAGGCTGCCAGGACATAGAGCTCTGGCTTCCCATGGCCTCTGGTAGTCACCTCTCATCTGAAGGAAACCTTGGAGAAAGTATTTAAACAGGTTTGTCTGCTGGAACATCAATGAGGCTCTCATCATCTGCAAAACTCAGGTGCTCTTCTGATTATATGTGTCTTTATTTTCCTCATTGTGTATTATGCATGAACAATTTTTCAGCTGAATAATATTATTCTTATCACTCTGCCAGTGTTACCTGACACAAAACACCTCCTCTACATGTGGATGGACATCACCTGTATAAGCAAACACACTAAAGAATCCAGCAGGAATTATTTGTCTCTGCTCCCATGTCTCACATCTCCTGTAGAGCTGGAGGTGCAGCCATGGTGCCCAAAGCAGCCCTGGGGCTCTGTGCCCCATGGCCTCCCTGCTGGGCAGCCTCTGCCAGCTCCTGCCCAGCCCGTGGCACCTGTGGGCCTGCACTGACAGCCCTGCCCCGGGCTCTGCCGGGCTCTGGGCCAGCACAGAGGCCGGGCAGGGCTGGCCATGGGCCAGAACAGGCCCTGAGCCCCGCAGGAGGATGGAGCTGGGCCACAGCCAAACTCAGCCCAGGGCAAAGCTGGGCTCAGCAGCCAGGGCTGGCAAGGGCTGGGGACAGAGGCTGGCGCTGACAAATGTCCTGGGCCCTCTCCCTGCTCTGTGCATGCCACCAAGGGCACAGAGCAGCCTCCTCTCTGGGCCACTTGCCTGTTTGCAATGCCTTCCCCAGGTGCTGGCCCTGCCCCACAAGGCCTGGGCTGAGTCCTGCCCCTGCACGCTCAGCCAGGCTGACATGGACACTGCTGCTTTCTCTGGCAGGCTCTCTCAGGCCAGCCCAGCTCCCTGCAAGCTGTGCCAGCTGCCCTGAGCTCTGTGCAGCACCAAGGGCCTCTCCCCAGCACAGCCCAGCCGGCTCTGGCCCCACAGCTCTGCTCAGGCCAGGGGGCTCTGGGCAGTGGCCCCACGGCCTCAGCCCCTGCCAAGGGCACAGCAGCAGCTGCAGCTCCGAGTGGACTCAGCCCCAGCCATGGGGAAGGTGCTTGGCCAAGGCAAAAGGAGGCTCCCTGTGTGCCCTGCTCCCCTCTCCCTGAGCTCCTGAGAGCTCTGCAGCCCCTCCTGCCATCCCATCTGCCCAGGCCAGCACAACAGCCCTGGCCTTGGGGCCCTCCAGAGCTGCTCCTGCTCCAGGCCCAGGGCCCATCCCAGAGCTGGGGCAGCCACAAAGCTGTGCCCATTTCTGATCCTTCCTTCTCTCATGAGGATAGTAAAACATTTTTAAAATGTGGTTGCACGGTCATTTATTTCACCTTAATGCAATGTGAGACCCCCTTCTTACACAATGTCTCTGGGTCACACAAGAAGGGTTGTAAGTAAGTAACTAGATGGGGGTGAATAATAGCATTTCTTTTAATATAACAGAATCAGAAACCGAAAAAAAATATATATAAAAGCAGACATGGCCTCTCATGATGTGCATTAGGAGCTGCTGACAGAGGAAAGAAGGCCTTCTGTGGCTTCTGTTGGTGGGATACCTCCACTGGATTCCATGTGCCCACCAAGCCACTCAATCACTCCCCTCCTTGGCTGGACAGGGGAGAGAAAATAATACAGAATACAACTCATACGTTGAGATAAGACAGTTTTCTATAGCAAAAGAAGTTTTTACATGCATCAGCAAAAAGAAACAAAAAAAATAAAATTTTATTCTCTACTTCCCCTCAGCAATTTATGTTCAGCCACTTTCCAGGAAGCAGGAATTCAACAGGCAGAGGTTGATCGGGAAGGAAAACACTGTAAAATAGGGAATGCCCCCAGTTCACCCTCCTTTCCTTAGCTTTTATACACTCTGGAATATTGTTTTGGTTAATTAGGGTCACTGGGCTGGTGTCCCTTCCCAGGATCTGACCCTCTCTCAGCTGCTTGATGGAGAGAGAATGCTGCAAGACAGCGCTGATGCTGTGCCAGCTCTACACAGCAGGAGCCAAACCAGGGGTTTGTTTCTATCTCCTTTCTGCTTCCCAATGCAAAGCAATGTGAGGGTTGTTATGGGAAAATGAAAGGGCTGAAAAGCATCCAGTCATGGCTTTCCTGAGAGCTTCTTTGAGCTCCTGGTTCCTCAAGCTATAAATGAGAGGGTTCAGGACTGGAGGCACCAGTGAGTACAAAACTGAAACTACAAGGTCTGTTGCTGAGGATGAGATGGAGAGGGGCTTCAGGTAGACAAATGTGTCAGTGCTGAGGAACAGGGAGAGCACAGCCAGGTGAGGGAGGCAGGTGGAAAAGGCTTTGTGCCGTCCCTGCTCAGAGGGGATCCTCAGCACAGCCCTGAAGATCTGCACATAGGAGAAAACAATAAACACGAAGCAGCCAAATCCTAAACAGAAAGTGACCACAAGAAGGCCAACTTCCCTGAGGTTGGAGTGTGACCAGGAGAGTTTGAGGATGTGTGGCACTTCACAGAAGAACTGGCCCAGGGCATTGCCCTTGCACAGGGGCAGGGAAAATGTATTGGCTGTGTGCAGCAGAGCATTGAGAAAGCCACTGGCCCAGGCAGCTGCTGCCATGTGGGCACAAGCTCTGCTGCCCAGGAGGGTCCCGTAGTGCAGGGGTTTGCAGATGGACACGTAGCGGTCGTAGCACATGATGGTGAGAAATGAAAATTCTGCTGCAATGAAAAAGGCAAAGAAAAATACCTGAGCAGCACATCCAGCGTAGGAGATGTGTCTGGTGTCCCAGAGGGAATTGTGCATGGCTTTGGGGACAGTGGTGCAGATGGAGCCCAGGTCAGTGAGGGCCAGGTTGAGCAGGAAGAAGAACATGGGGGTGTGCAGGTGGTGGCCGCAGGCTACGGCGCTGATGATGAGGCCGTTGGCCAGGAGGGCAGCCAGGGAGATGGCCAGGAAGAGGCAGAAGTGCAGGAGCTGCAGCTGCCGCGTGTCTGCCAATGGCAGCAGGAGGAAGTGGCTGATGGAGCTGCTGTTGGACATTTCTTCATTCTGTGTATTGTGGACTGTTAAAAGAAAACATTGACAAGCTGGGACAGATTTCTTTGAGTCAATCCTGTGCAATTAAATTAGAAATCCTCTCAAAACTATTTCTCTTCCTGTTAGTGAACCTGAGTAAAAATTTCATTCTTGAGTTCGGATTTCTGCTGCTGCTGAGTTAATGCCTCATCTGCAGCATTGCTCTCCACCTGAACTCTGAGGAGTCCAGAGGGAAAACAGGGCTCCCTGTGCCCCAGTGCAGTCAGACCTCCTGGTCTTACACAAGCATCTATTGCTCATTTCACCTCCCTGTATTTCTGGAAAATCATACTTAAAACTGACTGGAAAGATAAAGTTGTGTTGGGAAGGATGAATTAGGAAAACCTTATAAATACAAGTGCCTAGCAAAAGACTTTGAGAATATGGAAAATATAAGTGAAATAGAAATGATAGCAATTTTCGACTGTGTGGCTGAAAGCAACTGAATGCCTGAAGGCCCCTTTGTTTAGATAATGTTAGATGCTGCAAATACCAAGAAGAAAACGACATCCTCCCTAGGCATGGCAGGAAGGGTCCCAGATAAAATTTAGAGATAAGAAAAGCAGAAAAACATGGTAATATAGTGATTCCTATAGGTTGCATGCAAATGTTAGAGAATTTGTATCTTGTATTAGATTGGTTAGTGGAAATTAGAATATTCAACATAGAAGATTTAATGTATTGTAAGCGGGAAAATCACTCTCTTATGCCCTTACTCTCTTCGTTCTTACTTTCTTAAGCTCTCTTCTTTTACTCTCACTCTATCCCTCTCTCTGCCCTGCTCTGAGCTGCGGCTGCAGTTCCCAGCAGGGGCTTATATAAACCCACGCCCAACGAAATAAACTGCAAACTTCAAGACTGGAATAAAGAGAGTGCCTGAGTTTGTCCCAGCCGTCCCAAGGCAGCGATTCCTACAAAGTTGACTCCTTTGAATGGTCGGGTTTTTAAGTAAGTTACTGTAAACCCTCTCTTTCCTTGTGCAGCTGGGCAGGAGGGTATCCAGTGTTCATGTTGCTCTCTGCTGCCTAGAGTTGTGGCTTCTAAGAGCTGTTTCTCTCTATCTAAGACTTGTCCCTGCCGTTGGTGCCAGAGCCCAGCCCAGCCCTGGGGTCTCAGCTCTGCCCTGCACACCCCTCCCAGCACAGGGCACTGCCCAGGGCCATCTCCCTGCCAGCAGGGCCTTAAGGTCAGCTCACACAAACTGAGATGCTGCAAGCCAAGGTGCTGCTGCTGCTGTCTGTAGGCACAGGAGGGTGAGGAGGCACTTTGTGAGGGAGATGGGAGGCACATCTGCTGATGCCCAGTGGGACAGTGCAGGAGTGTCAGTGACACAGACACACCTGACAGCCCCTTTGCCTTGCCTTGAGGAGAAAGCTGAGAGCAGCCCTGGCCATGCAGCACCATCTCCACAGCAGGAGGAATCTGCCCTGATGGGGGTGGCTCCTTCCACCTCCAACTTCTCCCCACAGTCCATGGGGAGCTGCCAGGCAGGCTGAGAGCTGTCCCTGGCAGGTGGCACATGGCCTGGGCTGGCCAAGAGCCCTGAGGGCTGCAGGAGCTGCTCTGCAGGACAGCCCTGGGCAGCCCTGGCTGCAGCCCCAGCTTCAGCCCCTGCAGCCGTCCCTGGCAGCAGGAGCCATCCTGCCCTGTCCCTCTGACGGTGCCCAGGGCAGCCCCGCTCTGCAGAACATCATCATCATCATCATCATCATCATCATCATCCTCCTCCTCCTCCTCCTCCTCCTCCTCCTCCTCCTCCTCCTCCTCCTCCTCCTCCGGCTCAGAGAAACTGGGAGAGTCCTCCTGACACATCCCCCGGCCGTGGGCTGTGCTGGCTCCAGGAGATCCCTCCAGGAGCACAGGGGACATTGCCCTGCACCCACACACTCACCATGTCCAGGAATGTGAAGATGTTTCCCCAAGTGCAGTCTCAGCTCAATGTCTTCCCAGTCCTGATTGCCTTGAGCCTGTCTGTGCCTGGCTCCTGTGCCCTCAGTGCCTGCAGGCAGTGCCCTCAGCCCTGCTGGGCTGGCAGAGGAGCTGCTCCTCAGCAGAAATGTCTTTTTGAAGCTTCTCTTGGTTTACCTTGGGAGCTGCCTCTGTGCCAGGAGCCCGGCCCAGCTCAGCAGCACAGACACAGCACAAGGACTTTAATGAATCCTCTTGGTTCATTAAATATTTACATTATAATCATTCCCTGAGAGAGTGTTCCAAAAACTTCTCAAGAACTCAAATTAAAATGCTGAAGTTTCTAGAAGTTTTAATGGGTCCCACTGAGGGACACAACTGAGAAAACGTCCCCAGGTTCCAGTTAGAGCAGGAAATTCGAGGCAGAGATGACAGATGAGGACATAGAAATGTCAAGTCTTTCCCTTTTGACACCAACTCTTTTAGTAGTTTACAGAATCATGTCCCAGTTATGTGCTTTAATTAGTCCCTTGAGAGTTTTGTATTGACATTCAGTGGGGCTCATTAATACTTTGAGATACTCAAGGTTTGGGTTTTGCTTTTGCCTTCGAGTCTCTGAGAACTTTGTGCAATCATGGCCTCCAATTATCTGCTTTAATGAGTCCCTTGAGAGCCTTTTTCAGTAACAACACTCAGTGGGGCTCATTAATGCTTCAAGGCACTCAGGGTTAATTTAAGTTCTACTTTTTGACACTGAGTCTCTGAGAGGTTTGTGCAGTGGTGGCCTCCAATTATCTGCTTTAATGAGTCCCTTGAGAGGCTTTGTCAGTAATGATACTCAGTGGGGTTCATTAATGCTTCAAGGTATTCAGTTTTTCTAAGGTACTTGGAGTTTCCCTTTTGACACCAACTCTTTTAGTAGTTTATGCAATCATGGCTCCAATTATCTGCTTTAACGAGTCCCTTGAGAGCCTTGTACTGACACTCATTGGGGCTCATTAATGCTTCAAGTTACTTCCGTTTTTCAAGGTACTTTCCTTTTTCCTTTCCTCTCTTACTCTCTGAGTGGTTTTTGGGCAATTCTGGCCTCCAGTTCTCTCCTTCAAGGAGTCCATGACGAGCCTGTGTTGGGGATGGACCTCAGTGGGACCCATTAATGCCTCAAGACACTTTGGGTTTTTCTTCTGACTTGGACTCCTGGAAAGGTTTGTGCAATCTCCTCTCAGGCCCTGAGGTTCAAGGGCTCAGCACCAAATGCACCACGGGGCTGATTGGGGTCAAGCAAGTCCTGACAAACCATGGCTCTGCCTTGATTTCCCTCTGGTCAAGAACATATCCAGCAATTAGTTACACTGAGTATTTCAGCTACTTTGATATTTACATTTTCATCACAATTTTCATGACTAATCCTTGGTAAAACTCTAGAGGTGTTTCTGGCAAACAAAGATTGTGGCTGCTATCAAGATACAACTTACAAACACCAGTAGTTCTTTAGTGACATGGTTCTTCATTATTTTTCCTCAGTCTCATTTGGGTTAGGAACAATAATTCTGTTGTCCATGGAGCTGATGCCTTTTTAATTCCAGAATAATGTCCCCAAGGTCCTTTCCTGTTCAGCTCTACTGTGCTGTCTGTGGGTGACAAGGCTTGGTGGGGTCCTTTCCCCCCTGGCTGGAGAGGTGCCAGGTCCCAGTCCCTGAGGGCACCCAGGCTCCTGGATGGAATTTGTGTGGAATTCCACATCCTCAGTGTCACATCAGCCTTCACATGGAGCCCCGTGGATCAGAGCATTTTCCAAAGAGCTGTTGGGGCAAACAGGGAGATTTGGTCTGGCAGGATCTGTAAAACAATATCCCATAACATCCACTTGTTCTGGCACAGAACACTTGGCTGCAGGGACACATTCCCATTGTTCTCAGCCAGGTTTCAGGAGTCAAACAGTGTTGTCTTTCCCCAGAGCTGTTCCTTCAGCTGGCCTGGGAGGGCCATTTGGCCTCTGCACCCACACTCTGGCTCCATTATTAGGACTGGTGCATCCAAACCCTTTATCTCCATGAACAGCAGTGATTTGAGGTGGATGTCCTTTTTGCACAGTTGTTCTAAAACTGCAGCATCAATAATTGTGCTACCCTTCCACAACTGAATATGGGGTTGAATAATCCAACTGTTCACTTCTGTTTAACAGAATTAATTAATTTATCCTTGATAATCTGAACTAATTACTCCTCCCATGACATGAACACTTTTCAAGGCCAAGCTTGAGTGAGCAATCATCAAACCAAAGTATCCTGGAGGAATCTGAATCACTATTCCAGTACTGATGACTCTCATTTGATCCTGATTTATCCTGATTAATTCCTATGCATGAAGGTCCAGCCCTGCAGCCTCTGGGGTGGCCCTGTCAGGGGCCATCACACCCGGAATAATTTCCCAGGCAGTCACAGTGTCACTGTCCAGGGCTGTATTTGCAAACTGGGTGCAGCCATGCACATCCAGGGGGTTCCCATTTCCCAGTGGGGCCATTGTTAAGGTTAGGGAGCACATCTGGGAGATGGGTTCTCCATCGGGACAGGTTCCCATCTCCTCGTTTTTTCAACTGCTCTTTTAACAACTGCTTCATCTGTTCAATCAATGCTGCAGCTTGTGTAGTCTGGTATATGAAAAACCCAGTAGTCTTACAAACTGCATTTTTCACAGAAATAAAGCCTTGCACATCCTAGTGTCAGCAAACCCTGTAAAAACTGCCAATTTCATCCTTTCCTCTTTCATTCATTGTATACAATCTCACAGTTTACCAGTGATATTTGGGTCCTGGCCAATCATTTCTTTAGAGTATTCAGTGTTAAATCCCTGAGTAGCCAAAACTAAAAAAATCAGTATTTGGAACATTATTCTACAATGTTATTATATACATATAAATATATACATTTAAAATATTTTTTTTACATATGTATATAATTATTTATTATATTACTATTATTTCTCTTGCACAAACAAATCCAAGCTCAAGATTAAGAACATTTTCTGTTCCTCCATGTGGGAGAGTACCAACAACAATTGATCCTTCTGTTGGTGCTGTTTCTGGGATTCTGTTTACAAAATTCACCCTCATCTTCCTATACCCATAAGTTCTTTTCCTTGTTCCAAGTGCAATTTTTGGATGCATTTTAATACATCCTGTGCTTCAGCTTCTTTCAGCTGCCTTCCCCATTGCTCACACAGTGCTCCAACCTCAGCCCCCTTTAGAGCCAGCAAACTCTAGGGAAGGTTTTCCCCATACCTGGGAATTTCAGACAAGACTGATTCCTTACATTTACATTTAAAAAGCAACATTTTGTGGTGACCTAGCCAGACTACATCAACTTTGTTTTACCAGTGGGCAGGGGCAGCAGCAGAGACACAGACACAAGTTCAGCAATCAGTGTCATTTACTGTAGTTCAAAGCAGCAAAGCATCACAAAAGGAGAAGCTCAGCAATGCAGCCAACCATCAGCACCAAAGATTGCCTGCAGGGATTAAGAGACAGCACCAGTCACCCTCAGACTTTGCCATCAGCCAGGTGCACACATCAGCTGGGGAAGCTGTCACAGCCAAGGACTGCAGAGCCACTCCTGGACACTGGGAATTCCTGCAGGTGCCTCCAGCCCCAGGGGAGGCTTCCAACCCCGCTGTGAGAGGGCCCAGCTCTGATAGTGCTGAATAAACAAACTGACAGCACTTCTAGTGCAGGAACAGCTGCTTTCATTCTCCTCTTGGGCTCCTCCCAAAGCCTGGCCAGGCCTCAAGGAGGAACCAAGGGAGGTGCCTTTGACCATACAGCCCCAAACAAGGACAGATGTCAGATTTCATGGCCTTGTCTGGTTTCTAGATACAGAAAGGTCAATCCATGTTTCACTCATGAGTGGATACATCTATCACAGCACTAATGACCATGTATATTTGCTAATATAAAGATAACCTTTGGTTGGAAGGTTCATCCAGAGGTCACCTTTGGCTCAGGGCCTGTTGTCCAGGCCTTGGCACTTCAGGGACTGGGTTTAGTGCTGGGCTTGACTGCTGGGAACGATGGGAGACAAGCACACCAGATGATGATCAGCAAGTCTCAATTTATTGATCAGAAGGCTGCAGTTATATAGACACAATAATAAGGCTCATACATATTGCAAAAGCTAAGCTCATCATGGGTTCTGTGCTCTAACCTTGTTAAACGTCATCCCTGCACATATTGCTGCATACTCCAGATGGCTGTGCTGGCTCCACCACAACAGCTAGTTCTTGTTTTGACAAAAGCTAATTCTTATTTTGACATCCCGTGATTTCCTTGCTCCTTGCTCAAAGGCACAATGTTCTTGCCCAAGGCCTTATTTCCTGACTAGTGGAATCTCATCATGTCCCTTCTCACGTAGCCAGTCCTCCACAAAACTCTCCACACTTGACAGTACTGGGTGAACAGCTGGACTCCATGTGCTCAGAGGTCTTTTGCAACACAAAGGATTCTATAATTCCAGGATTCCATCTGCTGCATTCAGCTAGGCCCCTGTTGGCAGCATTACTTTGGTCAAAAGTTCCCTCTTGGTCAGCTCTTGTGGCCTAAGGCTTCAGCTCCTTTAGCTCCTGGTGCTGAGCTGCTCATGCTGAACGAGATGGCTCAGAGAGAAGAATACAGTTCATCCAATTCCTCCTGGGACACTGAGAGGGAAGGCTGTGGAAACTGGAGCATTGTTTGCTGTGCTCTCCTCCCTGCCCTTCACACCTTTCAGCACTTTGAAGCAGCCAAGAGCTTTCTCCAAGGGTGCAGTGAAGCAGCTGTTCCTGCTCCCAGCTCTGGCTCTTCCCAGTCTCTGACCTTGACTGGTTTTGTCCCTCTTGCTGTGCCCTCTGTTCCCCCTGTGCTCGGTGGCTGCTGCCCAGGACTGTGGCACTGGCACAGATCAGGGGCTCCAGTCCCTCCTTTCTGTGCCCTTGGAGCTGCCTGCTCACAGCAGCCTTTTCCATCTGGAAGCTCCACATGGACAGGGAGTCCCCACCTCTGTTCCCTGCACAACCTCCAGGAGCCCAGGGCTGCCATCTCCAGTCCCTGCTGGCCCTGGGGGCTCCCAGGTGGCCCAGGCTGCTGTGACACCACTGCACTCGGGAGGGAAGAGTGGCAGGGGCTGTGCTGAAAGTCAGGTCCATGTGCTGCTGCTGCTGCTGCTGCTGCTGCTGCTGCTGCTGCTGCTGCTGCTGCTGCTGTGGGGGTCGTTTGCCCAGCCATGCCCCAGAGTCAGGGATCAGATCCAGGCCCTGCTGCTGCTCCCTCGGGATCAGCCACAATTTGGGTGTTGCTGTCAGTGCCAGCAGAGGCGGTGGCTGCAGCAGTGGGTGCTGACAGTGCCCCAAGCCCCGGGGCCAGAGGGGTCCCTGGGCTGGGGGCTGGGAGGGAGCTGCCCCTTGTTCTCCCTCTGCCCCACACAGAGCTGGGCTGGGCACAAGTGGGGCAGCACAGCAAACAGGAGCCTGTGAGTCTCTGCCAGCCCTGTCTGCTCAGAGTTTGGCCCTTGCAGCTCCAGGTGGACAAAGGCAGCTGCTCCTGGCCCCTCTGTGTGTCCCCGTGCTCTGCAGTGCTGCTCCACCAGTCTGTGCCCAGCAATGGGGAAAAGCCTCAGCCCTGCAGGGCCAGGAGCTGCCGGGCTCTGCCTGAGAAGCTCAGCCAGGAGGAAGGAGCTGCTCCACATGGGAACCAGCAGCAGAGGACACTCCTTTTTTATGGCATGTTTTCTGTTTTAAAGAAAAGAAAAAGGAAAAAGAAAAGAAAAAAAGCCTCTATAAAATGTGGAAGATAAAAACACCCAAGTGTGCAGTGAAAAACCTTCTGTTTGAACTTTCAATTAAGAGGTAACTGGTCTTTTGAAACAGAAAACTCAGTTATTTACTTTGTAAATGAGCTGATGGCATTGATGCATCTTACTGGTCTCAGTAACCTTTTTAAAAAAGATTTTGGGGTTTGTTTCCAATATTATTATTTTAAATTGTGGTGAAACTGGTGGAAAGCAAGAAGAAATTCCTTTGTGCCCTGCCAGCTCCAAGCAGGACTTGGAATCTAAATTCTGTCACAGCCCAGATCCTTTAGAAGATGCCCTTCCTTCTCACCCTGTGAATGAGCTGCACATTCCCTTTGAAATTATCAGGGGTTTCTTAAAGAGAGTCTCACTTATGGCTTTTTGCTTGGTTTGGAAGTGCAGAAGGACAATTCTCCATCCTCAGCTCCAGACTGCACTGCCTTAGGAGCATGGCCCAATCGCCAGATTTTGTACAGTCATGACACTTCTAGAGGAAGAAGAAAGTGCAATTGCACAATTCCACACAAGAAGAAATTAAGAGTGGAACTAATAAAACATCCTGTGGAGATCCAGGTGTTCAGCTGGGACTGTGGAGAGTTTGGGCTCTTGCCAACTGGATGTGTGTCTCTAACTGCAGTGTCTTGGCCTGCAGGAGAGTCTCACTCACCTGCAGAAGCACAAAGCTCAGGTGCTGTGCTCAGAACGGGCTCATCTGATGCAAAGCTGTCAGAGCCATGTGAGGGCAGAGCGGGCCCAGCCGTGCCCAGGGCTGAGCCCAGCAGAGCCCTGGCAGAGCCCAGAGCAGCCTCAGCATCCACAGAGCCCGGCTGCAAGGACAGAAACCAGAAACCGCCCGTCAGCTGAAGGCTCCTGTCCCCCTTGTCCCAGCTCCCACTGTGCCCAGGCCATGCTGGCCGTGCCCAGAGCGGTGCCCAAAGCTGCCCATCATTGCTGCCTTGGGCACAGAGCAGGAGGGCAGGACTGTGCCCAGCCTGCAGCCAGCCATGGCACATCCAGCCCCTCAGAAACTGCCCAGAGCCAAAAAGCAGCTTGGCAGCCCCTGAAGAATTCATTGCATCTGCCCCAGCAAAGGGGGGAACCTTTGGTGCCCGGCCAGGCCACGCTGTGCCCAGATCTGGGAGCATCCCCCTGGCTGTGGACTCACCCACAAATTGGGTGTGGATCTGTGCAGAAGGTGCCAGAATCCAAGTCCATCATCTTCAGCTGGCCAGGTCGAGGAACAGATTGTCATCATTGAGGTTGTCCTTGGTGTCTCCAGCAGCAGCCTCACCTGGTACAGCTTCTCCAGGGGCTCCTTCTCCTTCCCTGGGGGCCAGACCAGGCTGTCAGTGTTCTGCCCAGGGCCCCAGCCATCAATGAACCAGACAAGGAAACCCAGGTTGGATGGTGGCCACCAGTACTTGCCACACCAGGTCTCCAGCTCAGCTCCAGCCCAACACCTGCGTGTTCCCTTCTGATGATCCCTGCTCAGAGCTACATCAGGACAAAACCAGTCTGGTTTGCTTTGCCACTGATTGCCAAGAGATGTGTGCAGCTGTTGCCTGCCAGGCTCCTGGATCCAACTGTGCCCGTGGATCTCTCCTATCTTCTGGGGCAGATGAACACCCTGCAGCCAAGGATCACAGAAAAGGTCTTCTAAGGACAGCCTCTCCAAGGGTTGTATGGACAAACACCTCTTAATAAAATCTTGGCACTCTGAAGAGAGAAACCAGAAATCACCAGTCAGCTGGAGACATTGTCTCCCTGTTCCTGTACCCAGGCCATGCTGGGTGTGCCCAGGACTGTGCCTAAACTTCCCCATGGATTCTCTATTTGGAGGAGAGCAGGAGAGCAGGACATGTGCCACCTCCTCAGCAGCTGCCAGAACAGGATGTTCACGAGCCTGCTGCTGTCTCCCAGCACTGGTACTCCCCCCGTGCCCAGGGATGAGGATCCACCTTGAGAGAGCCGTCGTGGGAACAAGATCCATCCCCAGATGATCTCCTGGCCCCTCCTGAACGGCTGCTTCCCCATGACCAGGTGGTACAGCAGAAGGCCCAGGGACCAGATCGTTGCTGCCTCGCCGTGGTAGCGTTGGTGGTGGATCCACTCTGGTGGGCTGCAGGACAGGGCTCCTATGGAATACAGATGGAGTTCATCAGGGGGATGCTGCTGCTCCCAGAGCCTGGCCCCAGCATCCCTGGGCATGTGGGGGCTGCTCCAGTGGCACTTGGTGTGACCCACTGTCCTCTTGGCAGCACCTGGGACTTGTGTACAAACTCGGGGTTGGAAAAGAACTCACTGGAAGAGTGCAGCAGAAGCCCCATGGAGGCCCAGTCATGACATGCAAAAGAAAACCCTACCCAGTGGTGGAGAACATCCACTCTTCTCCCCACCTGCATGGCCCCCAAAAATGTTGATAAGCCAAGGCAAACAAGGGGAGCAGAGCAGTTCAAGCCCTTCCTTGCCTGCACACCAAACTGAGCGGTGCACAGGTCTGATCCCCCTCTCTGCTACCCCCATGGGGTTTTTATCAGCCTGGCTGCCCCAGCTCCAGCCCAGCCCAGGGCAGAGTGGGTGATGAAGGCTGTCAGCAGGGCTGGGAGCGGGCACCCCTCACACCCCCAGCCAAATGAACTTGGCTCAAGCATTGACCCCATCCCGGCTGCAATAGGGGGAAGCCCCGGTGCTACAGCCAGGCTGGGCCATGAGATGCCCAGGAGCATCCTCTGGGAGGGCTCATCTGCAAACTGGGTGTAAGTTGTCCTGGAGGAAGGTGCCACAGCCAAAGTCGATCAGTTTCAGCTCCCCAGTGGCCAGGTCGAGCAGGATGTTCTCTGCTTTGATGTCCCTGAGCAGGACCCCGCAGCTGGTACAGTGCTGCACAGCCTCCAGCACCTGCTGGAACAGCTCCCACACCTCCTGCTCAAGCAGGAATCTCTGCTCCGCCTGCAAACCTGAGAGGTCCTGGCACCACTCCGGACGCTCCAGCACCAACAAGAAACTGTTGGGCAGCTCAACCCAACCCACTCCAGGAGCTGAATGACCCCAGCACACCCAGCACACCCGGCGGACACATTGGCCAGCCGCACGATCTCCAGGGGCAGGATCTCAGTGGGGCTTGGGCCCTGCCAGGGCTCTGGGACCCCTCACCCTGCCCGGGATGCTCTGCATCAGGGATGCAGCGCTCACCCCACGCCCGCTCTCCCAGCAGCGAACCCACCCGGTACCGCTCCTTCAGGCCCTGCTGCGCCTTCCCTGCCGGCGAGACGCGGCTGTCAGCGCTCGGCCCGGGGCCAGGAAAGGCCCCCGAGCGCCCCTCAGCCGCCCCGGGCCGGGCAGCCCCAGGCGTTCGCTCTTTGGAACGGGCCAGCGGCGGCTCGGGGCCGGCGGCCGCGCTGCCGAGCGGCGGAGCTCGGGCCGGGGGAGCCGCAGCGCAGGCGGCGGGAGCGGCCGCGCCGCGTGTGTCCTCCACGGGCCCCGGGAGGAGCCGGGGCCGGGGCCGGGGCCGGGGAGGGGGAGGGGGGAAGGGACGGGGAAGGGACGGGGCAGCCCCTCCCAAGGCCAGGAGCATGGCCCGGCCCGGAATAAGGAGATGGACGCCGGGGAGGTGGGAGGTGGGAGGTGGCAGGGGTAGAGCACCAAACGAAGAGTGCAAGAGGCTGTGGGACAGTGGGAGAATGAGATGAGGACCAAGAGAAGAGACACAGCGGGTCTGTGGAATCGCTGCTCTTCTGCCGCTGCCGAAGTGCCGGAAGCGTTTGTCCGCGTGTCCGTGTGTCCCTTCCCCGTGTGTCCGTTCCCCGTGTGTCCATTCCCCGTGTGTCCATTCCCCGTGTATCCATTCCCAGTTCCGCCCCTTGTGCCCCACAGCCAAGCCCCGCTCCCCTCGGGGCAGCACGGGCCGCTCCGCTCCAGGGCCGAAGCAGAGTCACGGAGCATCTCTTCTTCCTGCACCCACACCAAAACCACCGTCTTGTTTAGCTTCTTCTTCACTAGATTCGAACTTCTATTTCTGGCAATCTTGCAATTTGCACCTCGTGCTCGCATGCCCCGGGCCCCATCCCGCCCGCCCACCCCGCTCTGCGGTCTGTTCCTCACAAGCAAGCCAAGCGCTGTCCGGACTCTCCCCTGGAGCAGAGGAAAGTGCTGAATGAGGAGCCTGGCAGCGCCAGGCAGAGCCAGCCCCGTGGGAGGGCAGAACAGCACATGAGGAGTGAGAAATGCAGCCCCTGCAGGGCAGCGCTGCTCCCCGGCCGCTCCGGGTGGGCAGCGGCAGCAGAGGGGCCACACCCGGCTCGGTGCCCTCGTCCCCAGGGCTGTTCCTGTTTTCTTGTCCAGTTCCAGGAGAAAATCGGAGACTGCCGAAAGGAGGATTAAAATAAAAGAATGAAACTGCTATTTTTGCCCAGTTTGGTGCCAATCCGATATAGCAGCTCAGTTCTCAGCTGCCTGCACCCTCCCTGCCAATCCAGCACTTTCAGCCTGGAGCAAAGGCCCTCTCTGCAGAGAAAGTGCTGGCTGCTTTATTTCTCCTGCTGTTCATCAGCACAGCTAGAAAAGCAAACTAGTTTGGATTCTGAGTCTGTCAAGACACGTGAGCTTTGCCATGTTAAGTCAAGACACAGAGCCTTGACCCCTGCACAATGTCCTAGGAATCACCTTTGTTGCTGCTGTGTATTGTCCCTGCTGAGGGTGAAATACTGTGGGAGCACATGCCCTGTCTCTAGAACCCACAGCCGACCAAAGCACTGTGCTCTAAAATCTGGCATTTGCAGGTTTCTGGTGTGTCCAGCATTGCTTTCAAAGCCAAACAGGGAGAAGGCAAAATGTGTGTAGCTAATGATACTGTACAGTGCATAAAACTTCCTGAGTCCTAGGTATTCAAGATACGATCAGTTTGGAATTACTGTGATGTAGAACCAGAAAAAGGGAGCATATAAGGAAAGGAATTAATAGTATATGTGAACATCTTGGGTTGTTTCCTTCCATTTTCATTTCACTTCTGGAAAGCTCTCCTGCTTCTTGAGAATCTTCTCCACGGTGATGTTTGCTCTTTTCGAGAACCTTTCCTGGAGAACGAGGTCGAGCTCCTGTCACAAGATGTGCCACCAACTGCAGCTTCTCTTGGCTTTCCACACTGTGAGGGCAGCACGATTTTTGCAGCAAAGCAGGATAAGTGTTTTGAGAACTTGACAACTTGTTCTTTCTTTTCCTTGTGGGCTGGGAAATTGTGCTGGGGGTAAGGTTTTCATTGTTATTGTTCTAATCTAGGGAAACAGGAAGTGGTACCAGGAATTGTTAGGGAATGCAACCCTGACTGAATGCAGAGAAAGAATCTCCAGAGCCTGCAGGCAGAAGTGGAGAGTTGTGTCATAATCATTCCAACACCCCCATGCACATCTTGAAAGTGATCTAGAACATGAAAATGGGCTGACAGAAGGAGTTTGATTCTGTGTTCAGTTTAGCTGATTCTACATCTCTTGCACTGGTATAAATCAAGAGTACCATCAGTTCATGACAAGCACCAGAACAAGCTGGACCTCTCTGAGTAGATGACTGAAAGAATCTGAAAAGGAGAAATGCAGGGAATGAACTTTGTGTGTAAGAAGGGGAATCTTTTCCTAATAATTTCCAATTCATTCCCTCTGCTTTTGTCCTTCATAGCAAGGCTATTTGCATCCCAGATTCCCCATGAAATGAGAACCCTGAGCTTGTGGAAGTGCCGGAAGGATGCCCTGTTCCTCTGCAGGGACACTCAGGCTGAAACAGGAACCTGAGGCCTGTGTGGGGAAGCCTCCTCGGAGCTGGAATTTGTGCTGGGGAAAGGCTCCATTTCAGCCTTTCTTGACTCATTGCTGTGAAGGGACCGAAATAAAAGGGGAACAAGCAGGGCCCGACCCCTTCTCCTTTGGGAGGAGCCATGAGGGGCTGTGAGGGGCTGTGAGGGTCTGTGGGAGGCCAGGCACCTCATGGAACAAGGGGTCCATTGTGACACTGAAGAACCAAGGAGATTGTTGTTGGCAGTACAAAAGGTAACGGAACCAAAAGTTCATTGTGACATTGCAGGGCCTCAGGGAACCATGGAGACCATTATGGCACTTCATGACCCACTGGAACCAAGGGGCCATTGTGACATTCCAGGGCCTTGTATAACCCAGGGGTCATTGTAGCATGGCAGGGCCTCATGGAATCAAGGGGATCGTAGTGACACTGTGGGGCTCCATGAGACCATGGGGACATTCTGACTCTGTGGAACCAAGGATACCATTGTTACACATTGTGACACCAAAGGGCCATTGTGAACTGCAGGACCTCGTGGAACCAATGAGACCAATGTGACATTGCAGGGCCTCACGGAACCAAGGGGCCATTGTGACACTGTGTGGCACCATGGAACCAAGGGGCCATTGTGACAGTACAGGGCTCCATGGAACTAAGAACTCATGTAACAGAGAGGGGCCCAATGGAATCAAGGTGCCATTCCATACTTCAGGGCTTCATGGAACCAAGGTGCCATTGTGATACTGTGGAACCAAAAGAGACCATTGTGACACTGTGAGGCCTCATGGAATCCTGGAGACCATTCTGACACTCTGGGTCCCCACAGAACCAAGACGCCATTGTGACACCACAGGGCCTCATGGAACCAAGGCAACCATTGTGACACTGCAGGGTCTCATGGGCACAAGGGCCCAGTGTGACACTCTGGGTCTCCATGGAAGCAAGGGGCCAGTGTGACACAGCCAGGCCTCGTGGAACCAAAGAGACATTCCGGCATTGTGCAGTCCCATGGAACCAAGGAAACCATTTTGACACTGCAAGGCCTCATGGAAGCAAGGGGCCACTGTGCCACTGCAGAGCCAAGGAGACCATTGTGACACTGCTGGGCCTCATGGAAACAAAAATCTGTAGTGATACTATGGGGCCACATGGAACCAAGGGGCAATTGTGATGCTGCAGGGCCCCAAGGACACAAAAGCATGGAACAGGTCTGGCTGGCTTGGTCTTCTGGGGATGGCCTAACTGTTCCAGCTGGCCTTGCCATGTTGAGGGTTGCTTCTCATCTGCCCCTGAAACCTTGGAGTTCCATGCTTTCCTTCCTGTGGGAAAGAACTTTCCTTCTCCTCCAGGTGCCCAATGGACAAAATTGGGATACCTCCACCAAATGTGATTATATTCTTGGATGGCTCCCATATGAAACCTGCCAGGACAGGCAACTCTTAGGGGCCACCTTGCATCTGCCTTTAAAACAGTGAGGGGCCATGCTTTTGTTTCCATGGAAAAAAACATTTTTCATGTTCAGGCGTTCATGGCCTAAATTGGGAATCTGCCTCCAAAACACATTATATCTAAGGACAGCTCCAAGAAAAAAGCTGCAAGAAATGTCTAAGTTTCTTTGGCTTCCTTAGGGCAAGCTCTCATCTGCCTTTGAAACACTGGGGCTCTTCCCTTCCCATGGAGAAGAACTGTCATTGCAATCCAGGGACTCACAGCTGAAATGGAATTCCACTTCGAAAACTCTACAAATATCCAAAAGTTGCTTTCAGACAAAAGCTGCAAGGACAGACAGGTCTGGCTTGCCTTGGCCTCTAGTGTACCTCTTGTCCAGGTGCCCATGGACTCAAGCACTTGACCACTGCGTAGGGACAAAGGAGCTCTGTGCTGAGTGGAGTGGAGACTGATGACAGCAGAAGAGAGCCCTGGGAGGGATTGAAGATCAGTTTCAGAGATGGGGAAACCTTGGACATAGAGAAAAACAGCCAGAGAAAGAAAGAATTAATGCCAAGTGCAGCTAGGGTGGTCCAGAGTTGACAAAAGGATAAAGGAATTTCTCTCGCAGGGCAGGCCTGTGGTGCAACACATCCCCCAGAAGGAGTCTGGAGCAGCCCAAGGCTTTGTGTGTGCAGGCAGAGGCAGGCAGGAGGCAGAGCTGTCAGCAAAGGAAGGGGCCAGCGAGGTGGGGCAGCCGGGGGATGACGACAGCCTGCAGGGACAGAGGCGCAGGGCATGGACACCGTAGGACAGCCTGGGCTGCAGAGGGCACAGGGATGGGCAGCAGCTGAAAGGCCCTGACACAGCCAACTCCTGCAGCACTTGGGCCATGCAGGCTGGCCCTGGGCCTGAGGCCAGCAGGGGACAAGTGAGCCTTGCTGTGCTGGGGCCTCACTGCCTCCTTGTCCCTGCTCAGCAGCCTGGCAGGGGCCGCCCCATGGTGCTGCCCTTGGCATTGCACATGGCCAGAGCCCAGTGGCCCGGGAAGAGCCCTGAGCAATGAGGGAGGGACAGGATCTGCCTTGCCAGGGGCTGGGGCTCAGCCCTTGGCCCTTTGCATTCCTGAAACACATCCAGGTTTGCTCAGCATCAGAGACAACTTTCCCTTGTTTGTCCCCACCTGTCATCAGTGCCTCCAGTGTTCTGCTTTAACTGGAACCTGGGGACACTTTCACAATCATATCCCTCAGTGGAATCCATTAAAACTTCAAGAAACTTTGGAGTCTGAATCTGCCTCTGAGTTCTTGAGGAATTTTCCTTCAGCTCCTTTTCAGGGACTGATGTCCAGGGACTCAGCACTGTCAGAAAATCCCAGTTCTACAGAGATGGGGCAACTGAGAGGGGTTTTAAAATATTCTCTTCCATTATCAGTCTCCTTGGAGGGTGAAACATCACAGATGTAAAACTCAATGCCATTCTACCAGAAGCCAAGTTATTTCCTTGTTATAAAACCTTAGAAATGTTTTTCAGCATATTAGCTTTTTCCACACAATGGTGCTAATAATTCTAAAAACAATATCCTATTATTTTACAACACACGGTCTTGCCACAATGCATCTTTCACAGTTCTAATTCTCAAAAATATCTGGTATTTTTGCAAGGCCACCATTTGAAACTTGTTTCTAGTTCAATCTGTCTCTCAGCAATGTCTTCTCTATTCCAGGGCCATTCTGAGTCAGCACACCTTATCTCAGAGTTTGCATCCAGATGTACAAGACTGTGTGAGCTTTCAGTCAGGCTTTGAGAATCCTTTACAAATCCATTTCTCACAAATATCAATCACAGAGTGCTGCAATCACCTCTGCTCTAAAGAGAACATTAGTAAAATACATTCTTGAAAATTGGAATGGATATTTCTAAGAAGGTCTTTGTCATATTTCTCCATAACTGGAGTTGAAAAACTTCTGAATGAATGGCACCAAACCAGAGGGAAATCAAGGCAGAACCGTGGTTTGAATTTCCAGAATTCAGTCAGAATCAAACTCTAAATTTTCTGATATTGTTCATGAGTCCCACTGAGGGACACGACTGAGAAACTGTCCCCAGGTTCCAGTGAGAGCAGGAAATTGGAGGCAGAGATGACAGGTGGTGTGGGAAATGCAGGCACGGAGAGTTCTCAGGGCCTTGTGCATACAGGCTCAGAGACTGAGATGGATGCAAGGTTTGACCTAAGACCTTGGAGAAATCTTGGACAATCAGAGCATGAAAAGTAAAATAGGTATAAAACAAGAATATAAGTTTTAGTTCAAGTAGAAATATGTTTTAAGCAAACAGAAATATGCATTATGTAAGCAAAGCAGTATGTTAAGTAAGATAGTAAAAGATTGTAAAGTTTAGCAATAGAACTTGTAATAAAGTTAATTAGAAGTTTAAGATATATCAATGTAGGTTTGTGAAGTGTTATAGGATTGGTTGAAAAATGACGCATTTCTGAAAAGCCATGAGAAGGAAAGCAATTAATGATTGGTGTAAAAGGATGCTGGCAAACTTCACAGAAGTATTTGATTGGATAAAAAGCTAACATAAAGCATTGTAACTAAGAATGAGGCAGCTTCTGATATTATGGTGTTGGATGTAACACCTTTAATGTCTCACCCTTCTATGAGACTGACACCATGAGGCCATAAACCATCTTTTACAACGTCTCTCAGTTGCCCACTCCCTTACTATATCAATGTTCTAATGCACATTTTTTGACATCAGACATGACTAATGGAATCAATAGGGGCTTATGGACACCAGGTCTATCCCATTAAAGTCAATAGGGATTTAGGGACACTTGGCAAATCCATTAAAGTCAGTGGGGATTTTGATGAAATTTGGTCCTAAAAGGGGGAAATTTGGGTAAATTTGGGGGAAATTATGTGCTGAATTCTGGGAATTTCTACTTCAGGATAATAGTGCTGATGCTCTGGATGTCCTGGATGAATTCCTGGAGGCCAATCCGGAATCCCTAATCCCTCACCTGCGGTCCATGCTTGAGCTGTGCCTCCAGACAAGCCTAAAAATGTCCAGTTTCAGTCCTAAATCTGGGAATTTTGAGCCCAAAACTGGGATCTTTAGCACCAAAATTTTGGGACGTCAGCTCTGCCCATTGAAGTCAAAGGGGATTAAAGAACACCAGATCTACCCCAGTGAAATCAATAGGGATTTTTAGGGACACCAGGTCTACCCATTGATAGGGCTTGATTGGGAAGAGTTACTGTTTAAACTGGAACCACTGGGAAGGGTTAAGGGGTGACTGGGAGCACTGAAGCAAAAGTGGGATCACTGGGAGGGATTTGTAGAGACAAATGGAGATAAACAGAACTCCAGGTCTAACACTTTGAAATCAATAGGAATTTAGGGACAGCAGGTCTACCCTTTAAAGGCAATGGGGTTAAGGGGCACCAGGTCTACCCAATCAAAGGAATGAGGATGTTTGAGACAATCGTTTTGGGAGGCCCCAGGGATTTTTGGTAATCCAGGTATCCAAGGGGTACCCAGGTGTACCCAGGTGATTTTTGGGGGTACCCAGGTGATTGCTGGGGGGGATCCAGCTGATTTTGGGAAATATCCACGTGTACCCAGATAATTTTCAGGGATATCCAGGTTGTTTTTGGTGCATCCAAGTGCCCTGAGTCACCCTGACAGGCCAGGAGAAGATGATGGCCACTGTCCTCCCAGTCAACATGGACACAGATGACCCTTGGCAGCTGCGGGGCTGTCACAGGGCACCCCAACATTCAGGGGGTACCCCAACACTCCAGGTGAGGACATCAGGGATGAGAGGGAGCCCTGAGTTACCTCAGGAGAGGATACAGATCAGGTACAGCCAGGTGCTTTGGTGCATGGGGTTGGTGAAGATGGTATTCTGCAGCAGCTCCAGCTCTGGGGTGGGCAAAGGAGGCACCTCAAAATCTCAGGGGGGGAAGTGGAGGAAACCCCAATATCTCAGTGGGGGCACCCAGGTATCCAGGAGTTCAGGTCTACCCATTGAAGTCAATGGGGATTTAGGGAAACCAGTTCTACTCATTGAAGTCAATGGAGTTTTAGGAACACCAGGTCTACCCATTCAACCCAACAGAACCACGAGCTCCCACTTTAGGTGAGGGAGGGCCTGGAAAATTTTGGGGATCCCACAAAATTGTGTGGGTTTTTCTTGGGAATCCCTCACCTTCCTTCAGCCTTCCAGAGGGCAGTGCCCTTGCCATAGTTCCTGGTGGGCATCAGCAGCCCCAGGCAGTGTTGCCAGGCCAAGAATCTGGGGAAGCTGTGGCTCAGCAAGGCCCTGGTGAAGGCCAGCTCAGCCCTGAGGTCCTGCCTGGCCACAAGGGCCTAATAGAGTTCCCAGGTGTGGACTGGGAAGGCACCAGTATAAACCAATAAGCACTGTGAGCCACTCCCAAGCTCCTGAGGCCTGTGACAGCAGCTCCCAGTATAAACCAGTAAGGCCTTATGCACCCAAACCCATTCACAGTGTAGTCTAGGGAGGCTCCTAGTGTGGTCCTGAGGCTCCAAGGTTTATACTGGGAGGGCACCAGTATAAACCAGTAAGCACTGGGAGTCACCACTGAGCCCATGGCGGCAGCTCCCAGTATAATCCAGTAAGGCCAGCACAACCTGAAGTCACTCCCAATAGGTCCCAGGCCCCATCCCAGTATAAATCAATGAGGCCAGCATCCCCAGAATTTGCTCCCAGTGGAGAACCAAGCATCCCCAAGCCCCCTCCCAGTATAACCCAATAAACCCCAGTTTAACCCAGTAAAATCCAGAATATCCCAGTATAAACCACTACAACCCAGTATAACCCCCAGGACCACATTCCAGTATAAACCACTATAACCCAGTATAACCCTGTAAAACCCAGTATAACCCAGTGACCCCCAGCACCCCATCCCAATATAAACCAGTATAACCCAGTATAACTCGCAGTTGGCCACCAGGTCCTCCCAGCCAGCAGGGGGCGCTGCAGCGCCGCCCAGCACCCAGCCCTGGTGGTGCCACACCCCGTAGGATTTGGGATTCACCCCCAGGCACTGCCCCATAAACGACAGCTCCAACAGCACCCTGAAACCTGTATAAACCAATACGGACCAGTATGGACCAGTGTAAGTGGTAAAACCAGTAAACAACAGTGTAGTGCAAACCAGTTGTAAACCAGTACAAACCAGTATAGACCAGCAAAAACCAGTATGTACCACTACAAACCAGAAAATATGTAAAAACCAGTACAAACCAGTGAAAACCCTTGTCTGTTTGAGGAGCCAAGCTGGCTGGGCCCGGTAACAAACCTGCTGCCCAAAGTCAGTAGAAATGTTACGACCCATTTCAAACACCTCAACACCCATCCCTTCACCCACCAAGTGATTTGTAAAGACATGAGCACACATCTTTCCTCTCACATTGATGGTTCCTGTGCTGGTGACAGTCTGTTAAACCCAGCCTTCAGCCTGAGCTCTCTGCTGTTGCAGTTCCATGCACAGAGGTTGTTGTCTCTCAGCCCTTCCATGGGCAGGCCGGTGTTCAGCCATCTCCAGGACAGCAGGGCCCCAGCCCACGTCACTGTGCCCTGGGAAGACAAAAACCATCACTCCAAATGTCCCCTTCTCCTCCTTCTTCCCAGGCATTTGGCCCTGGCATTGGGTTTTGCTGCTGGGTGCCACAGGGAAAAGGAAACCCCTGTGACACTCTGGGGCACATGGAACCAAACATCCATTGTGACACTACAGAACCTCACAGAACCAAGAGTCCATGGTGACACAACAAGGCCTCAGAGAACCAAGGGAGTCCAAAGGACTAAAACATTCCTTGCATATGTCTGCCTTGGGAAGAGAAGCCTCCTGGGTGGCAGCATAGGCTTGGCACACACTTCAGGACGGTGTCTGTTTGTAATGGGAAACTCAGGAGTTTTATCTTGCTACAGAAAAAGAAAAGGAAGAAAATCCATGCTTGCCTGAGTGCAGCCAGTTCTCAAAGCAAAGCAGGTCCCAGGTGAGTGAGGACAGACAGGATGGGGTTGGGCAATGTGGAGCAAGGTTGTGCACACTGGGTCAGACCTCAAGGCACAGCTTCTGTGAGCAGGCCAGACCTCCTGAGGAGAGACACTGCATCAATATCAATCACAGAATTCTGCAATCACCTCTGCTCTAAACAGAATAGTAATAAAATAAACACTTCAAAATAGGAATGGATATTTCTAAGAAGCTCTTTGGCATATTTCTCCATAACTCGAGTTGAAAACCTTCCTAATGAACTGCACTGAACCAGAGGGAAATCAAGGCAGAACTGTGGCTTTTAGGAAACCTCTCAAGAATTCAGTCATAATCAAACTCCAGTTTCTGATGCCATTCATGTGTCCCAGTGAGGGACATGACAGAGAAAGTGTCCCCAGGTTCCAGTGTGAGCAGGAAATTGGAGGCAGAGATGACAGGTGGTGTGGGAAATGCAGGCACAGAGAGCTCTCAGGGCCTTGTGCATACAGGCTCAGAGATTGAGATGGATCCAAGGTTTGACCTCAGACCTTGGAGGTGGCTTGGAGAATTAGAGTAGTAAAAAGCTTAGCAATAGAACCTTCTATAACGCTAGAATCTTAAGATATATCACTGTAGGTTTGTGAAGTGTTATATAATTGGTTGAAAAATGGCACATCGTGGCAAAGCCATGGGAAGCAAAGCAATTCATGATTGGTGTAGAAAGACTCTAGCAAAGTTCATTGAAGTATTTAATTGGTTAAAAAACTAACATAAGTCATTGTAACTAAGAATGAGGTGGCTTCTGATATGATGGTGTTGGATGTAACACCTGTAATGTCTCACCCTTTTATGAGACTGATGTAATAAAGCAATAAGCCATCTTTTTTATTGTCTCTTGGTTGCTCCATCTTTTGTAACATTAATCTCCCAAGGAGGATTTTTTGGACATCTGGTCTACATCTCGAAATCAATGGGGATATAGCAAAATCAGGTATACTCTATAAAAAATTAATAGGAATTTAGGGACATCAAGTCTACCACATTAAAGTCAATAAGGATTTAGGGAAACCAGGTCTACCCATTATAGTCAGTAGAGATTTTGCAGAAATTTGGGGTTAAAATGGGGAAAATTTGGGTAGGTTTGGGGGAAATCTTGGGCTGAATTCTGGGAATTTCTGTTCCAGGATTGCAGTGCTGATGCTCTGGAAGTCCTGGATGAATTCATGGATGCCAATCCCAAATCCCTGATCCCACATCTGAGGCTCATGCTGGACTTGTGCCTCCAGGTAAACCCAAAAATCTCCTTGTTCAGCCCAAAATCTGGGAATTCCAAGGCCAAAACTGGGATTTTTAGCACCAAAAATTTGGGGACATCAGGTCTGCACTTTGAAGTCCAAGGGGATTGAGGGATACCAGGTCTAGCCATTAACAGGGCTTGATTGGCAGGGGTTGCTGGTTAAACTGGGAGCACTGAGAGTGGCTAAGGGGGAGCAATGGGGTTACTGGGAACACTGAGGCATAAGTGGGACCACGAGGAGTGATTAGTAAAGATGAATATGGATAAACAGGATACCAGGTCTACCCTATTGAAGTCAATGGGAATTTAGGGACAAAATCTACCCTGTAGAGTCAATGTGGATTTAAGGGCACAAGGTCTACCTTGTCAGGGCAATGATGACTTAGGGACACCAGTCTGAGGGGGGGCCCAGGGGTTTTGGGTGACCAAGGTGTCCAAGAGGTACCCAGGTGTATCCAAGTGATTTTGGGGTGATCCAGGTGTATTCAGGTGATTTTTGTTGGTACCCAGGTGATTCTGGGTGTACCCAGATGTAGTCAGGTGATTCTGGAGGGTAACCAGATGATTTTCAGGGATACCCAGGTGTACCCAGCTGATTTTTAGGGAGATCCATATGTATCCAGGTGATATGTGAGGGTAGTCAGGTGATTTTTGGGAGGATCCAGGTGCATCCAGGTGATTTTTGGTGGAAACCAGGTGATTTTCAGGGGTACCCAGGTGTACCCAGCTGATTTTTGGGGCACCCACATGATTTTGGGGGTACTCAGGTGAGTACTTGACAGGCTGGGAGAAAATGATGGCCACCCTTGATCCTCTTGGTCAACGTGGACACAGATGACCCTCTGTGGGGATGGGCTGTCGTGGGGCACCCCAACATTCAGGGCACACCCCAAAACTCCAGGTGAGGGCCCCAGGGGTGGGGGGAGGCCTGAGTTACCTTGGGAGAGGATGCAGCACAGGTACACCCGAGCACTTTGGTCTGTGGGGTCAGTGAAGACGGCGTTCTGCACAAGCTCCAGCTCTGGGCAGAGCAAAGGAGGCACCAAAATCTCAGGGGGGCAGTGAGGTCACCCAATGATGCACAGAAAATCTTTATAATCCACAAAGTAAGTTATAGATATGTATTTTACTCAGCACTGAGGTGCATGGGGAATAGCTCCTCCAAAAACATGCACACCTTCAGCAACCTGCACCTCTCTTTTTATTCTCTACAAACTAGGATTGCACAATACTCCAAATACATATTCATTTCCTAACCACCCCTGCTTCATATTAAAATTAGCTCCACGCCTCTTTGAGACTGCACACTGCTCCTTGTTGGTCACTCTGGTGGTCATCTGGGGGTCCTTGGGATGAGTAAAGAGTCTTCCTCTCAGTTGAACTTTTCACCTCGCCTTCTTTGAGCATGCATATTAGTCTTTGGTCACTTTCCAGATCATACACCAAATTTTTCTGGATCAGTGGTCTAAGACATCCCCCTTATCTGGAAGGGGCCTCACTCTTCCATCTTGATTGTGCATTCTTGCCCTCTATCTTATCTTGTAGCCTTGCTCTGTCCTCCTGTTCTTGCAAAAGTGAATGTTAAGCATTCATAGCATCTTTTCAGCGCCCTTCTAGTTAAAGCATCCACCTGTATTTTTATCCTTAACTCTTTAATTTTAATTTTAATTCCCTCTGTTTCAGTGTCACAATGGCTCCTTGGTTCTATGAGCCCCACAACTTCATCCTTGACCCTTGGTTCCATAGGGATCTTGATTTTCACAATGGTCCCCCTGATTCCATGAGATACCAGAGTGTCACCATGGTCTCTTTGGTTCCATGAGGTTCCAGAGTGTCTCCATGGTGTCTTTGGATCTGCTGCTGTCCTTGTCAAAACTGACCCATGGTTCCATGAGGTTCTGCAGTGTCACCATGGTCACTGTCAGAGGCTGGATGAGATCAATGTCCCAGACACCTGGGGATGAGCTGTCAATCAGTCACACAGTGGGGTGGTGCTGACCCAGGCTCTGATTGCCCCAGCAATCACAAGTCCCACCTGGGGGAGGCCCACGAAGGCCCAGGGGCTTAAAACACAGAGCAGGAGCTCAGCCCATGATCCATACCCTGCCTTCTCCTGGGGTCTGTGTCTCACCCACACTGGAACCCTAGGAGCTGGGAGCCATGTGTGTGTCTGTCTATAGAGCTTCTGTCCTTTTGTCTCTCTCTTTCCTCTCCTTCTAATGCTCTTTATATGGAACAGTTTGGGGTACCTCAACATCTTAAGTGTTTAAATGTTTCTAAGGTAAAATGGGAAAAGTTAATGAAGGTACTTCTATGATAAGTGTTTTAAGTTGACTAGGATGTTTCATTAAATCCTTTTCCAAAGTTCCTTGATTTTCTATACTTTGCCAGCAAAATTTTATGTCATTTGACCTCTTGAGAATATCTGGCTGGGGTTCCTCCTTTGTACCAAACTCAAGTAAAAGAACCTTTGGTCACCCCCAGCATTTCAGTGTTCTGGGGTGTTACAGCCCCCCAGGCTCACCATGGCCTCTTGTTTCCATCAGGCCCTGCTGTGTCACACTGGCCCTTGGTTCCATGAGCATCTGGAGTGTCACACAGCTTGATGACATTTGTCCTTGATGCTCCTGCCATCCCACTGCCCCAGGAACAGCCCCGAGCCACCTGTGAGGGACAGGCCCTGCTGGGCCAGGCCTGGGCTCAGGCCTTGGCCTTTCTGCTTCCTCCACCCAGCCCAGGCCTTGCTCAGCATTGCAGTTCCCTGCTCACAGCCTCGGGCTCCTGCAATCCTGGCCTCAAGGATCTGCTCTCACCACTCCCTGGGGAGCCTTTGGCACTCCCTGCCCTCAGTGGGGCCAGTGATGCTCCAAGGGACTTGGAGTTTTGCTTCTGACTCCTTGAGCAGCTTCTTCAACCTTCTCTCAGTGCCTGAGGGTTCTGGAGTCAGCCCCAAATCCACAGAGGGGCTCATTAAAATATAGAAAGCCCTCAGGAGCTCTTTGTCTTCCTTCAATTGTCTTCATATCTCCAGGCCTTTTGCAGCTGCTTGGAGCCAGTTTGGAGAAAGATTTCAATGTGCAACTCATGACTTTTTCTTTTTGTTATCGAGCATGTTTTTATTTTTCAGTTTAGAGAAGGAGACGGGTTTGAAGCATTTCCCATGTGATCTTGATGCTGAATGTCTCCTTAGGAGGTCTGGACACCCAGAAGTACGAGCACCTTGAGGGCTGTTCCTGTTTGGACAACCTGCTCCTCACCCCCAACCTCACCATGTCAGACATCACCCACCTGGGACTGACATCCCTGTGCCCTGCACCAGAACCTTGTCCCCTGAGCTCTGCAGATGGGTGTCCCAGCCCATTGCACCATGTCCCACCTGCTCTCCTCAGGGCTCTGCCTGCACAGAGGTCCAGGAGAAGTTTTCCTGTTTGTGAGGACAGAATGGAAAAGCCTGAGCAGATTTCCTGAACAACAAACCCCACTGAGGAACCACATGCTCAGTCCAGGCTGCCTGCAATGATGTCACATTTCTACAAGGGCCAGTGTGAGCAACAATGATCTTTGTAAGCAGAATTCTCTGAGTCTTTCAGCTGAATTTTATGTCTCTGTTCTTTCCCTGGATCTCTGTTGCAGATGGAAGCTGCTGGTGCCATTCTCACCTTTAACCCCATGTTTGAATGCAGACAGATGTTCCCAGGTGTGTTAAGCAGGTGCTGCTCAATGTTTATGCAAAGCTTTTGTATCCTCTTGGAACCAAGGGGACAATTGTGACAGTTCAGAGCCTCACAGAAACAAGGCTCCATTGTGACGCTGAAGGCAATTACGGAATCCACATCACTGTGACACAGCCAGGCCACATGGAACCAATGGTCCCTTATGACAATGCAGATCCAAGGAGACCATGGTGACACTGTGGGACCTCATGGATCCAAGGGGCCACTGTGACACTGAAGAAATTCATGGAACCCAGAGTCCAGTGTGACACAGCGGCGCCTCATTGGATCAAAGGAACCATTGTTGACAGCCCAGAAACTCCTGGAACCAAGGGGCTGTGGTGACACAGCAGGGCCACATGGAACCAAGGAGACCTGTGACATTTAAGAACCTTTTAGAACCAAGGGTCCACTATGACACTGCACGAACAAGGAGACCATGGTGACACCTTGGAAGCTCATGGAACCAAGCAGCCATTGTGACACTCCAGGGCCTTGTTGAACAAGGGAAACCATTGTGACACTCCAGAACCCCATGGCACTAAAGGTTTACTGTGACACAGCAGGGTCCCATGGAACCGTGGGTCCATTGTGACAATTTGGTTCCCAGGAGACCGTGGTGAGACTACGGAAGCTCATGGAACCGTGGGTCCATTGTGACACTCCAAGGCCTTGTGGAACCAAGGGTCTGTCATTAAACTGTGTGGTGTCATGGAGCCATGAGCCATTGTGACACAGCATGGCCACATGGAGCCAAGGGGCCACTGTGACACTGTGGATCCAAGGAGACCATTGTGACTGAGGAACCTCATGGAACCACGAGTCCATTGTTACACTGTGGGGCCCTGTGGAACCAAGGGGACCACAGTGACATTGCAGGGCCTCATGGAACAATGGAGACTATTCTGACACTTTGGGAGCCACTGGAACCAAGGGGCCATTTCAGCATGGCAGGGCCTCATGGAATCAAGGGCACTACAGTGAACACTGTGGGTCTGCATGGGATGAAGGGTCCATTCTGACACCATGGAACCAAGGAGACCATTGTGACACTATGGGGCACCATGGAAACAAAGGTCCATTGTCACTCAGCATGGCCTCATGAAACCATGGAGGCCATTTTGACACTTTGAGGCCTTGTGAAACCAAAGGGCCATTGTGGCACTTCAGAGCCTTGTGGAGCCAAGGGGACCATAGTGACACTGTGGGGCTCAGTAAAACCAATGGTCTGTTGTGACACTGTGGGATCTCATGGAATCAATGGTCTGTTTTGACACTGCAGGGCCTTATGGAATCGTGGAGACTATTGTGACACTACAGGTGATGCCTTGGAGTGGCTACCTAGAACAGAGGCTAGACAAGGTTAAGAGAATAAACTGTGTATTTATTAAAGGCCTTCAATAGATTCACCTTGGGCAGTCAAAAGCCTCCCAGGGTCTACACTCAAGATGGACTGTGATAATGAGTTTTTCAGAAAGATTTAATTTTGGTCCATTTGCATATCAGAGGTTAATCCTCCAATAACAGCTTCAGGTAATGAAGCCACATTACCTCAGTTTACTCACCCTTGAATTCACTTTTGTTTACACTTTTCAGAGCCTGAGGCTGTAGGGTGTCCTTGAGTTTCAGGCCTAGATGAATTGTTTTGTTTCACCAAAATATGAATACAGTTAACAAGCATCTTGTATGAAGTTTAGAGTTATGCACTATTGCAGTACTGAATTTGAAAAATATAAAGGCTAAAATCTTAAGGCATCACAGGACTCACTGAACCAAGGGGCCACTGTGACACTTTGCAGCCCTGTTGAACCAAGGAGTCCATTGTGACACTACAAGGCCTCATGGAAGCAAGGAACCATTGTGACACTATGGGGTCTTGTGGGGCCAAGGGGTGATTGTGTCACTGTGTGGCACCATTGAACCAAGGAGTGCCTTGTGACACTACAGGGTCCCATGGAACTAAGGATTCATGGAACAGTGCAGGACCCCATGGAAACAAAGGTCCATTGTGACATTATGGGACTTTATGGAATCCTGGAGGCCATGATGACACTTTCAGGCCTCGTTGAATCAAGGGGCTCTGCAGGGCCTCATGGAACCAAGGAGACCCTTCTGCCATTGTGAGTCCCCATGGAACCAAGGGTCCATAGGGACACTCTGGCACCAAGGAGACCCCTGTGACACTGCAAGGGCTCATGGAAACAAGGGAACAAGGAACAAGTCTGATTGGCTTGGCCTGACTGATCCAACTGCCCTTGGCAGGTTGAGGGTCTCTTCTAATGTGCCCCTGAAACCCTGAGCTTTTCTTTCAAATGGAAAAGAACTGTCCTTCTCATCCAGGAACCCATTGCCAAAACGAGATTTCCCTCTCCAAAATTATCAATATCCGTGATTGCTCCCAAACAAAAGCTGCCATTTCCAACATTCTGGCTGCCCTTGGCTTCCTTAGGGCTGGGTCTCACCTGTCTTCAAACACTGGGGCTCCATGCTCTCCTTCCTAAGGAAAAGAACCATCTCTCCTGCACAGGCACCCGTGGCCAAAATTGGTGCTTTTCCTCCAGAATTCCTATCCACAAGGGTTTCTACCAGACAAAAGCTGCCAGGACAGACAGGTCCAGCTGGCCTTGGCCTCTGGTGGCTGCAGTTCATGAGGCCATGAAACACGGGGGATTCATGGATTCCTTCCTGTGGAGACCATGGTGAGACTGTGGGGCCCCATGGAACCATGGAGACCATTGTGACACTTTGGGGCCTTCTGAAATGAAAGAGCCATTGTGACACTGTGGGGACCCTGTGGAACCACGGACATTGTTGTGGCACTGCTGGGCTGTATGGAAGCAAGGAACCATTTTGACATTGTGGGATCTCATGGAACCGAGGACATCACTGTGGCCCTGCAGGGCTGCATGGTGCCAAGGGGCCGGTGTGAAGCAGCAGGGCTGTGTGGAACCAAGAGGCCATTGTTGCATTCCAGGGCCTGGTGCAGCCCAAGGGCCGTTGTGATCCTGCAGGGCACCGTGGATCCATGGAGACCATTGTGGCATTGCAAGGCCCCATGGAATCATGGAGACCATTGTGACACTGTGGGGAACCAAAGGGCCATTGTGACCCTGCAGGGCCTCATGGCAGCAAGGGGCCATTGTGACACTGCAGAAACGAGGAGAACATTGTGACACTCTGAGGCCCCATGGAACCAAGGTGAGATCTCAGGAGATAAAACCCACTCCTGTCAGCTGAGCTGTGTGACTCTGCAGGGCCAGGACATGTTCCAGCAGGTGTGTGCTGCTGTGCCAGTCCCCTGGCAGGGATCTCAGACAGGCAGGTGCAGCACTGAGGAATTCGGTCTGTGGCCTTGGTGACATGGCCAGTGTGAGAAGGTGCCCCAGGGTTTGGAGCATCTCTCCAGTCTCTTCCATCAGCCACTTCCAGGCCTGGACACTCACCCCAGTTTCTTGGTCTATTTGTTCTGTGCTCACCTCCTTCCTCCTGCTGATTTCAGCACTGCTCTAGGGGCAGCATCAGCCCTGCCCGGGTTCCCTCCTCACCCAGCCCTTGGCAGAGCCCAGAGCAGGGCTCTCTGTGACCCCTGGCACGGGATGTGGGTGCTGGGACTGGACACTGAGGTGTGGAGTGGACACTCCTGTGGGGAACATTTGCCCACCCAAAACACTCCCTGTGCTGTGCCGTGTCTGATGAGGGGATGTGGGGCCTGTGCTGGCCAGGGGGGCTGTGCTGCCTCAGGGACAAATGACAGGCATGAGCCACAGCACAACGACCAGGAGGTGGAAGTGAGGAGAAGATACAGAGGAGGAATTCAGAAATCTGCCCTGAGCGTGTGTTCATGTGTTTAGGAAAGCCAAAGCTCAGCTGGAGCTGATGGAGGCTGCAGGCAACACCCAGAGCAAAGTCAATTCATTGCTGTGTTAGAATTCAAAATGCAATGTCTGTAAGCCAAAGATTAAAACTAAACACAAGTAGAGATAGGTTTAGCTTTTGAATTTAAGATCTAGAAGAAATAAAGGTACTTACAAAGGGAACAAGAAGTTGTAGAGTGCAGCAATGTAAGCTTGTGTGTGAGGATATAATTGGCTAAGAAAGTTCACTCTGTGGAATGAGTCTGTGAAACAAAAATCTTAGTATTAAATTAGATACAGAAATATCTCTGTTGACAGTGTTTTATTGGTTATTAAATCCTTAAAAGACCTTGTAACCATAAGTCTTGTGACTTCTAAGCCATGCTGCGACCACTTCTAAGACAAACTTACCCTTTCTACCTGGATAGAAAATTAAAAAAAATAAATCACACTTTCTAAAAGAACTCAGAAGTCCTGTCTCTCTGCTTCATTTGGAAAAACAAAAAGTCCCCACCAAAAATTACAACATAAAATCAATAAGGCCACACTTGCAAAATATATAATATAAACAATAAACACACATTTTGAAAATATAATGTAAAAACAACAAACCTGCACCAGGGAACACTTTCTCACTCATGTCTCTCAGTGGGACCCATTAGAACTTCAGGAAACTTTGGACTTTGAATCTGACTTGGAATTCTTGAGAGGTTTCTTCTGCTCCCTATCAGGCACTGATGTTCAGGGACTCATCCCCAACCCTGAGAGGGTCATTAAAGTCCTTGTGCTGTGTCTGTGCTGCTGAGCTGGGCTGGGCTCCTGGCACTGCAGAGAAAGAGCCAATATTTCCAAAATATTATTTGGAGCTCCTTGGCAGCACCAAATGCACCAAGGGGCTCATTGGGATCAAGCAAGTCCTGACAAACCATGGCTCTGCCTTGATTTCCCTCTGGTCTGGTGCAGTTCATTAGGAAGGTTTTCAACTCCAGATATGGAGAAATATTTCAAAGAGCATCTTAGAAATATCCATTCCTATTATAAAGGGTGCATTTTATTACTGTTCTCTTTAGAGCAGAGCTGATTGCAGCATTCTGTGATTGATGTTGTTCCAGGGTCTCTACTCAGGAACTCTGGCAAAGAGGGGTTTTCTTCTTTTTATTTCTTTTATTTTTTTTTTTTAAGCAATCTAAAACTCCTAATGTTCCCCACTGCAAACAGACACACTCCTCAGGTGTGTGCCAGCCCAAGGCACCACCAAAACCACTGCAGAGCTGCCCTGGGCCAGCTCTTGAGGGTGGATCATCATCCCAACCTGCCCTAGGCCACTGCCAGGGGCTGTGGCCATGGACACTGCACTGACCCCACTGCTGGCTTTGGCTGCCACAGCAACCGGGAGAAGTTCAAGTTTCCTTGGGAACACTGGGGAGCACTGGGACAACCTGGGAAGATGGGAAGTGCTGAGGGGGGATCTGGGTGGACTGGGATGGACTGTGGGCTGCACTTAAAAACACAGGGACATCCTGGGACATCCTGGGATTGACAGAGCCTGACTGGAGCCGGGACTACAACACCTCTCATGCCCCGCGCCCCACAGAACCCCGGTGTCCGTCCCCCACATGTCCCTCAAGTGTCCCCCAGACCCTCCAAGATTCAGAAGTGCCTCCTCAGCACCCATTCGGGATCCCCTAAAAGTGTCCCCAGATCCCCTGAATGCTCCCAACCCCACAGATTCCCGTTACAGTCACTTCTGGAATTCATCTCCTGTAATCCCCCACAGCCTCAGAGTCCCTCATAAAACAGGTCTGTACCTAAAACTCCTGCCGTGCCCTGAGCACTAAAGAGCCCGGTTAGAGCTCCCCAAGCTGCCCCCAAGTGTTCCCGAACCGTTCACGTTCCGTCCTGAGCACCTCAAATCTCGGCTCGGACACAAAAGTGTCCCCCAGGTGCCTTCCCGGACCCTCAAACGCCCCGGCTGAGCCACTTCCGGGACTACAGCTCCCATCATGCTCCGTGGTTCCCATAGAGTGCTATTGCAGCCATGACTTCATCTCCCGTCATGCACCACGCCCTGCCAAGAGGCATTGTAGCTGCACCTACAACTCCCATGATGCTCCGCGCCCTATTGAACAATGTTATACCTGTGCCTACAACTCCCATCACCCCCTTCGCCCCGGAGAGCCCCGTTAGAGCCCCCGAGTGCCCGCCCGGACCCTGAATGGCCCCAGATTCCCCTCCCTGACCCCCAAGTGCCCCCCTGGACCCCCAAGAGCTCACCCGGACCCCGAAGTGTCCTTCAGAATCCTTAAGTGACCACCCGGCTACCTGAAGTGTCCTCCAGACCTTCAAGTTCTCTCTAAATTCCCTCCCGCAGACCCAAAACGTCCTAAAATGTACCCCAGAAATGTCTTCATGGACAGCAAAGTGGCCCCGTTTTATCCTGTCTGTGAAAATGATTAAAAAGAAGAGAAAGGGATTAAAATAGGACTAATTATCATAAACAGGAAGAAATCAATGGCCAATAGTGGTCAATTAATTAATGAAGTGAATTGAGTTACTTAGAACCATGACCATAAATTTTTCTGGTTGCTAAAAATGTATCGATTTTTCAATATAAATATAAAAAAATAGGTATAAAAAAAATAACAGTATTATAAAAGTAAAAGCTTAATATATTTTTATCATTTAATTAAATTACAATATGAATAATAAATTTACAGGGGTTTTTTTATGTTTTAGGATGTCATTACCAGCTAGGCAATGTCAGACATGGTGAGGCTGGGGGTGAGGAGCAGGTTGTCCAAACAGGATTGGCCTGCAAGGGGCTCATTGTTCTGCATGCCCAGACCTCCTGAGGAAACATTCAGCATCAAGATCACATAAGCAATGCTTCAGTCGGCTGAACTGAAAAATAAAAATAAGATGCCCTTGAGTAAATCCCAAATTCCTTCTCTTCTCACTCGCAAGGGAAGCTCAGTCTCCTGCTGTTCACAGAGAAGGGCTGGTGAGAGATGTGGTGCTCAGAGGCTGCCTGGGGTATAGTGACCATGAAATAATGCAGTTTTTTTAAAAAAAATCTGTGAAAGAAGGAGGGGCAGCAACAAAATTTCTACACTGGATTTAGAGAGAGAAGCCTTTGGCCTATTCAGGATGCAGATTTCAGAATAACTGAATCAGATACTGATGGATTTTTTTTTTTTTTAAGATAAATAGCCCTTAAAAACAACAGATTCCAGGAAGGATGGACACACCTCAAGAACGTAATCTTAAGGGGGAAGGAGCAGCCTGTCCTTGTGTGCAAAAAGATGAGCCAGTGAGGAAAATGAGTGACCTGGCTGCCCATGGAGCTTTTGTAGGAACACAGAGAAAGTAAAGGGGCTGCATCACCATTAGACAGAAAGTCAGACAGTTCAGGAAATGTTTAAGGATGTAGTTAGGTCATGCAGAAAGGAAATTAGAGGTGAAAGCTAAATTAGGACTTAACCTGGCCACTTCTGTGAAAAAATAATAGAAAGTATTTCTAAAAATAGATTAATTGAAAACTGTTGGATAAGGAGAACCTCACCTCTTTATTTGATGCAGTGGGGAATATAGTAACTAAAGATGAGGAAAAGGCTGAGGTACTCAACCCCTTCATTGCCTCAGTTTTCAACAATAGGACAGGGTGTCCCCAGACATGGGGACAGGGAGCAGAACAGACCCCCTGTAATCCAGGAGGAAGCAGCTGGGGACCTGCTGAGCCACTCAGATGCTCACAGGTGTCTCTGGAACAGATGGGATCCATCCTAGGGGGATGAGGGAGCTGCTGGATGAGCTCCCCAAGCTGCTCTCCATCATTTCTCATCAGTGCTGGCTCAGCAGGGAGGTGCCAGAGGACTGGAGGTGCCAATGTGAGCCCATCCCCAAGAAGGGCTGGAAGGAGGATGTGGGGAACTGCAGGCCTGTCAGCCTGACCTGGGTGCCTGGTGAGGTGATGGAACAGATCACCTTGAGTGCCATCCCAGGGCACCTACAGGATGGCTGAGGGATCAGAGGCAGCCAGCGTGGATTTCAATATCTGCATTGATGATCTGGATGAGGGCATGGAGTGCACCATCAGCAAATGTGCAGATGGCACCAAGCTGGGTGTGAGTGTGGATGTGCTGGAGGGCAGGAGGGCTCTGCAGAGGGACCTAGACAGGGTGGATCCAGGGCCCAAATCCAACAAGGTGAGGTTTAACAAGACCAAGTGCTATGTCCTGCAGTTTGGCCACAACAACCCCTGCAGTGCTCCAGGCTGGGGACAGAGTGGCTGGACAGGGGCCAGGCAAAAAGGGACCTGGGGGCACAGATGGACAGCAGGCTGGACATGAGGCAGCAGTGTGCCCAGGTGGCCAAGAAGGCCAATGGCTCCTGGCCTGGATCAGGAATGGTGTGGCCAGCAGGAGCAGGGCAGTGATTCTTCCCCTGTGCTCAGCACTGGTTGGGCAGCACCTCGAGTGCTGTGTCCAGTTCTGGGCCCCCAATTTAGGAAGGACATGGAGGGGCTGGAGTGTGTCCAGAGAAGGACAACAAGGCTGGTGAGGGGTCTGGAACAGAAGTCTTGTGAGGAGTGGCTGAGGGAGCTGGGGATGTTTATCCTGGAGAAGAGGAGGCTCAGGGAGACAAGGTGGTGTCAGGGCACAGGTTGGACTTTATCATCTCCAAGGTCTTTTCCAGCATTGCTGATTCTGTGATTCTCTGAAACCACCCTTGGAGCAGTTGCAGGATGAGTCCTGGGCCTCCTCTTCACAACGTCCAGCAGCCCAGGTCCCTCAGCTTCTCCAGACAGACCCCAAAGCCCATCCTGTCAGTCCTGCAGAGCCTCTCCAGCTCCTCCTCATTGCCCAGAACAGGGAGCCCCACACCCAGACACAGCAGCCCAGATGTGCCCCCCTGGCCTGTGGTGCCTCTGGCAAGGGGGCAGCACGAGGCACTGCAGGACCCTGCAGACAATTTCTGAAGCACTTGGAGGATGATCCTGCTCCCCAAGGGACGTTACCATGGAGCCAACTCAGGAACTGAAATGGGGAGTGGGGCCCGAGTGGAAAGGGCAAACAGGGATGGGCTGTTTGCAGGGGAGGGGACAGGGATGGGCAAGAGGAAGAAATCTGGATCAGGAAAGAGTAAAAAAAGCAAAGGTGAAGCCAAGGAAATACTCAGGGCAGTTTGGGGGTGGCTGCCAGGCAGCCCTGGCTCTGAGCAAGAACGTCTGCAGTGGGACAGGAAACTCAGAGTTCATGGGAGCAAAATTTCTGGATGACTTCGGAGGCCACGACAAAGCTGAATGGTTTCTCTGCCATCCCCCAGCCCTTGCTGGCCCCAGGGGCTGATGGCATTTGTGCTCACTCAGCTCCATGTCCCCACAGCAGCACCATGGGGGTGCTGACCCTGCTGTGTGCAATGCAAACAGGGGCCCCTGAGCCAGTGCTGCCATGTGTGTGCCTGCAAGGATGGGGCTCCTGTGTGAGCTGGGGGAGAGGCCAGGGCTGCAGAGGGGGGATGTTTTTGGCAGGTGCATGAGGACGCCCTGGGACGCTGCCCTGGGGTGTCCAGTGCAGTGGGGATGGATCAGCCCCTGCTCTGCTGCTCCTTGCCAGGGTGACCCCCTTGCAGGGAGCTTGCAGAGCACTAGCCATGCTGTTTGCCCCCAGCCTGCCCACAGCCAGCCTGGGGCTGCTCCCGGGGCTTTTCTGTGCTCAGCATTGGGCTGGCCAAGTGTTGTGGAGAGAGCCTGGCCAAGGAGCCTGGAGCCCCCAGGCCCTGCCCTGAGGCGTCAGTGCTGCCCCAGCAGTGCCCATGGTCTGTCCCTGCTGCAGCCCCGGCACTGCCACCCCCAGGGCTGTGCCCGGCCCCGAGAGCACTCAGGCCCTGCAGCAACACGAGGGCCAGGAGGGCAGCGGGGCAGTGGCACGGGAGCAGCACTGGCAACACCAAGTGCTGCTGCTGCTGCTGGGCACAGCTGCTGTGCCAGCACTGATCTGCCCCAGCTCTGCACACAGACATTGCTGCTGCAGCTCCAGAGAAGGGAACAAAAGGGGCATCTCTGAAGAAAACTTTCCTGGGAGATCCTTTAATTATATTTAAAGCCACCAAGAGTGCAGCCCATCATTGACACAATGTGTGGCCACAAAAAAGGAGGAAAGATACAAAATGAGTAATGCTACAAACAGTAACATTTCTTTGTGTAAAATGTAAAAAAAAAAAAAAAAAAAAAACCTCTAAAATGAAACTAAGAAGAAGTATCAAAAATTACTTTTATTACCAGTGATTCGCACAAATTGGGCAACAGCTTAATGTCCCTGAAACCCTCTAGTCATCAGTCTCCGCACTGCAGCCTTGAGCTCCTGATTCCTCAGGCTGTAGATGAGTGGGTTCAGGGCTGGAGGCACCATCGAGTATAGAACTGACAGTGCCAGGTCCAGGGATGGGGAGAAGATGGAGGGAGGCTTCAGGTAGGTAAATATGCCAGTGCTAATAAACAGTGAGACCACAGCCAGGTGAGTGAGGCAGGTGGAAAAGGCTTTGTGCCTTCCCTGCTCAGAGGGGATCCTCAGCACAGCCCTGAAAATCTGCACATAGGAGAAAACAATGAACACAAAACAACCAAAAGCTAAACAGAGAGTAACAGCAAGGAGCCCAAGTTCCCTGAGGTAGGATTTGGAGCAGGAGAGCTTGAGGATGTGTGGGATTTCACAGAAGAACTGGCCCAGGGCATTGCCATGGCATAGGGGCAGGGAAAATGTATTGGCTGTGTGCAGCAGAGCATTGAGAAAGCCACTGGCCCAGGCAGCTGCTGCCATGTGGGCACAAGCTCTGCTGCCCAGGAGGGTCCCGTAGTGCAGGGGTTTGCAGATGGACACGTAGCGGTCGTAGCACATGATGGTGAGAAATGCAAATTCTGCTGCAACGAAAAAGGCAAAGAAAAATACCTGAGCAGCACATCCAGCATAAGAGATGTGTCTGGTGTCCCAGAGGGAATTGTGCATGGCTTTGGGGACAGTGGTGCAGATGGAGCCAAGGTCAGTGAGGGCCAGGTTGAGCAGGAAGAAGAACATGGGGGTGTGCAGGTGGTGGCCGCAGGCTACGGCGCTGATGATGAGGCCGTTGGCCAGGAGGGCAGCCAGGGAGATGGCCAGGAAGAGGCAGAAGTGCAGGAGCTGCAGCTGCCGCGTGTCTGCCAATGGCAGCAGGAGGAAGTGGCTGATGGAGCTGCTGTTGGACATTTCCTGTGTCATGGCATGAGGATCTGTAAATAAAGTAATCATGGAATAGTTCGGTTTGGAGAGGACTTTAAATACCCCAGCCCAACTTGGTGGCTCTTTCCTCCCACTGCCTGCCCAGGGCTCTGCTGCCTGGAGCTGTCCCTGCCAGCAGCTGCTTCCCTGTGCCCAGGGCTGGGCCCTGCCAGTGCTGCCAGAGCCCAGCCCAGCCCTGGGGGCTCAGCTCTGCCCTGCAGACCCCTCCCAGCACAGGGCACTGCCCAGGGCCAGCTCTGCCTCTGCAGACTCTGATGGCAACATCACAGTAATCCTGAAGAGGCTGGAAAAGTGACACTGATGCTCCCTGTAAGTGCTGATTTCTGTCACTGACTGCTTTATTAAGATCCGAGACAAAAAAGTTTCTTTTTCCCAATCTGAACTGAGAGATTAATATCTATATGCAATTTCTCCATCTACGCAACACAGAGCAGTAGATTATAAAATCAGAATTTTCCTTTTTATGCAGCCCCTCCTCTCTGTGCTCCCTGTGCAATCTACCTAGAAATATTCCAGAGTTAAATGCTATGCTGGGAGCAGCCCTGAACAATGCAGCATCCTCACCACACAAGGAGAACATTTCCAAGCCTTCCCAGCTGTCTTCTTCCACCCAGACCTTGCCCCAGTGCTGGGAGCAGCTCCCAGGGCTGGCTGAGAGCTGTCCCTGGCAGGCAGCAGAGTCCCTGCCCCAGCACAGTGCCCTGGGCTGCAGGACCCTGCTCTGCACGACAGCCCTGGGCACCCCTGGCTGCTCTACACAAGAGATCATCAGAGAATGTACTCACACAGTCTGCAGGCATTGGGATGTTCCAGCTTTAGGAGATCACTGCAGGAGCTGCAGCTCCATTGTCCTGCAGCCAGAGGCTTCCTGTGTCAAGGGCTGGGAGTGATTCTGCCCCAGTCACTTCTCAGCATCTTCCCAGCCCTGAATGATTGAAGCTCTCTGTGCCTCTGTGCTGTGCCCAGGGTTGCTGCAGGCAGTGCCTCAGCCCTGCTGGGCTGGGAGAAGAGCTTCTCATCAAGAGAAATGTATTTTTTAAGCTCTTCTTGGTTGCCAGGATTGCCTTCTGTGCCAGGAGCCCAGCCCAGCTCATCAGCACAGACACAGCACAAGGATTTTAATGACCCTCTCAGGGCGTTGGTGCTGTCTGCATCAGACTCAGTCCCTCAGAGTGTGCTTGAAAACCTTCTCAAGAACTCAAATTTTAATTGAAACACTGAAGATTCTTCAAGTTTTAATAGGTCCCACTGAGGGACAGCACTGAGAAATTGTCCCCAGGTTCCAGTTAGAGCAGAACACTGGAGGCACTGATGACAGGTGGGGACAAACAAGGGAAAGGTGTCTCTGGTGCGGAGCAAACCTGGATGTGTTTCAGAAATGCCAAGGGCCAAGGGCTGAGCCCCAGCCCCTGGCAAGGCAGATCCTGTCCCTCCCACATTGCTCAGGGCTCTTCCCGGGCCACTGGGCTCTGGGCATGTGCAATGCCAAGGGCAGCACCATGGGGCGGCCCCTGCCAGGCTGCTGAGCAGGGACAAGGAGGCAATGAGGCCCCAGCACAGCAAGGCTCACTTGTCCCCTGCTGGCCTCAGGCCCAGGGCCAGCCTGCATGGCCCAAGTGCTGCAGGAGTTGGCTGTGTCAGGGCCTTTCAGCTGCTGCCCATCCCTGTGCCCTCTGCAGCCCAGGCTGTCCTACGGTGTCCATGCCCTGCGCCTCTGTCCCTGCAGGCTGTCGTCATCCCCCGGCTGCCCCACCTCGCTGGCCCCTTCCTTTGCTGACAGCTCTGCCTCCTGCCTGCCTCTGCCTGGACACACAGAGCCTTGGGCTGGATGCTAAAATGGTACATTCAATTTTTCCTGTGCCTTTGGACCTTTAGCACTGGAATATGGTATGTAAGGCCCACATTCCCAGCAGATACGGTTGGACGAGAAGACATCTGGCTCAAGGGTGCAGTGACAGAAAAAGCAAAGACTGATCTGAGAACTTGGATTGGGTTTTATAGAAATGGTAAATTGTAATACACATGTAGTGACTGAATATAAGCAACACACTTGTAGAATCACGTGTCCACATAAGTTTAGGAGTTATCCCACATTGGAATTGAGGCCTGTAAAAAAGGATGTCCTGTTGAACACAAAATCAGTGTTAAGGAGTCTTATTTTGATATTTTGGAGATTTGGTGACAGCAGGTTGTCACAGAACCAAGGAGTCAGCTGTGACTCTATGGAACCTGAAAGTAAACTGTGGAACCTCCTGCAATCATGGGTGCATTGTGACACTGCAGAGCCTCACAGAACCAAGGTGACCATGTTATACTGCAGAACCTTGTGGAACAAAGGGTCCATGGTGACACTGCAGAATTGTTGCTGAGAGTATGAGAGGTCATGGAACCTGAAGTCTATTGTGACCATGGGGCCACTGAGACACTGCAGATCCAAGGAGACCATGGTGACACTGAGGAACCTCATGGAACCAAGGGTCCATTGTGACACTGTGGGGCCTCATGAAACAAAAAGTCCATTGTGACATTGTGGTGCCTCATGGAATCCTGGAGGCCATGATGACACTTTGAGGCCTTGTTGAATCAAGGGGCTCTGCAGGACCTTGTGGAACCAAGGAGACCCTTCTGCCATTGTGAGTCCCCACAGAACCAAGGGTCCATTGGGATACTGTGGTGTGGGAAATGCAGGCACAGAGAGCTCTCAGGGCCTTGGGCATACAGGCTCAGAGACAGAGATGGATAAAAGGTTTGAGCTAAGACCTTGGAGAAGGCTTAGAGAATTAGAGCATAAAAGTGAAACAGACATGAAACAAGAATATAAGTTTGTAGTTTAAGTAAAAATATGTTTCAAGAAAACAGAAATATGTATTATGTAAGCAAAGCAGTATTTTAAGTAAGATAGTAAAAGATTTTAAAGTTTAGCAAAACTAACTTGTTATAAAGTTAATTAGATATTAAGATGTATCAATGTAGGTTTGTGCAGTGTTATATGATATACTGAAAAATGATGCATTGCACCAAAGCCATGGGAAGTAAAGCAATTAATGATTGGTGTAAAAAGACACAAGCAAAGTTCATAGAAGTTTTTGATTGGCTAAAAATCTAATATAAGGCATTTGTAACTAAGAATGAGGAAGCTTCTGATATTATGGCACTGGATGTAACACCTTTAATGTCTCACCCTTCTATAAGACTGATGAAATAAAGCAATAAACCATCTTTGACAATGTCTCTCAGTTGTTCCATCTCTTGTAATATTAATCTCTCAGTAGAGACCTTTTGGACATCAGGTCTACCCTTTGAAATCAATGGCAACGTAGGAATAGCAAGTCTACCTATTTTAAAAAATCAAAGGGGATTTAGGATCATCAGGTCTACCTTTTGAAGTCAATAGGAATTTAGGGAAACCAGGTTTACCCATTAAAGTCAATGGGGATTTTGCAGAAATTTGGTGCTAAAATGGGGAAATTTGGGGAAAATACTGGGCTGAATTCCAGGAATTTCCATTTCAGGATCATGGTGCTGACATCTGGAAGTCCTGGCATAATTCCTGGGAGCTAATCACAAATTCTTGATCCCACACCTTCAGCCTCTGCTGGAGCTGTGCCTCCACTTAAGCCTCAGATCTTTGTTTTCAGCCCTAAATCTGGGAATTCCTAGCCCAAAGTTGGGATTTTTGGCACCAAAAATTTTCAGACATTGGGTCTACCCATTGAGGTCAAAGAGGATTGAGGGATACCAGGTCTACCCATTATTAGGGCTTGATTGGGAAGGGTTAGTGGTTCAACTGGGAGCACTGGGAAGGGCTAAGGGGGGGACACTGGGGTTACTGGGAGCACTGGGGCATAAGTGGGACCACTGGGAGGGATTTATAGAGATAAATGGGTATAAACAGGACTCAACATGTACCCTTTAAAATCAATGGGGATTCAGGGACACCAGGTCCACCCAGTCAAAGCAATGAAGATTTTTGGGACACCAATTTTGGGGACCCTCATGTGATTTAGGTGTTCAAGGGGTACTCAGGTGTACCCAGGTGATTTTTTAGGAGATCCAGGTGATTTGGGGGAGTACACAGGTGTACCCAGATAATTTTGGGGGATCTCCAGGTTATTTTGGGGCACCCAAGTGTCCTGACTCACCTTGATGGGCCAGGAGAAGATGATGGCCACTGTCCTCCCATTCGATGTGGACACAGATGACCCTTGGCAGCCAAGGGGCTATTGGGGGGCACCCCAACATTCAACAAAAAGGCCCCAGCAAAAAGCCCCAACAAAAGCCCAGGTGAGGGCCCCAAGGCTGGGAGGGAGCCCTGAGTTACCTCAGGAGAGGATGCAGTGCAGGTACACCCAGGTGCTTTGGTCTGTGGGGTTGCTGAAGACAGTGTTCTGCACCAGCTCTAGCTCTGGGGGGGGCAAAGGGGGCACCCCAAAATCTCTAGGGGGCAGTGGGGGACACCCCAATATCTGAATATTCAAGTGTACTAGAGTTCAGGTGTACCCATTGAAGTCAAAGGGGATTTAGAGACACCAGTTCTACTCATTCAACCCAACAGAATGCATCACCTCCCACTTTAGGTGAGGGAGGGCCTGGAAAATTTTGGGGATCCTGTGAAATTGTGGGAATTTTACTGGGGAATTGCTCACATTTCTTCAGCCTTTTGTGGGGCAGTGCCTCAGCCTTACCCTTTCTAGAGTCCCTGGCAGCTGCAGGCAGTGGTGCCAGGCCGAGAAGTTGGAGAAGTCACAGCTCAGCAGTGCCCCAGCAAAGGATAGCTCGGCCTCAAGGTTCTGCCTGCCCACCAGCACCCACTGGTGTTCCTAGGCATAGACTGAGAGAGCACCAGTATAAACCAGTAAGCACTGGGAGCCACTCCTGAGCCCCTGAGACCTGTGGCAGCAGCTCCCTGTATAAACCAGTAAGGGCTGATGCACCCAAACCTTCTCCCAGTGTGGTCTAGAGGCTCCCACTGTGGTCTAGTGAGATGGGGAACATATACAGTTTTGAAAATTCATAACTTTAGAAGTCTATGATTGCTTAAGCAGGTAGAGGGGAAATAGATCACATAGCAGAAATGGTATGTAACAAACCATAGAGAAACTTATTTGCCAGGAAAAAACTTTCAGATAACATATATTGCAAAAACTCAGCAAAGCAAGACCAAGCTATTGTACAAACCCAACAAAACAGAAACCTGTGGCTGCAGAAACCAGCCAGGACCAGCCAGGTGGTTTTGAGTGGGACAAACTGACCTGAGGGAGAGGCAAACCTCCACTGTGCCCGCCCAAAAGCAGAGCTCAAACAGAGATTACTGAGGAAGACATACAGCCTTCATCCCAAAGACCACCAAACACAACCACCAGGAGGGGTGGCAGCTAATAATAATACAAAGGGAGAGAAGGTGGAGATGGGCGGGCAGGGAGGTGTGGGCTTGTGGGATCAATGTGTATTCATACCTGGAACCTGTCTGGACCAGGTACACGTGGTTTGGAGGAAATATCCCCCCATATATCCCCCATGTGCTGGCAATGAAACACTCTCTACAATTGCAGTGTCAAGTGCTGATTCTCGAAATCAGTTGTTGAGCCAGCCAGAAGGTCTTCGTCTGTCTGCTGGAGCACAGGGGACGTCGACATCCCATTGCACCCTGGACTTTTTCTGGAGCTGACCTCTGCTCCCCGGTCACTCTCTGCAGGGACGAGCAACCAACCTCCTATATGGCCTAGAGGAACGTTTGACCAAAATTTTTGGGGGTGGCCCAAGATAAGGTGAGCGTGTAAGACACTAGGGATGCCTGCACATGGCTAACAGTGTGTCAGAGACATCCAACACATAGAGCTGACAGGTTTGGGGAAGGTATTTGGAAGCTGGCAAAGGGGTTTCTGTTGACCACATAGGGTGGCCACTAGCAAGTTTGGGGGTAACTTGAACAGGAACCAAGGTGTTCTCAGTATTATTAACAGCATAACTCACTGCTATAACCCTAACTGCCATAAATATTCTGTGTAAATTGTGCTTGTTGTTGGGTGGTGGAAGGAAGTCTTTTATATGGTGGTTGGTGTTTTGTGTTTGCATCATTCTAATGTTGGTGCTGGAGATTTTGGATTTTGAGTAATGTCTGCTTTGTTTTCTGTAGTGGACCTCTGCAATATCTGATGTAGCACTGCCCTGTTGTGTTATTAACTGTCATTGCAACAAGTTAAGATTTCTGTTCTTTTCTGAGGCATGAGATTCTATTGTTTCTGATGTAACGCTGCCCTCCTGTGTCTGTAACTGTCAATGACAGGTCAGTGTTTTTTTTTGGAAACTGTCAGAATTAAAAAGGTGGCGGATGCTGGGAGTGAGTGCAGAGGGCTCGACCAAGCAAGGAGGAAGCCCTTTCTAGGTGGCTCCAGATTGAGCCCCCGGATTTCTTGAGGGATCAAGGGAAACTTGTGCGGTTGGTACGGGAGGACGGGGGAGTAGAGCAGGTATACTTGGGAGGAATATTCTCAGATTCCATAGATAGTTATCTGGGTTTTGATTGGGAGCAACCTCTAGTCGAAAGGGAACCTAGAAGGGTTAGACCAATTCTTTGCTTTGCATGTGGACCAGCAATTTGGACACCAAGGTGGCATCCAGCCTGGGACCTCCTACAGTGTCATTGGTGCAAAAGGAAGTGGCACTGCAGATCTAGGAGGTGGACGCCTACATGCCCCAGGTGTACCCCGGACCCATGGCATCATATTCAGGAATTAATACAGGTCGAGTGTGAGATTGTGAATTTGATCTGGGGAAAGAGTCATTCAGTTCCCAAGGATTGGCACGTTTTCGATGACCACTGGGAGGAAGTGAAAGAATATTGCCAGTAGAGGTCTGGGAGAGGAGATAAGAGAAATAAGGAGAGAAATCATGAGGACCCAGCAAAGTAAAGAGGTGCCTAGGAGGAGCCCTTTAGGATGTATACTAACCCACTGGAAGGAAGTTGTGGGGACAGGAGAAACGGAGAGCAAAAGGGTTTTCATCAAATACCCAAATCAATGGTGGCCTCTGTATAAACCAGAAGATGGGGCAAAGTGGCCATTAAATGGAACCACAGATATAACACCATGTTGAAGTTAATGTTGTTTTTAAGGTGGAAAGGAAAATGGGATGAGGCACCATATGCAGATGTTTTCCACATTACAGAGCCACCAAGAATGGCAAAGGGATTGTGGTATTAACCCTCCACAAGACCCACTGATCCTAGCAATGGAAAGAGAAAACAGAAGGGTCTCACATATATTAACATGATGCTGCTCAGCCTGTAGTCTTGGTCAGAAGTGCACTAAAAATAACAAGGTATATAAGGAAAAAGACTCTGATCTGGATGATCTCCCCTCCTCCATCACTAGAGTTGGGTGGGAGCCCAGGAAGAGCACCAGATCAAACTCCAGCACCCGTGGAAAGTCCAACATCCTCCCATACAAGGGCAAAGCTAGGGAACAACCAGCACCATTGCAGGCACCTCTTAGAGAAGAAGTGGGACCAGATGGAACAGATGCTTCTAAAGGTTCCCTTCAATACCAATGATTTGGAAATCTGGAAAAGGAATGTAAAGGATTACAGAAAGGACCCTCTAAGTATAGCTGAACACTTTTGGTTAATAGTGAAATCACATAACCCGGATTGGAATGCTATACAGTTACTGTTACATGCAATGACAGAAACAGAGAAAGAGCTGATCCCAAAGGTACCCTGGGATTTGGCTGAGGAGCACTGTAAGACATGGGGGAGGATGTAAAGGAATTCTTTCCCCCCAGGATTCATAGTGGGATGTGAATAGAATGGCAGGAAGAGAGAAGGTACAAGAATATCAGGAGTGGATTGCAAATGGAATAGAGAAATCCATCCCCAAATCTATTAACTGCTCAGCTTTATATGCTATTAAACAAGGTCCCTTTGAGTCACCACCTGAGTTCTTGGACAGGCTGAGACACAATGTGTCGTAGCACACCTTTGGACCCAGATCAGATATCGGGATACAGCAGTTAGTGTCATCATTTTTAGGTCAATCCACCGGTGATAGAAGATATAAACTTCAGAAATTCAGACTCACTGAAGGAAGAAACTTAGAAATATTATTGGATGAATGCTGGAGGATGTTTAGCAATCGAGAAGAAGGGAATAAGGGAAAATAAGGAAGGGTGATGGCAGTAGTTAAAAAGGAAGATGAAAATTTTAAAAAGGGGCTTCCCCCTCCATGCCTAGGAAGAAAAGAATGTGCTCTATGTGAGCAATTAGGCCTCTGAAAAAATGAATGCCCAGAACGCTGAGGAAAGGGAAACAAAGGGGCACGGGTAGTGGCAAATGTAAATGAAGACTGACAGGAACCAAGGGGATCTTCCCTGGCTGATCCCTTGGTTATAATGAAGCTAGGGGAAGGAAAAGATCAAAAGCAAAGAAAAATTTTAATTGATACAGGGGCAATGTGTTCGATTTTAAACACAGCTTTAACTCAGGTGGGGGAAGATTATATCATGGTTAAGGGAGCCACTGGCCAAGCTGACAAGGTTTATTTTTGTGGACCACTAAAATATAAATTGGGAAAACCAGTAGGCTTGCATAAGTTCTTATACATGCCTAATTCACCACATGCACTCCTTGGAAGACATTTGCTTGAACAATTGAGTGCAACAATCAGATTTGAAAAAGGGGAGATTACTCTGGAGGTGGATACTCAAGAATATATTGAAATAAGGAGGTTCCCATAGAAGGAAAAATCAGTGAAGATAGCATCAACCAGATGTACCCTGGTGTGTGGGCCACTGAGAAGCCAGGAAGAGCTAAGAATGCATCACCAATAGAGGTAAAGCTTAAAGAGGGACAATGACCAGTAAGGATAAAACAGTATTCCTTAAAAAGAGAGGGTAGGGAAGGAATCCAGCTGGTAATAGAAAAATTCTTGCAATGGGGTCTGTTAAGGGAATGTGAATCTGATTTTAACACTCCCACATTACCAGTTCACAAACCTGATGGAACGTACAGAGTAGTCCAGGATTTAAGAGCAGTCAATAGAATAACAGAGGATTTATGTCCTGTAGTAGCAAACCCATACACTTTGTTAACAGTATTGACACCTTAACTAACCTGGTTTACTGTTTAGATTTGAAAGATGCTTTCTTTTGCCTCCCTCTCTATGAAGCCAGCCAAAAGATATTTGCCTTTGAATGGAAAAGTGGACAAAGGACCCAGCTCACTTGGACTGTACTGCCTCAAGGATTCAAGAATTTCCCCACCATATTTGGCAACCAACTCGCCAAGGATCTCGAGTCTTGGGAAACCCCACCCGGGAAGGGGAGACTGCTACAATACAGAGATGACATCCTGATTGCCACTGAGACAGAAGATATTTGCATGCCTTGGACAGTGAGTCTCTAAAACTCTTTGGGGCTCCAAGGGCACCGAGTGTCTAAGAAGGAAGCCCAGGTAATGCAGCAGGAAGTCACTTACTTGGGGCATGAAATTAATGTGGGGCAAAGAATTGTGGGGCAAGCCTGAAAAGAGGCTCTATGCCAAATACCAAAACCACAGACTGTGAAAGAATTGAGAACTTTCCTCAGAATGACTGAGTGGTGTCACCTTTGGATCTATAATTACGAGTTGCTTGTTAAAACCCCTGTATGCACTGATCAACTCTGAACAGAAGCATCTGCAATGGGACAAACAGGCCATATGAGCCTTTGAACAATTGAAAAAGGCCCTGATGTCAGCTCCAGCTCTGGGACTCCCTGAACTGGGTAAGCCTTTCTTTTTGTTTTCTCATGAGAAACAGGGAATCGCCTTGGGAGTATTGGCACAAGATTTAGATATCACAGAGCAGTCACCTACATCTCCAAGCAATTGGATGTGACCACAAAACGATAGCCAGGATGCCTGAATGTGGTAGCAGCAGTAGTGCTAAATATCCAGGAAGCTTAAAAATTCATTTTGGGACAAAAAAATGACTGTGTTGGTGTCCCATACAGTGTCTGCAGTATTAGAAGTGAAGGGCAGGTACTGGTTTTCTCCACAGAGCTTCCTGAAATACCAATCCATACTGGTAGAACAGGATGCTGTGGAGATTGTGATCACTAACATTGTCAATCCAGCTTCTTTCCTCAGTGGAAACACAGGAGAACCAGTACACCATGACTGCTTGGAAACCATTGAAGCAACATCCTCAAGCTGCCTGGATTTGAAGGATGTTCCTGTGGAAGATGCAGAGGACTGGTTCAGGGACAGAAGCAGCAATGTCCTGAATGGCAAAAGGCATGCAGGATATGCCATCTCCATCAGCCATGAGGTAATAGAGTCAGAACCATTGCCTGTCAATACCTCTGCACAAAATGTGAAAAACGCCTTGACCCGAGCCTTGGAATTGACCCAATGTAAGAATGTGAACATAGACTTGGATCCAAAGAACACTTTTGGGGCTGTGCATGCTTATGGAGCAATCTGAAAGGAAAGGGGGCTACTGAACTCTCAAAAGAAAAACACTGAACATGCAGAAGAAATTCTGAAATTGCTGGAGGCAGAACAGCTCCCAAAGAAAATAGCAATTATGCACATCAGAGCACATCAAAAGGCATACTTGGAATCAGAAAAAGGAAATGAGCTGGCAGACAGGGAGGCAAAAGAAGCAGCAAAAACAGAGGTAAAGTTGGAAGGAGCTCTAATCCCAGACAGGAAAATCTCCCTTGAGGGTAAACCAAATTATGACAAAGAGGATCTGAAGCTAATTACAAATTTGGATGAGACATACAGTAAAGAGGGGTGAGCCCTACCCCAGAAGGAAGGGTAATCATACCTGGCCATCTAATATGGTTTGTAATAAGGGAGGAGCATAGGAAAAGACACTGGGGACCACAGACTGTGTATGAACACTTAAATCACAACATCATGGCTAGAAATTGATACACTACAGTGAAGCAGGTAACTCAACAATGTGATCTCTGCCTCCAGACTAATCCTAAAAACAAAGCCAGAAATGGGTGAAATTGAGAAGGGAAATGTACCTGACCAATTATGGCAAACGGACTTCACAGAACTCCCAAGACAAGGGGGGTTTTGTTCTTTACTGGTATTAACTGATACCTTTTCAGGATGGCCTAAGGCTTTCCCTGCTAGAACTGCTAAGGCCAGAAAAGTGGTCAAGGCATTAGTAAAAGAGATAATATCACGATTTGGGGGTCCAGCTGCCATTTCTTCAGATGGAGGGCTCCATTTTATTGCAAAGGTGGTAAATCAGGTTAGTAATACTTTAGGTATAGTTTGGCAATTACATACCCCATATCATCCCCAGTCAATTGGACAAGTGGAGAAGATGAATCATTTCATCAAACAGCAAATTGTTAAATTAGGACAGGAGGTCAATCTGCCTTGGCCTCAATCCCTTCCTTTAGCCCTTTCACACAGACAAACTAAACCAAGGGCAAAGGAAAGGCTGAGTCCTTTTCAGATCCCGTATGGGCGACCTTATGCAATACAGAAGGGAACATCAGCACAAATAGGGGAAGAAACAGTAACAGAATACATGGTGGCCCTAGGGAAACAAGTCAGTAATATCAGGAGACGTATAAAGAAGCTGGTGTAGGGGATTGGATGGACCAGTGCATAATGTACAACCTGGAGATTGTGTGTATGTGAAGTCTCTTACAGAAAAGACTTTGGAACCACAGTAGGAAGGACCATACCAGGTGCTCCTCACCTCCTTCACTGCCATCAAGATCAGAGAACAAGCAGCACAGATACATCACACTAGAATCAAAAAGGCTTCACAGTCACCATGGAGAATCAAGCAGGTGCCAGCTGGAAAGCCGTGGCTCTCATGATCATAGCCATGGCTATGGCAGACATGTGTGCAAGACCTCCTATATACAATGGGACTGGCATTTATGTGTGTCAGGGGAAAGCTTCTGACTTTGTCTCTCCTAAGTCTCTGTGGCAGGTGTTACAAATATCAAACACAACTGTCTGGCCAGGGAAAGATGTCTGGGGATGCAAACTTGGATTTGTTCAGGACTGATTCCATCAGTGACTTATAAAACCCATTCAAATTGGTACTGAATGTTGTGACACATGCTTCACTAACTGTTCTGAATTCAGGCTTAAAATAGAGGGATGTGAAACCAAGGCTTTTAGAATTAAACCATGAGGGAACTGTGCTACATCTATCTGAACATAGAACATGGGCACAAGAGGTTAAAGGGAAGTGGCAGATTATTAACATAGAGCTATGTGCCACAAGAAAACAACTGAGGTGTGTATGTGAAGGAAATGTCAACAATGACCGAGATATCTGCCTGGATCCACAACAAAGCATCTGTCTCTTCAGAATCCATTCAGTCAACCAGACAACCTTGCTGGTATATATAGGTCAGGGTTGTGTATGCCTCAGAACAGCATGCCCCACCATAAGAGTGGACGAGCTCATTATAAAGGAAACACAATCTGATTTGTGCATTTGTAACTTGGCCAAAATTGAGGGGTGCAATTTTTCCTATTGGGCACCTGTTGTATCACATCAGTATATAAAGGCAAACATGACAACTGTGCAGGATGTATTGCCTGTGCCCAGAAGAATGGATCTCACTCTAGTTATAGAGCTACTAAAACACAGATCTTCAGGAAATTCTGAAAGGAATGAGAAGTATGGGAATGAAGATCTTGATCACAAGACACCATGAGACAGACTATAAGGAGACCATAGAAGGTTGGAGGGAGACACATCTCACCACTGGTGGGATGTATTTTTTGGGTGGTCTCCTACTGCAGCAGGGTTTCTACACTGATTGTGTCATCTGATAGTAGTTTTGTTAGTTCTGATGAGTTTAAGTTTTGTTCTTGGTAATGATTTTCTGGAATTTGAAACAGTCACAAAGAATGGCTACAATGCCTACCCTGTTATCGAATTAACTAGGTAAAGACAGTCATAGAGAGTATGATAGATATCTTAGAAAGCAAAAGAATTTGCATCATTTAGAAGAAAAGGGGGGGAAATGAGATGGGGAACATCTATGGTTTTGAAAATTCAGAATTTTAGAAGCGCATAATATGTTTAAGCAGGTAGAGGGGAAATAGAACACATAGCTTAACCATATGTAACAAACCACATAGGAAATTAGTTACCAGGAAAAAACATTAAAATATGTGGCAAAAACTCAGCAAAGCAAGACCAAGCTATTGTACAATCCCAACAAAACAGAAACCTGTGGCTCCGGAAACCAGCCAGGACCAGCCAGGTGGTTTTGAGTGGGACAAGCTGACCTGAGGGAGAGGCAAACCTCCACTGCACCTGCCCAGAAGCAGAGCTCAAACAGAGATTACTGAGGAAGACATACAGCCTTCACCCAAAGACCACCAAACACAACCACCAGGAGGGGTGGCAGCTAATAATAATACAAAGGGAGAGAAGGTGGAGATGGGCGGGCAGGGAGGTGTGGGCTTGTGGGATCAATGTGTATTTATACCTGGAACCTGTCTTGACCAGGTACACGTGGTTTGGAGGAAATATCCCCCTAGGTGTCCCAGCTGGCAATGAAACACTCTCTACAATTTTGGTGTCAAGTCCTGATTCCAGAAATCAGGAAAGGTCCAGCAGCTGTGTTGGTTCTGCAGAGCAACAATAGCCCCGGGTTCCACAGGACCCCATTGTCACAACTGACTCCTTGCTTCCATGTCACCCCCTCAGTGTCAAAATGGCCCCTTCTCTGCAACAGAACACAAAAGTTTTGCATAAATATTGAGCAAATTCTACCTAACATACCTGGGAACATCTGTCTGCATTCAAAAGTGAGATTAAAGGTGAGGGTGGCACCAGCAGATTCCATCTACAACAAAGACCCAGGGAAAGGACAGGGACAGAGAAGTCAGCTGAAAGACTCAGAATTCTGCTTGCAGAGATCATTTCTGATCACACAGTCCCTTGTAGAAAGGTGACATCATTCCAGGTAGCCTGGACTGAGCATGTGGTTCCTCAGTGGGGTTTGTTGTTCAGGAAACCTGCTCAGGCTTTTCCATTCTTTCCTCACAAACAGGAAAACTTCTCCTGAGCCTGTGTGCAGGCAGAGCCCTGAGGAGAGCAGGTGGGACATGGAGCAATGGGCTGGGACACCCATCTGCAGAGCTCAGGGGACAAGGTTCTGGTGCAGGGCACAGGGATGTCAATCCTAGGTGGGCAATGTCAGACATGGTGAGGTTGGGGGTGAGGAGCAGGTTGTCCAAACAGGGTCAGCCTGCAAGGGGCTCATTCTTCTGTGGGCCCACACCTCCTAAGGAGACATTCAGTGTCAAGATCACTTGGGAAATGCTTCTATCAGCTCTTCTCTGAACTGTAATTTAAAGCAAAATACTGACTTGATTAAAGAAAAAAAGTGATGAGGCTCACTTTGAAATCTTCCTCCTTAATAGAACTCCAAACTGACTCCAATCAGCTGCACAAGCCCTGAAGTAAGACAAAGAGCTCCTGAAGGCTTTCTGTATTTTAATCAGCCTCACAGTGGATTTGGGGCTGAGTCCAGGAGCCCCAGGCACTGAGAGAAGGTTGAAGAA